>NW_021163010.1:3748750-4998333 GCF_004324835.1 Dendronephthya gigantea | reverse complement strand
CAGTAGCTATCCAGTTTTGCATACACCAAAGCCATATTTCGTTTTGCATAAGTTTTGCTTTTCTTTGATGTTCGTTGTGCCGCACCAGAAACGAAACCAAGGAATGAATTGTCTGGACTGTGAGCTAAAAAGTATATGCGAGTCGGGTAAGAAATGGGACGCAACCTAGTAGTAACAAGATGTAGGTCGAGTCAATGGATACGCCCGATAAGGAACACGTATATTTTGGTTATATTCATACAAAGACGAATATAATTATGAATACCTCCTGATTTTATAATAGGTCTATTAGACATAAATTTTTATTCATGATATAAGTTTCTAAGGACTAAGATTGTAAACTATACGTGAATTCTACTCGTGTCAACTTGGACAGGTGTCTTGAGATTGTTTTAAATAAAAACAAATAATAATATAATATCGTGAAGACATACGAAACATGGTCATAAACTGTCTCAAGTTTAACTCTAGATTTCCGTAACCAGATCTGTACTTTTTGTCGGTCCGACTAAGTTTTATATAGTTGAATTCAGCTTCGGTACCAAATGAATCCACTATCCTCATCTTGCATCTGAAAGGATCAGTATTTTGTGTTTAGTTTAAAGTATTTATATAAACCATGCAAGCTATGATTCAGCTAGAAATATATCAAATGAAAATAACTAAACTGCATGCTCTACGCTGGTCCGGAACGAGTACATTGTCAGTAAATTTAGCCTGTTGGTTGTGTTGCAACGGGCCTCGGACTGATATTTATTTGTACAGGGTTAATCAGTTTGTAGTTGTTATTCAGTACTTTCTATAGCACTTTTTGATCCATGTTGCATAAAACTATTATCCGGCTGAGGCTAATGTTTTTACCACGCTATGCAACCATGCAAAATGTGCTGAAAGTAATCGAGGTCTTTTCGAGCAGTAATATAATCGTGAACAAAGTGGATGATGTATATTTAAAATGTCATATAATATTACCTTAGTTCTGACCAATTTGGGCCAGCCCTTCTTATAACAAATACGGCGCCAACGATATCTGTGTATAACAAGTCATACCCAAATCTCTGCACTGTACTGCTATTGATACAACCATTTTTGTTTGGTCCAGGTATATATCTGAAATAAAAATAAAATCATGAACATATTACTTACCTTAATTACCTTGATTTAATGGCAAATCGGGTCACACCAGAATCGTAAAGTAAATTTGATCAAAAAGATATGAATCTGAGTCAGTCACCCAATTTTAAATTAGCTGTTTTAAAAATCTGTTTTTACGGAGCAAAGAAACTCATATTATATACTTTTGCAAATCATTCTCGTATTTAATAATAGTGATGTCATGTCCCAGAAGATATAAAGACGTGATTACATCACTCCATTGAACCAACTCTCCCAGGGGACCACCAGAGAATGCACCTTTCAAGAGCCAAGGCTCGTAGGCAAACGCTCCAAGATATACGACAATCTGTAGTTAAAGAAGGTATATAACAATCGTTTGGGTCGTTATTTCATTCAATCTAGCACCATTATCACGTATTTTAATGCCGAAACTTTAATCTTGTTCGTGATTGGTCATTTTTTTCTCTGCTGACGTGACGATCGTGATAATCTTTGTCTTGTTGAACTGCGATCCGAAATGGTAAAATTAAATGTAGGCTGTCTTACAAGGGCAATACGGTATACAGCTTGCTTATCACAAAGGTTGCTATTTATAAAATTATTCAATTTATTTTCCATTCTATGGGTGTTCAACGTCATTTAATATTTCAATTCACCTTGTCCTTGTAGTTTATTAAGTGAAATATATTAAATCATTAAAAATAGCATATAATGACATAAAAATGGTACTTCGTGACATACACGACAGGCACATCCAGTTATTTAAGTCAATAGACCTTTCTTATAATGACGTCATGCGGAAAGTATGATGTTATATGAAATTTGATTGGCTCCACAAAACTATCGAGCCAATCAAACTTCGTGTAACATCATACTTTCCGCGTTTGACGTCATTATGAAAAAGGTCTATTGTCAAGTTGATTGATATACGAGGAAAAACATCAGTGCATTATTTCTTCCATAATTTCTTCCATAAAAAATTGTTCTGGTATACACTAATACCCCCAGCAGGCTCTCTTTATTCTTGCTGCAAATATCTACTTATCCCGTTATTATTGTCGGCTAAAACAAACGGCGGAAAATGGAAGGTTTCGGGATATGATAAATATTAGCAGCACGAATGAGGAGAGCCTGCATGTGTGGATGTATCGATCGTGTATGGTACGATTTACCATTTATAAATGCCAATTGATTTAATTTAACGCTCAACGCATACTGAATAGCAATTAAATAATGTTTCGGACATATTTATAGGAAGTCGGGAATCTAATGGAGCTAGAGGAGTAGGAGAGACGGTTGGTAATTTTTTTACGATTGTCATCTATGATTTGCCCATCAAACTGACTAAGCTATCCCGATTCCAGCGACCGTCCTGCATCCAGCAAGCCAATTATAAAAGAATTCACGATTGTGAAACATTTCCGAAAGCATAATCGTTTATAATTTTCAACACAATAAGAAAATACCTTCTTTTTTGTACGTTTTTGCAACGATCTCTTTTTATTAAGAGAAAGAAGAGCTGATACCCAGTCCTTTTTCATCGATGTGATACGGTTTTTCATCCACCGGTAATTTGGATCGTTGAACCATTTTGTAATTAGTTTATCGACAGTTAGCCGAATTTTAATCTGAAAAAGTCGCATTATTAATGGCTTCTGCACATTCGACATATAAACATGTAGATTAGAGAGTTTTAGAACACAACTGCAAACCACAGCTTTCAAATTTTGCCATTAATTCGAAGTTTTGGGAACACAGTTCCAAACGCCGGAAGTGTGTCTTCGCGTAGTTTATTTACCTTAGCGTTTTATAACTTCATGACTAATGTGCATCTTAATAACCAATTTTGTTTGTGGCAATTCTCTATAGTTTGTGTTTGGCAATGTAAATTTATATAGCGGCTGTGACATCAACGTGATATCAAATCGATAGTCGCGATCGCTTCACAAAAGTCAAAAAACAAGTTCTTGGCCATACGAAATTATGAAGCATTAAGGTCCACTGAGTTACACATTGCTATTCTTCATGCAATTTGCTGTGCAATTCTATTTTTAAGAGAATTTTTAACGGCAATGTGAAAGCGCTAATAACGATATATTATAGTCGTTCGCTGTTAGCGTTAATCCGAAACGCCAATCTAGAACCCTCTAGTCACTAGTGTAACCCCTCATATAAGCTGAAATGTTATCAAACCCGCATGACATCAAAAAAGCGATCAACAACGGACCTTGCTATTAGCACCAGCATTGACAGTTTTTAAAGCTGATTTTCTCCATGGTAAACGTGGACACCATTTCTCAACCTATGACGATAGTTTTATAAAGCAGTTCAATGTGACCTTGACTAGGTTAGATTTAGTGCTTCACGAAAGTGTATATACGAGTCTAATAGATGCGAAATGGGATGATAAAGAAAAAAAATTGTGACCAGCGTACATACCTCGCTCAAATAGATAAGGATGGAACATGTATTGTCCATACGTATGTTGTTTTCCTTGGCAAAACAGGGTAGTTCCCAATTATCTTTTACATACTATAAAAAACATTCAAAAGAACCGCACGCATGTTTATCAGTAGCAATCAAAGATTTGTCAAATAAGGTAAGACGCAACAGTCAGGGCTTGATTGATCTAGACAACATGCAGCCAGCAGTGCCACGGTGCGGTTGATGTACAATAACCAGCTGTGATTGGGACGATTGGGCCAAGCAGTGGATTACTGCTTTACTAGATGTACTACTTTACCACAAGTGCCTTCCGGTGTTTTTATGCAGCGATATACAGGGTATCCCAAAAAATACCCCCTATTGAAATGAAGCTTTTTGTTGGAATTTCAATGCATGATCAACGCAGTATAGTGTGTAAATAGCATAGTTATTAGGTTGAGGCATTCAAATAAAGCGTCTTCATTTCAATTTGGTTTATCATAATATTAAGATAATCAGATTCTAACAAAGGCTTGATTTCAATACAGGGGACTTTTTTGGGGACACCCTGTGTACATGATTTTTAAAAAATGTGACCAAAACATTTATTTTTCAGAAAAAATATAGTAGCATTAGTTATACCAAAAACTTTTCTTCGCAAAATGGATATTGGATACTAGGCTTAGGAACGTGACAAGTTCGTCGAACATGTTCATCATCTGGAAGCAAAAAGAACAAGTTGAACCGGTGAGAAAAAGTGAGAAGCCGCCATATCTTCCTCTATTTGAGACATATGCATCTTTCAGTGTTTGTCCTTTGTCCGTTAGTTTCACGTTATTATATTCTTCTTTTAGCACTTCACACTATGTTTTCTTTATGATGTTATTTCATTGTGTTATTTAGTGTGAAAGTTCTTTTAATAGTTCATCAGTTCCTCTTTTTTCTAGGCGCGCTACCGGGTGTCCCAATTATTCTCAACATGCACTCGAAATAGATTCCATATTTTCGGGCGTCCATGCATACAACATATTTTGCATATTTTAGAGACATCCCGAAATAATGTATCGATTTTGAAAAGTAATATCTCCATGAATTTCCGTTAAAGAACATATATAAATCTATTATAACATATCAAAATCTAAGATAGTCTTTTCTTTACCTATATAATGAAGGTTGTTTCATTTCGATAACTTTACTCGATATGAAGCAATTTTGAATCAAAGCGGAATAGTCATGTGCACATGCACTTACCTGCACTTACCTGCACTTACCTGCACTTACAGATATACGATATTTATTTTGTGCGCAGCGAGAAGCATGAATTAATTATCTGTAGACTTTCCACCAATGGGAATGCGAGAAGTTAATTAAGATAGAGTATATATCGCTATTACAAAGAATATTGTGAATATTATACTATTATGTATACTATTATTACTTTTGTGAACAATATTATACTCATGTATATACATACTACGCCCGTTGTATATTAAGGGAAGTATAAATAAATGACATATTATGAGTCAATTTGATCAAAGTTACAAAGTAACGATGGCTTTGTTCAAAAATGAGCACAAATGGCAGAATATCTCAACTTAGTATCTCGAATTGTAGTTCACCATCTTGATTGACAACTAAGTTCTTTTAACTAAACAATTTTTCGTATTTTTCGCACTTTGGAAGGTTTAAGTATTGCTAGTTACGCATTTTTGAGTCTTTTAGGCGTGTGTGAGGCAGTGGGGGTACTAATTTTATGTACTAATAAAATACATTAAATTTGAGCTATATAATTTTATATATATGCAAGGGTTTATTTCCGCACTTTCAGTACAATATTTGGCAACGAAACTTTGCCATTTTATAAATTTTAGTATGCCCATCTTGTTGTGCCACTTGAATTTCGTTAAATCCATTTAAATTTCTTTGCCTTAGCCTAAAAAGACTGTCCTTACATGATGCATTGCGTAAAGTGTTATCCGTTGCCAGCTGTATACACAAAGAGTCAAAGTAAAGTGACGACTGACGAACCGTCGCGCGGAAAATCAAATAGAGTAGTTTTGGATTCGGTTCTATTGAGAGTCACAACATTATGCAGTTTTAAACGTTCCGAAGCTATCATTCACTATTTGCCAAAAAATTAACGACATATATCTTTTGTATTTTTCAGTACTAGTATAGCCATGCATCAAAGTTGATAGAAGTGAGATCAACATGCCAAACTAATATTATAAACCTTTATGTAGACAAAAATGAAATGTGAAACCGTGATTTATCTTTACGATTTTCTTACCTCTTATGTGGTTTCCTTGATTGTGATGGATATCCAACATCAAACTAGGAATGTGCAATGCCCGAGTCGGGTTTATGTTTTCCAAAACATTGTCATTGACCAGCATTGTAAATGTGATAACTGACACTGCCACTACTCCAAGGTACAACATTAGTATTCTCGATAATTTTATATTCACCATTTTGTCAAAAAATAGTTATATTATAGTTTTTGTTTTAGATGTGATATGTGCGCATCACATTAAACCAAGACTTCAAAAACCTAATTTTTGCTGACAGACATCAGTCCGTTCTAACAGACTATTATTTGTACAAATGATGCATGCCGTTGTGGCACCCATGATGCATTTCGCGTTTACATTTTGTTTTCACGAGTTGTTTCCGGGAAAATATACAATTCCGGGATGATGGTTGATGTATGGTTTATTTAACTATAATCTTTGGGATTTAGAAGGCAGAATTGTACGAGCTCTCAATTATCTTGAATATACCACCTAACATTCGCGTCAACCAAACGAATCGACGAATTCTTTGACGACTCGTAAAAGATAAATGTCACGAGCGTTGTATGCATGCGATAAAATCAGAGAATTGTATAGAATCAGTTTGGTGCACGTGTGAGTCCTTTAATCTGGCTAATGTCTTTTCAAAACAACTTCACTTTCAATAGAAATCAGCCTGGCATAACAGAATATATGAAAATGTTCCCAATGCCACCTAATGTTAATTTACTATACCATACATTGGTTTCCATTTAGTCGTAATTTCTATGAACAAGTCATTTTCATCCGTGAAAAATATTCAGGATGTAAATTTGTATTTATGTATTTTAATCGGACAATGTTGACCGCACACATATATAGCAATATCCTATCACATCAGCCACCTTGACATGTTCACGACTAAATGGAAATCATGCATCATTTATTGACCCTCGAAACGATCTGTCGATTCGTCGAACTGTGACGTTGCATGTGGATAGATTAGAAAAGTCTGTTTTGTGAGATTGCATTAAGATTATATATTCACCTGGTACGTATCCATCAAACAAGTGCGCCTTTAGACTTATTTTTACAATTTATTTCAGTTTATTATTTTTTTAAAAATATTTATTATAACGTATATATCATATAACTTTGCGCATGGTATGTCGTTTTGCAAGGCATAACCAACTCACACATATCGCTTCAACTTCAAAAAGTGTTTTTGAAAGTGTAATTTGAAATTTGATGGAGTGAATATCACTAGACACTACAAAGCCATATTAAATAACATTTGTCGAGTCGCCCTTTATCCTTTACGAGTCGTAACAGAATTCTTCGACTCTTACCAATCGTCAATTTTCGACCGTCGAAAAACTCTTGTCGCCTTCTGAACTTAAATACTGAAAATGTCCACTAATGGTAATGTAAGTAGTAATAGTAGTAACTAATAATAATAATAATATAGTGGTAGTAACTGTTAAACTATAATAGTATAATATATAGATCCTGCAGTAAAAATCCCCTATTTCATAAAACACTGTCAAAAAATAAATATCATTATAAGATAATGTATATACGTTCCAATATAACCAGGGAGCAGCGTGGCAGCGTCTTCAAACAACTTAGCAACACATGTGGCATAACAACTGCCTAAAATAGACAAAACACTTCTCGACGTTTCGACCTGAGAGCCTTCGGCACGAGAGCTATGAAACGTCGAGAAGTGTTTTGTCTATTTTAGGCAGTTATATACCACATTTGATGTGTGCTAAGATTATAACAAATTTGCTTGCTAAGATATTAACATATTTTATTCTGTAAGCCATGTGGCTTTGTTGAATGTAATTTCATTAATAACATCTATTGAGCATTGGGTTTAAAATTTTAAAAAATGATGTGTTATTTACTTATCACGTCATTTTCTTGTTGAGCTATGTTTTTTATTATTCCCATGACATGTCTGATCATTTAAACAGGTTAAAGAAAGCTGTTCGTTCCTCTCAAATGATTTTGGCTTTAAAAATCGATTATATGAGGTTTTGGTCGTCGTTTTTCTCGTTGCACGACTGTCTCCACAAACAACACTGTCACTGGACCTTTCACAATTATGCTTCTTTAAGCTTGCGCGAAGGTGGTGCAGGGCGTTAGTAAATTCTCGTTGACGAAATGCATATATAAAAGGATTGCAAGCCGATGATGCATATTGAAAGAACTTGACGAAATATGACAAATATGTTTGTTGTCCGACAGTCAAGTTTAATGAAAGATGTTCAGGATAGACGAAATTGGCGAGCACTATGAAGAATGGTGTCCAAGTTGTTATGAAAACCACGACGACGATGCAAAGAGTTTTGGCCAATTTTATATCCTATAAAATGAAAAATGAATGAAGCACATGTCTTTATAAAGTGGAATTCAAATATAAAAATTATCGTCCCCACTTCCGTGTACGAAGTTGACTACCGTACTCCCGGTACTCAGTGTTAAAGGGTTAATTCTTCTCTCGATTAATTTGCACAAACCTTGATTATAAACTGCATAACATCTTCATATGATACAATGACCGTAAAATTAAGGTGAGGAATGAATATTCGGATTTCGATATTAGCCTAATTCAGTATGAAAATCACCAAGGAATATATACAGGGTGTCCCAAAAAAAAGCAACCACTAAAATATGCAGAACATTAATACAGCTCTAAACCGCAATAGATAAGCACCTCTGGGAATTGAAAATGGCTCTTAATCCTTCATTTACAATGCTAAAAGTCATTTTAGCTGAACTATGGTGCAAACCCGAACAATATTAATATTCTTGCATATTTAAGTGGTTGCGTTTTTTTTGAGACACCCTATATATTATCTCCCGTATCATTTTTAGGTGAAAACTGAAAATTATATTAAGGATGCAGCGAAAGCCATTTACAGTTGTTAATTAAAAAAAATATTAAATAGTAGTTAAAATAATAACTAAAGTTAGATATGTCACTCCCCAGGTATATTTTTTCCCTCTTACATTGCTAGTTTGTTGCACTCGATGTTTCTCCATTTTTTTCCGTGATATTTTTGCGGATATCATCAATATTGTGTACGACGTCACGATAATAATCAGTGGAACAAGAAAACAGACAATCAATACTAGGGCTGGCCAACTTGGAACTTTTAAAACGTAAATAACAACTGGGGTTATTGCTGCCAACCATAGAAAAATGAGAATCTTTATGACCGTTCCTACCAAAAAAATTGAAAATCATGTCATAAAATTGATAGAAATTATGGAATAGAAATTACAGAAGATAAAAACGAAATAGAAATTAGAAAATAACTGTCAACCCCCATAAAAATGCATCAATTAAATCATGTATAATTTGCGTGGAATGCATGCTTACTATCACTAATATCTGCCGTTTTGCCCATTTTGCTAATTTGACAGATAAAATCGTTGATTAGGCTACTTTAACGTAATATAACGTGTGCAAGATATATATAAGCTGCAAAACACTATCATTTGCAAGGATGCCAAGCGTCGTTATCCGGAGCAAATACATATAGAAATGATAAAAAATAATCCTGGGGAGATCAATGCATCTGGTGATTCAAGTCGATGATTACATATGTCTAGTTGGAAAACTGCATTCATTGCCCCATTCCTTGCCCCATTCGATAGTAGAAATAGCTAGATAGCAAACCAGCATGCATGTATATTCGTCTACCAAATATATTATAGCATTCCTTGCAAGCCTGAAAAGTAAATTGGATATAATTGCAAGCATGCATGCATGAAATTGCATGCGTGAAAAGAGCTCTTTTATAGCTCCTTTGCTATACTTCAAACAAGTCATTAAAAATATATCAAGAGAAACGTAATCACAAGTCTAAGAAAAAATTATATGAAAATATTGTTTCAATCGGTCGTGTATTTGGCATGCATTTGATGTAGCTAATTCTATAAGTAGCTTATTAGCTATAGCCATGCAACAAAGATGACCCAATATTGTCGTAAGTAGCTAAGTGTACACCCCGTTTTGCTCTAGGCGAATTTATTCGCGCGATGCGAAGCAATATCTGAAATCCGATAATAGTAGAATTTTTTCGCAAATGTGCCGCGAAAGGTCTTAAGCCCCACACAGCGCGAATTTTCTGTTTTTAGGAGCACATAAATTAATTTCTGGAAGCAAAAATTAGAAACTATGGACGCCAGAGCAGTCAAAATGTATTATCGTTAAGTAGTCTACAACAATATATATGATAGTTCAAAATTGATTTGCTTTTGGAAAATGAAAAACTTTGAAAAATCGCGCCGTGTTGCCAAATCGCGTCCGGTCTGTGTGGGCCAGCTTTAGTCTTACGCTCACGAACTGCATGGGCATGCCGCATGCCGCACTACGTGCTCGTTAACTTTTCAATCACACTGAACTTTTGTGATGATGTGATCCAGCCATCCAGTGTGACTGTGCATCCCATCCGCTCTGCATCAAATGTTATTATTACAACAAATCTCCCCGCCCGTAATTGAGTGCTAAACATTTTGACATTTGTGTGAAAAGAAAACAATTGCGCCATTACAAGCGAAAGCTGTTTGGTTTAATTGTCATATTGTGTAAAACAATATTACATGTGGGTGATAAAAAAATCCAACCCAACATCTGTGCGACATTGTTTACTAAGGAGTGCACTATTGAGATCGAACAAACTTTTCCGTGGGAGTTCCTTAATCGCAGCAGTTTCCACTTTCGCGAATTTTGTTGAAGCCTGTTTTCCACTAGGCGAATATATTCGCGCGAACAGATAAAAAGTAGGAATCGATTCTACTTTTTCGCGGCGAATTTTTTCGCAAACCAATCACATCACCGGATTTCAGATATCGCTTCGCGTCGCGCGAATAAAATATAACATTACATGTTTACGCTTTAGTTTAGAACTCTTACAATTCAAACGTTATAATTTGAGATACGTGCGATACGTGTAATACCATGGAACTATCACTTCGCTGGATCGTTAATTTGAAGTTACCGAACGGTTTTCACCCAGCTTATGACGTAACGCATATCAGAGCAAGAATATGCATATCCAAAATGGCGGATGGAAAATAAAAAATGTAATAAAGTTAACAAAAATCCGTAAACGAATTTTGTACATAATCATGACGTTCTTGTAAAATAGACAAAGATAATTTTTATTGCCATATCCCTTTAAATCACGTCAATTTGTATATATTTTGGTACATATTTTTTTCGATTCTGTTCTAATTTTACAAGTCTAAGAAATATGTATTTCTTTGGCCTACCTTTTTGTAGAAATCTTCGTCTTAGCGGACACGTGATTGCGTAACAACGCTCCATACTAATCAAAGCAAGATGCAATATCGACGAAGCTCCAAAATACATGTCTAACGAATCGAGCGCCAAATTATAATCACGCGAATGGTTTTCATTGTATATGGCGTACATATACATAGGGATATTGAGTAAGCCAACGAACAGATCGGCAACAGCCAGCGAAACTATACAAATGTTCGGTATGGTTCTAAGACGAACATGTCGACATACAGCTTCAATGACAAAAAGATTACCAAGCACGATGACGACCAGTATAATTGACAACAGAACTTCAACGAGAATAACAAAGGCGGAATCTGTCATCTTTTCAAACGTTGTATTATATCTGTTCTATGTTATATTTGTTATACTTCAAATTAACCAATTTACTCCTCCCATCGACACGTATACAGAAAATTCCAATATCAGCTTATTTATACTTCATCCGTATTTCCTGAAGTGACTATGAGATAAAAAAAAATGTATAATCACGATGTTATCGCAAGAACCCATTCGGTCTATTATCCCCAAATATAATGTTAACAAAACAAAGGCAGTGATAGTGTTGCACACGTCAATCCAGTTATATAACCGCTCGTTGTAAACCCACAGACCGAAATATTATTCACATACACTTGAATGCAGCGTGCATGGCTATACTCACTTTCACAGTTTCACTAAACGCGTTGTTCGTTGCGTTGCACGTTGTGCCAATCGTGAAACACGCGATATCGGGTATAAATGAACTAGCGCAAGAAGTGCTTATTAACAGAATTCCAATTTCAGTGGGGTGTCTCAATTAAAATGTCTGTGCAGGATAATCTTATTAAAAGAGCTATTTCCCACTCGTATATTGAAAATAGGTAAAGTAAACTTGCAGGTTGCAATTTGTGTTCTTTGTAACTACGTAAAACTTTTGAAACACACAAAATTCACGAATAATTACTGGTGATATATATGTAGTATGAACCGCCATTTTCCTTGCATCAGTGAAGATGTTTCATACAGGCAGGGTTTGTATAAAAACAGGAGAAAACGCAAACAAAAGGAGACTTGGCGATGTTGGAAACGGGTAAGCGGTTTCATTTGCAGAGAAATGAATGTTTCGCTAGCGAAATAGTTGACTATTTTCTTTATAAAAGTAAAAAAATGCAAACATTTCGCAAGGTAACTATTTGAATCATTGAAAACAGAAATGCACAGAGGCAGAAATCCAAAAGTTATACGAAAACAAAAAGATATTAACATTGTAGATGTTAATATGTAATTGAATACTTCAGTTTCTACGTTGAAGAACGAGGATGCATGATCCGGCCTAGCTGCTGCGAAGTGAATTACAGAATTAAGCGTAAGTCAAAACCTGGGAACCCGTAGTTGCATTTGCTCATGCTATCATGTAATGTTACAAACCTTGGAAATGTAAACATTTTTAGAAAAGTAAATATCCCGTCAACAACGTTTGAAATTGATTCAGATTAAGTGATTAACCATGCAAATCAACGAATCATTAGGTTGTTCAATTCGAATACGCACTGTAGCTATAATATTTTGTGCACTATAAGTTTATTTGAAACATTGACGACGGATTTATTGCCGGCTGCAGCCGTACAATTCATGTGATACCGCCTATGCGTAATTAGGTTATTATTACCAAAGCGAAAACTGATCTGCTCAGTAGAAGTCACGATATATATACTCAAAACTGAAAGCATGTTAAAAAGTCAAGGACAAAACAAAATATGTTAATGTTAATACAGAATACGTATTGCATATCAAATAGGTTTAAGAAGAGACCATGCATATATAGGATATATATCGCTTGGCACAGCAGACGAACGACTGAACGACACTCGATGCATATATATATATATAAACCGCTTATATGTTGAGAGAATACTATATGGTTGCGCAGAAATATGGGATTTATTTCGAGTGTTGAAGAGAATATTACTCACGAGTGAGCGCAGTGAACGAGTGACTGCAATATTCTCTTCAACACGAGAAATAATTCCATATTCAGTTCCAAGCAACCATGTAATATTCTGTTTATATTATATGAACAAATTATAAGCAAACGACAATTTTTAGTAACTCAAAAACAAATATGTATTGAAGGGCACATATTTAAAATAACATTATAACATAATGTTCAGTAAAATGCGCTTATAGTTATAATCTCTTGAACGTGTATGTAAATATGGAATGAAATAAAAACGAACGGAAACTGTGAGCTATAGAGAGATTTTTTGATTGGTCAAACATATTTCTTACGCGGTTTTTGATTGGCTTGCAAAAATGATATTTCTACACGTAAAAGTGTTTAAATACGATTTTTAATTCTCGGTGGTTTAAAACTCTGTATAATACTCATGCTCATATTATAAATATATATACAGATCGAGCATATCAAAATCTCAATAAACAATTATTAACTGTAAAACAAAATGATAAACAATTCTCTAAACCTACCTCATTCTTAGACCTTCGCGCGATTTTTCCCACTTTTATATATAATTTAGTAATTGTAACCCCTAGCGGCTAGCTCAAAATATCCCAAACTCGTGTTTGGCTCTTTCAATCGTAATTAAGACCGCGGAAAAATGCCGAGTAACGAGCTGCGGAAATGCAACATCCATGGGGCGACATGTGAGGAAATAGTACAAAGATTACTCGCGCAAGATGACAGACATAAATATAATTTATATGCCGGTATTCAACTATTTATGTGTGTTTTTTATATAAAGTCGGCAAAAATTATTGCTGATAATTCTATATACACTGCCAGATGTTTTAAATGGAGTAATTCAAAGATATTGACTAGCTGGAACTTTTAATTATACTTGCAATCGCGCGCTATATCTTCAAAAACACGTTATCTCAATTTTCCAGGGTGTTTGTCAAACCATTCAGAGTGAGACCGGCAAAGAATCTTGCGATAACTAGAAACTATAATAATCAATGATATAACTTAATCCATTGTTTGATCTTGAGGGAGCTTTAGATTTGACTATAGGAAGCGCAGTTTAGCAGCGACTACGAGTACGTACGACTATACACAGTTGTGACGACTACCAGTACGAATTCGTCATTCTCTCGCGTTGTTTGCTTACTCGTAGTCACTGCTAAACTTAAAGCTCGCTCCCGCTACGGCTACGAGTTTGTTATCGTGGCGCGAGACGCGAGTTGTAATCGTCATACACATGCACGCAACCTCGTTCCGGCGAAGCCTTTAGGAACACATGCGGTAATAAACCCGCGTTTATATACTATCAATAATTTCGAAAATCCTTAGTGTACGTTTATCATTTCGAAAAATACACATAATTCACGGTCTAGTCATGAAAAACAGTTATTTCACGCGTAGTGACGTCTACGCGGTCACGTAGTGACGACAAGGTCCACAAATTTTTCTCGTCAGCTATACGAGTCTATTGTGTCAGTTCGTGGAAATATATATCACGAATGTCAAGTCAATCTGACGAGATTAGTAGTATAGCCGTAACGGGAGCTGCATCAAATCTAAAACTTCCTAGCAACCACGGCCAAAGATTGTTTAGATGGGACAGGTCTATAGGTTATGCGTCGCATTTTGGTCGCGTCGAATGTTGTTTAATAAACAACAGATAATTATATGATAAACCTCATTATCATCTCAATAGGTATCATTTGAAATGCATTCGACACAACCAAAATTATTGTGACGTTTAACCAAGGCCACAGTTAGCCGAGATTCAACGCGGATTGTGAGTGATTTTGAGATAATAAGGCGATATAACACCAAACAAGCACGTACGTGCTATTGTCAAAATGACTACATCACTCCCAGAATCATGCATATGTTATCAGTATATACATATATTCAAAATCATGGACGTAAATATATTTGTCATGCAGGCCGGCTGACGCTGCCAAGTAAATATTCAATACAGGCTTATATTATGCAAAGCAAAAACTCTTATTATTCGGAACGTTCCTCGAACTTGCTTGATTAAAAAGAAGAAATACGGTTGCTTGCTCAGACGTTGCCAAGATTAAACATGCCATAATATGTAGTTGCACGAATTCACGTTTGAATTCGTTTGCGGGTTGATGAAACCAAGGTGAGATCGCGAAAAATTTGCATGCTCAGTCCGAAGCAGATTAAATTATATAGTTTGTTGTGAGCTCTTTGCATAATCAAATAAAAACAACTGGTTAAAATATTTTATTCATTGTTCTTGAGAATGTTTATAGTTGTGTAGTTGAGACTCCGAATCAGAAACATTTGGTTTGGCAAAAAGTACAAGTTGATGCCTACAATCTAGACGTAAATAATCCTTTCTCTATTTACTGTTAGAAGTAAATTTACTCTTTGTGAAAATAAATTTGGTTTTTGTTTGTTTATGAAACAGCGTGGACATGGGTTGATTTTGGTCAAGCTTATTGGCATCATGGTTTGATTTTTTTTTGGGGGGGGGGAAAGGACGCGTTCATTCCATTTGAATGCCAAAACAACCTGTTCGATTCATGTGTATAACATGTCCACATGCAAATGGAGATGGAATTGTTAAATTTCAGGCTTTCAATTCAGACAATTTAGATCACATCATGCCGTGGTCAGTATAGTGTAATGGGCAATCTTCCATTGCAGCGTTTGTCTCGTCTGGTTAGATTCCCCCGTTCAAGGGAACGTGGTGACGATTCCTCCCCTGATAGCAGGTTTGTAATGTTTGATTTCGAATATCTAGTTGTCGTCTTTCATCCGTCGCCTTTATTAATTCAATTAATGTTAATCCATGCATGAGTATATACCATCCAGTCATAAATACCTATTTACCAATGGTGCTGCCAAGACAGCCAAGCCTTAGACAAAATAAAAAGTCTGCAAATAGAATTATCACAATTTTAGTTAATATAATCGATCAATTATATCGAGTTTTGTTATAGTTTGCAGGCATATATATAGGCATGATTGGACGTCCAGAGCGTATCTGCATATTAAAGAAAGTGGTTGCTTTTATCGGTATTTTGGTTTGGACTTTTGACATATGTTAGTTGGAATAATGTAGGACGCTTAAGATTTGGACGACAATGCGACAACGACAGCTAAAATAAACCGCAAATAAATGACATTGACACACAAGAAAACTTCTCATTTTCAGCTGCATGAATGTAAATCGAGTCTGACGTCATGGATTTTAAGGTCTATATAGACCCCGTTTACACTAGAACGAAAGTTTCCGGATTAATCACGAAAGCGGAATGTTTTAGTACCGGATTCATGTTGCTGTTTACACACGCAGCAACGAATCTGATAGAAAATGTACTAGGTTTTAAGCCGTATCCGGAAACTTTTATTCCGTAAAAGTTTCAATTTTAGTACAATTCTCCAAGAACAAGAAAGTAATGTGAGTGTAAACGGACAAATCCGCATACAGAGACAACTGAAGTGTAGTGTAAACACCTGACGAATCCGATACATGTGTGTAACAATGAATCCGGAAAATTTTACAAATCCGGAAACTTTCGTTCTAGTGTAAACGGGGTCATAGAAGAGGCCGGCGCGTTGATGTCAAAAAAATTACCTGTTCATGAGGATTAATTTGATAACCACACACGTACTATGGCATGCATGAAAAGGTCACTCTATTTATCCAGGTAATATATCTCGTCTAATGAAATTAAAATATAAATTACGCAGCACAACCGTTGTCTCGTTATATAGATGCATAATCAACGACGAGTTTTGGCAATATGGAAATTTTATGGATGAAGCGACGATCCAGTTCCTACCTGACCAAATATTACTTCAAATATTATTGTATCTGAAATTAAGAGAACTGATTATTGCGTCCGCTGTTTGCAAAAGATGGCATAGATTGTGCTATGATTCACGTTTATGGGTAAATCTTGATCTTTCACAGGATATGCATACTAAAAAAGTGAACAATAAATCAGTGAAATATATCTTGAGAAGAACAACAAGCATCCGCGAGATCAACTTGTCTGGGAGAAAGTGTCGTAACGTTGGAAACCGTAGTTTGACGTATATTTCACGTTATTGTCCACAGTTGAAAAATCTCAATGTTGCAAGTAGAAAAACAATTCTCGATAAGGGAATGAAAGAAATCGTTCAAGCGTGTCCCAAATTGGAACATATAAATATGGAAGGATGTACTAGGATTTCAAATGCCTCTCTTATTTACATTGGAAAGAATTGTCCTAATCTTAAGAGCATAAATCTAGGACGATGCAAACTAGTGCAAGACTTTGGTTTGGAAGCCTTGTTAGTGAAGAATTGTAAGAGCATAACTACGATAAGTCTTGAGAGTTGTCACCAGGTCACAGATCAAGGCTTGAGAATTATTGCCGAGAATTGTGTACTTTTGAAATGCATCAATCTCAAAAAAATGCGACGTATAACGAACTCTGGCGTACGCGAATTCTTAGAAAAAGTTCCTATATTAGAGTTGTCAGTCGGTTTAATGAGAACAGGCGGAGTAACCGATGCCATATTTTACATTATTTCCAGACAATGTCCTCAGTTGGAGATGTTTGAATTCGAACATTTTGCAAGATATGAAGTGGATGGATGTGTTTTAAGACTGGCCGAAGGATGCAGAAGTCTCACTCGGCTATATTTATATCGATGTTACCCTCTTTCGGACATGACCTTGATGAGAATCACTCAGATATGCCCCAAATTATCTGATATTCATTTATTTCCAGAGTCTTTTTTCCCTGCTTAAACAAAGGCCGTGTTAATCAAGTCCTTTTTCTAAACTGTCTAATGGAGTATACAATGACGGTAAAGAACAATGTTTGATTTCGACATCTTAGGGGAAGAAGCTATTAAACTGGTTTGAATTTAAAGTTGAATTACTCTCGCTCCTTCCTTACCCCAAAGCTCTGGTTAGCTGCATTCAGTTTTAAACTTTGTTAGTGAATTGCAATACAATCTCAGTTGAAAAAGATCGGCGTCCACTTCTCTCCTTGCCCCTCCCCCCTCCCCCGTCCCCTCGTAAGCTGGCAAGATGGACAGCTGGTCTCTTTAGTTCCGGATAATTCGGAAGAAGAAAAGTAAAAAAAACCAGACTTAATTATCATTAATTCGATAAGGAGATTCGAGATTCAATGAAGCAATGAAAAAACTTCGCAGCAGGCTTTCATGGTACTGCTCAGTCTACTCTTTACGGATTGGACAATATACTGAATATAGATAATATATTAATATAATTTTCATACAAATAGATACTATTACAGTACTACTAACGTACGCTAAGCAGGTCATCTCGCTTTCGTATTTTAGCCCATCATCAGCGCTCAGAAGGGTTGTCGAGATAGATATCTATTCGGCAGTATTCAGTAATCGGTTTTTATTCTTTTGATGGAAGTGGTCAAGAGTTTTTAAGTTGTTTTAGGCTTTTAGCCGCCGTTTCAGCCGGAGAAACGGATTTTTATTTGACAACTAGTGCCAGTACTTTCTCGCCATTCACCTGGAACATACAATATAAATATAATAAAAATTACAAATCAGAAAGGCTGATTTTATTATGAAAAAAATACAAATAACAGAATGACAATATAGTGGTTCTTACATGACGTTTTTTTGCAAAAACCGCGGGAAAACTAATTACGAAGTTCAAGATGGCAGGCAAGTAAAGTATAATAATGATAATTTTCGTACATTTATAATAATACTCTAGCTAATAATATACCATCGATTATAATGCTCATTGATGCTCGCTTTTTTTGAACAGTTACTTTGGCCAACAGTAAGTTCGAAGAATACAAGTGCGATGCTAACTCATCACTTCATATTAAGTTAGGTATGAATATAGCATGTACCAATTAACTTGTAGAAGCTATATATATAATATATTATGCCATAACCAGGCAAGATTGTTGCTCATTCAATGAACTCTTGCGATACAGGAGATTTTGACTCTGATTTTAATTCTTTGATGTTTATTTGCCATTAATATATAGACCTTATTGTATAGTATGCTCTCAGGATATATATATATATATATATATATATATATATTACTTATATCTACACTTGGGATAGTATTTTTTTAAATTTCTTTAACTGAGGGCTATGGAAATGGCATCTTCACAAAAGAGAGTTGTTTACCTTAACAATATTTTTATACTGAGAAAACTACACCAACATTACCTGAGTTTCGGTCCCTATCAATTAACTCAATTAACTTCGATTAATTAACTTGATTGATGCTGACCAAATAACCATTAGTTATTGTTCCAGTGTTTATAGAGTTCACTGGCTGCTATTGTTTTATAAAAGAAATAATATATCTGAGCAAATTTTTTGTGATGTGCTATTCAAAAGATCAAGAAAGATTCTACTTCACACAAAAAAGTTTACATAGAGTAGTAGAAAATTAATGAGTTTACAAAAAACACTGGTGGAATTTTTTTGTGATAGAGTGAAAGTTCTCAACACAACTAATGTTTTTGTTGATCGCGCTGAGGGTGGGGCATCATCATAAAAAAGTATAAAAAAGACTTTTCAATAAACCTTAACGTTTTATTTAGTTGAAAATGAAAAAGATGTGTTGGACTTGGAAAAAATTTTTTATCCTGATATGTCTCATCAGGTCTTTGGAGAGAGGTATGGGTGAATCATTGAATATTTGAAAATAATTTTTCATTCTGTCTAAAGGATGAGCTTGAACATTTTTCTTCCTGTAGTGAAGTTATTTTTGGATATAAAAATTTGAATGTTCAGGTAATTAATTTTCATCAATATACAAGAGTTAAATACCATAATTGGCGTCAATTGAACGTTAATTATGGAGGATCATATTCATATATTCTGCTATTGCCTGGCTATAATTTCTTTTGAAAACAATTTTACTTTCAATAGAATTGAGCCTGGCATAACAGAATATATGAATATGGTTCCCCTTAATTAATGTTTGATGAATGCCCATGGATGCCATTGCCCTGCATTTGACTAAAATTTGTCATAACTCGTTTACAGTGTTTGTTACTAATTTTAGTTATACTACCATGCTGGCAGTTTACTCACATACCTTGGTGTAAAGTATGATGAAATGATAGACAAATCGTGCTGTGAAGATGTTGAGGTAAATCAATTGGTCACGTACGTTTGTCACAGTTTTTCAAACTTCTGATTGGCAAGTGGCAAGATAGCTAAATGTATGCAGGATCACGTACTGTACGGTTTAAAACAATGACTTTAACACATATTAAATTTGCTCCCCATCTAGCCGGATGATGTTGTTTCAAAGGTTGCTGAATTTTTAGCTCCAGGTAAATTACATACCCAGACAACAGTGAAAACGTACGGTATTCCAGATAATACCATACATTGTATACTCGTTCGTATATACTTTTTCCATCTTAATCTTATAATAATAACGCTTTACAATAACGGTCCGACCAAATTCTATGGAACTCAGAACGCTTGGGCTTAAAACATAACTGCGGACGTAAATTTTGTTTGAAATCAAACCCAATGGTCCATTTTTTAAAAGGGTGAAACAAAATTTTCTTAATTTTTTAACAGTAGAGACAAGGTTGACTGATTTTCATACGACTTATCTACTGTATTTCATGGTTTTAATTCGAAGGTTTTTGCACTAATTTGGAGCAGTTTATATCAAAATTACCCCAAGAAAGTAAATTTGTTCCCATGGGAGAAATGATAGAACGTTTTGATAATGAAGGAAGAACGTATCAAATATACAAGGTACTCTTTAAAGTGTATGATACAATAACAATACAATAAAATTTATTTAAACACGATAGAATCTTCAGTTATAGATCCGCGGTAATAATTACCAGCGAGATATCGAAAGATCACGATATTTTCAAATGAAATTGAGAATGCTATAAAGTGAATAATTAAAGTAATTGTTGGCCGGACAGACACAATACTATTCATATGTTCGATCGTCATTATTTTGTAGACTGATGTCACAACACCCAATTTCAGAAATTACCACGAGAGATTGCAAACATTTGTTCTCTGGTATATTGATGCAGCTTCTTTTTTAGGTCAGTTCAAATGAAAACAAATCATAAAATCATACTTTGATGTTTAGTCAAATCGGTAACGAGGGCCTATTATAGAAAAAATTCTAATTTTCGTCAATTTTTTGAAATTTTAAAATTCGGTCGAAAATACCTCGAACTCGGTAGAATTGCATTCTTTCATGAAAACAATACATTTGAACACATAAAACCACACACTTTTGTTGAATTTCAAAATTTTAAAAAATCCTAATTTTTGTTAAATTTTTGGAAATCAGTATGAAAATTCAGTTCAAATGCATCCAGATGATTTCAATGTATGCAATTGTACACGTACAGTCATGACATACAACACGATAAATACATATCACTTGAATAATGAGTATTCAAATGCAGCGACAGCGAGCTAGTGTAGCTATTTTCCCAGTCAGTCGCCAAAAGCCTCTTTGTATTGGAAGTAGGAGATCTGGATGGACCATTATGGCACCTTTTTCTTCAAAGTTCATTTATATATATTTAAATCGTTTTTCCTTTCATATATTCTCTATTCCATTAATAATTTGTAATTTTCCTGGTCCATTGTACCAGTTCAACTGGACATCTGAGCTACAGCCAAATTTCCGTTTACGTCATCTCTTTCAACACCAGCCTACTTAAATGTACAGAACTACACACTCGACAAAAAAGTAAGCTTCTTAACTCAACAGTTTTAATGTTATCTCTTTTACTTCCAGATATGGATGATGATAAATGGGACTTTTTCCTCATGTAATTTCTTCTGACATATAAGTTAATAATCCGTATGTTGCGCTTGATGTAATGAATATAACTTATTGTTCCAACCTGGTTTCCAGGGTATTCGCTCTGTCCACACAGTAAACAATTTTTGTGGTTGTTATAGGTACGAGAAGTGCACAGAGGCTGGAACAACGACGTACAAAATAGTGGGGTATACGACAGTATATCGCTATTATGCCTACCCCGATATGATACGACCAAGGATCAGGTAAATTTAAACTTTAATCTTTTCTTAAGAACCTATTTTTCACACTGTAACTATTCGTAAATAAAGTTTTTTTTCCGACGGAAAATAATACAGAATAGATTCTCCGATTTTTTTAACTATGATGTGAATCAGTACTAATTTAGTAATTTTTCTTTTACTTCTTATCCCAATTAAGGAGAATTAATTGCTTCACCTAATGTTTATAACTTCTTACCAGTATACTGCAAAAATAGTGTTTTTTATCCCAAAATTCCTGTGTAGTGGGAGTGTTAAATCTGTTTTGCCCTGGAGCAAAGGAATAATTTTTCGAAATTTCAAAATTTGCTTCAAAAACCTCGAAGTGCAATGTTCTAAATTAAGCGGTATTACATTCTTTTAGGAAAGCAATATTTGAACATTTTAATATATAAAATGATATTTTTGAGAAACTCAAAATTTTGCGAAAATGGGCAATGAGCTATATGTGGGACCAAAAGAAAAATCGTAGCTAATTTTCATTTTCAATTTGAAGTTTCAAAATTCGTTTCAAAATACCTCGAAATGGTTTGAGATTTTGTGGAATTATATTCGTTCATGAAAACATTATATTTAAACCAACAAAAACATATTTTAGAGAGTTTCAAATTTTGTCAAAACCCGTCTAATAAATTATTTTTATTTGGTTGAATTCACCGATCATGCATTTTCCAAAGAAACATTTTGGCATGGCATGGATCATGGATGGATGTGTAATACATTCACGATACTGTAAAGGATTTTATTGCGTGTAAAATAGTCCAATTTTGTATATACCTGCACTTCTTATATCACATGCGACCTTTTTATAAAATATTATAGTTTATAAAATAGAAAAGTCATTTTCATTTTGTTTTTTTCGATAGCCAGTTTCTCATCCTGCCTCCATTTCGGAAGAAAGGCCTTGGCGGTAAGTCGTTGACTTAAGCTAGTCACTTGGATTGGATTGACTTTAAACTTCGTAATCCTGATCCTAATTATTATTACCTCAAGCAGATTTCGTGTGAAGCGACATTTTGTTTTTTGTTTCAAAGCTTTTTACTGCAACCATCTTGGAACAAATTAACTTAATAGATAATGAGATTATGAATCTTCTTTACCCTTATTATCATCTCATTATCTATCGTTTAAATCACATTAGAGGCGAGCAAGCGCAGCGTATAAACTATATAGGCATTGAGCGCTTTTCCCATTCAGAATTTGATTTATTTGAAATATTCGCGTTCTCGAATCGCGTCCAGTGCATGTGTGTGTGTGCGTGAGCTCTGCTCCAAAAGTGGAAGAATAAATTTCTTCACCCGAAAAAAAAATTGCTCGTGATCGAAAACAGACAAAATCCCATACAAATATACGAAGGATACATATACCTCATTCCTTAGTTTGCTGCATATAGCGACAGCATTTTCCAGCATTTAAGCCCGTTTCCACTAGGCGATCTGATAAAAAGTAGGTAAGCGATTCTACTTTTTCGTGGCGAATTTTTTCGCAAACAAATCACATCACCGGATTTCAGTTATCGCGTTGCGCGAATAAATTCGCGTAGTGGAAAATGGGCTTAATCATGTTTACACCTGCAATGCCTGTTTACACCTGCAGTTTTTATTGCGATTTTAGATGCGGGTTTTTTTTAAAAGATGTTTAAACCAGCTGCATTCATATAAATATAAACATGTATCCATAATTACTTGCTTCCCAAGATTTGCATCAGGTATAAACTGGCATTAAGGAATGCTTTGTTTTTTCTTTATATAGCAAAACAACTTGAATGCGTTGACAACTTTTACATCAGAGACGAAAAGGTTCTCGATATGACAGGTAAAAGGTTTTTCTTGTAATTTTCCAGGCAGAACAACAACAATATAGCTAACACCATGCACGTATTTTTATTAATGCAAAGCTTTCGTAAATTTTATGAGTTTTCATTATGACCTTAGGCTTAGCTGTCGAAAATTCGTAGCACGATTCTCTTCGTTTCAGCAACCTTGAATCCCATGATGGATCTAGGGAAACGGCCAGGACTGACCGACAAAATTTCTTCTTTTCCAGTTGAAGACCCCGTCGACGAATTTAGACGTTTACGTGACTATGTTGATGTCATGAAGTGTCTTTCTTTACCTGCTTTTAAAGCTGAAAATTTACGTAATGGCTACACAAAAGAAATGGTTAATTCTGCTAAAAAACATCGGAAAATTAACCAGGTATAACATCATTATTTTTTTTCATTTTTTAACATGTTGTAGAAAACTTCTCTGACACAGGAAATTGCCCATCTACATGTGTCGTGAAGCAAGTTGCTGAGGTGACTGTTCCTTCTCTTTTTAGCATCAATGTCGACGAGTTTATGAAATTCTTCGACTTCGAGCTACAAATCTTAGCAATGTTGAAGAACATCGGCGATATCGCCTGGAAATTAAAAAAAGACTTAATGCGCCATATCAGGTATGGTTCCGACTTTGGTATACAAGTTGTGGCACTCTGTCATGCATTGCTGTGACCTAATTCGCACCATTATCTAGTAAAACATTAAAAGAAAGTCCAGTAGATAATAAATTGAGTTAGAATTCAGACATTTGAAGTAGGGCATGAATATCGAAAGAGGAATAGTGTAAATGCAGCCCACGTGTACATTCTGTGAATTGTTTTTCACCGCAGGGCCACGTTTTTAGAAATACCCTAACAGTTGTACCATTATATTAAATAAGAGAGTCTATAGTATATAGCCTCACTCAGTTCCACTTTCCACTCTTTCACGCTCTATGCGTATACAATCTCGATATCTTTCTTTATTTTTTACATCTTTAGAAAGAAAAGGCCGATCTCGAAAAGCTTCGTTCTGTTTTGACTCCGGATGAATATTCTACTGCGGTTGCGAACATGTTACAACGGGAACAGTTAAACTTCCTCGAGGAAAGTTACCAAGAAACAATTGCACAGTATAAAAGAATCCTGGAAAGAATTGCTGCTTCGTAAATCAACAACATATTCGATATGTCAAACGTAAGTTACCACTCTAGAATTTCTTGGTAATACATATATTGCACCTATGTTCAGTGGATCTTATCGAGTACAGCTTGTAGAGGCATAGGCCTGGGGCCGGTTGTATCAATTGATTGGGCTTAAGCCCGTTTATAGCTTAAACGGCGGATAAGTCAAAGTTAAATCACACTCTTATAGATCTCTCTTGAATAAGTTCACTTGAATATTATGCACTGAATATGTAGTTGTAAACAGTATCTTTGTATTAAGATTAAAAACATTTAGTTTGCTTGTTGAATAAAACGATAGATTGGCTTCCTATTTTGAACTTATCCATACCGGCCGTTTAAGCTAAACGGGCTTGATACAAAGACGGCCCCTGTCGCCGGTAGAGTGAAATAACAACATGCACTCTCTTAACTAAATTAAAACCCATCAAGCATTATCGAATATATAAAAACATATTATTTTAGGAATGAAATTGTCGACCACGGAATATATTCTCAATGTTTCCCCGCTAAATATATATACTAAAGCTATGTAGCGCATAATATTACATACCATGCACTTTTACATATTACACATGAAAACATGCAGCTTTGTACTTCGTTTATGCAATATTTTCAACTCAACGTTTTTCAGTAAATAAAGGCATAACTACATTACACTTCACTTTTTTATCTGGCCAGTGCGTCCTTATTATTTTCATTTTCAAATTTTCTTAAACTTTTAAAATTTTTTTTCCGTTTTCTCCAACAGAGAGCAATCAGAGCATAATTACATTCCGCTTAACTTCTTTGACGCCAACGTCATTCATTATTTCATTTGCATGGAACTCGCTGCTTTTGGCGTAATGACAGCGTAATTATACACATTCCACTTCACTTTTTATCCATCACGCCAACGTCATTCAATATTTCCATTGAGGGCGTTTAATACTTTCATCTAGAACACACAGTTCTTTGGCAAATGATTGCATAATTACATCCCACCTCACTTTTTTACCAGACAGCCACGTCATTCAATATGTTGAAACTCGCTGTTTCGAGCTAAATGAGGACGTAATTACATTCCATTTCACCTCTTTCTTTGACGCCATGCAACGTCGGTTTTATCTGGGTCGAATAAGAGCATAATTATATTCCCCTTTTTCTACCTATTTTTCCATCTTTATTTTCATGCAGTTTCCCAACATATAAATTTATATTATCTTTTTTACCTGACGATGATACTGCGCCCAATATTTTGTTAGAAATCACATGCAGTTTCCTCTTCTTTTCACCAGACCGCCACGTCTTCCGATATATTTTGGAAATCGTATGATAAACTTATTTTTAGCTTATTTCTGCAGCACATAAACAGTGCTTGTTTATGTGACAAATGGCATTTCATCGTGTTGAACTTTGATTCATAATTATAACGTTATTCAACTAATTACGTGTTGACATCTCGGACACGCGATCACAAGCTTCTCTCTTTGCTGTAAAATAATTCATTAATTACCTCACAGCATGTCATGCCGGTCCAAGAGAGCCTCCTCTTTTGTAAAACAAACTCAAACGGAAACTTTTGAAATGTTTAAGTGCATGCTGGCGTTAATTCATTCTTCACAGTTTGTGAATTTATGCTCATTTCTGTTACTGTCAAAACTCATCATAGCCGCTTTAGCTCTTATCGCCGCAGTGCTAAATATGGTGTTCATTGTGTAAGTAATTGTCACAACAGGCTGCTTATTTGTACGATATATTGCACAGTTGTTAGGGCCATTTAAGGCGAAGCTTACTTTCATTGTAATGCATGTTATACCAGCATGCCTCATAAAAAAATATTACGTCCCTAAAGGGAATTATAAGGCGCCTCTGTAAGGGCGGTTACGCCTTTCCTTGGAACACCAAGTGAACTTGTTTGTAATTTTAGAAGCTTGTCTTCCTGGAATTTAAATTTAAAAAAGCACTCGAATTCTCGGGAATTTTGGGGCGCAAAAAACGTTACAACATGATACATGTAGTATTCGAGTCACCTAGCTTGCATTTCTAATAACGAGGCTCATTTTAGGTTGTGGCTGAATCGTATATGTTTCGATTTCCTCCCTTTCCCATGCAAACCATCATCTGTATTTAATATAGACAGTATTAAACACAAAATAATATCCCAATTTATCCCTAGCCTGCGCACGCACACGTGTACTATATGTAGTTGCTAAATTAATGCTAGTCAAAACATTACATTCTCCTCTTCAACTGTATTTAAATGCTGAGCTGTAAACAGTATGCAGATTGACAATTATGACATACCCCGTCCACTTAACTAAAGGTCACTTTATATGCATTAATACAACGAAGGTCCTTCGACCATTGAACCTAATATTTGAGCGCGCACTGGATGATGGTCGTTGCATGCTTATTTTGATTCGCCAACTGGAAATTTTTGACAAAAAATCGCTTGTTCTAGAAGCAATTTTTTGACTAGGGCATAATGTAGCCCGCATAAGCCTTCGCACTCCGAGTTAAACGTTTAGAGTTATCAAAAGACTGGCTTTAATTGTTGAAATATATTCATGCATACGAAAATCAATTATATATAATAAAAACACTAGCTGGGTTTGAAACATCCGTTAGTATAGATTAAATGTTGTTGGTATGCCTAAAAGCCATATACATGATCGACAGTCTGTTTTTGAAGCACGCGTCCATTATCTTTAATTTCATAGTCTGCACACGTTGCTTAAAAAAAATGAAAGATAAGCAACTTAAGTGTGCTTCAGAAACATAAATCATACTTTAATGCCTAATACAACACTGCAGAATACAATATAAAATGTAGCGACTAATGCGTCAGCTGTATTCACTCAAAGGATTAGTTCAACTATAGTTTTTATGTCTAAGAATGTGTTTATGATTTTGAAAAAAGCAGATTTTGGGAAACACTTACGATGAATAACTTGAAAGCAAATATATGTCATATGCTAGCAAAACTTTGATAACCCCTTGGCAAGTGCAGTGATCAAAGCCTTACAAGGCAGGCCTATACAAGGGGGCATAATTATATTTAAGGAAGGGGGGCTGTTGGAAAAAGCGGTGGTTCATGCATATGCGCATGTTTATATCCTCTTTCTTTCCACATATGACAGACATTTTTTAAAAGCAAGGGGATTAATTCTTTTTAATCCATCAAAATGATCATTTCCATCAAACTGACATTATGTAGTTGCATGCATGGTCTCCGATTGTACATATCTATTGTTTATAACCTAACAAAGCGATGTTTTATAACAAATAAATTATTTGTATTTTAACTTAAGATTGTTTCTGACAACTAAATGAATCATTGCAATCTAATCTTGCAATATCTAAACTAACAAGAGAATTTTTTTATCAAACGAAGGATTGTATTTAGATTTGACAAAAGTATGTGCATGCATGGTTTCGTTCTAATCCGTCGAAGAGATATCGTTTCTAATCTATAACATGGTTTGTTTCAGATGATTATTTCCAAATGAATCCAACAAGGAATTGTTTCTAAGTCAACAAAACGTTTCTAATTAAACATAACGAAAGAAATAGTGATTTTAACCTAAGTAGCAAAAAGGATTTTTTATCGTCCTGAACTGATGCAAAACGTGAGATGATTAATCCAAACAAAAGCGGTTTAATGCAGTTAATGGAAAAATTATAAGCCCAAAAGTCAACTATTCCATCCCACGTGAAGCACAACTTCCTACTGAAAATCGCTTTGATCCTTTCGATTTTTGGCCCACCTGTTCTGAAAATGTAAACCAAACGCGAATTATGGTTTCGCGCCGCTGTTTTTGCCACATGTGCTTTGTACTACCTCCTCCGCAGGCCCTTTTCGGGCAAATATGGCGGGCGGTGATATTTTGTGGGTAGTGCTTTGTAATGCATTTCCACACCTGCAAATTATAGTGTATAGAAGGTGAACCAGAAGCAAGATGACCTCGCGAACCCTGCATGAAAACAGTATTTCTGCATTTCTTTAAGAAATTATTTAAACAGATTCTTCAGAAATTATTTAAACAGATATATATATATATATATATATATATATATATATATATATATATATATATATATATATATATAATATATATACGTATATTTACAAAAACGCGTTTACAAAATTGTTAAGAGTACAATTTCACAATCTATAGTTTTTATCATTGTTTATAATTCAAAATTATCTTTATTGAATAACTGCACTTTATGACTATGTACATGTTAAAAAAGTCCGTTTTGCAGTACACTCAGTACATTTGACATTGTTATAGCTTTTTGCTAGTTTTCTTGGGTGTTACAGTTAAAACCGTGGGCTCAGACCAGCATATTGGCCAGTATAGCTATATTATAGTTAGTTAAAGACAGTAGCGTAGCCAACCTGACGATTTGTCCCGCTATGCTAATATTTTGGTGTTCATTGACTGTGAAAACAATAAATTTCTCAAAGAAATGAATATTTATAATAGCTCGAAATTTACATAGCGGGACAAAATCGTCAGGCTGGCTATGCCACTGGTTAAAGATGCACTAAATCTACGACGCGGACGTGAAGTAATACCGCCGTTATTAATTTCCAGGGATATAAATAGAATAAATGTTTCTCTTTTTGTGAAAAAAGTATATGTAAACAAATTAAAACTGCATGGGTTCCTAACACTAGCGGCTGTTTTCATGTCATGTCACGTCCGCGTCGTAGATTTGGTGCATCTTAAACTTGCTATTGCCAACACGACGGTATTTTTCACAATTTTCAATATTTCGCAACGAAACTTTGGCTTATCCACCATTTAGGCTTAACGCCTTTCGAACAACCGGCCCTAGCATGCTTTACTTAGAATGACGGGAAAGATGGTAGGCAAATCATCTTATATTGTGAAATTTGAAAACGAAAATGTTTACTTTTTAGCGCCTGGCGTTCAAAACACTGGCTGCAAAACATCACCTTTTTGGGGATGGCCAATTACGTGTTTTACCATAAAAAGTAAATGCCCTGTCGAATGGTATTGATATTTCGATATCAGGGCTTTTTTAAACGGACTGTAGGTACACAAGAGATCGACAAACTCGATTTTTGTCTAGTTTTCGTTTATTAAAATTTCAGTGCAGTCGCAATGTCGACGAAACAGCCGAGTGAGTTATACTATTTTATAATGCCAGTTCAACTATAATTTATATGACTGAACATTACATTCTATACGTTACTGCATGAAAATTATGTCTCACTCTCCACATTTATTTCATTAACAGTCCTTCCTTCCTACCCAACGGCATATTTTCTTCACTTTAGCTGGTGTCAGTTTATTTGTAATGGCAAATTTGCCTCTCCGGGGGAATTTTAAAATGGCGCTGACTACGCCCGTGACCGCGTATTCTCCAAAACCAAGTGACTCGTAGACGCCAGCTCCAGAACTGCCTTTTGATACAAAGCATCGACTTATGAGTAACTTTCCCTTGCTGTGAGTTTCAACAGCACAGGAAGAATGCCACAATTCTCCTCCCTTGAGTCCTGGATAGGCATTAAATTTGATCGTTGAACTCACTCGATCCCTGCTTGCTTTCGGAGTCAGGTATTTTTGTCCGTGTAAATGTCTCATTTTCAACACTGCAAAGTCCGTATCCAGTGAGCAGCTCTTTCTGTATTTGCACCTCCTCCATGCTCTGGGGATGTAAACCTGTGAGCTGACTTTTTTCCAAGCAAAATGGCCCGATGCTCTTGGTAGCCCTAAAAAGACGACAAGGGTCAAAGCATCGCCATAGGACAAATCATGATACTAAGTTGTGTGGATTAAACCCGCGTGTGCTAAGAAGAGCTTATTCTAATCTGGACATATCTAGGTCTGAGGGCCGCGCGGAAGCCGATGGTTATATCGACAATAATGGCTATTGCGTTAGTGGATGCTCTGAAGTGAATAATACCCGCCAGCCTGCGACTATTTACCAAAACCTATCAAATCAAATAAATACATCTATTTTTGAAAAGTTTGACCCCATTCAAAAGGTAGCAGGCTGATAATTTGAAAAACCAACAACAAATCTGAAAATAGCATCGTGCACACAGCAAGACATGCACAAGCAAATAATTGTACCGCGGATTGAAACTATCGATGCAGAGAAAAATGCGGACCTTGTTAATGTTCATACACCGCAGTGTTTCAGCTTAAATCCTTTAAATAAGAGAACTCGAGCAAATTTAACCCAGTTCGTTCTTCTCAAACTCAAGTTTTACGGAGGAATATACGCATGCGTGCTGCCTTTAATGTGAAGAAACCTAAACAACCATGCAACAGTCGCGTCATCGAGATGGCACGGGAAGGCGATAATTAAACTTTTCTTGCTTAATAGAAAGTTCACATGATTGAGCAATTCTTCAGCAATCTAGCGACAAAAACATTTAGTTATTTATAGAAGCCAATCGCGTTTCCTAAAACGTTGTTTTTTAAGCAGTCCTCTTGTCGCCTAGGTTAATCTTCATGACTATTTCATTATTGAATTGTCGAGTGGCGAGACGTAAATTGGTGATAACATTTCGCTTGCGTTCATAATGAAGACAGACTTTAGAAAAGCGTCACAGGATCCTTTATGGCATATAGGAAAAACTGCCAAGAATGCAGTTAATTGAGACTTGTATACATGCATGCATGGCCCAACAGTTATTATACATAGTATATCAGCTTAAGTATATATCGTATCATAGCTTGATCTAAACTAGATTGATGTTAGACGCTCTATACACTGACCCTGCCTATAAACTGCACCTTCATTCATTTTAATCCAACCCATAAGACACTTTAAATTTTTCTCAGTTATTATAAATCCCTGAGGTGTGGTGTAGAAATAAAAGCTGTTTTGACAAACACGAAAAACATGCATGAATAGCAAATTATTAACAAGGTGGCAACCACTATCTTCTGGTCATGCAAAATAATGAAAGTGTTGTATATAAACTACAAAAGGAAAATGGAGAAAAAGCAGATACAATTTACATGCAGTGTTTTTTAAAAAAGAGGTTTTACTCCATTTCATATAAGACTAGACGAGTTTCCATGCAACATCTAATGGCGAACTACTACGATGTGTTATTAATGGGTCATGTAGCTGGCGGCAACACTGCTTTATATATTCTTGCGATGCCACTGGTACTTTTAACCCTCTTGAGCGAATAACGTAATCCGTGCACTCTAGGATATATTCCGTGCGCCTATCATACCATTCGTTCAACCATGCTCACGGTCGGATTATTCCATTAATCCGTATTTATGAATTCTCATGCACTTAAAACGCCTCCCACGTCTTATAATCAAAGTGAAAAAGGATAAGCATTCTAGAGAATATCAGAGAGGCTCAGAAAACCAATGCCAGTTGGCTTGCCTCCAAATCTACATGGTTTCAACCAAAACCGAATCCTCAGCAAGTTTACGGCTGCATGTTGGTTCAATTTGAGGCCGAAACCGACGGTTTGGCATAGATAAGCCAGCATCCTATTATATTATCAAGTTGATCTTAATGTTATCACTTAATTATATTGAACACATATGAATTCTCAAATATTTCGTGAAACTGAGGATCGACACTTTAATATATAAGAACCTTATTGTGGTCTTCATCCACCTATCATCCTATATACTTTAAGGACAGAGGGTCTTGACACTAAAAACGTCGTAGTTCCTATTCCGTTTTCTTTTTCACTTCAAACCTCGACCATCCGAATATTTTTATATTTATAAGAATATAGGAAGGAACCTATATTGCCACAGCTCGTTGAAAAAAAAAGCACGAAAAAAACAGAGGAGGTAGATTGTATATAGTGATGTATTGGTCAACTAGATTACAACTGGTAAACTACTTACCAATTCTGAGCTTCGATGGTTTGATGAGAAATTTCTTTCCGTCATGCAAACAATGCGCTGCAGTTAGTACATGGCTTTCGCTTATCAATATCCCACTGCATTGCGCAGAAATATGAACAGCAGCATGATACGGTAGTTTCCTGATGTCCGATGATGTGACCGGTTTAAATACAGGATTATTCATCTTCGTCGCTCTTTTTCGTCTCGACGATAATGTTCCCGACTGTCCCTTCACCAAAGACTCGAGATCGAACGTCGATAAAACACTATACGCGGCGACGTTGTCCGTTGAAATATCCCATGGAAGTTCCTCTTGATCACTGACCGAGGAATTCACTGGCGAACCATCTGTTGTTTCCACTTTACCAAATGCCATTAGGCTGAGGAAAATAAAGGCTGCCGCTACGACATAGGCTCTGTTCTGTTCTGTTGTCAACATCCTGCGTTCAAGAAATTTCGAACCTGAAATAAGCCGTACACTTGCGAATTAGAGACGCCTTTGATGATTTTAGTATTGATTCTGGTTAATCGAGCGTTCAAGTGCCTGGATTTATTTTAGAATCCCCTTGTTAGAACTATAACTATGGTCTATATCCTCTTCAGATGAATAGCTAGATTTCCGAACAAAAACAAAAGTGCTCGCGAAGAGGTATTCACTTGACGGAGTGCTAACGAAATGTGATTACGCTCAAATACTCTTCCTACTTATGTACAATCGGCCCTAACTAACTCTGCATGATTGGAATTGTATTCTAATGACGGTGAAGACAATTATCATTTTTAAATTCCTAATCACTCCATGTATATTATATACGACAATTTTCGCATTCCTTACTTGGAAATGTAGCGTTTTTTTTTCAAAATCTAATCTACCTTTGGGAAATGTCGGCCGCATATCGAGCGAACGCCAAGCGCGGGCGATGCGCGGATTATGTTGAACGACACAAATCCCTGCTTTGTTTCAAATTGACAGAAATTTTGGAAAATGCTCGAGAGCTCATTCATCTAATAATCATTGATCTAAAAATAGCTCATGAACGGAGAAAAATATTCGGGTTTCGACTGTACTGTAAACAATCCATTTACACTGCAAACAAACTGCGAGGTGAAGGGAAAGCGCAAAGGTAAACAAAACAGGCTGTGATATATCTGATGTTTTGATACACAATACGGTCACTTGGTTTTACGTCCTGCCTTTTAGTTTAGGAATGTTTGCAGTTTCTACCTTTTATGTCCATGGGCCAAGACGTAACCTTAACGATGACGGGGGATCTCAACTGTCGAAATACTGCGGGATATCCACACATCATGCTGGGTATCCATCAGAGGTCGCCTCATGTCGCTTCAAGCATATTTCGCCCAAATTGTCTCAATAATTTCATTCATTGAATGAGTGGAAAGCGATTAATCCCACCATATAGAGCTATATAGCATTATGTTAAAAAAGGTAATACGCGCTATCATAAATTATATCTTCACGATTGATTGTACAAGTAATTTGTCGGTGCCCTTCGGCTTCGAGACGATCGAGAAGGCCATCTTAGCCACATTGAGCCGATCGGATTGATTGGTAACAATAAGCCTACATGTCGTCGGGCCACGAGCCATTAAATTTAACATTTGAACACTGCAGTGGCATGCCGAATTTTTATATGATGCTGTTAAAAACGAAAAGTATTTGAAATTAACGGTTATAGATAACGCTATCATCCAAAAGAAATGTGTTAAATTTCCGCATAGTTGTTGTGTATAGCGTAATATGTCGTAACGACATGACCAGCCAGTTTTAAAAATATTCATATATTTATAACTAGTTGAAGACAAAGACTCTCTATTTTCAGAAGACGCTCGCGTGGATTGTTGAATTGATTCTCGGACCGTGGATTCTATAGATAATGACGCACCAAAAAATTATTCTCAATCTCGCTATTCTCTACACATGAACGTTTCGCTTGATCACGAACCAACATCATTATTGCAAACTCACCAATAATCTTACCCAAGCGAACTGAGGTTGTCGTCGTTACAACTTCTTCAACGGCATTGGCATTGATTCGGTGGACTTCCAATCTACGCTTCTGTCGTTTTAAATCGATCGACACGACTTCAGGGTATTAGAATAAAGATAGAATAAATACCCTGTTGAGATAACCCGTGTTTTGTTACCCTAAGACAAAATAAGGCTACCTAATAGCTTTGCACTTGCTGCCTCTCACACTCGGCGAGACGGCGACTACACGGCAGATTTAGATGCGAATGATAACGAAGAATATTGTGCAAAGAATTTGTACAGATATCGTGACAATCGTCGGTTTATATTATCAACAGTGTGAACATATGATAGTTCCTGTTCAAACGTCAACAGGCAATTCGGTTGCTGTGTGTTGATATAATTAATTGCAAATATGTCAATTGCTTTGAAACAGTTACATTCTCATTGCATGCATGATGAAAGCTACATCTACCGGCAGGCGGACTTCATAAATTTTTCCATCGACTTGATGCATCTACAACAGAGCCAGAGGACCAACGCTGCGTCGTAATCATTTCACTGATGGGTGAAAAATTTTGCTCAATTGTGTAGGAGGAGATGGGTGTAGTACTAGTATATTATCGTGGGGTTTTACCGCAGATAATCAGTTTGCCCTTTGGCTCCAGCCTTCAATTAGAAAAGCACAAGCGTGTTTACCTATCATTTCATTTCGTAAACATGCACCTGACCGGACTTAATCCAATTTTGTTCACCTTGTTCGCCCATTGCACAGCCATCAAAATCGACTCCTCATAATAAAATACCCTAGATATGTATACGTTCAATATGTATAATAATTTCGTTTACTTAAATTGTTATAACTATAAATTTTACAGTTGAACTGATGAAGATGTTGTACCGATGTAGTAATTCGAATCATGCACCCACTTGAAAAAGCACAGGCAAACCTTGAACCTGTGGTGGGTACAGCAATTGTTTCTGGCGGCGATACAAATTTTGATCTTTTTGTCGTACTTGATGATATACAGGCCATCCTGTGCAAAAACTGACCTAGATGGAAACTAGCCTCAAATTAAGAATCAATAATAGCTATCACTCATTGCATGTGATAAAAACTGAGAGATCACTGAAAATTGTACGTGACGTTACTAACGTACGAGCGACGAGATCGCGCAGTTGATCATATAGCTAGGGTATTCGGATTCAACTTGAGTATATGGTCAGCATAGATATGAATTAAATTGCCATATAGAAATTCATTTTTTTAATTCACGAAACTATTTAACCTTCAAATATGGATGCCAAGCTTATAAAGAAGTCTGACGATGATCAAGTACATACCAACTATAGGTACTTAATCTTAATATATCTAATCCAATCGTCAACTTGTGCAGTTTCCTGTGAAGCTTGGAGGTAATATACAGTCTTGCTTCGCCTCGGAACTGCACTTCAACCATGCAGTCCTGAAGTGTAAATATAGACGTTTCCATGCACAGTTCCACTATTCATAGGTTTAATTCACTAAAATTTCACAGTACAATTATCTGGTGTTCTGTGTTGGTGCATAATACTTATTATATGTGGGTCTAGGGTGGAAATAACGTAAATTATGAGCTATTTGGGCTGTGACGACTCAACCTCCAATTGCCAGAAAAATTTGAAATGGTTGCGTTTACATATATACTGCCGTACGTACGGTCACAATATTCAGTATAAGCGATAATGTGATAAAACATTTTGCAAGTGGTAAGGCGATAAAATGAGTATCTTACAAGTGCTCGATAAGTGTTTACGTGCCGACATAGTGTGAACAGATTGAAGTCATCCAGAGAATGTGACCAAATTTGTCCTGCATACATTATCACCAGGATCATTAATGAAAGTCGACGAGAGCTGTAATCTAACGGGGTTGTGCCGAAAAGCTGTAATGATATGTAGTTAAAATATGTTGATGCGTCGTTATGGAACACGAAACAACAACATGTTCTGTTTTGCGAAAGTTAGGAAACTGCGAACTGCTGTATTCAAGTAAAACACTGAAAGGTGTGCCGATAACGAAGAGGTTTTTAATATGCGTTGAAATATTTTACATCTCAATAACAAATGATTTTATGATCTAACCTCTGTATAGTCAATCAGCAAAACTGTACTTAAGAGCAGACAATGAGGCCAGGAATAAAACGCGGGCTAGAATAACGGATCAAAATGAAGCGAGCTGGGCAAAAACCAGGCACACTTCGGTGCAATTTTATGAATATCATGATCTTACTACGCCGTGAGCTTTATAATTCCATATATGCTTGATCGAAACTTGCGACTTCAATTTGATTGCTTTATAGAAGTTATCTATCACATGTTATACATATACGGAAATGCGTGGTTTTGTCAGTAATTAACATTTATCTCAAAAGATTATTGCAAAAGATTAATCTGCATTAGTACTATTCACAGCTTGTCAAAACCCCAGGAACGCTGTGTTTACTAGATTCCCTGTTAACGTATATTTATTTCCTTTTATCGAATTGATTCGCATTCCGCAACGACGCCAAGGCGACGGGAAGTTCATGCCGACTGCCAAGCATGGTATAAATGAATATCTTTCCCATCTTTTACACTCTGGATCGCTTATATAACCTTTGGATAATCTAGAAATAAAACCCTTATTATTTATAAGTTGTGTCTCTTTCCTAACGAGGACATAATGCAAATTATATATCACAACTTCTAAAACAGAAGATTCTTTCGTTGTTAACTCGAAAATACACGACCTAATTATGATAAGGTCCAAATAATGACTCAGTGTATCACGCCGGCCGTTGCTTTATTTTTTCTTTTTGTCATTTCCGTTCTTAGTTCTATAATGACGTCTTTTATTGGATTTTATTCGGTTGTCAGTACGTTTCTCTCCAGACTTTGTGCTTGTTTTGCTTTCAGTTGTTGTCCGTTCCAATTCTTTTCTTTCACATTCTTTTCTTTGGCTATTTTTACATACTATTCATTCCAGTTTTCACATTCTGTTGTCATTTCAGTTTGTTTTTTCTCCTGTTGTCATTTCAGTTCGTTCTTGGACTTTTTTTTTGTTATTCCAATATCATCTGTCCTTTCACATTTCACAGGTGAATTGTCGTTCAATTCGTTATTTCCTTTGACTTTCATGTCATTCCACTTCCGTTCTTTCACATTCTGTTGTCATTCCAATTCTGTTCATTCACATTCTGTTGTCATTCCAATTCTGTTCATTCACATTCTGTTGTCATTTCAATTCTGTTCATTCACATTCTGTTGTCATTCCAATTCTGCTCATTCATATTCTGTTGTCATTCCAATTCTGTTCATTCACATTCTGTTGTCATTCCAATTCTGTTCATTCACATTCTGTTGTCATTCCAATTCTGTTCATTCACATTCTCGGTTGTCATTCCAATTCTGTTCTTTCACATTCTGTTGTTATTCGATTCGTTATTTCCTTTGATTACTTGTTGTCCCTTCTTTCACTTTCAGTTATCATTCCACTTCCGTTTTTTCACATTCTGTTGCCATTCTAACTTCGTTCTTTCATATTCTGTTGTTTTTCGATTCGTTATTCCTTTCAATTTTTGTCGTCATTTCAACTCCGTTAAACATTCTGTTTTCATCCAATTCGATCCAACCTCTAACCCGCATTCCTCGCATTCCGTTATCATTTCAATTTCGATTTTTTTACATTTTGTTCTCATTTCGTTCGCTGTTGTTTTGTTGATGAAGTTCCGCTTTATATTTTTCTCAGCATATAGCCATGGGGCGTTTCTTTATTCATTCGTGTCATAACATTGAACTACTTTGTGCATGTTGTCAACACTAATCCTACATTACTGTGCTATTAACATTCCCTCGAGGCATTTATTTGAATAAGCCATACTTAGTGCTTGCTGACGTTAAAACCTTTTTTAATTTTAATAATATTGTCGCCAGCTGTCTGGATGAAAGTTTAAAAGGCATGACGTGCTCAAAAAACTGCCATAGAAAATGGAACTTTTAACTAAGCTTCAGCTCTTTGCACTCATGTGAAAACGCCGCATGTTTTTAGCAAAGGCAAAATTAGGCTATCAATGTAGAGTCTCTGCAATAAGAAAACACTAGTTGTAATTTGTCCATGCGATATATCATGCATCACTTAATGTTGGATTGAGATTCGTGATTTGATAAATTTGATATGAGAAAATCATCTTTGGTATTGCATTCCAAGCAACTCATTTGAAAAATACTGCTCAAATTGTCATTTTCGCTTTGTACAAGTTATCGAAAAGACAGCTGTTTGACAGCCAACACATAGGTTTACGGACTAAATTCAATTGAATTGGTTATAGTCTCAGCAGCATTTATAATAATTTTGACTATACGGACAAAAGCAGTAGGAGATTAAGTCATTTGTCGATCCCACTATCTGCTTCAAAATTTCGTCTCCAAAATGCCTTATAGGAAGTAATTTGTTGTCATGAATATGCTCACGAAGCACCGCTATATATATACTCCCTTATATGGTTGATGCGGAGGCAGAAAATCATTTCCCAATTCTAAGCATTTAGATATTCGGAAACAGCTTTAAGTGTATTCGTAATATACGTATGGATATTTGGCACTTTACGCAATTTTTTTGTGAGCATTCTGCATTCAGCAAACAAACCATTTTATATCATTATAGAGGTACAACCCCTCCCCCCCCCTGTTGCCACGCGCCTGGGTGCTCAAAGAGCATCGTTGCAGTTTCGTCAGGCGTGCACCAATGGAGGTTATAATGTAGAGAAACCGCAAAGGAGCGGATCTAGCACTTCTAAAACCAGGTACAGCGGATCAATCAAGTTGTGAAGTTTTGAAAAAAGCGAGGAGGCTTTATCAATTTAGGCTCAGTATTATAACTGTCAATGTCCTCTTCGCTAACTTCAAATGTGGTAAATTTGCCTGTAAAATCGACAAAATCTTTTCGACGTAAATAGCCTCAGATTTCAAGACATGTCCCCTTTTTTATCCGGAAATGCTGTAGTAGATGTAAAAACCAAAAGTGGGAGAAAATTCCCAAAATATTCTTGAAATATGCGTCGCTGCATGCACACCAAGAACTCGCATGCATACATGTATACACTCCCGAGAAACCTTCCTTGCAGGTCTTTTAACATATACATTTCATGTTTTCTCTGTCATATATTTATAGGCAAAGCTATTTAATGGGCGCAATTAAGTTGTTCAATTTGAATCGGTCTACATGCGACTGTAATTGGTGTCAAAGAAAATAAATATTATCATTAGTATACAAAGTATAAGGTCTACAAGGAGAAGGTGTATATATTGTTAAACCGACCAAATCTTTAATGCATTCAAGACGCATGCATGCTGGATTAATAAGACATCCTTTACTGACGGTTTGCTATAAGGTACGGCAATAAATGATTACGTGCATTTCTTAATTTTGTTGCATACCCCTGGGGCCGGTTGTATCAAGCCCGTTTAGCTTATAAACAGTGTTTAAGTTTAAAATAGAAAGCAAGTCTATAGTTTTATTCAACAAGCAAACAAAATGTTTTTAACCTTAATACAACGATACTGCATGTTTAAAACTAAATATTTAGTTCGTAATATTCAAGTTGACTCATTTTAGAGAGATGTATAAAAGTGTTATTTAATTTTGACCTATCCGCCGGCTAAACACGCTTGATACAACCGGCCCCTGTACACTATATGAACAATATGTATAACAATCATTCCCTTCCGCATGTGGAAAACCTAATGACATTATTATTCTGTTTGCTCTCCACTGTTGTTTTATCATCGTTTTTCCCGCATTAAAAGATGAATGCAACATCCCCGTGCATGAAACTCATGCACAGACCTGTAAGAAACGATAAATGTCGATAATATCGAACAATATAGTTTGACCTTTGACGGGCCTTATGTTGATATGAATTAACTCCTGCTGGAGTTAATTGCTGTACATTGATATGTGCGTGCATCATGCTAAATTCATTGGATAATTATGTAAAAAAAGAAGATATGAAGATTTACGTTTTCATAAATTGCGGTTTAAATTTCACATAAATCTCTTCGCACCTTACACTGTGCGTTATCCATATGTTTTTAGTCGATACATTGTGAATTAACTTTGTAGCAAGATCTTTAAATTGCATCCTATAATGTCCAAATTGTATTCAGAAGGAGCTGAGTTTCTATTTAATTGAAATTACAGTCATTCTTTTTTTTATTTCTATCGTAAGCCTTGGTGATTCGATATGCGACCGACATGGACATTAATATAGCTATACGAATGCACCGGAAAATATGCCTTAATGGAAACGTCCGGCCTATTTATACTTTTTCACATATATCACTAACCCACAGTGATCCAACTGACAACTTTGTCTTTGATATGTTGTCACATCCATTTCCGGGAAATGATTTCCTGCAACTAACAATTCGAACAACTATTTCATATTTCATCATATCAACGGGTATCCAACTGCTACAATTAAGTTTTCCCTGTTGCTGTTTTCATTGCTCCAATTTAAAGACATAAATTTGCAGCAAAAATAGCTTTTTCTATGGTTTCACCTTTTTTGTGATATAGCGTTGACGCACAACTAAACAACTTACTGCGCATGCTCTGCGAATTATACAAGCATCGATTCACTCAATTGTGCGTTTCCGGAAAACGTTTTCGCTATGCCCTGGCTATTTTAATCACAATCAAGACATGGGTGATTCACAACAACTTTTTCGAAGGCATATAATCTGAGTAAAGTACACAAAACATTTGTAAAATGCATGCATCTAATTCTGACTGATAGGATTAATTTAAAGAGTATAGCTACTGCACTATATTATTTTCCCACGACCTACATGGCTACAAGAAATAAATAAACGTATAATTAAGTGATTAACTTCTATCCATGGACCAACTGATTTAGTTGCATATATAAGTTTTGCTATATATTTTCAAGTTTAGTAGGCCCAGCAGTAGTCTACACGTACTCTTACTAAAGGCTTCAATTAACAAGCTAATTTCATTTGCGTCTTCCACGTATTGATCTTGAGAAGTAAATGTATCCGGTCATACGCACAAATGTATGCGATTTGGTTATAGAAATTACTGAAAACGTGCATAAGAATCATGTCCACGCAGTCATATTGTGGGCGTATGCACTTACTTGTTAGAAATGTGTGTTAAAATTGCATCTTACTTCCAGTGAGCCAACTTAATTGGTTAATTGTGGACTATATCAGAAGGCATGCATGCTCCAGGCTCGCCTCTGCGGAGGAGAGAGATGAATCGCTATATATATAATTCAATAAAAGTTGTCCTATCAATTAAAGGGGATGGTGGTTAATTGGGACCTATTATGCCGTTATCCAAGTCAGAAATTTACAATTGGGGCAATGGATCAGTTCTGTTGTTTATAGTCTTACGTCTTCTTAAAAGCCAAATTTCCAAGTTGACGAGTCTAAGTAAGCAAATCCCATAATCCTATGCGCGCTCACAGTTTAATAAGTATATACTATATATACTTAGTTTTGAAATCCCAAATTGCAATGACATTTATAACCACACAAAACGTTAGGACTAGTCAATTTAATATTCGATGACAGAACTGCAAATATTGATATCATAATAGATTATAATGATATCCCCTATAGCTAAGCCTGCGCGGGCATGAATTATATTTATTCTAGCGCAGAATACTAGAAAATCTCTGGAAAGAAAACAGAATTCAGACATGAGGATTGAGACTGCGTGTACGTTGCACTACTCGTGTTAGTATAACTTTACTATCGACTCCTTCGTATCCTCTAATTTTGACTCTACTCTAGGCAGATAAAAATATCTTCATCGTTTGTTGTGTATCTATACAGGAATAATACAGTTGATAAGTGAATAATTTGCTAAGGACTGGATGTATTTACTAAGTCAAAGACAAATCCAAAATCAATTTCCATTAGCTTTTTTTTATGATTCAAAAAATCGCTAATTGCTTGCATGCATTCAAGGCAGTAAAATTGAACTGCATACAACATTAGATGGATTTCACTGCTGCGCATTCCCGGGAACATTCGTTGTATGTTGGCCGCGTTATACAGTACAGTGTTGGTAACAATCTAGGCCTGGCCTAGACACGCAGATGTTTGTAATATGAACGCGTTTCAGCCTGGGTTAGGTCATGCAGAGAATCTATATGCTCGTCAAAACTCTCATCCAAATTTCCTGCTGCAGGACACTATATACGAAAGTTCACGGCAAAAAGCAAGCTTAGGGCCAACTTTTAATCATGAGTTATAATAGCAAGTTGCTATATATATTATAAGGGTCGTGATTTCACAAAACTGATTAGTCGTCGTGCATTATGGCCTGGAGCTTCGTTGAGGAATACTGTTGATTTGAAGGTATTTCTACGTTAGACAATGTGGCTCACTCGCTTATTGCTTCGCAGATAAGGTTCATAGCCCGCGTTAAAAGATGAAATCTGCATTATATTTTAGAGGCCATATATTATTTGTGGAATGTTCATTTGGAATCCGATCTATTTCACAACATGGTACGATCATATTCATATATATAGCGAAACGATTATTGTAATAATGCTATCAATGGTTCCATACAAATGAAGATCGATGAGACATATCAAACAATCTTAAGTGTTGATTTCCAGTCTTCCCATTCACACTTACTTTAAAGAGAGAGAAAAGACTGATTTCCGAACTATATATAACGAACTCATATACGACCTATAATAAACTAGATATATGCAATGCTCAATGCAAAAGTCACCTTACCTGCGACGTGGCTGCCACTAGAACTTGCAATAAGGTAGACTATTTTTCTAGTAATATTCTTCATATACGAAAAATTCATGAATTTCGAGTGGATAATTGGGTGAACGCTAACAAATTCGCTAAATTGCTCGTAGTTTTTTTAAGATAGAAGGTAAAAGAGTTACTTTTCTGTGTTCAGGGCGGATCGTAGTAAGCCGCTATATATACATACTTGGTGATACTTATGTAAGTGCAGGTTAGAGGTCTTTAATTACTTAAAACAAAATATGCATCATCATAAATTAACTTCAGTATTAGCTTTCCTGTTGAATTTTTGACATATTAATAGATTGGGTATGATTGAAGTATGCAAGCGGAAATTATATAGAAACGCTTGTTAATATACAGAGGTTATTACATATTATATAGACCGAGAGGATTTTCTACTTTTGATGGATGGGAACGACTATAGATCCACATAACAGTTGAGCAGCCACTGAACTGCTCGATATTCCCTCGACTTTTTCAAACTATATAGAGTTGTTTTGACGATATTTTAGGCGGAATGTTGTTAAAATCGCCTTATGTATTGACCTTCACGTTGCCACGTCACCATTACTAGTGTATCGGCGGCTTTAGAAAAACAATTACACAGGCCGTGTGTAAAAAAAACGCAACCACTACTGAGTATTTATAAATACTCAGTCTTCGACTATAGAAAGCAACCAGAACTTTTTTATGCACCCCGTATGCGTTTGTTATAGATAAAATTGAGATATAGCACAGATATTTCAATACTGCATGTTCACACCAATAAAAATGCCTAAAATGCGAAATCCTAAAGAAGTGACTAAATGGAATTTTTTGTTTACACTTTTACAATGCCAAGTATTAAAACTCTATTAACATTTCAATTAGGTGTTAATAAGCAGTAGATTATCGGCATCTGTGCTCGTATTTGCTTCTTTTAAAAACAAGATTATCCGACAAGCATATACAGAAGATTATCGTTCCGACATTATAAAATTGCCACACGGATCACCAACTCAATGCTTTTTAAATTTAATTGTTCCGATATTTTTAGACTGAAATAAAACCCGACGTTTTAAGCGTTTTTTAAACTGCATAGCATGGTCTAATTGACCGACAACGATTACAGAAAGGTTAAATCCTTCAGGGGACTTTCTTCAAACACGCAAACATTTACAATTGTTTTGTAGTATTTTTAGAAATATTTCTCCTAAAAACTAAATATAGATTGTCGTCGTAATTTTAGACACGATATTCCTTTGATAGATGTGAACGAGTGGGTAAGTTACAGATGTTCAAATAAGGGCATGCACATATACATCAGAGTATATTCATAACTATAACTATCCGCTCGTTTACATCTATCAAAAGAAGAAAATCGACCTCAAAGTCGCAGCAAAAACTGCAAGGTAAACAGACGTGGTGATAGTACCACCTTTCAGCTTTCAAAGCGTAGCTATCACTGTATTATTTTTAATCATGCACTGATTATTGAAAAAATTACAAGTGGGATGTTATATCATATAGCAACTTGTTGAGCAGGGTATATAAAAATGGCGTGCAAACAAATTCGAGCTATTTTAGATTATATTTGAATTCAACACGTATATAGAAATGCTTCTATATATGGCTATAATATATGTAAAAAAATCGGACATAGTATCTTGACCAACATAACGTGCAAACAAAATTGTCACCATCACTTGAATCAGTGCATTAATTAACAGCCTAAAAATATGACGAGGTCAAGAATTTCGACGTTTTTAAACGTCAAGCTCTGTGCTATCGACCGCTATCTCGCTTTTCTACAATGGACTAAAACTGTCTGGCTTTACAAGATCGCAGATACATCTTTGTCGATGTGTTTCCCTATTTCAGTAGTTTGCCTGCATGTTTTTTTAGCCTATCTGCGTGCATCCATCTGGATCACTCTCGCATGGCTCTGATGTTATCCATATCATTTTGCCGCATTTTATAGTCTATATTTGTCTATATATTATTATATATTAGATTATTTAGATTGGTTTTAGACTTTAAACCACTATACGTGATTGCTATCGTAGCCGGTGTGTCATGCAGTTGCAGGTTTGAAAGGCTGCGAGAACTGCATGTTATGTGTAGAGTGTACAATCATATTTTATTTTCTCTTCACGACAAACGAAGATGGCGTAGCTCGCGGGTATGAACAGTATAGTGTAAATCGAATGTGAGCTTCTAAAGGCTAATATGGCAATGCGTGCATTGATTCTCCGCATGATTCTCTGCATGCATGAGGCTTTGCCGTATTAACTGCACGTATAACTACGGCAGGCATGCATGCATGGTCATGCTGTCGTTAACCCATATATACGCATGCATGCATGATGTGCATGAACAGCCATTGCGTGTTCGAATTTGACCCTAGCCTCTTTCAAAGGGTACAAACTCAATAACCACGACTGCATGGGTTGGCCAATTATAATTAGCCCCTCTTCAATATACACCAGAGGTAAATTGCGTAGCAATTAATTGCAGAAGATACATTGCACAAGAGAGATGACCAGTTCAATGGAGATGACGCCTTGACGTATATCACGTATGCTTGATTTCAAGGGGATACATGCAGTCAGATGCATTAAAAAATGCAAATAGCTAATACTAAAATTGGTATATAATGATGCTAAAAAATTCTTGCTGCAACTACAAAGAAAAATGTCTGAGTGAAGGGTTTAAACTATTGCACTTTGATATACCTATATATATATTTATATATACATATAAAATCGATATATATTATAATTATATATATTATATATATATATATATATATATATATATATATATATGAATTGAAATTTTGGGGTAGTATAGAAGACAGCACATATGTAATTGCGAAAGAAGATAGGTCTTTAGCTACGTATATGTGTCACATATTGCGCAAGAACGGCATTCCTAAACACGATGAAAACACTTAAAATATCAATCTTTCTCGATGATGACACGATGTAAAAAACAAGCCAGAGAAAAGTCCGAGTTTAATTTTTCTTAAAATGAATCAGACAAGCCAAGAAACAGCAGCTAACTGCATGCAATCTCCCAGGATGGCAATCACCTCGGCACCACTTGATAGTTGAAACAAATACCGGTGTTTAGCTGTGCAAATACGCCGTCTTTGTAGGATGCAATCAATAGTTTTGTCCGGTAAACATATTATTGCCTGTGCAAATGAAACGTTTTTTACAAAGTGTTGTTATTGAAAATTAACATTGGACTGATTAAACAGCGAAGATATGAATGAAATCTGATTATACATATAATTAGAGACAAGGAAATGATCAATTTTCCAAGTGCTTTTTGTGGAAATTAAGGGTTGAGGCGAAAATTTTCCGAACTACTGAATTGCTCTATAATCTATATAAAGAATACGGTCGCGAGAACTTAACGGCCTTAACAAATGATGCATGGGCGTACTGTGTATTGCACAAGGCAACCATATCAACGATGTTGAAACAAGTGTCCAGGATACATTGTTCACGGTGTAATTTGTACAAATATACCAACACCGCATGTTTGGCTACTGATGCCATTTTAAAATGCATGTGAAAGTAGCTTGGGAACTTTATGCGCCAAAATTTACATTTTCCTCGTTGGCTCGTTAATTTACACTCTGCTCGTCTGCGATTTTCGGCGCGATTTTTTTCCTTTGATGGATTTGAAAGCGAAAAATGATTAATAGATTTGCTATTCGAATTTCGCTGTGTATGTTGGTGCTTGCTGTTTCAACAAAACAAAAGAGTAAACAAACCAACTCGCGTTATTAAATTCTGTCTCTAAAACTAAAACTTTTCCCGCCACACTGCAAATTCAGCTGGTCAGCTCAGCAAATGTGTGATTGAACACTTAGTGTATATATATCAGCATCATGAGTGTTGATATTCCTATATTTCGATTCACATCATGGCACAACTAAAATTCCTGGTGTGTCTGCTCTTTTTAACTCAAGCTTTGGCTCAAGGTATGTTTTATATGAATAACATTAAGCATCAATTTAGATTTTAATTGTTAGGCAACCAATTTTAGCAGAAACATGATAAATTTAATGAATGTATATCTCATGTTTATAAAGCATGCACAATTTATAATGCACTCACTTTCTATAATTACTGTATTTTTTAAAAAAAGGCTGCTGAAGTTTCAGTACATATACAAGTAATGCAACCATTGCTATAATTTGAGTCTGGGTTAATTTGTGAAATTTTTCTATTATCCAACAGATTGTGGGCAGTCTAGTTTTTCTGATAGTAGGGTGGTAAGTGGCCAGACCGCTCGCCCTCACAGCTGGCCATGGCAAGTCTCATTTCGACGTACTGGTAGCACATTTCACTTCTGTGGTGGGTCTTTGATTAGCGATCAATGGGTAGTCACGGCGGCTCATTGTGTACAGGGAAAATCGGCGTCGGGTCTAAGCATAAGATTAGGTAAGCATAAGATAAGGTCATAAGGCATGTGCCTAATATATATAATGACGAGGAGTTCACCTGACAATTGACTTTATTATTGCATGGAATTGGAACGAAATCTATCTTATTTGCAGAACTTAAAATAAAGTAAAATTTTAACCTCAAATAATAATTGTAGCTGATTATAATTCATTCCTTTTTGCAGGTGAACATAGTTTCAACTCAAACGAAGGTCATGAAGTGGACAGTCGTGTTGAAAGGGTTATTGTACATCCTGGATATTCCAGGCTAAACAATGACATAGGTAAGGGCTGCTCCCCCCCTAGACTGGGTGGCCCATACTACTTCACGTTTTCCTGGCAAGGTTTCTCTCTCGTCATCATACCAGTTCATGCTCAAAATTAGCTGTCATGCATGCACAGATTCATCTTTTTTTCGATCAACCAAAAATTGATTGTTTTAACAAAGTTTTTAGTTGTTTTCCCCAATAAAAATTGGTTCAATAAATGAATCCGAGGCAAACGTTTTAAATGTTTTAAACCATTTTAAATGTGTTACATGCGTGTGTTTTGCAAACTCGCACAAAGTCTGCTTGAAGTTTCTTTACTGAACTCTCAAATATTCATCTGATTACATTAGAATATAAAAATACTATGTCTGTTATTTATGCTAATAACACGCAATATCTCATGATGATTGAAATGTATAACCGAAAATGTTTTTGCTTTACTTTAGCATTAGTCAAGCTGTCCCGAAAAATATCCTTTAAACCGCAATTGCGACCTGTCTGTCTCCCACAACAGGGTGTCAGTGTTGATGAAAATTCTGGACAAAATTGTTACATTACCGGTAAAGAATAACTTTCTATCGCACAGAGCAAGCATGCATATAGAAGTGTTTACAATGTTTGCAATGTATGCTTATGTATATAGGAACCGTTATAAAGTAATTACTATTTCTGCATGAGCACGTTTGAAGGGTTGGTTCATTGAAAGTTAAGTATACAATCGTATATATCGGCCATGTAAAAAAATAAATGCAGGAATTTTTCACATACAGTATATATATAAGTGCATGAGGAAATTTATCGAGAATACCTCTTCCGTAAGCAGCCTCTCCGGTGTATTGTTTTCATTTTATTTACTCATATTGCCTGCCTTGATACTTAGTATTCAATAAAAGATATAAATACGTCCCGCGATAAAAAGGTTTAGTTATATATTTATGATTTAGATATAAATTAGTTTCTCCTTTTTTTTGTATATCACTTTTGTTTTCGTACGCTAGGTTGGGGTCGTACAGGAGCAAACCGACCAGGAGCAACCGTTCTACAACAAGCTAAACTTCCAGTCATTTCCGCGGCAAAATGTCGTCAACACATGGGATCTTCTGTTTCACAACAAATGGTAAATATCCAATGGTTAATAATCTCGTCAAATAAAAGGAAATTAATCATAAAGGAAGCTTATCTACGTTATCTGCCTCCATCCATTCGACCACATTACCATAAAGCCTCGCATACTTCAGCTGCATGTGAAGTGCACGAGATATACTTTCGTTCTGTACATACGATGCTTTGTTATATACTCCAAAATATTTCCTTTCTCCTGAAAGAAATAATTAATCATATATAATAAGTTTATCGATCATCAGCCAATCTGCTAGCTTCGTGTATATATTTCTTCACATTTTTGTACTTTTTATTCCCTAAACCTTGGTCATAGTATTTGAAAATTTTAACTAAGGATGCATGCACTTGTCAACCTTCCAAAGGTTTGCGCAGGTTTTGGTGGATCAAGTACAGTCAGTGGCTGCATGGGTGATTCTGGAGGACCATTCGTGTGTCGCGATGGATCGAACCGTTGGGTCTTACATGGTGCAGTTTCCTGGGGAAGCAGAACATGTAGTGCTGGACATAATGAATTCACCGTGTTTGCCCGTGTCTCTGAGTTTGTCGACTGGATAAAGCGATATGTTGGTGATGTGCAACCACCTCCACCCTCCCCGCAAACACCTAGACCACCGCAAACACCTAGTCCACCGCAACCATCATCAGGTATAACAGCTTATTTTAAACAGCTTCGTTTGATAACGAGTGAACAGGTCATGAACCTCTGAGACAGGTTGCTCTAAAGCCGGTTAGCTTAACCTTGGCCTTGGGTTAAAACAAATCCTCGCATTAATTTTTTTTTAATCGCTTGTTTACAAAGTTGAATATCTTTTTTCATAAATATTCATGGCCCGACAGAAGTCATATTTTTTAAACGTTTTGAAAAACATTCAAGTTTTGAAACGACCAGTGGTTCAGTAACACATAAACTAAAACACTTGATTTAGCTCAGGATTAGCGCGAACTTAGCTTTGAACAACTGGCCCCTGATGAACAAGACCTCTTATTTGCACGTTCCGTTACTTATGCACACGTTTACATCGCCTAAAAGAAGAAGATCGCACATAAAATCACAGCAAAAATGGCAAGTGTAAATGGACCTAGCTTATCGTTGGAAGCACGTAGCTGAATTGGCTGCACGTTCGCATTCAAGAGTCAAAACTAACCGTCTAGTGATGGAATCGCTAATATTAATAGTCAGGAATAATAATCAGTTTTAATTTGAATTAATTTAGCAAATTGTAACTTTGACAGTGGAAATATCTGCAGTTACGAAAATGGCAACGGACAGTTTCAATGGACTGTCTATAGAGGCTCCACACCCAGTGGTGGAACGGGGCCAAGTGCTGATGTCACCGGCAGAGGTACAAAATTTATAGATTGGTATCGCTACTCAGATTTTGATTAATGAAAGTAATCACCGCACAAAGATTACATTCACGACCCGACGTTTCGACACTCCGGTCTAGTGTCTTCATCAGAGGTAATCTGATGTTCACACTTTGATCCTTATATGCTCTCAACATGACGTCATCTGCCAATCAGATGTAAATATTCTTTTAAATAACACTACTGAACACCATAAGAGTAAATCCAATCATACGGACACACCAAATCATCCACATCATAGCTGGCCGTTACTAATCTTCATCATTGATTACGTTTTATAATTTTTTTAGGTAACTACCTGTACATAGAGACGTCTAGTCCAAGACAGTTTGGCGACAAAGCTGCAATTTTGACACCTACTTTGTACGGAAAACAATGCATGAAATTTTCCTACCATATGTACGGTGGTGGTATTGGAACCCTCAACATCTATGCCAACAATCAAAGAATATTTTCAAAAATGGGAAATAAAGGAAATCAATGGGTAGAGTAGAACAACCAATAATTCAAAGTGGAAGCTATAAGGTAAAAACGGTTTGTTCACAGTATTTTGGTTCCTTTTAAAAAGGTTTTTGTTCCAAAACCCAATATTTTTTGTTTTGTTGTCGTTTCTCCTTTTTCAGTTCCAGCATGTTTTCTGAAATATCTAGAATAATTTTCATGGCATTGACGGTTGTTCGCGGTTGTGATTGCCGATCTTGCGTCGTGAAAATGAACACTTTCTGTTACTATTTCAGGTCAAGTTTGAAGGCGCCCGTGGTAATAGTTACCAAGGTGACATTGCAATTGATGCTATCAGTTTCACTCCAGGTAGCTGCTCATTCCAAACTCCGCCGCCACCGACACAAAGACCAACACGACCAACAAACCCACCGACAAGACCAACAAATCCCCCGTCACAAACAGGTAATGTAGAGCGTGTGGAGCTACAAGCCTAAAGGCGGTCGAAGAATTTCTACGGCAATCTAGGAGTGGGAATTTTCCGTAGGATTCAATATTACTTTTTGAAGAATAAAGTATTTGTTTCCCTATAGTGAGATGTAACTTTGACCAAAGTACCCTTTGCTCCTTCGCTAACCTTCCAAATGATCAATTTGACTGGACAATCAAGAAAGGAAGTACACCAAGTGGAGGCACAGGACCTTCACGAGATGTTTCTGGACGTGGTAATAAACTACTTTTTAAATTGGGCGTGCTTTATACGTCGAATTTCGGTCGCATGGAATGCGATAAAGAGAATTGGTGGGTTTCACTAAGCGTTTTCATAGTGATTTGAGTGCGGGTCAACCTCAAATTGTCTGGACGCTTATGTTGCACAGGAGTGAGCAAATTATACGAAATTGCACATATATGCTACCAAGCACAAAGCCAACACATGAAGTGAACAATTAACTCACTTGATTACTGTGTCTCGTTTTCGAGTTGACCCCGCTACTGGGATTATGACGTCACATGAAACCCACGAATATATATATTATTCGTTGTCTTTAGGTGGCGTTGCATTCGACGCGACTATATTCGACGTATGCATGAAGCAGGCCTTTTATGACACATTATATGCATAAATGGCGATTCAATCCATAGTTAATTTCAGGAAATTATGTCTTCATTGAAACATCAAGTCCCAGACGTCAAGGTGATAAAGCATATCTTGCCAGTCCTAGTGTTAGTGGGGCTCAATGTTTGAAATTTTCCTACCACATGTATGGGGCATCAATTGGATCCCTGATAGTCTATCAAAGTATGAATGGACGTATGACAGAGGTATCCAAAATGTCGGGTGATCAAGGAAACCAATGGAAAAAAGCCGAAGTAGAATTGCCCAGTGCAAACAACTACAAGGTAAGATATACTACTTCGTTTTGGGCTAGCTTTTCTCCCTTTTTGAAAATAATACTAGGACTCTCGGAAAAGCACCGAGAAACGATAGCAATACAAAATTGAAAACATATTTGAATTAGTGTATTTCAAACTTGTGTCAACAGCACTTTGATTTAACTTCGTATCCATCAAAATTATCACACTTTTTAAGGTTATATTCAGTGGGGTGAGAGGAAGTAATTACCAAGGTGATATTGCACTGGATGAGATCTCAATCACATCTGGTAAGTGCTCTGGATCGCCTGGCACACCACCTCCACCTGTAACACCTAGACCCCCATCAGGATCATGTGGAGCGAAAGGCCGCGGTCTGAGTGACTTCCCAAAAATAGTCGGTGGACAACAAGCCCAACCAGGTGAATGGCCGTGGCAGGTCGCACTTTTGCGTGGAAGCTTCCCGTTCTGTGGTGGTTCACTTGTTTCAAATGAATATGTCATCACAGCAGCGCATTGTGTTAAAGCTACGGACTGGAGTCGCGTGAAGGTAACAATCATCTTAAACCATCTATCTAGAGTTATAAATATCCTCCACCCTGACGCTCCATCGATCCCGACATGGCAAAACTGAGAAGAGTGAATGGACGCGTTCGGGGTATAACTAATTCTGATTGCACAATACAAGAAAGAAACATTACAATTAGGTCTGTTAAGATTCTCCTGAAAGGGCTCTAAGACAACAACACCGCAACCGTTTTACCCGACTTAAAGAGGACTGGTATATTTTCAATTGATCAGAAATATGACACGTTAATTTGTCAAAAACATGACCAATTTCCTGTTGTGAGTGAGTCAGTGAGTAATTCTCATTTATATTTCAGATCAGATTGGGCGAACATGACATGCGCCAAACTGAAGGTCACGAACAAGATATTAGTATTGCAAGAAATGGCATCACAGTTCACCCTCGGTACAACTCAAGAAGAACTGATTATGATATTGCCGTAATTAAACTGTCCACACCTGTCAAATATACACAAAGGATTAAGCCTGTCTGCATAAATAGCGGCGTTGACTTCACAGGTAAAGTATATCGTGTATAAGGCCTCGTTAAAGTCCTTTTACTAAAGCTACCGGTCTAGGCCAGACTTATGTCCGTACTAACCGAATTGTAAAGTTAGTGACTTAACAAATTTGAACACGCCATATGGAACAAATTACTTTGACTTTTTGCAAAATCTGTTATATTGTTTCCCCATTCACGGTGTTCAGTTAACAACGGTACATGCTTTAGGACGAACAGGAAGGAATGTTTTAGAACAAACATGTTTCTCACAAAGAGAATTATAATACATGTTCTCACAAAGAGAAATAGCACTTCCACTGAACACGCATTACATGATCTGACTACTGCTGATTAATTAGAGATATGTGATTATAGGCCAGCGTTGTTACATCTCGGGATGGGGCAGACTATCAAGTGGAGGATCGACACCAAAGGTTTTACAGGAAGCCCAAGTTCCTATTGTAACCGTACAGGAATGCAAAAAATCATATGGTAGTAGTATCACTGATAGAATGTTGTGTGCTGGATATTCACGAGGTGGTATCGACACTTGCCAAGGTGACAGCGGGGGTAAGTTCTTAGTTATAAAAGAACAATCAAAATAGTATTGATTTGTTGACCAATGACTAAAACTGCATAAGTTATAATCTACTGGCCAGACTAGTGAACAGACGATTCACAAAATGAAAAAGTCATCCAGTGTCAGTGAGCACTCTCCAAGAGTTTTATTCATGTTTAACCTCGATATAAAGAGCAACAAAACTCTCTATATATAATTAAACCTTTTATGAACCTTTAATTAGTATTTTGAAATAATGGCTTGTTAAAATTGAAAGTATTTTCAGCGCCACAATCTTGCCGTTGTCGGTTGCGTCTACTTGTCTGCTTGCATAGGAAGAAAATTTTATTCATAACAGAAATGTTCTGAAAAAGAATCCAATAAAACCAGGGAGCAGCGTGGCAGCGTCTTCAAACAACTGCATCAAATGTGGGACAGCGACTGCCAAAAATAAAGTTAACGTTTTTACATCAGATTTGATGCCAAAATTAAATTCATGGGAAGTTTTACACATGAAATTTACATTAGCATGTATATATTATATACATGTATTTGTTCAGGCATTGTTGTATAATAATAAGCCGACTAAAATATTCTTAGAAGACTATTCTATACTTGTTTTCAGTATACATGACTATCGTAGTCACCTTGCCTTCAGCGTAATGATCACATATCACTCCTAAACGTTAGAACACGTCATTGTGGTTCCATTTTTGTGACTTTGTTGTGCGTCACATTATATTACTAAATAACGAAACATTACAGAAAGCATATACATGCATAGGAACCCAATTCCAGATACATATATATGACTTGCTTCATAGTTGTCTTGATTAAAAGAATAGGGATTAATTGATATATTAATTGTAAAATAAATCTTGTTTAATCGTGTTTGTTTCTTTTCTCTAGGCCCACTTGTTTGCCAACATAGCGATGGTTCATGGCATCTTACCGGCGTGACAAGCTGGGGCCGAGGGTGTGCGTCGGCAGGATACTATGGAGTTTACGCTCATGTTGCAAACCTTTATCCCTGGGTAAAGCAAGTCACTGGACTTTAAGTTTAATACTCGTCAAGTACCATGTGCGCAATACTTGCTGATAATTACAATGATTGTTAAATATTAGAAATTAAAGACGTATACAAAGCAAACTGTTTCGATGTGTAAACTGTTTTACTTTTGCAATGAAGAAAACTGAAATTGTTGATGCTCTCCAAATTTTCGAATGTTTTCTGCTGTTTGGTGTTCCATTCCTGGTTTTAAGGCCTTGCAAACTTCCCTGTCTTGATTTTTCATTCCTTCGATCATTTGTGGTGTGGGTATAATTGTATCATAATTGTATCTCTCGTTTGTGGAGAAATGTTAAGCAAAAATGATTGCCTAACAAGCCACCCTGCTTCGCAGTCCCTCCCTGCATGGAAAATGTATTGCCGATTTCGCATCCAATTTTTCGCGTTTATGAGCTTTGACTGCACGCAGTCTGGATCCGCCCTTGGGAGGAGCTTTGGTGTTTTTGAAACAGAAATATAATTCTGTTCAACAAATCCTGGGTGTGACACATTTAAAATAAAACAAAGAGATTTGAAAGCTACTGCAATGAGGTAATAACTAATCATGTGATACAAATACTTTTCTCTGACTGGACAATTTGAGTTTAAGCTGTATACTATTACAGGTTATCACATATAGGTGCCTCAGTGATATCAATATTATCAACCTCAGGACAAAATAACAATTGTCCCTTGTTTTCTATCACAATTGTGATAGTGCCCTGGCTCCTGTTCCTTGTGTTAAAGAGAGCCTTTCATAATGCGCAATTTTAGCTGAACAGGTACAACGTTTCCACCGAAATTTTACCTTTCCATCCATAGCTGGCAGACGGAAAGCGTATAACTGCGTCTTGTTTGTCTCTAACTTATCCTAGCTCTCCTAGCTGATGTAGAACCGATTCCTCTAAAGGCCCGTTTACACTTGCGATTTTTGTTGCGATTTCATGTGCGATTTTCCTCTTTTGACAGATGTGAACGAGTGAATTAGTTACTGAAGTTCAAATAAGAGCTCTTATGTTCAAAACATTCGTAACTAATTCCTCGTTCACATCTATCGAAAGGAGAAAATCGCACATTAAATCGCAGCAAAAATCGCAAGTGTAAACGAGCCTTAAGGTGTACCCTTGATGCATGCAACCTCTCAGTACTCAACATACACACATGATTAATCAAAATAATAATACCAAATCACACCGATCACTGAATTTTAGAACCATTTATCTACATACAGTATATGCTGCAGGTTAATCAGATTAAGTCCTGCTGCATGCATGCTATATAGTACGTAAATTACAGAAATAAAGGTTGTAGATGGTCAAGGAAAAACAAATCTTTGAATTCACTAATTATCAAGTAATCGCCAAGTAATTTTTTTACACAAATATATGATGCCAGTTTCCATCGTTTATCCCAATAGCATGAGAGCTAGACAGCAATACAATTATTGAATGAGGTTGAGCATGATGTCGAAAGAAGCGAGTGCTTGGGAACCGGCAGCATGCAATAACACTTTCTGCACTGAAATTCGGTCCGAAAAAGTGTTACTTCATTGCTTTTGACGTCAGCACCTGAAACAACAAGGCAGCCTCAAAATACCGAAAATTATTTGAAAAATAATTGATATTATTTGAAAAATAATTGATAACCAAGGAGCAGCGTGACAGCGTCTTCAAACAACTTAACTTAACTTCTTACAACATCATGCGAAAACCGAATTCAATAATTGTTTTATTATGTATTTCCTTTTTAGAGAGGAAGCCTGTGCCATTATTGACAACAAACTAGCGGCAAAAAATTACGTCACCTACTGATAATTTTCAATGTCGTGTAGGTGGCAAGACATTGAGAATTATCTGTAGGTTTTTAGCCACAATTGAGATTGTGATTAGTCACAATTGAGGTTGCGTTAGTAATGCATAATAATATTAATTGTTAGCATCAAATGTGGTATATAACAACTGCCTAAATAGACAGAACACTTCTCGAAGTTTCGAACTGAGGGCCTTCGTTAGGAGAGTACTCGCCACTCTCGAAACGTCGAGAAGTGTTTTGTCTATTTAGGCAGTTGTTATACCACATTTGATGCTAACAATTAATAATATATATCGAATATATATATTTCACTTTCACGCATTCACTTTCATTGTGTTTGACAAAATCATGAACAGCACCGTTGCTTAATTTATAGTAAGTTGGCTTATACTAATCAGAAACATGTTTCTACATGTTAAACTTGGGTAGAAAAGGTAAATCCTAAATCTTGCATTTGTTTATTGTTTCTAATACAAGTGCAGCCTTATGCCACAGCCTCGCCTGCTCCGCTTTTACTAAGAAATAGCGAACCTCTGATACCAATTTCTCGGAAAGGACCTCGCGCTCGGTTAATAAGAAGTTTCGCGTAATTTTGATTGTGATGGGGCAATTCAATGAGAATTTCCACGAAACATTTCCATTACAATTGCATTTCTTAGGATGGCAAACAACTTGATAGTTGAAACAAATACCGGTGTTTTTAGCTGTGCAAATTCGTCGTTGTTGTAGATGCACTGTTTACCGGCGGCAAAACTATTGCTACAGGGTGTTCATATTATAGCTGCGAACATTAAACATTTTTTACAAAGAGTTGTTTTTGAAAATTCATATTGGACTGATTCAATAGCGAAGAAATTCCTCGATTCCATATGACGCTCTAATAAAGTATCTTAAATTATGATCGACCGTGTCAAAAACCTTTTTAAGATTTAAGAATAATACACCGCTAATGAAACCCTATTGTCCATGTTCACAAGTAATTGGTGTGTAATTTGAACGAGTGTAGTTTTTGTTCAGTGCCAAAATTTCTGCATGTGCTAAGTGGTTTAATAATTGTGTTTCCTGCTTCTTTTAAAAGTTTATTCGAAATTTTATCAAAACATCTCCGATGCTTTAGACGTTTTTTGCTTCCATGCATTAACCAAATAAGTTAGATTTTTGAATTCAAAGGTTTTAGCTATAGATGCAGGTGTTATATAGCTAAGAGGATCAATATCAGTTGATCATGATGGAATATCATTTGCTAATCTTGGTCCTATATCGTAGAAAAACATGTGTTAAATTCACTTGCTATATTTTTCTTGCGCTATCGTAGAAAAAATGTTTTAAATTCACTTATTATAAATATAATAACTATTTTTTTCTATCATTCTTTTACTTCATTTATCTGCGCACTACATTTGGTTTTCTTGTTCAGAAGTTCGTTGATGACTTTCCAGCAATCCCTGGTATTAATTGTTACTATTTTCTAATTTTGATTTATAGTAGTTGGTTTTTGCTTCCTTAATTACACGATTTATACATGATTTCTGCAGCTTTTATACGCTTCATGATTATGAAATGTTGCCGACTTAAAGCTGATTGCTTTTTTCTTTAAATAGTCCCCATGGTAACCATTATTTGACCATGGTTAAAGTTCGCTTTTGATTTTTCGTCGTCTCACTGGTGCATGAAAATCAGCAACTTCCAGGGAAAATTTATTTTTTCCAAGTTTGTCATGCAATATTTGGGTATAGCATGAGAATGAGCTGAACGCATTATTTAGTCATGTCATGTTGAAAATTAAATTGTCTTGTTTTGACAATTTTTGGAATGCTAATTTTCCTACTGATATATTAAAAGGTTAAACTGCGGAATTACATAATCCAATAAAGTTTCGTGTTATATTAGTAACCCTTAATTGTCGGGCATACTGTATACGTTGTTGCAATTGTTAAATAATTTATCCATTAGATCATTAAGTTTATTAATGTGAGCATTTTACTCAGTGGCTATAGAATAGGTTGCAGTTTAATTGAATCGCCTGTTATGCATGATGAGCTCTTTATTTTCATCATCTGCTTTTTGTAGGAAGTTGATTTATTGATTTCAAAATCAAGGCAAGTTGCTTTTATATCTGTGTTAATTCGCATTAATTTTAGTCATGTCGTACGGAGTCCGCCTTATGTCATATAATAAATTTTGTACATTAACCTCGCTTGCTTTGTTTTTACTAAGAAATACCTGACCTCCGTCTTTTTATACGAATTTCTTGGAATCTCGGACCTCGCGCTCAGTTTACGCAGTTTCGCGGAATTTTGATTGTAATGTTGCTATTGTATGCAAATTTACACGAAACATTTCCATAATTCCATCCATTACAATTGCATCTCTTTGGATGGCAATTAACTTGGGCGGTTGAAACAAATACCGCGGTGTTTTTAGCTGTGCAAATTCGTCGTTGTTGTAGATGCACTATTTACCGGCCAAAACTATTACCACATGCAGGGTGTTCAAACATATCATAGCCGCGAACATTAAACATTTCTTTTACAAAAAGTTGTTTTTAAAAATTAATATTGGACTAATTACATCTAATGAGATGCAATAAAATGATCAATTTTCCAAGTCCTTTTACAAATTCTAAGTAAATAGGGGCTGGGGACAATTTTTTTAACAACTATTGCTCGGTTATAATTATAAAGATTACGGTCGCGAAAACGAACAAATGACGAGCGTACTTTTTAAACTGTGTATTGCACAAGGTAATAATGTCAGCTCTTTAATATTTCACGGTCGGCCAATGTTGAAACAAGTGTCCAGGAAACATTGTTCGCGCGGTATCATTTGTACAAATATCAATACCGCATGTTTGGCTACTGATTTAATTCGATGAGATTTTCTTCCTTTGAAGGATATGAAAGAGTTATTATAGTTACGATTGTTGCATAAGAGTTGTTGAATGTTTAAGAGCTCTTATTTAAACATCCATAACTAATTAACGCGTTCATATCTATCAAAAGAAAAAACCCGAAAAAACTGGATTGACGAAAGCTAGGCCTCTAAACTTTGTTCCAAATGATTCTGCTCTCTGGTTCAGATTAGCAAGTTTAGTCTGGTCCCGAGTTTACCTTAAACTAAATATAAAATTTGCAGACGGGTGGGGTTCCCTATAGCCCGCACGTCCTAGCTCGTTAGCGCCGGCCCTGCTGGTAGCTGATGTCATATAAAAGAGTGACTAGCTCAGTTTAGGACTCAAGTGCTATTATAGCACTCTAGCAGTTTTTATTATTGAGTCTCTACAATTTCCCTTTTTAGGGGACAGTTACTGACGATATCACATGCATAGCATTTTGAATTATAAAAATTAATTAAGATACTATATTTATACTATATATACATAATGTTAAAAGTGAAGCTAAAGGTAAAGATGCAGGTTGTGAAAACTTTTAGTGATAGCTATTTAGTAGATCGATATCTTTGTTACATGGAAAATCAAAATTATTCCCTAAATTAAATATTCACTTAAGGTGGCTCATTGTTAATTTCAGCTGTTTTCAATTTTTTATAAATAAAAGACATTTAACGAAAAAAAAGCTATAAAAAAGGTTAAAGCGTTAGTAAACCTGTAATCCTGTTCGTAAGCGAAAAATGGCCAATAAATTTTCCTGTTTGAATTTCCACAGTCGCTGTGTAGGTTGGTGCTTACTGTTTCAACAAAGCCTTCAGGCGGCGACATAAAGGCTCGCGGAAAATACGGAAATAGCAAACAAACGTTAGCGTTATTAAATTCTGTCTCTAAAACTAAAACTTTTACCGCCACATTGCGAATTCAGCTGGTCAGCTCAGCAAATGTGTGTTTGAACACTTAGTGTATATATATCAGCACCATGCATGAGTGTTAATATTCCTATATTTCGGTTCACATCATGGCACAACTGAAATTCCTGGTTTGTCTGCTCTTTTTAACTCAAGCGTTGGCTCAAGGTATGTTTTATATCAATAACATTAAGCATCAATTTAGGTTTTAATTATTCGGCAACCAATTTTAGCGGCAACTGACAAGAATAAAACATGATCAATTTAATGAAGTAGCTCATTTTAAAACATGCACAATTTATAATTCACTCACTTGAATATTAAATTTTTTGAAAAAGGGTTTTTAAAGATTTTGAGATTTTTCTATTACCCAACAGATTGCAACTTTGACAGTGGAAATAGCTGCAGTTACCAAAATGGTGTTGGACAGTTTCAATGGACTGTCCAGAGTGGCTCGACATCCAGTAGTGGAACGGGACCAAGTGCTGATGTCAGCGGCTCAGGTATACAATTAATTAGTAGTATTTTTAAAATCTGTTTGTAAATGCACCATGTAAGTATTGAGTTTCATACGATCATACTACTGAACACCATGATATAACATTGGACTATTTGGCTTGTTTCTAACCTTTTATTATATGGATTTTTATTAGGAAGTGGTTAAATATTGCGACATTACTAATAATCATAAAATTCTTAATTAGTGGTCGTACGTCTGCGTGTGTGTGTTGTGTTACCGTTACTGTTGTATTATATAATAATTATACGATTTGTTGAGCTCAGTTAAACGGTGGATACGTCTAAATTTCAACTTCAAAATTATGTACTGAATATGTAGTTGTAAACAGATTAAGGTTAAAAACATTTAGTTTGCCTGTTGAATATAAAACGATAGACTTGCTCTCTATTTTGAACTTATCCACTGTTTAAGCTAAACGGGCTTGATACAACCGGCCCCTGCTGAAAAGCCCGTTTGGAAGCTAGGGCAATTTGGTAATAATAATAAGAAGAGTAAATCTAATCACACGGACATACCAAATCATCCGTCGTGCATTGGTACCATAGCTGGCCGTTACTAATCTTCACATTGATTATGTTTTATTAAATAATTCCTTACGTTTTGTTAAATAATTCCTATCATTTTTTAGGTTATTACCTGTACATAGAGACGTCTAGTCCAAGACAGTCTGGCGACAAAGCTGCAATTTTGACACCTACCTTGAACGGCAACCAATGCATGAAATTTTCCTACCATATGTACGGTGGTGATATTGGAACCCTCAAAATCTATGCCAACAATCAAATAATATTTTCACGATCAGGAAATCAAGGAAATCGATGGGTGCAAGCAGAAAAATCAATAATGCAAAGTGGAAGTTATCAGGTGAAAACGGATCGTTAGCAGCACTTTGGTTCCATTTAATTCAAGAACCCAATAATTTTTTACTCTTTATATCAATGTTGTTTCAAAGTTCCAACATGTTTTCTGGGCAGAACCGAATAATTTTTTGGTCTATAATATTTTTTTGCTTTTTCAAAAACCTAATAATTTTTATTTTTTATCAATGTCGTTTCACAGTTCCAGCCTGTTTTCAGAGATATCCTAGAATAATTTTCATGGCATTGACGGTTGTTCGCGGTTGTGATTGCCGAGCTTGCGTCGTGAAAGTGAACACTTTCTGTTACTATTTCAGGTCAAGTTTGAAGGCACCCGTGGTAATGGTTACGAAGGTGACATTGCAATTGATGCTATCAGTTTCACCCCAGGTAGCTGCTCCTCATCGGCAAATTCAGGTAATGTCGAGTACATAGAATGCTTTCTATATACTGTTTCCCTGGTCAAATCATATACCATCATGTGCATTTCTAGGACTTAACAAAACTGCTTTACCGTCTTTTATCGACTTATTCCAACATCGAGCTCTTCCTCACGAGAATTCCTCACGAGATCTATTTTGAGAACTCAAGCAGCAATCTAGAAGTGGGGATTCTCCTTAGGGTTGCGTTCACCGTATCGTTCATTTAACTCAGCGGATATTACTTTTTAAGAATAAAGTATACTAGTGTTTGTTTTCTTTTAGTGAAATGTAACTTCGACCAGAATAGCCTTTGCTCCTTCACTAACAGTCAAAATGATGACTTTGACTGGACAATCGGTAGAGGAAGTACACCAAGTTATCAAACAGGACCTTCACAAGATGTTTCTGGACTTGGTAAAAAGTTGTAAAAACTGTTATTCAAATTTGGCATGTTTTATATAGCTACGTCAAATTTCGGTCGCATGAATGCAATGAAGAGAATAGATCTAGCTATTATTCATTGTCTTTAAATTTAGGTTGCATTGCATTCGATGCATGAAGCAGGCCTTTAATGACACATTATATGCATAAATGGCGATTGAATCCATAGTTAATTTCAGGATATTATGCCTTCATTGAAACATCAAGTCCCAGAAGTCAAGGTGATAAAGCATATCTTGCCAGTCCTAGTGTTAGTGGGGCTCAATGTTTGAAATTTTCCTACCACATGTATGGGGCATCAATGGGATCCCTGATAGTCTATCAAAGTATGAGTGGAAGTATGACAGAGGTATTCAGAATGTCGGGCGATCAAGGAAACCAATGGAAAATGGCCCAAGTAGAATTATCCAGTGGAAACAACTACAAGGTAAGATATACAACTTCGTCCTAGATTAAGTTTTGGGCTAGTTTCTTTCCGTTTAATATTACTAGGGCTGTGGGATGTGGCAATTGTAATGGATGGAATTATGGAAATGTTTCGTGTAAATTTGCATGCAATAGCAACATTACAACCATTTCCGAGAAAAAATAGCAATATGAAGTTGGAAAGGTATTTAAAAGGGTTGGAAAGGTATTCAAAAGGGTGTCATGTTGAAATTTGTCCTTTTACCAGATTGTGTTAACATCACACATCACACATCTGTCTCAACTTTGATTCAACTTCATATCCGTCAAAATTATTATTATCACACTTTTTAAGGTTATATTCAGTGGTGTGACAGGAAGTAGTTACCAAGGTGACATTGCCCTGGACGAGATCTCAATCACACCTGGTGGCTGTCCTAGATTTGGATCATGTGGAGCGAAAGGCCGCGGTCTGAGTGACTTCTCAAGAATAGTCGGTGGACAACAAGCCCAACCAGGTGAATGGCCGTGGCAGGTTTCACTTTTGCGTGGAGGCTCCTCGTTCTGTGGTGGCTCACTTGTTTCAAATGAATATGTCATCACAGCAGCTCATTGTGTTAAAGCTACGGACTGGTATCGCGTGAAGGTAACAATCATCATGCTTGGTATCGGTTAGGAACCACTTCAACTCAGAGCTATAGATGTCTTCCACTATGACTCTTGGTATCGCGCGTTTCCACCAAGTCATTTTAGCCGAGCCTAGATGAAGTACATGAGGTTAAAAGAGGAGCACGTCTCCCTAACTTCTGATATTCGGCTTTTTTACCGCAGCTTATTAAGTAAATAATTAATAAGGGCAAAAATAATTCTGATTGCAACACAAAAGAAAAAAGACGAATTCCACGAACACCATTTCTTTCCAGCATGCATCCTGATGCAAGCTGTCTACCCGACTTAATGAGGTGTATTTTCATCAAATCAGAAAAATGACACGTTAATTTGTCAAAAATAAGACTATAGTTTCCTGCTGTGAGTGAGTAATTCTCAATTATATTTCAGGTCAGATTGGGCGAACATGACATGAACAATAATGACGGCCATGAACAAGATATTGATATTGCAGTAAATGGCATCACAGTTCACCCTCAGTACGACCCAGCACCAACTGATTATGACATTGCCATAATTAAACTATCCACACCTGTCAAATACACACAAAGGATTAAGCCTGTCTGCATAAATAAGGGCAAAGACTTCACAGGTAAAGTATATCGTGTATTCCAAAATAATTCTAAATCTGACAACATTTTTCTCCAGTCCTAAGCCACGCGTTGTCACTTCGGTCAAATTTTGACGCATATTTTCTATGTAAAAATGTGATTTTCGGTAAAAATGTGGGTTAAAGTCCTTTGACACTACGCAAATAGAGTTCGAAACTACCGGTCTAGGCCAGACTTAGCAAATTTGAACACGCCAGGAAACAAATTACTTTGACTTTAGGTCTCCTCAAAGCTGTCTATAATTTTTTAAAATGTTATATGTATATTGTTTGCTAACCACGGTAGTTTAACAACGGAACATGCTTTAGAAAAAATAGGAAGGAATGCTTCAGAACAAAAATGTGTTCACAAAGAGGAATTTTTATTGAATGGATCTCACTACTGCTGATTAGAAATATGTGATTATAGGTCAACGTTGTTACATCTCGGGATGGGGCAGACTATCAAGTGGAGGAGCGACACCAAATATTTTACAGGAAGCCCAAGTTCCTATTGTAACCGTACAGCAATGCCGAACAGCATATGGTCATAGTAGCATCACTGATCGAATGTTGTGCGCTGGATATTCACACGGTGGTACCGATACTTGCCAAGGTGACAGCGGGGGTAAGTTCTTAGTTATAAACTGAGAACAATCGAAATAATATTGATTTGTTAGCTAACGACTAAAACTGAGGCATAATAGCGATAGACGACTCCGCTCTCCATATTTATTCATGTTTAACCTCGTTATGAAGAGCAACACAAAAAACTCTCAAGACTCAACTGTTAATCAAACTGATAATTTGAAATACTGCATGGCTTCTTGAAATTGAAAGTATTTTCCGCACCACAATCTTGTTGTCGGTTGTGGCGTTCTACTTGGCGGTCTTTTTGCAAGGGAAGAAAATTTTATTCATAAGTAACAGAAATCGGTAAATTGCAATATAACCAGAGAGCGGCGTATAGCAGAGTATTCAAACATGTTGGCGTCAAAAGTGATAAACTGGCAACTGCCTAAAGGCCCGTTTAAGGCCGACACACACCGGATGCGCTAGACTTACTACAAGTCGACTCTTTTAACCTACACGCGCGAAAGCGAGGGAAGGGAACGCGCGGAAGAGTCGACTTGTCAAACTTGCTTCGCGCCATTTTTGGCGACCCAAAATCAGGTCGCTGAATTAATTATTATAATTATCATTTCGACTATTCAGCGTGAATAAAAATGTCAATCAAGGTGTCGATATTGGTGTCCGATTTCACTTGATTAGAAAATACTTTGATATGGCTTCCATTATCGAAGCGATTGACAAAGCAAAGAAGTCTGTTGGCTACTCGGAACTGAAAGAGTATCAGCAGAACACTGTTCAGGCATATCTTTCAAACAGAGATGTCTTCGTTTTGGCGCCCACAGGAGCTGGGAAAAGCCTTGCATTTGAGTTAGCACGGATAGCACCATACGCTTTCAAGCACTTATTCGGAAATTGATTGAACACATTGTCATAGTAATATGACCGTTTTGGCGCGAAGACGCAAATAGAAACATTGCAAGTTTGACAAGTCGACTCTTCCGCGCGTTCCCTTCCCTCGCTTTCGCGACCTCGCTACGCTCGGTCGCTCAAGCTCGCGTGTGGGTTTAAAGAGTCGACTTGTAGCAAGCCAACGCGACGCGATTTTCAGTTACGAATTTTTCAGTTTTCAAAAGCTGCTAACTTTGACAATGTTGCGATATTCTTGGTAATTACTGAATGATAGTACATTTTGACTAGTCTGGTATCCATATCGCTCAAAATGTTCTTTCAGAATTGAATCAATTTGCTTCTGAAAATGGAGAATTCGCGTCGCGTCTAGGCCTAGCGAATCGCGTCCATGCAGTTTGTGTGGGCCTTAATTTACACAGTTACAATTAATTTTTGCTGCGATTTTACTAGCCTGCTTTTTAGCTAATTACTCGCTCACATCTATCAAAAAAAAAATCGCAGAAAAAATCGCAAGTGTATAAACGGACCTTATAAACGGGCCTTTGGATTTTTGTACTTTACTATTGAAATTGTACTAAAACACTAAATTATTTGCCCAACGCTCAGTTCGAGGCTCAGTTACCAAGGTAAGTGAATTTATACGTAGACTTTCGGCTGTATTCAAAAAGCTCACTCACACTCGCACTCATTGAGTGTGACTTAGAAATTTTGCTATTGCTGCTCAATGAGAAAGTTATTTCTGAATAGGTGGAAAGATTTAAGGTAAAAAACTGAAGATCATGCCTCTATTCGACTGGAAATACCGCCATGTAAACGCCATGAGCAGATTAAGATATCCCAATCAATGAGTTTGAGTGTGAGTAAGCTTTTAGAATACGGGCGTTAGTCTCGCTGAGTAATCACTAATAATGAGACAAGAAGAAGAATCTTTACTACCATTTTTGACTATATTCACCAAAAAATATGCATGAAATAATTGATATTTACAAGACTATTCTACTTGGTTTTCAATACAAGACTATCCTAATCACCTTGCCTTCAGCGAATTTAAAGTAATAATCACATATCACTCCTAATCGTTAAGACACTTTATTTTGGTTCCGTTGTTGTGCGTCACGTTCTATATAACTGAATAACGAAATATTGTAGAAAGCATACATGTATGGGAACTGTGTTCCAGATACATATATCACTTGCTCCATAGCTGCAATGTCTTGATTAAAAAAATAGGAGATTAATAAGGGATTAATTGACACATTATTGTAAAATAAATATGTTTATTTGTGTTTGTTTCTTTTCTCTAGGTCCACTTGTTTGCCAACATAGCGATGGTTCATGGCATCTTACCGGCGTGACAAGCTGGGGCCGAGGGTGTGCATTGGCGGGATACTATGGAGTTTACGCTCATGTTGCAAACCTTTATCCCTGGGTACAGCAAGTCACTGGACTTTAAGTTTAATACTCGTCAAGTACCATGTGCGCAATAGTTGGTCATAATTACAATGATTGTTAAGTATTAGAAATTAAAGACGTATTCAAAGCAAACTGTTTCGATGTGTAAACTGTTTTACTTTTGCAACGAAGAAACAAGTGAAATTCTTGATGCTCTTCAAATGTTCAAATGCTTTCCTGCTGTTGGTTTTCCGTATCTGGTTTTCACGCCTTGCAATCCTTGCTGCTATTTTCCGTCTTCGTTTGAGTGAAGTTATAAATAAATGATTTTATTACGCGTAATTTTAATTATCCCATCTAGTTATGTCCCTGAAATGCATACTAACCCACACTTTACAGTATGAAAAGATCGAAAAGCGTTTTTACGATTGGTAGGCTAACAGCGCTAGAGCTCAGGTCTGATAGAGCTATGATGGATGTCCGTTGGCAAACCACTGCGGGAAGTGTTTTAATTTTGGCCTCAAAAGTGGCTGCAAATGTTTTTTAAAAATTCAGCGCTTGAATCCATATTTCAGTATATCGCGCTCATTGTGAGTTTACTTACACTGTTTTCTGATTGGACAATTTGAATTTGAGGTGTGCTATTACAGGTCATCACATGGGTGGCTCAGTACAATATCACAACCTCAGGACAAATTTTGCCCTGGCTCCTGTTCCTTGCGTGTGTTAGAGAGAGCCTTTCATAATGCATAATTTTAGCTGAACAGGTTCAAACTTTCCACAGACATTTTATCTTTCCGTCCATAGCTTGCAGACCGAAAGCCTACTGCGTCTTGTTGGTCTCTAAATTGTCCCATGCTCTCTTAATAAACAACATTTCTCGAAGGCAACCTCTCAGTGATGATAAAATAATAATACCACATCACACTGATTATTAAATTTTAGAACAATTGGTGTATACATACATTATAATCATATATGCTACAGGTTAATCAGATTAAGTCCTGCTGCATGCATGCTATAGTATGATATATATATTTATGAAATCAAAATACAGAAATAAAGCATATTGTAGATGGTCAAGAAAAAAACAAATATTTGAATTCACTGATCAGCAAGTCGTTAGTCGTTTCCAAAAATAACATTTCCCCTGGCTCCACATATGAAATCAGCCCAGGATTTCACATTACCATCTGTTTTAAGGGGTTTGAAACTTTTGGACATATCCATAATCTTGGGTTGACGGAGAGTTTCATTCCAAATATTGACTTCAGTAAACTCCCCAGTGGCTGATTGATCAGCATCAAACTTACCACCAACTTTGTCTTGGTCTTGTCTGAAGACCCACGTACCATCTCCTGGAATTGCCGGCATCTCAGCCCATTTACTGAGTGTGCCACGGGCAACTATCGCTCCATTCTTGTGGAAGGAATATCCACCATCGCTTGATTGCCAAGTCACACAAATATGATTCCAGTTTCCATCGTTTATCGCAATTTTATCTCCACTAGACAGCAATAATAAACGTTATTGAATCGATTATTTTGAATTACTAGAATTGTTTACCAAATAGCTAGCAGTGTGATTGCAGCAATGAAAAATTCTAAACAGATTATAAAGTTCTAAACAGATCACTACCGGACCAGGGATGAGGGATGTTCTTGACTGACAATAATTCTCTAGTCCCATAAAATGACTCAATCAGAAGTCTAACATGGACAGATCAGTTGCAGCAAATCACCGCGTTCCGCTATTTTATAGCCAGGGTCACTTTCGGTGAAATGGAGCGATTTGATTGGCTGAGAAGAAGTTTTCCATCAGCCTCATGGCGATCCTTAACTGCTGCGGGACGTAAAATTTCCGTGCTGAAGTAATCAAACTTTCTCAACAACACACGTAAAAACATTCGCATGCATGGGCATCATCCATTACCTTGAGCAAGTTCTCTTTTTGCTATCATGTTCTATACAAAGTGCAAGTTTCGACTCTGGAGACACATAAAGCAGTATCTGGTTGTCTGCGTCCTCCAATGCGTAGGAAATGTAATGTGCATTTGTGGGATCTTGCTTGGTCTTTACCCACAAACACATAGTAAATTTATTCATTTCTGGAGCTCCGTCACTCCTTGCATAGTCGACAGTGTTTTTTTCAGAGAATATCATTGTTGTGAAACCTTGAAAAATGAGAATATTCATACATGCAGTATTTAGAATGTATTCAGTATGAATTGAAAATGAGTGAAAATTGCTTTGTTAATTAATAACAATGCATATACTTCGAGCAAAGTTTGAAGAAAGGAAAAAGGTTTGCACCACACAATCATAATAAGCTAACAACTAATACTATAACGAGCAACGTACGTATATAGGCCTCGATTCGTCGTATTTACCACAAAAATAATCCACAGCGGCCATCGCTGACAACGAAATGCAGTCAACCACATTGACAACACATCCCTCAACTATACCACTCATATATCACCTCTAAACACTGGTTTTAAAGAACAGCGCGAAAACTAAATATCAATAGCTACACGTGCTCATGTAAATAATTTAGATATTCTGAATAAGTAGTTTTTCCATTGAAAATAATTTTAGGCGTAATTTTTTACAGGATATTCCTTAAAATAACGTAGAAGTAACGAAAAATCCGCCTATAGGTGATCATCGCATAATAATCTCAGGTCGCTCGACCAAGCAGATGCCAAAATGCTCACCGCAATGTATTCCATTGCATTGTATTATCTTCATAGACAGGAGCTGGCCTTCGAGTTTGCTTTGTATTTCTAGTTACTGGTTAGTATTATCAAAGAATACGTATATTCCATCTTTTATCTATGGTATTACTTACATTTTCCGCACAGAGATCTGTACACATCTTGTTTATTATGCAACTCCTCTGTCAACGATTTGCAGTTTTTCTCGCCAATGTGAGACAAATGTACATAGGTTGTCTTGTTTTGCGGACACAGTTGGTTAGCGGCTTTCAATTTATTTCTCAGCTCACAAAAAAACGATTGCGGGCAGCATTTTGAATATGAATGCGAAAATGCTGACAAACCAAACGTGCTCAGAAGAAGAACGATTGTCAAACCAGAGTTCATCATTTAGAATATCTGCATGATGAAAAAAAAACTTTCTGTCATATATAGGGTGACATCATTTTTAGCGAGGAATGAATAACTTAATTATTATTTTGTAAAGTTTTGAAAAGTCTTATTTTGTAAAGTTTTGAAACCGACATAGCGGTGCAGAAGCATATAAACCAAAGAAGCGGAGTAAACTGATTTAACCCAGAGTTATAGCGCTAACCTATTGCCTCGAACAACTGGCCCAGGTGAATAAACCACCCCAGGTAAATAAACAATTCTTATATCGCTCTGGTTAGCATGGATAAGTTAAAATTATAGAATTCTAGGAAAGTGTTTGCGAGTACCGGTCTTCAAGCGAATTCCTTCGTTATAGAAATGGTTTCCATTTTGCAATGTTCTATTTCAATGATTCTCAATATATTTAAGTTTTCAAGCTGATATATGTTTCCGGCCTACATCACTAAGCATTTTTTATTAGACCTGCATGTATACCCGCGGTTTTCGCAAAGGTGTAATTGTGTAAAAAAGAGTGAAAATATAGAAAGTGTAGAGTGACTCGCGATTTTAAATTTTCCGGAAGTTTTGTTTTTATTAGCTGCTTGGCTAGAGCTGCGATTAACACATTAACATAGCCAATAGAATCCTGGAAAAGTGTTTGTGAGAACCTGTCTTCAAGCGCGAATTCTCATGTTTCAGGAATGTGTTGGCAGGTACCGCGATCAGTTTTCATTTTATACAAATTATGTTTAAATGATATGAACCAAATTCTATGACAAGGCTAAAGATTATGTTGAAAAGATAAATGTCTTTAAAAGTATTTTCTCCACTCTCCTATTTTTATTATAGGTAAAACAAGCAGAAAAAAAATGAATGCGCGTGTAATTACATTATATTGACTATATTCGTGAAACTTTTTCAATGATCCTGAAATCTTTCAACTTTATTACCCTGCGTCACTCCTATAGTACAACCATGCATGTCAGCTCGAATTGATAAAACAGAGTCAAAATCAGGTGTTATTTTCTTCAATGTAATTACACGCGCATTTTTTTTTTCTGCTTGTTTTTACCTATAATAAATTTATCATGTAATTATTCTACATTCCAAATACTATAAATTAGACGTTTTTGCATCACCCTTCCCCAGAACTCAGATTATATTCGTGAAACTTTTTCAATGATCTTAAAAACTTTCAACTTTATTACCCTGTGTCATGCACTCGTATGAGTAAAATTATGTCAGCTCGAATTGATAAAACAGAGACAAAATAAGGTGTTATTTTTTTCAAAAGTTAAATTTAATATATATTTTATGTACAGAATTATATTTATGCAATACTATAGAATAACTCACGATTTTTAAGCTTTCCGACTTGTTGTTTCTTTTGAAGTATATAGTTACTTGGTTAGCGCTGGTTAGCTTGATATTTTGATGCAATGCTTCATACAATTGAATGGTTTTATCTATCTGCAGCGTGTTATATCTATATACCTCAGCAGGTAAATAAAAATACATATATCGCTCTAGTTAACACAGCCAATAGAATCCTAGAAAAGTGTTTGTGTGAGAACAGGTCTTTCAGCGAATTCTTATATCATATATGTTATATAGTGCCGGTTTTGTTTATATAGGGATGCTGGTTGAAATGAATACAAACTTTATGGCGAGACCAAAGGTTATAATTATAGACAAACTTTATGGCCCGCAGACTAAAGTTCATGCATGTTGTTTAATTAATAACATATATATCTTTCAAAAACTTCGTTTAATTTCGATATATATTAAATAAGAATTATATAAATATAACATAAGAATTTATTAAAACTGGTTCCCGTAAACAGTTCCTATGATTCTATTGGCCAAGTTAGCCAGAGCGTTAACTATATTTTCATTATCACCTGCGAGGGATATTAGCTACATAACATACGAATAGAACCTGCATTTAATTTCAAGGACGTTGCGTTATCTATCTGCATGGAGTGTGTTATATCTATGTATACACCTCAGCAGGTAAATAAAAAAAAATACATCGCTCTAGTTAACACAGCCAATAGGATCCTAGAAAAATGTTTGCAGAACAGGTCTTTCATCGAATTCTATGTTATAGAATGCCGGTATTGTATGGTTGAACATATAATTATTTTATTAATACCGGTTCTCGTAAACACCTTCCAACGATTCTATTGGCCAAGTTAGCCAGAGCGTTATTATAAACTATATTTTTATAACCTGTGAGGGACGTATAACATATACGGATATAGAACCTGCATTTAACTCCAAGAGCATTGCGTAGTAATAAACTAGTCAATTAAGCTATAACCAGTCCGATAGTCGCTTATAATACATATGTATACTGTAAAAGAACCCAGGATATTTAAAATCGTAGGTTATTCATTCTCGTACCCAGGGTTTGTAAATTATTCTATTTGTCATACACATGCAAATAATTGTATGATGTATATATAATTAAGAATCGAAGTAGATATACAGGGTGTCTCAAAAAAACGAAAACTATTGAAATCACCCAAAGCAATGTACTTTGTTAGAGTTTGAATGCCTATAAGCACTCTGTTGGGATAATATCACAATAAACACTCGTTGTTTCGCGGTCATCTGTACCATTTTCTTTCAAAGCAATAACAAGGCTAATTTAAATTTATAATCATATTCACAATTTCAAATTTTTCGTGTTTAGCATTTTATAAGTTGCATTAAATTCCCACGGGCTAAAATTCGTGAACGCGCATTCAAATTTTAACAATCAGTGATTTCAATAGTTTTCGTTTTTCTTGAGACACCCTGTACATGTACAGTATACTGTAGTATATTATATGCATGATGATTGGGGGTCGCCAATCCAAATTCCTTCCTTTAAAGGATTTCTCTTATGAACATTTATATATTATCATGCATGCATAGTTTAAATAAAAAATAAAACAATGACATTTGCTTTTACAGAATCCTTATATGTTTGGGAAAATTTCTTAATAATATTTGTACTGCTATAGAAGCCTTTTCTGACTTCGTCCTGGTCAGGGGTTATTGCACCTGTGCAGGGGCGCCGGAATATCGATAATAACGGGGGCAGATATTCATATATTCGTGTTCGCAGATCGTAAAAACAATCGATTTCAAAAGGAGTTAATAATGCAGAACACGAATATATGAATATCTGCCCCCGTTATTATCGATATTCCGGCGCCCCTGCACCTGTGTTAGACCTAAGGAGCTGTTTACATCCATGGTCCCGCTTATAGGCGAGGTTCAACGAAGCGTGAGATGACTTTGAAAATTGAACTCTATTGAAACTTGAGCTCTGACATAAATTTGAAACCGAAATAAAGCATATTTCAAGAGAATTTATTTTAACTAAGAAATAGATTTTTATTTAACAACCAATGATATGAAAAAAGCGACAAATTCGAAAAGAATCTTCAACAAACTTTCGTACCAATACTCGATTCTCATAGTGAATTAATTGACGTGTAAAGTCCACAAAATTTTGTACAAGATATTGCGGTCTTTCTTTTTTGAACGCTCGGAAGGGAAGGCACTGACACTGTATACCTGAACATTTTAGAAGAAAGAGTTAATTATTAATTGAGCTTTCCGGTACTGTACCTTTTTCATGTCATAATAGCTTGCAATTACCAAATAGTCGGTTAAAATATATTCATATTTTTCAAGGTCCCGAAGCCAAATCAATGTTATTCAGAGAACAAAGTACCACTCACTCTGCAATATAGTAAGGGATCTCGACAGACAGATGGAGAAGATGACAATGTTTTTTGCATGGGTGAAGAACAAGCAAAAGACCGGACAAGCACATTACATCTCATACGCAGTCAAAGGAGCAACAAACCAGATACTGGTTAGCGAACAGACATGTCTTAAGCCGTGTTTACACGAAGGGGCTGACATTTACCTGACATTTACCCGTACCTGAGAAGTACCTAACCAAGTTTTACAGGGTGTGTTTACACCAGTTACCTAGCGGGACTTATATACATTCACGCAACATAAAGTACTGAGAGAAGAGTATTAAAATAAGTTTGCAGTTCTTTGTTTGTTTATTTCGTAAAAACTACAATGCCTCGTAAAAGAATACGACGTAGTGATTACTGGGATTACTGGCAAACAACGATTTCATGCAAAATTAAAAAATATATGATATAACTTATCGGCAAGTTCCGAAATTCGCAATGTAGCTAATTATCAACTCTGAATTTCCCCCTAATTTTTGCAAAATCGCGCGAAAATTCCAAGACCGCTAAATGCTGACATCAAAGACTCGAATTTACGTTTGTTGTCATGGAAATTAGCTTCGATCACACTTGGGTCAATAAAAATGTGTTTACACCGCCAGACTGACTTGAGACTTACCTAGGACTTACCTAATACCATATTTTCAGGCCACCTCTAATGCTTGGCCTGAAATCATGGTTTTAGGTCGGTCCTAGGTTGGTCTTAGGTCAGTCCTAGTGCGTTTACACTGCAGGACTAACTGCTTAAGTTAGGTCTTAGGTCAGGTATAGGTCTCTAGTGTAAACACTGCTTTAGACTCCAGCGGCCCGGTTGTATCAAGCCCGTTTAGCTTAAACGGCGGATATTAAGTCAAAATTAAATAAAACTAGCTCCTACATCTCTCTTGAATGAGTCAATTTGAATATCATGCACTGAATATGTAGACTGTAGTTGTAAACAGTATCTTTGTATTAAGGTTAAAAACATTTAGTTCGCCTGTTGAATAAAATGGCATGCAGACGTACTTTCAATGTTGAACTTAACCACCGTTTAAGCTAAACGGGCTTGATACAACCGGCCCCTGCTGAAAAGCCCGTTTGGAAGCTAGGGCAATTTGGTAATAATAATAAGAGTAAATCTAATCACACGGACATACCAAATCATCCGTCGTGCATTGGTACCATAGCTGGCCGTTACTAATCTTCATCATTGATTATGTTTTATTAAATATTCCTATCATTTTTCAGGTCACTACCTGTACATAGAGACGTCTAGTCCAAGACAGTCGATCTGGCGACTGGCGGCAATTTTGACACCTACCTTGAACGGCAACCAATACATGAAATTTTCCTACCATATGTACGGTGGTGATGTTGGAACCCTCAAAATCTATGCCAACAATCGAATGATATCTTCGCAAACAGGAAATCAAGGAAATCAATGGGTGCAAGCAGAACAACCAATAATCAGGTGAAAGGGATCGCTAACAGCACTTTGGTTCCATTTAGTTCAAAAACCCAATATTTTTTTTCTCTTTATATCAATGTTGTTTCAAAGTTCCAACATGTTTTCTGGGCAGAACCGAATAATTTTTTGGTCTATAATATTTTTTTGCTTTTTCAAAAACCTAATAATTTTTATTTTCTATCAATGTCGTTTCACAGTTCCAGCCTGTTTTCAGAGATATTCTAGAATAATTTTCATGGCATTGACGGTTGTTCGTGGTTGTGATTGTCGAGCTTGCGTCGTGAAAGTGAACACTTTCTGTTGCTATTTCAGGTCAAGTTTGAAGGCATCCGTGGTAATGATTACGAAGGTGACATTGCAATTGATGCTATCAGTTTCACCCCAGGTAGCTGCTCCTCATCGGCAAATTCAGGTAATGTCGAGTATATAGAATGCTTTCTATACTGTTTCCCTGGTCAAATCATATACCATCATGTGCATTTCTAGGACTTAACAAAACTGCTTCACCGTCTTTTATCGAATTATTCCATCATCGAGCTCTTCCTCACGGGAATTCCTCACGAGATCTATTTTGAGAACTCAAGCAGCAATCTAGAAGTGGGGATTCTCCTTAGGGTTGCATGCACCGTATCGTTCATTTAACTCAGCGGATATTACTTTTTAAGAATAAAGTATACTAGTGTTTGTTTTCTTTTAGTGAAATGTAACTTCGACCAGAATAGCCTTTGCTCCCTCACTAACAGTCAAAATGATGACTTTGACTGGACAATCGGGAGAGGAAGTACACCATGTTATCAAACAGGACCTTCACAAGATGTTTTTGGACTTGGTAAAAAGTTGTGAAAACTGCTATTCAAATTGGGCATGTTTTATATAGCTACGTCAAATCTCGGTCGCATGAATTGCAATGAAGAGAATAAATCTAGCTATTATTCATTGTCTTTAAGTTTAAGTTGCATTGCATTCGATACATGAAGCAGGCCTTTTATGACACATTATCCCCGAGCCGGTGCGGAGCACCGTGCGAGGGTACTAATTCCGCCCGGAGATTAGGAATTACACCCGGGACCCGGGAGAACATAGCGGAATCCAAAGTTGCCCAAATGTCACTGCCCAAATGTCATGGACGTTCAATGGTCATGGTACTTGTACGCATGCGCGAAATGCGAACGAGTGTAGACCACTGAGGTGTAGACCAGTGAACTATAATAAATAACTGGAACGATACCTCCTCATTGTTTTTGTGAAGCCAAAATTTGCGGGACTTTACCTCCAGACCCGCGTGTCTGGAGGTAAAGTCTCGCAAATTTTGGCAAATTTTTGGCTTCATTCGCGCGTGACTCGCGAGACACTGCAGATGCAGAGCGAATTTGAAAGAATTTTGATTTTTTGTTTGTTTCATGGTTTTAAATGTTTTTTTTATGGAATTATAGTGGAATTACTCTTAAATTGAACCAGGTGAACTGTTTTACGAATTACAACTGGAGTTGCCGATCAGATTGGAAACAAATTTTCTTAAACGGAACAAGTTTATAGCGATGTGCAATTTTGACAACAATATTTGTACGAAACGGATATCCTAAAGCTAAAATTTCATCGCAAAATACACTTGGTAGACATTGTTTAATAATATAAGTTTATATTTATGTAATTTCAAGTGACTAGATGGCAAAAAAGTTGTATTAATTGTAAAGTAAAACAAATATTCCTGCATTGTCACGCTAGGCTCTACGCTTTTTCCTAGCAAAGAGCCGTCTTACTCCGCATTCCAATAATAGGTCCATAAAATGCATTCTACCAACATCAAGAATGTCTCAGCCGGCTGTAAGCACTAACAAAATCAGTTATTTAACTCCCTAAAAAATTTTTCGGGGAGTTTTTATCAAATTTACGAAATCACAAAAAAAAAATTTGTTTTGGCCGTGTTTGTTTTTGCGTGTAAAGACTGGGGGTGACTTAGCTTCAACTTCCTGTCAGAAGGTAGCGTTCCAGTTATATTTATTTCACTGGTGTAGACCTTTAATCAGCAACTTCCTGATTGGCTAAGACGAAACGTTTGTGCACAGATCATAGGAAGCCCAGACAAATGAGTTGAAGTTAATAAAAATCCGTAAAACACTTGAGATATGTGTTAAAATGAATTAAAGTATGTAATATGCTACAAAACTACTGTTAGAACCATGTATGTAACGTGCTCCAGAGGCGCTGCCATTTGACTATGCAACTAGTGACGTAACTTACTATATTATTAGGAAGGATGGAAACTCTCACCTCAATTTTCAACATGTTCACAAATTAAAACACAAATTACTATAGTAAAACGGCACGTCGACTGCTAAATGCCTACCCTAGGTTTAAGTTGAATAATCAAACTATACTTTCATCACAAAAATAATGCTGAATTCAAAAGAAAGCGCTGGAAAAACGTACACAAACTTTGTAAATTTGCCGAAATTTTCGTAAATTCATGCGGGATGTAAGTACCTACCCAAAATGGCGGCGGCAGAAGAATCTGATTGGTCGAGAAAGGTAAACAAAGTATGATAAACCAATCTGATTGGTCGAGAAAGGTAAACAAAGAATGATCGACCAATCAGATTCTTCTGCCGCCGCCATTTTGGGTAGGTACTTACATCCCGCATGAATTTACGAAAATTTCGGCAAATTTACAAAGTTTGTGTACGTTTTTCCAGCGCTTTCTTTTGAATTCAGCATTATTTTTGTGATGAAAGTATAGTTTGATTATTCAACTTAAACCTAGGGTAGGCATTTAGCAGTCGACGTGCCGTTTTACTATAGTAATTTGTGTTTTAATTTGTGAACATGTTGAAAATTGAGGTGAGAGTTTCCATCCTTCCTAATAATATAGTAAGTTACGTCACTAGTTGCATAGTCAAATGGCAGCACCTCTGGAGCACGTTACATACATGGTTCTAACAGTAGTTTTGTAGCATATTACATACTTTAATTCATTTTAACACATATCTCAAGTGTTTTACGGATTTTTATTAACTTCAACTCATTTGTCTGGGCTTCCTAATAATATAGTAAGTTACGTCACTAGTTGCATAGTCAAATGGCAGCGCCTCTGGAGCACGCTACACACATGGTTCTAACAGTAGTTTTGTAGCATATTACATACTTTAATTCATTTTAACACATATCTCAAGTGTTTTACGGATTTTTATTAACTTCAACTCATTTGTCTGGGCTTCCTATGCACAGATTAGCTATATAGCTAATCTGTGGTTTGTGTTTCAGTGAAAAACGTCAGCAATTTAGCTGTCATTTTGCAAACTATTTCTTAAAAAAATGTTTCGAAAACAAAATATGAAATGTGGAATCAAATAACAGATAAAACACTGGAAAGAGTTTAAAATATTATCAGAACTGGAGGAATTAGCGGTGAAAAGGAACAACTCGATTATAATCCTTGAAATGGTAGGAGTCTATTTTGTTTATTTCGAGGTTTATTTCGCGTTTGCTGTACGAATACATTTTATGACCTTGGTACAGTATGTCGTTTTGCTCGGTTTTTCGAAGACGTGACCGACTATTTAAGGCTTTAGATCATCGTTTTAACTTCCAAAAGAGTCCTTAAAAGTGTAATTCGGAGTTTTAATATAACAAATATCACTTTAAAGGCTTATATATAGTCGACTGCAATCACTGCGTGAATTTAATAATCGAAAAACAACATTCGACGTTCACTGCTTGGTTATTTATATTATTTGGGCTGTTTTGATGTTTTGAAGGTTTAGCTATAATGAAGTATTAACTCTCACTTAAACTGTGAAAGTCTATAACTTAATGCAACGGAAAGCAGCAGGAAAACGGGTGATTTCACTTTACCTTTACGACTGTGTTTGTTTCCAAAATATTTGAAACATCAGCTATCGGCTTTACATTTAAGACATTTCATAATAATTTATTGAAGGTTAGGTCTGGCTAGCTCAGGAAATATTTTGCTTCGTTTGAAATGGCGAGGGGTTGCTGCATGCATGTATTTCTAGTAATTATGCATAAATGGCGATTGAATCCACAGTTAATTTCAGGATATTATGCCTTCATTGAAACATCAAGTCCCAGAAGTCAAGGTGATAAAGCATATCTTGCCAGTCCTAAAGTTAGTGGCGCTCAATGTTTGAAATTTTCCTACCACATGTTTGGGGTATCAATGGGATCCTTGATAGTCTATCAAAGTATGAATGGACTAATGACAGAGGTATTCAAAATGTCGGGTGATCAAGGAAACCAATGGAAAAAAGCCGAAGTAGAATTATCCAGTGGAAACAACTACAAGGTCAGATATACAACTTCGTCCTAGATTAGTGTTGGACAAGCTGTATTTTTTCAGTTTTCAAAAGCTGCTAAGTTGACAATGTTGCGATATTCTTGGTAATTACTGAATGATAGTACATTTTGACTAGTCTGGTATCCATATCGCTCAAAATGTTCTTTCAGAATTGAATCTATTTGCTTCTGAAAATGGAGAATTCGCGTCGCGTCTAGCGAATCGCGTCCATGCAGTTTGTGTGGGCCTTTGCACGGTTGCATTTTTGCTGCGATTTTACTAGCCTGCATGGCAGGCAGGCGGACCTAGGCGATTTTACGTGCGATTTTCTTCTTTAGATAGATATAAATGAGTGAATTAGTTACTGTTATTAAAATAAGAGTTCTTAGCTAATTACTCACTCACATCTATCAAAAGAAGAAAACCGCAGCAAAAATCGCAAGTTTAAACGGGCGTTATTATAGTCTGCCTTGGATTTTTGTAATTTACGATTGAAATTGTACTAAAACACTAAATTATTTGCCTAATTAACGCTCAGTTCGAGGCTCAGTTACCAAGGTAGGTGAATTTATAACTGGACTTTGTCTTGCTGAATAATCACTAATAAGAATCTTTACTACCATTTTTTACTATATTCACCGAAAAATATGCATGAAAGTTACAAGACTATTCTACTTGGTCTTCAGTACAAGACTATCCTAATCCCTTTGCCTTCAGCGAATGTAAAGTAATGATCACATATCACTCCTAAAGGTTAAGACACTTTATTTTGGTTCCATTGTTGTGCGTCACCTTCTATATTAATATAACTGAATAACGAAATTTTGCAGAAAACATACATGTATGGGGACTGTGTTCCAGATACATATATCAATTGCTTCATAGCTGCATGCAATGTCTTGATTAAAAGAATAAGAGATTAATAAGGGATTAATTCACACATTATTTGTAAAATAAATCTTGTTTAATCATGCTTGTTTCTTTTCTCTAGGTCCACTTGTTTGCCAACATATAGCGATGGTTCATGGCATCTTACAGGCGTGACAAGCTGGGGCCGAGGGTGTGCATTGGCGGGATACTATGGAGTTTACGCTCATGTTGCAAACCTTTATCCCTGGGTAAAGCAAGTCACTGGACTTTAAGTTTAATACTCGTCAAGTACCATGTGCGCAATACTTGGTGATAATTACAATGATTGTTAAATATTAGAAATTAAAGACGTATACAAAGCAAACTGTTTCGATGTGTAAACTGTTTTCATTTTGTCACGAAGAAACAACTGAAATTCTTGATGTTCTTCACATGTTTGAATGCTTTCCTGCTGTTGGTTTTCCGTATCTGGTTTTCAGGCCTTGCAATCTTTGCTGCTATTTTCCGTCTTCGTTTGAAAGAAGTTATAAATGAATGATTTTACAACGCGTAATTTTAATTATCCCATCTATAGTTATGTCCCTGCAAGAAATGCATACTAACCCACACTTTATGCAGTATAAAAAGATCGAAGAGCGTTTTTACGATTGGTAGGCTTACGGCGCGAGAGCTCAGGTCTGATAGAGCTATGATGGATGTCCGTTCGCAAACCACTGCGGAAAGTGTTGTCATTTTGGCCTCAAAAGTGGCTGCAAATCTTTTTAATAAATTGAACGCTTGAATCCATATTTCAGTATATCGCGCTCATTGTGAGTTTACTTACACTGTTTTCTGATTGGACAATTTGAATTTGAGGTGTACTATTACAGATCATCACATGGGTGGCTCAGTACAATATCACAACCTCAGGACAAATTTTGCCCTGGCTCCTGTTCCTTGCATGTGTTAAAGCGAGCCTTTCATAATGCATAATTTTAGCTGAACAGGTTCAAACTTTCCACCGACATTTTATCTTTCCGTCCATAGCTGGCAGACCGAAAGCTTAACTGCGTCTTGTTGGTCTCTAAATTGTCCCGTGCTCTCTTAATAAACAACATTTCTCGAAGGCAACCTCTCAGTAACCAAATAACCAAATGCACACACAAATGATAAAATAATAATACCACATCACACTGATTATTAAATTTTAGAACAATTGGTCTATACATACATTATAATCATATATGCTACAGATTAAGTCCTGCTGCATGCATGCTATAGTATGATATATATATTTATGAAATCAAAATACAGAAATAAAGCATGTAGATGGTCAAGAAAAAAACAAATATTTGAATTCACTGATCAGCAAGTCGTTAGTCGTTTCCAAAAATAACATTTCCCCTGGCTCCACATATGAAATCATACCAGGATTTCACATTACCTGCAGCTTGTCCACTGGCATTGACACTTCTGGACATTTCCATAATCTCTGGGTCAGGGAGAATTTCATTCCAAATATTGACTCCACTCAACTCCCCAGTGGCTGATTGATGAGCCTCAAACCCACCACCAACTTCATCTTGGTCTTGTCTCAAAACCCACGTACCATCTCGTGGAATTGGAATCCCGACACTTGCACTGATTGTGCCATCGCCAACTTTCCTTCCATTCTTGTAAAAGAAATATTCACCATTGCTTTTTCGCCAAGTCACACAAAAATGGTTCCACTGTCCAACGACTATCGCAATATTATCGTCACTAGACAGCAATAATAAACGTTATTGAATCGATTATTTTAAATTACTAGAATTGTTTACCAAATAGCTGGCAGTGTGATTGCAGCAATGAAAAATTCTAAACAGATTATAAAGTTCTAAACAGATCACTGCCGGACCAGGGATGAGGGATGTTCTTGACTGACATTAATTCTCTAGTGCCATAAAATGGCTGAATCAGAAGTCTAACATAAACAGATCAGTTGCAGCAAATCACCGTGCGCCGCTATTTCATAGCCAGCGTCACTTTTGGTGAAATGGAGCCATTTGATTGGCTGAGAAGAAGTCTTCGATCAGCCTAATGGCGATCCATAACTTACGAACATCACAGGTAAAAGCATCCGCATGCATAAGCATCCATATTACCTTGAGTCAACGTGATGGCTTTTGCTGTCATGGTGTATGGTGAGTCTCAATTTCGCCGAATTTTCAGGCGTATAAAGCAGTATCTGGTTGTCTGCCTCCCTAACTGCGTAGGAAATGTAATGTACATTTATGGGCGTTTGGTTGGGCTTTACCCACAAACACATAGTAAATGCATTCATCTCTGGAGCTCCGTCACTTCTTGCATAGTCGACAGTGTTTTTTTCAGGGAATATCATTACTGTGGGACCTTGAAAATAAGAATATTCATATAAGTCATCCACTATTTAGAATGAAATGCGTGAAATTTGGGGAATTTGTTTTATTATTAACAATGCATATACTTCGAGAAAAGGTTGAAGAAAGGACACAGGTTTGCACCACACATAATAAACAAACAACTAAAATTCTAACGAGCAACGTAGGCCTCGATTCGTCGTATCTACCACAAAAATATTCCACAGCGGCAATCGCTGACAACGAAATGCAGTCAACCACACTGACAACACATCCCTCAAGAACAGCGCGAAAACTAAATATCAGTATAGCTACACGTGCATGCTCATGTAAATAATTTAGATATTTTGAATAAGCAGTTTTTCCCTTGAAAATAATTTTAGGCGAATTTTTTTTCAGGATTTTCCTTAAAATAACGTAGAAGTAACGAAAAATCCGCCTAGGTTGATCATCGCGTAATAATCTCAGGTCGCTCGACCAAGCAGATGCCAAAATGCTCACCGCAATGTATTTCATTGCATTGTATTATCGAGCTTCAAGCACAGGAGCCGGCCCTCGAGTTTGCTGTGTATTTTTAGTTACTAGTTAATACTTAGCATTATCAAAGAATACGTATATTCCATTTTTTATCTATGGTACGTGTTACTTACATTCTGCGCAAAGTTTGCTGTACGCATTCCGTTTTTCATTCAACTCATTTTTCAGCGATTCGCAGCATTCCGTACCATTGCCAGACAAATGTACACAGGTTGTTTCGCTTGACGAACATACTTGGTTAATGGCGTCTAATTTATTTTTCAGCTCACAAAAAAACGAGCGGCAGCATTGTGGAAATGAATGCGAAAATGCTGACAAACCAAACGTAGTCAGAAGAAGAACGATTGTCAAACCAGAGTTCATCATTTAGAATATCTAATGAAAAAAACTTTCTGTCATAGCTATATAGGGTGACATCATTTTTAGCGAGTAATGAATATCTCAAGCGGGTGCGTGATGGGCGCAGCAAACGAGGAGCAATTGTGATAATGCATGCCTGGGCGATATAAAACCATAAAATCACTGAGCTTATATATACAGTTACGCAACTGGCAGTGCAAACTTTGGATTTAAAGTAGGCCCTCGACTTAATTCGTATTGATTTTTATTCAGCGATATTCACCTCGCCTCGGGAATAATCGTTATATAAATAGAACAGATGTTCATCACTACTTATACTAAACTACTCAATTCTCCTTTCATTCTTGATTTATTTCTTGTCTTTAGGTGTAAAAAACAGCTAAAGGCTTCCATCTTTTCGTTTCATACAATTTAATGTTTTTATTTTTCCATCTGCCGCGTGTGTTGTATCTAGGCCATATATTACCTCAGCAGCTAGCGGCCAGTTGGTAAATCAGTTTACTTCGCTGTTTTGGTTTATATGCTTCTGCACCACTGTTCGTTTCCGGCATAACTTTACAAAATAAGACTCATCTATTGACCACAAAATATTTATGAGAAAACATGTTCAACTTCATAAACGAGCGACTAAAAAACTGATATGTGAAAATTTGAGTTTTTGACAAACAGCTGAGCGGTGGTGCAGAAGCACATAAACTATAAAACACCGCGTTTAACCCAGGGTTAGCGCTAATCTATAGCTTCGAACAACCGGCCCAGGTGAGTAAACCACCCGCCAGGTGAATAAACCACCCGCCAGGTGAATAAACAATTCTTATATCGCTCTGGTTAACATGGATAAGTTAAAATTATAGAATTCTAGGAAAGTGTTTGCGAGTACCGGTCTTCAAGTGAACTCTTTCGTTATAGAAATGGTTTCCATTTTGCAATGGTCTATTTCAATAATTCTCAATATCTAAGCTTTCAACCTTATGTTATACCGACCTACATCACTGAGCATTTTTTATTAGACCAGTATACCGGTTTTCGTAGAGTTGTAATTGTGTAAAATAGAGTGAAAATATAGAAAGTTGTTGAGTAACTCACGATCATAAATTTTCCGGAAGTTTTTTTATAAGCTGCTTGGCTAGAGCTGCAGTTAATATAGCCAATAGAATCCTGGGAAAGTGTTTGTGAGAACCTGTCTTCAAGCGAGTTCTCATGTTACGGGGAATGTGTTGGCAAGTACCGCGATCAGTTTTTATTTTCATTCTTCAATGCATGATCCTAAAAACGTTCAACTTTATATTACCTTGCTTCACGTCGCAGTAGTAAAATTATGTCAGCTCGAATTGATAAAACAGAGTCAAAATAAGGTGCATGTTATTTTCTTCAAAAGTTAAATTTAATATATATATATATTAAATGTACAGAATTATATGTATATATGCAATACTATAGAATAACTCACGATTTTTAAGCCTAATTCCGACGTGTTGTTTCTTTTGAGGTGTAGTTGTTACACTTGGTTAACGCTGGTTAGATTAATATTCTATTTTGACGCAAGGCTTCATACAGTTGAATGGTTTTAACTATCTGCAGTGTGCTATATCTATATACCTCAGCAGGTGAATGAAAAAAAATTACATCGCTCTAGTTAACACAGCCAATAGAATCCTAGAAAAGTCAGGTTTGTGTGAGAACAGATCTTTCAGCGAATTCTTATAATTCTTATAAGATGTATATTTATTAAAATAAATATACATCTTATAAACGCCGGTTTTGTTTAGGGATACTGATTGAAATGAAGACAAACTTTATGGGGAGACCAAAGGTTATATATAGCTATAGACAAATTTTATGGCCAGACTAAAGATCATGTTATATACTTAAAAACATATCTTTTACAAACCTCGTTTAATTTCGATATATCAAATACACTGTTATTTTCAGGAGTTATTTTAACTCTCCCATTATCCTTTTTTAGTGGAGTTAAAAATTTAACTATAGTTTTGGAGTAAAAATAACTCTCTTTGAGGGGTTAATAATTTTTAGACCTTATTAACTATGCAGAATTAACTCCTTTTGGGGGAGTTAAGCAATCTAACCCTCTTTTAGGAGTTATTTTGACTCACCTATTACCCTTTTTTGGGGGTGATAAAAATTCAACTCTCTTTTTGGAGTTAAATAAAATTCAAAATGGCGTGCACAAGAGGAGCGGGTTAATAGTTTATTATAAATTTTAGTCTTATAAACGTGAATTGATTTAACTCTGGAGTGAAAAAGGCGGAAAAGGCTTGTAAAAATTACGAATGTTTGTGCCACTAATATAATTTGACTTCTAAACCCTATATTTTAACTTATATCGCTTTCTTCATCCCGATGTATAAAGTTTCTTCCTACGGCATTTAACTTTTAAGTTCAAGTTTATAAGGCTGTTCTGTTCATCTGTATATCAAAGCCATTCCCCCCATAAAATAGGGAAAAATGGCAGGGCTGACGATGATCTATTGATTATATGTTATTTCTGGCTGTGAGGTCGTTATTTCCGTTTTCGAGACCGTCGGCACAGTTTTTTGTATCCGGGCCGAAGCTGCCGGTAAAATATAATGTGTTTATTTTTTAACCTTTGCCGTAGGCCGAGGGAAGTTTTCGAGACCGAGAGCACAGATTTTTGCCTCTGGGCTGAAGCTGCGGTATATAACGTGTTTATTTTTTTACCTTTACATTATTGACTTCATGAAACACAAAAAAAGCAAAAAAATTAGCAAATAACTATATATAAAAACTATAATTTCTGCAATCTACAAGGCTACAAGCCATTTCAGAATTTTAATACGTCAACAACTCCTTAAAAGGATATCCTAGTCGGGAAACAGCCAATGAAATGGCAGATATTGTTACCATAGCAACTAAATCACGGCAAATTCGGGCAAATCGACTAGAAAAACAACGTAAAATGCAGCGAAAAAAGGAGTAAAAAATCCAAACTAAGACGTTTTTCGGGTATGTTTTTTATTTCTAACATACTTTTAGCCTTTTCCGGAAAGGTTTTTACACATTTTAGCCTTACGTTGCTTTGGTTTGGCCGTTTTATTCACATTTCACACCGGGCCGGATGCATTTCAAGCGGGCCGGATGCAAAAATCAATATTAAATAGGTCATTTTATCACTTTAAAATTTACAGTAATTAAAAAGTCTTTCAGAAGTAATTCATAATTTAGGGTATAGGAAGAGTATTATTGAGGTTAAAAGCAACAACTGATGTTAGAATTATTTAAAAGTGGGCTATGAAAAGGTGATCCTTTCAGACAATTAATATAGCAATTCAGAGCTTTTGTATTGATCTGTCTTTTCAAATGTACAACTCACAATATTATACAAATGCATGTGAATTGATAATGAGAAATTTTGTGAGATAAATTTACCAATATGACACTACGAGAACCTTTGGCTTTAATGTTTTTAGTTTAATAATCCAATACACAAACACAATTCGCATCAGAACTCTGAAAGTAGAAATAATATAACTCCGATAGTGGAGTTACCACTGCTTAACTCCTTTTTAAGAGTTACATTTTAACCCCTAAATGATAGTTATTCTGACTGCAAAAACGGAGTTAATATTTTACTCCAAATCTGGAGTTACTAAAAAGTGAGTTGTTCTGTACCTTTTTCCGTAACTCCTATTTTAGGAGTTAAAATAACTCCCTCAAAATAACAGTGTACGAATTATGTATATATAACATAAGAATTTATTAATACCGGTTCTTGTAAACACTTCCTATGATTCCATTGGCCAAGTTAGCCAGAGCGTTAACTATATTTTCATTATGACCTGCGCGAGGGATATTACGTAACATAGCCTATGGTTACGGATAGAACCTGCATTTAATTTCAAGGACGTTGCGTTATCTATCTGCATGCAGTGTGTTATATCTATGTATACCTCAACAGGTGAATAAAAAAAAATTACATCGCTCCGGTTAACACAGCCAATAGGATCCTAGAAAAGTGTTTGTAGAACAGGTCTTTCAGCGAATTCTATGTTTTAGAATGCTGGTTTTGTACATGGTTGAACACATGATTAATAAATACCGGTTCTCGTAAACACTTTCCTACGATTCTATTGGCCAAGTTAGCCAGAGCGTTAAGCCGGTTTCCACTAGCGATATTTTTCGCGCGAAGCGACTTTATTCCTTTGTATTTGAGTAATTTGTTCCAGATGGTTGCAGTTGAGAGCTTTGGAATAAAAGTAAAATGTCGCTTCGCGCGAAAAATATCGTTAGTGGAAAACAGGCTTTAACTATATTTTTTTATGACTTGTGAGGGATGTATAACATTTAACAATTAGACAACGAGTCCGAGTTGTCTATGGCGAATAATATTATACATTATACTATTCGCTCATAGACAACGAAGACGAGTGTCTCAGACGAGTGTCTGTACCTATAGATATATTAATTTTGAGAAAATAATCGATACACCGCAATTACACCGAAAAATAATTTAATAAACACAATTTTATACGGTCGCGCGAGCGAATTTTTCCCAAACGTTCACCATCACGATAGACAATGCATGGTTGAGTAGCCAATCAGAGTGTAGGATTTGTAATAGACAATAGTCGGGTGTATATTAAATACGGATAGAACATGCATTTAACTCCAAGAGCATTGCGTAGAGATAAACTAGTCAATTAAGCTATAACCAGTCTAAGTTTATTATGATACATATATACTATAAAAGAACCCAGGATATTTAAACTCGTAAGTTATTCAATCCGTACCCATGCTGCTGTCCCAGGGTTTGTAAGTTATTCTGTTTGTCATACACATGCAAATAATTGTAGGATGTATAATTAAGAATCGAAGTAGATATACATGTATAGTATATTATATGCATGATGATCAGGGTTTGCCATGCATGCAATGCGAATCCTTTGAAGGATTTCTCTTTATGAACATTTATATATTATCATGCATAGTTTATGACGGAATAAAACAATGACATTTGCTTTTACAGAATCCTTATATGTTTGGGAAAATTTCTTAATAATATTTGCACTGCTATAGAAACCTTTTCTGACTTCGTCCTGGCCAGGGGTTATTGCTCCTGCGTTTTGGAGCTGTTTACATGGTCTCGCTTAGCCGAGATTCAACGAAGCGTGAAATGACTTTGAAAATTGAAATCTTTTGAAACTTTATAGCTCTGACATAAATTTGAAACCGAAATAAAGTATATTTCACGAGAATTTATTTTAACTAAGAAATAGATTTTCATTTAACAACCAATGATATGAAAAAAGCGACATATTCGAAAAGAATCTTCAACAAACTTTCGTACCAATACTCGATTTTCATAGTGAATTAATTGACGTGTAAAGTCCACAAAATTTTGTACAAGATATTGCGGTCTTTCTTTTTTGAACGCTCGGAAGGGAAGGCACTCACACTGTATATCTGAACATTTTAGAAGAAAGAGTTAATTATTAATTGAGCTTTCCGGTACCATACCCTTTTCATGTCATAATAGCTTGCAATAACCGAACAGTCGGTTAAAATATATTAATATTTTTCAAGGCCCCGAAGCCAAATCAATGTTATTCAGGGAACAAAGTACCACTCACTATGCAATATAGTAAGGGATCTCGACAGATAGATGGAGAAGATGACAATGTGTTCCTGCATGGGTGAAGAACAAGCCAAAGACCGGACAAGCACATTACATCTCATACGCAGTCAAAGGAGCAACAAACCAGATACTGGTTAGCGAACAGACATGTCTTAGATTCCAGCTTTGGCATGCCAAATCGCCGTCAAAGGAAGTTTCATCCAGGTTTTGAAATGTGCATGCGGATGCCTTTTGTTATTCCTTATGAAACTAGAATTTTGTGGTTAAATATGTTCAGGAATTATAGAACTATAGTTTTTGACATAAATTATACCCGAAATAAGGTATATTTTAAAGAGATACCGTATTGTTTCAACCGAGAAATGAATCGGAATATCCCAGTCACTCAAGCCATTTTAGTTCACCTTGATTCAGATCACCTGCATGGTTTTGTATATATATGACACGACTGTATGTTTCGATTAGAGAATATTCTCTAATCAAAACGATAGCAACGATATGGCAACGATATGGCAACGATATGGCAACGATATGGCAACGATATGGCAACGATATGGCAACGATATGGCAACGATATGGCAACGATATGGCAACGATATGGCAACGATATGGCAACGATATGGCAACGATATGGCAACGATATGGCAACGATATGGTAACGATATGGCAACGATAAAAAAAAGCTGCCCGATAATTGTGGCATTTGATCGCAGGATGAAATGAGAAAATAATTTCTTCTCTTGTCACCAATCCTTTCAAATGTTCACAATTAATATATATATATATATATATATATATATATATATATATATATATATATTTTTTTTTTAATTTACACGTTCTGCGTAGCATTTTCTATTTCATGCTATACATGCAGCATCTACAAGAGAACATTGCAGTACTGGAATAGCAGCAAACGGCAACACTTTGCTGTTGCTCGACGCTGTTACAGACGATGAACTCTGTGCTTTAATCACCAGCGACCAAATCCGAGATGATCTATAAGGAACCGTTTAAAGAAACAATTACGCGGAATAATGCAAGATAAAGACGCCATTGTCGCATAAAAAACTGCGTGCTGCCCGAAACTAATTTCAATCATTTATATGAGTCGAACACCGTACACGCACTCTAGCTATACGTATATATATACTAGTTATTTGATGATTAACAAGTCTTTAAGGCTGACTGTACTGTTCAGTCATGCATGGTCATGCATAGTATAAAAAGTCTTTATGTTAACGTCGAAATCAATTCCATTTAATTCGTAAAGAAACAGTTTGTTTACATCTTTGAATATTTCAGCAAAACCATATTTTTAGTCAACATGATCGAAGAGCGTTTTTACGATTGGTATGCTTACGGCGCGAGAGCTCAGGTCTGATAGAGCTATGATGGATGTCCGTTCGCAAACCACTGCGGAAAGTGTTGTCATTTTGGCCTCAAAAGTGGCTGCAAATCTTTTTAATAAATTGAACGCTTGAATCCATATTTCAGTATATCGCGCTCATTGTGAGTTTACTTACACTGTTTTCTGATTGGACAATTTGAATTTGAGGTGTACTATTACAGGTCATCACATGGGTGGCTCAGTGCAATATCACAACCTCAGGACAAATTTTGCCCTGGCTCCTGTTCCTTGCATGTGTTAAAGCGAGCCTTTCATAATGCATAATTTTAGCTGAACATGCAGGTTCAAACTTTCCACCGACATTTTATCTTTCCGTCCATAGCTGGCAGACCGAAAGCCTAACTGCGTCTTGTTGGTCTCTAAATTGTCCCGTGCTCTCTTAATAAACAATATTTCTCGAAGGCAACCTCTCAGTGTCCAAATAACCAAATGCACACACAAATGATAAAATAATAATACCACATCACACTGATTATTAAATTTTAGAACAATTGGTCTATACATACATTATAATCATATATGCTACAGATTAAGTCCTGCTGCATGCATGCTATAGTATGATATATATATTTATGAAATCAAAATACAGAAATAAAGCATGTAGATGGTCAAGAAAAAAACAAATATTTGAATTCACTGATCAGCAAGTCGTTAGTCGTTTCCAAAAATAACATTTCCCCTGGCTCCACATATGAAATCATACCAGGATTTCACATTACCTGCAGCTTGTCCACTGGCATTGACACTTCTGGACATTTCCATAATCTCTGGGTCATTGAGAATTCTATTCCAAATATTGACTCCACTCAACTCCCCAGTGGCTGATTGATAAGCCTCAAACCCACCACCAACTTTGTCTTGGTCTTGTCTCAAAACCCACGTACCATCTCCTGGAATTGGAATCCCGACACTTGCACTGATTGTGCCATCGCCAACTTTCCTTCCATTCTTGTAAAAGGAATATCCACCATTGCTTTTTTGCCAAGTCACACAAAAATGGTTCCACTGTCCAACGACTATCGCAATTTTATCTCCACTAGACAGCAATAATAAACGTTATTGAATCGATTATTTTAAATTACTAGAATTGTTTACCAAATAGCTGGCAGTGTGATTGCAGCAATGAAAAATTCTAAACAGATTATAAAGTTCTAAACAGATCACTGCCGGACCAGGGATGAGGGATGTTCTTGACTGACATTAATTCTCTAGTGCCATAAAATGCCTGAATCAGAAGTCTAACATAAACAGATCAGTTGCAGCAAATCACCGTGCGCCGCTATTTCATAGCCAGCGTCACTTTTGGTGAAATGGAGCCATTTGATTGGCTGAGAAGAAGTCTTCGATCAGCCTAATGGCGATCCATAACTTACGAACATCACAGGTAAAAGCATCCGCATGCATAAGCATCCATATTACCTTGAGTCAACGTGATGGCTTTTGCTGTCATGGTGTATGGTGAGTCTCAATTTCGCCGAATTTTTAGGCGTATAAAGCAGTATCTGGTTGTCTGCGTCCTTAACTGCGTAGGAAATGTAATGTACATATATGGGCGTTTGGTTGGGCTTTACCCACAAACACATAGTAAATGCATTCATCTCTGGAGCTCCGTCACTTCTTGCATAGTCGACAGTGTTTTTTTCAGGGAATATCATTACTGTGGGACCTTGAAAATAAGAATATTCATATAAGTCATCCACTATTTAGAATGAAATGCGTGAAATTTGGGGAATTTGTTTTATTATTAACAATACATATACTTCGAGAAAAGGTTGAAGAAAGGACACAGGTTTGCACCACACATAATAAACAAACAACTAAAATTCTAACGAGCAACGTAGGCCTCGATTCGTCGTATCTACCACAAAAATATTCCACAGCGGCAATCGCTGACAACGAAATGCAGTCAACCACACTGACAACACATCCCTCAAGAACAGCGCGAAAACTAAATATCAGTATAGCTACACGTGCATGCTCATGTAAATAATTTAGATATTTTGAATAAGCAGTTTTTCCCTTGAAAATAATTTTAGGCGAATTTTTTTTCAGGATTTTCCTTAAAATAACGTAGAAGTAACGAAAAATCCGCCTAGGTTGATCATCGCGTAATAATCTCAGGTCGCTCGACCAAGCAGATGCCAAAATGCTCACCGCAATGTATTTCATTGCATTGTATTATCGAGCTTCAAGCACAGGAGCCGGCCCTCGAGTTTGCTGTGTATTTCTAGTTACTAGTTAATACTTAGCATTATCAAAGAATACGTATATTCCATTTTTTATCTATGGTACGTGTTACTTACATTCTCCGCAAAGATTTTTGGACGCATTCCGTTTTTCATTCAACTCATTTGTCAGCGATTCGCAGCATTCCGTACCATTGCCAGACAAATGTACACAGGTTGTTTCGCTTGACGAACATACTTGGTTAATGGCGTCTAATTTATTTTTCAGCTCACAAAAAATCGAGCGGCAGCATTGTGGAAATGAATGCGAAAATGCTGACAAACCAAACGTGGTCAGAAGAAGAACGATTGTCAAACCAGAGTTCATCATTTAGAATATCTAATGAAAAAAAACTTTCTATCATAGCTATATAGGGTGACATCATTTTTAGCGAGTAATGAATATCTCAAGCGGGTGCGTGATGGGCGCAGCAAACGAGGAGCAATTGTGATAATGCATGCCTGGGCGATATAAAACCATAAAATCACTGAGCTTATATATACAGTTACGCAACTAGCAGTGCAAACTTTGGATTTAAAGTAGGCCCTCGACTTAATTCGTATTGATTTTTATTCAGCGATATTCACCTCGCCTCGGGAATAATCGTTAAATAGAACAGACGTTCATCACTACTTATACTAAACTACTCATTTCTCCTTTCATTCTTGATTTATTTCTTGTCTTTAGGTGTAAAAAACAGCTAAAGGCTTCCATCTTTTCGCTTCATACAATTTAATGTTTTTATTTTTCCATCTGCCGCGTGTGTTGTATCTAGGCCATATATTACCTCAGCAGCTAGCGGCCAGTTGGTAAATCAGTTTACTCCGCTGTTTTGGTTTATATGCTTCTGCACCACTGTTCGTTTCATAATTTTACAAAATAAGACTCATCTATTGACCACAAAATATTTATGAGAAAACATGTTCAACTAAAAAACGAGCGACTAAAAAACTGATATGTGAAAATTTGAGTTTTTGACAAACAGCTGAGCGGTGGTGCAGAAGCACATAAACTAAAACACCGCGTTTAACCCAGGGTTAGCGCTAACCTATAGCTTCGAACAACCGGCCCAGGTAAATAAACCACCCGCCAGGTGAATAAACCACCCGCCAGGTGAATAAGCAATTCTTATATCGCTCTGGTTAACATGGATAAGTTAAAATTATAGAATTCTAGGAAAGTGTTTGCGAGTACCGGTCTTCAAGTGAACTCTTTCGTTATAGAAATGGTTTCTATTTTGCAATGGTCTATTTCAATAATTCTCAATATCTAAGCTTTCAACCTTATGTTATACCGACCTACATTTGACTGAGCATTTTTTATTAGACCAGTATACCCGGTTTTCGTAGAGGTGTAATTGTGTAAAATAGAGTGAAAATATAGAAAGTGTTGAGTAACTCACGATCATAAATTTTCCGGAAGTTTTTTTATAAGCTGCTTGGCTAGAGCTGCAGTTAATATAGCCAATAGAATCCTGGGAAAGTGTTTGTGAGAACCTGTCTTCAAGCGAGTTCTCATGTTACGGGGAATGTGTTGGCAAGTACCGCGATCAGTTTTTATTTTCATTCTTCAATGCATGATCCTAAAAACTTTCAACTTTATATTACCTTGCTTCGCGTCGCAGTAGTAAAATTATGTCAGCTCGAATTGATAAAACAGAGTCAAAATAAGGTGCATGTTTCTTAAAAAGTTAAATTTAATATATATATTAAATGTACAGAATTATATGTATATATGCAACACTATAGAATAACTCACGATTTTTAAGCCTTCCGACGTGTTGTTTCTTTTGAGGTGTAGTTGTTACACTTGGTTAACGCTGGTTAGATTAATATTCTATTTTGACGCAAGGCTTCATACAATTGAATGGTTTTAACTATCTGCAGTGTGCTATATCTATATACCTCAGCAGGTGAATGAAAAAAAATTACATCGCTCTAGTTAACACAGCCAATAGAATCCTAGAAAAGTCAGGTTTGTGTGAAAACAGGTCTTTCAGCGAATTCTTATAATTATTATATACATCTTATAAACGCCGGTTTTGTTTAGGGATACTGATTGAAATGAAGACAAACTTTATGGGGAGACCAAAGGTTATATATATAGACAAATTTTATGGCCAGACTAAAGATCATGTTATACTTAAAAACATATCTTTTACAAACCTCGTTTAATTTCGATATATCAAATACGAATTATGTATATATAACATAAGAATTTATTAATACCGGTTCTTGTAAACACTTCCTACGATTCCATAGGCCAAGTTAGCCAGAGCGTTAACCATATTTTCATTATGACCTGCGCGAGGGATATTACGTAACATATATACGGATAGAACCTGCATTTAATTTCAAGGACGTTGCGTTATCTATCTGCATGCAGTGTGTTATATCTATGTATACCTCAACAGGTGAATAAAAAAAAATTACATCGCTCCAGTTAACACAGCCAATAGGATCCTAGAAAAGTGTTTGTAGAACAGGTCTTTCAGCGAATTCTATGTTTTAGAATGCTGGTTTTGTATGGTTGAACACATGATTAATAAATACCGGTTCTCGTAAACACTTTCCTACGATTCTATTGGCCAAGTTAGCCAGAGCGTTAAGCCGGTTTCCACTAGCGATATTTTTCGCGCGAAGCGACTTTATTCCTTTGTATTTGAGTAATTTGTTCCAGATGGTTGCAGTTGAGAGCTTTGGAATAAAAGTAAAATGTCGCTTCGCGCGAAAAATATCGTTAGTGGAAAACAGGCTTTAACTATATTTTTTTATGACTTGTGAGGGATGTATAACATTTAACAATTAGACAACGAATCTCCAAGAGCATTGCGTAGAGATGAACTAGTCAATTAAGCTATAACCAGTCTAAGTTTCTTATGCATGATACATATATACTATAAAAGAACCCAGGATATTTAAACTTGTAAGTTATTCAATCCGTACCCAGGCTGCTGTCCCAGGGTTTGTAAGTTATTCTATTTGTCATACACATGCAAATAATTGTAGGATGTATAATTAAGAATCGAAGTAGATATACATGTATAGTATATTATATGCATGATGATCAGTGTTTGCCATGCATGCAATGCGAATCCTTTAAAGGATTTCTCTTATGAACATTAATTTTATATATTATCATGCATAGTTTATGACGGAATAAAACAATGACATTTGCTTTTACAGAATCCTTATATGTTTGGGAAAATTTCTTAATAATGTTTGCACTGCTATAGAAACCTTTTCTGACTTCGTCCTGGCCAGGGGTTATTGCCCCTGCGTTAGACCCTAATTGGAGCTGTTTACATGGTCTCGCTTAGCCGAGATTCAACGAAGCGTGAGATGACTTTGAAAATTGAAATCTATTGAAACTTTATAGCTCTGACATAAATTTGAAACCGAAATAAAGTATATTTCAGGAGAATTTATTTTAACTAAGAAATAGATTTTCATTTAACAACCAATGATATGAAAAAAGCGACATATTCGAAAAGAATCTTCAACAAACTTTCGTACCAATACTCGATTTTCATTGTGAATTAATTGACGTGTAAAGTCCACAAAATTTTGTACAAGATATTGCGGTCTTTCTTTTTTGAACGCTCGGAAGGGAAGGCACTCACACTGTATATCTGAACATTTTAGAAGAAAGAGTTAATTATTAATTGAGCTTTCCGGTACCATACCCTTTTCATGTCATATTAGCTTGCAATAACCGAACAGTCGGTTAAAATATATTCATATTTTTCAAGGTCCGAAGCCAAATCAATGTTATTCAGGGAACAAAGTACCACTCACTATGCAATAAGTAAGGGATCTCGATAGATGGAGAAGATGACAATGTGTTCCTGCATGGGTGAAGGGCGAGCAAAAGACCGGACAAGCACATTACATCTCATACGCAGTCAAAGGAGCAACAAATCAGATACTAGTTAGCGAACAGACATGTCTTAGATTCCAGGTTTGGCATGCCAAATCGCCGTCAAAGGAAGTTTCATCCAGGTTTTGGAATGTTCAATGTGCATGCGGATGCCTTTTACTAATGGTGATCTCACGCACATAACCAGTCATACCAGCGCTCGATCAAAAAGGCTCTTGATGATAGAAATCCACTCTGCAGTATCTAATTGTGTATTTATTTTGTTATTCCTTATGAAACTAGAATTTTGTGGTTAAATATGTTCAGGAATTATAGAACTATAGTTTTTGACATAAATTTGGAACCGAAATAAGGTATATTTCAAAGAGATACCGTATTGTTTCAACCGAAAAATGAATCGGAATATCCCAGTCACTCTAGCCATTTTAGTTCACCTTGATTCAGATCACCTGCATGGTTTTGTATATTTTGTATAAAATTCCTACAAGGGAAAAATGGAACGGTGATAAAAACAGCAACCTGTTGTCCGTGATATTAAGATATGTGTCAGTTTTCTTTATTATTTATGTTAAGAGTATAAAGATCGTTCTTCGCTCAGCCTCTTCTTTACAATATGATTGCACATATATACAGTTGTTTTTTTCAATATTGAAAATATGACGTGCGACATTTTGGCGGTTTACATATCTTTCATGTTTCAAGATGGCGTCGAAGTATATGGGTGCGATTGACCATAACAAAAAAGATGGCGGATGTACATTTTACCAGAATGCATTGCGGTCGGAAATCGTTTAAAAAAGCAAACTGACGTCTTTTAAAGGGCAGGCATAAAACAGGAAGCTATTTTCTTCGCTGTGTTAAAATTTCACGTCAGGTGTTTTTTTTGCCATCTTTTTTCAGTCAGCATTCTTAATGCACGCAATTCATTCTGGTAAAATGTACATGCCGCCATCTTTTTCGTTACGGTCAATTCAAAACCAACTTCAAAAATTTTTGAAAAAAGTGTAATTTCAACACTTTCAACAGAAAAGAATATCTATAAACAAATATATTGGCCGATCAGAGTCGTGAATTTTTTGAAAGAGACCCTTTAAAACCTCTAGAATATACAAAATGCAGTTTTAAAGAGTTTTACTGATACAACTGGCCCCTGCCCCTGGCAAAGCGAAAAAAATGTCGGTATGATTTGAAAGTTAAAAAAAAACTTAAAGACCCTTGTGTCTTCCGTCAATTTTGCCAAATTAAGTATTAATAACCCTTCGCTGTCACAGTGATGCCAGTGAACGAGTAATAATCCCACAATCACCACGTTGGGCAAAGTCATATATACTCTCACCGTTATACCGACTGCGTTTTTGGTCTCTGTGCGCTTCTTTCAACTTTAAACGGGGCGCTGTGGGTTTTTGTATAAAAATATATATGTCAGGTTGGTATCAACACATAATCCAATGGCCTAGTGGTTAAGGATACGGCCCTCCCAAAACTAGATTGTGAGCGTAGGTCCGAATCCTTTATGGGAAAGCGGAGCTTTTTTCCCCAAAAATTACTACTTCATTTGAAATTCTTCAAAGAATAGGTCAAATAAACAACAATAGCTTTCGATATATTATGTGGTGGTTAAGACGTTCGTCTCTCAACCCCGAAGACAAACGTTTCAACTCCTGGCAATGCAACAAATTAGCCTGAAAAGTTTCGGTGTGATTTGGAAGTTTAAAGCAGTTAAAAGACTCATCGGCCTTTTAAAAAGACTGTAAATTGAAAAAAAAGAAGCACAAGAAAAAAAGTATTAAAAACATATGTGGCTTCTAAAAAGACTGAAAATGAAGAAAGTCATAAAAATTTCCCGCTTTTAAAAAACTCATGTTAACTTACCTCCCTTTTTTTCACGATAATTTGACAGGGTGATTTTCTCGAGACTGAAAAAATTTACTTTTTTTCATTTCTTTGAAATTCTCCGAGATTTTTTTTTGACGAAGGAGTATTTTGTCTTGGGCTACTGTGTCTGTCTTGGGCTACCCTGCGTCTTGGCCAAAGTTAAGTAAACAAAAGTGGGAAATTATTAATTTTTTTTCCGTCTGACTTTCTTCATTTTCAGGCTTTCAATTTTCAAGTATTTTCTACGCGAGAATTTTTTTTATTTTTCTTATTTCAATTTTTTTTAAATTTACAATCTTTCGCAAAGGCCGAGAAGTCTTTTAACTGTTTTAAAGCTTCCAATATCAAACGTCTTCACCACTAGACCAACGCAACATTTTTCTAAAGCTATTGTTCTTTATTTGACCTAATCCTTTTCGATGAATTTTAAATTAAGTAGAAATTTCGGTGGAAAAATCTAACCTTTCCCCATGCAGGATTCGAACCTACCCTTACAACCTGGTAGGCCGAAGCCTTAACCATTAGGCTACCTCAATAACACATAAATTAAGGCTGCTATCAACAACCAATCCTACGGCCCAGTGGTTAAGACTACGGCCTACCAGGTTGTAAGGGTAGGTTCGAATCCTGCATGGGAAAGTTACTTATGTTATGGGAAATTACTTTTTAATTAAAATTCATCGAAAAGGATTAGGTCAAATAGAGAACAATAGCTTTCGACAAATGACGCGGTGGTCTAGTGGTTAAGACGTTCGTCTCTCAATCCGACGACAAACGTTTCAATTCCTGGCAATGCAACAAAATTAGCCTGAAAAATCTCGGTGTGATTTCGAATGCGTAAAACAGTGAAAAGACTTCTCGGACTTTGCGAAAGACTGTAAATTGAAAAAACATTTGAAATTAACAAATTTAAAAAAAATTATCGCATTCAAAGGTACCTGAAAATTAAAAGAAAAGCACGAGTAAAAAAAGTTTTAAAAACACGTGTCTTCTAAAAAGCCTGAAAATGAGGAAATTCAGACGGAAAAAAAATTAACAATTTCCCGCTTTTAAAAAACTCATGTTTACTTACCTTAATTTTTTTTCACGAAAATTGACAGGGTGATTTTCTCGAGAGTGAAAAAATTTAATTTTTTTCACTTTTTTGAAATTCTCTTAGATTTTTTTTTGACGAAGAAGTATTTTGTCTTGGGCTACTGTGTCTGTCTTGGGCTACCTGTGCCTGGCTTGACACAGGTAGCCCAAGACAAAATACTTCTTCGTCAAAAAAAAATCTAAGAGAATTTCAAAAAAGTGAAAAAAATTAAATTTTTTCACTTTCGAGAAAATCACCCTGTCAAATTTTCGTTAAAAAAAATTAAGGTAAGTAAACATGAGTTTTTTAAAAGCGGGAAATTGTTAATTTTTTTTCCGTCTGACTTTCTTCATTTTCAGGCTTTTTAGGGGACACGTGTTTTTAAAACTTTTTTTACTTGTGCTTTTCTTTTAATTTTCAGGTACTTTTGAACGCGATAATTTTTTTCAAATTTGTTAATTTCAATTTTTTTTTCAATTTACAGTCTTTCGCAAAGTCCGAGATGTCTTTTCACTCTTTTACACATTCCAAATCACACCGAGATTTTTCAGGCTTATTTTGTTGCATTGCCAGGAGTTGAAACGATTGTCCTCGGATTGAGAGACGAACGTCTTAACCACTAGACCACCGCGTCATTTGTCGAAAGCTATTGTTCTCTATTTGACCTAATCCTTTTCGATTAATTTTAAATTAAATAGAAATTTCGGTGGGAAAAATCGAACCTTTCCCATGCAGGATTCGAACCTACCCTCACAACCCGGTAGGCCGTAGCCTTAACCACTGGGCCGTAGGATTGGTTGTTGATAGCTGCCTTAATATACATGTTATTGAGGTAGCCCGGTTGTTAAGGCTTCGGCCTACCAGGATGTAAGGGTAGGTTCGAATCCTGCATGGGAAAGGTTCAATTTTTCCCACCGAAATTACTACTTAATTTAAAATTCATCGAAAAGGATTAGGTCAAATAGAGAACAATAGCTTTCGACAAATGACGCGGTGGTCTAGTGGTTAAGACGTTCGTCTCTCAATCCGAGGACAAACGTTTCAACTCCTGGCAATGCAACAAAATTAGCCTGAAAAATCTCGGTGTGATTTGGAATGTGTAAAACAGTGAAAAGACTTCTCGGACTTTGCGAAAGACTGTAAATTGAAAAAAAAATTTGAAATTAAAAAATTAAAAAAAATTATCGCGTTCAAAAGTACCTGAAAATTTAAAGAAAAGCACAAGTAAAAAAAGGTTTGAAAACACGTGTCTTCTAAAAAGCCTGAAAATGAGGAAAGTCAGACGGAAAAAAAATTAACAATTTCGCGCTTTTAAAAAACTCATGTTTACTTACCTTAATTTTTTTTCACGAAAATTTGACAGGGTGATTTTCTCGAGAGTGAAAAAATTTAATTTTTTTCACGTTTTTGAAATTCTCTTAGATTTTTTTTTTGACGAAGAAGTATGTGTCAAGCCAGGCACAGGTAGCCCAAGACAGACACAGGTAGCCCAAGACAAAATACTTCTTCGTCAAAAAAAAAATCTAAGAGAATTTCAAAAAAGTGAAAAAAATTAAATTTTTTCACTCTCGAGAAAATCACCCTGTCAAATTTTCGTGAAAAAAAAAGGTAAGTAAACATGAGTTTTTTAAAAGCGGGAAATTGTTAATTTTTTTTCCGTCTGACTTTCTTCATGTTTAGGCGTTTTAGAGGACACGTGTTTTTAAAACTTTTTTACTTGTGCTTTTCTTTTAATTTTCAGGTACTTTTGAACGCGATATTTTTTTTAAATTTGTTAATTTCAAATTTTTTTTCAATTTACAGTCTTTCGCAAAGTCCGAGATGTCTTTTCACTCTTTTACACATTCCAAATCACACCGAGATTTTTCAGGCTAGTTATGTTGCATTGCCAGGAGTTGAAACGTTTGTCCTCGGATTGAGAGACGAACGTCTTAACCACTAGACCACCGCGTCATTTGTCGAAAGCTATTGTTCTCTATTTGACCTAATCCTTTTCGATTAATTTTAAATTAAATAGAAATTTCGGTGGGAAAAATCGAACCTTTCCCATGCAGGATTCGAACCTACCCTTACAACCCGGTAGGCCGTAGCCTTAACCACTGGGCCGTAGGATTGGTTGTTGATAGCTGCCTTAATATACATGTTATTGAGGTAGCCCGGTTGTTAAGGCTTCGGCCTTCCAGGTTGTAAGGGTAGGTTCGAATCCTGCATGGGAAAGGTTCGATTTTTCCCACCGAAATTACTATTTAATTTAAAATTCATCGAAAAGGATTAGGTCAAATGGAGAACAATAGCTTTCAACAAATGACGCGGTGGTCTAGTGGTTAAGACGTTCGTCTCTCAATCCGAGGACAAACGTTTCAACTCCTGGCAATGCAACAAAATTAGCCTGAAAAATCTCGGTGTGATTTGGAATGTGTAAAACAGTGAAAAGACTTCTCGGACTTTGCGAAAGACTGTAAATTGAAAAAAAAAATTTGAAATTAAAAAATTAAAAAAAATTATCGCGTTCAAAAGTACCTGAAAATTTAAAGAAAAGCACAAGTAAAAAAAGGTTTGAAAACACGTGTCTTCTAAAAAGCCTGAAAATGAGGAAAGTCAGACGGAAAAAAAATTAACAATTTCGCGCTTTTAAAAAACTCATGTTTACTTACCTTAATTTTTTTCACGAAAATTTGACAGGGTGATTTTCTCGAGAATGAAAAAATTTAATTTTTTTCACGTTTTTGAAATTCTCTTAGATTTTTTTTTGACGAAGAAGTATTTTGTCTTGGGCTACCTGTGTCAAGCCAGGCACAGGTAGCCCAAGACAGACACAGGTAGCCCAAGACAAAATACTTCTTCGTCAAAAAAAAATCTAAGAGAATTTCAAAAAAGTGAAAAAAATTAAATTTTTCACTCTCGAGAAAATCACCCTGTCAAATTTTCGTGAAAAAAATTAAGGTAAGTAAACATGAGTTTTTTAAAAGCGGGAAATTGTTAATTTTTTTTCCGCCTGACTTTCTTCATGTTTAGGCGTTTTAGAGGACACGTGTTTTTAAAACTTTTTTTACTTGTGCTTTTCTTTTAATTTTCAGGTACTTTTGAACGCGATATTTTTTTAAATTTGTTAATTTCAAATTTTTTTCAATTACAGTCTTTCGCAAAGTCCGAGATGTCTTTTCACTCTTTTACACATTCCAAATCACACCGAGATTTTTCAGGCTAGTTATGTTGCATTGCCAGGAGTTGAAACGTTTGTCCTCGGATTGAGAGACGAACGTCTTAACCACTAGACCACCGCGTCATTTGTCGAAAGCTATTGTTCTCTATTTGACCTAATCCTTTTCGATTAATTTTAAATTAAATAGTAATTTCGGTGGGAAAAATCGAACCTTTCCCATGCAGGATTCGAACCTACCCTTACAACCCGGTAGGCCGTAGCCTTAACCACTGGGCCGTAGGATTGGTTGTTGATAGCTGCCTTAATATACATGTTATTGAGGTAGCCCGGTTGTTAAGGCTTCGGCCTTCCAGGTTGTAAGGGTAGGTTCGAATCCTGCATGGGAAAGGTTCGATTTTTCCCACCGAAATTACTATTTAATTTAAAATTCATCGAAAAGGATTAGGTCAAATGGAGAACAATAGCTTTCAACAAATGACGCGGTGGTCTAGTGGTTAAGACGTTCGTCTCTCAATCCGAGGACAAACGTTTCAACTCCTGGCAATGCAACAAAATTAGCCTGAAAAATCTCGGTGTGATTTGGAATGTGTAAAACAGTGAAAAGACTTCTCGGACTTTGCGAAAGACTGTAAATTGAAAAAAAATTTGAAATTAAAAAATTAAAAAAAATTATCGCGTTCAAAGGTACCTGAAAATTAAAGAAAAGCACAAGTAAAAAAAGGTTTGAAAAACACGTGTCTTCTAAAAAGCCTGAAAATGAGGAAAGTCAGACGGAAAAAAAATTAACAATTTCGCGCTTTTAAAAAACTCATGTTTACTTACCTTAATTTTTTTTCACGAAAATTTGACAGGGTGATTTTCTCGAGAGTGAAAAAATTTAATTTTTTTCACGTTTTTGAAATTCTCTTAGATTTTTTTTTGACGAAGAAGTATTTTGTCTTGGGCTACCTGTGTCAAGCCAGGCACAGGTAGCCCAAGACAGACACAGGTAGCCCAAGACAAAATACTTCTTCGTCAAAAAAAAAATCTAAGAGAATTTCAAAAAAGTGAAAAAAATTAAATTTTTTCACTCTCGAGAAAATCACCCTGTCAAATTTTCGTGAAAAAAAATTAAGGTAAGTAAACATGAGTTTTTTAAAAGCGGGAAATTGTTAATTTTTTTTCCGTCTGACTTTCTTCATGTTTAGGCGTTTTAGAGGACACGTGTTTTTAAAACTTTTTTTACTTGTGCTTTTCTTTTAATTTTCAGGTACTTTTGAACGCGATATTTTTTTAAATTTGTTAATTTCAAATTTTTTTTCAATTTACAGTCTTTCGCAAAGTCCGAGATGTCTTTTCACTCTTTTACACATTCCAAATCACACCGAGATTTTTCAGGCTAGTTATGTTGCATTGCCAGGAGTTGAAACGTTTGTCCTCGGATTGAGAGACGAACGTCTTAACCACTAGACCACCGCGTCATTTGTCGAAAGCTATTGTTCTCTATTTGACCTAATCCTTTTCGATTAATTTTAAATTAAATAGAAATTTCGGTGGGAAAAATCGAACCTTTCCCATGCAGGATTCGAACCTACCCTTACAACCCGGTAGGCCGTAGCCTTAACCACTGGGCCGTAGGATTGGTTGTTGATAGCTGCCTTAAATACATGTTATTGAGGTAGCCCGGTTGTTAAGGCTTCGGCCTTCCAGGTGTAAGGGTAGGTTCGAATCCTGCATGGGAAAGGTTCGATTTTTCCCACCGAAATTACTATTTAATTTAAAATTCATCGAAAAGGATTAGGTCAAATGAGAACAATAGCTTTCAACAAATGACGCGGTGGTCTAGTGGTTAAGACGTTCGTCTCTCAATCCGAGGACAAACGTTTCAACTCCTGGCAATGCAACAAAATTAGCCTGAAAAATCTCGGTGTGATTTGGAATGTGTAAAACAGTGAAAAGACTTCTCGGACTTTGCGAAAGACTGTAAATTGAAAAAAAAATTTGAAATTAAAAAATTAAAAAAAATTATCGCGTTCAAAAGTACCTGAAAATTTAAAGAAAAGCACAAGTAAAAAAAGGTTTGAAAACACGTGTCTTCTAAAAAGCCTGAAAATGAGGAAAGTCAGACGGAAAAAAAATTAACAATTTCGCGCTTTTAAAAAACTCATGTTTACTTACCTTAATTTTTTTTCACGAAAATTTGACAGGGTGATTTTCTCGAGAGTGAAAAAATTTAATTTTTTTCACGTTTTTGAAATTCTCTTAGATTTTTTTTTTGACGAAGAAGTATTTTGTCTTGGGCTACCTGTGTCAAGCCAGGCACAGGTAGCCCAAGACAGACACAGGTAGCCCAAGACAAAATACTTCTTCGTCAAAAAAAAATCTAAGAGAATTTCAAAAAAGTGAAAAAAATTAAATTTTTTCACTCTCGAGAAAATCACCCTGTCAAATTTTCGTGAAAAAAAATTAAGGTAAGTAAACATGAGTTTTTTAAAAGCGGGAAATTGTTAATTTTTTTTCCGTCTGACTTTCTTCATGTTTAGGCGTTTTAGAGGACACGTGTTTTTAAAACTTTTTTTACTTGTGCTTTTCTTTTAATTTTCAGGTACTTTTGAACGCGATATTTTTTTTAAATTTGTTAATTTCAAATTTTTTTTCAATTTACAGTCTTTCGCAAAGTCCGAGATGTCTTTTCACTCTTTTACACATTCCAAATCACACCGAGATTTTTCAGGCTAGTTATGTTGCATTGCCAGGAGTTGAAACGTTTGTCCTCGGATTGAGAGACGAACGTCTTAACCACTAGACCACCGCGTCATTTGTCGAAAGCTATTGTTCTCTATTTGACCTAATCCTTTTCGATTAATTTTAAATTAAATAGTAATTTCGGTGGGAAAAATCGAACCTTTCCCATGCAGGATTCGAACCTACCCTTACAACCCGGTAGGCCGTAGCCTTAACCACTGGGCCGTAGGATTGGTTGTTGATAGCTGCCTTAATATACATGTTATTGAGGTAGCCCGGTTGTTAAGGCTTCGGCCTTCCAGGTTGTAAGGGTAGGTTCGAATCCTGCATGGGAAAGGTTCGATTTTTCCCACCGAAATTACTATTTAATTTAAAATTCATCGAAAAGGATTAGGTCAAATGGAGAACAATAGCTTTCAACAAATGACGCGGTGGTCTAGTGGTTAAGACGTTCGTCTCTCAATCCGAGGACAAACGTTTCAACTCCTGGCAATGCAACAAAATTAGCCTGAAAAATCTCGGTGTGATTTGGAATGTGTAAAACAGTGAAAAGACTTCTCGGACTTTGCGAAAGACTGTAAATTGAAAAAAAAAATTTGAAATTAAAAAATTAAAAAAATTATCGCGTTCAAAAGTACCTGAAAATTTAAAGAAAAGCACAAGTAAAAAAAGGTTTGAAAACACGTGTCTTCTAAAAAGCCTGAAAATGAGGAAAGTCAGACGGAAAAAAAATTAACAATTTCGCGCTTTTAAAAAACTCATGTTTACTTACCTTAATTTTTTTCACGAAAATTTGACAGGGTGATTTTCTCGAGAGTGAAAAAATTTAATTTTTTTCACTTTTTGAAATTCTCTTAGATTTTTTTTTTGACGAAGAAGTATTTTGTCTTGGGCTACCTGTGTCAAGCCAGGCACAGGTAGCCCAAGACAGACACAGGTAGCCCAAGACAAAATACTTCTTCGTCAAAAAAAAAATCTAAGAGAATTTCAAAAAAGTGAAAAAAATTAAATTTTTTCACTCTCGAGAAAATCACCCTGTCAAATTTTCGTGAAAAAAAATTAAGGTAAGTAAACATGAGTTTTTTAAAAGCGGGAAATTGTTAATTTTTTTTCCGTCTGACTTTCTTCATGTTTAGGCGTTTTAGAGGACACGTGTTTTTAAAACTTTTTTTACTTGTGCTTTTCTTTTAATTTTCAGGTACTTTTGAACGCGATATTTTTTTTAAATTTGTTAATTTCAAATTTTTTTTCAATTTACAGTCTTTCGCAAAGTCCGAGATGTCTTTTCACTCTTTTACACATTCCAAATCACACCGAGATTTTTCAGGCTAATTTTGTTGCATTGCCAGGAGTTGAAACGTTTGTCCTCGGATTGAGAGACGAACGTCTTAACCACTAGACCACCGCGTCATTTGTCGAAAGCTATTGTTCTCTATTTGACCTAATCCTTTTCGATTAATTTTAAATTAAATAGTAATTTCGGTGGGAAAAATCGAACCTTTCCCATGCAGGATTCGAACCTACCCATACAACCTGGTAGGCCGAGGCCTTAACCACTGGGCTACCTTAATAACGTACATATTAAGGCTGCTATCAACAACCTATCCCATGGAAGGTCGGGGAGTCTTTCAAATGTTTTAAAGCTTCCAAGTCACCGAAAATTTTCAGGCTAACTTTGTTGCATTGCCAGGGGCTGAAACGTTTACTCCTCGGATTCAGAGACGAACGTCTTAACCACTTGACCACTTGACCATCATTTCATCGCCGAGTGAAAGCTATGGTTCTGTTTTTGACCTAATCCTTTTCGATGTATTTTAAATTAAATAGTAATTTCGGTGGGAAAAAACGAACCTTTTCCATTCATGATTCGAACCCACGCTTACAACCTGCTAGGCCGTAGCCTTAACCACCGGGCCATCAGAGTGTATGTTGAGACCAGGCCAACCTTAGAATATATATATATTATTCCGGTCGCCCAGTGGTTAAGGCTACGGCCTACCAGGTTGTAAACGTTGGTTCGAATCCTGAATGGAAAAGGTTCGATTTTTCTCACCGAAATTACTATTCAATAGAAAATTCTTCTAAAAGGATTAGGTCAAATAAAGAACAATAGCTTTCGAAAAATGATGTGGTGGTCTAGTTAGTGGTAATTAAGACGTTCGTTTCTCACACCGAGGACAAACGTTTTAACTCCTGGCAATGCAACAAAGTTAGCCTGAAAAATTTCGGTGTGATTTGAAAGCTTTAAAAAAGTTAAAAGACTTCACGGCCTTTCCAAAGATTGTAAATTTAAAAAAATATGAAATAAAAAAAAACAATTCTTGCGTTCAAAAGTACCTAAAAATTGAAAGAAAAGAACAAATAAAAAAGTTTTAAAAACACATGTCTTCTAAAAAGTCTGAAAATGAAGAAAGTCAGACGGAAAAACTTTAACAATTTCCCGCTTTCAAAAAACTCATGTTTACTTAACCTAATTTCACGAAAATTTGACAGGGGGATTTTCTCGAGACTGAAAAAATTTAATTTTTTTCACTTTTTTGAAATTCCCCGAGATTCTTTTTTGACGAAGGAGTATATTTGTCTTGGGCTACAGTTTCCCACGTCATTATAAGAAAGGTCTATTTTGCAATTTTTTGGGGGGTTTTTTGCTTCCAAATTTCTTTCAATTTACAGTCTTTCCTCAAGACCTGGGAATCTTTCAACTTTTTTTAGCTCCCAAATTATTCCGAAATTGTTCAAGCTAATTATGCTTGCATTCGGCCAGGAGTTGAAACATTTGTCCTTCGATTGAGAGACCAAGGTCTTAACCACTAGACCACCACCACATTCGCTAAAAGCTATTGTTCTTTATTTGACCTGATCCCTTTCGAAGAATTTCAAATCAAATAGTAATTTCGTTGGAAAAAAACCTTTGCCATGAAGGATTTGAACCTATACGCTGATCGTGTGACACAAAACTTACATACATATTATTTCACAGAAACCCACAGCGCCCCGTTTAAGCTTCCAAGAAGTAAACGAAAAAACGCGGCCAGGTATGAGACCAAGAGTCGAAGGTTCAATATATATGACCTTGCTCGATGTGGTGACTGTGGGTTATTAGAGACCTTTAGTTTGACGTTTACGGCAAACGCCAAACCGCTAGCAATGTTTGTGTTTTAACTCCACTATCTTTAAGTGTGCGGCAATTTCGCTAAATTACAAACGTTCTGCATAAAACTTGTGATGTTCAGCAGTAATGTAAGAAAGCAATAGGCTATTTCTGATGTATTTAGAAAAGCAGCAAATTCAGCTTTGCCGTATATGTTTCACGTTCGCCGTATAAAATTTAATGCTTGAACGGCTGAGGGTGTATGCAGTCGTTCAGGCATTAAATTTTATACGGCGAACGTCAAACACATACGGCAAAGCTGAATTTGCTGCTTTTCTAAATACATCAGAAATAGCCTATTGCTTTCTTACATTACTGCTGAACATCACAAGATCTATGTAGAACGTTTGTAATTTAGCGAAATTGCCGCACACTTAAGGAGAGTGGAGTTAAAACACAAACTTTGTTAGCGGTTTGGCGTTTGCCGTAAACGTCAAACTAAAGGTCTCTATTAAACGTTCACTGCTACAGCGAAGGGTTTTTTGATACGTAGGGGGTTTTCCACTAGGCGAAATTTTTCGATCGAACGAAATTTTTCCTTGTGACCGATGAAGGAAATCCGCTAGGGTCGAATTCTCACTGATTGAAAAAAAAATCGAGTAAAAAATTTCGTTCGATCGAAAAATAGTGAAAAACCGCCTTTAATTAGGCAAAATTGACGTTTTTTCAATGTTCTAAAAACCAATCAAATACACTGCAAACCATGATATTAGTTTTATAATAGATTTAAGCAATACTCATTTAAATAAGCCGCATAATTCATGAAAATTTGTGATCATATGGGGAAAATTGAGGAAACATTGTCCCAATGTTTACATTTTATGTTAGTTACGTGATTAAAGAATCCAGGCCATCTGTATAAAAGAGGTGACCCACGCTATTGGCTTAAAAAATCTCGGATCATGATGGGACGAGGTAAAGACCTAACAGAAGGCGAGAAAAGCGTTATTATCATAGAAATAGCTAAGGGTGAAACACCCAAAGCTATAGCTGAAAAAATAAGTCGCCATGTTGTGAGAGTAAAAGGCTCACAACACAAATTTTTGCAAAACTTCTAAGAGGAAATCTAGATCGGATCATGGGGTTTAAAATCAGTATCAAAACGAGATATGAACCGATTGAGGAGGAGTGTATGTAAATTACCTGGATCAACAAGTGCAAGAATTTTTGAAGAGGCTGGTATACCAAATATGACGAAAACAACCCGACAATGTCCCCTTAGAAAGGTTGGAGCTATCAAAAGTCCGGCTAAAAGGTCTCGCCTGACCTCGAAACATAAAAGATTACGTGTAGAATGGTCCAAGAAATATATGAAAACTGAAATGAAGTCTTTCCTATACTGAAGAATCAAGAGCAACGTTAGACGGTCCTAACGGCAAAAGGACGGGTTTCAACGAGGATGAGGCGGCAACAACACAACAATGACAATACTTACTTCAATTTTTAAAACCAATTTTAAAGACGACAGAATGCTGCATGGATAAAACAAATGGCCTTCCGTACAGATACGGCTACATCATAATTAACGAGCAATACAGATTAGATCAATTCCAGCTGCATGCTTCCTTACTTACACGGATTATATATATGACATCAAAATACTAACACTAAGAACGATTGTAAGGAATTGCAATTAAGCATTAGAGTATCACTAACAGCAAGTTGCTTTTCCGATCTTGGCATTTCCTTTGATTCCAGACAGAAAATCAGCCCAGGTCTTTACATTGCCAGCGGGTCCACCGGCCTTGCAATTTGTGGACATTTTCAAAATCTCGAAAGAAGACAAAACTTTATCCCAAACATTGACTCCGGTAAATTCTCCAATGGCTGATTGAAAACGTTCAAACCCACCTCCAACGCTGTCTTGGTCTTGACCCAGCACCCATGTACCTTGGCCTGGAATTGGCTTTCCAACACTGTCAGGGATTGCGCCATTGCCAACTTTATTTCCATCCTTGAAAAATGAATATCGACCACCATTTGCTTGCCAAGTTACGCAAATGTGGTGCCAGAGTCCATCGTTAATCGTGATATTGTGTGAGCTAGACAAATTTTACAAACACTGAGATTCAACATGACGATCTTATATTACGAGAATTCTCTCCCGGTCAATGTCGCAGTGCCAGTGGAATAGGAAACTTTCATTAGTATTACATCATTAAAAAAAGGTATATCCGCATTTTCCCACCTTAAAGAATGTGAATTACCCAAATTTGAGTTGTGGTGACAAATGCCTAGTCTTAGATTTGTCTGCGACATGACGTATATCTGGTTTGTTGCTAATGGGACTGCGTATGAAATGTAATGTGCATTTCCCGTCACTTGCTTCAGTTGCTTGGTCTTTACCCAGAAACACATCGTGACTTCGTTCATCTGAGGAGCTCCCTGGCTTATTGCGTAGTCAACCGTGCTCTGTCTTGTGATTATCGTCGACATTGCACTGGGACCTTGAAAATTAAAAATAGAATGTCAGCCGTCAAATTATATCGTAGATCACCGATCATTATAATACACTTTCTTTTTTATGCATTATATATATACTTTCATATAGTATAATTACAAAATTTTGTATATATCGTTCGCTACACTCACGTTTCTTCTGAAACGATCATCAGGCGAATGATTACTCTTGAGCAGTTAAAGTTTGTGTGATACTTCATATGATTTTATTCACTACAAATTTGTTTCGTATAACAAGCAGTGCTTGCCACACTCATCAGGTTCATTTATCTGATGAGTGTGGCAAGCACTGCTTGTCATACGATACAAACTTGTACTGAATAAAATATTATGAAGTAAACCAAGTTTATTGTTTTTTATCTTCGTGTTATTAGCTCTATACTTCCGTATATCGAGCACTCTACTTATATATGAGCCGTTTTCATGCCCTTATAAATATGTACTAAAACTATATGATTAATGGTTGATAATTACATTGCTTGTTCCGTTTTGCTGATGGGCATAGTTTGTTGTAACTGTACCAACTTTTTTCCAACTCTTTTGACAGCGATTCACAACAACTCTTACCAAGAGGCAAATTTATATAGGCTGCCTTGTTTGGCGAACAGAGTAGCGTAGCGGCATCTGATTTTATTTTCAGTTCATCAAAAAACGAGGATTGACAGATATTACAAGATTGCGATGATGTTGGCAGGACAAACGTGAAGAAAAAAACGAATGTCAAAACAGAGTTTGCAATTGTCATTTCGAATGCCTAAACAAATAGAATATATAGCTGTTTATATATACTACAATATTCGTATATTTATTTATTTGTGTACCAAGCTAATACCACAATGCTCTCGTTAGTAAAGTTCCTTCTCAGTATATCTCTCTATAGTCTGTAACATAACACTTGTATATTGTCCTGTGACGTATAGACTATATTACACATACATACACTGTGATAAACATGGTAGCTAACTTTGTATTGATATATAGCGGAAGATTTATTTTTCTAAGCAGGGCATCTGTAGTATATATGTATAGTGCCATGCATGCATGCATGCATGTTCTAAGAAATTAAAAATGGCTTCCGTGCGAATTTTGTATACTGCATGAATATGGTTTTTCACAAAAAACAAACTAAAATATCAAACTTTTTATAGAGTTAAAAAAATACGCATGCAATTCTTGGTTTTGCCAGAGAATTAACTCACTAAAGACCGACCTGAAAGAGTGTTAATGTTAGCAGACGATTTGACGCGCAACTATATAATTATCTATAATTCGATTGCTTCACTAGCTCTTGCGGTGCCCGCGTCAAGTTTGGCACCGCATTATATTCTGCCTGTGAGTTTGTTTGTTCGCATCAATACGTTTCCTTAATCGCCTAGTAAAAATTCCTTGCACATGCTTGGAATGCTTGGAATTTTTCTTAATTATTACTATTAATCTTGTTGTACGCTTGGCAAATTCCTTTTTTAAAGGAACGTTCTTTTTTCAATTTCAATCTCAAACTCTGATAATTGCGTGTATCTCTGCTTTTATGCACCCAAGAAGGACAAAAATACCACCATTCGATTCAGCGTAAGAAATTATACTTACAGGTTTTAAATATATTACTAAACAAGAGTATTCGCAGCGATTTATGACGTTTGAAAGACAAACGAAATTGAATTGTTGACAAATCGCTCAAAATTACTATGCTATACTTTACTAGTAATAGTAAGTTTGGTCTTTGATATCTTTCATATCGTTGGTTTTCTCTTTTAATTTTCGTCCTTAAATAAGTGGATCGGTCTTACATTACGATTTATTTTATAGTACTTTGAGCCAAATATATTCTATTTCGAAGGTTTTAAAGTATAGTTTCAATAAGCGAACTTTATGACAAATCGCTCAAAATTATTAAACAAATTAAAAATGCAGTACGCTTAATCCTTGACTTCTGTATCGTTGCTTTTCTAGTTTCCGGCTCTACATTTCTCTTCATTTTGATAGTATTTTTAGATAATATTTTTAGCCTAAATATTTTATTTCTGAAGATTTTAAAACGGCGCAATTTTGACCTTAATGTCCAACCAACCAGGCTGCGGCCGACAGGAGAATGTAAGTTGGTGATGTCGTTAGAAATGAGCGGACGTTTTATTTCTAGGCAAGCATTGCGGGCACCGCATTTTAAAACTGTGTCTGGTTAATCTTTATCATCTCTCTAATTAATGCCAATAAGCTTTATATTTTCTAATAATGCCCTGCATGGGTGCGTAACTGCACGGTATATGCACGCGTGCAGAAGCTAAGAGTTTGAATTGATTGTTAAACATATCAATAGATGAAAAATATGGTTATATCAATTTCATCTTACCATTATTGTATGGTTTTACTTGTACCTCGCGTAACAATTTTCTCTCGTAATGTCGATAAGAAAGACGCCAACCTTCCATTCGGGTAGTCCAACAAGAAATGGTATAATTATATTGCCAGATGATGTATTATATGGGGTGAAAAAATCCGTTCCTGGACTGCATGTTTTTCATCGGTGTCTTCCTTTGGGTATTTCAAGTACGGAAGTTCGTAACCCTTTTAAGAGCTCCTCTCTACTGTCGTGTCTTGCGGATATACTCCTTTCTTCGTTTCCTAACCTTACAATTTGACAAGGGGTATTGTCCGTAGCAAAGTCAAAGCCGTTTGCAGAATATTTCAAAGCAAAGGGCTATACACAACTCTCAAGAGTGCATAGCTTAAAATATACTGCAATTGATATCATCACGGTAATTGACACGCTAATTGTTCAACTTTTCCGTAAACAAGTCGTCTGGGTTTGAAGTTTTATTTCTTCCTTGTCAGTGAATTGTTTATGCTAATCGGCTTGGAACGGAATGAAATTATCACATTCGTCTAAGTGCTTGTCGAAAATTCATATTTAAGGTCTCATCCAGTAGCCACGCGAGTTAACACGAGTGCAGACAACTGAGTCGCTCGGTCAATGAGGCTACTCGTTCGTTCTCGTTAAATTGTGCATGTTCACTATTGCCACTTATGAATGCAACGATCGAATAGATGCATGGGGTTGGATTCTGTGGATTTGGTGTGCTTCTCTGGCATAAAGTTCATTCACACTTGTCCTAAGAATCGGGGATCCATTGTATTATTTTCCGATGCAAGCAAAGCATTTTGCACATCAGTGACCTCATGCAGACAAAGAGAATCTCAGATTCCTAGGATAACTGTGAACCTGGCTTAAGGCCTGTTTCACATACTAGCTCCTATGAATCGGGGATCTATTGACTATTGTATATTAGGCCTAGGTTATACGTCGCATTTTGGTAACGTCTAAAGCCCGTCTAATGCAATTCAAACAATAGATAATGAGCTGATTAACCTCACTAAGTTTCATTACCATCTTATTATCTATTGTTTGAATTACATTCGACGCGACTAAAATGCAACGTATAACCTAGGCCTTGCTTTCCGATAGACAAAGCATTTTGCGCACCAGCAACCTCAGACAAAGGGAATTCCAGATTTTTAGGACAAATGTGAACCATGTTTGTGGCCGGTGACGAAAAAATTTACTCAAAGTAACAAAGAACGTAGCCTGTGCCCCAGTCCATACACGGATACAAAGAACGTCATTCATCAATTATCGTCGGTGACATATGAAAACCAGGCTTTATAGTCCTTCGCCTTTGAAACTTTAATCGGCTTGAACTCGTTGTGGTAAATAAGTGAAAGTCACGCAGAGAATATTTATAGGAACGAATATCGAATTGCAAATGTATATGTAATGCATAATTTCTATTCAATTCTGTTTCATTCATTGCGTGCGAACTTTTGTTGGAATTTGAATGCCTTTTTTTATGTTTGACACACGAGTACATTTCAAAGTGGATTTTTTATAATTGCGACAACCTGCGTAATAACCAACGTTCAACAAAAGCAGCTCTATTAGCTCTGTTTACACTAAAATGGGTCCAGGAAAACTTGCAGTCAACAATAGGGTCCTTAAGCATGTAAAACGGCAGCACGACGACGACGTGGTTGGAATACTCCTTTAGATTAATGTTATGGTAAAGTGTTGTTCTATGTTATCAACTGTACCAATTTACTGAGATATAAGATGTTGAAAACATTGTTTTTACGTTTAGGGGCAATCTATAGAGCCTAATTCGAGGTAGCGCACACTGGGTCCTGAAATGCAGACGTTCTACATAGGACGTAATAAACAACGTTTTGCCGTTGTAAACAGAACGTAGATCACGTCTAGAACTCCCATAGTTATTTAATAATTCATTTCTTTTCAATGAAGCATTCAGTATTGATAGCTGACGAAGGATTTAAGCACAAAAATAACCACAAATTCCCACGTACGTGCTATTTCTCATGAGTGAAAATGACTTGTTCAAGACAATTACGAAAAAATAAAAACCAGGCTTCACTAGAAGACAAACATTCGATCCTTTTCATAATCTCACCCATGCAGGACAGACCGAAGGACAGACGGTGACAGACTGTGCGACTGTCATCATGCATGCACAGTGTTTTCCAACTTCAGCAATTAAAATACGTATTTTGCAGTAAAGGTAAATAAACACTTACTTAGCTATATAATCTTTTTATTCCTTAAACCTTTTTAAACCTTTGTCGAAAAGCGTATAGCACTTCCGTTGTACTTTTGGTACGCGTATATAATTTATCACAATAAACACTCGTTGTTCCGCGGTCAGCTGTACCATTTTTTTTCGAAGCAATAACAAGGCTAATTAGTAATTTAAATTTGATCATATTCACAATTTCAAATTTTTGGGCTAAAATTCGTGAGCACGGCATTCAAATTTTAACAATGAGTGATTTCAATAGTTTTCGAGGTTTTTTGAGTCACCCTGTATGTTATCAACTGTACCAATTTACTGAGATATAAGACGTTGAAAACATCGTTTTTACGTTTAGGGACAATCTATAGGGCCTAATTCGAGGTAGCGCACACCCCAGCTAGCACAATCACGTTGTACGAACGTTGTACGAACGTTCGCCGAACGTTGGGACAACGTTGGTTTTATAGGTTGTAGCAACGTTTTTTTGTGAACTCGCAGGAACGTGGAGACAACGTCGGGATTAACGTTAGAACATGACGTTGGTTCAACGTTCCAGCAACGTTAAGTTAACGTTCAGAAAAACGTTGTATGAACGTTAAGATAACGTGGTGTTATTAGTTGTGGGAACGTTATTTTGTGAACTCGCAGGAACGTGGTGACAACGTCGGAATTAACGTTAGAACATAACGTTGGTTCAACGTTTCTGCAATGTTCGTTTAACGTCCAGAAAACCTCTGGAATTAACGTTGTAAGAATATAAACAGCCAAATTAACTTCTAAAATTCGCCAGCATAAAATCGTGGCAGGTTCTTGCAACGAATATGTTGACAAAACATTGTTACTGAAAGGCGTAAATAAACGAGTTTAAAACAAAGTGTTCGGTGTAATACCTGTATTTGGAAAATCGTTTGATTTACAACAATTACACTATCTTATTTACTTACAGCTGATTCAATTAACGTTGTCCTTCTATAACCATAAACGTTAGACCTTGAACGCTCAACGGATGATGGTTCTTTGCATATTTAGACTATTTAGACTGCAATAATACCCCGGCAAGACATAGAAGACTCACGACAGATTCTTTAAAGCATACTTGCTGAAAGACAATTTAATTATTTTGTGTTTAAAGTTAATAGGCGCGCTCAAAGTTTAACGTTTAAGGTTGTGAAAGGACAACCTTATTTGAATTAGCTGTATATTCCGAATATTGATAAATCATAGGTACAGTATATATGGCGATAGAAATATGAGAAATCAGAAAAGACAATGTCATCTCGCACGTGTTAAATCATTTCTAAGCTTGATTTGTCCCGTTCTTGCGATCCTGAAATACAAGAAAGAACATATAAGTTCTAGTTTTTTGGAATTGGCTATCATGCACATCCTAACGTCTAAATAGGCGAGCCAAGAGGCTTAGTAAAAGCTCCACATAAAAAACGTACAGCTTTGCGTATCTTACCAAAACATTTTTCGAGTTCGTTCGCATGAAGTCCGTATAGTAAGTCAGACTTTTAAATATCAGTACATTGAAATATTTTTTAAAACGTCTTAGGTTAGAAAAAGGATACTGGAGTCATTTCCGCATTTTTCAATTTTGATACATAGTAACCTGATGTATATTATAATTGCAAACGGACAGCTATACCTTAATAAACCTTGAGCCACCAGCCTTGCTGGGAGCATATTTTAAGTATTCCGCTATTTTTTCTTCAATATTTAGCTCGGAACTTCCTAGGCCTTGGCCTAGATTTTTGTAATCAATCGCATTTTGATCTGATCTGGGGCAGAAATGTGGACCACTTCTTCTTTTTGGGTCTAGATTTCATGGTCTAGACCTCGCCAAAATGTGTTTACTGTAGACTACAAAAATCTAGTCCAAAGTAGGCCTAGAATCATAGTATAATCACGGCTATAGGTAAGTTAAACCCATTAACTGCCACCATTTTCCCTTAATTAACAAGTAAAATCATTTGGCATTAGCAGAGTAAAATACTAAAGTAGGCGCATCAGGGCACATCCCAATTCAGTGGGTTATGACTGGCAATCTCTGGCCTCTATTGATATGCAATCTCTGGCCTCTATTGATATTAACCTGAGGCTGCAAAATGTTAAGGTCTACTTACACAATACAATTAGATAATGATTCAAAAGAAGCAAATATGCAAATTGTTTTATATGTCAAAACGTTTGTAGAAGAAACTTCAAATGATCTAGACAAATTTCAAATATAAAAGAGCTTTGTCTTTGAATTTAATCAACCTTAAGCCAGCAATTAACAGGCTTTTAAACATGCAGACCCAGACCTAGCTTGGCTTGAGTTATAGTGTATTCATTATTAAACCATTACAGATTATAAAGCGCCTCGTTTCGGTATATTTACATTTTTCGAATTACATACATTGGGAATACACAAAACCATGCGTTGCTGAAGTTATTCGTGGTTGAAAGACTGATGAATGATAAAGATATTTTCAGAATACAAGTATAAAGTCTTTCCCCAAAAGGACTAATCCTCAACCTTTGACCCCAATAGCAAAGAATGGTTCAAATTGACGAATGAAAACATTTCTATAACAAATATAAGACTTGTTTACCTTTACATAAGACTTGAATTGTTACTTTATCAAACAATCCAACACACGAGAGATCTCAAAAGACAGAATTTGCAATAATGCTGCTAATACAGACGCAGTCGCTACAAAATGCAAATTAAAATGGCATCACACACACAATTAATTACAAACACAAATTTTATCAAAACCAATGGCGTATAAGAGGGACATATCAACGATATGTAACAGATAAAATATATACTTACGTTGTAGACGTCGAGAAAGTTGCCAAACAAACAAACGAGTACTCTAATTGAAAAATATACCTCTTGAAAAAGCTAGTCTACACACAATACGTTTTGTTCGCTTCGACGCAAGCACAATGACAGTTGGCGCCAGCAACCGAATCAGTTATTTCAGTAACCGTATATGGCATTAATGACCATATTTGGACTCATTGCTTTCCATCCACCTTTCCGACGGTCAATGCACGTGTATCAAATAACAGGAATTTGGACAAACAAACACAAAGTCGACACACGACACACTATATATTTTATATAGAGCCGGGGCAAAACATTTCATTTTAAAACTCATTTTATGTCTCAAAATTTAAATTAAAAAACCGTATAAAATCATATTTACCGTCATTGCCATTTCGGCCTTCCTCTTTAGACGATATCGGCGTATGATTTCATTATGAAAACGGCGCAAATTGAAACGATCTTAGCCTTATTTAGGCCTACATATGATACACACGAGGTCGCTGAAATTAAACTTTACTCAAGGCAACCGTCAAGTTCAAATATATTTATCATTATATATCCGCACGAGAAATTCTATCAACTCTCTTTCAGATCGAGCCATCATCAGGGAGCATGATATATACATACTGATGCGATCTTTGCTAAATTAATAATTTCTTTATCCTTTATATATGCCACTTGCGAAAGTTGAGTTTCAACGTTGCAGCGACGTTCATAAGCAATGTTTTTGTAACGTTGAATCACTTGTAGCCGAACGTCGTAAGACAACGTTACTGCGACGTTAAAATATAACATTGCCTCAACGAAAAATTATTTTTTATCGAACGTTGCGGCAATGTCAGCATAAAACGTTCATACAACGTGGATAAGAAACGTTAATCAGCAACATTTAACCAACGTTGCGACAATGTCAGCATAAAACGTTCCCACAACGTGGAGAAGGAACGTTAAACGGCAACGTTTAACCAACGTGGCGGCAATGTCAGCATATAACGTTTCTACAACGTGGATAAGGAACGTTGATTGGCGACGTTCCACCAACGTTGACACAACGTGTTCTCATTTAGGCTAAGAACTACAATGTGGTGGGAACGTTGTATTAATGTTAAGTCATGACTTAACCTAAATACAACCTTTAGATAACGTTGGGATAACGTTGTGTGCTAGCTGGGACCATGTCACTGGGCTCTGAAATGCAGACGTTCTACATAGGACGTGATAAACAGCGTTTTGCTGTTGTAAACAGAACGTAGATCACGTCTAAAACTCCCATAGTTATTTAATAATTCATTTCTTTTCAATGAAGCATTCAGTATTGATAGCTGCTGTCGTCGTGTTTCCGTCCTACATGCTTAAGGTCCCTAATGACTGATGAAGGATTTGAGCACAAAAATAAACACAAATTCCCACGTACGTGCTATTTCTCATGAGTGAAAATGACTTGTTCAAGACAATTATGAATAAATAAAAACAAGGTTTCACTAGAAGACAAACATTCGATCCTTTTCAGTACTGTTTACAAAAATAAATCACATACCATGCATGCAGGACAGACCGAAGGACAGACGGTGACAGACTGTGCGACTGTCATCATGCATGCACAGTGTTTTCCAACTTCAGCAATTAAAATACGTATTTTCAAGTAAAGGTAAATAAACACTTACTTTAGCTATATAATCTTTTTATTCGCCAAGTTGCTTCATGTAAACCTGCAACAAATTTGTTCATTAATTCTGCGCACATGCAATGTCGTCCAATCGCTTTTTGTGATCAAATGGTTGACTAGTCAACTGTCAGCGAAATTAAAACATGCCGAATACCATGCTAACTTGAACTTTTTAAAGCAATTAAAAAAAGGGCGACCGAATGCTGGATGGATAAATCAAATGTTCTTCCATGCAGTTGGCTACATAAAAATTAACGATCATTACAGATTAGATCAAGTCCAGCTTCTTGCTTAGTTACACGGATTATATTGTATTACATCAAAATACTAACACTAAGAACGATTATAAGGAATTTCAATAATGTAATAAAATTGATGAAAAAATCTCTCTGGACATGTTTAACATCAGTGTTTTCCTTTATGAAAACCAGGCTTTGAAACATTCATTGGCTTGAACTCGCTAATGAGAAATATATAAAGTGAATGTTACGCAGAGAACATCCATAGGAACGAATATCGAATTGCAAATGTATATGTAATGCATCATTTCAATATTCGTTCTGTTTCATTCATTTGCGTGCGTACTTTCTTTTGGAATTTGAATGCCTTTTTTATGCTTTACGCATCAGTGCACGAGTACATTTCAAAGTGGGTGCTTTATAATTGGGACACCCTGCATGCGTAATAACCAACGTTCAACAAAAGTCCCGTTTACAAGTGTAAAAAAACGCTAGTCTTTGAAATTCATACAGGCCATACTACATTGAATTAGCCTGACAAGTATAATTGCTACGAATCAATTATAGTAAAACAAATATTTTTTATTTATATGACGTGATCGAAAACCGGCTCAGAAATAATGAGTGTTTTGTACAACTGTTGTGTACAGTTTTGATCAATTGGAAGATGAAGAAATGATTGTATGTAATACACCATCTATTTAAGATTTATTGATCTCCTTGGTAAATTAGACACGTTTTTGTCAGAAACGTGGCGACCGGGGGGTGTGCGGGATGTGTAACCCTCCCGTGTGATGTGAAATATGAGAGGCCTAAGCCTTGTTCAAACTTGTCCTAAAAATCTGGAATTCCCTTAATCTGAGGTCGCTGGTGCGCAAAATGCTTTGTCTATCGGAAAGTAATATACAATAGTCAATGGAAATGAATGGATCCCCGATTCTTAGGAGCTAGTGTGAAACAGGCCTTAAGCCAGGTTCACAATTATCCTACGAATCTTGGATTCCCTTTGTCTGCATGAGGACACTGGTGCACAAAATGCTTTGCCTATCGGAAAATAATACAATGGATCCTCGATTCTTAGGACAAGTGTGAATCAACTTTATGCCAGAGAAACACACCAAATCTACAGAATCCAATTCCCCATGCATCTATTCGGTCATTGCATTCATAAGTGGCATTTAAGCGATTTCAAACTTTTACGTGTGTATACTTACGTACAGAAGACGTGACAGTACAAAGGAGCTCTTAAAAAAGATACGTACTTCCGTACTTGAAATACCTAAAGGAATTAAGACACTGATGTTAAACATGTAGTCCAGGAACGGATTTTTTCACCCTATATAATACATCATCTGGCAATATAATTATACCATTTCTTGTTGGACTACCTGAAGGGAAGGTTGGCGTCTTCTTATCGACATTACGAGAGAAAATTGTTACGCGAGATACAAGTTAAACCATTCACATAATGGTAAGACGAAGTTGATATAACCATATTTTTCATCTATTAATTGATATGTTTAACAATCAATTCGATCTTTTAGCTTCTGCACGCGTGCATGCCGTGCAGTTACGCACCCATGCAGGGCATTATTAGAAAATATGAAGCTTATTGCAATTATATTAGAGAGATGATAAAATTAATCGTTAAGAAAAGCAGAGTGAAGCAATCGAATTTTAGATAATTATATAGTTCCACGTTAAATCGTCTGCTAACATTAACACTCTTCCAGGTCGGTGTTTAGTGAGTTAATTCTCCGGCAAAACCTAGAAATGCATGTGTATTTTTTGAACTCTATAAAAAGTTTGATATTTTTGTTTGTTTTTTGTAAAAAACCATATTCATGCGGTATAGTGGGTATTCAAAATTTGCACGAAAGCCATTTTGTATTTCTTAGAACATGCATGTATATGGCACTACATATGCACCAGACGACTTGCTTAGAATAAATCTCCCGGGCTTTAAAAGTTTCACTCATTGAGTCAGTTTGTTCGTTTATCAGTTAACTGAACATTATCCCCGGTTCAAACAATGTCTTTATTGTATAATGAAAGCTAAGAAAGACTTCTATAGAAGTTGGCACTGATATATATATATATATATATATATATATATATATATATATATATATATATATATATATATATATATATATATATATGCTGTATAATTTTTTTTTGTAGCTATATATCAATACAATTAAAATTAGCTACCATGTATATCACAGTGTATGTATTATATTTGTTTAGGCATTTGAAATGACAATTACAAACTCCGTTTTGACATTCGTTTTTTTCCTCACGTTTGTCCTGCCAACATCATCGCAATCTTGTAATATCTGTCAATCCTCGTTTTTTGATGAACTGAAAATAAAATCAGATGCCGCTACGCTACTCTGTTCGCCAAACAAGGCAGCCTATATAAAGTTGCCTCTTGGTAAGAGTTGTTGTGAATCGCTGACAACAGAGTTGGAAAAAAGTTGGTATAGTTACAACAAACTATGCCCAGCAATACGGAACAAGCAATGTAATTATCAACAATCATATAGTTTTAGTACATATATAAGGGCATGAAAACTCTCATATATGTAGTGCTCGATGTACCGAAGTATAGTCTATATAGAGCCTATAACATGCACGAAGATAAAGAGCAATAAACTTGATCTACTTTATATGATTTTATTCACTACAAATCAGGTGAAATGAAATGTCGCGCTATGACTATGTTTTTAATGTTGCCATATGGTAAAATATACTATATTACAGAATCCACGCTAAACGCTGTAGTCCGCAGATAGATATATAGATAGATACCCGAAATCTAATTAGAATTGCATATGTTGTGTAATATGATTGCATGCAATCCCATGCAAATGTAATCATATGCAATTCTAATTAGACTTCGAGTATGTATCTATCTATCTATCTGCGGCCAACGTTTTTGCAAATGGGTGTATATATATGTATATATATATATATATTAATATATATATATATATATATATATATATATATATAAATATATATATACACCCATTATATAGTGTATTATAACGGTTAGTAATCTACAATATCATTTGACGGCTGGCATTTTATTTTCTAATTTTTCAAGGTCCCAGGGCAAAGTCGATGACAATCACAAGACAGAGCACGGTTGACTACGCAATAAGCCAGGGAGCTCCAAGCATGAACGAAGTCACGATGTGTTTCTGGGTAAAGACCAAGCAAGTGACGGGATATCCACATTACATTTCCTACGCAGTCCAAGGAGCAACAAACCAGATATACGTCGCGACGTATAAATATCTAAGACTAAGCATTTGGCACCACAATTCAAATTTCGGTAATTCACTATCTTTAAGGTGGGAAAATTCGGATATACGTTTTTTTAATGATGTATACTTATGAAAGTTTCCTATTCTACTGCAACATTGACGGTGAGAGAATTCTCGTAATATAAAATCATCAGGTTAATTCAGTGTTTGTAAAATTTGTCTAGCTCACACAATATAACGATTAACGATGGACTCTGGCACCACATTTGCATAACTTGGCAAGCAAATGGTGGTCGATATTCATTTTTCAAGGATGGAAATGAAGTTGGCAGTGGCACAATCGCTGACAGTGTTGGAAAGCCAATTCCAGGCCAAGGCACATGGGTGCTGGGTCAAGACCAAGACAGCGTTGGAGGTGGGTTTCAACGTCACCAATCAGCCACTGGAGAATTCAGCGGAGTCAATGTTTGGGATAAAGTTTTGTCTTCTTTCGAGATTTTGAAAATGTCCACAAATTGCAAAGCCGGTGGACCCGCTGGTAATGTAAAAACCTGGGCTGATTTTCTGTCTGGAATCAAAGGAAATGCCAAGATTGAAAAAGCAACTTGCTGTCAGTGATATTCTAATGCTTAATTTCAACTTATACTGATCGTTCTTAGTGTTAGTATTTTGATGTCATATATATAATCCGTGTAACTAAGCATGCAGCTAAAATTGATCTAATCTGTATTGCTCGTTAATTATCATGTAGCCATCTGTATGGAAGGCCATTTGATTTATCCATGCAGCCTTGTGTCGTCATTAAAATTGGTTTTAAGTCATTGATGTGATGTATGTTTTATCTTCGCTGACGGTTGACTATACATTTGATCGCAAAAAAGCGATTTTGCGCCGACATTTTGCGCAGAACGGATGAGAGCATAAAGGCGGTTCTCCACTAGGACCAAATTTTCGATTGAACGAAATTTTTCGCTTACCTTCCTAAATTTAAATCGTGAGAATTCAAAAATGCATGAGACAAACGAATTTTCTAAATTCATTTGCATGCAGAATTCTCACCACATCAGTAAGACAGTAGTGACTGTCCTTGATTGACATTTGATTAATACAACCATGCATGCATACAATTATGTTGCAATAAACAGAAAGTCGCTAGTACCTATATGCTGGCTGCTGGGCGAGCACGCAACCTTATTTGTTGGAAAATATAGTTTTAGGATAGTTGTTCAACTTTTGTTGAAAGAAAAAGGGGCAGTACCACATAAAAATATGCGCGATTGTATTGTTCAGGCCAAGTGTCTGGCTTGATTCCATACTCTGCAGACACATGTTTTATCTTTGACTTTAAGGAGATAATTTGTAGTATTTGTTTTCGTCTCTTAAATGTGACGCTTTGTTCCCAACTGTCAAATTGTCAATACATCGGATGAGCCGGGAGCCCAACTTTTAGCTTTTGAATACACGATTGGGAAATAAGCCAGACTTCGCCAGTATTATATTTACTTCAATTGCTTATAAAGAAAATAATGGTAGATTACGCCAGGTGCTCAAAAGTGTATCTGAGTATGCATGAGTCTGACTGATGTCTGGAAACCCGACATTTTTTTAAAGCACCGACCTTTTTTTGTCATTTTGTATGTGAGAGTTAAAAATAGAGTTAAAATAATGCGTGCTTTACTGAACGCCTCTGATGCCAAAGTTGAGTTTGCTTTCGGGAGAAATAATGCGATAAAGTTTGAAAATTTCAAGTTTTAATTTTGAAATCCGCGACAGTCGGAAACTGGTAACGAATACGTCACAATAAGAACTCGGATATTCCGCCTTGAAATGAAATAATAGTATGTAGTACAAGAGAAGCGATTTTATGCCATCTAAAATCGGTTATTAAACATGGGAGAAATATGTCTTCATCAAGTTTAGCTATTGAGAAGTTACCAAAGGAATGATACAAAAATAAAAATGCAATTTCAATTTTGATTTAGAACTTACTAACTCATATCAAACAAAGATTCTAAAAATTTAAATTCCCATTTTATGACATGGGCACTTTAAAAATATACTATATAGAATAATCTTTCGAACCAAAGCTGTCTATTTTTCAACCAGAGAAGAATTTTGTTTGAAGAAGCCTTGCCCTGTAAGTCTAGTCTTTTTGTGATTAAAATCATTCAATAGTTTTCTCTGTGATAGCGATACAGAAATGGACAATTGTGAAGCACTGGTTAGATTTAATTTCGGGTTAAAATTTCATAAACAACAATTTCTGCGGTGGTACTCATATATATAGAGTAGCATAGTGTAGAAATATCTATAGTAACAGAAATACAACAAATTACGACATGTAAATTACGACGAATGATGACTTTGAGCCTTCATTAGGCACGCAAAAAAGTGCGTGTTAAAACCGTGAACTCACCATGCAGTCCCAGGATAAAGAAATCTTAAATGAAGGCCTTCTTTATGAAGTTTATGAAGAAGAAAATTACCTCGCCGAAGTGTAAAGCTAAGTTCAATCCCGCAGTATATTTAACAAATTTGTTGTAGCAAAATACGTTAATTGCTGAAGTTGGAAAACACTGTGCATGATTACAATCGCACAGTCTGTCCTGGGTAGAATGTTTGCCTTCTTGCGAAGCCTGGTTTCTATATCTAAACGTAATTGTCATGGAAATTTGTGTTTATTTCTTTGCTTAAATCCGTTATCAGTCAATGTTGACTGCACTGACACACATTGAAATATTCCTGACATTTCACGACACTAACGACCAAATGGAAACCAGGCATATATGTGCCGAACCTAATGTTAATATCAATAATGAACTATAGAACCTCTTTTTTTAAACGTCCGCTAGCTGAAGCTCACTAGCTATTATTCAGTATCATGCATGATCAAATAAAGAATCACTAAACCTTTTAGGGAAAGCGTTCGCCATGCACGTTCCTGGTATTTCAGGGACACCATCAGTCAATTCATTTTCATCCCATTTTAGCCGTTCCTTGCCGACCATTTTAATGTAGTGTAAAGTGTAAACATTAGCTTTTCGAAAAGGGAAACTGCCTAGTGAACTGCTGCTGTCGACAACTATAATGATTTAGAGTATAGAATATAGTTGCCGACAACCTGCGCGACAGACTACGTTTTTTAGTTACGTTGTCGATCACAAATAGTTGTCGACAACTAAATCCCTAGTCTGTGGAGGCCCTTATTTTAACTCTCGAAACACATAAGATAACAATTATAAGTTATAAGGTCGGTGCTTTAAAAGAATGCATGTCTGGTTTCCAAACATCTGTTGGACTCATGCGTAATCTACCATTATTTTCCTTATAAGCAATTGAAGTAAATATAATACTGGCTTATTGCGCAATCGTGTATTTCAAAGCTAAAAGTTGGGCTCATCCGTTATATTGACAGTTGTGAACAAAGAGTCACATTAAAAACAAATAGCTATTACAAATTACCTCCTTAAGTCAGAGATCAAACATGTCTGCAGAGTATTGATACTTCCTCTGAACAATAATACAATCGCGCATGTTTTTACGTGGTACTGCTCCTTTTTCTTTCAACAAAAAGTTGAACAACTATCCTAAAACTATATTTTCCAACAAGTAAGGTTGCATGGTCGCCCAGCGTAGTCAGTGGGTAGTTAGCGACTTTCTGTTTATTGCATAATAATTACCGCCTTATGACTTATGTTCTCATGGCCGCGCTCTGCGCCAAATATCGCCAAATCGGTTTTATTTGCGATCAAATGGACAGTCAACCGTCAGCGAAATTAAAACATACATCTGACTTTAATTTTTAAAACCAATTTTAATGACGACAGAAATCAAATGGCCTTCCATACAGATACGGCTACATAATAATTAACGAACAATACAGATTAGATCAATTCCAGCTGCATGCTTGGTTACACGGGTTATATATATGACATCAAAATACTAACACTAAGAACGATTGTAAGGAATTGCAATTAAGCATTAGAATATCACTGACAGCAAGTTGCTTTTCCAATCTTGGCATTTCCTTTGATTCCAGGTAGAAAATCAGCCCAGGTTTTTACATTACCAGCGGGTCCACCGGCCTTGCAATTTGTAGACATTTTCAAAATCTCGAAAGAAGACAAAACTTTATCCCAAACATTGACTCCGCTGAATTCTCCAGTGGCTGATTGACCAGCATCAAACCCACCTCCAACACTGTCTTGGTCTTGACCCAGCACCCATGTGCCTTGGCCTGGAATTGGCTTTCCAACACTGCCAGAGATTGTGCCACTGCCAACTTCATTTCCATCCTTGAAAAATGAATATCGACCACCATTGGCTTGCCAAGTTATGCAAATGTGGTGCCAGAGTCCATCGTTAATCGTGATATTGTGTGAGCTAGAAATATTTTACAAACACTGAGATTAACCTGATGATTTTATATTACGAGAATTCTCTCGCTGTCATGCAATGTTGCAGTGGAATAGGAAACTTTCATAAGTATTACATCATTAAAAAAAGGTATATCTGCATTATTTTTCCCACCTTAAAGAATGTGAATTACCCAAATTTGAGTTGTGGTGCCAAATGCTTAGTATTAGATATTTATCCGTCATGACGTATATCTGGTTTGTTGCTCCTTGGACTGCGTAGGAAATGTAATGTGGATTTCCCGTCACTTGCTTGGTCTTTACCCAGAAACACATCGTGACTTCGTTCATCTGAGGAGCTCCCTGGCTTATTGCATAGTCAACCGTGCTGTGTCTTGTGATAATCATCGACTTTGCACTGGGACCTTGAAAAATTAGAAATAAAATGTCAGCCGTCAAATTATATTGTAGATCACCGACCATTATAATACACTTTCTTACTGTATATATATATATATACTGTATGGCCTATATACCAAATATGTCTTGTTTAGAATCATATATGAGTAGAGCGCTCGATTTAAGTATAGAGCTAATAAGACGATATAAAATACGATAAACTTGGTGTACTTGATATGATTTCACTACAAATTTGTTTCGTATAACAAGCAGTGCTTACCACACTCATCAGGTGAATTTGAATGTCGCGCTATATATAGTTGCCATGGTTGTATATATACTATTTACATGTTTGACGAAAAACGGATTGCATTCATACATATACGTATTGTATTAGGTTACATTACTTAATTAATTAAGAGAAATTTATTTCTATGTCTGCATTTTGGTAAAAGTTCGCTTCTTGAATTCAGGGACTGAACAAAGTTCAGGGTGGTAGATTATGATGAAGTTTTCGTGAGTACAAAGAAAGAACGCTTAACGCTGTAGCCTGTGCTGTAGCTTTAAGTAACTAAAAGTTTAACCCAGGGTTAGCGTTAACCTAGCTTTGAACAACTACATGGCCCCAGGGTGGCAGATTATAATAAATTTTTCGTGAAAACAGAGACTACAGTGTTTAGCGTGGATTCTGTAATATAGTATAGCGCGACATTTAAATTTACCTGATGAGTGTGGCAAGCACTGCTTGTCATAGGAAACAAATTTGTAGCGAATAAAATCATATGAAGTAAACCAAGTTTATTGTTTTTTATCTTCGTGTTATTAGCTCTATACTTCGGTATATTGAGCACTCTACAGTGTATGAGTCGTTTTCATGCCCTTATATCAGTGCCAACTTCTATAGAAGTCTTTCTTAGCTTTCATTATACAATAAAGACATTGTTTGAACCGGGGATAATGTTCAGTTAAAATAAACGAACAAACTGACTCAATGAGTGAAACTTTTAAAGCCCGGGAGATTTATTCTAAGCAGGTCGTCTGGTGCATATGTAGTGCCATACATGCATGTTCTAAGAAATACAAAATGGCTTTCGTGAAAATTTTGAATACCCATGCACTGTACCGCATGAATATGGTTTTTTACAAAAAACAAACAAAAATATCAAACTTTTTATAGAGTTCAAAAAATACACATGCATTTCTAGGTTTTGCCGGAGAATTATTAACTTACTAAACGCCGACCTGGAAGAGTGTTAATGTTAGCAGACGATTTAACGTGGAACTATATAATTATCTAAAATTCGATTGCTTCACTCTGCTTTTCTTAACGATTAATTTTTATCATCTCTCTAATATAATTGCAATAAGCTTCATATTTTCTAATAATGCCCTGCATGCATGGGTGCGTAACTGCACGGCATGCACGCGTGCAGAAGCTAAAAGTTCGAATTGATTGTTAAACATATCAATTAATAGATGAAAAATATGGTTATATCAACTTCGTCTTACCATTAAGTGTATGGTTTGACTTGTACCTCGCGTAACAATTTTCTCTAGATAATAAAGACGCCAACCTTCCCTTCAGGTAGTCCAACAAGAAATGGTATAATTATATTGCCAGATGATGTATTATATAGGGTGAAAAAATCCGTTCCTGGACTACATTTTCAACATTACTCATCAGTGTCTTAATTTCTTTAGGTATTTCAAGTACGGAAGTACGTATCTTTTTTAAGAGCTCCTTTGTACTGTCACGTCTTCTGTACGTAGGTATACACACGTAAAAGTTTAAAATCGCTTAAATGCCACTCATGAATGCAATGATCGAATAGATGCATGGGGTTGGATTCTGTAGATTTGGTGTGTTTCTCTGGCATAAAGTTAATTCACACTTGTCCTAAGAATCGGGGACCATTGTATTTTTTTCCGATAGGCAAAGCATTTTGCGCACCAGTGACCTCATGCAAACAAAGGGAATCCCAGATTTCTAGGATAATTGTGAACCTGGCTTAAGGCCTGTTTCACACTAGCTCCTAAGAATCGGGGATCCATTGCTTATTGCATATTACTTTCCGATAGACAAAACATTTTGTGTGACAAAACATTCTCTTCGCCTCAGACGAAGAGAATTCCTGATTTTTAGGACAAGTGTGAACAACTCTCGGCGATGCATTGCAGTGTGAAAATTTACTCAAAGTAACAAAAAACGTCATTCATCAATTATCGTTGGTGACATATGAAAACCGGGCTTTATAATCCTTCGCCTTTGAAACCTTAATAAGTCACGCAGAGAATATTCATAGGAACGAATATCGAATTGCAAATGTATATGTAATGCATTATTTCTATTCAATTCTGTTTCATTCATTGCGTGCGAACTTTTGTTGCAATTTGAATGCCTGTGGAGCTGTAAAACAAAGATTTTTACAAAAAAACGCTTTCTTTTAAGAAAATCGGTAACGAGTGTTTAGGAGTGTTTATACGTGAAACAAGACACAATTGCAATGATAATTCGCTGAGGTAAATGAGCTAGGTGAAAATACACCTCCAGCGGTTGAAAACGTGAACCGCAAACAACAAACGGCAAAATTTCAACGTCAAGCCACGGTTTGCGGTTTAAGAAAAAACGTCAAACTACATCAGTTTCCTTATAACTATAAGCAATTGAAGTAAATATAATACTGGCTTATTTTGCAATCGTCTATTTAGCTAAAAGTTGGGCTGATCCGACATGTTGACAGTTGAATATAGCGTCACATTCAATCAAGCCAGATTTCTTGCCCTAAAAAATACAATCGCGCATATGTTTACGTGGTATGGCCATGCATGGTTATAGTAATTGTGTCAATCAAGGCCGGCCACTACTGGCTGTCTTACTGAAGTGGTGACTGGTGAGAAGTCTGCATGTAAACGAATTTAGAAAATTCGTTTATCTTTTTGCATTTTTTCACTTCTCACAATTGAAAAGAAAGTCAAGCGAAAAATTTCGTTCGATCAAAAATTCCGCACCACACTAATTCTCTCATCCGTTCTGTGCAAAATGTCGCACAATCGCTTTTTTGCGATCAAATGGGTAGTCAAGTAGTCAACCGTCAGCGAAAATTAAAACATAGCTACATCACAACATTGACGATACTTCAATTTTTAAAACCAATTTTAATGAAGACTAAATGCTGCATGGACAAATCAAATGGGCCTTCCATACAGTTGGCTGTACATAATAATTAACGAGCATTATATGCAGATTGGATCAAGTCCAGCTGCATGCTTAGTTACACAAGATTATATATATGACATTAAAATACTGACAGTATCACTAAGAACGATTATAAGGGATTTCAATTAAGCATCAGAATATCAATGACAGCAAGTTGCTTTTCCAATCTTGGCATTTCCTTTGATTCCAGATAGAAAATCAGCCCAGTTCTTTACATTACCAGCGGGTCCACCGGCATTGCAATTTATGGACATTTTCAAAATCTCGAAAGAAGACAAAACTTTATCCCAAATATTGACTCCGGTAAATTCTCCAGTGGCTGATTGATTAGCATTGAACCCACCTCCAACGCTGTCTTGGTCTTGACCCAGCACCCATGTGCCTTGGCCTGGAATTGGCTTTCCAACACTGCCAGAGATTGTGCCACTGCCAACTTTCCTTCCATCCTTGAAAAACGAATATCCGCCATCTTTTGATTGCCAAGTCATACAAATGTGATGCCAGCGTCCGTCGTTAATCTTGATATTGTGTGAGCTAGACAAAATTTACAAACAAGATTGAACTCAAGATTTTCTTACTTAATTGCAGACGCTGCTGCGGAATAGGAAATAATAACTAGGGATCCAAGGATAATGCAAAGTTTCCATGCCCTCTAATACCTAAGCAACCAGACATTTGTCCCAATAACATGCATAAACGCTTTGTCTTATGCCAGTAAAAATATAAAGAACTAGGTTAAACATTACCCTTAATCAAACAGGAAATTGCATGCTCAAAGTACTCAAATTACGTTAGCCGCGATATTGTCATATTGAATTATAATTTTAGTTGCTCGTGCAAAGCGGGCGCAAAGATCTCAGTTTAGTATATATTACAGGGTTCAGCAAAAAACACCATGTCTTTTCTCTTCGTCAAACAATTTATCATATGTATAAACAAGTTCACACTATGTGCCTGCCTGCCTGCCTGCCTGCCTGCCTGCCTGCCTGCCTGCCTGCCTGCCTGCCTGCCTGCCTGCCTGCCTGCCTGCCTGCCTGCCTGCCTGCCTGCCTGCCCTGCCTGCCTGCCTGCCTGCCTGCCTGCCTGCCTGCCTGCCTGCCTGCCTGCCTGCCTGCCTGCCTGCCTGCCTGCCTGCCTGCCTGCCTGCCTGCCTGCCTGCCTGCCTGCCTGCCTGCCTGCCTGCCTGCCTGCTGGCCTGACTGACTGATTGTATGACTCGTTTGAATTTCCGCCCCTCATCACAATGGCTACTAAAAAATGGAAAGGTATAAATCATATAAAAGATTTATTCGTTAAAGATAGAAGTCAAATCGAATATTTTTTATAAAACAGAAAAAATATATTAATTATCCTACCTTGAGGAAACTTTGGTTGGATCTGATCCATAATGCACAATGAGGAGTCTGAGATTTTCCATGCCCTCAATAATTATCTGGTTTATTGCTAATGGGACTGCGTAGGAAATGTAATGTGGATATCCTGTCACTTGCTTGGTCTTTACCCAGAAACACGTTGTGACTTCCTTCATCTGGGGAGCTCCCTGGCTTATTGCGTAGTCAACTGTGCTGCGTTTTGTGATTATAATCGACTTTGCATTGGAACCTTGAAAAATATATCAGATCTCACATCTGACAATACTGATAAAAAAATCAAAACATTGTATCCTTGATCTCCGTAAACATAGTCATAGTATAAATATAATATGTGCGTTCATATTTGTACTTACATTGCTGTTTCCGCTTAGCCATTGGTCGGCAAAGTTTGTAAAAACCGTCCCATCTTTCTTGCAACTCAGTTTTTAGCGTTTTACAATTGCAATGCTTTCCAAATGGTAAAGGTACAAAAGATTGATTGTTCAACGAACAGAGTAACACAGCCGCTTCTGATTTCTTTTTCAGTTCATCCAAAAAGGATTGGCAGCAATCTTTAAATGATTTCGCAGACGCTGACAGGCCAAGAATACCGAGGCAAAAAACAATTTTCAAAAGAGCGTTCATCATTCATATATCTAAAAAAAACCTATAATGTGGTAATATTAGTGTACATATAGTATGCATTCGTAACACCCGTTTTGCAGTACTAACCTTGGTATATATACAAACCAAATGACGCGATGAAGATAGTCGGACGAGTAATGACAGTTTTGTATGTAGCCTAGCTTGTAATTGTAGGCGTATTTGTAGAATACCATGGATTTAAACTGCTGAAGGAAGATGCGGATGTTTACTGTATAATTAACAATTATTGGATGAGGTTGAGTGTTGATATCACTGATGCGAAAACCGAATTCAATAATTGTTTTATTATGTATTTCCTGCAATTTGTAAAAATGCAGAATATTGACAACAAACTAGCGGCAAAAAATTACGTCACCTACGGATTATTTTCAATGTCGCGTAGGTGGCAAGACATTGAGAATTATATCTGTAGGTTAATTTTTGGCCAATCACAATCGAGATTGCATTAGTAATGCATAGTAATAATCTATTATATGCTGACGGAAGACAGTGAGTAATATCAGTGAGTATTTATCAGTGATTAATATCAGTAAGACCCCAAAACCAGCCCATCTTGTTAGATTTATATAAACTCACGTACTCTCGGCGGTGAGATGTAAAAGCCCTTTCTGATCCCAAATTTTGATGACTAAAGATAAAATTTGCCGACTTACTGACCAGAGTAACCCCCCCCCTTGCACGCACCTCCTGCAGTGTCGCCGCAAAACGTTTGATCTTTGTATTCTTGATACGTGTAAGAATTAGATTACGCGGTGGTATCCATTGAATTTAATTCATCATCATCGTCATCATCTGTATCGTTATTATCATCTTGTTCAACGTTGTCATTGTTTGTTTTAACTTTTCATCGATATGTTCCAGCAATGGTTCATCATCACATCCAGTATTCCAGTTTGAGTAAAAAGCTTGAAAAGAGAACTAGATTCATTACTACATGCCCGCATTGTATTTACACAAGTGAGCTCGTGAAATATAAAAGGGTAACTGAGGAAAACAAATGTATAGAACGTTGATATTGCATGTAAATATTATCAATAAAACGGGCTAGTTTCAATCATCCAAAATACGACGATTTGTTCGAGAATGAGTTGACATCAGCATGCAAGTTTTAACAAAAAATTTCAATGGTCGAAGGCCTTTATAAAAAACAGACTCGGCAACCCTAACCCTACATAAACACGTTGTTAATGTAGACATACCTTTTGAGCCATTCCCAAGAAATACACAACTACTAAGTTATAATCTTGCTCTTTTAAGCAATGTATCCAGCCAAGCAAATACCAAACCTGGAATGAAGGAGAACGATGAACGATATAGAACCAAAGAGTTCTGGGATGTATATGTATAGGCCTACAGTATTTGGACTCTGACTATGATTATAGTTGTATGCAATTATCACTCTTACGAATGCAAAAGAGGACATATACCACAATCTTTCTTGTTTCTTTCACAGCGGAATTTGAAGTCACGTTTGTACGTGTTGACGTGCCGATAATCACATTCACATACGCCAGGGTAAGAATCGTATACGACAAATCGCATAGTGTGAATGGGCCTCACGATTGTGCCGTTTCAGTTTTAGCTAATTGCTCCCACAAGGAAGCGTTGATGTACAAATAAATATTGTATTGCACCGACAGCACCGTGAATATGCATGTGTTGCACAGGGATCATATTATAGCTACCTGAACAAATTCATCATCTTTCGACAAAAGTTCCTCTAGCACATGCACTGCAAGCATTCTATTCAGTGAAAGGACGCGAAAGAAGCACAAATTTTACAATGAAACTGTACAATGTATGTTTATATAATGCAGAGAATTTTTGCATTAATTAAACGAAGAATACAGGGTGTCTCAAAAAAAACGCAACCACTTAAATATGCAAGACATTAAAACAGCTCTAAAGCACAATAGATAAGCACCTCTAGGAATTGAAAATGGCTCTTAATCCTTCATTTAAAATGCTAAAAGTCATTTTAGCTGAACTGTGGCGCAAACCCGAACAATATTAAAATTCTTGCATATTTAAGTGGTTGCGTTTTTTTTTGAGACACCCTGTAGATCAAAGGTATTTGCCAAAGAATTCTTATAATTATGTTGTTGGCAGATGACGTGTGTAACAGCAGTAAATAACAGTATTTCCATCATTTGAAAGGACCGCCGTATCTGTTATTTTAAAGCATAATAACGATCTGCAACAGACTTTGGCTTTCGCACAATCGGCCCCTGACGCCTTTTAAAGTCGTTTACAGAATCGTTGTACAGTACATTCAGTAATAATATTCATTATTATACATTATAGTAGTAAAAGCAACTTGATTGGCTAATAGTTGACAGATAAATCGCGCAATCACGCAAAATTCAGTTATCTGCTAGCAGATAACTGAGTTATCTGCAAGTGAGCCTGCGGTGGTTAACAAGCGGTATTCATTTGAATGTATTTATGTACTAATAATTGATGTATTTTTGGATGTTGCTATTAAATAAGGTTTTTCATTCGTTAATACTATGTTCACTATTCTTCAAATGTATGATAAAACAATTATTGAATTCGGTTTTTGTGATATGCAGAGTTATCAAGGTCTCTATAAGCGTAGCCTCGCCTTCGGCTCGGCTGATAACGCTTACCTCGACCTTGATAACTCTGCATATCACAAAAACCTCATCCAATAATTGTTTATTATTCAGTAATATATAGTACGCAGAAAATGTTTAGATTTTCTTAATAAGAAATTTTTCTTAATTATGTTTTCTTATTAAAAACATTTTCTTCTTATTTCAAAAAAATTTTCAGGAAATAAGTTTTTTTTCTTGAAATAAAAAAACGATTTTTTGCTGTGTAATTACTGTAGCAGAATCTATTTCTAACCTTTAAAGTTGGATCATCGCAGCCATGCCACAGATTGAATCCTTTTAACAAAGTTTCTTTTGCCTCCTAAAATCCAGTATATACATATACAGGGTGAGTCAAAAAAAACGGACACCTTTGAAATTCAAATTAGCTGCGAACTTATAGCTGGAATATGACAATTCCCATGTACAATCAACAAAAACGATTTGATAATACTGTTCTTTTGTATTTACCGAGCTTAGAATGCATTTTAACTCCCAATGGGAACAAACTTTATGTCTTAGGTTAATTAATATGATATGCTTCGTATACCTATGAAATATTTTAAGCAACTTCTGTCACATTACAGCCGCTATGCGACTAATTTGAATTTCAAAGTGTCCGTTTTTTTTTACTCACCCTGTATACTAAATATTTGTGATTTCAAGATATTCAATAATGAAGTAATTTCATGCCCTGAGAAATAAACAAATAAACAGAAAAGCATAAACAAATAAACAAATAAACATAAAGCGAGGTTTGTGTAGTAAATAATGAAGTAATTTCATGCCCTGAGAAATAAACAAACCTCGCTTTTCTGTTCACTCAAGAGAAAATTAGCCATGACTTGATAAGCCTCCGGGTTGTTTCAATCATGTTCTATTGCTTTTTTACCGACCTGCATGTCGTTTCCGCAGATATGTAAAAAATAAAATTAATAAATTGGGGTCGTTGGTATTTTAACATAAATTAGGACATTACCAGCAATCGGTGAGGTATATTTCTGCTAGTAAGCAAAGCGCGTTTGAAATATCTCGATCTAAAATCTCCACCTTTTCAGCACCGCTAGCTGTTATCCTGCATTGAATTAAGATACATTTGTTTGGAGCATAAATTTGAATGCTTATTTGCTTATTAGTATATAAATGAAAAAAAAAAGTGGCAAGATAACGTGGCAAATATACAGTATAACGAGTCGAGATTACTGTCTGTTTTTACCTAAGTTTGTTACTAGTTTCTTAATTTTAGATTCGTTACCACAACGAAAACTAGTACGACTACGAAATTTTTGGAACAATCATTGGTTCTCATAGTCATAGGTTTACGTCTTCATCATCCGCCACTGAAAAACAATACATCGCAAATACGAACCAGCCTATAAATATCTGCTTTATTTACTGAATCCTTTCTCAGCCTCAATTTCTATGGCGTGCTGTAGACACTCTTTTTTCTTCTGGTGAAGAAAAACTCACAAAACGTTTTCTTGACATGCAATTTTATTCAAATCATAGAAGCTTTTAGAGAAAGTACATTACACCAATTTTTCCACAACTAAGCAAACCTGAAGATAATTGTCAGTACCATTTTTGTAAGCCTAATAATTTTTTTAAATAGAATTTAATACCCTATCTAGGTTTTGTTCAAACTATAGTGAACTAAGGCTATATCTAGCCATCTTATTTGAGATAACATAATTATTGCCAATACAGAGGTGGAACCTTAGACCATATATATATATATATATATATATATATATATATATATATATATATATATATATATATATATATATATATATATATATATATATATATATATATATATATATATATATATATATATATATATATATATATATATATATATATAAACAACTTAGCATCAAATGTGGTATAACAACTTAGGAACTAACTCTCTCAGGACTGACGAAGTCCCTCAGGTCGAAACGTTGACAGACAAAGGGAAGAATCCCAGATTCCTAGGATAATTGTGAACCTGGCGTAAGACCTGTTTCACACTCGCTCCTTTGAATCGGGGATCCATTGACTATTCTATATTACTTTCCCGTCTTTCCGATAGACAAAGCATTTTGCGCACCAGCAACCTCAGACAAAGGGAATTCCAGATTTTTAGAACAAGTGTGAACCAGGCTTAGGCCTGTTTCTCATATGTCATCGACACTCGGCGATGCCTTGTTTGTGGCTGGTGACGAAGAAAATTTACTCAAAGTAACAAAAAACGTCATTCATCAATTATCGTCGGTGACATATGAAAACCAGGCTTTATCAGTCCTTCGCCTTTAAAAAACCTTAATCGGCTTGAACTCGTTGTGGTAAATAAGTGAAAGTTACGCAGAGAATATTCATAGGAAGGAATATCGAATTGCAAATGTATATGTAATGCATAATTTCTATTCAATTCTGTTTCATTCATTGCGTGCGAACTTTTGTTGGAATTTGAATGCCTTTTTTATGATTGACATGCACACGATATCAATTAGTGAGCTGTAAAACAGATAAAGAAGATTTTTACAAAAAAACGTTTTCTTAAAGAAAATCGGTAAACTCGTTGAAAGAAAACTCAGGCCAGAAAATTACCGTAAAGAAGGTTTGGATATTCAATGTCTACTAGGAGTGTTTATACGTGAAACGAGACACTATTGCAATGACAATTCGCTGAGGTAAATGAGCTACGTGAAAATACACCTCCAGCGTTTGAGAACGTGAACCGCAAACGTCAAACGGCAAAATTTCAACGTCAAGCTGCGGTTTGCGGTTGAACAAAAAACGTCAAACTAAATTTCTCTCATAACTCTCGAAAAACACATACAAGATAACAATTAAGTTATAAGGTCGGTGCTTTAAAAAATTTCGGGTTTCCAGACATCAGTTGGACTCATGCATGCGCAGGTAAACTTTTGAGCACCTAGCCACAATTATTTTTCCTATAACTATAAGCAATTGAAGTAAATATAATACTGGCTTATTTTGCAATCGTGTATTTAGCTAAAAGTTGGGCTGATCCGACATGTTGACAGTTACATATAGCATCACATTTAAGGGACGAGAACAAATTATATACTTCCTTAAGTCAAAGATCAAACATGTCTGCATTGGCCTAAATAATACAATCGCGCGTATTTTTACGTGTTATGGCCATGGTTATATTAGTTGTGTCAATCAAGGCTGGCCACTACTGACTGTCTTACTGAAGTAAGCCTTCCATCCAGTTGGCGGTATACATAATAATTAACGAGCAATATATGCAGATTGGATCAAGTCCAGCTGCATGCTTAGTTACACAAGATTATATATATGACATTAAAAACTAACAATATCACTAAGAACGATTATAAGGGATTTCAATTAAGCATTAGAATATCACTGACAGCAAGTTGCTTTTCCAATCTTTGCATTTCCTTTGATTCCAGATAGAAAATCAGCCCAGCTCTTTACATTACCAGCGGGTCCACCGGCATTGCAATTTCTGGACATTTTCAAAATCTCGAAAGAAGACAAAACTTTATCCCAAACATTGACTCCGGTCAATTCTCCAGTGGCTGATTGATTAGCATCAAACCCACCTCCAACACTGTCTTGGTCTTGACCCAGCACCCATGTGCCTTTGCCTGGAATTGGCTTTCCAACACTGCCAGAGATTGTGCCACTGCCAACTTTCCTTCCATCCTTGAAAAACGAATATCCGCCATCTTTTGATTGCCAAGTCATACAAATGTGATGCCAGCGTCCGTCGTTAATCTTGATATTGTGTGAGCTAGACAAAATTCACAAACAAGATTGAACTCGTAATTTTAAAGTAGCATTTTCTCACTTAATTGCAGACGCTGTTGCGGAATAGGAAATAATAACTAGGGATCCAAGGATAACGCAAAGTTTCCATGCCCTCTAATACCTAAGCAACCAGACATTTGTCCCAACATAAACGTTTTGACTTATGCCAATAAAAATATAAAGAACTAGGTAAACATTAACCACCCTTAATCAAACAGGGAATTACTCCAAGTACTCAAATTACGTTAGCCGCGATATTGTCATATCAAATTATAATTTTAGTTGATCATGCAAAGCGGGCGCAGTTTTCTCAGTTTAGTATATTACAGGGTTCAGCAAAAAACACCATGTCTCTTCTCTTCGTCAAACAATTTATCATGTGTATAAACAAGTTAACACTATGTATGTGACTGCCTGCCCTGACTGACTGACTTACTGTATGACAGAATGATCGGTATGATTTGGTTGAATTTCCGCCCCTCATCACAAATCACAATGGCTGCAAAGTTTCCTCAAAAACTTTGCACAAAAAAGAGAAAAGTATAAAATCATATAAAAGATTTATTCATTAAAAGATAGAAGTCAGATCGAATAATTTTTGTAAATCAGAAAAAAATATCTTGATATCCTACCTTGAGGAAACTTTCGTTGAATCTGATGCATAATGCACAATGACGAGTCTGAGATTTTGCATGCCCTTAATAATTATCTGGTTTGTTGCTAATGGGACTGCGTAGGAAATGTAATGTGCATATCCCGTTACTTGCTTGGTCTTTACCCAGAAACACGTTGTGACTTCCTTCATCTGAGGAGCTCCCTGGCTTATTGCGTAGTCAACTGTGCTGCGTCTTGTGATTATAATCGACTTTGCATTGGAACCTTGAAAAAAAAATAGAAGAAAAATATATCAAATCTCACATCCGACAATACTGATAAAAAAGAAAACATTGTACCCTTGATTTCCGTAGACATAGTCGTAGTATAAATATAACATGCGCGTTCATATTTGTACTTACATTGCTGTTTCCGCATTAGTCGGCAAAGTTTGTAAAAACCGTCCCATCTTTCTTTCAACTCAGTTTTTAGCGTTTTACAATTGCAATGCTTTCCAAATGGTAAAGGTACAAAAGATTGGTTGTTCAACGAACAGAGTAACACAGCAGCTTCTGATTTCTTTTTCAGTTCATCCAAAAAGGATTGGCAGCAATCTTTAAATGATTTCGCAGATGCTGACAGGCCGAGAATGCCGAGGAAAAAAACAATTTTCAAAACAGCGTTCATCATTCAAATATCTGAAAAAAACTATAATGTGGTAATATTAATAGTGTACATATAGTATGCATTCGTAACACTCGTTTTGCAGTACTAACCTTGGTATATACAAACCAAATGACGCGATGAAGATAGTCGCACGAGTAGGTAATGATAGTTTTGTATGTAGCCTAGCTTGTACTTGTAGGCGTATTTGTAGAATACCATGGACTTAAACTGCTGAAGGAAGATGCGGATGTTTACTGTATAATAATCTATATATTAAATGCTGAAGGAACACACTGATGTCTAATTGTAGTATGAATGATGAATCTCTCCAGGGATTAACTGACAGACCGGGTCTCAAAAGGAATAATTTTGCTCTTCTCAACTAGCAGATATAATATACAATGAATTGAAAGCAAGCCTGCCTGGTTTATTTAATCTAACTTCCAATTCTATGTTTGAACCTGATAAACTCTAAAAAACGCGCGCCTACACTAAGCGGGTTTAGCTTTTAAGGCAGAGGACAACTGCCTAAAAGTGAAATGCAACTGCGCATGCTAACAAGAAATTTGTATAGGAAATTTTCTGCGGCGGACGCGTTATATGATAACAAAAAGAACACAAACATCCTTCCTGTCTGAATTCTGCATGCAAGTATACTGTTGATGAAATTATTCGCAGGACAATTAAATACATAGCTTAAGCAAGTAAAGTACGTATTGTAAATGAGCATAGAATCACGAGCTTTGATTCGGGACGCAATTGTAGAACGAAGCTATACGGTATAGCACATGCAGATGGTATAATTGAAAACGTGTAGTGTACAATTATATTCAGAAGCAATAACGGTGGTATTTCGACAAACCAGGTCTGTTTTCTCTTTTTTCCCTACTTCACAAGATTGTCTGCTGGAGAAGGTTCTTGAAATTTAAAATATTTCAAATAAGGAGTGCATGCACGTATCATTTGTTTTACTCTCGAGTCTCGATTCTCGACACACGCGAACACCAGCCATGCAGATAATTGCCACGTCTTTGTATGGTTGTATTATAATTGTGTCAATCAAGGCCGGTCACTACTGTCTTACTGATGTGGTGAGAATTCTGCATGCAAATGATTTAGAAAACTCGTTTGTCTCATGCATTTTTGAATTCTCACAATTTAAATTTACGAAGCTCAAGCGAAAAATTTCGTTCAATCGAAAATTTGGGCCTAGTGGAGAACCACCTTTATGCTCTCTTCCGCTCTGCGCAAAATGTCGCCAAATCGCTTTTTTATGCGATCAAATGGATAGTCAACCGTCAGCGAAATTAAAACATAAATCACATCAATGACTTCAATTTTTAAAACCAATTTTAATGACGACAGAATGCTGCATGGATAAAACAAATGGCCTTCCATACTGATACGGCTACATAATAATTAACGAACAATACAGATTAGATCAATTCCAGCTGCATGCTTAGTTACACGGATTATATATATGACATAAAAACACTAACACTAAGAACGATTATACGGAATTGCAATTAAGCATTAGAGTATCACTGACAGCAAGTTGCTTTTCCAATCTTGGCATTTCCTTTGATTCCAGGTAGAAAATCACCCCAGGTTTTTACATTACCAGCAGGTCCACCCGCCTTGCAATTTCTGGACATTTTCACAATCTCGAAAGAAGACAAAACTTTATCCCAAATATTGACTCCGGTCAATTCTCCAGTGGCTGATTGATTAGCATTAAACCCACCTCCAACACTGTCCTGGTCTTGACCAAGCACCCATGTGCCTTTGCCTGGAATTAGCTTTCCAACACTGTCAGAGATTGTGCCACTGCCAACTTTTCTTCCATCCTTGAAGAATAAATATCGACCACCCTTTGCTTGCCAAGTTATACAAATGTGGTGCCAGCGTCCATCGTTAATCTTGATATTGTGAGATCTAGACACGATTTACAAACAAGATTGAACTGAGGTTTTTTTTTATTACGAGAAAATGTTGTAGATGTTGCAATAGAATAGGAAATTCTCATAAGTAGATTACTTAAAAAATATTACAGCATTTCGAAAATTCATGGGTGAAAGGAAAAAAATAATTTTCTATAAATCAGAAGAAGGTATATCTGCATTTTCCCACCTTAAAGAATGTGAATTACTGGGATCTGAGTTGTGGTGCCGAATGCATAGTCTTAGATTTGTCTGCGTCATGACGTATATCTGGTTTGTTGCTCCTTGGACTGCGTAGGAAATGTAATGTGCATTTCCCGTCACTTGTTTGGTCTTTACCCAAAAACACATTGTGACTTCGTTCATGTCTGGAGCTCCCTGGCTTATTGCATAGTCAACGATACTGCGTCTTGTGATTATCATCGACTTTGCATTGGGACCTTGAAAAATTAGAAATAAAATGTCAGACCTCAAATTATATTTTAATAAACTATAGTTAATTTAATTTAATAGCCTAAAATTTTGCCGCGTCAACTCAAAAATCCATGCGCACCTAATAAATATAGAGGCCTGTTCGTGACCACTGTAGAATATAATCTGATGTTTGTACCGAATATTTTGCGTATCTGGCCCCCATGCACGCGGCTCCTACGCTCATGTACTTCTGTAAGTGCAATAGCTTACAATATAGAAATTCGTCCGGGGCATAACTGAATATATGAATATCACACCCCCCCCAATTATCAATCTAGTTTTCCCCCACCTACCCTATAGTACAGAGTCTTAGTATATAGTTCCATATATGAGACATTGCGTCATTGTCGTTCCATATATGAGACATTGCGTCAGTGTCATTGCCGGTGCATGGCCATTGGGAAGTCAGTAATAATGAAGACCGTTATATCATGCACATATATACTGCATGATTATACTAAAACTATGATTGTCAATAATTATACTTACATTGTCTGTGCTGTATTGCTGGGCAAAGTTTGTAGTACCGTTCCCACCTTGTTTTCATCTCTTTTGTCAGCGATTTACAACAATTCTTTCCAAGAGGCAAATTTATATAGTCATAGGTTTCAAGATTATTTGGCGAACACAGTAGCGTAGCGGCATCTGATTTTGATTTCAGTTCATCAAAAAACGCGGATTTACAGCGAATATTAGATGATTGCGATGTTGGCGGGACAAACGTGAGTAAAAAAACGAATTTCAAAACGGCCGAGTTCGTCATTTCAAATGTCTAAAACAAATAGAATATAGCTAGCTGTTTATATAGATTTTCATGCATAGCTATACTGGTACTATAACCTAAAGTATATTAAGTTTTAGCTAATAAGGATATTTAGCTAATTTTATAACATTTAGGATACTGTGTGTTGAAAAAGATACACATGCATTTCGGTCTAGATTTTGCCGGAAATTTAACTAAGGGTAGCAGACGAATTGACGGAACTATACCTAACTCGATTCATTGCTTCACCCTGCTTTTCCTATATAGCGATATATAACCTCGATATCCTATATAGATATATATCAAGTTTGTTTTACCATTATGGTTTACCTTGGATCTCACGACTCACGTAACAATTTTCTATCGCAATGTCAATGAGAAAGACTAAACCTTTCCTTCAGGTAGTCCAACGAAAAATGGTGATATTGCTAGATGGATAATGCATTTGATAAAAAAAATCCTCACATTATGCATATATTAATAACATCTTCCTTCAGCAAATTCCTGTACGTATCGTGTATACAGCTATAAATACATGCATATATATTATAGCTTAATAAACATTATTCTATATTTATCAATTCTCTGGCTTTGAAACCTTGATTGGCGTAACTCGTTATATCGGAAATAAGAGAAGTGCGTACTAATTCTGTGTACCCCAAAACGTACCTATATATATGTGAAGTCAAACTTTTGCAGTGGTATTTAGATGCCTTTTTTATATGCTAAACATGCATGCACAAGTGTGTAATTGAAAACGGGACTGTGTGCATTTCTCACAATGAAAGCCTTCAAATGCGTTCTCTCGTATTATTAAATCATCGCGGGTGGCGTACGCCCGCGAGATGCAACTTGAGCAGGGATGGCAAAAACCGTTTACGAATGGGGAATATTGCCTCAGCGAAGCCTTATTATAGCTAGCAAATCTAAACCGAGTCAGAACAAGTGACCCAGTTTTCGGCAGGTCAAGGCATGTCAAATAATGTCTACATAGTCTATATAATGTCTACATAGTATATATAAGGCTATAACTGTTTATATTTATAGGAAAATTAAAAAAATATTTATATACAGAGCTTTACCACTCAGTAACACAGCAAGCATTTCTGGTAAGCCGTTTAAAGGAGTTGCCATTCTCTTTGTTGGATGTTACTATATATAGAATGATCGCCAGAGTTTTGGCTATGCATGCTACTAAATTATATAAAGAATTAGCAGTATATATATAGCATTCGCTCTCGTCAAATAGCTGAGCCTCGTTGGCTGTCAGCTTATATATTTTTTCGTATGTAGTCACTGCAAGATGCATGAGTTTAACTTTAGGATATGTTCGTAAGGATGCACACTCATCCGCATTCGAACCGGCAAATGATAAACGCGCTGTACGTGGAACAATTACTATATATGAAACGAGTTAATTGCGTTATTGATTATATATACGCTCAGGAAAAGCTTCAATCTTCTTTATTGGCTGTTCGAAAAAAACGTTAACCTCCGACTCCGAATAGAACATGCGTTAACACAAGTGTCTGTGTCTTCCTTCAGCAATTCAATTACGCGTATTTTTCATATAAACGCATGAATATCAGCTAAATAAACATTTATAATCCTCGGAATCCTTGGACAAATAAAGCCTCGTACAGACGAGTAAGTTTTCTTGACCCGAGTTCTCCTGCTCGTGCATGCATGCATGTGTATGACGAACAAGCTTTCCTTGACAAGTTTCCGTTGCCACGTTTTATGAATGCCCCTTGAAAAACAGCTTAAATAAACTGAAGGGCTCCCGTTGTTAAATAATTTATTCATAATAATAATTATAATAGTAATTTTATTATATGAACATGAGTGTTATATAGAGTTATACGCCACCGAGAAAAATTGTATTTAAACACAAGTAAAACTTCTTTATTTTTTTCTTGCGGTCCGAATTCATATTTTAGCGTTTCCTGCAATCTGATTGGCTACGCGAGCGGTCCGTATCGGGCCGTACGGACCGCGCGAGATTTAAAAACACAGAGCCAACGCTAAAATATGAAATCGGACCGCAAGAAAAAATCTATTATTTACCAGTTTAGTCGGTCCGTATAGGGAAATATTTTCCTCGGTCTCAAAAACGTCCCTAGGCCTTGGGCCTCGGACTGTTTTTGAGACCTTGGACAATATTTCCCAATACGGACCTCCAATCTGGTAAATAACATATATATTTCCTCGTAACCATATAATATTCCCTATATATATACGGATTGGCGTAATCTGTACAGAGTAAAAAAAATACTATAATAAAAAGTTAGGTTTTCTTGTTTATTTCATGTCGGAATCAGGTCAATTCCTTAGTGGCTGATTGATTAGCATCAAATTGATCAAACCCACATCCAACGCTGCCTTGGTCTTGACCCAGCACCCGTGTGGCTTTTCCTGGAATTGGATTTCCTGTACTGTCAGGGATTGTGCCTTGTAAACCTTGTAAAATGAATGATTTACAAACAAGATTGAACTCATTTAATATTACGAGAATTTTCCTTCTCTATTGTTATTGTAGATATTGCAGAATAGGAAATTCTCATTGAAAATATTTGAAACTGTTTTCTATAATTAAATCAGAAAAAGGTATATCTGCATTTTCCCACCTTAAAGAATGTACCTATACTGAGTTATGGTGCCAAATGCTTAGTATTAGATATTTATGCGTCATGACGTATATCTGGTTTGTTGCTATATTGACTGCGTAGGAAATGTAATGTGGATTTCCCGTCACTTGCTTGGTCTTTACCCAGAAACACATCGTGATTTCCTTCATGTCTCAGTGGAACTGCCTGGCTCACAAATGCTGCGAAATTGTGAAAAATCGACCGTAGCGGTTGCCTCGACCGGGCACAAATGAAAAGAAAATCCAACGAAAAACTTCGTTCCATCGAAAAATACAGCCCAGTAGAAAACCGCCTTTATTATCCTTTATGCTCTTATGCAGTTGCTGATTCCGCGATCCACGCAAAATGTCGCATAATTTATTTTTGCGATTAAATCAAATTTCGTGTAACATCAGACTTTCCGCGTTTGACGTCATTATAAGAAAGGTCTATTTTGCAATTTCTTGAGGGTTTTTTTTGCTTCCAAATTTCTTTCAATTTACAGTCTTTCCTTCAGAACTGGGAATCTTTAATTTTTTTAAGCTCCCAAATCATACTGAAATTTTTCAAGCTAATTTTGTTTGCATTGCCAGGACTTGAAACATTTGTCCTTCGATTGAGAGACCAAGGTCTTAACCACTAGACCACCACATCATTCGTTGAAAGCTATTGTTCTTTATTTGACCTAATTATCCCTTTCGAAGTATTTTAAATCAAATAGTAATTTCGTTGGCAAAAAACCTTTGCTATGCAGGATTCGAACCTACGGCGATCGTGTGTTGATACAAAACTTACATATATATATATATATATATATATATATATATATATATATTATATATATATATTATATATAATGATAAATGTTGTGATAGAAACTATCGTGATGACAGAAACTAACGCATACAAAATCGTCCGGACAGAGTGCTCAATGCTTGCGCAGAGCGATATAACACAGGATGAGAAACACGAGTTACTTCATCGAATTTTATTTACTACAGAGCTGTTTCGTATGACAAGCGTTTATATATACCTACATATATATATATATATATATTTATTTAGGTATGTATTAATATATATATATATAATAATTATATATATTATATATATATATAATTATATATATAAATATATATATATATTAATATATATATATATACACCCATTTGCAAAAACATTGGCCGCAGATAGATAGATAGATAGATACTCGAAGTCTAATTAGAATTGCATATGACACAACATATGCAATTCTAATTAGATCTCGAGTATCTATCTATCTATGTATATGCGGCCAACGTTTTTGCAAATGGGTGTATATATATATATATATATATATATATATATATATATATATATATATATTATTTCACAAAAACCCAAAGCGCCCCGTTTAAGCTTGCAAGAAGTAGACGAAAAAACGGGGCCAGGTATGAGACCAAGAGTCGAAGGTTCAGTATAATATATGACATTGATCGATGTGGTGATTGTGGGTTTATTACACGGTCACTAGCTGCTACAGCGAAGGGTTTTTTAATACTTAAGGCGGGTTTTCACTAGGCGAAAGAAACTCACAGATTCAGTGAACAACCACTCCGTGTTCCATTTCTATTACTGAGTGATAGTCGCCCCATCGCTTTTTTGGGATCAAATGGGCAGTCAACCGTCAGCGAAATTAAAATATATACATCACGACAATGACAAATATGACAATACTTGTAAAACCAATTTTAATGACAACAGAATGCTTTATGGATAAATCAATTGGCCTTCAATACAGATATATGACCACATAATAAACGATAATAATTAACGAGCAATACAGATTAGATCAACTCCAGCTGTATGCTTGCTTAGTTTCACGGATTGTATATATGACATCAAAATACTAACACTAAGACTATTAAAAGGAATTGCAATTAAGCATTAGAGTATCACTGACAGCAAGTTGCTTTTCCAATCGTGGCGTTTCCTTTGATTCCAGATAGAAAATCAGCCCAGCTCTTTACATTACCAGCAGGTCCACCGGCCTTGCAATTTCTGGACATTTTCAAAATCTCAAAAGAAGACAAAACTTTATCCCAAATATTGACTCCGGTGAATTCTCCAGTTGCTGATTGATTAGCTTCAAACCCACCTCCAACGATGTCTTGGTCTTGACCCAGCACCCATGTACCTTGGCCTGGAATTGGCTTTCCAACACTGGCAGGGATTGTGCCACTGCCAACTTCACTTCCATCCTTGAAAAATGAATATCGACCACCATTTGCTTCCCAAGTTATACATATGTGGTGCCAGAGTCCATCGTTGATCGTGATATTGTGTGAGCTAGAAAAATTTACAAACAACTATTGAACTGGTAATTTTATATTACGAGAATTCTCTCGAATCTGAGTCTCGCCGTCAATTGTTGCAGTAGAATATAGGAAATTCTCATAAGTATAGAAAACTTTTATTTAAAGAATTTGAATTTGATGGGTGTAAGGAAACAAAATCATTTTGTATATTGCATTTTCCCACCTTAAAGAATGTACTTTACTGGGGTCTGCGCCCTGGTGCCAAATGCTTAGTCTTAGATTTGTCTGTGACATCACGTATATCTGGTTTGTTGCGAATGAGGCTGCGTATGAAATGTAATGTGCATATCCCTTCACTTGCTTGGTCTTTACCCAGAAACACATCGTGACTTCCTTCATCTGGGGAGCTCCCCGGGTTATTGCGTAGTCAACAGTGCTGCGTCTTGTGATTATCACGGACTTCGCATTTGGACCTTGAAAAATTACAAAATAAAATAAATCAAACCTTACGTTCGACATATTGGAAAAAACAAAATGTTGACTATTGATTATTGTATACAATATACCCTTGATTACCCTTAGTATATATGTGTACCATATTTGTACGTACATTGCCGGGTTAGTCGGCAAAGTTTGTTAAAGCCGTCCCATCTTTCCTTCAACTCATTTTTTAGCGTTTTACAATTGCAATACTTTCCAAATGGTAAAGGTACAAAAGATTGATTGTTCAACGAACAGAGTAACACAGCAGCTTCTGATTTCTTTTTCAGTTCATCCAAAAAAGATTGGCAGCAATCTTTAAATGATTTCGCAGACGCTGACAGGCCGAGAATGCCAAAGAAAAAAACAATTTTCAAAACAGCGTTCATCATTCAAATATCTGAAAAAAACCCTATAATGTGGTAATATTAGTGTACATATAGTATGCATTCGTAACACTCGTTTTGCAGTACTAACCTTGGTATATACAAACCAAATGACGCGATGAAGATAGTCGGACGAGTAACAGTAGTTTTGTATGTAGCCTAGCTTGTACTTGTAGGCGTATTTGTAGAATACCATGAACTTGAACTGCTGAAGGAAGATGCGGATGTTTATGGTATAATAATCTATGATCTGCTGAAGGAAGACACTGATGTCTTATGTGGTATGAATCTATCCAGGAATTAACTGACAGGTCGGATCTCGAAAGGAATAATTTTGCTCTTTTCTAATTAACAGGTATCATATACAATAAATTGAAAGCAAGCCTGTATACTTCATAAAAAATCTCGCCTAAATTAAATGGCGCAACAGGGTAAGCGAGTTTAGCTCTTAAGGCCGATGACAATTGCCTAAAACTGAACTGTAACTGCGCATGCTAACAAAAGATGAGAAATTTGTATAGGAAATTTTTTGCGGCGCTCGCGTTATATGATAACAAAAAGAACACAAACATCCTTTCTGAATTCTGCATGCAAGTATACTGTTCATGAAATTATTCGCAGGACAAATAGTTTAAGCAAGTGCGTATTGTAAATGAGCATAGAATAAGTTTAACTAAATAAACATTGTAAACTTATACGACGAGCTTTGATTCGGGACGCAATTGTAGAACGAAGCTATACGGTACAGTATACAGATGGTATAATTGAAAACGTGTAGTGTACAATTATATTCAGAAGCAATAACGGTGGTATTTCGACAAACCAGGTCTGTTTTCTGCTTTCTTCCCTGCATGCTTCACAAGATTGTCTGCTGGAGAAGGTTCTTGAAATTTAAATTTCAAATAAGGAGTGCACGCACGTATTATTTGTTTTACACTCGAGTCTCGACCACTGACCTATACTAGATTATAGATTCTAGTATAGGCAGTGGTATCGACACACGCGAACACCAGCCGGATAATTGCCGCGTCTTCAATTAAACACGGTTACAGGACAGTGCTACAAGTATACTCCCATATACAAGGGAACCTTTCGGTATTGATTACTTCTGAATTTTCAAACGCGTCAACAAGCATGCACCCACGGTTAATAGACTTTAATTACAGCAAATAATTCAGGTAGAGTAATAGCGGGAAACTGAAGCTAATTCAGTGTGTTCATTAGCCAGAGACCAGATATTTAACATGCCATTAACTGTACGGTTACACTATGCTAAAAAAATTGATGCTACATATTTTTGAACGTAGAGACTCTGGACTACCAGCCATTCCATGGGGATTTAAAATGTTTAATCGGCTACAGTGAGTAATATCAGTATAAGACACAAAAACCAGCCCATCTTGTTAGATTTATATAAACTCACGTACTCTCGGCGGTGAGATGTAAAAGCCCTTTCTGATCCCAAATTTTGACGACTAAAGATAAAATTTGCCGACTTACTGACCAGAGGGGGCGTTCTAAACCGCCTCCCTTGCATGCACCTCCTGTAGTGTCGCCCCAAAACGTTTAATCTTTGTTGACTATTCTTGATATGTGCAAGATCACACAGTCGTATCCATTGAATTTAATTCATCATCATCGTCATCATCTGTATCGTTATTATCATCTTGTTCAACGCTGTCATTGTTTGTTTTAACTTTTACTTCAGATAAAAGTTCATCAATATGTCCCAGCAATGGTTCGTCATCACATCCAGTTTGAATAAAAAGCTTGAAAAGCGAACTAGATTCATTACTGCATGCCCGCATTGTATTTACACAAGTGAGCTCGTGAAATGTAAAAGGGTAACTGAGGAAAACAAATGTATAGAACGTTGACACTGTAAAATCCACCCGTATACAAAACGTTTGTGAGAAAAGAGATATAGAGATTTCAAGCTTTCAATGACAATTGTGCTCATCAAAAATTTAATGGTCGAAGGCCTTTATAAAGAACAGACTCGCAACCCTAACCCTACACAAAAACGTTGTTGATGTAGACATACCTTTTGAGCCATTTCCAAGTAATACACAACTAAGTTATAATCTTGCTCTTTTAAGTACTCTATCCAGCCAAGCAAATACCAAACCTGGAATGAAGGAGAACTATGAACGATATAGAACCAAAGAGTTTACACTTCTGGGATGATATATAGGCCTTAGACTCTGACTATGAGTAGTTGTATGCAATTATCATTCTTACGAATGCAAAAGAGGTCATATACCACAATCATTTTTATTTCTTTCACAGCGGAATACACAGGGTAAGAATCGTATACGACAAATCGCATAGTGTGAATGGGCTTTACGATTGTGCCGTTTTAGTTTTCGCTTCCTTCCACAAGGAAGCGTTGATGCACACATACTGTAAATATTGTATTGCACCGTGAATATGCATGCGTTGCACAGGGATCATATTATACCTGAACAACTTCATCATCTTCCGACAAAAGTTCCTCTAGCACACTGCAAGCATTCTATTGAAAGGACGAAAGAAGCAGCAAGTTTACAATAAAACTGTACAATGTATGTTTATATAATGCAGAGAATTTTTGCATTAATTAAACGAAGAACAGATCAAAGGTATCTGCCACAGAAGTCTTATGTTGTTGGCAGATGACGTCATCCTTTAATGTGTAACAGCAGTGAATAACAGTATTTCCATAATTTGAAAGGACCGCCATATGTATTATCTTAAAGCATAATAACGATCTGCAACAGACTTTGGCTTTCGTACAATCGGTCCCTGACCACTTTTAAAGTCGTTTACAGAATCGTTGTAGTTCATTCATTTACAAAATTAAAAATCCCAACTCATGTATAAATTTTTACTCACATCCAACTCGTTCACCTCTATTAACATTTTTGAAAGTGATATCCTTGATTCGTATGAAGGCATCCTAGCACTCTGAAAAAAATTCGTGACTGAAAAATTGCTTCGCACTGAAAAATTTCACACCAAAATGTTGGACTGTATAGAGTATTACACTATATTCAGTAATAATATTCATTATTCAGTAATATGTAGTACGCAGCAAATGTTTAAATTTGCAATTACTCTAGCAGAATTACTCTAGCATTACTCTACTGTCTTACTGATGTGGTGAGAATTCTGCATGCAAATGAATTTAGAAAATTCGTTTGTCTCATGCATTTTTGAATTCTCACAATTTAAATTTAGGAAGGCCAAGCGAAAAATTTCGTTCAATCGAAAATTTGGGCCTAGTGGAGAACCACCTTTATGCTCTCATCCGTTCTGCGCAAAATGTCGCCAAATCGCTTTTTTGCGATCAAATGGATAGTCAACCGTCAGCGAAAATAAAACATACATGACATCAATGACTTCAATTTTTAAACCTAATTTTAATGACGACTCAATGCTGCATGGATGAATCAAATGGCCTTCCATACAGATGGCTACATAATAATTATCGAGCAATACAGATTTGATCAATTTCAGCTGCATGCTTGCTTAGTTACACGGATTATATATATGACATCAAAATACTAACACTAAGAATGATTATAAGTTGCAATTAAGCATTAGAATATCACTGACAGCAAGTTGCTTTTTCAATATTAGCATTTCCTTTGATTCCAGACAGAAAATCAGCCCAGGTCTTTACATTACCAGCGGGTCCACCGGCTTTGCAATTTCTGGACATTTTCACAATCTCGAAAGAAGACAAAACTTTATCCCAAACATTGACTCCGCTGAATTCTCCAGTGGCAGATTGGTGACGTTGAAACCCACCTCCAACACTGTCCTGGTCTTGACCCAGCACCCATGTGCCTTGGCCTGGAATTGTCTTTCCAACACTGCCTGGGATTGTGCCATTGCCAACTTCATTTCCATCTTTGAAAAATGAATATCGACCACCATTGGCTTGCCAAGTTATGCAAATGTGGTGCCAGAGTCCATCGTTAATCGTGATATTGTGTGAGCTAGACAAATTTTACAAACACTGAATTAACCTGATGATTTTATATTACGAGAATTCTCTCACCGTCAATGTTGCAGTAGAATAGGAAACTTTCATAAGTATTACATCATTAAAAAAAGGTATATCCGCATTTTCCCACCTTAAAGATAGTGAATTACCCAAATTTGAGTTGTGGTGCCAAATGCTTAGTCTTAGATATTTATACGTCGTGACGTATATCTGGTTTGTTGCTCCTTGGACTGCGTAAGAAATGTAATGTGGATATCCCGTCACTTGCTTGGTCTTTACCCAGAAACACATCGTGACTTCGTTCATCTGAGGAGCTCCCTGGCTTATTGCGTAGTCAACCGTGCTCTGTCTTGTGATAATCATCGACTTTGCACTGGGACCTTGAAAAATTAGAAGTAAAATGCCAGCCGTCAAATGATATTGTAGATCATATAATTATATATATAATGAAGTAAACCAAGTTTATTGTTTTTTTATCTTCGTGTTATTAGCTCTATACTTCGGTATATCGAGCACTCTACTCATATATAATTATGAGCCGTTTTCATGCCCTTATATATATACTATAAAACTATATATGATTGTTGATAATTACATTGCTTGTTCCGTATTGCTGGGCATAGTTTGTTGTAACTGCATGTACCAACTTTTTTCCAACTCTGTTGTCAGCGATTCACAACAACTCTTACCAAGAGGCAACTTTATATAGGTTGCCTTGTTTGGCGAACAGAGTAGCGTAGCGGCATCTGATTTTATTTTCAGTTCATCAAAAAACGCGGATTGACAGATATTACATGATTGCGATGATGTTGGCAGGACAAACGTGAGGAAAAAAACGAATGTCAAAACGGAGTTTCCAATTGTCATTTCAAATGCCTACAAATATAATACATACACTGTGATATACATGGTAGCTAACTTTGTATTGAAATGTAGCAACAACAAAAAATTTTACAGCATGTATATATATTATATATATATTATATATATATATATATATATATATATATATATATATATATATTAGTGCCAACGTCTATAAAAGTCTTTCTTAGCTTTCATTATATAATAAAGACATTGTTTGAACCGGGGATATATGTTCAGTTAAGTGTAAACGAACAAACTGATTTCGATTTAAACTTTCAAAACCCCCGGAGGTTTATTTTTCTAAGCAAGTCGTCTGTAGTATATGTAGTGCCATACATGCATCTTCTAAGAAATGAAAAATGGCTTCCGTGCGAATTTTGAATACACACTATACTGCATGAATATGGTTTTTAACGAAAAACAAACTAAAATATGAAACTTTTTACAGAGTTCAAAAAATACACATGCATTTCTAGGTTTTGCTGGAGAATTAACTCACTAAACATCGACCTGAAAGAGTGTTAATGTTAGCTGACGATTTAACGTGGAACTATATAATTATCTAAAATTCGATTGCTTCACTCTGCTTTTCTTAACGATTAATCTTTATCATCTCTCTAATGAATGCAATAAGCTTTATATTTTCTAATCAATGCCCTGCATGGGTGCGTAACTGCACGGCATGCACGCGTGCGGAAGCTAAAAGTTCGAATTGGTTGTTAAACATATCAATAGATGAAAAATATGGTTATATCAACTTTTTCTTACCATTATTGTATGGTTTAACTTGTACCTCGCGTAACAATTTTCTCTCGTAATGTCGATAAGAAAGACGCCAACCTTCCCTTCAGGTAGTCAAACAAGAAATGGCATAATTATATTGCCAGATGATGTATTATATAGTGTGAAAAAATCTGTTCCTGGACTGCATGTTTTTCATCAGTGTCTTAATTCCTTTAGTATTTCAAGTAGGAAGTACGTATCCCTTTTAAGAGCTCCTTTGTACTGTCACGTCTTCTGTACGTAAGTATACACACGTAAAAGTTTAAAATCGCTTAAATGCCACTTATGAATGCAATGATCAAATAGATGCATGGGGTTGGATTCTGTAGATTTGGTGTGTTTCTCTGGCATAAAGTTAGTTCACACTTGTCCTAAGAATCGGGGATCCATTGTATTATTTTCCGATAGGCAAAGCATTTTGCGCACCAGTGACCTCATGCAGGCAAAGGGAATCCCTGATTCGTAGGATAATTGTGAACCTGGCTTAAGGCCTGTTTCACACTAGCTCTTAAGGCTAAGAATCGGGGATCCATTGCTTATTGCATATTACTTTCCGATAGACAAAGCATTTTGCGCACCAGCAGCCTCAGACGAAGAGAATTCCTGATTTTTAGGACAAGTGTGGACAAGGCTTAGGCCTGTTTCTCAATTGCCACCAGCACTCGGCGATGCATTGCAGTGTGAAAATTTACTCAAAGTAACAAATAACGTCATTCATCAATCATCGTCGGTGACATATGAAAACCGGGCTTTATAATCCTTCGCCTTTGAAACCTTAATCAAATTGAACTCGTTGTGGTAAATAAGTGAAAGTCACGCAGAGAATATTCATAGGAACGAATATCGAATTGCAAATGTATATGTAATGCATTATTTCTATTCAATTCTGTTTCATTCATTGCGTGCGAACTTTTGTTGAATTTGAATGCCTTTTTCATGTTTGACACACGAGTGCATTTCAAAGTGGATTCTTTATAATTGCGTCATCTTGCCTAATAACCAACGTTCAACAAAAGCAGCTCTGTTTGCACTAAAATGGGTCCAAGAAAACGCTAGCTTGGAAATTCATATAAGCCATATTACATTGAACAAGACGCCGTTCTGGCGTTAACTCCGGCGCACGTGCCAGTCTTCAATATAGAGCTTCTGAACATAAACAATACAGTTCGCGTATTGTTTCGCATACATATTCGCATTTAGATGCCTTACGAACCTAAATGTTCGATCGCGAAATTCAGAAGCACATCGCAGTATAGAAGTTCAATTGTTCAAAAATGTAAATAAACCGCATGATACATTCGCTTCGTCTTACACTTTGCCTTTGGAATTCGCGCTTATATAGTTATATTAAATCTTCGATCCTGTGCAAACTACGCGACGTGTCAACGCGCCCATACACGACCACATCATCTTGTTAAACGGTGAAATAGCAGCGATATTATTAAAATAGGACCGGGTCTACATGTATTAAATATATTCTTACCCCAATTCAATCTAAACTTAATCGAACAGCATGAAAAGAACGGTTTATTTGTTCCTCTTGGAGGAATTGCCGTATCATGCGAGCGAAATCGAATCGCGCATTGGAAAATTAGCCAAAGCTGTGCACCACAACTCTTGGGAGATAAGACTGGGACGTAGATAAATACGGTCACATACACATTTTAAATACTAGTATATTTCGCGCCATTACAGACTTGCGACGACGAAAAATAAAAAAAAAAACAAAAAAAAAAACCGGGGCGAATTTTCAACTCCGTCGCTGACGCCGGAGTAATTAGCCGAGTGATTGCATGCTTAGAATCAATTAGTGAGCTGTAAAACAAGTGTACAAATGTTGCCATAAGCATTTTTATGCATGATGCAGTAAATTTTGTTTGTACGCCGACCTTTGTCGAAAAGCGTATCGCACTTCCGTTGTACTTTTGGTACGCGTATATAATTTATCACAATAAACACTCGTTGTTCCGCGGTCAGCTGTACATTTTTTTTCGAAGCAATAACAAGGCTAATTTAAATTTGATCATATTCACAATTTCAAATTTTTGGGCTAAAATTTGTTAACACGGCATATTCAAATTTTAACAATGAGTGATTTCAATAGTTTTCGGGTTTTTTTGAGACACCCTGTATGTTATCAACTGTACCAATTTACCGAGATATAAGACGTTGAAAACATCGTTTTTACGTTTAGGGACAATCTATAGAGCCTAATTCGAGGTAGCGCACACTGGGTTCTGAAATGCAGACGTTCTACATAGGACGTAATAAACAACGTTTTGCGGTTGTAAACAGAACGTAGATCACGTCTAAAACTCCCATAGGTATTTAATAATTCATTTCTTTTCAATGAAGCATTCAGTATTGATAGCTGCCGTCGTCGTGTTTCCGTCCTACATGCTTAAGGTCCCTAATGACTGATGAAGGATTTAAGCACAAAAATAAACACAAATTCCCACGTACGTGCTATTTTTCATGAGTGAAAATGACTTGTTCAAGACAATTATGAATAAATAAAAACAAGGCTTCACTAGAAGACAAACATTCGATCCTTTTCAGTACTGTTTATAAAAATAAATCTCATACCATGCATGCAGGACAGACCGAAGGACAGACGGTGACAGACTGTGCGACTGTCATCATGCATGCACAGTGTTTTCCAACTTCAGCAATTAAAATACGTATTTTCAAGTAAAGGTAAATAAAAACTTACTTAGCCATATAATCTTTTTATTCGCCAAGTTGCTTCATGTAAACCTGCAACAATTTTGTTCATTAATTCTGCGCACAAAGTCGTCCAATCGCTTTTTGTGATCAAATGGTTGACCAGTCAACTGTCAGCGAAATTAAAACATGAACACCATGCATGCTAACTTGAACTTTTTAAAGCAATTAAAAAAAGGGCGACCGAATGCTGGATGGATAAATCAAATGTTCTTCCATGCAGTTGGCTACTTAAAAATTAACGATCATTACAGATTAGATCAAGTCCAGCTTCTTGCTTAGTTACACGGATTATATTGTATTACATCAAAATACAATGTAATAAAATTGATGAAAAAAATCTCTCTGAACATGTTTAATATCAGTGTTTTCCTTCAGGTATTTGTCATACGTCACCGACACTCGACGATGCGCGTTGTTTGTGGCCGCTGATGCAGAAAATTTATTCAAAAGAAAAAAGAACCTCATTCTGCAATGATCGTCGGTGACATATGAGACCAGGCTTTGAAACCTTCATTGGCTTCAACTCGTTAATGAGAAATATATAAAGTGAAGGTTACGCAGAGAACATCCATATATATAGGAACGAATATCGAATTGCAAATGTATATATCATGCATTATTTCAATATTCGTTCTGTTTCATTCATTTGCGTGCGTACTTTCTTTCGGAATTTGAATGCTTTTTTATGCTTTTACGCATGCACAAGTACATCAAAGTGGGTGCTTTATAATTAGGACACCCTGCATGCGTAATAACCAACGTTCAACAAAAGTCCCGTTTACAAGTGTAAAAAAACGCTAGTCTTTGAAATTCATACAGGCCATACTACATTGAATTAGCCTGACAAGTATAATTGCTACGAATCAATTAGTATAAAACAAAGATTTTTTATTTAGATGACGTGATCGAAAACCGACACAGAAATAATGAGTGTTTCGTACAACTGTTGTGTACAGTTTTGATCAATTGGAAGATGAAGAAATAATTGTATAAAATAACCATCTATTTAAGATTTATTGATCTCCTTGGTAAATTTAATAGACACGTTTTCGTCAGAAACGTGGCGACCGGGCGGTGTGCGGGATGTGTAACCCTCACGTGTGATGTGAAATATGAGGGGCCTATAAGCCTTGTTCGCACTTGTCCTAAAAAATCTGGAACTCCCTTAGTCTGAGGTCGCTGGTGCGCAAAATGCTTTGTCTATCGGAAAGTTATATACAATATTCAATGGAATTCTTTGGAGTAATATACAATATTCAACCCGATTCTTTGGAGCTAGTATGAAACAGGCCTTAAGCCAGGTTCACAATTATCCTACGAATCTGGGATTCCCTTTGCCTGCATGAGGTCACTGGTGCGCAAAATGCTTTGCCTATCGGAAAATAATACAATGGATCCCCGATTCTTAGAACAAGTGTGAATTAACTTTATGCCAGAGAAACACACCAAATCTACAGAATCCAACCCCATGCATCTATATACCCCTTGCATTCATATCAGTGGCATTTAAACGATTTTAAACTTTTACGTGTGTATACTTACGTACAGAAGACGTGACAGTACAAAGGAGCTCTTAAAAAAAATACGTACTTCCGTACTTGAAATACCTAAAGGAATTAAGACACTGATGAGTGATGTTAAAAATGTAGTCCAGGAACGGATTTTTTCACCCTATATAATACATCATCTGGCAATATAATTATACCATTGAAGGGAAGGTTGGCGTCTTTCTTATCTAGAGAAAATTGTTACGCGAGTTACAAGTTAAACCATACACATAATGGTAAGAAAAAGTTGATATAACCATATTTTTCATCTATTAATTGATATGTTTAACAATCAATTCGAACTTTTAGCTCCTGCACGCGTGCATACCGTGCAGTTACGCACCCATGCAGGGCATTATTAGAAAATATGAAGCTTATTGCAATTATATTAGAGAGATGATAAAAATTAATCGTTAAGAAAAGCAGAGTGAGGCAATCGAATTTTAGATAATTATATAGTTATATAGATTAGTCCACGTTAAATCGTCTGCTAACATTAACACTCTTCCAGGTTGGTGTTTAGTAAGTTAATTCTCCGGCAAAACTTAGAAATGCATGTGTATTTTTTGAACTCTATAAAAAGTTTGATATTTTTGTTTGTTTTTTTGTAAAAAAACATATTCATGCGGTATAGTGGGTATTCAAAATTTGCACGGAAGCCATTTTGTATTTCTTAGAACATGCATGTATGGCACAATACATATGCTCCAGACGACCTGCTTATAAAAATAAACCTCCCGGGTTTTAAAAGTTTAACTTGAGTCAGTTTGGCATGAATTTTAACTGAACATTATCCCCGGTTCAAACAATGTCTTTATTGTATGAAATGAAAGCTAAGAAAGACTTCTATAGAAGTTGGCACTGATATATATGAATATATGCTGTATAATTTTTTTTTTGTAGCTATATATATCAATACAAAGTTAGCTACCATGTATATCACAGTGTATGAATTATATTTGTAGGCATTTGAAATGACAATTGAAAACTCCGTTTTGACATTCGTTTTTTTCCTCACGTTTGTCCTGCCAACATCATCGCAATCATGTAATATCTGTCAATCCGCGTTTTTTGATGAACTGAAAATAAAATCAGATGCCGCTACGCTACTCTGTTCGCCAAACAAGGCAACCTATATAAAGTTGCCTCTTGGTAAGAGTTGTTGTGAATCGCTGACAACAGAGTTGGAAAAAAGTTGGTATAGTTACAACAAACTATGCCCATGCAGCAATACGGAACAAGCAATGTAATTATCAACAATCATATATAGTTTTATAGTATATATATAAGGGCATGAAAACGGCTCATAATTATATATGAGTTAGAGTGCTCGATATACCGAAGTATAGAGCTAAGAACACGAAGATAAAAAAACAATAAACTTGATTTACTTCATTCTATATATAATTTTATGATCTACAATATTATTTGACCGCTGGCATTTTTTTTCTAATTTTTCAAGGTCCCAGTGCAAAGTCGATGATAATCACAAGACACAGCACGGTTGACTACGCAATAAGCCAGGGAGCTCCTCAGATGAACGAAGTCACGATGTGTTTCTGGGTAAAGACCAAGCAAGTGACGGGAAATCCACATTACATTTCCTACGCAGTCCAAGGAGCAACAAACCAGATATACGTCATGACGGATACATATATAAGACTAAGCATTTGGCACCACAACTCAAATTTCGGTAATTCACATTCTTTAAGGTGGGAAAAATAATGCAGATATACCTTTTTTTAATGATGTAATACTTTCCAATTACACTACAACATTGACAGCGAGAGAATTCTCGTAATATAAAATCATCAGGTTAATCTCAGTGTTTGTAAAATTTTTCTAGCTCACACAATATCACGATTAACGATGGACTCTGGCACCACATTTGTATAACTTGGCAGGCCAATGGTGGTCAATATTCATTTTTCAAGGATGGAAATGAAGTTGGCAATGGCACAATCTCTGGCAGTGTTGGAAAGCCAATTCCAGGCCAAGGCACATGGGTGCTGGGTCAAGACCAAGACATCGTTGGAGGTGGGTTTGATGCTGGTCAATCAGCCACTGGAGAATTCAGCGGAGTCAATGTTTGGGATAAAGTTTTGTCTTCTTTCGAGATTTTGAAAATGTCCACAAATTGCAAGGCCGGTGGACCCGCTGGTAATGTAAAGACCTGGGCTGATTTTCTACCTGGAATCAAAGGAAACGCCACGATTGGAGAAGCAACTTGCTGTCAGTGATACTCTAATGATTAATTGCAATTCCCTATAATCGTTCTTAGTGTTAGTATTTTGATGTCATAATCCGTGTAACTATAAGCATGCAGCTGGAATTGATCTAATCTGTATTGCTCGTTAATTATTATGTAGCCGTATGGCCCGTATCTGTATGGAAGGCCATTTGATTTAACCATGCAGCATTCTGTCGTCATTAAAATTGTTTTTAAAAATTAAAAGTCATTGTTGTGATGTATCTTTCAATTTCGCTGACGGTTGACTATCCATTTGATCGCAAAAAAAGCGATTTGGCGATATTTGGCGCAGAGCGGATGAGAACATAAAGGCGGTAATTATGATGCAATAAACAGAAAGTCGCTAACTACCTACTGACTACGCTGGGCGACCACGCAACCTTACTTGTTGGAAAATATAGTTTTAGGATAGTTGTTCAACTTTTTGTTGAAAGAAAAAGGAGCAGTACCACGTAAAAACATGCGCGATTGTATTATTGTTCGGAGGAAGTATCAATACTCTGCCGACATGTTTGATCTCTGACTTAAGGAGGTAATTTGTAGTAGCTACTTGTTTTTAACGTTACTCTTTGTTCACAACTGTCAATATAACGGATGAGCCCAACTTTTAGCTTTGAAATACACGATTGCGCAATAAGCCAGTATTATATTTACTTCAATTGCTTATAAGGAAAATAATGCAGACATGCATTCTTTTAAAGCACCGACCTTATAACTTATAATTGTTATCTTATGTGTTTCGAGAGTTAAACTAAGGGCCTCCACAGACTAGGGATTTAGTTGTCGACAACTATTTGTGATCGACAACTAAAAAACGTTATCTGTCGCGCAGGTTGTCGGCAACTATATTCTATACTCTAAATTATTATAGTTGTCGACAACAGCAGTTCTCTAGGGCTAGGCAGTTTCCCTTTTCGAAAAGCTAGCATTTACAGAGGGGGGGCAAGGGTATTTTCGTGATCTGTGATCAGCATCATTTTTGTATTGTGATACGTGATTTAAGAAAATGCCATTCCGTGAATCGTGATTAAAATGCGTTCCGTGACTCGTGAAGACCTAAAACGCTGGCAAAGGCATCTTATTTTCCCCAATATTTTACCACTATTTATATTTTTTAGATTAAATACTGGGCCCCAACTAAACGAAAGGTAAAATAATCAAAACAGTAGCTTTCTGCCTAATTTCCCAGTCTTTCCGCTGCAAAGTCAAACTAGTCGTAAAAATCGTGAAAATGAAATGATCTTCTTCGTGATTCGTGAAATCTTAAAAACACCTTTGTGATTTCGTGACAAGACCCCCCCTTGCCCCCCCTCTTTACACTTTACACTACATTAAAATGGTCGGCAAGGAACGGCTAAAATGGGATAAAAATAAATTGACTGTAAATGGCGTCCCAAAATACCAGGAACGTGGCGAACGACCTGGTATTTTTGTCAATCCCATGTGCTTTAAAAGACAAAAGCGACCAACTTTTCCATCCACGTACAGCTACTTCGTGTTTACTTTTTAGTGAACGCTTTCCCTAAAAGGTTTTTAGTGATTCTTTATTTGATCATGCATGATACTGAATAATAGCTAGGGAGCTTCAGCAATTAAGCGGACGTTTAAACAAAGAGGTTATATAGTTCATTATTGATATTAACATTATAGGTTCGGCACATATATGCCTGGTTTCAATTTGGTCGTTAGTGTCGTGAAATGTGAGGAATATTTCAATGTGACATGTGTGTGCAGTCAACATTGACTGATAACGGATTTAAGCGAAGAAATAAACACAAATTTCCACGACAATTACGTTTAAATAGAAATTAACCATGTAGGCTTCGCAAGAAGGCAAACATTCTACCCAGGACAGACTGTGCGATTGTCATCATGCACAGTGTTTTCCAACTTCAGCAATTAAAGTACGTATTTTGCTGTATAAAGCAATATTAAACACTTACTTAGCTATATTTTTTAACACTATATTCGTCTAGTTGCTTCCGTTGTAAACCTACAGGCTACAACAAATTTGTTAAATATACCGCGGGCCTGAACTTAGCTTTACACTTCGGCGATAAAATTTTCCTCTTCATAAACCTCATAAAGAAGGCTTTCATTTTAAGATTTCTTTATCCCGGGACAGCATGGTGAGTTCGCGGTTTTAACACGCACTTTTTTGCGTGCCTAATGAAGGCTCAAAGTCATCATTTGTCGTAATTTGTTGTATTTCTGTTACTATAACTAATGTTACTCTATATATGAGTGACACCGCAGAAATTGTTGTTCATCAAGTTTCAGTATGTAACCCGAAATTAAATCTATAATCACTGGTTCACAATTGTCCATTTCTGTATGCTATCACAGAGAAAACTATTGAATGACTTTAATCACAAAAAGACCAGACTTACAGGGCAAGGCTCTTTTAAACGAAATTCTTCTCTGGTTGAAAAATAGACAGCTTTGGTTCACAGTGTTAACAAGACTGTAGACTAACTTAGATAATCTACGACTGTCCAAAAGATGATTCTATATAGTATATTTTTAAAGTGCCCATGTCATAAAATGGGAATTTAAATTTTTAGAATCTTTGTTTGAAATGAGTTAGTAAGTTCTAAATCAATATTGAAATTGCATTTTTATTTTTCGAGTTATTGCCATCTAAACATTGATTTCAGTGGTAAAACTCTGAAAACCGCGCAAATGAGACAAATGAGACTGACATTGACCCACGTTCATGGTCTTAATTTTTGTTCTTTCTTGATATTGCATTGGCAGGAAAACAATTCTAATCCATGTCATTCCTTTGTTAACTTCTCAATAGCTAAACTTGATGAAGACACATTTCTGCCACGTTTAAAAACCGATTTTAGATGGCATAAAATCGCTTCTCTTGTACTACATACGCGGAATGTGCGAGTTCCTATTGTTACGTATTCGTTACCAGTTTCCGACTGTCGCGGATTTCAAAAACTTTTGCCGTTAGAATTTGAAATTTTCAAACTTTATCGCTTTATTTCTCCGCGAAATCAAACACAACTTTGCAGGCATCAGAGGCGTGCAGTAAAGCACGTATTATTTTAACTCTATATTTAACTCTCACATACAAGATAACAAAAAAAGGTCAGTGCTTTAAAAAAATGTCGGGTTTCCAGACATTTCGCAATCGTGTATTTAAAAGCTAAAAGTTGGGCTCATTCGGCGATGTATTGACAATTTGACATGCAGTTGGGAACAAAGCGTCACATTTAAGAGACGAAAACAAATACTACAAATTACCTCCTTAAGTCAAAGATCAAACATGTGTCTGCAGGGTATGGAATCAAGCCATACACTTGGCCTGAACAACACAATCGCGCATATTTTTACGTGGTACTGCCCCTTTTTCTTTCAACAAAAAGTTGAAAAACTATCCTATATTTTCCAACAAGTAAGGTGGCGTGGTCGCCTAGTAGCCAGTATATAGGTACTAGCGACTTATTGCAACATAATTATATGCATGCATGGTTGTATTAATCAAGTGTCAATCAAGGACAGTCACTACTGTCTTACTGATGTGGTGAGAATTCTGCATGCAAATGAATTTAGAAAATTCGTTTGTCTCATGCATTTTTGAATTCTCACAATTTAAATTTAGGAAGGCCAAGCGAAAAATTTCGTTCAATCGAAAATTTGGGCCTAGTGGAGAAACGCCTTTATGCTCTCATCCGTTCTGCGCAAAATGTCGCCAAATCGCTTTTTTGCGATCAAATGGATAGTCAACCGTCAGCGAAAATAAAACATACATGACATCAATGACTTCAATTTTTAAACCCAATTTTAATGACGACGCAATGCTGCATGGATGAATCAAATGGCCTTCCATACAGATGGCTACATAATAATTATCGAGCAATACAGATTTGATCAATTTCAGCTGCATGCTTGCTTAGTTACACGGATTATATATATGACATCAAAATACTAACACTAAGAACGATTATAAGTTGCAATTAAGCATTAGAATATCACTGACAGCAAGTTGCTTTTTCAATCTTGGCATTTCCTTTGATTCCAGACAGAAAATCAGCCCAGGTTTTTACATTGCCAGCGGGTCCACCGGCCTTGCAATTTCTGGACATTTTCACAATTTCAAAAGAAGGCAAAACTTTATCCCAAACATTGACTCCGGTGAATTCTCCAGTGGCTGATTGATTAGCATTGAACCCACCTCCAACACTGTCTTGGTCTTGACCCAGCACCCATGTGCCTTTGCCTGGAATTGGCTTTCCAACACTGCCAGAGATTGTGCCACTGCCAACTTTCCTTCCATCCTTGAAAACCGAATATCTGCCATCTTTTGATTGCCAAGTCATACAAATGTGATGCCAGCGTCCATCGTTAATCTTGATATTGTGTGAGCTAGACAAAATTTACAAACAAGATTGAACTCATGATTTTCTCACTTAATTGCAGACGCTGCTGCGGAATAGGAAATAATAACTAGGGATCCAAGAATAATGCAAAGTTTCCATGCCCTCTAATACCTAAGCAACCAGACCAACATGCATAAACGCTTTGACTTATGCCAGTAAAAATATAAAGAACTAGGTTAAACATTACCCTTAATCAAACAGGAAATTGCTCAAAGTATACTCAAATTACGTTAGCCGCGATATTGCCTGCCTGCCTGCCTACCTGCCTGCCTGCCTGCCTGCATGCCTGCCTGCCTCGTTTGAATTTCCGCCCCTCATCACAATGGCTACTAAAAAATGTAGTAAATTTAGTAAAAAGTATAAATCATATAAAAAATTTTTTTCGTTAAAGATACGAATATTTTTTATAAAACAGAAAAAAATATGTTGATTATCCTACCTTGAGGAAACTTTGGTTGAATCTGATGCATCATAATGCACAATGAGAAGTCTGAGATTTTCCATGCCCTCAATAATTATCTGGTTTGTTGCTAATGGGACTGCGTATGAAATGTAATGTGCATATCCCGTCACTTGCTTGGTCTTCACCCAGAAACACATCGTGACTTCCTTCATCTGGGGAGCTCCCTGGCTTATCGCGTAGTTAACTGTGCTGCGTCTTGTGATTATCATCGACTTTGCATTGGAACCTTGAAAAATATATCAGATCTCACGTCTGACAATACTGATAAAAAAATCAAAACATTGTATCCTTGATCTCCGTAGACATAATCATAGTATAAATATAATACGTGCGTTCATATTTGTACTTACATTGTTGTTTCCGCATTATTGGGCAAAGTTTGTAAAAACCGTCCCATCTTTCTTGCAACTCAGTTTTTAGCGTTTTACAATTGCAATGCTTTCCAAATGGTAAAGGTACAAAAGATTGATTGTTCAACGAACAGAGTAACACAGCAGCTTCTGATTTCTTTTTCAGTTCATCCAAAAAGGATTCGCAGCAATCTTTAAATGATTTCGCAGACGCTGACAGGCCGAGAATACCGAGGCAAAAAACAATTTTCAAAAGAGCGTTCATCGTTCATATATCTGAAAAAAAAACTATAATGTGGTAATATTAGTGTAGATATTTATAGTATGCATTCGTAACACCTGATTTGCAGTACTACTGACCTTGGTATATATACAAACCAAATGACGCGATGAAGATAGTCGGACGAGTAATAATAGTTTTGTATGTAGCCTAGCTTGTACTTGTAGGCATATTTATAGAATACCATGGATTTAAACTGCTGAAGGAAGATGCGGATGTTTACTGTATAACAATTATTGGATGAGGTTGAGTGTCAATATCACTGATGCGAAAACCGAATTCAATAATTGTTTTATTATGTATATTTCCTGCAATTTGAGAAAAATGCAGATTATTGAAACAAACTAGCGGCAAAAAATTACGTCACCTACGGATTATTTTCAATGTCGCGTAGGTGGCAAGACATTGAGAATTATATCTGTAGGTTAATTTTTGGCCAATCACAATCGAGATTGCATTAGTAATGCATAATAATAATCTATTATATGCTGACGGAAGACAGTGAGTAATGTCAGTGAGTATATATCAGTGATTAATATCAGTAAGACCCCAAAACCAGCCCATCTTGTTAGATTTATATAAACTCACGTACTCTCGGCGGTGAGATGTAAAAGCCCTTCTGATCCCAAATTTTGATGACTAAAGATAAAATTTGCCGACTTACTGACCAGAGTAAACCCCCCCCCCCCCTTCCACGCACCTCCTAGCTGCAGTGTCGCCGCAAAACGTTTGATCTTCGTATTCTTGATACGTGTAAGAATTAGATTACGCGGTGGTATCCATTGAATTTAATTCATCATCATCGTCATCATCTGTATCATTATTATCATCTTGTTCAACGTTGTCATTGTTTGTTTTAACTTTTCATCAATATGTTCCAGCAATGGTTCATCATCACAACCAGTATTCCAGTTTGAATAAAAAGCTTGAAAAGAGAACTAGATTCATTACTACATGCCCGCATTGTATTTACACAAGTGAGCTCGTGAAATATAAAAGGGTAACTGAGGAAAACAAATGTATAGAACGTTGATATTGCATGTAAATATTATCAATAAAACGGGCTAGTTTCAATCATCCAAAATACGACGATTTGTTCGAGAATGAGTTGACATCAGCATGCAAGTTTTAACAAAAAATTTCACGAGAACAGACTCGGCAACCCTAACCCTACATAAACACGTTGTTAATGTAGACATACCTTTTGAGCCATTTCCAAGTAATACACAACTACCAAGTTATAATCTTGCTCTTTTAAGCAATGTATCCAGCCAAGCAAATACCAAACCTGGAATGAAGGAGAACTATGAACGATATAGAACCAAAGAATTCTGGGATGTATATGTATAGGCCTACAGTATTTGGACTCTGACTATGATTATAGTTCTATGCAATTATCACTCTTACGAATGCAAAAGAGGACATATACCACAATCTTTCTTGTTTCTTTCACAGCGGAATTTGAAGTCACGTTTGTACGTGTTGACGTGCCGATAATCACATTCACATACGCCAGGGTAAGAATCGTATACGACAAATCGCATAGTGTGAATGGGCCTCACGATTGTGCCGTTTCAGTTTTAGCTAATTGCTCCCACAAGGAAGCGTTGATGCACAAATAAATATTGTATTGCACCGACAGCACCGTGAATATGCATGTGTTGCACAGGGATCATATTATAGCTACCTGAACAAATTCATCATCTTTCGACAAAAGTTCCTCTAGCACACTGCAAGCATTCTATTCAGTGAAAGGACGCGAAAGAAGCACAAATTTTACAATGAAACTGTACAATGTATGTTTATATAATGCAGAGAATTTTTGCATTAATTAAACGAAGAATACAGGGTGTCTCAAAAAAAACGCAAGACATTAAAACAGCTCTAAAGCACAATAGATAAGCACCTCTGGGAATTGAAAATGGCTCTTAATCCTTCATTCAAAATGCTAAAAGTCATTTTAGCTGAACTGTGGCGCAAACCCGAACAATATTAATATTCTTGCATATTTAAGTGGTTGCGTTTTTTTTGAGACACCCTGTAGATCAAAGGTATTTGCCAAAGAATTCTTATAATTATGTTGTTGGCAGATGACGTGTGTAACAGCAGTAAATAACAGTATTTCCATCATTTGAAAGGACCGCCGTATCTGTTATTTTAAAGCATAATAACGATCTGCAACAGACTTTGGCTTTCGTACAAAGTCGTTTACAGAATCGTTGTAGTACATTCAGTAACAATATTCATTATTATACATTATAGTAGTAAAAGCAACTTGATTGGCTAATAGTTGACAGATAAATCGCGCAATCACGCAAAATTATCTGAGTTATCTGCAAGTGAGCCTGCGGTGGTTAACAAGCGGTATTCATTTGAATGTATTTATGAATTATGTATTAATAATTGATGTATTTTTGGATGTTGCTATTAAATAAGGTTTTTCATTCTTTAATACTATGCTTACTATTCTTCAAATGTATAATAAAACAATTATTGAATTCGGTTTTTGTGATATGCAGAGTTATCAAGGTCTCTATAAGCGTTATCAGCCTCGCCTTCGGCTCGGCTGATAACGCTTACCTCGACCTTGATAACTCTGCATATCAAATTACTGTAGCAGAAACTTTAAAGTTGGATCATCGCAGCCATGCCACAGATTGAATCCTTTTAACAAAGTTTCTTTTGCCTCCTAAAATCCAGTATATAGCTACATATATACTAAATATTTGTGATTTCAAGATATTCAATAATGCAGTAATTTCATGCCCTGAGAAATAAACAAATAAACAGAAAAGCATAAACAAATAAACAAATAAACAGAAAAGCGAGGTTTGTTTATTTCTCAGGGCATGAAATTACTGCATTATTGAATATCTTGAAATCACAAATATTTAGTGTATATATATATATATATATATATATATATATATATATATATATATATATATATATATATATCGCAAAGCGCGTTTGAAATATCTCGATCTAAAATCTCCACCTTTTCAGCACGGCTATAGCTGTTATCCTGCATTGAATTAAGACACATTTGTTTGGAGCATAAATTTGAATGCTTATTTGCTTATTAGTATATAAATGAAAAAAAAAAGTGGCAATATAACGTGGCAAATATACAGTATAACGAGTCGAGAGTACTGTCTGTTTTTACGTAAGTTTGTTACTAGTTTCTTAATTTTAGATTCGTTACCACTACGAAACTAGTATACGACTACGAAATTTTGGGAACAATCATTGGTTCTCATATAGTCATAGGTTTACGTCTTCATCATCCGCCACTGAAAAACAATACATCGCAAAATAAGAACCAGCCTATAAATATCTGCTTTATTTATTGAATCCTTTCTCAGCCTCAATTTCTATGGCGTGTTGTAGACAATCTTTTTTCTTCTGGTGAAGAAAAACTCACAAAACGTTTTCTTGACAATTTTATTCAGATCATAGAAGCTTTTAGAGAAAGCACATTACACCAATTTTTCCACAACTAAGCAAACCTGAAGATAATTGTCAGTACCGTTTTTGTAAACCTAATAATTTTTTTAAATAGAATTTAATACCCTATGTAGGTTTTGTTCAAACTATAGTGAACTAAGGCTATATCTAGCCATCTTATTTGAGATAACATAATTATTGCCAAAACAGAAGTGGAACCTTAGACCATATTTAGCATCAAATGTGGTATAACAACTTAGGAACTAACTCTCTCAGGACTGACGAAGTCCCTCAGGTCGAAACGTTGACAGACGAAGGGAATCCCAGATTCCTAGGATAATTGTGAACCTGGCGTAAGACCTGTTTCACACTCGCTCCTTTGAATCGGGGGAATTGACTATTCTATATTACTTTCCAGAACAAATTATATACCTCCTAAGTCAGAGATCAAACATGTCTGCAAGACTATTCAATCAAGCCAGATTTCTTGCCCTGAACAATACAATCGCGCATATGTTTACGTGGTATGGCCATGCATGGTTATAGTAATTGTGTCAATCAAGGCCGGCCACTACTCACTGTCTTACTGAAGTGTTGAGAAGTCTGCATGTGAACGAATTTAGAAAATTCGTTTGTCTTATGCATTTTTTCACTTCTCACAATTGAAAGGAAAGTCAAGCGAAAAATTTCGTTCGTTCAAAAATTCCGCACCACACTAATGCTCTCATCCGTTCTGCGCAAAATGTCGCCCAATCGCTTTTTTGCGATCAAATGGGTAGTCAACCGCCAGCGAAAATTAAAACATACATCACCACATTGACAATACTTCAATTTTTTAAACCAATTTCAATGAAGACTGAATGCTACATAGACAAATCAAATGGCCTTTCATCCAGTTGGCTGTACATAATAATTAACGAACATTATATGCAGATTTGATCAAGTCCAGCTACATGCTTAGTTACACAAGATTATATATATGACATTAAAATACTGAAAGTATCACTAAGAACGATTGTAAGGGATTTCAATTAAGCATCAGAATATCACTGACAGCAAGTTGCTTTTCCAATCTTGGCATTTCCTTTGATTCCAGATAGAAAATCAGCCCAGTTCTTTACATTACCAGCGGGTCCACCGGCATTGCAATTTCTGGACATTTTCAAAATCTCGAAAGAAGACAAAACTTTATCCCAAATATTGACTCCGGTAAATTCTCCAGTGGCTGATTGATTAGCATCAAACCCACCTCCAACGCTGTCTTGGTCTTGACCCAGCACCCATGTGCCTTGGCCTGGAATTGGCTTTCCAACACTGCCAGAGATTGTGCCACTGCCAACTTTCCTTCCATCCTTGAAAAACGAATATCCGCCATCTTTTGATTGCCAAGTCATACAAATGTGATGCCAGCGTCCGTCGTTAATCTTGATATTGTGTGAGCTAGAAAAAATTTACAAACAAGATTGAGCTCATGATTTTCTCACTTAATTGCGCTGCTGCAGAATAGGAAATAATAACTAGGGATCCAAGGATAATCCAAATATTCCATGCCCTCTAATACCTAAGCAACCAGGCATTTGTCCCAACATGCATAAACGCTTTGACTTATGCCAGTAAAAATATAAAGAACTAGGTTAAACATTACCCTTAATCAAACAGGAAATTGCATGCTCAAAGTACTCAAAGTACTATAATTTTAGTTGCTCATGCAAAGCGGGCGCAAATATCTCAGTTTAGTATATTACAGGGTTCAGCAAAAAACATAGCCTGCGTCGTAGACCCATGCCCGAAATAGAAAGGCGGGGATATTCCGTCATATTCCGTCTATGCGTAGACTACAAAAAACACCATGTCTCTTCTCTTCGTCAAACAATTTATCATGTGTATAAACAAGTTCACACTATGTGACTGGCTGCCTGCCTGCCTGCCTGCCTGCTGGCCTGACTGATTGTATGACTCGTTTGAATTTCCGCCCCTCATCACAATGGCTACTAAAAAATGGAAAAGTATAAATCATATAAAAGATTTATTCGTTAAAGATAGAAGTCAAATCGATTATTTTTTATAAAACAGAAAAAATATATTGATTATCCTACCTTGAGGAAACTTTGGTTGAATCTGATGCATAATGCACAATGAGGAGTCTGAGATTTTCCATGCTCTTAATAATTATCTGGTTTATTGCTAATGGGACTGCGTAGGAAATGTAATGTGGATATCCTGTCACTTGCTTGGTCTTTACCCAGAAACACGTTGTGACTTCCTTCATCTGGGGAGCTCCCTGGCTTATCGCGTAGTCAACTGTGCTGCGTCTTGTGATTATAATCGACTTTGCATTGGAACCTTGAAAAATTAGAAGAAAAATATATCAGATCTCACGTCGGACAATACTGATAAAAATCAAAACATTGTATCCTTGATCTCCATATACATAGTCGTAGTATAAATATAATATGTGCGTTCATATTTGTACTTACATTGCTGTTTCCGCATTATTGGGCAAAGTTTGTAAAAACCGTCCCATCTTTCTTTCAACTCAGTTTTTAGCGTTTTACAATTGCAATGCTTTCCAAATGGTAAAGGAACAAAAGATTGATTGTTCAACGAACAGAGTAACTCAGCAGCTTCTGATTTCTTTTTCAGTTCATCCAAAAAGGATTCGCAGCAATCTTTAAATGATTTCGCAGACGCTGACAGGCCAAGAATACCGAGGCAAAAAACAATTTTCAAAAGAGCGTTCATCATTCATATATCTGAAAAAACTATAATGTGGTAATATTAGTGTAGATATATCATATATATATAGTATGCATTCGTAACACCCGTTTTGCAGTACTAACCTTGGTATATACACTGAACCAAATGACGCGATGAAGATAGTCGTGACGAGTAACATTAGTTTTATATGTAGCCTAGCTTGGAATTGTAGGCGTATTTATAGAATACTATGAACGTGAACTGCTGAAGAAAGATGCGGATGTTTACTGTATAATAAGCTATTATCTGCTGAAGGAAGACACAGATGTCTTCTGTGATATGAATCTATCCAGGGATTAACTGACAGGTCGGATCTCGAAAGGAATAATTTTGCTCTTCTCTAATTAACATATATAATATACAATAAATTGAAAGCAAGCCTGCTTATTTCATGTAATTTAATTGAACCTGATAAAATAAACTCTAAAAAGCGCACCTACATTAATTGGCGCCACAGGGTAAGTGAGTTTAGCTTTTAAGGCAGAGGACAACTGCCTAAAACTGAATTGCAACTGCGCATGCTACCCAGAGATGAGAAATTTGTATAGAAAATTTTTTGCAGCGGTCGCGTTCTATGATAACAAAAAGAACACAAACATCCTTCCTGAATTTTGAATTCTGCATGCAAGTATACTGTTCATGAAATTATTCGCAGGACAAATAGCTTAAGCAAGTAAAGTACGTATTGTAAATGAGCATAGAATAAGTTTAACTAAATAAACATTGTAAACCTACAATGAGCTTTCATTCAGGACGCAATTGTAGAACGAAGCTATACGGTACAGCACAGATGGTATAATTGAAAAAGTGTAGTGTACAATTATATTCAGAAGCGATAACAGTGGTATTTCGACAAACCAGGTCTGTTTTCTGCTTTCTTCCCTGCATGCTTCACAAGATTGTCTGCTGGAGAAGGTTCTTGAAATTTAAATTTCAAATAAGGAGTGCATGCACGTATTATTTGTTTTACTCTCGAGTCTCGACCACTGACCTATACTAGATTATAGATTCTAGTATAGGTCAGTGGTATCGACACACGCGAACACCAGCCGGATAATTGCTGCGTCTTTAATTAAACACGGTTACAGGACAGTGCTATACAAGTATACTCCCATATACAAGGGAACCTTTCGGTATTGATTATACTTCTGAATTTTCAAACGCGTCAACAAGCATGCACCCACGGTTAATAGACTTTAATTACAGCAAATAATTCAGGTAGAGTAATAGCGGGAAACTGAAGCTAATTCAGTGTGTTCATTAGCCAGAGACCAGATATTTAACATGCCATTGACTGTACGGTTACACTGTGCTATACAAATTGATCCTACATATTTTTGAACGTAGAGCCTCTGGACTACCACCAGCCGTTCCATGGGGATTTAAAATGTTTAATCGGCTACAGTGAGTAATATCAGTAAGACTCAAAAACCAGCCCATCTTGTTAGATTTATATAAACTCACGTACTCTCGGCGGTGAGATGTAAAAGCCCTTTCTGATCTCAAATTTTGACGACTATAAATAAAATTTGCCGACTTACTGACCAGAGGGCGTGTTCTACACCCCCCCCCCCCCTTGCATGCACCTCCTGAAGTGTCGCTCCAAAACGTTTGATCTTTGTTGACTATTCTTGATATGTGTAAGATCACGCGGTCGTATCCATTGAATTTAATTCATCATCATCGTCATCATCTGTATCGTTATTATCATCTTGTTCAACGCTGTCATTGTTTGTTTTAACTTTTACTTCAGATAAAAGTTCATCAATATGTTCCAGCAATGGTTCGTCGTCACATCCAGTTTGAATAAAAAGCTTGAAAAGAGAACTAGATTCATTATATTGCATGCCCGCATTGTATTTACACACATAAAAACGTTGTTAATGTAGACATACCTTTTGAGCCATTTCCAAGTAATACACAACTAAGTTATAATCTTGCTCTTTTAAGTACTGTATCCAGCCAAGCAAATACCAAACCTGGAATGAAGGAGAACTATGAACGATATAGAACCAAAGAGGATGGATGTATAGGACTATTTAGACTCTGACTATGATTATAGTTGTATGCAATTATCATTCTTACGAATGCAAAAGAGGGCATATGCCACAATCTTTCTTATTTCTTTCACGGCAGAATTTGAAGTCACGTTTGTACATGTTCACATAATCACATTCACATAAGCAAGGCCGGGTAATTCGTATACGACAAATCGCATAGTGTGAATGGGCCTCACGATTGTGCCGTTTTAGTTTAAATAGCTTGCTTCCATAAGGAAGCATTGATGCACAAATAAATATTGCATTGCACAGTGAATATGCATGCGTTGCACAGGGATCATATTATACCTGAACAATTTCATCATCTTCCGACAAAAGTTCCTCTAGCACACTGCAAGCATTCTATTGAAAGGACGAAAGAAGCAGCAAGTTTACAATGAAACTGTACAACGTATGTTTATATAATGCAGAGAATTTTTGCATTAATTAAACGAAGAACAGATCAAAGGTATCTGCCACAATCTGCCACAGAACTCTTATGTTGTTGGCAGATGACGTCATCCTTTAATGTGTAACAGCAGTGAATAACAGTATTTCCATCATTTGAAAGGACCGCCGTATGTATTATCTTAAAGCATAATAACGATCTGCAACAGACTTTGGCTTTCGTACAATCGGTCCCTGACCACTTTTAAAGTCGTTTACAGAATCGTTGTAGTTCATTCATTTACAAAATTAAAAATCCCAACTCATGTATAAATTTTTACTCACATCCAACTCGTTCACCTCTATTAACATTTTTGAAAGTGATATCCTTGATTCGTATGAAGGCATCCTAGCACTCTGAAAAAAATTCGTGACTGAAAAATTGCTTCGCACTGAAAAATTTCACACCAAAATGTTGGACTGTATATAGTATTACACTATATTCAGTAATAATATTCATTATTCAGTAATAATATTCATTATTCAGTAATATGTAGTACGCAGCAAATGTTTAAATTTGCAATTACTCTAGCAGAATCTATTTCTAACCTTTAAAGTTGGATCATCGCAGCCATGCCAAAGATTGAATCCTTTCAACAAAGTTTCTTTTGCCTCCTAAAATCCAGTGAATTGAAAACTGTCGTTTTTATTGATCATGATAGCTACTTAAGATCAATTTCTGATGACAATTTAATTAAGAATTAAAAAACGAGTCGCGTGCCTTTATGGTGTAATAATGCACGATGGGAGAATGTTCCTTGAGTGCATTATTACACCATAAAGGCACGCGACGAGCTTTTTTAATTCTTTTATAATATAAGAAGAAATTATAGGGCAACAACAAAATTTATTTATTTGATCAATAATGAAATTCTCCTTACATGTTATTTAAGATGTTCTTTAAATATTGAATTTATAATTTGTTTACTTTCAGCAAGAGGCGGGAAAATTTCAAAAGCCAGAAGCGTGCATTATGGCCTCACAATGCACGCGCGGTAGCCAATCAAATTGCTCGTTATATCATACTTATATTATAATAAATGTTCGCACAATTTTTATTGATTATAATTTATAAAGTTCTGGCTCTACCATAAGAGGATTATGCCATTTTTTCTCTCGTCATACAGCTCATATACGACTCGAGCTCATGGTACTGACTATATTGTCTATAGACTAAATATTTGTGATTTCGCAATATTCAATAATAAAGTAATTTCATGCCCTGAGAAATAAACAAACCTCGCTTTTCTGTTCACTCAAGAGAAAATTAGCCATGACTTGATAAGCCTCCGGGTTGTTTGGATCATGTTCTATTGCTTTTTCACAATACAACCTGCATGTCGTTTCCGCATTGGCTGCGAAACTATAGATTTGTTTTAAAAACAAAAGGTATACGTAAAAAATAAAATTAATAAATTGCGGTTGGTAATTTAACATAAATTAGGATCATACCAGCAATCGGTGAGGTATATTTCTGCTAGTGAGCAAAGCGCGTTTGAAATATCTCGATCTAAAATTTCCACCTTTTCAGCACCGCTGTCACTGTTAGACACATTTTCCTGCATTGAAGATACACTTGTTTGGAGAATAAATTTAAATGCTTATTTGATGGTATATAAGTATAAGAAATTAAGAATGAAAAAAACGCGATAATATAACGTGGCAAATTATATTTTAATACACAGTATAACAAGTCGAGAGTATATAATGTCCGTTTTTACGTAAGTTTCAAGTACACGTAGTTATCGTCTGAAGTTTGTTAATAGTTTCTTTATTTTAGATTCGTTACCACTACGAAAGCTAGTACGACTACGAAATTTTGGGAACAATCATTGGTCCTTCATAGGTCCTTTATTCCTTTAATTCCTATTCTCGTTTGTCGCTGCTGCGTGTTACTCGACCTTTATATAAATTCATTGAAATCGTTTCTTGTCGACGATTTCGATGATGTAGTGAGTTGCTCATGCTCAGGCATACAGCAGAGGGCATGCAGTACGAGCGAGCGAGTACAGAATATTCGGTAAAATACAGAAGATTACCTTTTCGCCTGATTCTTTCTCAGCAATCATCAACTCGACCCCTTTTTTCAAACACTTCACTGCTTCTTCGCCTTCTAGAAGTTCACCAAGAGTCATATATTTACTGAACCCTTTCTCAGGCTCAATCTCTATGGCGTGCTGTAGACACTGTTTTTTCTTCTGGTGAAGGAAAACTCAAAAAACGTTAACTTGACAGTTTTATTCAGATCATAGAAGCTTTTAGAGAAAGCACATTTCACCAATTTTTCCACAACTAAGCAAACCTGAAAATAATTGTCAGTACCATTTTTGTAAACCTATCATAACTTGAATAGAATTTAATGCCCTATGTAGGTTTTGTTCAAACTATAGTGAACTAAGGCTATATCTAGATAGCCATCTTATTTGAGATAACATATTGCCAATACAGAGGTGGAACCTTAGACTGTATATAAACAACTTAGCATCAAATGTGGTATAACAAGTAGGAACTAACTCTCTCCTGATGAAGTCCCTCAGGTCGAAACGTTGAGAAGTATTTTGTCTATTTTAGGCAGTTGTTATACCACATTTGATGCTAAGTGGTTTGAAGAAGCTGCCACGCTGCTCCCTGGTTATATTGGTATATATATATAGCTATAAATATCTATAAATCAGTATTAACTATACTGGCATCTGTATTCCTAAAACATGGTACCACCATCAAGTTAAACATTAATTGGTTGAAGAAAAAAGGATACATTAACAGCTTCATCATTTTTCCCAATTTCCAGATACACTGAAGCTGCCATATTTAAGGCCTGAAGATTGTCCGGAGACATCTCTAAAGCACGGTCACAAAATTTTTCAGCCAACTCAAAATTAAAACTTTCAATGTATTCTTCCACCTATGAATATAGAGAACAAAAGGATTTCTAAACTAGGCATTTTAGAAAATTTATACTTGGGCATAAGAGGACCATTAAAATGTTGATGGTTTAAATTCTACAACCTAAGAGTACTAATGTACTAAATGTACGATGTACCACACTTACTAGTTGTGCAAAAATAAAGCGGTACCAAGCTCTAAGAAGCTAGCACAATGGCACAAGAAGAAAACACTAAGTAATACATAAAATTATAATATATAAAATCTCACATCCATGCTTTTGTCCTGCCCGACCCACATGAACATGGTCAGAACCTAATTTACAGTCAAAAACCTAGACCAAACTTTTTCTTTACATAAATCTCAAATTGCTTAGATACAAATGCTTGGTAATTTAACCATTTATGCTGAGGTTGCACTGACTTAATGAAAGGAGTGAGAATTGCACCTTGGTCAAGCAGGAAAAAATTTGTTTAACTAAACCTTTTCAAGTAGGTCATCAACTGAAAAGTTCAGTCCATTCAAACTCTCATCTTTCTTCTTGCTTTTAACTTTAGCACCTGAAAATTATGGTTACTAAAGTATGAGTGAATGTCAGTTACTGTACATTTACTTGGCAAAATATAATGCAATACTACTCTTGGCATCATGTTTATTATATGTGATAACTTAATGAACTCGTAGCTTTGTAAAGCACCCTCAGAGAGACCTACAGAGACCTGACAATATTGCTTTTTTGAATTGCTCTATATATATATTTTGCACCTCAAGTAATCAGAGTTAGCACATTTATTAAAGGCTTAAAGCTAATTACACTTTTAATCTGATTGGTAAGTAGCGATACATGAGACAATCCTGGACAAGGGATTTAATTGCCTCAACATGCAGGATTCTGAAAAGAAATGAAACTTCTGATCTTGATCTAAAAACTATTCCTCGTGTATATTCTTACTTGTCCCCCCTTAATCTGGCCAGTCAATGACATGTTAATTATAAGCCTTCTGGCAATCACACATTTAATTTGGTTTCACACTTTCACTCTCTGGTTTAACACTGGCCAGATTGCAAAAAATCGCGGACACGTTGTAAAGCAAGTCTGTTAGTCGGGGACACATTATAAGGCCTACTCTATGCCATATATCTTATACTGTGACAAGGCGTCTTTTACACGTGGTCTATTAGGGGCAAAAATCTAGCTATAAATATGGCAATGTCTTTGACCGTAAAAACTAATAAATTTTACTGGAATATGCAAACATGTATAAGAGTAATATACCAACCAGCTTTATTCTTCTTCTTCTTTGGTTTACCCATATTTATCTGTTCTGTAGTTTGTATAACTTTTGCTTATTGAAAAAAAGATTGAAAATTTGCTTTATAAATGTTTTTGTTTTTTAAAAGCAAACCGCTTCCTGCTATACTTCATGTAATATTATAATGTAGCCGAAATTCGAAGGTAATGTCCTTTGTGGTACGAAATCTTCAAAGATCTGTTCCATTTAGTGTTGAACGTCTTCGAAGTCATGTGTCCATTTTAGTGAATATATTTGAAATAAAGAATTACAGCTTAGGCGTGATTTGTGTTAGTAAATTTAGGATAAAAAGAATGAACATGATGTATCGCAATGTTGGGAGACCAACAGACGTTTTATCATTTCCAAATCAAGTAAGGCATAATAAATGTGCTGTAAATCCCTATTAACTTTTTAAAATTATAAAAACTGTACTGTTGCATGGACCGTGGTATTCATGCTTCCCATGGGAATTGTATCGTGGTATTGATTGTTTTTATCATTAACTGCGTTTGTATGTCATTATTTCACACAATAGACCTTGAAAGTGTCAATATGTATAGTGTCAGTGTGGTACTGTACTATTACTTCAAACTTAGCTAGCTTAACTGGCTGTTTAGGATCCTATTGTTCCTGGACAATTCTCTTCAGAGCCACTACTATATGACAACTGCCTTGGAGATATATTTTTATGCCCAGCTGTAATTAAAGGTCAATGTGCATCAGAGGGAACAGATTTTCAAGATTCTTTACCAGTATGTGCAATAATAATATAGCGTGGAAGACTAGTAACAAAGTTGGAAAAAGTAGTATTTGCAAATTAGATTTAAATGCTTTGAAAAAGTTGCTGAAGTGCTATTTTTTTCTACTTAACAACAAACTTTGTTTTTGGGTTCACAAGGTTTATGTGACTCACGGAATATGTCATTTATTGGGTTACAAACATGGCACAAAAGAAGACTGGAAATTGGTAAGCCAACAGAAAGAACTGGCAAAAGGTGCAAGCCAGCTAGGGGCATGCAGTTGCAGCCCCTAACCCCCCTTTCTTTTTTATCCACATTCATCACAACACCTTAGCACTTGAGAAAGACATGTGATTACATTAATATGCTGTTCTATAGGTATTTGGGAATAATACACCCTTATATAATAACCTTGCCTAATAAATTTTACAATCGAGAGAGATTCACAAAGTATTTTATTTGTGGTGAAGTATTAAAATGGTGTATTTATGTCTTGGTTTTATTGCAGATGTTCTCTAAAGAACACAAGATTTTATCCACCTTCAGTCAAAGAACAGGAATAGACAGTGCACCATTGACCTCATATTCACACTAAAATGACATGACAAGCATGTAGGGCTTGTGAGCAACTGTTATCATAACTAGGAAACTCTAAACTAGAGTTGTAATAAAACAGGGTATCAAATACTATCTGATTCAAGTGCACAAAATATTGTCGTGACAACTTCACACTGTCCAGGAACAATAGCATGCCAAGTGACTTGTGGAACCAGCAACAAAGAAAAGCATTATTATCATACATTAGTGATTCACAGTAAAAAATTAAGAATGCAATATATATAGGTATCCACCATTTTATAAACACCAAACCAAACACTTACTAATAACTTCAATGACAATGCATGTGAAAATAAAATTTCTGTATATATGCTATGTGTATTACTCTTAGCTGCACGCACTAGTTTAATAATATAATATTCTCTGTTAATGTCTTATCTATACTCTGATCTATACGAATAGGATTGTATTAAAGTCTGATTGACTTAGCTGTTAGCCATTTTATCGTCACACAGAAAAATCATTCCAACGCCGTTTCAGTGATGAAAAAGGCGTAGGTTTGTGTGAATCATGACAATATTATGTTCGTTAGCAGCTTCAACAACGACGTCGTCAGCAACAGATCCAGCGGGACTGGCAATGTATTCCACGCCACTCTAACAAAAAGAAGCCAGTTGAAAAGGCATTCATAAATCATAATAGCATTCATACTTCGTTTTAATCGCATGCAATTGGCTAATTTGTTCTCACCACCACTTAAACCCACAACGCCTAACCGGCATGTTCTTCCTGGAGCTTCCAAATGTAGTTCTGGTTGAACTATTATACAACTATTGAAGTCCAGTTATTATTTTACACCATACAGCCGAAAACCGTCTATTGAGACGGTATTAATCCAGTGATGTATACGTGTTTCACGGTTTGCACAAATACACTTACCTGAGCAGCACGGTCTATGTTGTCACGAAACGGAAAGAACGCATCAGAACTCAGAGACACGTCCTTCAAAGTCTTCAGCCATTCTTTCCTCTCCTCCTAAAGTTTGACGATATTATATTTACATTATTAAGCAAAGTGAAGTATTAACAATGACAACTCATGCAAAATACTTGTAATACATACTGCTGTTAAATCTGATGGAGGATCATCAAACATAGATTCCCATGCACTACGTTTCATATCCTTAAAAGACAAGAAAACAAACATTCACTCTCTTTCATCATCATGTATATGCTGTCATCCAAGTCGACAGCTAGGGAGAGGGGGGGCAGTGGAATAAAACTCCTGCAATGAACTAGAATCTCTCCAAAATCTTCGTTTGAGGTTAGTTAACTATCGTCAACAACATTAACTAAACCATACCTGACCAACTGTTCCGTTTACATATACATCTATAATATTAGACTTTTCAGCTCTCTTGACACCCTTGGAAGAAAAAACCCCAGATATATTTATAAGGACTTTGTAAAAAGGACATCTCTTCGGATAGACAAAACACTTCTCGACAATTTAACCTAGGAGCTTTGTCAGGAATATGTCAGACCGTATTTCGCATAAAAGCAGTACCATACAACATTTTCTATTCTCCAAAATTTCTCAACACTACGATGCTTAAACCTCAAAATTCTTAATTCACGCAAAAACAGGTTTTTCTACCGCTTTAAATTTCATTCCAAGAACTTTTGGATGTTGTCGCAACCACCTGCAAACATTAATAATCAAAATTAACGTAGTATACATAAAGTTAAAGGCAGCAAAAGGTTGCAACGTGAATTGTACCGGTTATTATTACAAAGGAAATATACTGAAATATACAGGCAGGGGTAAGCAAAGAAAGTGCACTAATTATACACTGACCAATTATTTGCTTTATCGCCAGCTAATCGAGTACAATGAATACGAGATTGTTGGCCAGCACCAATTCCAACAACCTGTGAAAAAAACAAATAACTGAAACTAAACTAAAAGTATACATCTCAAGCGATAATAAGATGTTTTAGACCTTTTTAAGATGGTGGTCGTTGACGGTTCATAAACATGAATAAACACATCACTTTAGATTACCAGGATTAATGAATAAAACAAATCATTTTATCATCGCAATATTTATATGTATTATTTTTATGCGTGGTAAAGCTGGGTGGTTAAAATTTTTTAACCTTTTGACGTTTTGTAGTTGCAATAGATATTCTGCTTTTGCAATTCCACTGACCTGTCCGTCTTTAGCATAACAAACAGAATTTGATTGGGTGTATTTCAGTGCCACTGTCGCAACAATTAAATCACGTAGAGCTTCTTCAGGAAGCTGAAAACAAATGCAAAGATATTGGTTTAAATTACATAACTGTATGTACACTTCAATGAAAAATGTATATTTCACCTCTTTTCGTTTCGACCTGACATTTTGAAATATACTCTTCTCAATTTTTCCATTGTTTCGGAGCTGTTCCATTTTAAGACCAAATAAGGTCCGTGTCTCTGATAACGGGGGTTCGTAATTTTGATTGATCTAATGGTTAAAATAAAATATACAAATGGATTTTCAATTACAGCAATAACAGTTGGTTAGATTTGATCACCACCGTCACCGGACTACAAAAAAGCTCGGCAAAAAGCTTAAAGCTCCTAGAAGTCCATTTCCAATACATAATTGGTTTTGTAAAATAGCAGGGGCACATACGTACAGTATACCTGTAGTACGCAATATTTCCCTCCTTTTTTCTTCTTTAGTATCTCCAGAGCCTCGTCACTGTATCCAGGAGCAATGATTCCATCTGACACCTGAATCAAATAATCGTATTTTAAACGGCAAGCAACTAGACTAAGACGTGCAAAAAAGCTCACAAATCCCTCAGCTTCGGGTTACGAAAAATGCATTATATTTGCGCAAGTTTTCCATTGCTTAGCAAACATTGATGCAAAGACTTACCTCTCTCGACAATATCCTAGCGGTAGTTTTATCACATTCATGGGACAATGCTACCCAGTCTCCAAATGACGACATGCGATCTGCACCTCGTGCTCGAGCATAAGCTGTAGCCACAGGTGTTAGAACGTCATAAAGATCATCTACCATGCAGAGTTTAGCTTGCTCGTGGCTTAGAGGAACACCAACGGCAGCTCCCGCTGGACTGACATGTTTAAATGATGCTGCAGCAGGTAGATCTAAAGCCTCTTTCAATTCCTAAAGAAAACGTTACCTTCAACATTCAATTATTGGGAACATCATTGCAGTGTTATCTATTTGGGAAAATAATAACATATTACGTAAAATCTTTTAAATTCAACGTATTTGTGTAGTAATTTTAGACAACTCCTCCCAGAACAACAGCAGAATCTCTTAATTCCCCTCTTTGATCCATTCTCTCTGATGTACTGATGTACCCTGTTCTCCGTAATGATCTTACAATGGCCACCATAGAATGGGTACAATCATCTATAGACAATCCAAAAGACATGTCTTTTGGATTGTCTATGGTACAATTCGTCTTTTCGTACAGTACCTTAACAAGCTGCCACGAATTAAAAGCATCACAGAGGTTGATGAATCCGGGCGACCCATTGACCACTTTTACAGGCAACTGTGTATCAGTCGTGTAAAGCTGCGCGGGAGTCTGGTGAGGATTCATACCATATCGGAGTGGAATGTGCGACACTCCAAGACTGTACTCTTTTCTGAAGTAATCTGAGATAGCATTGTCGTATTCAGCCGTGTGGGTAAATGCCTGTAGTTAAAGACATATACTTGAAGTATATGTAAATGTTTGATGAATTCATGAAATGCTCTTTGAACTGTGCAGATTCGTCCATGTAGCTACATATATAGCCATAAGTGCTGCCGGCCATTAGCGAACTATTTTTGGCGATGAGTAACATTTACTGTACATAAGTATATTCACCTTCAATGCTAACATCTTCCTAGTTTCTTCTTGAACACCATCATTTGGATTGGAAGACATTTCCGTTGCAACTCTTAAATTAGTTAAACATATATAATTCATGTTATATAGCTAGCTACTGAAAATCGTTTTCAAAAAGGGTATTACAAACAGTTGAGCGCTGTTTTGTATGGAAGGCCTTGCCAGGGGAAAGTATAAATGAGTAAAATGACCCGTCGAGTTCGATCGATGTCGCAAAAGACAGTTGAGACGCATTATCATACGCATCTAATGTATTGTCATGAAACGTTCCTAAAAACACCCCTTCCGATCGCCCATATTTTCACACACCAACCAGTAATTCTAAATTTAAACGTTTTATCTGACCTGCAGTGAATATTCTTCGAGTATACAGTACGTGGCTGAGGTCACACCTTACCTGTCGTAATCACAGGGGTCACAAACCACAGTCACTCTCGCATGATTCTTAGCAGCGGCTCTCAACAGCGTTACACCACCTATACACAAAGTATCTCATAAGACCTGGAATATATAGAAAATACACATACCAGTATCCTTGCCATGACATTCGCTTGTTATAATCCTTCCTGGAAATTAGCCTTATTTCTGAAAACACCGTCTTCATCGCAGAAAGAGGAATGGTTTTCCAACCGAATCGGAAACATTGCGCTTAATGCGCAAAAAATTGACAAAAATTACAATCTTTCCTTTGGTCCACATTACCGGTTAGAGCTAAATTTCCCTGTTCAAATGTACTGCATTTCATAAAATATATATTATAGGGCTTGTGAAGGTACATGTTAGTTCAAAAACAAGGTTCAGACCTATTTGGCTTCTTCAATCTACCAGGGTCTGTTTATTGCAGTTTAAATGAAATGTTGCATAGTTAGTACATGCATAGCAAGAAAATAGAAGCATTAACATGAGCATTGTATCAGTATTCACATATTGTTTCATTCTTAAATGGAAGTATGCACCAACATGCAATATTTTCAAGATGTATTGTTAGTTTGCATACCTATAGTTATGTACCTACCAATGTCAATTTGTTCCACTGCCTCAGGCACTGTTACGCCATCTTCTGATATGGTTTCTTCAAATGGATATAGATTACATACAACCACGCTATAAAATGAAAATTGTAGTTGTACAATCCTTGTGACTGACACAAGGATTCTCTGCATTCTCTCCCCACCCAAATTTAAAAATTCACTCTTGTCCACAACAGGGATGGCGTAAGTTCACATGTATTCAGCTAATCATTGTGTATCTACATGTACAATACTTTACAGGTCACATTGTACATATTCATGATCAATGTAGGCAATGTTATACCACACTTGTTTACAATCCATTTTTCCATTTTAAACATGATTTATACCTGATATATTGAAAGTTTTGTTTTTTCATATCCTCTTTGTCAGCATCATTCAACCTTGCAAGAATGCCTATTAAATAGATCAGTGATTTTTAAACATGTTAAAAATTGGAGCATTTTAGGATGCATGCTATAATTTATTCATATAGTCAAAAAAAAAATTAAAATATTTCACAAAACTCAAATTTGACAAAAAAATTCAAGAGTGGCACGAATGAGGCAAAAAGGATAAGATTTATCTTACCTGCATGCACTGCAGGATGTAAAGTTTTTACTCTGCCACCAAGCATTTCTGGAGCTCCAGTTAGCTCAGAAACATCCCTATATTGTGTGAAAGAGAAATTATTTTATATATTACTCTCTATTCTCCTTGGATACCATCAAAAAACAAATGTTCATTAATTTTATTGTTTACATACTTAACTGTAACACCACCATTTCTTATTGCTTTGGCTGTACCCCCAGAGGCAATCAATTCTAATCCAAAGCTTTGTAGCTTTTTTGCAAATTCAACCAAGCCTTTTTTATTTGAGACACTAAGGATTGCTTTAAAGACAAATATATGATATTATTTAACACAATAAAAATAATACAAGGGTCAAGGGAATGGGGGAATGCCAAATGCTAATAGGAAAAGGAATAAACCTAACTTTAAGGAGTGTGTAAAGGATGATGGCCTATTATGGCCTTGTTAGCTTTTTAAAGAGATGACTTACAACAGAAGTCATCTGACATAGATGGGGAATGGCATGTTTAATACTCATTATTCATTCCTTTTCGTTCTCACTACTCAGAGTAAGGTCGAGTTCATGGTAAACATTTTTTAAAACGACAAGCTTTTTTAAGACAAAGTGGATACACAACTAATGTTGATCTAAATATTTCTACATTTTAGAATAACATTTCAATAAATCTAGTCGATTCGAAAATGGATGTGAGACAGTAAATGCTGCTCATTGAATTTGTTCAGTCATGATTATCAAACTATTTGAACTTTGAAGAAAGTTAAAGAACATATAAAGTATTTCGACGTATGTTACATATAAAATAGATGTTTATACCGAGATTTCTTTTTGAATTGGACATCTTTGCTGTAAAAAACTTTCGCTGTAAAAAAAACTTTCCTCGTGGTCACAAGTCGTGGTTATTATAAAGTCCAAAAGACCAAAACACTTACAAACATCTGTCGAATTTCCGGAGTATGCAGTTTGGGCCAATCAAATGCCTTCCCGCTATTTCCCGCTCAATTTAAATTCAGGCACCGATACTACCCGATATTATTTCGCGAATGTTTTCCGATAATTTTCAAAACTGCGGAGGTTTGTCGACAAATTGTCGCGCGGAAAATTTGAATTTTTTCAAGAATTATATTCAAGATGGCGTCCTCCGCAGGCACTGACGATAACGATTCTGTTCGAGGAAAGATAAATGATTGGCAAGAAAGTTCACAGGTTCTACATATTTTTTGTTTGCATTGTATATATACGTTAAGGGAACAGTTTTGGCTTAATTAGGGCTTAAAAACATGTTCAGCACTCAGGTTTTATGGCGTTTTTTTATGTGACATTTGAGACGGTTTATTCACTTTGTTATGGTTACGGAATTCTCGTCAAATTTTCCCCCAGCCATAAATGTTGGCAAGGTTACCAAATAGTAAAGATTTTCTCCCTTCTCTTATGTTCTGAAGTCAAGCAATAGCATTTTCTAATTCATACCTGTCATATATTATATGGAATGACAAGACTGTCAACATAACAGCTTTCTTTATAGATATAAATAGTCACTCTGAATTAATGATAGAGAAGGCTAGTTTTTAGCAGTTGCTGTCTTTAGGACTGGCTTTTCACTTAAATCTACTTCTGATGCATTATCAACCTTGCTATCACCAGTCAAGTTAAATCAGTTCATCAACTGTGTAAAATAGAAGAAAGAAGACATTTTAATTTGCAGCTTAACTTAGTTCCTTCTGCCCCTATGAGATATATTTGCTAATAATATTGCTATTACATATTGCCACTTTTAGTGTATATGGTTGTATTTTTATGCAGGCAACTTCAAGCCCGACAGATAACTCCAAACAAGTTTCTGGAACTGATGCAGATTTTTTGGGTACTGTAGTTATTTTCTGTCTGGATCAAAATGCCTTTGTTAGCAATGAGGGAGGGGGGTAAAATTTATCTACTCTGCTGTCATTCACTTGACAGATCACTGATCAATGAAAAAAAATGTTGAGAAAAATCAAGAAAATTTTGTTTGATCAAGGAATCTGCCCTTACTGTTACTCTATACTGTCATACTTAGAATGCCTTATTTTGCAAATTCATAAATGATAAACTGGTATTTCAATCACAACATTTTAAGTAAATTATGCCTTAAAACACCCTCTGCAAACCCATTCTTCAAGATGAAAAATAGCTTCCTTGGAATAAACCTGTCTTTATTCTGCTAGCTGTAATATCATGCACAAAAAGCACATAGACATAGTCATAAGCAAACATTAAAACCTGGCTACTGAGTACTCGTGAGCTCTAGCGAACAATTACATACAGTATCACGTTTTGATTCACATCTTAAAAGAAGGAAGTTGATTACCTCAAAAAAGCTGTTATAAAGTAGACCTATGCGTTTATTATTCTGCAAATCATCGCTCAATTCCTCGCTTCCAATATTATACTTCTGTAGCTGATTGACCAGCCGGTTATCGTTTCTCCACCAACTTTATGTCGTTCTAACGCAAAAATTTCTATTGCTCCTATTAAGCCTCGACTGGCTCCCTCAAAATCAGGTTTCTTTCTAAAAGCTTGATTGTGTCTTGTTGCCGGAAAGTTAATGAGACCCGTTTCAACTTTCTAACGCCGAATTTCACGTGTGCCGCATACAAGGTATATGAAAAAATTAAAAACAATAGAATATTGAATATATTCCAACTCATATTGTTGTCGTCGTTAATACCCGCCGGAACACGTTAAATACGGCATATTGAAAAAAACGCATTATGCTTTCCTATAGGAATTTTGAAAAGCTTCTGTTTAATTCCGCCAGAATACATCACAATCATGTCATATCTATTAAACGAATGCATCATTTCAATTCAATTATGCTCCACGTTTGAGTGTGTTATTTGCAGATGTATTCATCACAATTCGTAGGAACAATAGATTAAAGGCTTACAAGTTGAAAATATTACGCCACTTTGCTCTTTCATGCATTTATCCATTGTTTACACATCCATGCAAGGACCCTTAGGAACCTTGTGCTTTATAAGCTGACTGCTAAGACATTCAAATTTTAACAATAGATGCATAATTTTAACTGTCGTAAGGGTCCTCTTCTTCTCTCAGTTAGCGAATCAGTTCCGGCGAAACGTCGAGAAGTTCTTTTGTCAATTTTAGGCAGCTGTTCTGCCGCCACGTGCGAAGCTGTTTGAATACGCTTCTCCTTCATCAAATAGTTGTTTTTTTCACTTACCCGGTACATTACTATACAAAAGCTAGGGAATGGGCAACCAGACCCAGGTGATTTAAGAAATAGAATTGTGCCACCCTTTGTAAAGTCATGACGTCAATTCCACGCCTCGGCCAAATAAAGAAATTCATATACTTTATGGAAAGTGCGATTAGTTTGTTGTTAAGTTGAAGACCCCCCTCCCAAATAAGCTAATTTTTTAAAGCTAATTTTTAAAGCTAATGAAGGTGGCTATGCAACAGCCCTAAAACGTGCAAACAATTTTTTTCCTTAACAGAAAATTCAAATGACGCGGACCAACGTCATAATGAGTATTTTGTAAGTAAATCTATTCTTGCTCAGCTATACCGTATAATACTGAAGAATTACATTAACAAGGAGAGGGGTACACCCCGGTCCCGGTAATAACCGCCTAGGCCATTGTTAATTATCGCATTTCGCCCCTTTATCAGAAAAATATAAAATCTAACTGGCAAGACCTCTAATAGACTTTAGAGGTGCTTGCGTCACACAGTTTTCAGTCTATGTAAACGAGGTTTAAATGAGGTTAATTTTTTCTACATGTTTCCCACATTGGATTGCAATTTATTGTTTGACAGTCCTGTGACGTAAGCACCTCCAAGGTCTATTGTGGGTATATTTATTTGTATGTTTGTATCTAATACATTTATTATAGGAGGGAGCAGAAGACTGGACAAATGTTAACAATCGTTTAAAACAGCACGGGTTTCGTTCAATTCGACCAACACCCCCAAGTCAAGTCTCGGAGGCTCAGTCAGGTAAAACTGCTAAATACATTCAGTCTCATTTCTCTCTGTTAGTAAAGCCATTGTTTGGTAAGAGTAAGCCTGCATGCAGGATTAAAGGTTGGAGTTTGCCGTTTCAATCAGTAATAGAACATAAAGAACATTAATTTGGGTGCATTAGCAGTTCAAGCAACACAATGGCTAGAATATTTGTTGCCTTTACTCCAACAAAAAATTGAATAGTTTTTGTACTTGTGTCACAACTACGAAAGTATAACGTAAGTTATATATTCCATGCCACCGGGTACGTTTTATCTCAATGCCTGCGTCTTTTTTGGTATACTGCATACGTTTAGTGTTTATTTTTAGGTGTTTTTCTCGACGAGGCTGAAGCTCACATGTTGAGAAATACGATTGAGAAACTCTTAGATGATTGTGAGCGACGTCAAGCATTAGTTCAAGAACTTATCACTTCTTCAAATAAGTTACAGTAAGTGTATAAGAGGAGCACATTTCCCCATGAGCCAACGGGAATTGATATGTAGTTGGGCTTGGTTACTTTAAAAGTACTAAATTCATGGTGCTTCGGCAGTACCCATGCATGGTCTACTGGTGTAGTAAACCCTGATACTCGATCAACAGTTATATACATTTATCCCTGGAGCTGTTAAATATAAATACATTAATCTGGTATGCATATCAGTGATACCAATCGAAAACGTACATCAGTATTTTCTTATTTCTATTTCAGAGAGGAAGTGAATGAAAAAAGTGACAAAGCGTATCGTTATGATAGAGAGGTAAGTTAATGCACAAGTTAACGTTTTCATTAAAGCGAAAAAAATATAAAGTGTGAAGTGTTTTTTTTCTAAGGTTGGTCGACTTCGTAAGGAACTGAAGTCCCAACAATCAAAAATTCAGGTAGATATATTTCTTATATGTATATATACATGCATGCATGTTTCTTGTGGGTTCGTTTGAAGCTGAAAAGGTTCTGGATTTGTTAATTTTGCGTTGTTTGTTTTTGAAATATTTTCAAGGAACTCGAACAAAAACGTCTGGATGAAGTACGAAGTCATGGTGAGGAAATGCAAGCAACAAGCATCGCTAAGGCTGACCTTCAAGCAAACTGCGACCTCCTGGAACAAAGATGTGTTGAAATGGAGCAAAAGATTGTTGAACTACAATATCAAAATCAGGAATTGGTTTCATTGGTTTGTACTACAAGTATTATTCGCGTATCATAGAGTCTGTGGAAACATGATGGTCATGGCCCTCCTGATGAAAATAACCCGAATAATCCTCCCCCCCCCAAAATAATATAAATGTGTCGAGTGGTTATTATGATATGCATAGGGAAATATAGTTTGTATAATTATTTTTCTTAGGAAAAGGAGAGACAGACGAAGACTTCTACATTTCCACAGCACAGGTTTGATAACGATGAGTCCAACAGGTACGCTTTGGGATTTTTAAAACGATTTGGAGGCAAAAATTCCCCCAGAACCTTCCCTAAAACAACCAGCTTAGGGATCTTCTAAAACTAAAGATTTAACTAACTCCTTCGCAAATATATTTTCAGGAAGTTGTTCCTTTTATCTTTCCTCATTTCGTAGGAAAACCTGTAGGAATGTTTTTCCACTTAAGATGGTCCATGATGAAGACCAGCTTTTTCGCGGTCATCTTTAATTGCAAAGCTCTGTTATTGTTTGTCTAGTCAAGAGAGCAAGGCAAGTCATGCTGTGGAGAAAGATCTTGATGATGATCATCCTATCGACCAAGACTCACCGACCACCGCTAGTGAGCTGGATGATATGGGACGGTTGACTCCTAAAAATCTTGAATCAACGCCTGAAACTCTACAAAGTGAACAAGTTTTGGAAGGAAAAGCTAGTAAGATCAGCCTTGCGCCAAACTCTAAGTTTCTTCAAAAGAAATTAAAGGTAATTTGCGCCGTCGCCAGGTACTCAACATTCGCAGGCAGATAAACAAGCTAACGGGTTATCCGACTCTGGTTTCCATTTCTATAAAATTGGGATCAACCAAATTTTTAGATGATTTACATCTATCGCAACATCACAAGAATATCAAATATGCTAGGATTGCTACTGAAACAGAGAATCGATTAATGATTAATGACAAACGATCACCATTTACTAAAACATTCCTGTATAAACTCCCTCATAACTAAGTTGCTTGTCGTATGATAGATTCAAGCGAGTGTAGATTGTGCAAACGTGTCCGAGTAACGCGCTTATTCCATCCCATTCATTAGACGACTGAAAGACACGTGGAAGAATCGAAGAAATTGATTGATTTATTAGAAGATGAAAATAATAAATTAAAAGCAGAACTAACAAAAAGGTAATTGTATTGTTGCTTTATAAGGTGGGTATGTCAGTGTAAATTGCACGCGGCTTGACTCCTTGCAGGAGCTAATTCTCCACGATATCATTATAGTAACGACAATCATACGTAAGTTGAGGTTTTCACTACGAAGACCAATAGCATCTAGTTTAAATTTTGTAAAATTGAACAACGCATCCTTTATTTTAGACCGGGTTTGGATGAATGGAGAAAGGCTTGGAAATACAACAAAAAGCTAGAGCGGATTCTTATGGAAAACAATTTGAGGCAAGAAGCTATAGACATTGCTTTAGTAGATCACCCTGTCCGAACGTTGCAATCAGACGAAATACATAAAAAAACTTAGGCTCAGAGTGAAATTTAAATTCAAATATCCAGAGAGCTTTTGAAAAAGCTAATTCATTGATACGACATTTGGTAAATACTGTACGTACGTTGCAAACCAATAACTAGAATTACCATAATTAATATTTCTTGCTGCAGTATCTCAACTAAAAGAACTAAAGATATGAACGAGAGGAAGAAATCAGTCAAACACAAAACACATGTATGTACACCATTGGTATATACATATAATGAATAAAGATTAAACTTGCGTCACTTGCATGACCGTGCATTTATATTTATTTCACTCTAAACAATATTTTGCGACAGTATGAAATCCCTCATTATCTATTGTTTTTAATGCGTTTGGCGCATCAGAAGTGTGACGTTCTACTTCTACCTTAGTAGGCCTGACGCACATTTTGACCGAATTTTAAAAATCTACGACGCAGCCGTCGTGATGTTGCAGGACGAGTTTCAATTTGTTTTTCCCATGGCGCAGCCCATAAGCCTTAGAATTAAATTTCAAGGTGCACTGATTCAAGTTAAATGGGTTGGTTCCATTGAAGAACTTTTATACTTTCAACAGGTTAAAGATATTGATTTTCTGCCCATCGATGTCTGCAGAAAGTATATCAAGGTAATTGCCTGCTGTCGTACAGTCATGGAAGAATTTCTCTACTTCATCGATTATGCAAACTCTCGTGATGAGATCAAAAATATTCTGTCATTTTGCAGCGAATATGCACCAGATTAAACATCAATGACTTGAGAGAAATCAACCCACTCTTAGACTCCCTCGTAACTCTTAGTGAGTCACAGAAGAAGATGGAAGCGGTGAGTTTATTTTTACAACCAAAATTCAAATTTCAAATTTTGCTGAAACATGCATAGTTCAATCTGTTACCAAAATGCAATATATATCAGTAGTCAATATATAAATGAATTTTACATTGTACACCGGCAGGAATCCCATAGGAATTTAAAATCTATCTATCGATCTTAAGATTTATCCACACAGTAGTGGAGGGTTTAATTTGTGGAACACTGTTCACCTTTGTTTTTCCCGTTTAGTTAATACGCAAAATCTTGCAAGTGATAGATGTAAAGAACGTTCCATATCAGTTGCTTGATGATATATCAGACAGCACAGAACCTCGTGACCATTCCGTTTATTGTGAAAAAGCTTGGAAACTAATCTTACCGACACTCAAAAAGTGGTCAAGTGAAATAAAGAACTTGAAGGTGAGTCAGTTTGATGGGTCGGGCCCTTGAAGGCTAGGGTGTATTGGAGACAATTTTTTATTGATGAGAGGGCAATTACCAACATTGCAAGAAAACTCTATTAGTGATATTTATCCGCGCGCGATATGCAAGACATTCTTTAACACTTTGATATTTGATGACATCCTTTTGTTCTCAAATGATTTATAAGTTTGTTCTATACAATTATTATATCCAGTTTGTATTTTCTAGGCAGTAAAGGAAGAGATAACACGCTTATCTCAGAACCTTTTTCCGTGGAAACCTGTTAACGACTTGTTCAATGAAGGTAGCGAGAACGATCCTAGTGTTGAAGATATAAGAAAAGCCTTAGAGAAGATCACAATGAGCGATGACCGAGTTAAAGCTTTTGATTTACGAGAAGACGATCCTGCTTCGATGGAACAGTTGAAGGGCATTGTGGCACATTTCCAGAAATTGTTTGATGTCAAAAGTATCAGTGGTGTATTTCCAAGAATGAATGAAGTTTACACCAGAGTTGGAGAGACACTTAATGTGATGAAGACCATCAGAGAAACACTTGATTTAGGTAATATGTTAATATTTGCTCAAAGGCAAATCCAACTTTGGGATCAGACGTTTATTCTTAACCGCGTGTTTCTGTCAATGACATGCACGCTCGTTTGCCAAGATATATATATATATATATATATATATATATATATATATATATATATATATATATATATATATATATATATATAAATGATATATATATATATATATATATATATAAATGTATTCTTTTGCCAGCGCCGAAATGCCAATTTCAATGGCAATATAAGAACCTTACATTTCTCCCTATATATGTACATCACTCTATATTCAATCCATGCATGTATACCCTGTAGTGATGTCTTCGTACAGGACGCTATACATACCCTACAAAGTTTGGTGACATTTATACGTTTTTTATCCTTACAGCGCCGAATGCCAATTCCATTGAAATCGTCAACGCGATTGGAAAGATTCAAACAGCAAAGCACTATTTGAAATTCCAGGACTTACCTGGGTAATGTATATAATAGTCTAGTTCAAAGATTAAATAGATAGGTTCAGCTAATGCCGCAAATATACAAGAAAACTAAAAACGTCTCGAAATTCTATCCAAGGTCGATCCGATCGAAAATAATATGGTTTCGTTTATATGAACTCTCTTATCAAATGCCCGCCACGCACTTTCAAATTGGAATTGTTCCAAACGGGACTTTCTATTGTTCCATGCACGTCGTTCGAAAGCAGACCATAATACCCAAACTCAAATCATTAAAGCAACGTTCCACTTGTATAGCATGGTATTGTAGAGTTTTCTTTAAAATTTTGCTTTTTGTCTATATAGTATCATCAAACGTCTTGAAGAATACGACGAATTTTTTCCTGCCTTTCAGTCGCTAGTCTCCCAGCTTTACGATTTGTTAGGTGAGTCTTCTCCCTTAGGTGGTTCTTCTCCCTTATCAGCATATTTACCATGATTGTAGTTATCTTCAATATACAGCTTGTTACCTCTGTGTTCTTTGTTATCTCTGGCAATACGATAAAGCTTTTTGCATATTTTGGATATCCGAAAACGACCTGTATGTAGATCTCCTACTTAAACAGTGCATGGCCGTGCATCGCAAATTCCGAACTATTCACGGCACGATCCGAATTTCCCACAATTACATTGAAAGTCATGTGAAGTTTTTATCTGCATGCAGCCTGGATATAGTCTTGCATGCATGTTTCGGCATATAGAGCTTAGACAACTGATTCGCTGTTGTAATAGTCATAATTAATTTTTAGCACGCTGCTGCATGTAAACACTTCTGCATATACAGATTAAAAAAACAATAAAGTTTAATTTCTAATTTGGCCGCTATAGAACTCCTCCAAGCCGACTCTAGCTCGTCAACCTTAATAACCTTACAGTATACTGTATAAAAGCCACCGATTTAAAACATACGTTAAGTACCTCTTTTCTTGTACCTTATTGAAAGAGATTATTTTCGCCGTTGTCGTCAACTTTTTTTTCCTCTTACAGGCGTTGATAAGATGGATGAGATTCTCACAGCTGTGAAGGCTTTAATCCACTTTCCTCAGAAATAGAAAGTTTCAAACACTAAATGTATAGTATATATATTGATAAGTGCAATGGATACTAGGACTGTTGTGGGATTTTAGAAATTCATTGCGAAAGGTGCTTTAACATCCACGAATTATTTCAAAAGAACAACATATAGAAACATTCGAACTTCGCTTCAAACAAATAACCTAAAGCCGGTTTTCCACTAGCGATATTTTTCGCGCGAAGCGGCTTTATTCCTTTGTATTTGAGCAATTTGTTCCAGATGGTTGCAGTTGAAACAAAAGTAAACTGTCGTTCGCGCGAAAAATATCGCTAGTGGAAAACCGGCTTAACACGAAATACGAAAAGGAATTGATACAATGAACTTCGCATGATATATTTTCCAACTGAAAAATACTAAAATTTGTTCATTTATTTAAACCTATTTGTCGATAAGCGGGTTTTTGGAGAGGATGGGTAAATTATTTCAATAAAATTTGTTGAAAAAATTATGATAAGTTCAAATAGTGTCCTAGCTAAATATTATTGCAACAACGAAGTCAATCATCACTGCATGAAATTGGAGGTTTGTCGGCCATCGTTATGGAAATGGAATGGAATATGCGGTCGTACGTTTTGCGGTCTTTTCTTTTACGGCACGGTTCTGGAACCATCAGCGATCACGTGTAGCGTGTATAGCTGGTATCCCATAATTCCCATTGTGGTGGTATCAAGTGTTCCGTCACAGACCCAATATCCCTGGCGTGGGAGATTATCCAAGTTGTGAATATACGTAGATCTAAGTTTTCATTATTAAATGCTAGGAACTGTTCTCTATGTGTAGTCAGGGATATCGTCACCATCTTGGGCTTTTCGCCAGATCTGTCTTGGCAATACTTAGCGCGGCAGATTCTTCAGAGTTCTCAACACGAAGTTAAACCATAGGTTAAACAGCTTTCATTAAACCGCTCGCTGAACAGCATCGCAAGCTGCTCAGGTGGATGAGATGTTGTAAGAAGAGCCCGCAAGCCTTTTTACATTTTTCGCATCTTTATAGCTGCAAGCCGATTCGTCTTCTTAACCAGGGGCTGGTTGTATCAAGCCCGTTTAGCTTAAACGGTGGATAAGTCAAAATTAAATAACACTCTTACATCTCTCTTGAATGAGTGAACTTAAATATTATGCACTGAATATGTAGTTGTAAACAGTATCTTTGTATTATGGTTAAAAACATTTTGTTTGCTTGTTGAATAAAACGATAAACTTGCTTTCTATTTTGAGCTTATCCACCGTTTAAGCTAAACGGGCTTGATACAACCGGCCCTAGAACAACTAGAACATAAACAACCCTCGTAGCGTAGGCCTAAAGCAATTTACTATTTCTTCAAGAAGTTTGAATTTATAAAATAGAAAAATAAAATAAAATGAGCTTGCGCAGTGTCCTTAATATTGGCAAAACACTTTCCAAACTGATGAGTCATCGAACACATCATACAGATGACCTACATGAAAACAGACCATTCTCATAATGACGTCCAAACACTGATGAAAGTCTGATGTTACACGAAGTTTGATTGGTTCAGTCTGATTGTGTGGTTTTTGTTTTCGAAACATCTGCGAAAATTAAACACGCCAAAGGCAACATATTTTTGGTTTTTATTCATTACGTTTACAATTAAAAGAATATGGATTATATTTTCTAATCTACATGACTTGTTCCTCCAATTTTTCATTATTTCACACTTTTAACACATTTAGATCTACATCAGTCTAAATGACTAAAACATTTTCCGTGTAATCACTGAGCCTGAGGCGACTATAGTTGTTAAATAGAAACACGCTTTTCGACCAATCAGCACGCGCGTGCTATAAGTGTTATATTATAATATACTACACGATTCGCCATGCAACGTATAACGTGTTCATTTTGCTATTGTTTTTACGTGTCTTTATTCGTATTTGTAGCTTTCCGCCACTCTGCATGGGTAGCAAATTAGAATACAGTTATTTAAAAGCAAAGAATGCAACATATATTGCACTGTGTTATTGCAACTCTGCCTGTTTTTTTAAAAGGAGTCGTATGTAAAGTTTCAAGGTTTGTATTAATTACGTCACGTTACGTCAAGGGCCTAATACCCTAAAGAGTTTGCGAGCTTGTTTAGCTCTTGCTGACTTCGTTTCGCAGATAGGTTAATCCACCTTTGGTGTGACTTTTTTTCTTGAAATGTGGCTTGGTAATCGCTAGTAAATACGTCACCCTCGATGCTGAATGATTTAGTTATATAATTGCCTTCATCACTGCGCAAAAACTTACCAATCGCGACGAAAATTATTTTCTTAACTTCACATTTAATTAACAAATTTCGTAGAGCCTCAAAAGTGTTTCCATGAGTCAGATAGTCGTCTATTACACAAACAACTCTTCCTTTTAGCTTGGTTTTATAACTTTGGTGTACCTTTATACTACGAAAATGTTTTTGGCAATAATCATCTCGCACTCTCTCGCCGTATTTGTCATATCTTGACTTGGTTGTTTCTTCGTGTCTAACAAAAATTGGATCCTTTTTTCTTCCATACATCATGTAGCGCAGATGTTCTTTCAGTTCCACCATTGTCTCATTTACGTCTGTAGAGGAAGAAGGTGCAATTGCCCAGTCCTGTACTTCCCTGAAGTCATTATCATGAGCTATGGCTGTAATGTAAATTGGAAAAGATTTGCTAAGTATAAAATCAAATAACACTATGAAATACCACGTTGTAAATTAGTTACTGTATTATTACATAAATTACCTGCCATAAGGTAACACAACAGAGCTTTTTTTGTGGCTGCATTCTTATCCCCATCCTTTAAGACTGCTTGAAACTTCTTAGCAATCTCTTTTTCATTTGAGGGAGGTCCATACGTATTTGCTGAACACAAAGCGACTACCTTTGTTGGTACGTCTGAGACTATGAACTCACAAGTGTAGTACCATTCGGATTGGTTAGCAATGATTTCCAATATCACTTTTGCCGCGTTCGGTGTGGGGGCTGGTATTCCATATGTTATAACTTTGTCTTCAAGTTCAACCCAGGATGCACCGATAAGAAAGGATTTAGTGTGAGCAGCCAAATATAGATCTTCGTTTACTGCACCAATGATAATAACAGTACTCCCTGAATTCGAAGAGTCACGAATAAAAGGGGGAAGTTCGTCATCTCTTTTTTTAAAATTTTCACGTATCCTGACAATGAACAATAAGGAAAGAGTGAATAATATATAAATATTTAGTAGTTAAGCCGTGTGGCGCAAAAAACATGGTAACAAAAGTTCTAAAAATAACTTCTTGACTTTTAATTCGCAAATGTCTTATTTTAATTTGGTATATACCATGTGCATTTTTATACAGTATTCACTGAGCTATCAGCGTATTATTCCGCGTATACGCCCAAATTCTTAACTCTCTTGATGTTCAGTTGAAGTAACACAAGAGCTCGAGTTCTGTCAGTTTTGGAAAACTGGTTAACAGATAAAGTTACAGATGTACTAAAATTTAGTGGTTTTTCACAAAACTGACGTAACTCTCGCTGAGAAACGTGAACACGAAAGAGAAATATTTTAACTCTCCAACATCTTAAACTTCACAATGTTAACAAAAAAGGAGTTAGTCAACCATAACTCTCTCATGTTAGTTCAAGAAACATTTGGAGACGGTTAAGAAAATGGGTTACGTTAGAGCGTGGTCGTGGTTTGGGCGTGGTTTTAAACATAAATCTTCAAAGTCCTGAATAGCTAAACAGGGTCTCCCAGGCAGCATACCAGACACGCGAGCCGTAAGTAAAGCCCGAATCAAACGAGGACGCAAGTCCATCGCAAGTTTACTTGCTGTGACTTGCGTGAGACTGGTCAAACGATTGATTCGTACTCCTCGATTAATCTCACTATTTCTGCGTTTGTCCACTTCTTTTTTACTTCTTTCTTCCAAGCTTTGTTTTCTTTTTCTTTATCCACTTCCTACTGTACTTTTTTCAAAATTTCTTTTCGGAAAGTTTCCATGGTAACAGGCTCGAAATACTTACACTTCGTGTGTTCGTGTTCAAACTTCAAACGTTCACAAGTTTCAAAAAGCTTGTGATGAAATTTGAAAAGACTCAAGTTGTCGCAAGTCAACGCAAGTAGACGGTCAAACGAGGTACAGCCAGGCAACTACAAGAGAACTTGCGATGGACTTGTGTTCTCGTTTGATTCGGGCTTATTAATAACTCTCCGTTTCATAACTATCCGTTTCGCCGGTCCCATAGCATGAGCCGTAGTCCAATCTAGACAAAGCTCTTATTTTTCACCATGTCACATAATTTCTAATCGTAGTTTAAATTTATAGTTCACGTATTCGTGGAATCCTGTAACATTTGTTGCAAATTATGGTCGAGCTCTGACGTGGCCTAACTCAACAACTCTCTTTCACTTTCATGTTCTAGACTTTGACTTCGCGATACCGATTGATACTACACCGTAACGCTTCAAAAGTTGAAAAGATTTTAACATTCCGTTTATAATATGGTTTATACTATTATATATTGACAGCGAGCGACCACTTTCGAAATTGACACACGCATTAATCAATATTTTCCTTCTTCGTTTGGCAATGCCTTGTGAAACTGTTCTGAATACCGAAACGACAATGCCGCAACACGTACAATAAATTAGGTACAATTGGAATATAACGTTACTTTCGTCAAAAGAAAAATACCTTTCTGGGAGGGCTTCTTGCTCCTCATATTTAAATTGGTGCGAGATATAGCACAGTTGGAAATTTTCCTTGAGTGAGTCAGCAATGGATTCCACTTCTGCCTTTTGTTTATCATTTATATCTAAAAGGCATTTTCTACTAAACATTACTATATGGTCTACATGGTTACTTTCAATTGCTTCAGCCATTCCACTAGTATAAACTAAACCAACGACACAGATCGACAATCGTAACCGAAAAATCTCTTCGACACAAAGTAGATAATATATCTATTATTTTTTCTGTGCAGTGGCTAGAATCTGGGTGTAAAATTCCTTGTAGATTTTGTAAGATATCCTTACCTCAGGCTCCATAATTACAAGCCCATAATGGCTCCATATTCCAGAAAAATGCGCGGCCCTTGTTTTTGGACACGCACTAAGTTTCTGGGATCCACAAATTATTCAAAAAATCACAATTTTAAAGAGCTTTTCGAGGACTATCGTGAATAGTTTGAAAATTCCTCAGTTTATGGAAATCATTGCCATTCATTTGATCAATTCCTGGAAGTTGGAAAAGTCCATAACTTCCTGTTTTATTGAAAATCAGAATTTTTGAAATTACAATATAAAATTTGGATGGTGAAATCGAAAGGAACTTTGAATTTTTTAAAATCGAACGAAATTCTTGAGGAATTAATAAATAATAATCAATGAATAGACTGTACTCGTGTTTTGCGAACGAAAGTATTTCTCTTAGGCAGAATGATTGCTGATTGCAAGACATGGAAATTGATAATGTAAATGCATATGGGCAGAACCGATGTGCAGATCTGACCATACTGGACATTATAGTCCCTTGGAATTCTAGTACCCAAAGCCCTTTTTACGTTGCTTGTCTGCGAAATAGCCCCCTCTTTAATAATCGCTTTTGCTTTTTATGACCAAAAATAATCAGTGGCACACAATAAGAGCAAGGCTGTCTAGAGGGGTATGGTGAAAGAGCAACTTGTATTATATTTAGCATTATATTTAATATTTTGAAAAATTTCATCCCAAAAACAGGGGGAAATGCATTTGACAAAAAACGAATCAGAAAATAAATTTTTGATGGCGGATTGGGCTCCCAATGTAACTTTTACCCTATATAGAAGATGCCCAACAAATAAATGGGAAAAATAGAATTTTATGCAGTCTCACCTTTTGGCTTGATCCAATAATAGGAATGCTGAAGGCCCAAATTTGGTAATCCTGGCATGGTTTAAATTCTTGTTATAACTACTATGCATCAACTTCCAGATAAGACAGCCATCCATGTATGGTATACACTAAAAAAATCTAATTGCAAAGAAGAAGTTTATAGTATGACATGTACTTAGACAATCATATCAAGAATGCTATCAGAATCAGTTACCAGGTTGTCATCTCTTACAATGGCAAACTTACATGAAAAAACCAATTTACGCATACATTTAAGCGGGGACTAGTCCCTATAAACTAGAATATATGATGCTGGCCTCAGTAACTCAGCAAAACCATCTCTGTGAACTATCATAACCAGTTGATATATTCATTAAACTTTGGTACACATCCTATTATGCCCAGATATTCAAAAGGAGTTTGTATATGAAGAAAGCCAATACCAAATCAAGAACATTGTAATTGTTTAACATAATAGATAATACTGATTTTAAAAACAATATATATATATAAAGCACTTTCTCCATGCAATCTTCAGTTTGCCAAATGAGTAAACATTTACTAGCAAAGTAAAATCACAGTATAAAAACAACTAGAGAATCAAAATCCTATTCATACTGTTTCCTTTTTTAACAATTAGCTTTTTTAACAGTTTGGACAACAACCTATTACTGTGACTTCCAAGGAATGAAAATTCACTGCTTATTGACAGTATGATTTTCCAAATGTATTCTCAAATACATCCTTAATGGCCTTTCGTCCATTTTCTGTTAATGACCTGGTTCCAATACCAGTAAATTTTAAAGCTAGTCTGGGCACCTCGCAAACAAGAAACCTGTTCTTTCTATAATCAAATTGTTGCCATGTAGAATTTAATACGTCAAACACATATACGGGTTTTTTAGAGTCAATAGCCATTTGAACAGCCCATCCTGTCCCACCTTCGACTATGCTTCGACGGTAACATATTCGGCCAACTCCAAAGACAGCTGAAGTGTCTTTAACTTGATACCAATTACGTCGAAGCAAATTATCAACAAAGGTTTTACTGGTTGGAAAATTTCGTTTTAAGGTCTTATTGGCTTTGTGCAAAAACGCATCTGCTTGTTGCAACTGTTGCTGAAATAGAATAACCCTAGCACTGTTATTACCAGAACCATGTCCCTCAAAAGAAAATGCTTTCGTTTGAATCCCAAACTTGGCGCCAATCTTCTGCCAATAAAGGTCACTACCAACCGCTCCACCTGAGAAAAGCGTGTAATTTTGGGGGTTTCGTCGGTAGTTCTCCTCGACATCATCTACTACTCTTAAGAAAGACGACATATCCTCATCTTCCAAGTCAAAATCATCAAAATAGCTCTTATCTTCAATAGCAGCAAAAGCCTGTATTTCCACATTAGCGGCCATATTGGATTTGACTGCGTAGAGATAACAGAACAGAATACCTATGGCACCAGAAGCACGCATCATGCACACGCATCATATCATCATTTCTGCCATTTCCATAGTAATTTGTTAAATTTTAATTTATATACGGCACCATTTTATTATACCATAGCCTAACCGTCTTTCTAGTGACAGATCATATAAAAATTGTATGATTTTGATAGCGCGATGGATGTATACTTATATCCAGAGTTTAGAGTTCTTATTTAATAACTGATGTTAAAATATAATCCTGAAAGAACGGCCAAATCATTCGTTTTACGCCGACTAATACTAAAATATTTCAGGTGTAAAAGCATGATTTATGAAAGTGGACAATGTAAGGGCAATGGGACACCCAATTTTGTTGTCTGCCCGCAGTTTGCCCCCTCCAGATACTTTCATGTTTGTAAGTAGTTCATAGTTTTATGCGATATTCTCTTCACTTATAATAAGATCTAGCCGCCCTTGCCAACATTACTTTGACCCCCAGTTGCTCCCCCCCCCCCGCCATTCATTTTAACTGTCACTGGTGTTACGACAAACTTGACCCGCCATCGAACTACAATCGTGTGTCACCTTCTGCGGCGACTACCTTCACTAGCTGTCCTTCTAACAGAATCAAAATCGTTATGTTTTCGATTACTGGTATTGTCACTGACACTTCTGCCAAATTGGACATTTTGGTCTCTACCACAGTTTGCCCCACCTGGATTTCCAAACTTGTTTCCAGTCCTTCTGTTGTATGTACCTCCTCCACCCCTGGCATGACCAGCACCAGAATTAGATGGTCTGGTATTGGGCTGGCTAATTTCTTTTCGTTTTGATTTCACACTGGTCCACTCAAATGGTGAATTCCTGCCGGAGCTCTCAGTTTGTTTACCTAAAATTAAGATAGAAATGACGTATTAGTTCAATTGCAAAGACGACTGAGTAGTAGTAGTAAATACAAAGGAGCGATAACTCCGAATCATATCACATAACATACTTTGGGAAGGTGTCTTAGGAGAGCTCACATATGATTTCTTTGCATTGCAAGGTGATGAACCTGGCTTGGCTGAAAGAAAAGGGGATTGAAATTATTTATCCCAGTTGGACGAGTAGAAGTAAACGATACAACAAATTAAGTAAAAGTGCTAGTTCCTGGAAGGAACAGGAAATTTAGCTGGAAATGGCATATATGTCAGCACAAGGTGAAATACAGCAACATTTTACACATCCTAAGCGAAGCAGTAGTTAAAAGTACAATTTGAAAGACAGAAACTAAATAAAAAAAAAATTAAAAAAACAGACTATACTATAGGCAAAGACGAAGTAACTGCATGGTCTACTCACGTGACGACGACGATGCATTGCCGCTACTTGTACGACGAACTGTTGTATTCATTGTTGATGTCGCAAGACCTCGAGAGCTGGTTGACGGAAACAAAATCTCACTTGCCGGGCCTCGTTCCCAAGCGCTGAGAAAAGGAGTACCGATAGTTGTGGACGAGGTGCTGTTAGTGAGACTACGATGACTAGGCCACGAATCCAAAGACACATCCTAAACAAAAGAACACATCGATCATTGTGGCATTGCCACACTACTTATAATGTATATGGAAATCCTTATATACTCACACTTGAAAGAGATGGTGATACAGGTGAGGCGACACCAACGACAGATTGTTTCAGTGTCAATTCAGCAGTACGTTGGTACGTTCCACCGCCTTCTTGAAGCAGTACACAATGAGTGTATTTTGTACATCGAGGTTTCTTCACATCATTCTAACGAGACAGAAAAACAACTTAAATTATACACAAACAATTATTATACCATCAAAAACGTGACGAGTATGGATTCAGGCAAACGCATATAGTTTTCAATCCATAGTCTAATATCTTCATATACGAAAAACCCCTGCATTTATAAAAACAATTTCTAAAAATCCCACAGGGTAACAACCGAATTTACAGCAGATATTGGAATTTACTACAAAGAGTTGGAATTAAGATTCAATACATTTCCTTCATTTTGGTTCTGTCATTTTCGGGTTTGATTTTCAATTTTCATCTCAAAAATGCAATATATGTATGACAACATGCCAATACCTATGCATGACCAAGATTTTATCTGCGTTTTTTAATTTTTAAGGCCCATGCATGAACGGATATTTACGTTTCCCGTACACCAGTACATATATGTACAAAATCTCAAATTTAATCAATTGTATAGAAATGATAAATAATGGACTTTTATAACTCACCCTGTAATTAACAGTGCATTCAACAACAGTACAGGGATTTTCTCCACACTTCTGCCAGTGTTCCATCACGTACGGTGGCTAGACGATCATGGAGTTCAAACTTAATTCCCTGTTTTAATTGACGCCATACTATTTTGCTGATGGGAATTACTATTTTCCACCCTTAATGGTTAGTCTTCGCCAACTTGTTAATATATTTGGGTAGGTAATTTTTGAAATATAGATTTATTTCATAATAGATTGATAATCTAACGTGTAGGAAGATCCAATAAACATATGTAAAGAAAGATCTACAGTAGTACGTCATTTGATAAAAACGGCCAAATTAATATAATTCAATATATGCACGTAATGTATTTAACTTACACTTTTCAATACAATTGGCTCCGACGATCGATAATTAAATGTAACGTCCTGTACGTGATAAAGAAATATCAAAAATGTAATAACCATAGCATGTTACGTTCAGGTTCAATCCTGTGTAGTTCAAGTATAGACGAAGGGTTTTCTGTAGAGTATATGAACATTGCACGATCCTGAAGTTGATCAGAGTTGAAGCCGGTCCTGGTTACAAAATCGTTTAAGCAACTTGAATTCAAACAAAATACAGTTATAAACCAATCTTTTTCGACGTTCGACGTACAAGATTTGCTGAGACACTCGCCATACGGAAAGGTATAGCCTAATACGTAATACATGCATACCTTGATGTATGAATGGAACGGTCCATCACCGTCGACATCCACATCCGCATACATTTTCCATTTGCAATCCTGTTAAAAGTTTTATATATATATTTTCTGAGAACTGCTGAGCCTAAGATGAAGTGCTTATTACCAAGCTACTATAGTTGAAACATATACTTATATCTTTACTTAGATTGTAAGGCCTGTTTTACACTTCGCTACGATTCCATGCAATCGTAGCGTGACGTAACGTATTTCTTTGTTTCCGACGTATTCGACTAAAACTAATGACTTTAAAACAATGAGATACGTTACGTTTCGCTACGATACAGTTGAAGGGGAAAATGGCCTTAACACCGTAAAGGATCCCTAATATACCAACCTGCACCGTCCTGCCAATACGACAGTGATTACCAAACAGTAATGTCAAAGTGACTATTTTCTGCGAACGCTCATCGTTCACTGCTTCACCCTAAAAATCCAACAGAAAAGCCAATGAATAAATAAAACAAAATTCAAAATAAATACAACAAAATACGACCAAGTAAATCTCCAACTTATAATGAAATAGAGAATAACATATATGGATGCGCGGAAATATGGAATTTATCTCGAGTGAGCGCATTCAGCGAACGAGTGAGATATCTTTCTCAACACGAGAAATAAATTCCATATTTTCGCGCATCCATTTATTATTCTGTTTATTATATAATGAAAAACTGGTTTTTTTGAAAAGTTTTTTATCCCCCTCCCTGATTCCAGTTCGGTGGATCAAACACGATCGCACATGTGTTATTATCGCTTTTCAAAGTGGCGGACTCGTCAATAAAACACGTCTGCATATTATATAATAAAACCAATTATAATTTTTTTCACGTACTTTCTCCAGGGGAGGAAAGTGCAGCATCAGAACATTCTCGTTCTGCAGCTTTGATATTTTGTCCTGTTACAAAAATGCATTATCATATGAAAAACATGGCTCAAAATTACATATATGGACGCTTTGAAATGAGAAAAGGAGGATGATTTCAAACCTCCACGGGGCTTTATGTTGGCAAGCTTTTTAACTAACAAATTATTGCAAGCATGAGAATGATAATTGACAAACTTACCAGAATTTCCAGTCTGTAGCCCAGGGATTGTATTCCCAAATCTTTTAAGTCGTCAATAGTCAAAACTAGCAGTCTATAAATGAACAAGAATATTTCTCAAAATAAGTCAAAATATTTGTTTATAAATTATGTCCAATCTCGCAGCTTTATTACATGCATGCATGTTGAGCTTTGTAGCCTGTTTGTATTGAACCGGATTAATTACAGAGAACATTATGAAGTCAAAGTATCCAATCCCGTACCTTTTCCCATTAATATTATTATCGGCAAAAAGTTGGGCATAATTTGAGATATTTCTGTTGCCAACTGAATAAAAAAATATACGAGATTTTAATATTTGCATTTTTCCAGGAAAGTGACATCACACAGGGAAGGCAATTAGGCAATTGCGATCCTATTGAGGCACATAACGGACTCAAGGTTTTATCATTGTAAGGATTTGAACCTCGGGATGTTTCAGGACTGAATCCACTCCGATCTTAGTTCCCTAGGAATTGTAAACGTTATGTGGAAAAGTCGAAAATATACACAAAAGGAAGTATTCCGTCATAACCTTGAATTCCAATATGCTCCACCCATAAGAACTGAAACAAAAATGGTCAATTCAATGTTCAAAATTTCTATAAATCATGATTCATGCTCATAAATATTATCATGCATGCAATTTAATATATATCAGCGAAATAGCTTACAACGTCTTCTTCATTCCAGGCGTTCACGTCATGTTTACTAACAACCTAGAAATAAACATAAAATTGAATTGTCAACAGTGCTATAAACTTGACACATGAGAGTCAATATTCGTTCGCAAAAGTTTCTATTATTCGCAAAGATTATCGCCTTCCTTCTCTCTTTTCCGTATTTCATTCAGGTGATAACATGAATCATCATTTTGACAAGCAAAATAATTAAACATCATAACTCATGCAGTTTATTCGAAAAAACGTAACGAGCAAAAACTGCGTACCTTGGCTACGTATTGTTGTTCCAATTCTCTTTCACGCTGTATCAGACGTTCTTCACGCTAAATGTATTATGCAAACATACTATATATAAGAAGCAGTCAATTAATTTTTATTAATTTTTTTAGTATAACGCTTTATTTACACAGCTTCGACAAACATCAATCCTCGTTAATATTTTTCATACTATTAAGTAGCTATATATTTACCTTTTCGAGTTCCTTAGCTTTGAGATTTAAATTCTTTTCCATTCGACTTAGTTTTTCCAGTGTTGAGTCTATCTCCTTCCTGTTTTTAAAAATCGAATCAAGTTTTGTCAAAAGACCGCAAAATACTTCTCGATACTGATTTCATCCTTTAGCAAAATTAGCTGATGCCAAAGTTCCTTGAAAAGTCTGATGTTACACGCCGTGTGATTGGCTCTTTAGCTTTGCGATGCTAATCAAGCTTTATGTGACATCAGACTTTCCGCATTTCACGTCATTATGAAAAAGTCTATCATTCGAAACCTATTTTTGGCATCAATTCGAAACCCTCCCTCTCATCTGTGCTTATATACACTGGGGAGCCTAACCTCCATTCGTCTTTCTGGCGAAGAAATGAATTTGTTTCATCCCTCAATGAACCTAGTGAGCAATGATATATATTTGAACGAAAACGGAAGATCGACTAATAAATGAAAGTTTGCCAGTAATAGTCCCTTATATATACATATATGTATGCAACTGTGTTAAATTTGCAACTATGTGAAATTGGTCATCTTATATGTTGCCAATCTAATTTGCATGGGATCATTGTTAAAATTCCATACATGCATGGCGTAACAGTGGTAACAGTGTTAGCTACATGCTTCTCTATAAATCATGTTCTTGCATTTGTAGGACCTCTTGTAGTAACCACAATAGCAGATTCTCCTTCAGTACTAACCGTTGCCGTCCATTTTCTCAAGGGTAGGAATAATCTCCTTAAAACTAGGGCGATTCTAGATAAAATTTAAATAAAAATTTGAAAAGCCTATCAAAAAAGCATAAAGCACGTAATGTATCTCACGTACTGCACGAACAACATTAGCTATGTAAATTACATATGTACATATAAACCTAGACATGAACCGTACTTTTGGATCACTCTCCCAACATTTTCTCATAAGATCAGCAAATTGACTGGGACATGTACTGGGAATTGTTAGACGCTAAAAAAATTAACAAAAATATATGACAATCAGGAATCGTCCGCAGTTTCATGCAACCTTACACATCTAATTGACAAAATGTTTACAGTAGTTGTGTATAGTAATTGTGTGGATGCTCTCAAAAGTAAGGTATGCTGTAATTAAGGTGCAATAGTTATCGTTTGAGCGCAAAGACATGGGAGAAAAAATGAAGGATATGTCGTTATTGAAATGGTCTATATGAAACCATGCAATTAATAAAAATTTCGTCTTTGCGCAAACTTGACTATAGTCAAGATAGAGTCCCTCATTAATTGACCTCCGAATATTCAGATACGCTATAGCGTTAGGAACATGACAAAGTGAAAAACAGACTTAGAGAATCGAAGCCAGTGTAAAATACGTACGAACCTCATCCTTCGTGACAACAAACCAGGCAACCTGAACTCCCTCCATTCCTTTAAAAGGGACTTCACGTGTGAGCATCTCCCATAACACCTGCAGAGTGAAGCAGTTTACAACATATAAGATGACTATATAATTATAAAACCCCTTCACTGGTAAGAGATTGGATTCTTTGTTACCAAAGTATACTAAGTCACACTTACCACACCATATGAGAAAACATCGCAGAGCTCTGAGACAGGGAGACTTTGGATGACCTAGTATAAGTTGAACAAAATTCTCATCATTTTATTCTGATTCTGATAATTTCCATTTTAGCCAAACAAAGGAGGTTTTCGAAATTCATGTTGTACCGTTCATGGAGTCAGTCAGTATATGCGTGACGTTTGCATTATTTCATAAATGAAAGGGTGAGATTCTCCGCAGGGAAAAGTTACGTTAAAACAGAAACACTGGAATGTATAAATCCGTAATCTGTAATCTGCGGTGAATAATATTCTAAACGAACAAACCTCGGGGGCCATCCACGGGAAGGTTCCACTGAGAGACATCTGAGTTGTATTTGTTGCCACTCTGGACGTTCCAAAATCACAAATCTGTCAATAAAATAAATACAATGTATCACACGTAAAGAACGTCACCGTTATCAGTGATTACAGTACACTGTGGAATACAATATTCGGTCGAGTCACTGATAGAGTCAGAGACTCAAATCATCATGAGACATGAGCCGGTACCAGGGGCCGTTTGTTCAAAGCTAGGTTAGCGCTAACCCTAAGTTAAATTTTAATCCAGTGTTTTAGTTTATGTGCTTCTGAACCACTGTTCGTTTTAAAACTTTAGAAAATGTTACTTCTATCAGTCCAGAAAATATATGAAAAAAGATAGTCAACTTTGTGAAGAAGAGATTAAAAAAATTGATGTAAAAATTTACTGGCTTTTGAACTACCGGCCCCAGGTTTTGTCCTGAAGACTGAAGTATTTTCACTCTAAAAAACGATATATATAATTCGCATAAAACTTACCTTGCCAGTCATGTCAGATGCGATGACAACTATAACGATTAGAAAACAAGGATATCATCTATTTCAACAATATGCATTTTCTCTGTTCGTAAGACACGTACTAAAGAAAAACCAAGCGGATTACAAAAAATCATTTCTAACATACCGTTCTTGGATTTTAAATCCCGATGAATGATTTTGAATGGAGCTTCATAATGAAGGTAATTCATTCCTAATAGGAGAAGATGACTTATCTCAATCTGGCACACTTTAAAGTCGTTCTTTTACTTTCTTTTTATGTTTTATGCAGTGAATAGGCACTCAACTTATTACAGTACTACCTTTTGAAATATCCGTTGCCCACTTAACAATCTGCTCAAATTGTAATTCTTTACTGCTATCAGAACAATAGCTATAAACAGATCCCAGAGAAGCATATTCTAAAAAACAAAAGCAAGCCAGTTATACTGATGCAGATGTACTACGCTTGTGCTACACCAAAAAAAATTCTTAGAGTTAAATAACACTTTATCATTCACTTAATAAATGGCTCACAGATTCTCCAATAATCATCCAAAAATGTTGAATTAAAAGGGATTACCAAAAGAACTCTGAAAGTGATTTGTTTTCCAAAACATAAGCGTGTTTCTCTAAAATACGTGCTTTACAAGTGATCAGGTGGAAACGGAAAAGATGGCACATTAGTACATGCTTAACGTTTATGTACAAACAAATTTGAAAAGAACCACAAAAAAGACAACTAAGGCACAGACCAACTTATTCAAAAAGACACCTTTTTGTGTTAATGGTTTATGTGTTACGGTTTCAGGTTACAATTTTTTAGTTACACTTCTTTCTCTAGCTCTTCTGAAAAAATATTAAGTGGTCCTATACATATGCATGCTCTTAGAAATTACAATTTCAGCATATCTCCTCTAATTAACCTACTTTATATTAAAACAAGGTTATATTGGTGATAATGATTATACAGTATATTGATATTGACCATATGGTTAGTACAATAATACTGTACCTGTAACAAGTCCATAGTTAGGTGATGAGTTAAGAACTCCATAAAACTGAATTATATTCCTGTGACTTAACAACTTTAAAACCTCTGCCTGTATAGTAAAAAAAATTATGTTCAATTGAATGATCAGGGATCTTCACTTAGGGGCCAGACATGAAAGGACTGAAAAATTTTGGGGTGCGTAATAATTATATATTAAAATGGCTAAATGTATGAGACATATAATATTTTCAGAGTTTGGTGGCAGAAATGGGGTTACTGAAAATATGTCATCTTGCACATTAAAATGTCCAGGACTTTGCTATATGATGCCTTTTAAATGAAAAAAGGATTTTACTCATTATACAATATTAGATAATATAGAGCACTTTCACAAAAGGCTATACGTCTATAGCTACCATGTTGGTGCTCTAATACAACAGAATTTTAATATGTTAGACTGTTTTATCCACAACGTACACCAAGGCATTTGTTGAGTTGGTCTTCTGAAATGCATGGAAATACTCTGTTCCAACAAAATAGAGTGGCTAGTTGATTGATCATCTCGTAAATGTACTTAATGAATACAGAACCTGCTTTAAAATATCACCAAAATGTCCAAACAACTGCTGCACAGCTAGTATATGGCATAGTACTGCCAGCAATAATGTGATTGCAAACTTAAGCATTTAAACTAAACATTGTGTTGCGAGAAAAGTGAACTAATTTAAATATATTCTGTCTGGAAATTGCACTCTTAGTCTTGGACTATAAATTTCACTTATATTTATTTTTATTAAACTGGCAAATTTTGCCTGTAGATGTCCTCAATGAAATGTTCCATATATGCTGAAGTCAGACAAAGAGAACTTCTGCATGTAGGAGTTCAAAAAACCTGTCTGGTATGCACACAATACAGCTCATCAAGATGTGCATGCACCAACGACACCTCTTTGAGTTTTGCTATTCACAAACTATTTAATATTCTGGGGAAATACCCAATCAAAACTCTTTCACTTTTCCATTTATTGACAACCTAGCGTTTCTGGCTAGTGGCTAGTAGAAATATAGTAAGTAAAATATAGCATTATTTTTGAATCGGTATATATAAAAAACAAAATATTGATATTTGTTATGGTCTAGCAATATTTGTCAAGTAAATTCGAACAAGTGCACAATGACAAATTTATAATATGGTCAGGATTAACATACTTCATTATCCAGGCGAAGTACTTTCTTTACTGCGACAACTCTTTCTTGCGACTTCCACAATGCTCTGTACACTGATCCAAATGATCCCCAACCAATACATTCATAAAATTCTAAATCGTCAAACGGAATTTCAATATAAGACATATTGCACTACATACAAACACATGTTGTTGTCAGCCATTGAAAGGTGCTCTAACCGGGGGGGGTTAGATAAAAGAATATTTCTTTAATTAGGGGTCATAGAATAGCGGAAGAAAAAATGTGAATTACTAAATGACATGTGTAAATTAAATGAGAATGAATTTGTGTATTTTTTATATTGTCATGAATGATATCAAACTTGAATTATTTGATACAATGGTAAAATGAAATAATTTGTAACAGGGCAACGAAACATTTGCAACTTTTTGACAGGTCACGTGCACTGACTGTTTACCCCTCAGCACGCCTGCTCGCAGGTTAAATCTTTACATGCGCGAAATGTGCGTGTAATATAATAACCACTGATAACTGTAATTTTCAAAGATACTTGGTTGGCCTGGGCTGGCAGTATTTCAGTATTTGATCGTTTTAAACAGTTAGCATGTGAACATCTAAATTAAAAATTATAATAATATGAGTGTAAAGCTACAACAACGAGTTCTACTTGGGTTCAGTGATATTGCTGCTGCTGGTTGTCGGGCACTTCTTGGAGTTGATTTGCACTACCATTCAGATGCAGAGACCATACATCAGCAAGTTCCCAATCATGATCGTACCAGTTTCCTAGATCTTGGCTTTGTCAGTTGCAAAGGAGAAACAGAGTTTGACAATTCTTTCAGTCCAGTGCAGATTACTAATATTCCATCAAAAAAAGTCTCAATAGTTGTATTCAATTGTAGACCATCTTCAGATGTCTCTGGTGAACTAATAGATTGGATTATGGATATGATGGTGGCAAATAAAGTTGAAGGTCTGCATATCCTGACAGCTCTTCCTATTGCTGATATAGCAAGTAATGTCATTTATGAGATCTCAATGTTTCAAGAAAAGTCGAAAGGCTTTCCTGACCCCCCAAAAGATACAAAGATATCGGATAACGTATTGAATAAGTTAATACAGTTTGTTCATGTGGTTAAAATACCAATGTCATGTTTTGTGGTAAATGGAAGAAAAGCAAGGCAAGGACCAGCAACAAAGGAGGAGTTGGGAACTATTCAAGTGTTGCAATCTTTAGCAGAGGAACTAACAGGCATTAGGTTTAACATACTTACAAGCAGAGAGTTGGTTTATTTTGAACTTGAAGAAACTGTCACTGATGAAGTAAAATCCATGTACTTGTAACTGTGGTTTCACATTGAAGGAATAGTACTAAATATATAAAAAAGCTTTATAAAAAATCTTATGTACATAATGACTGTAACAGTTTTAAATGAGTTTAGTTTAGTTTAGTTTAGTTTAATGCAGTTAGATTTTTGTGGTGTTTTGCAATTCACTAAAAGATATTGACTATAAAGATCATTGATGATTGATGGAATTTTGATGATTGATGGAATTTGTAGAGCATTAGTCAGAATTTCAAGGTCTAAATGCATGCATGAAATCTTGCTACATTACCGAAATCTTATATGCTCCTCCGAGCATGTCAAAATAATTGAAAGTATAAAATGATGTCTTCTGGAATTAGTGTTAATGTTGGGGCAATTGCAATTTTTGTGATCAATGTAAGAAATAGGCGTTAGGCAGTCGCTACCAAACTACGAGGGCGTATCATCTATCTACTCCTTCAGAAAGTCTTGAAGCTACAGTAGACGATGCATCAGCTCGATGCAGAGGCACGTTTTGATAAATTATAAAGATTTCTTTACTACTTAGATTTGTACTTTAATGCGAATCCGAAATATTTTCTGCGAAAGCTCCAGTCGTCAGTTACGACTATACTATAGTATAGGTTTGCAAACGCGTTTCAGGGCAAGAAAAACAATTCGAATTTCACGGACCAAAATAACGCTTGTCAGCACCCCTGAATGTAGGCTACTAATGAAACCAACTTAGAAAAAAGTCAGCCTGGGTCATCAGCAAGGTGAAATGAAGTCTCAGAGATACTGCTGAATTTGCCAAAGACAGATTAAAGTGTAACAATAGCACAGATTAATGCATGAAATAACAAACATACTTAGTTATTTTGTTTGAACGTCGCCCTTCCGCAGAATAGAAAATAGTTTGTCAAACTTACTGTGACATGTCAGGATAAGACGCCAACCATGGAAGACGACCAACTCACAGGAGCTCATTAGTCGAGTTTCCTGCACGAAATCATTAGTCATTCTTAATGTACCACAAATGACTTTATATACTGGATCAGACATGCATACCACTGGTCCACTGAAATCATGCAGGAGTCGCTCAGGAGTTTCAAATGCAAAGTCTCTTAAGAACTTCTATTGTCTAATTCTACTGCATGATTACCCGAGCATGTATAATCTACTTGTCAAATTCCAGGTGCCGGATTATTCTCCGGATTATATGTGCGCCGGATTACAAGGGATTTTTAAAAAAATAAAGAGGTTCTCCGAGTCGCAGTCTTTCAGGCTTTATTGATCGTTCATATGAAATATGGAGCAGTATTCTACCTACAGGCTACAGGCTGCTATAATGCTGGACAACCTAATATAATCTATCTGATTTTCGGGAACTTTGGAAGGACCACTAACTTGATAGTTATAAAGCTGTTTAACCAAAGTTAATAGATTTTATAGTAAAAAACTTTTGGTAAAAAGTTTTTTTAATATTATAGCTATATATCACTCTACATGTAGTTTATGTTTTCATTATCAGTGATATCAAACTCTGCTCGCGTGGTTGACACCACTAGATGTGAACAAAGTTCCACAATCTTGAAATATACTCTTTGCTTCCATCGATTGTCGTAATATTAATCGCATATTTTACTCCTTAATGAATATTAAGTTTAAGCCAGGTTAGAGTTATATGAAAGGATCATATTGACTTTTTTCTGAAGCTTTGTTATAATTGCATGACTATAGCTACATAATAATTACTTTGCATATATCTCCTCGTTGACAATCAATGCGCGTGCGGAGACTGGGAATGATTAATCGCCAAGTGGTTGTTTATTGAAAACTACACGCCTTTTTCGTGCGTCTGAATAACGCGTCACGGAAACGAACGATAGTGAATAACTGAAACGCATATAATGCAAATGAGCTAAACGCAAGAATTAAAACAATTGTACGTACTTTTATTTTGGAACATGTCGAAAACGAAAAAAACAAGCTCAAACGACAGACCTCCCGTCTTTTTGAGAAGTTTAGAAATCATTGCCAAACTTCTGACAAGTTCGCAAAGACAAATTGTTATTAGCGTGAGGGTGTTTGCTTTCGGAACGGAAGCGCGCTCTCTAATATGATGGATTGCAGGATGGACCGGTTAACCAGATTACTCGCATTAAAAGAATTAAAGGAATTACTAAGACTAACTGTATATTGAGCAAAGCGTGATAATTGGGGGCATTTAGCGTCTTAGCCTTCCGAATTGAAGAGTTTAGCAAACTAGAATTGATTACGAACAATTGTTGGGTATTCTGGAGGGGCAGTAAGGGGTGCGCGATGTTTGCGTGGTCTGCGAGTGAAATACACACCGCTTTGCGGCAAGCTTGATTTAATAAAATTTTTGACGAGCACTTGTCATTGCCTTATCGCAAGATTGATGATCTCAGACCGCTTGCCAGGTAAAAAGAATGCGCAGAATCTTGAGATGCGTAACACGAAGACGAAGCAGGCGTGGATGGTCATTAATCATTCTGTTCAAATCAATGTCTCTCCACCAATCTACGTTCGCAATATTCCTGTGGCTGTTCACTAGTGATTTATGGCCCTTTGGATTGTCTATAAACACCACGGCGCCCGGGCGAGAGGATGTGCGTTTCGAGAGTTCGATGCTTTTACAACAAACTGCGCTCAAGAAATTGGGAGTTCGAGAGAACGAGATGAATGCGATCACGCTGAAGTTTTTCATGTCCTTGACGTTGATGTGCTGTGCCACGGCAGGTAAATGATAGTTTCTTATATAATGTCAGAAAATACTAACATTAGCGTCTCAGGTGGCGTTTAACAGTCAAATAGTTTACTTTTTACAGTATAAACAGTTTTAAGTTTTCCGCTTAGGAAGACCTTTGAAAAGCTCTCTTGTTGAACCTCAAAACGGCAATAGAACAGCCGAAATTTGTACAGTACATTACAAGAATATTTGATGTAACATTTGAGACAATAATGCCGCTTTTTAATTCTAATTCCCAGCTTACGCGCGATTCACACACTTTGCCTTGACTTGCTTGGCGCCATGAATGCAAAATGGAGTATTGTATAAAACTCTTGCGCAATTGGGTACAAAATACTTCAGGGTTTTCTCACTTAAACGAAGTCACGGTTAGCGTGTGTGGTGTTATTTTCCTTTTCGTGTTAAAACTAACGACTCTACGTGGCTGAACATGAGCGGAAACAATGTTGAGGATTTTCGATACTTCGGATTTCGTCTCCGGAATGACGGAGGATAATCATTTTGCTGAACAGAAAGCAAGACTATATGAGAGATTTGGGAAAGGAAAACACCTATGCAATTGTTTGAAACTATTTTGTGTTCGCTTATTGATTCCTAATGCGTCTAACACCCTAAATCGTATCATCTCACCTTACAACAAACACCGGATCATAAAAGGTTAATGGCGACGCAAGTACAAGCTGGTCACGAAAAGGACACACTTGACTTGTCCGAGTTCTTTTTTCTTTCTTCAGAAGAGAGTTCTTCATACACGTTAACTTTGAACTCAATAACTACCTTAGTTCATTCATCTCTAGTAGTTTTGTTTTTAAAAAGAGTTTTTCTGACTCAGTTAACGTTGTATGTGAAAGCGCATGAGTCAACAGCTTGTACTTCGACATTTTCAATTTCAAAATTAATATTAAAACCGTGCCACATATTCAGTAACCGTTAATAAATTCTGTGTCTGCTATTTAAAATAAACCACATTAATAACGCGAGTTATAAAAAGACGTTTCTGTTAGGATATATTTTTCCAAGTTAGAAAAAAACACAAAGCAAGCTTTTCAACGTCACCTTATTCACTGAAAATCAGATACCTCAGTGTCACTGTTAGTATTATACTAACAGTGTTTCAAAACGTATAGTTATACTATCTTCATCGACAATGCAGGGCATGACAAAGTCAAATAGTTAAATCAAACTGACTGTCCATAAAAGCTGGTGAATTAATTGCCTCAAAACTAGTTCATGAGTTTATGCATTCGAAATGTTATCGTCACATTTGCTTTCGAATTTGTCATAACAACCCATATTGTGACTGCTGAATTTTATCTTTCCAAGTGTTTTGTATGACCATAAGTTGTGCATTCTTCACACAAGAATTTCGGGTCAACAACTGACTTATATCATTCGAAACGCTCTAGAATTATGTCTCACAACTTGTAAATTATATTACAAGAAAACCAGACAGCCAGTCAGATTAAAATATAGCCTTAGAGAACGGAAAAGTTTGATTTATGAACTGGCGTACAAGCTGTTCGCAAAATATGTTGGCGGCTTCTCAAACAAAATATAAATTTCCTGCAGTAATACAGCTATAATGCGTTGTATAGAAATTAAAGATTGTAATTTAACTATGTATTTTCCTTAGTGCCAGTATTCAAGACGTATACAATATGATAGTTTGCGAATATAGTAATTCCCACTTTCAAAAACGCGAAGTTTGAAAAATAAAGAAATTTGTACAAAGGAGAAAAACCGGAAATTAGACGACCATGTGGCATGAAAAGGTGTTAAACAGCACAAAATAAGTTCATACTTTACGACCATCGTTCTAAAAGAGTGTTAAATCGCGCGAATGATACACAGATATACGTCACTGTAAAGTTTGGTGTTTCTGTCAAAAGCATGATCTAATATTTTGAAATCCTCATGAGTATATAAAAGACTTTTAAAAGTCATTCGAACAGTATATTGTTATCCTTTCCTGAGGGTTTTGAAATATAGACGTTGAACCAATTTCATTTGATTTCATTCTTTCATAATCCAATGCATGTGATCTATGAACAACTCTTATATCCATATGCATTGTGCAAAAGTTATTCCATTGGGATTGTTCTATATATGATTAAAAGGATAGTCAAAACAGCGAATGCTACAACATGAACTCAGGGTTGAAGAGACTGATTTTAGTCTTGTTTACTTTTGTTCATTCACAATTGATTTACCAAATATAGTAATTACTTTTATAGTTGATATATCTTGGTGTAGGGGTACTTCGGACTATAAGGTTCTCTGCTCTTCAAAAATATCTACGCCGGTTTTATTGATCTAATTAGTGATTTAAAACGAAAAGTCCATGCAGGAAGGAGAGAAACGTCCTAAAAAAAGAAACTCCGCTACTTACTTAGGAATAAAGCCCTCTTTGTGTTAGTGCTTATGTTTTTTATCTCACTTGTTTTGGGTTGATGTTCTAATCTGTCTCATCCTTGTGGTCTTAACCAAACAGGTGACGACAACAAGGTTTATGTTTCATTGATAGCGACTTTTAGGACAAAATGAGCATATTTTTTTCAAAGATAGGTGCAAAATTAATGTATATATAATCCGTGTTGAAGCGAAAATATTCTGTTTCTATAAGTTCGACTTTGAATTATCTCCAGATGTCACGTTTTTGATCACGTTAATTGAGAAGTGAATGGACATCCGGAAAACTTTGTGAAACTTGTGACCATTTTCAGTATGCCTAGCTTTGTACAAGCCTTTTCACGGAGAGAATATTTTCAGATGGTTCGTCTTATAACAAACAACTGTTCCATACATCGCTTGTGTTTCGTTTGCGAGTTTAAAAGCTTACCCTAGACATTGTTATGTCAAGAGGGAAATACCTGTCATCCATATGTAAAGTATTAGTATTTGGATGGTCGACCACACCCATGACCTCAGCAATCAGCAGGTCTGGGATCAGGTTTTGATTTCGGCATTCTAAAGGTATTGCAATATCTTTTTGTGTGCGAGATTTTACTCATCCATACACATGCACTTAGTTCAAAAATTCAAGTAATATACTTTGATTAGAGGCATCGAAAGACACTACACCTCAAAATTGTATAATATCTATAAACTTCTTGAATTATACATTCACCTTTACCTACGGTTAAAGAATCGTCACCGCGTTTTCCCAATTCCCAAGAGTCAATACGAAAACGTCGAGAAAGTTAATTGCCAAGAGTCAATACGGAACGTTTTGCAAATAGCTTTATAAATAGGTTATACTTTAGGTATAAGCTAACACTGTTTAGTGGCTGCTCTCTTAGCTTTAATATTTCTATATTTATACCATTTCTCCCTGTAACTCTTGATATGTACTTTTATCAATTGAGTAAAGACCCATTATTATTATCGTCATTATCGAAATCCTTCTGAGTAATAAGCATGCGCTGTATTTATTAATTTTTATGCACCCACTCATTGGCACTGCCATCTATATTTTTTTTATTTAGATTTACCATGTAATTCATCGGTCGGTATAGAGAGTGGCGATTTACCAGATCATTCATTCCTTGCATCATCATTCAAAGCTGGTCATTTTCCTTATCTCGGTCGACTGAACAACAGAATAAGAAAAATTAATGAAACGAAACGAATATGGGGTGCCTGGTGTGCGGATGACGCGAATAAAAATCAATATATACAGGTATTGGAAAGCGTTTAATTTAATAACCCATAAATAACTGCGCTTTTTATAAAATATCCATAAAACAACTATTTTAACGTGAAAAGACTCAGAAGACGCCTTTTCATCATATATCGAAGATCAATCATAATACATTGTTGTCAAAACTTTATAGCATTAGAGTTGTAATCATATTTCATTGTATAGGAATTCCTTTTTGTTTATGGTTTTTTCATTGCTTTACAATCATATACAAATTAAATGCTAAGTATTCTTGTCGTGGTCAAAAAGATCAGTTAGTTTCGTTTTGAAAAGCAACCATTTTATATATTTGCCATTTCACACTTTTATGTAACGTCAGCAAATTTTGGTGCATGAGTAAATATCCCCTCGGAGATTACGTTTTCACTTTCACGTGTCTTTTTAAAATGTAATATTTCCATATTTTCATTGTATGTAGGTTGACTTAAGAACAGTCCGAAATGTGACAGGAGTAGCTACCCAAGGTTATGTCTATGGATCTGTCACTTCGTATCAAATTATGTACAGTATCAATGGAAAACAATGGTTTCCATACAAAGACAATAGCACAATGAAGTCCAAGGTTTGTACACATTTAAATGTTTTGTAAAACGAATAAAAAAATGTCGAACGTTAGTGGTCATATTTCAAAAATCTTCCCCATATAGATCTTCATGGGCAATGAACATAAAGGCAAGAGAGACAAAATTGTTCGTCATAAATTAAACCGACTACTTGCAGCAAGATATATTCGTTTCAACCCGTTATCATGGGTCCAAGTTGTGTGCATGAGAGTTGATGTCTATGCCTGTGAACAGCCAGAGGAAGAAATTCCAACAACACTCCCCACCACTCAAGGTAAGATGTATATACCACCACCGACACACATGGCCGTCTGTTAGGGACATATGAGAACTAGGCATTAGGAGTGGTACATAAGAGGTTTATATATAATTGCAACGAGAGCTACTTGAATATTCCATTTGATAATGACATATTGCATGCATGAAGAGACAATATAGACTTAAATTCTCGAGAATTTTTCGCTTCTTCATGAGGTAATTCTCATTAGTATCTATAAATGTACGAAAATTTTGAAAGCTAAATTTCTTTTTTATGTTTAGAATATCTAACGCCAACAAACAATGTTGCTGTTAAAGAAGCTACTGTCAAAAGTGGAATTTTAGATGAAAAAATAACGAAGATGCCAACAAAAAAAGGTAAGGAGAAACTTCGCCGAAGGCATTAAAACAATTTATATAAATAAATGAGGTATTTCCAGGGATTATCTAATGTTTCTAAATGCGTTGAGAAGTGCGACGTTTATAAGCTGCCCATGCATATGTCTGCAGAATGATTGACCGACTTGGAGCTATATTCTTTGTCTTTGGCTGTCTAAATAATTGTCTCTAAGTAATATTGTTAACTATTGTTTCGACTTTAATAATGTGATGTTTGTCCTTTTATCGCAGTCTATTTGGTTGAATCGAGTTCTACTGAATCTACTGAACTTAAAGATGGACGCAATTCTGGTATCACAACCTGCTGTTCCTTTTCCATTTTGTTCACATGTCTACTATTCGTCCTCAGCAAATTAGACTTATAGCTTGTATAGATTTAAATTTTTTCCAAAAACAGTCTAAGCTCCATTGCAATAATGAACCGACGAATGTGGCAGTTGAACGGTGTTAGAAATAAAACCATGAATGCAGAACAATGCATATAAGATCCGTCGCTTAATTTCATTGTGGAAAGATATTAAACTTGGGACAAAGAAAGCAGGACTGTAACGCCATTGGAATTTTTACTTGAACATAGATTGAACAATGACAGTGTAAATATTATGTTTTTGAATATTGAACAAAAATAATTAAATAAATTTATAGTAGTAATATTCTGTCTTTATCGGGGTGTTTTCGAGGTTTTATCAACTCATTACTCGGTATAGCCTCCTCCGCAGGCATCTTTTATGTATTAAATTATATTATAGGTTATTAGGCATGGGTTGGCCCAAGCCAAATATGCATAAGAGATGCCTGCGGAGGAGGCTAAACGCGTTATATCATTCTTGTTTTTTACGATAAGGATATTGGTTTGTTATGGTATGTTCACGGTTATGTATGCATGGTACAAAGGTACAGATGTGCAACCAATTCAATATGGCACTGATTAGATTATATATACTGCATGATTCGCTGCTACTACCTTAGTGTAGTTGAATCAGGGCCTGTGATTTTACCTTGAAACATGAACATTTGCTCCGAGTGCGCTTCTTCACACTCGTTGTCTTGATCATTGGGCTTCGTAAGAACACCCATGGAAGGATTGATATCGTAAGAACACCCATGGAAGGACTGATTACTCACAACAAAATCTATCAATCAGTACTTTAAATAAAAGTATTTAAAAATTAGAATTTAACGTTTAACGAAGTATGTGTAGACTCATATTTATACCGTATATATACACTTCATTCATACTAAAATTATAAATATGTCTTATTTAGACATATGTTTTGTATATATCTCTTTTTTTCAATTAATTGAAAGTTAGGTCACCTCAAGGTGTGTCTCTTAAGGGCGGAGAACATTGGATACTGTCAGTTTTGAAATTAATTAAAAGCATGGTGATGACAAATCCGTAGCCAGTATGGCGTGTTAAGTGAAAACAAGCCTTACCGCGGATATTTTATCTTGAAACTGCGTAATGAATCACGCTATTCAACGTTGCTGCGTTATTTTATTCTACCAGGCATTGTCTTTTTATAGTATTTTATTCTACCAGGCACTGTCTTTTTACAGTAGAGCTCTCTGCATGATGATTATTCGAACGTTAATCGTTGTGTAAGCCAAATATGAATATTACTTTAATACTGAGTCGAATTTTTGGACCTCGTTTTTTAGACTAAATAGAGGAACTTTTTATGAGACTTGTTTGCCGCAATCAGAATTGAATAGAAATGCCTGCGGGGTTGGCTATAATCAAAACTTTTTTTCTCTCAAAAAAAATTTGTTTTCTCAAAGAAAGTTTTTTTGTTTCTCAATTTCTGACAAAGCATAAGTTGTTGTAAAAAGTTTAGTTGGAAAATAAAGTTTGAGTAATTTATAAATTCTCTTCCCTTACATTGTTAGAAATCGCTAAAGGTTCCATGAATTCATTTGACATGCAGGAAAATAATATTTTTACATCAGCCAAGGGACCTAACACATGGTTTAAAATTAAAATTAACCCATTTTTCAAAATTCCTAAGGAAACAATTTTTGCTGTATTAATTTTGAGCATTATTTCTGAATAACGGACATTAAACATAGTTTGCAATGAAGTCACTTTATAAAGTAAGGTAGGTAACTATTTAATTATTTTCGCTATTTTTTATGCACTTTTTCACCATCTTTCTAGGTTTTATAAATTTCGGCAGTGCATTTCACAGTCATATATTGACAGTTTAGGCAAGTTGCAATAACAGAAGGTATTGTCAGTTTGACTACCTTGGCAATGACACAATTAAGTTACTGTGGTGTGTGCAGTCAGTTCTTTCTCTTCAAAAAATCACTGTTTTCAACAAAAAACGCAAAACTTCAAAAAATGGTGGATCACTGTGTGTATAGTTTTATGTTGTTTAATCTGCCAAAATCAGCTGGAATCAAACCAAAAGGTTTTTAAACCAAGATGCTTTGCCAGATATATATTGATTGCAAGATAGACTTATGAGTAAGCCTCTCAGGCATTTCCAATAATTGACAATGATCTCAAGTCATTGAGCATGTCTTGCACATCAAGTTGAACATCTTCCTCATCATCAGCAACATTATCACCCTCAAGTGTGTGGACCAGGTCACTATATGCTTGGCAACATTTGCTGTAGTAATCAACTTGTGACCTTTGTAAGGCTTCAAAACATGGTTCAAAATATGTAACTCTACCTTCCCACAGCTGAGGTAGCCCATCCAACATTAAAACATTTTGAGTTTCATAATCAATTCTGGCTGTCTCAAGTTCCTTCTCATACTGTTCAAGTTTACTCATGTTTTGTGCAGTCTTTTCCTTATCTTTGTATTTGTCAACTTTTCCCCTTAATCTCATGTACTCTTGTAAGCACTGCTCCCGCTTCTTTACACCGCTATTAACGCTTGGAAAAACACCATAAAACTTCCTCATAGGTTCAATTGTTGTTTTGACAACATTTGACGCCAATTCAACTCGATGCGATTCAAGACTTTTCAACGTTTTCGCAAAAAGATCAGCGTGATTAAGTCCATTTGATTCTTCATTTGTAGGCATAGTAGAAATATCTTGAGCAATCTTGAGCTCTATTTTTGTCAGTTCTTCAAACGATTCGTTGCAACGCTTCATGCCCTTGTAGAGCTTTTTTGTGTTCGCTTCAAGTTCGTTGCATCTTGCTATTTCTCTTTCAAACTCTCGGTCGACACTTGATTTCGGCGCAAGTTTCTTTTTGTTGAAGAAGCTCCAACTCATTTTGAGCTCTATATTTGGTATGAATATCGTAACTTGGTTAGAAATTTTAAAATATTAAAAATCATTCTAAATAAATAAACAAACTTTCGCAAATCTTTCTTTCTGTAGTACAAAAATCAAGCCCCAGAGTAGACTTACATGAAGTACTGCATCGTTAAGAAACGCGATCCCTGCACTGAGGATCACTGACGTGACTGGCGCCAAATCAAGGTATCCTTAGGTATATGGTACATTCATTGGTAAACTGTGGTATAGTAACGCAGGTACCTTAACCCAACTCTATAGGATAAAATATGTATATATCAGTAGTCTTTGATAGTAAGCCCCGATCTGATATACGTGCAGTATAGGGTGTTATTTCCTAGCAATATATCTTAAAAGTCGAGGCGCAGTTTGCATTAGGTTTCTAGATCAATCGTAATTTGTAAAGTCGTGAGCTGAGAACGCCTTTTGATAGCGGTATAGTTGCTATTTCAGTGTATTATAAGATCAGTTGTAGCAAGAAAAGATAAAAGGTCAATATGCCGAGGTTTCTAAATGGGAGGATACACGAGAATAAGTTTATTATACCTCTTCCAAAATACTTGCTTTCAGGTCCTCTAAAGGCTAAAGCATTCTCTTCCACAGCAGAGAGAACATAAAACGGTTCGAATTGTATTTAAAAACTATCTTTTGTACATATTTATTAGACATCATTTTAACTATATTCTATTTTCTTTCTCCTCTTTTTCGTTTCTTAAGCATTTCTACAAGAAACTTGTATCTCGCCACACATTCTTCCTGCAAAAAAAATGACACAAAAAAGATGTCACTATAAAGACGTGGTGAACACAATCACGATTGTTCCGCTTAAAGTAGTCACCATCCTTTAGTGAACTAACCTTGGATTTACCAGGTACATTTCTGGCAATCTGTGTCCATCGATCGGATGCGTCTTTGGCAACTGTGGCCAATGCTTTTTCAAAAAGTTTTTGTTGATTTTGTGACCAAGCGTTTTTATCGTCCTCTAAAGACTCTGCTGCTGATAAATCTGTGGTTGAAGACTTAGCAGCACTTGCAGTAGAATATCCTTTGTCTTGTATTTCTGATTTTGTCACACCATTTGTCGTCGGCTTCACTTGGTGATCATTTGACATCCCGTTATGCTCCTCTCTAATAACTCTAGTTACAATGTTGTCATCCAAATTCGCTGTTTTTTTGTTATTCGGAACAAGTCTTGCCAAATCTCCTGGAAAATGTTATCAACATCAGTGAAAGTTAGCAACACAGCCTCGTACCCAGGCGCATTAAAATAGGCGACTACAGTTTTTTATATCGATCTTCGGCTAGCGCGCACGCGGGGTGCTTGAGTGGCGCTCTCCCCAAGCACCCCTGCGCGCCCGTATTGATATTAATTATGCAAAAGATTGAATTAATTAAAACCACATTTTAAGCAAAAGACGCCTGGATACGTTCGTGAGAAACGCCCAGGACAGGACAACAACAATATCACCAAAAATACTGAGACGGCAACCACGTACAGCAAAATCAATTGAAGGAACTCCTGATTGCAAGCAATGTGGCCTAATTTTTATTTGCATCAAATACAAATCACACGTAATCGAACAGGATTAATGTAATTGGTCAAATATAACAAACCCGGATGAGGAACGGCTTGGTCCTTTATCATCGACTTCGTTTGCTTAACTTGTGTAGTGATCTACAAAACATTGAACTATTCATTAGGTGGTTGTTTTCCCTGCATGTTTCCCAATGTAAAAAATATAAGAACACCATCTACCAATAGTGCTTCCGATCAAGATTCTCTAAAATCTTGACCAACGTACATAGAACGGTTTTTCTACTGAACGCACTAAATATAAGTTCAACGAAGTATAGTAGTAGGTACAGTAAATAGTAAGAAGAGCAGGTAGAATTAAGGTGCGGTGAGTAGGTCATTACATTTAAGTAATGGTTAAGATACAGTTAATGGTTAGTACTTTATGAAAGTACAGCAAATTGTACTTACATCTTTTACAGACCTGCCCATATCGCAGCCAACCTTTTCCCATCGGCCAGGAGTACCACCAGGATATTTCACCATTAAACGAGATAATTTTGAGCGATCTTCTTCACTCCATTCACCTTCCTATTTCAAAGCAATATAATTTATATTCAATGCATAGTTTTATAAGTACTCATTATTTCTATGTCCTAACCAGGCGCATCATAACCTCCGGTTTGTCGACGCGGGCGCCTCATGAGGTCATGTTGATCAACTTGCTGTTTGTAGTGTAAGCGTAGTGTAATCAGAGAGATTACATCCATAAGTTGTATTAATTTGACACTTTTGAGCAAGACCGAACTATGCGAATTCTTTAAATTTCTGGCACTACCATAACGAGGGTATCTAATACATCACCTCTACCACCAGCTACATACTTTAAATACTTCGCTCACATACCCTCTGTCCCTCCATTATTCTATTTCCAATCTCCGTTGTCCCCATGTTCTCTTCATCGCCATCACGTGATAGGTGCGTGGTCACAGGCGCACCTTCCCATTTAGCAACATCTTCCGAACTCAAACCTGGCTGTTGTGTGACGCGTTGCCGACGTGGCTTCGGTTTTAAAGAGTTTTCTGAAAACATAAAAGAAGAACATATTGTATTCTATTAACCTCTCGTTGGTTTATAATCTCTTGAGAGAGAAGACAACATACATATTGGAGACGGGGCTTGCTTGAGAAGGGGGTTAAAGAGATAATACCGTTATATAAACAGTGGTTATACATGTACCTAATTCTCTTTCTCGTTCTCTTTCCTCCTCTTCTTTCAGTAATTTTTGTCTCATTTTCTCTTGTCTGGCAAACTCTCTTCTCAGCCGAGCTTGTTGAATGCTCGACACAATTAATCGATAAAGAACAAACGGCAAAAGATCCCAGAATGTTGGCTTACGCACTCCTTCTTCGTCTGCAAAACCACCGATAAAACAAAATGAGTCAACCTATCGGGTACAAATATCTTTGGCATCTGACTTATAACTAAACATCCGGCTGTCCATCCCACCATGAGAAGTGAGGCAATAGAAATTAATAAGATATCTACAAGCATTAGTACGCAATGAAAATACTGGGGTTGAGTAACTAGATTGACGGTCTGCATGAAACTGAGCATTTAGAGAAAGTTTTTAGAGAAAGTTTGATGTGGCACAAAGTTTGATTGGCTCGTTAGTTCTGCGGAGACAATGAAACTTTGGTAACATCAGACTTTCCGCGTTTCATGTTATTTCTGAGAAACTGATAAAGGTCTATTATTTACCTAAAATATCTTCGATTTGAACATCATCAACTACAGCTCCCTGCTTCAACAGTTTTCTATTTCTTTTCTCTTTTTTCTTCTTAAACGAGGTCAATACTTCATCCTGAATTTATGGAAACACTTAAAATCCCTTTCAACAGTTTAACTCTTCTAGAAGTTCTTGTTACAATAGACAATAGCCATTTGAGGACACAGGTACTGTATGTGTGTTACAGTACTACAATCTACAGTATATACTAATAAAATTTCTAATGCTCAGTTTGAATTTCAAAACCTTTCGAGAAATTCTGGCCTCTCTAGATCAATGGAGAATCGTTGTAAACAATGTAGGAAACTAACCAACTCAAACTTTCGTTCCAGGTATATGGACCATGCAATGATGAAATGTCCAATAGTGAAAATAACAAATATGAAAAGCAAAAATTCCAAAAAGCCCATTTTTCGTACACGTCGATAATAAAACACTGGTTGCCGCCAATCAGGCAAACCATCTCGTAATATGATGTCATATCTGAAACAAATAATATGAATTACAGAGCTTTGCAACACATAAGTTTATGTTATATCTAATGACAGTGAGTGCACACTTTCCTTCCAAAGATTGTTGCACTTCTGTAAGGGAGTAGAACACAATGTGGGAACATTCAAATATACACCTGGAACAACGCGAATGCATTGTCTAACAACTTTATCCGTCATCCAACAACAAAGTCTCCTCAACGTTTTGCAACTGTCAGGAGAGTATGGTAGGTAATAAAACTCTGCGTACAAGGTTGGCACCCCTCCTAATGAAGGCCTTTGAGCCAAAACAGTGAGAGGTGTTTTTGTCTATTTTAGGCAGTTATTACACCACATTTGATAGAGAGGTGGCACAGTGAGAGTCATCTTTGTGACATGACAGAAAATGACCCAATGAAAAAAGAGGAAAATCAAATTTGTGATCATAGTAAATAAATGCTTAATGTTTGCCCTAGAAGCTGGGCCTTTCTGACCTTTTTCGTTTTTCCTCATCCTTTAAAACCTCTGAAACAGCAACAAGCTACATAACAAACACCAAAACGCAATTTTAATTCAATTTAATTTAATTCGAAACCTTACCTTATTGTAGTGGACATAAAAAAAGTACCCAAAATTTCATTTCAGTAGCACTTTAATAAAATTGGCATACATACAAAACCCATTTAAGAGAATTTGCGAACTATGGCTGCATGGCACTGAAGGGTTGTAGACTCAAAAGGTAGGAAAGAATGCAAAGTTGTATTTCACAACTGCTTAATTTAAAACCAACATTTCAAGGAAAATTTATAACTCTATTAAACAATGTCTGTGTTAACACACCAATTTGCCCATAAAACACATGCATTGTACGTATTCTCACCTGGCGAAATTTTTCTTCAGATGTAGGATCATCGCTTCTGTCAGGATGTAAATGGAGGGACAATTTGCGATATGCTCTCCGTATCTCTGCAGCACTTGCATCCTGGAAGAGTGAAACATTTTATAGTACATGTGGTGGAGCACCTTCAACTAGCATTATGTGTGTAATCACTCTAGAAATAAAATATTAGGTTTTAGTCAAAAAACAGCATATGCTGCACATGTACAATTTGAAGACATTTTGGTAAAATAAAAAACATTTTCATGTTTCCAAGGAACCCCTTTAAAAAAGGTCTGCTTGACACATTTCGTGCAAATACTTCTTGGGAAATAGTATACAAAGAAACACAAATACAAAGAAAGGTCTAAGCAAGTTACAATGACACTGTGTATGCATAAATCAAAAATCACTTAAAGACTTCCTGTCCTTGTAAATGTACTAGCTATTTTTTAAAACTGTGTATACATTACCAAGGACATACTTCACCTACAACTTATAAGAAAAGTAAGTTTTATTTGTGTTGATAATAAATTCAAGCACTTAAAAACTGACCTTTGGTACTCCTAATACTTCATAGAAATTGGTCCTTACGTCTTCAACCAAATCAAATAATTCTAAATCAATATTATCCCAAGATAACACCGTCCCATAACAGGATAGTGAAATAAAAATGACGATCAATACATTGAAGTTATTCATTGACAGATCAGATATTTTGGTATTTATAATATTACATAAAGATGATCAGATTCGACCAAATCAATAAATCATTTTTGTGATGAATGACCATAAATGAATCACCAAGATTCACAAAATATGAGCAGCGGTTTCTTGATTAAACTTTGAACTACTTCATGTTGCCCGAAACAGAAAGGATAATTTGCCTAAAATTTTTACAATTCGTCTTCAATCATGGTGCCCGAAAGAGAACGATTTTAAAATTCTTTCAGCTATTTAGATGTGATAGCGCCGAATTAGTTGCTTTCTGCGAATTGTTGAAATTGCGAAATGTTCTCTCTAAAGTAATTCTGAATTTATCTTCTGGGTGCTCTTCATATTTCAACAGACCGATGGTGACATACGCCTCACTTGTTTCTTCAGGTCTGGCGATTTTTTCCTCGATAGCAAGTGATGTCGTTGTTTGCCACCAAGATTAAGAATTTAGCTGGGTTTTTTTTCTTTTTATCAAATTTGCGTTCAAGCTGCAACCTGCCCAATGTCAAACAGAAAGCAATATTTCCCTGATTTAACTTCATTCACCAAATGAATGCAGTTGAAGTTTACAAAGCCTTTAAGCCCTCTTTGGAGCCTCGATAAAGAGGCAGATAAATTAGTCCAACTTGAAATTTTCTAGCCTAGACTCTTATCTGTGTATTACACGTATATCACGCTAGCAAATACTGAGGGGGTAAATTAACACCCGGTCTTCTCTGGGACACACACCAGTGACCCACTCAGTTTGGGTGCTGCGATGCAAATAATCTGCATCATTCTTTTTGCTGATCACTCTTTCCAATCTTTTGAAAAATTCTTAGGATAACTGATGATCAGCTTAACCATTAATAGGGTCAAGATATTGTGCAACTCACCATTTCGCTATTTGCCTTCACCAGTATTTTACAGGAATATCGTTATACTGTGATCTCCGCTGGACTGTATATATATATAACAAATCCAGGGTTACCCATACTTGTTGTTGGCCTCAAGCACAAGCAATCAGTTGATGTTTTATTTAAAAAACTATTATAATGACAATATGTATTTATACGTGCAATACTTACACTGTGACATAAATAATTAATATGCGTCACTCTCGCGTAATTAAAATCTTATGTGAATATATTAATTAAGAAACGCAAATAGATTGAAGAGATAATTTAAACATGAGCATTCAATACCGCTACGATCTCAACAAAAACTGTACCGAAAACCGTGCTCAAAAGATAAATACGTTGACTACTAGGACAAAGCGCGTCTCAGTTTCTTATTGAAAACGTGTTCGAAACGATCTATAAATCATTTTTATGAAAATCTAATGTACTGTTAAATTTAATTATTCAGCTTTTTGACTCGTAGCCTTTGATAGTCACAATGCAGATTGCTTTTGTTTGAATTTTATACAAGGTGGTTAAATTTAATGTATCTATAGTGATAGGAACTATGTAAGCAAATGAAATATTTTTAATTTCATTTATATGATACAATCATAGAATTCCAGCCACATACGCCAAGATAAATGTCAATACCACTATAGTAGCTAGTATTTCTATTATTTAAATTCTTACCGAAACACCCAACTGACCGACAATTACATCTTGTACTAATAAAGCATTTGAACACACAGTTTTAATTGCATGGAAACAACTCAAACACGCTACTCTTTGAAGCTCTTCCGTTACGTGGTTTAGCACTTCTGATAACCATGTTCTTGTTTCTGTTCGGAAAATATATTAATCGGATTTGGGAGCATTAATATTAGAGGGTAACTCCGTGACTGGTAAATCGTTTTGAGAAATAACGCTGCTATCAAATAAGCGTCATCGAATTTCTTCTCATCAAGCAAATGTTGTTAAAACCATGAAACTGCGTAAAATACGCAGAAAAACCTCTCCGTGGTTTAGTCTGAAGGTCTTTGTTAGGAGAGTTCGTCTGATAACACAGTGTGTGTTCCTAATATTCTCTAAAAGTCAGCTATTCCTGAACTTCTGAAGTCTAACTTTAACCTGATTATCACGCAGCGACATGCACTTTTACTTTTAGCGCCATTCAACGCAATGTAGGTGAAAAAACCTTTGTCGCTTGTCTACTGCCAAATATCTCAAGAAAAAGCCTAGAATTTTTGTCTTTGGTTAATCAAATTTGAATGAAAGCATGGATTATACCGTATAAAGATGAAATTATCATTTCAATCGACTGACGTAAAAACGAATTGTCCAGTTTGAATTTATTTTCGAGCAGCATGAATCGCGTCATTCAAATTCGGTTTTAATTGACATTGGCCTAGCAGGCAGGGAGCTGTAAGATTAAACAACAAAACGACTATGGGGAGTATTGGATTACCCCACGATAAATGAAAGTAATTATTAAGGTTTAACAAACTCTTAAAGCCGTATATTTCTTCGTTGTATCGGCGTCCGTATATGAAACGAAATAACGAATCGGCCCGTGGTGCATGGACTTTAAGTGTTACATAAACGATATATCTTCACCCTTAATTGTGTTTTAATAACTCAAAATTCCTTCCACATCCCCGCTGAGTGAATTGCACAAACTAAACAATTAATATATACAGCGCTCATTTCACGCCAGAATGGCAAAAATCAAAAGCCAGTGAACAGATTCTTCATGCAGATATGCAGTTGTGTAGATGTTTAAATCATACTATATCTTTCCTAGTTGATAGAATTTATCGGCTTATATAGTCATATGTATAGCGTTTGTCGACAGGATATACTCAGTCAAATCTGCATAACAGTGACAGGTAGTGGGTTGAATTAAATCAATTCATTCATTTGTGTGCTAATTGAAAATCGATATTTCAATTCATTAACAGTGTGTAAAGTTTGCATGTATCGGATATATTTAAATCGACAAACAGAACTAGAGAGGCTTGTTTGGTGTAAATATAAAGGCAGAACCGACTAACCGACCAGCTGCTATATCCATGCACCGGAGTTATAATTTTATAAATACGAACAAATTGGAAGATATTAAAATATTGTACGTACAAAACTTGAGTCTGATTTGCATACAAAAAGTAAATACACAAATAACCATTTATACTTATAGAGTCGAGGTCAAAATGTTCTCGTGTCTTTCAGCTATATAAAAGTTTGCTTGATATTTTGTTCTATATGTTTGAATTATAAGTTCCTATTTAAACATCGCTTAACATAAAGTCATTTACTAATCCCGCTTTTGTGAAGAAATTCACGTAATGTATATCATTAAAGCATTTCGTTTTATCGGCTTTGGACAATGGAAAATGAATTGGTTATTTGTCGTGCAGTCTCGTTTCCGAGGTCTCGGCTCGCTGATTGGCTAACGAGCTCGCCTCGCAGCGATAAAAAGAGCATTGCGTATCACCCGTGCTAGTTCATCAGTTTGCCGAGTTTTCCTAAAGACCGGACGAGTGAATTACACCGGGAGCGAAATGAATTGCACGACAACCATTTTTAAAGAATCCAACCTAAGTGGACAATTTATGGACAATTTAACAAATTGTAAGAGACGCAGAAAACGCAAATCCACCAGTGGCGGAATACGAGAGCCAGTCGTTCAAAGACATGCAGCGAATATGAGAGAGAGAAAACGTATGCAGAGTATCAACGAGGCATTCGAGGGCCTTCGTCATCATATTCCCACATTACCCTACGAGAAGAGACTCTCGAAAGTGGACACTTTACGTTTAGCTATTGGATATATCGGTTTTCTCTCCGATATCATAAACTCTGATGTTCGACACAATGAGAAACTATGCAGCCGACCTCGGATCGAAAAACAGAAGAAAATTATGATTCGTCATCAAGGTTTAGGTAAGAGGAGAATGTTCATTTGAAGTTCCTGCTTTGCCCGACGCCTTTATGCTATTATTTTGGTATGTTTAGGCCGTTTATAATTGAAAAGTGTAGTTTAAATCGTAATGTTGTCATGTCAGTGTATATATATATATATAGACTGTAATGTTTGCAGTAAAACACAGAATCGTAGTTGTTTTGCAAAACATGATTTTGTACAAGCACGCGGTTATTGAAAACGTTTGAGACTTTGTATATGATATCATTTGAGACTCCTTTGTATGATATCATTCTGATTTACCGGTGTCGCTTTTTTCAATCTACGAAATCCGCGCGGTTGAATGTAATTAGTTATTCAACAATGTTCGATGAAAGTGTTGGGACATGGCTGGTTTGAAGTCTCAAATCAACGAAGCTCATAATCACAATTCTAAGCTTGTTTCTTCATTTCTCAGATGTACCGAATGAATACGGACTACCACCTTTACGGGGACATTCGCTATCGTGGACAGACAAATCAAAATCCAGGCAAAACACGATCATGACTGCGAAAGTGTGGACACCCGAAGACCCGAGACGAAATAACACTTGTTCTGCTTCGTTTCAAATTGAATATTAATGCTTTCTAGCGATATTATGATGTTTTTTCTCACATAGGATATCATAAAAACACTGTTTAGATCAGTATATATACTAATGTATAATTTTAAATATGTACACTCGAGGATATTTTGTAGCGAAGGCGATAGATTTTTATTAAAGCAATTTTGTAAACAGGTTGTGGTTATTGCTTTTCTTCTTCTGTTGAACGTTTCCCTTATCCCCGGCTGTTTTCACGTTGTACACTTTGGAAATAAGTCACAAATTACATGATAATGACGCCATTTGCAATCAAAGGTGTAGAACGAAAAACTTGTTATGTCCAACTACATACTGTTTCACCTGCCACAGCCTGTCCTGTTCGGGATAAAACATTCACAAGGTGATTTGTTAAATTGCGTAAAGCGAGAGGGCATTCGAAAAGCATTGTACCAATTGGAAATGGCCTACAATGTAATAAAAAGAACATCATATTTTGTAGATTAATAAATAATCGCAGCTCTTTACCTAAAGTTTAACTGACTTAACTCTTGATAATCGTATGTGTACCATATGGCGTCACTGTGCTATATTGCTCTTCCCAGCACACAATAAAACACACGAGAAAAAGAGAAAAAAAAATTAATGGGTAAATTAAGTTTGTACAACTGTCCATATCGCTATCAGTTTCGCCCTATTCACTCCTTGTGATAAAAACACGAGTAATATTAGCGATGTTTGTGTACTATTAATATATCACAAAGCGTTCTCATTATAATAGAGTTGCATGTACACAGATCAAAATAAACCAAGTTTATGCACAGATCCCACGTGTAGTGTCGAGCTAGGAGGTCTTGGAAACCCTACTTATAAGGTCAGCCTATTGCCCATTGTCTTAAGGCGTGTAACAAAAGGCAAGATTAAATTCCAATTTTTTTGAGACCCTTTTAAAAACCGAACCACCCCAAATCCATTTATTATATTTGGAAAAATTTTAAATCCCTGGCCGTTGTAATTTTTTCGAGCATGGAATAGCTTCAGGGCAACATCAGCATGACAATGAAAAAAATATTAAAAAGGAAAATTGCAAAGATGCAATTGCTTCAGTAAGTACAAAATTATAAGGCATATTCGAAGACTGATCATAAAGAAACTGTTCTTCAAAGCAGTGCTTGGCAGCGAAATGTCAAGCACGTTTTCTCACGAATAAATGTTGGGAAAATTTTAGCATGTGCTCTTTTTTGTCTGGACCGTTTTCTAATTACACAGCTTGCAATCGCCTCAAAACGCTAACGGCCATTATTATATTGCCTCTTAAGAAATTATCCTGAAATGTTCTGCTAGGCTGTATATAAACTTTTATATTGTCTATATTATATATAGGTGTTTATCTCTGAGTTAAACTCGTGTGCCTAAATGCGTTGCTTAGGCTTGTAACCCGGAACACAACGTGGCATGAATGGGTAGGTTTTCATTGAGCACATACAGCCACGCCGTTCGAGGCATTAGGTTTCCTTTGTTTGAGCAAATTCAAATAGACTTAGCAGATGTTCTAGCCACATAAAATAAATTTTGAATGATAATGAGCTTAAACATGTGACGAACTCAAGAAATCTTGCCAAACTCGGCGCATTTTTCTCAGCAAAACGCAGTTTTTTGCACTTCAATGCGTTGGAATTTGAGGTATTTCCATAATTGGGTCCCCAAAAATCCAGCCAGTTTCCCAGCTCAAGCGAGGGAAATTCGTTGCAGCATTGTACGGCAAATAGTTTAAAGTTAATTAAGGTTTATGTTCGATGCATTGTCTCTTCGCAATGTCAATAGCATTGATGTATCCTTTCAAAGCTTCTTTTAATGTTTAGTAAACCCCAAGAGAAACGCCCAATTGTACTTCACCTTAGTTCATTCATTCGTACACGTGCGTTTCACATCGAGGATCATTCAATTAGACTCTCCGTGTGGAGAAACAAACCAAAATAACAAATTAATAAATGAAAGGATGCAGTTACCCCAACAACAGTCCGTAAGAGTCCTCTTCACTTCTTCTTCATTTAGACAAAGTGCTTGCCATTTGACTTAATGAATTATTCAAGTGTCGAGTAGAATGGGGAGACGATCGTAAAAGGGTTCAAAACAAGTTCATTGTTGGATAAATAAACACGCTGTGATTCCGTAAATCGAGTTTGCTCGCATCAGACCAAGGGAAAATGAACACAATCATACGATGGATCTGCGCATGCGTCCAATTAGCACTATTATCACAGAAATAGCCCTTCGAAGACATTCGAAGACATTCGAACAATAAAAACAGCTGCTTCTGGATGGTAAATTTAATCGTTCGCGTAACTGTTTATTGCTTAATGGCTGTTAAAAATGTCCAATTGTTAGTTCTTCCAGGTTTTACCCCAGATTCTTACAGAACAACAACATTCAAATCCTAAACCCGACCCAATATCGACCATGGACAGTGACCGTTATTGTATATGTACCGAATATATTTATGTTTACAAAAATCTGGCTAGGTCCATGAATGGAAATCACAGCTTTCCATCTGTGCTGCCTTTTTTTACGCCAAATTTATAGTGAGCAACTGATCATGTTTTTAATTCAATTAAGCATCTTATTGTTCAATAAATAAATGAACATTTTAGTTTAAAGGGAAAATGGCTGTAAAATGGATGTTAAGCTGTCCCTAACCTAAAAATTGAAAAATAAATCGCGAAACACACGCGTGTATAAAGGAAATGAGGCCTAGCTACTTGTGTCTTACCAAATTCCAACCTCTCAAGACAGGCCGGAAATTGAAATGTTTTTTGATGAACCGCGCTCAAAAGAAGTAAAGATGAAACAGAAAAGAAACAAGCAAATATACTTTTAGTATGTTTCGGATAATCTTTCCGACAGGCAAGCTTAAATGTCACGCACACGGTTTAGTTAATTGTGTTTCTCAACTACCTTCGTACATTTGTTTTGCTAAACGTTTAACCATGAACTATTACCATTTTGTTTTTTGGTATATCTATCATTTCCTCACAAATAATAGGAATAATAGTAAAAATAGTAAAATGCCTAATCTATGGCACTGGCCAGTGACAGTTGCCTGCGAGTGGTTCACTATGAGGGGGGGGATGCTCATTAATGAGAAATACAACTGACATTCCGAGAGTTTACATGGAACAGTAGTAAGGGATATATAGTATAATAAAGGAGGCTTCTAATCCTTTTTAGCCTGTTTTACGGCACTGATTGTTTGTCAGAATTGATTCAAATAAACTATAATGATAAAACTTTCAGAATAGTTAGAAAATTCAAGTTTCAAAATACAGACTACAAAATAAACATTTTCCCAAGCCATCAAGATACCTATAATTCCCTGGGTTACTTTAGTCCTAAGAGGAAAAAGCTTTAAAATATTCTATGATATTTTTATCCCATATAAGTCTAAAATGCTATATAATATATAAAGTGTCAGTATTCGTGTTTTCGGTCTAGTTAACTCTAGCCCTCCCCCACTCTCTGCATTTTAAAAAATGTACACGTGCCCTTGCTGATGTTGAAGCTCAGATTGTTCCATTCGCCGGGGATTGAATCAATAATTTTCACCATGAAGGCTACACATCTACTATATTAGTTGGCTACTTACCCCGGCCCAAATTCCGCAAGTCATGAAGGAATGCGGGCAGCCTTGATTACCCGCATGCGCCAATGTGTTCTGGAGAAGGGAGCAACTGAGACCGGTTAGATACATGTAATAAAATAACCTTGCTTTTTATTGCATGACGACGACGACACTGCATAGTTTTTAACGTCAAAATCGTTGCCGAATAATGGAATAAAAACTTCAACAAACGCAAAAGGTCTAACCTGACTAGATTTGTCAAGAAGTCATGAAACTTCTGCTTGATGGGATAGAAAAATCGAAATGACAGGACAAGGTCATGCAGATATGATTATCAGATCTCCAAATTTCTAAAACGTCTAGTTGCGATATTCCAAAGAATTGTCCGCATGTAAAACCCGAATTCATCGTCATCCAACGTTACCCAAAATCCTATTCAACGAAACCGATAACGTATCCAAGTGCTCCAAGTGGGACAAATCATCTTAAAAAGTCGGGGCATTGGGGTTAAGTCAACTTCTTTCAGCTATGTGTCAGGTACAAAGGTCGATCGAGTGCATTTGGCACCAAAGTTCTAGAGCGTCCAGGCTAAAGGATCACTGGGATGCCATTCTAGATATACCAAATTAATCTCATGGAATATTCAGATAAACCCTGTGTGTATTCTGCCAGTTTTACGTTTCTTGTACGTGGGGTGTTCTGATTTGCAGACCGCGTCATTCAGGGCTATCGTTGACATTTGGGGGCCCTCATTGATGTGCCAAGTACCCAATCACCGAAGGTATCGCCCCATATTATACGGAAATAGATTTTTATTGATCTGTTATATATATAGATGGAATGAGTCGTTTATAAACGCAACTGTGCCCAGCTTTAGTTTCACGTTCATGTCTTTTTCTTTTAATTTGTATATTGCCCGGGAAGTTATCAAAATTAGAGAAATCGCTATTCAATGTAAACATTGTTGTTTGGTTCACAAGTAGTGTGCTTACACAAAGTAACACAGCTGACCTGAGTCAACGAGCGTGAGAATTTCACATATGTGATAGTTTGTGTTTTGGACGGAAGTTTATGATACATTCTGAAATCTGCATGATGTTCAGATGTTGTATATAACCGTATTTAATTGCAAGAACAAAGAAAATTGATTCCAAGTGAATAGATAACACACTTTTAATGAATGTGGTGTTCTAGTGTTCTTCTCTATTTTATATTGAAGGCTTGATTTCATACGTAAATTTCCGGGGAAAAAGTACGATTTTCACTTCGTATATTATGCAGAAACCACAGTAGCTTTAAACTAGCTTCGTGAAACAGTGGTTTTTGAATGTGAAGCATGTTGCCAGCTCATATAAAACCAGCAGGAATGAGCGCGAGTTAAAAGAACTCACTAGCGAAGCAATGGCATTGTCAAACACAAAATTAGAGTATAATTACAGTACAATTACAGTATTTTATATGAAACTGTACGGGACGATAGTGAAATAACGAGGAGTTCAGTAATTCATTCACGAAATACGCTACTGACAGTCATATTATTCCTAAGATGCACACATGCAGGTAGAAATATGAAACGGAGTTAAAGTATACTAGAGCATACCAAATGATGATCGAATAACTGATTAATTCTCAAATTTTTGTTTTCTATGACAGAAGTCAAGGAGTTGAAATATTTGTATCCACATTCAGCCATTGAAAGAAATAGGAAAGATCACACAGATGACGTAATCAGAACATACGCTGTAGCTTATTAAAGAATCTAGTGAAAAATTACTTTTCGCGGGAGGTGCGATAAATTGATACTGAGAAATCTACTTTCGAAATTCACCGTTAACACGCAACACTAACTGAATTTAGTTTTTCAGCAACCGTCACTGAAGAGAATGGAATAATTTCTTGAGTATCAAAGTATGAATGAAAAGGTGATAATTTCAGTCCTCTTTGGAAATATCGATCACGGAGAACAAAGATAAGTATCAATAAGTGAAATTAAATCAACGTTTTGAAGCCAAGCCGTTCCTGCGGTGGGAAAGCCATCAGCTGGGATATACTTATGATCAAACAAATACGGAAAATTTATGAATTTTGTATGAAGGCAATTAGAGGCTATATTGATATAGCTTTGCAGCTTAAACTCATATACAAATATATTAAACTTTAATTTTAAAGGCAATAAAAATTTAATTAATCGCGAGAATATGTTTAATATATCTGCTATATCCACGAAACTACGGATTTTCATTGCGCCTTAAATAGCTATATGCTAAAGCTATATGCTATGGTTTTCAAAGTATTGAAAGCTTTCAACTGAAATGATCACCCCCGAATGCATGTATATTTAATAATTAATTCATGCAGCTATATATTGAGCTGATAAGTACTTATTTGCGTGAGGCCGGCGAGTTTTTTTAATGCTGAGTCACATTTTGCTGTTCCGAATTTGATGACATTAATAATCGGATTTCTGCTTAAAGGTTTAGCATGAATATATTCAAATTTAGTCGCGTCTTGCCGTCACAGTATATACATCAGTATGAATATTAAAAAAAAAAGAGAGTAATATTTGATATAAAAGTTATTATTATCGATACGGCCGGCAATCAGTGGCGTAACACCAAGTCTGGAGGCCCCTAATAACCTTAAATACTGAACCTGATTGGCTGATTCTAGTAAATCCAGTCTAATCAGGCGGCTGCCTTAGGCCAGGAGACTCAGTCCAGTCCAGTCCAGCCTGAGCCCGTAATAGTAACGCCATTGCAACCTACTCGTTAAATTTAGTTTTTTTCTCTGTAGCCTATACATATTCTTCTAAGACTGTGATGCCCTTGAAATATATTTTCTTCGATCGCATTATGGATCAATGTATTCCTTCTTCACTTACAGCGAACTCCTTTCTTAACAAGAAGACTTGAGTCACCCTCCACCCATGTACGAGAACATCCTATCTGGTGACTTTAGTAGTATCACGAACACATTTTAGCCCCACCTTCAAATTCCGCCTAGTGGAACTGTGGAAACCCGTCTCAATATTGATACGTATATCTCTCGGTACATAACTTAACTGAAACATTTATTTCGCTGTTCGTCACGGTTCATAGCGATACAGATTAAGTTCAGGCGGCCGCCACATCATCGATATATTTCGACGTTTTAAAATCATTTATACTTGCAACGATTTTTGATCATTTATTGCACGAAGAAACTCCTAAAACCCGTCTAAACTAAAATACTTTGTAAGTCTTTGTGTCTTAATCATATAGTTTGGGGAAAGAGTCTATTCTTCAGCAGCTTTAAATCGATACAATAATATCCAAAACACAGCATTGTTGTGGTGCATACGGCAATACAAATGGGTATCCTTTTTACAACTCACAAATCAAACCGTTTAATATATAGTCCAAACAATAAACTAATCTTACCACAACTATTGCTTGCCATAATTTCAACCATACCTTCAGGATATTGCCTGATTATTTTAAATTGATAAATTCGTCCTAGGTACACCATTGACAGAGTCATCATCCCTCCTTTTGGTCCTACTGATATCTGTACTACCGCGGGAAGACTTTAGAAGAACCACTGTTGAAATAGACGTTCCCGATCTCATGCATATATAGTCCCATGCATGGATTCATGATTAGTCTAATTAAAAATATGGCTCAGCATGTTAAATTTCTGTGGGAAATTCAGAATCTGGCATGGTGGGATTTTGCACCGAAGGTAATTGAAGATCGAAAATGATATTGATTCAGCTAGGGACGACAGATATATAGCTTGTAAATGCGAATTCGTACAGTATTTCTATCCTGCATTCTAAAATGCTAACTGATACTAGCGACCGAGTCGGAGTGTGTATAGTCATTGCATAATGGTATCTCCACCTGACTGACTGCTTGATATTGAGCATTTTATCCAAATTAACTGGACCGTTATTTCTCAGTCATACTGCTAAATGAACATGAGTGGGAATTTACCCTCAGCTAGAATATACAGGAAATCAGTTATCCAAATTATTGCTGCAGTTATTGTTGAAGATATCGTTCAATTGTACATCGCGTATAAATACGTATCAGTAAACGGATCTTGCGCGGTTGTACAGGGGCTGGTTGTATCAAGCCCGTTTAGCTTAAACGGTGGATAAGTCAAAATTAAATAACACTTTTACATCCCTCTTGAATGAGTCAACTTGAATATTATGCGCTGAATATGTAGTTGTAAACAGTATCTTTGTACTAAGGTTAAAAACATCAGTTAGTTCGCTTATTGAATAAAACGGCAGACTTGCTTTCTGGGGCCGGTTGTTCGAAAGGCGTTTAGGTTAAACGGTGGATAAGCCAAAGTTTAAAAATACTTCAATAGATCTTAGGAATGACTGAACTTCCAATGAATGCATTTAATATGTACTTTCATTGACAATTGAACTATTTACATCGAAATCTTTCAGCTCAGTTGTTCAATAAATAGACCATTTTGTTTTCCATTTTGAACTTATCTACCGTTTAAGCTAAGCGCCTTTCGAACAACCGGCCCCTCTTTTGAACTTATCCACCGTTTAAGCTAAACGGGCTTGATACAACCGGACTCTGCATGGTGTAAACAACTTCACGGAATGAAACTTCAAACTTACACACATAATGTTGTATATTTAGGCGGAGACTCGAAAATCCGAACTATAGCCGTAGGCGAACCAGCACACCAAAGAGTAAATCAGTGAGTAAAATTGCATGCCCACCTATTGCGCATGCACACGACCAGTAGTTCACGGGAAGGTTGTACGACTGAATTTCTAGAGGACGTGCATGGAATAAATCATCCTAAATTACCAACAGATGTGCAACAGGCTCCAAACAACTATATATTCAGGTTGTGAAAGTGATCGTACATTGACTACACGGATTTTACTCGTATTTTCGAAATATTCTATACATGTATGTATAGGTTATCACATGATGGGTGAGGTGATATCAATTTTATCGCCCGAGGGACAATATCACAAATTGTCACGGGTGAACACAACGAACAATTGTAATATTTTACTCGTTGTCTATGCATGGGCTTTCTAGCTTACACGGTATCTGTAGGATTCAAAGTTTTAAATCATCCCAAATCAGGAGAGCATGCAGACCCATATATCTGCCATTAATAGCCAAACAAATCTGTTGCATCGCACGAATTGGCATTGATCTGGGTTGTAGTCAGACTCTTATACCGAATGAGTATTTACCACGCAGGTATGGTTTAGCATTTAATATCAGGTACGTTTGGCCAACGCGACACCATCTTTATAGTTTTAAATGCTTTTATAAATTTCCACCTCCATGCATAGATGAAAATATTTTTGTGACCAAATTTGTCAATCCTTTTCATATAGGTATAATTAATCATGTTCAAGTGGGCTGAGGATCAACTACTTCAAACGAATGGCGCATTACTTGGACTATAGTGTCTATATACGTGTGTCCGAAACCACTGGTATATTTCACAATCTGGTAATCTGCAGTAATCAGTATATTTCTGCAGTTTGCAATGTGCATTTCAATGATAAACAAATTATTTTTCCACAGGCACGGTACAACGTTCATTGAACGTAATAAATTCAGTAAACATCACTTGTTCCATACAAAGTTTCTTTGATGGTGAAGATTTGTTTAATTAAAGTCTAAGATGTAGCCGATCGAAATTAATTTTTACTGTAATTTCAGTGTGAATCATTTTGGCTTGATCTATTTTGGTTCAAAGAATTAGTTACTATTTTCAGCCGAAATAATCACAAGAACTAAGCAAGGAATAAAAAGGCGGGGGAAGAGGTGAAAACATTTCTATTTCACCCAGTTTCACATTAAAAGCAAATAAATTATATTATAATATAACATTCATAGTACGCGCGTGCTGATTGGTGAAGAAGCGTGTTTCTATTTAACAATTAGACAACGAAGGCGAGTTGTCTAATTGTTTTAGTACACACCCTGTACCTAAATATATTAATTTCGAGAAAATAATCGATACACCGCAATTACACCGAAAAATAATTGAATTAATTCAATTTTATACGGTCGCGCGAGAGAATTTTTCCCAAACGTTCACCATCACGAATAGACAATGGTTGAGTAGCCAATCAGAATGTAGGATTTGTAATAGACAATAGTCGGGTGTATACTAAAACTGTATAGAAACATAGGAATTTTCCCGCCGAACTAGACAAGCGAAGCGATTCAATGAGATTTTGTAATTGAATCGAATTATAATATCTGTACAATTTTTTCCTGTGTTTCTCTACAGTTATAGAAACACTTGTGGGAGTTTGGAAAACTCGAATTGATTATTTCTCGTCCTCCCAAACTCCCATGCGTGTTTCTATAACTGTATAGAAACTCGAATGTTTTCTATTTCTTAAGTGTATATAATGTATATAACGATATATGATAGCTAATAATATAAGTTAATACTGACTATGTATTCGTAGAGCCCTTCAACAAAAACAACAGTGGGCCTCTTTTAGTATATAGCATATACGCATGTATACATAATACATAAGTATACGCAATGGGATTATGGAACTGAGGATCGCTCATACATCACGGTCTCGCATGCGTGACCTGTCACATCATCTCTCTATCAAATATTGCTCCAGATTTTTCTTAAAGGATTCTTTTATTCTTTGTGGTTGTTGATCATCCGATAGTAAAATGCTTGGCGAAAAAAATTATATACTGATAGACTATTTACTTGAGGGATCTATCAATTTGATCATCCGATAGTAAGATGCTTGACAAAAAAAAAATATATAATAGACTATTTACTTAAGGGATCTATCAATCAGTCACCTGATGTCAAACCAACCAGTTCTAGTGACTGAAGTAACTGCCGGAGTGGCTGAGTTTATCTGCCTTGAGTGCACTTCTCCATATTAACTTTTTCTAAATAAAAAGTATATTCAGTCGGTCAGACAGACGTTGGAAACTCCTGGAAAGAGCACTAACAGTATAAGGGGCCCTATAAGTAATTTGCATTGTATTCACTGATTTCAATTCACAAGTTGTTAACCCCGCATCCAGGGCGTTTTGCCCCCACATTGGGGTGGAGAAAAAGTACCCTGGATACGAGGTTGCCAAGTTGTCGATTTAATCTCGGTGTATTTTTCCATTGTATATGAGGCAATGTGAAGGTACGGTGTGAAAGCACTGTGCTGGGTAAATCGACCGAACTCCTGGGTATGCACTTACAAGCACAGCTAAATGTAACTAAAAATGGTCGCACACTTCCTGATCAAACATTTCACATTCCCCGACCTAAAATCACCGCCTACTAAAAGCTTTGTTCAGTTGGCTTCCAAGGGATTAAGGCGGTTTTCCACTAGGCGGAATTTTTCGATCGAACGAAATTTTTCGCTCAATTTTCTTTTCAATTGTGAGAAGTCGACCGAAGCGGATTCGCTTGACCGACCACAATTGAAAAGAAAATTGAGCAAAAAATTTCGTTCGATCGAAAAATTCCGCCTAGTGGAAAACCGCCTTAAGTCATACCAACGTTAGTATTCGACGTGATTACTCATGAAAACATGGAAAAAACCTGCTGGGAAGTCTTCTTTTGGTAACAGAAGTCGATTGTGTTCCAAATTGAGATGATTAAGTGTATTACTTATATCAGAACCCTTTAAACTAATAGCAGGGGTCATGACATGGTTAAGCCACACTGATGACACGTTTAATTAGGGGATTTTGCACCTTCTGCATGCATACAGTACATACATCCTTGCACCCAGAGCCCATTTTACACCTTGCCGAGGGTGTCAAGCTGTCGTCCATTATAGTAGTGCTGTTGGTCTCACAATTACCATGCAATAAAGTACTTAAATGAGGTATATTGTTATACAGAAAGTAACGTGCAAGGGCGAAGCATTTTGGACGACAAACCGTGAGACAATTGAGTTCCGATCTTGTGCAAATCATCAAAGTTTAATGACAAACTTGAATAAACGAAATTACACATTGTTTTCACCAATTAGTTCATTTCCACTTAACCATGCCCTCCCTGTGCAAACAAGAATATTTGCTTTATTTTGGGGAGTCTTTCTATTATGGTTCGTGATTGTTTAAATGTTGTCTGAATAAATATAAACACACAGGGTGCCTTAAAACTCAATGGCCACACACCGCAATAATAACCAAAAATGATGCGATTTTTAAGTGTATAAATTGCCTCGAGTTTGGTAAATTTTCAGGCTATGCTTGTGAGAGACTAAAGATTAGATTTCGACTTGCGGAGAAATAGTTTCCTTGCAGTCAAACCGAGCTAATTTGTTCAGTATGCATGTTATCTCTGCATTTATCATCATCAAAACCTTCATAACATAAACTCTGTGCACTTGTAATAGTTATGATTGCAAAAGATTCAAAGCATCCAGTTGGACAATCATTTAGATCAAATTGTGCTAGCTGTTCACAGGTAAAAAAATTACTAATACATCATGATAGAATGCCAAACGACTGGTATTATGGCTGCCAGAGATAGGCAACATTTTATCACAGTTTAATGTTTTCTTTTTGACGATATCACGGAGTAGCCATGGCGCCTGGGCAAAGCACGCCTGGTAATCGTCAAATCACAAGATAAGAGAAGAACAATTTCAGCAAACAAACTCCGTCGTCTCATTACCATTTTCTGAAATGATGACTGATGTTGTTGAAAATTATTCGCATAGCGAAGATAGGCCCATCACGAAAACGCTGTCGACCTTTTTACTAACGGAAGTAACGTGACTTTCAGCAGTGTAGCCAAAATCGAGAAATGACTCACTGAATGAGCCTTGTTTACACTACGGAGCCAAACCAAGGCCTGGGCCTAGGCTAACTCTATGAGAACGAAGTGCTAGGCCCAGATCAACCTCGCACTATAGTTTGAACTTGGGCCGGTTGTTCAAAACCCTGGATTAATTCAAATTTTTACATCAATTTTTTTTAATCGCTTGTTTATGAAGTTGAACATGTTTTTCCACAAATATTTTTTGGATCAATAGAAATCTTATTTTGTAAAGTCGAACAGTTAGCGTTAACCTAGCTTTGAACAACTGGCCCCAGAACTGCACAAAACATTTTAAATAAATTGACACTGTTTGCGACTTAGGGTCAAAGTTATCATGACGTATCGCGTGAACATCATATTAACGCTTTGGTATACTAGGTTGACACTTATTGCCTGGGCTTACTAGGAGGTCAGAACAATAACAGCAAATACAGACTTACGAGGTTTGATTTAAAAAAAAAAAATAGCGAATGTTTCATTGACGAGACCTGCATCACTTTCAACGAAAACATAGATCTGCATGTATCGCGTACACGTCATTTTTCATAAATATAACATACCCAGAAGTTAGAAAATTAACCGTTTACCATGAACTACGTACTACCATGCAACTTAAGCAAGGGATATTAATTCCCAAACTCGGAAGGATGCCACATAGGCTCTAATACATTTCCAAGAAAGGACATTACCAAAATTGCGAGTGAGAAATACAATACCTAATCGAGAACTATACGTCATATCAGCGCTCAAGACACGCGACGTCGACGTGCCATGAGCTAGGATATAGGAAATATTTATATAACTAAATGTGAATAATGAAAAATGCAGCGACTGATCGTCTTCTCATTGATTGATCGAAGAGCCCTGGACCGAAAAAGAATAACTAAAACACCGATTTTATTTACATGACGCATTTTGAATGACGCACTTTGCGCAAGACACTGTCCGCTATACATGCGGACTTCCGCATACGTTTATATATAGGCACAGTAAAAAATAGGAAAACAGCAATGACTCAGAATTTGTTTTTGTGTTTTGCACACAGAAAACATGAACCCCATTGAGAGGACAGGTCTGCGACGTTTACTCGAGACGCAACAGTATAGGGCCAGTATGCGACACTCGTAGTCTATGCGGCACTCAAAGCAGAATGCAGAGCTGATTGTCATTTCTGTATTTTTACAGCAATAAAACACTACACATGCTCTCAATACTGACTGTCATTTCAATATTTTAACTGCAATTAAAAACAACCCAGTGCCGTGTCTTGCGTTCAAGACATGTCAAGACGGTAATGAAACAGTCCCCGCGGTGACACAAATCCTGAAATATTAAAGTGCGTGACATTAGGAGATTGACATGCACGACATATTTCATGTCCTGTTTGTTTGTCACAATCTAAACAGAAGCCCCATTATTGAACTTCTGAAGTAACCACAAAAACGATGCGAAACATCATACGAGCGAGACCAGTACCATTTGCACTGGATGACAAGCATGATACTTACAATCGCACGGGTGTTTATTATTTTTCATATTAATTGCGAGAACAAACAGTGGGGGCAAATATTTACTTTTCCATCAAGAGTCCACATCACAATATCACTTTCGTAACTTTTATTGATTTAGACTAGCCTCTGACCCGGGTTCTAATCTACGCAAAATGTGAATATTTTGCGTGGAAGCTGATTAAAACCCAGTTTCCGATACTCTTTTATATTTTTAATACATCTCTAAAAATATCTCGATTATCAAAAAAATTCCTATAATCCAAATAAGTCATTTTAATGATCTATGTACAGGCGCTTTCAACATAAACTCGAGGAAATTCCATTATTACTTGCGTTACATTCAGGCGGACGTGCTGAGAGTCTATACGATGCGTGAAGTACGTTCGTTGGACGTTTTTACACCAGACTGAATGTCATTATGAACGCGCGAGTTCACTTAAAGTGTCATGCAAACTTCTAAAGTTCAAATGTGCAACTCTCCTTACTGAAGACGTGTAGGTTTCCAATGGAACTCTGCATCTCTATGTCTATTAAATAAGGGGGCTCGTTGTATGAGACAAAACTGCTCTTATCCTACATTGTAGGCGTAGCGTACACATTGTACGACGGTGTTGACTCGAGGGGTAGGTTGAGTCATGTGATGTCGGCTCATTTCATATTGTGCAAATGGCTTTACCTCAGAATAATCTGGCTTAGCCGAATGCCAGTCAGCGGGATTTGCAAGCCGAACACAGACAAAAATTTAAGATCGGTTTGATTAGACTAATCAAATAAAATCGTGGCCCTCGTCTTAGCGCAGTTTTGCCATTCATATACATATCAACCACCCTCTAACTAGCTATATATAAATGTGGAAAGGTCGGAACGTTCGCGTCGTGAATATGTCCTTATAGTTGTATAAAAATGGACTATATATATATGAAATAAAATTCTTGATCACCAGAATACATCTTCTGTATCATCAATATCTAGAAACTCTGAGGACGGCGAGCTCGACAACAAAAATGAAGTGTCCATTTTGAATAATTCTTCGAAATCCCCATCTGTTGAAAAATCGCTGGAGAGTTGTGGAGAGAGGTCCGTGTCGATGCCTTCAAAGTCACTGGAGCTACGGCTTCGGTCGTCTTCTTCAAGCATATCCTTTAACTGACGGATATACCTGATTGCCAAGCAAATCGTCTCCATCTTTGAGAGCTTTATGTGCAGAGGATTGAGGAAATCCGGCAGACGGTCGCGTAGGGCATAGATGGCATCATTCACGCGTCGTGTACGATGTCTCTCTCGTTCGTTCGCCCAACGTCTTTGTTGACTGAGGCCTGTAAGCCTTGCCTTTCTTCTGCGCTTCTTGCGTTGTTTACCGTTATCGTCGTTGGCATTGACCAATAAATCATCCGGCTTTTCAACTTTCAATGTAAAATCAAACATAGCCTCGGCCATCGCTCCGCAGTACAAATATACTTCAAGCTACAAGTGCTGCGGTTTTCTGTAAAATTATGAACAGAGTTTTTAGTTGGAGGTACGTCTAACGGTCTGGCAGGCAGCCTAGGTCGGCCTTATATAGGTCATTAGCAACCCTCCTTACAAAATATCTGATTTCAAACATGCTATGAACGGGAGATAGTGTATGAGGTGAGAACACAGATATATCTCTGAGATATCTCAACTGTGAAAACATGCCAAAATCGACTGATATGTCAGACAAGACGTCGATCTATGCACAAGTACCAAACAAGGTATAATACGAGTGCAAGGGGGTAAACGCAACAATTTCGTAATCGTTAATGGGGACATCCCGCAAAGGTCGTATGAGGACGGCCCATTTACACTAGTTTACGATAGTCGTGTGCGATTTTAAAAGAACGCTGCTGGCGCTTATATTTGCTCATTTGATTCGCGTAATCACTATCGTGTAGTGCATTTCAAAGAAGACTCGCGCGTCATAAAAATTCGTTTTGAACTGAACAGTTCCATTTGATCAGGGCCGTGGTTTTACTTATCAAAACGAAACAGCTGCGGCGCTCCCGATAGAGGTCGTAAAACTTGCTTATTTAGGGACCGAATTATAATCTCGTTCCTATCAATTCCCATGCAGAACGGCGAATTGATTAACTTCTCTTGTGCAATAATAAGCTTCTGTAAAATTTGCAAAGCTGCAAAGTACAAGCTTTTACCCTTCATTCGTTGCATTTGATGACTTGTATCAGTGTGTTTAAATGGGAGTGAAAACAAACACGCACAACAAACAGGGTCTTAAAGAAGACACAGGGCTTCTCCCTGCCGCTCAAATTGTCATACCAACATTAGAGATAAAGTACTTTCAATTAGAGCAATTAGTCGAATTGTCGGTGGCCAAGAACGCTACAAGAGCTAGGAATGCGGCCTTGGCAAGATACGAAATCATCTATATCTTCGTCTTTATGAAGTCAACTATCGACCGATGACAAATTGCGCACATCATCGGGTCGTGGGGATGAATAAATGGTATTAAAACGGTTCGGTTACACATACGACGCGGTTGTTCATGCAAACTCGGACAGAGATGACAAACTTAAGTTGTACATAAATAAAGCAAAAGAAAACAATAATAATAAGCAAACAAGATTTGTTTTGAGAATAATCACCGTATATTGAAACAACAATAACAGATTATCGGCATGTTGTAAAACACGGAGTGGAGTTGTAGAAAACGCGGACTCGGAGTCATCACAACTGTCATATTTAACAACAAAACATCCCACCGCCATTTAGTATAGTATTAGGGTGACAACTGAAGAACGAAACCTACAATCATTATCAAACCATTCATGTGGTTTCACATTATCAAACATTGACCTCCAACATGGTATAACACCAGTAAACCTCGCCCCCTAAAAAGAATGAATCCGACAACGACATGATTTGTCACCAAAACTTGTCATCTTTAAAAGAGAAATGGCCTCGATAAATGACGCTTTGCATCTTGATTTTATTCAGCATGTCTTAAGTAATTGTCGTTTTGAATTGCAGTCAACGTTGAACCGCATCGAGGCCCAGATTTACAGTAACAGCAAGACAGAAATTTCATTACTTTTATCTCCATGTTCAGGTCTTTTTAATCCCCAGACAGAATCCATTGCTTAAGAAAAAACAATGCAAATGGCATGCAAAATAAAATTTGTCTTAATAAACAAAATAAACTTGCAATGCCCAGTCTAGTCCGAGTCTTGTATGCATGTGTGCATTAAAAAGCAATGATCCTCCCAATAGACTAATGGTGTTGTATAAATATACCATTAGTTTAAGTATCGACACTTTAAAACTGTTCAAAACCTAAAAGTTTGCTGTAAATTGTGAGGGAAGAGTGTGTTTCGGATTGAAAATCAACAACTGCATATCATATATATATTACTGTATATTTACAGTACAACCGCTGTCTTGTGACTCAAATCATGTGAAAATTCAATAAATCGACTGTCTGCCGATCTCTTCCATTGATGATAGCAAAGCGTATCAAACAATCACCACAATGTCAGCAGTAAAATGGAAATAATTAACGCTAAATTGGATCCTTACGTAAAACTCGTCAGCTCTCGTGCCGTGCAACACCGACATCGCGTCTCCTTTCGAAACAGGATTATGCACTGTATCACTTGGCAGATGATTTTCTTTATCAAACGATACTAGATATATTTTCTCCCAAAAAACTTAATGCAGTACAATTAATCATCATGATTTATTGTAAGTGCAATATCTTTACCTTCGCTTCTACCAGCATGTCATGCAAGCAGGTCATGCGATTATAAGCTGCAGTATTTCTGTGTTCGTGAAACAAATTATGCAAATAATGCAATGAAAACAAATGTAAATTACTTCGCTTCAAATATGACCAGAAGAAGAACTCTTTGGATTGAACGTTACTAATTTTACAGATATTTCCCTGAAGGCTACCAGGTGTGCGACCTACCACCTAACATATTGTCCTTGCTATGAAAAATGGAATGCTTGAGGCGCCCGGCTGAACAAACAAGAAAATCCGATAAGCCACCCGTGAATGAAGCGAAAATACAAAACACAGTGATCATGGTGGAGATAAGTGTGTCAGCAATCTGAGATGAACCTCAGAAATTTAACCAGCCTCTCCACCCCAACACGGTTTTTTATAAATGTTTTAAATGGTGAAAGGTTCTACTTGGATCATAGAAAAAGAAATCAGATGTCTAAGGCAGTCCATGATAACGGTTTCATCGCAGTTTGCGCTCGTGAAGGCAAGCGCAAAATTGCCCAACGCTGTTTTCTTTCAATGCATGAAACAGAAATCTTCTACGCAGTGCTTGTTTCGGCTTTTGTCGCATTCTAATTCCTGCATGTGGGATTTGGATACTTGCTCTCAGCTCGCGAGCCTTATTCGGATTTTAATTCCATGAAAACACCGCGGAGTTCAATTTTCTAGAGTTGACTTTTTGTTGGTCCAATTATGGCCATGAATAACTTAAAAAAATCTGAAAAACCTCGTGTACAATTTCCTTTTGAAAAATAATGTATATTGCATGCAAATGCAAGCTAGGACACAATTTTCCAATATCTCTGATAATGATCGGTGCCTAATTGTCTCAGTTTGGGTTAATTCTGTTCGGACCACTGCATGGAACACCACATTGTCGCTATTTGTTTTTGAAGATGCTAACTTCGGCATTGAAGAGTTCGACATTAGCTTTTTCAAATACTAAGACTAAGTATGTGCGTGAAGTGCATGAATTGTGACGATAATGTTTCGAAGATTGAGTAGTTATTTGAAATAATATATAATTTTGATAGTTTCACTGTGCCGACAAGCGGCATCATTGAATTTATCAGCCACAACGAGACGATAAAAAGTTATCAATTGTTTTTTGTCTATTCAGTATGATGGATGAATTGATGCATGATTTGAAAACACATTTTTTTATTTGAAAATAGCCAAAATGTCGGTCAAAATTATCAAAAATAAACTGATTTTATTCACCACAAAATTAGCTGTTACTGCGTATACGAATTGAAATTTCACAATTCAAAGTTGGGAGTTCACCATCGGTGGAACGTTTTTAAAAATACTGCCTAGTCACAATTATCAAAGAAACTAGAATTTGCGTGGTCGGTTCTAAGAACTGCTTAACACCTCACCTTGCTTAACACCTTATACCTTGCTTTAATCCCGAAAAAGAGATATTAAAACCTATACGCTCAAATAACTGTGCGACATCAAAATCAATTGTTAAATTTTATCTCTGCCTATAATTTCATGGAATCAAAATATTTTCACGAAAAGGAAATATATCACAAACGCGATTGGATCTTATCTTCTCAGAATACATACCAAAAAGTAACAATGCAAAGTGCAACACACCAACAAATTTTCTACGTTACATGAATTAGATCATCCATCTGAGAAAACGTAGAGAAGAAAACCATCCAGGCCCGCCTTTAGTAGTTTAGCGACAATGTTGGCTCAAGGACACAGAAAGCATATATTTACAACCCGACCCATATGCCACATTCCAGATACCAATAACATATACGGGAAACAACTGCACCTGTGCATTCTTATATGCATTAATACATTTTATCTGTGAGGCATGCTGCTTCACTTGAACTGAAGACAGGAAATTATCCACAACGGCGCAAACAAAAACGGTGAAGAACAAAACCTGCGTCAGCAAAAGTAGACACACCCTGCGTTGAAAGAGGGTAAAACAGGACAGATATCTAAATATGGTCTCGAAAACAAGACCTAAAAGAATCGCCAATACGTCAAGACTAGACATGCATGATTTATTGCATTTTATCATAAAATCAATTGTTATTGTATTTATTTCATTCTGACGTGAATCTTAGTTCTTTTTTGCCGGAAAATACAGATTTAATACAAGAACTATCCAGCCGACAGTTTTAGTGTGTAATCCGCGTGCCTGTTGTTAAGAACTTATGGTGATAGCATTACCGGTTTTCAATTGCCTTAATTGTTGTATTTTGGTTGTATTACGCCATAGATAAGACGATAACAAATTTAGCCAAACGGTGGATTTTTGACATGAATTTTTTTAGTTGCATATTTTCTTCTTCGCTTTCCACTTTTGTTAACTTTTTCACTTTATTATGTTCTTATAGAAATCTAAAGAATCATCTCATCATAAAAACCTTTAAATAGGCCAAAGAATTTCTAAATAGTTTTAAAAAGCATGAATAAAACGAACATCATCTTTGATATAAACATAATTTGATCTGTTTTTGCGGTATACGATATATGTGACGTTATACGTGACATGACGTCAGCTGTGACTTACGCGAAATGAATACGGCAATTTCCGATCTGTGTACGCCCGAACCGTGGAAGATTCATGAAGTTTTTGAGTGGGTATATTTTTTGTGGGCATGACCTGCGAGGGAGAAACTTGAGAGAGGGGGCTAATCTGCCAGCGTGATAAAAAATGCCGCGGGTAGGGCTGGGCAATATATCGTATTATCATCGGCACATAGTCTATATTGTTCATCTGGAACTTGTTTTTATATCTTATAACTAAAAGACTCGCTTGTTACGGACAATTCACCTAAATTTGGCTCTAAGTGTTCGCGTCAAAGAACAAATGACGGAGTAATGACATTATGAAGCTCGATAAAAATGAACCTTTTTGAACTCATATTTATCTATAGCTTTTATGAGAAAAAAATTGAAACACATGTAGCTTTATGAGTGTCTGAATGTTATTCTGACGTCAGAGACTATATTGTGAAAATAATCGTATGAATTCAAAATTTTGATAAACACTTACAGTGATGACGTAAAGAACACTTATATAGCTGTCCACAATTTTACAATTTGGTAAAGACCGGTGATGAAGCTAAGAATTGCATTGAAACAGTCGTTTCTGAAAGTTGATTTTTTGTTGGAAGTCAAGGCTCTAGTTAAGGTTTAGCAGGCTGCACCTTCCTGTTAGCCTTTTTAAGTCAGGATTCGCACTGAAATTAGGGTCGGTGCATGTGAATCTACTTTTTAATCAATGATTCAACAGACCTTCTAAGCTTTGTATAAACATTCCCCATTGCATATCATAATACTTGGTTACATCACGGTTGGTAATTAATTTACGTTGATCTGTTTGGTACACATCCTCTTCTAAATATTTGCATTTTGTCTAAATGACACTAATCTGTCCTTCTACTAAAATATTTTCGTTCAAGTTGCAGAGTGTTTTAAAACACAAAACTAACACGACATGTTCTAGGTTGCATAGCTCAGCTCGCGTGTGTCCATGTTGATCTACAGCGAAAAACCGCGATAATTAGTGTAAACATTTTAACATTTCGGCAGTTCTTGTGAAACGCATGTAAGTATTGGCGCAATATTTTTCCCGATATAGTCTACTGATAAATTGTTGCTGACACACGCAATGATATCACACGCACGATATGCAAAAATAAGGTAATTATACCCTAACATGAACCTGATGTAACAAACTAAGACAGTCTATGGCAGTACAACAGTCCGAATACCAGTTCGTATGAATGTAAATGCTCCACAAGAATGCTCCCTGGGCGAGAAATACAGCGGGGAATCACCACTTATCTGCATGATCATTTCGAGTGGCCTTAGTTTTTTGTGCCCTTTTTCCCCTGAGGGAACGCATGGTATAGATAGGATTAACTCCAACAAGCCTAATTTGTGCAAGTGAACTCTGAACTATACATAATACTCATGTGACAGTAAATCTGACAACCAGGAAACCATGTGTCTTGACGTCATCGCGTCACGTGACGGAGAAGCTTGTCAGCCAGTTGAACTGGTTGAACCCAGGATTGGAAATCAGTCATCCATATAATGACAGCGTGCATTAATACGCGTTTTTTATACTTTTTCTTTTTATGCGCATATCAATGCGGAATCCAACTATCGTGTGAATCAAACTATCGTGTTTCGGTTTTAATTCTCTCTCTAATTGGTGTGAAGGTGTTAGTTTCGTAAGGAGACGGCAGCTCAAAATTCCATTTGCATCCGAATCAAAGTATCATTCTCAGTGCAGTCTGCGGTCAGCGGGGATAACACTTGATTATCCAAACGGGTAAGTATGGTTGACTATGTTAGGTCGAGTCCGAAACATCGTGCATCATCCAAATATGAGTTTTTAAAGAAAGAATCAGTATTTATGGTGAAGCGTCACCAATCAAGCCACAAGGTTATTGTATCGTACGTATACTTCCTGTCCTATGAGGTTGGAATCAGCCGAAAATACATAAGCTTCTTCTCACTTACTGCAAAACAGCCTCGCTACGAGGGAGAGCAAACATTCCAAACATTCTAGGTGCTCCCATTTTCAGCATAGATAAGACCGTTAGGTTCCCTTAGGCAACTCAAAGATTATTTAGCAAGAAGAATATAGCCAGAATTTTCACCGTCGGATAATAGTTACGTAGGAAACTGGAGTAACACACTGAAGAAATCCGTTAGGTCTATAGATTCAAGTAGTGCTGACACAAGGGCGCGTCACCAGTTGTTCGAATTCGATATCAAATTGTAAGTGGGTTAAGGCTCATTTTGGCTTAGAATTCAGTCAGCGGCTAGCATATGAAACTATCGGGGGGAAAACGCATATAACGGTTTATCACAATGGACTGGTGAAGTTTTTACATGCAGCTCGGCCGGAAAAAAGTTTTATCACCGGATATTTCAACCAAAGTTAAAGTCGATAACTGAACTCTCAACTGGCCAAGTACAAAGTAATAAGTCCAGTTAAATTTTGAGCAACTCTAGGTGCGTTTCTTTCTAATGATAGACGCGATTAGATTAGTCATGAAACACCGTAAAGAATATTCATAACCGACTCACGTGTTCAAAGGACGACAATCGCAACAGGGATTCCTTGGAGGAAAGGAAAGTCAAACCGACCTCAATTCTACTAAACGCACTTTCTTTTCCTGCGGTATTGCCGGCTCAATTAAAGGCTACTTCACCAAAGTAAAAATTTAAGTTCATTCCGCACTATACTTTAACTTTTGTATGTCGGCACTAAGATTTATTTCGATATTCAAATACTGACAATAATAGGATATAGCATACCTTATATACCGGCCGAGCTTTCACAATTCCTTATTACAAATATCAACTCATATAGGTAAGGCTCTGTTACTTAGAAACCATAGTATGAAATACACGATGGTGTGCAAAGCACCAAGTTGTGATTTTTCACAAAACGTGCCAGCACTGAGTTAAATAAGACTCGAAATTCGAAAAACTGTGAAAAAATACTTATTCGACTTAGTGGTGGTGAGTAGATTTATAAACAACGGCAAAGATTTCACTGGATTAGTTTTACTTAATGTGGAGAAAAAACTGCTCCAGGGCGAAGGAATGGTTCTAGAAAGTTTCCAGGCGTGAAGAAAACCTCATTTGAAGCAATAACAGAAAAATTGAATGTTGTGGGCGAGGGAAATCTTTTTCATGATGCACAAATACTAGCATACTAGCTGTGAAAGTGCGCGTGGAGGAAGCCTCGCTGTGGTTGAATTGATCAATCAACCAGGAATGTAAATATTTCATAAACCACTATTACTTTTGTCAAAGCAAAGTTTATGTTTTTGGAAGTGTGAAATCACCTGAATTCTTTTTCAAAATTTTGAATTCATATTTTACGTGCATGGGTTTCCGCTTTTATGCGATTCTTAAGATTTTTCTGCGGTTATACAAGACTTTAGTTTAATCAGTGATTTGCCCCTCGTGCATTTATACGGATTATAGTTAATCCATAATTGCAATGTTATAATGATCTCAATAAACGGTCCAATGTATTAACGAAATATTGAACATATAAGACTAATAAACATGCACGAGATCTGTTATTTGGAGCTGGTTTGGAATTTTGTTTTTTGCTCTTCTTATCCCGTAGCAGTTTTCCAATTTACAACGTTATGACAAGAAACGACAATCGCGTGAAGAAGAGCATGGGGATCAGGCACGGATGCGGGAGTTTTCGCTGGACAGGATGAGGATTAATGTTTAAGTTCAATCAAAATTACTTCGTGATCGCATAATATGGCCTTTATAAGCTCCACTGTATGTCGCGCATACCAAACGACGCATTTAGTTATTGTATTTTGCCATATAAGCTCTTTAGGAATTCATAAATCTATAATCCTATGTTAGGTATAATCGCACTAGAAGCAACAACGTAAACAAACATAAAGCAGTTTTTTAAGCCTGCACCTTCTGTTTCCATGCATGACCATTATTAACGCCTGGATTAAGAGCTTGATCCATGAGATGATGGTTGATGAAAATAACGCCTGAATCATATTGGGTAATCTAATTGTTTCGGTGGAAACTATAGTAGTATAAAAATACGTAAGAAATCTTTTACGTAAGAAATACGTAAGAAATCTTTTACGTAAGAAATACGTAAGAACGATCTTCTGTAACTCTCTGCAGAATTAATCGGAACATTTTTTCTCACACGTTTTTTTCTCACTAAATCACGTTTTCAATAACTATAAATAGAACTTTGATCAGTGTCCACGGTAGCTACGTGACAGCTAGCTACATTTTATTATATTTTTGGACAAACTAGCACATGTCTGGATATTAACAATCTGACAGGTAAATCAGTAAAATCACCAATACAAAATTTTTATGTAGCTCCATTTAAAGAAAGAAACCTAGTGTTAATTATACGAAGGCACACAAAAAAGCTGCGATATCCTTTTGATATATGTGAACGAGTAAATTAGTTACGGATGTTGAAATCATAGGTTTTATATATCAGAGCATTCGTAACTAGTTACTCGTCCACATCTATCAAAGGAGAAAATCACATATAAAATTGCACTTAAAATTGCAAGGCCTTAACGTGGCGATTGTGAAAGTTATGCATTCGGCTACCACCATAATGCATCACGATTTAATTCGGCGCAGCTATTGATGAAACAGTTGATTAAATAGCCTATATTGGTATATTGATCAAAATCAACTCTTAATAAGGTAAATGATTAAATAACGTCGACCATTTCTCAAAGAGTTGAAACATATGTTAGACATATTGTAACATTTGGTCTTGATTATTCTTAATCGCGGAGTCGAGACCACTGGTCCAGACTTACTGGAAATCTACTTAGGAGATCAAACGCTGATATGGCATGATGCACGCGTGACTGTGCTGCGCAAGTGATACATACACAGTCAGGTCGCCATTATAACCGAACGTTTTAATTACACAACTTTTCATAATTTAAATATAAAAATGCAATGCATGATGATTGTGAATCATTTATATTTAAAGAAGCCTTGGTTTTGGCTGAGGTTCAAATATGTTCTCAAAAAAAAGGCTAAATTCCAACATCAAATCATCACTGTATTGGCGGACAAATCAAAACCATTTTTTTCATGGCATAATTTTATAGATACGTATGATATAAGAAAGTGTTCGAGTATTCATCGCTGAGTGAAAAACTGTTAATCGAAAATACCAAAGAGGAAGCGAAAAAAAGAAAACGAAGTTTATCTTTAACTGATATCCAAAAGCCATAGGGTATAACTAAGTATGCCTTTCGGTGTTATTTTTTTCGAGTCCTTCTACTAGAATTACGAAAATCTTCGATGTTCTAACCAGTTTAGTGACTCTTTATCGCAGCAGTCACATGCGATTTAATAATAGCTTAAACAGTATACGTGCAATGCGTCATGTTTTCTCAACCATACTAGTTTTATTTGGCAAGAATTATACTAATCTTTTGTGAGCACATCTCACAACATGACACTAATTTGATTTGCTCATCTTCCTAGTGACGACAGACAGAGCTGTTTGTAGTTTGGGCTAAATACTTTTCTATTACGTTATATTTTCGTTCACAAGATGTTTCACTATAATCGAAAGGCATGCCATCATCATCATCGCTAAAACATTAAGCGCGACCGTTCAGCGAGCAGAATAGCATCATTCGAACTTCCCGAGAGTCGCCCGTTAGAAAGTAACATCACTAACATGGGGCGCGGATTAACGGAACAAAGCAATTCCGAATATAGGAATAGGATTAAAGAATATTAACTAAATTGCGGGGTACATTAGATGGTATAAATACTTCCATAAGTTATATTTGCGCTCATGCAAGCTGTTTCGCAAGGAGATCTCGTTTTTCTTGGTATAGTGTACATAGAAACAAGAGACAAATTATTTCGCTCTGAGTAAAAGCTCTAATCAAAGTTACAGAATTTAAGATGTATTTCGTCTCCTCGTCAAGTTGACAACAAGAGACAAATACCACTTTGGGATTTTTTACATCTTAATCCCCAGTTCCTGAGAGATTGCTTTAATTCGAAAGCAGACGGAGCCGAATGATATTTGATTTCACAAAAACTTTAACTAAATTCAGTTCTCGTTGACAGGTTTCGCGAGACGCAAGAAGTCAGACAAAATCGAGCGAACAAACCCTAGGAATTCCACAACGAACAGGTGAACCGTGAACGCAAGTAACCGATAAGCGTTCGTTGGGTTCTGATTTTTAATCTTCTGTAAACGTTGTGTTACAACGATGCTGACCAGAGCCAGAATTAACTCACTTATTTACTAATGCAGCTATCGTATTCCTCGGAAAAAAATTACTACTCTTTAAGTACCTTTCAGCTTGTCAGTCGTTATGTCAAATATTTGCTCAATTTCCTAAAACGCAACATTACAGCCGGATTCACACGGGGATTTACTAACCTATACGATATAGTTAACGGTACAAAATTTCGGCATTGCGTGACTGTGTAGCCACTCCAGTTTTAACATGAAGCAATGTCTGGAGAAACTCTAGAATGAACTCAGTGGGGAGCCCTAATTGTGAGATCATATGTACAACATACACGTGGTCAGATTTCATACCACAAGATACCGACTTTAAACATCGAAGGCATAAATACTGAAACCGTTAAAAATTTGCTATGGTTTAGGTCGCTCCGTCGCTGGACCATACACGCTTTAAGGCAATTGAAAGTTTAGCAACTGAACGTTTAGCACTGCTGCGTACTTCCTTGACCCAAAGCTAAGCTTGTTAATTAAAATTCAACTTGATAGAAGCAAATTTCAAAGGTCGTTTACCGATAAACCAAAACGGTGGCCTAATAACATGGCATGATCAAATAAAGCAAGCAGATCTGTCAATGATAGAGTACTTCAGACACACAATAGGGTTGATTTTTTGCGCTTTCTTTGAAAGAAAGCTCGGTAATTGTAATGCGTGTGGTTCTGTTACCAAGTAACTATCGAAGATCCACCGCACCGAATGTCACAATCGCGCAAGGAGCACGCTTGCTTGAAATGCGATCGAATTTCTGAATAAATTGCGGCAGCTCGAAGTTACCAGGTGAGTGAACACAATCAGAGAGAACAGTTTTTACCACTGCGCTAAGCGAGTTTGATCCGCGTGGCGCTCGGTCGGGGTTTATTTGAATAACAACAATTGTTTTCTTTGCGCTGTCAAACAGGGTTCAATCACGACCGTGGCGCAACCAATGGCTTTGCCTGATGTCAGAAGATTGCGCTTGGCGCCACAGTAAATACCCCAACTATTACAAGCTTAATGAAATTGACCTCATTGCCGAGCTACTGATCTACAGTTACAATTATGCACTTACCAGTATGACGATAAAGTCTTCGAATTTGGAACGATCGATGCGAATAACGTTAGGGTCACTCGGGTAACGGCTAGATTACCGAAGCTTGAGTTCAGCTAATACTCGACAAGACCCGATGACGTGACTGCCAAGTCCTGAGATAAAATATTTAAAAAAGATACATGCCATTAGATTCCGCGCAAGACGACTTAATTAAGAAATTCTTCTGGTGTCGACGGTTGTATGTGAGTAGCGCATGTAGCCTGGTGCGCAGACCTTAGCCAGCAAGGGTGAAGAAGTAAAAAGAATCCAGTTGTCGTCGATGCAAACGATTGACACTCCTGTTTCCGTTCGAGGAGGAACAACAAACCAAAATCCGGGGTCAGGCCGATCGCTTCACGCTGAGTTGAAGTATGACAAAACATGCAGCATTTAACGCAACCACAAGGCTAGCCTTAACATTGTACTGCCCTCGTTTTGTGTACAAATGTTGAAGGTGGTCTTATCAGTCGTACGCAGCCAAATAAGCTCATCAATATTATTGAGTAATAAAACGCGGTTCCAAAGGTAACAAATTAATCGTCAATCGTTCACATGTCAGCGCAGGAAGGTGTAAATGCTGCTAAGCGTTAAAAGCATTGTCGTAATATTTAAACGGCTAGACATTTATGGAAACGAGGCTTGTAAGAATACGATGAGAAATTCCTATCATCTAAAGCTATTTTGCCTTCCAGGAGCATCCGAGTCGCATTTGGTTTAAGAAACGCACCTGGCGGCTGGCGTTATCTAGAAATATGTTGCAGTGCACCTGAGAAATCAGAATATGTCTTATCATGGTCCCCTCGTTTTAGGCAAATATTTGAATAAAGTCATCAAAACAATAGGGGAGAATACTACGGGAAGGAACTGACACAGCAGCAGGCGATGTATCGTCTAACCTTTATATGCTAAATCTCTAAAACACATCATAAATACATAACGGACCGCCGTACAATGCGTCGAAGCTGTTTATGAAATATATTTAAACGAAGGTATTTTCGACTGAAATGTCGAAAGATTTTTATGTAGTTAGAATTTAGCGATACGGTCACAAATTGCAGCCGTGTTCTAGAATACCCTATATATTGGACCCCTATGTTTCAGACATGATTTATGTATTTATACCAAATCATAAAACCATGGGGGAATGTAGTAACCTGACCTATTTTCACAGGACTACCAAGAGTAATCAACATACATGATATTCGTATAGGCTAATACAATTGGTATAAGTGCAACTACACGCGCATGATCTATAATTATGTTGAGGGGTGCGCGTGAATGGGACGAAGATCAATCAATTTGTGAAATGAGAAGATATCAACTAATAAATTTTGGTGTATATATACCTCAAATAGCTAAATAAATAGGGGCACATAACATGGTCCAAAGATAAACGAAAGAAAAAAGTATATTGTTTTTACCATGAACTGCACGATAACGATTAGAAAATAACCCTTATATGCTAATACCTCAGTCTAAAGGACGAGATAGTGCAATTCAGCTGATCAACTAAGATAAGATACATCGGGTTTGGCATTCAGAGTTAACATCTTAGTATTCCCAAACCGAGGAAACTGAATTTCGAAAACGTGTATGGATTCTAAGAGCAAAAAAGGCAAGATGGCATAGCTTATCAAAAACAATGTCAATGTAAGATCGTCATTACGCTATATCCTCTCAAGCAACGATCTTTCCTACGCGTAAATTGCTTGCGTGCGCATACGAAAAAGTGCATTCCTAGTTGTGTATTTAAAAAAACACACAGAAATTTTGAGGTAGAACTTAGTTTGAGCTCGATTTCCGGAGGATTGTGTCTATGCCTGCTAATATAGAAATATAACGGTGTTACGTGCGCTAATTTGACACCGCAAAATATGCAGATTAGCTTCTCACGTCGTATTAATGACACGCGCGTTCTATAAGCAGAGCTAACGGAAATTGCATGAACCCGCGCGTTGAGCTGTTTTCCTATAGAAATAGGCCCTAATCATCACCTTGGGCAATATAAAACATCCCTTGTCTAGGCAACGTGTTCCTTTTGAGCGAAATAAATATGTACAAACAATTTAGAGAAGGATCATTGCATAATCGTATAGTGCGGTATAGTCTTAGACCTCTAAAGAAACGCGTTATAGAAACGAAGTAACGATAAAGCAACAACTTACACAGTTTTCTATTGTTTCAAACTTGCTACTCCGTGCAGTAATGCAACTCTTTTACTTGCTTCAATTCTGCTCAGCTTTAATCCTTAGTCTGCTTCGAAATGAAGCCGATGAGCATTTCACTTGCTTTTATCGCAACTACCTTGTCTCAGGCAGCTCAATTAATGCCAAAAGCAGATGATAACGATACAAATATCTTTGAAAAAGATAAGCCTTGAAAATAGCTTTTCCATCGTGGCCTTTGTACCGAGGAAACACCTCGACAAACTACAGTCGCCTAGTGTGTCTTTTTATGTGCGTATTGCCGGAAGATGCACGGGTTAATATAATTTGCATGATATAGTCCAGAGCTTCTCAAAGCAATTTTGAACGTTTCTACGGAAATATTCTAAACCTGGCAAAAAATCCCTCTGTAAGCCTATCTGACGTACAGAGATAAGCCCATTACGTCTAACTCAAATCTCAGTTCAACTTGATCGAGCTATTTGTAAACAAAGCCACTGAAATGATCGTGAAACGAAAATTCCTGAACCATTTCACGCTTTTTTAGCAAACAATGGACAAACAAAAGGCACATGGAATTTTTCCACACCATAAAAAACGGAATACGAGCAGTGACAGCGAACTTATCCTCAATATCGGTGTGTAGAGATGGGTGGTCAAGTCCAGGATATACAATTACCTTAAGGTTGATAATACTACAGATATGCAAATAAATATTTGAGCTGCAGATTAATTAAACTAGGTCAGTTATCATGAAAAGCACGCAGAAAATCGCTTGATGAGACCGAAAGATCACCACCCTATAAATGAGTGACTAGACCGACATTATGCATGGAAGGATACCGCTCTAATGTTTTAAACAAATAAAAAGTGTGAACAGCATAAATATTTAAAGACCATTATTCATAACAGTTTTTTTTTACATCAATGCAAGTGCTAGCTATCCATCACGGCAAAGGAGCTGAGCCAGAGGTGGACTTCATTTCAAGTGCACCTAATGGTTATTCACAAGGCATGTTTTTAAGTACGAGAACAGGGAAGACAATACTGTAATATCCAAACATAAAACCATGGAAAATATAAAGCATGATAAACCATACTGTGAAAAGAAGTGTAGAGTGTTGTTTTGCAAAAAGGGCCTACAGTGTATCAAAGAATCGAGTACCAAATATTTCACCCATAATCCAGATCAAATATATACAGTACTTAAAGATGGTGTCATCATGTAACACCATGTTCGAAGATCGGCATGTAGCTTACGTATAAATCATAATTCTGACCACCAATACCATTTTTGTACATGAAATTTAAGAACTTGGCCTTCAGGAATTCCAAGAAGCCATGTTACTTCCTATTATGAATAATACGTTTATTGGTATTACGCGCATGCGAGTTTCAGATTACTTGATTATGTGTAATCCGACATGGTGCAAAATTTTAAGTCTAGACGTAAAATTATTTATGTCACTACCACAAGTTACTTCTTTATTGTAAACGATCGTAGCAAAATCGTATCTACTGTAGAAACATTTTGGGTCTGCATGTGGGAGAATCGCTGTTATAAACAACTTAGTGGCCCGGCCGATCGGGATTTAACAAATTTGGATTTATTCCTCAGGGTTGAAAATAGCAACTGTTCCCAAAACACGTAAAATGGCAGAGTTCCATAAACAATTGAAGTAGATATGATGTCTGTGAAAACACTCTTAAGTAAAGATGAACCGTGCTGATTAAACTTGCACTAATATAGAGTTGTACACTTGATAACATTGTCGCAGTCGGTAATTTTATGCATGGATTATTTAAAAACTGCATATATGGCCGGAAGAACCAGTCTATAGAACCTCTTGAAGTAGCGATTAGTTAAATAAAGTTCCTCGAGGTAGAGATTAGTTAAAGTTTCAAACGGGGTAAACATCCTTTTTAAAGCTTATTTTTAAACCACCACTGGTAAGCTTATTACCACAAATCAAGATCTTCCAACTCCGTATCGACTTCGAATTGGGCCAAACTATATACGAGAAGGTTGAAAGTACACTTGCTTCGAGCAAACATTTGTTCGTGCCTGGATGCATTCATGATCTTCTTTCATTGTTCGATCCTTTTTAAAATCGTAAGCAACTACGTACGGCACTTTGAGAGGTAAAAAAATCCTAAGTCATGGCATTGAATGATTAGGCTCTGAGAGATACCGTGGAATCCGGAATCGGTTGTTGTTTGGGAAAGGGTAAAATGAAAAATAACATTTTCTAAAGGTGGGCGTAATGGACCATGTATAATGCTTTCCGTCAATTGCGCAAAACCTTAGAGTTTTTTTCTTCAGTATATGGCTGTTTCCTAGAACATGCTTTAATCTTTAATAAGGCATTTATATATAAGAACTAAACAGGCAGAACCTACTATACACACCCGTCCCAAAAAATCTTCGATCACCAAAAATAGCCGAAAATACGAGAAAATCGAATAAATAAAACTCTTATAAAGTCTAAATAAATTATTGTCAAAAAAATTATCCGGAGATTTTTAATACCATAAAAGTTAAGTCCTTATTCGCTTTTCTAGAGTGACTGATGCACGCTTTGCAAATAATCTTGCTTATTTCACGAATGAATAATGTTTACTAATCTTCAGTCATATCATAACATATGCTGTTCTCATGACGCGGCACAAAAATGTTCGGCGATTTTTGCTCATCATGATGTAAATATGCTAAAACAGCTCAGTTGATTATCCTCGAGTGCAGACAAATGTCGCAATCCAGTGCACTATTTGTGTGGCGCGGCCCGCGAAGAGATAGCATGCAAGGTGTGGACAAAATTGATATTCTGCAACAGCATGCAGGACAACCAATATCACTAAGGCTTTATGAAGGGAAAAATTTTGCTGACAGGTCAATTAATCATCCACAACGTCAGTTTACGAGTGATCATATCATTGAATGAAGAGCTGGAGAAAATGGACAACTATGATACGAGAATCAGCTTTGCAAACTGAAGAGCAATCAGGTTATATGCATTATCATAAAACAGCTAAGACGAGCAGTTATACACGTGAAATTCTATAATCAAAGCTGCGTGCAAATTGCAGGCGGAATGCAAGTTACAGGTGCAATTCAAACGTACGAGTTTCTAAAGAGGAAAACCCGAATACGTTATAGTTGGTGCAAGATTGTTTTGTAATTGACAACTTCATGGTCAATTTATTTGGCAGAATTAGATACTTTTATGACTTTGTCTAGACAAAACAACTCAAAAGAGATGGTATAGATAGACACTTCTGCCTGTACTGACAACCGAAAATTAGGCAATAGACGTATTACACGACTACCATGGAGTAATGGGAACACAGCGTCATTAAGACTTGTATAGAAATGCAACCTTCTACTCTATACATATCAGTTCTTCGGCGTGTACGTCAGATCAGATAAAAAAAGTTATCAAGTCAAAGCATACTGATACTGTAGTAATAGCACAGGACTTCGGTCTGATAGCAGGGAAAGCTAATTAATTTATGGTGTTTACAAAAGCATAACCTCATAAAAACCAAACAATGCACCTCGCGGTCTCATTTCACTGGTAAACGGAAAAAAATGCTCATGTTCTCTTACAGGCTAGCAAAAGTATACTGCACAGTAATCACATTTTCCCAATATCAAAAACATAGGCAAAGTCTTTCGGCGAAATTATCAGGTGAATACATCCTACAGCGTCGTGCACACGCCCAAAATTAGACAATATATACCGATTAAAATCTAAGAAGTGGGAAGTCAATGTTCAAAAATGAGTATAACAGCTGTTTGGATATCTATTATTCTATTATACAGTTGCCCGATCGTGGTGACGTTCCCTAATAATTCTTATATAGCGAAGGCAAGGTGGAATTTCTTTGGCACGCGAAGCAAGCGTCTAAGATCTATCGATTAGCATAGGTATAGATTGAGTAGTTGAACTAAATACCTCAGGGCACGATCCGCTAATTCTTAACGTTGGATGGGAATCTAATTTAACAAATTTTAATTCATTGCTGTAGATTGGGCCTTCATAGTAAAAATGCCCAGGGGGAATATACATCAATTACGAACTATATTTGAATTTTCATGCAAAATTTTTATCTTGTGAAGAAATATTGACCGCGATCTATGACCTACAACGAATAAGATGTAAGTTCCGAAGACAGATATGGAACGAAACCAAAATATGAAAAAGCAATATCGCAATATCAGTGTACCATTCATAAAATTCCATGCGCCGCCACTATCTGAACGTTCCACCAGCTGAGCTGAGTGTTCTGAAGTACTCTTACAATCGAGCTTCGAGCATATACAACCTAAATCCATGGATATCAAGCATATTATGCCACCTTTAATAAGGCCAGGCGACTTGAATTTGCTGATTGATTTACCTGATTTCTCCAGACAAAATCAGTAAAAACTCGCAAAAACGCTACGCCTTATGTACTACGTACACGTTCATGGACTCAGGCAATTCAATTTTGTTTTATAATCATTCTATTGAGACTAATTCTGCTCGTCCCCCATCAAATTAGTCTTACGCTACAGCTACCTGTGATACTGCCGAATATTCGAAATATTTTTTTTTCATTCTTATGTTTGAGACCCACGACGAATATCATTGGAGAAGATAATTCAGATAATTAATAGATTTGCAGATACCACGGTCGCGTACTACCGAAAATACAAACTAATTATTACAGCAACAATAAACACAGAACGCACGCTTCAAGTTCCAGTGGATATGGAATAGCTAGACCAAAGTGGTAACACTCCCATATTTATTGGGCTTCAAGATAGACTTGCTAGTAGGGATTTGTTACGGACCGTTTTACTGAGCCGGTAAAAATATCGGCAGTTGGTGGATTTATAATCGAAAAGAGCGCTCATTTGACACCTTCATCGCAAGGCGCCGTCGGTCCCAGCCTTGTTCTTTTTTTGGACCACAACGCCTGATTGCAATATCGTGATTGTATGGCCTGATGACGTAAAACACTGATGGGCGTGTTTAAATGGATAATGGCTTCCTAGGAATTTTTGGAATGCCTACAAAAATCATACGCAGGAAAATGCAATAGATTCATACTTGCATAGTTCACGAGTGCCACCACTGATCTTTAAATACACTGGATTATAGAATGACTTAACTCAGGAAGAGTCTTTCTACGACGGTAAAGTGGTATTTTTCCCTGTTATATATAGCTCTTTAGACGCTCTTTCAGTTATTCTGGCTCGTTTTTGGTAGGCACGGTTTCTATATCCTGTGTGTGTAAGTGTGGAGAGAAAAGCTAATTTTCCGTTTTAATCGTTGCAGTCAATTCCCTATGTGCATGGTCGTTGTTCGTCGCTACCACGAAAAAAACTTAAACTAACATCACCCACCTTAGCATGGATCACTATTAAGCGATAGGTGAAGTTATATTACAGTATTTGCTTGAGAAGTGCACACAAACAATAGCTTGGAAAGACACGAGGCGGACAATTCGGGAAGTGTCTATAACATGAATTGATAATTTCCTCAAAATATCTATTCCACCCCCATCTAACCTCATTCACTCAATATTTCCTCAATGAGGGCAGCATTATGCTAACTCATTACCGACTCGTACCAAAACGTTGTTTTCCGGCACGCATGCAAATAGAATTAATGACGTCAAATAAGATTGGATACGCTACCAGCTTAATTCTTGCTTAATTCTAGCTAAACACTGTCACACATATGCAGCCCTTTTAATGGTCTGGAGCTTTTGTTTTCATTATACTCCCGACGGCACTAATAAGTGTGTAATATTGGGGTAATCCATGCAGCGATTCTGGCAATCATGAAGATTATACGATAGCCAACGATTTGTTTGAAGCGGTAAAGACGCTATTTAATCATATATAGATTAATATATTTTGCGCTATATAAATTGCACCGAAATGTACAACGTTGTATTGAAAATCAGTACAATGGGTTAAGCCAGAGCACTTTCAATGCTGCATGTATGGTGTCATTGTTGTCATACTAAAACACAGTTGAGGTGCGGCCGCGGATGGAAATTGGTTCATTTTACGTATTTCACTTCAAAGAAGAGCATCCATCATGCATAGATAGTCCATACATATGAAGTGATTCGTATAAGGCTTACGATTCTAGTCAAACTAACCTTAAAGTCTCGGTTGTTCCTTCTTTGTTTCTCTCTTTCAAATTCTCAAGTCTATAAGAAAAATACGTGAAGCAAGTAATTAATTATATCGAGAATACATAACATCAGTGGAATAACAAAATGCTAGTGCACTTTATACATAAAGTGCCGTTCCGCGAATAAAGACAAGTCTTATATTTAAGTCTTACATTTACCAAGACTCCAAATAAAGGTTTTTGCATGCACCCATGGTGAATTTGATCCAAGCAAGAATACCAAACGAGTGGCCTTATTAATGCACGGATCGGTCTTATATATGCATTGAGCGCCAAACCAGTACTCAACTGATTAAATTTCAAATGAATAGCGGTTGTGTCATAAAAGTGCGAACACAACGATTCAGTTAATAGACTCATCGTGAATGTTGGCATCTATCACAGTTTAGTCAAGAGCTGTAAGTGGTGATGAAGACTGAATTGCCCAATCATAGTCATGAATTATATCACGGATTAAGGATTTTGACGACACAAAGGAAACCTCCCAAATAGTCTCGGCAACATCCCTTTCTAGCTCAAACAAAAGTTATCAATACTCATGATGTTTTTCGGTTTTTTCAAGCAACAGAGCTGTCAAATCAGTTTAACAAATCAGTGTTATTACACGTTCTGTATAATGGTTTATTGTCTTTTATTGCTATAATTAGCCAATCCCAAAGCCCGACTGTTTGTCAATTTGCGTAATTTGGAATAAGTTATTTGAATTCTTTAATCAGTTTACGCCCAATTTCAGTGCACAAAGTACCACAGAAATTTGCCTTCAAATAAACTGTCTTAAATTGAATGGATACATGTAGTATTTGAGCTTAGGTAAACCATGGGGAAGGGAGTCGACCATAATAGTCAGTGCACCTGATAAAATACGTCATTACGCTAAAGCGTGCCTATATATGTATCACATATGTCGAAGTTCAGAAGATAAAACTTACAAATATACAGGGTGTCTGAAAAAACCCGAAAACTATTGAAATCACCCATACTGACAATGTAATTGCTAAAGTTTGAATGCCTAAACACTCTGTTGGGACCCACAAGTGTATAAATGTTTGCCATAAGCATTTTTATACATGATGCAGTAAAATGTGTTTGTACGCAAAATATTTATTAACAATATTTACAATTTGTCCTTTGTCGACCTCTGTACTTTGGGTATACGCGTATAATTTATCGCAATAAACACTCGTTGTTCCGCGGTCAGCTGTACCATTTTCTTTCGAAGCAATAACAAGGCTAATTTAAATTTAATCATATTCACAATTTCAAATTTTTCGTATTTAGCATTTTATAAGTTGCGTTAAATCCCCACAGGCTAAAATTCGTGAACACGGCATTAAATTTTAACAATGAGTGATTTAAATAGTTTTCGGTTTTTTTGAGACACCTGTATAGCCATAGATTTGAACATAACTTACATAAGAATTCAAAGTTATATCGAGTTGTACGATGACTAAAGACAAGCTGAAAAACACGGCAATATCGACCAATCATTCAATCTCTAACACGGAACAAAAATTGTTTGGACTATGGTTTTCCGAGAAGGCGAAATGTAAAACTGATTCTGACAAATAGTTTAGTTCAGCCAAGGTAATTTGAGATAGGATCCGATCTTTTTTCAACCTAACGAGGAAAATCTAGTGCGGTCGATTTGGGCATCAAGTAGTAACCTTGAGAAAATTGGACACATCTGAATTATTCGGGCCACTATATATATAGCAGGTCAAGAAATGAATTGTTCGCTATTAACGCTATGTTATGCGCAGACGCAGCCACAAACACAGCGGCGGTTGTGCATGTGTGACATATGATTTATAGTTTTATTGACACAAAAATTTTCAATACTCCATGTATCAAAGATAAATCGCTTACACCAATCCTGGTCCTTTGTGATAACAATTGTTAAACTAAACTTGACTTGTGCAGCATATAATTCGATTAATGAAAACGTCAAGGTTCTTTGAAAAAAACAGCTGCAGTTCCAAAAAAAAAATGCTATATTTCCTAATATGCTGTAATATATATTTTCTTCTTTATAAAGTGATGCGGCAAATGAGAATTGCTGATGGAAGACGCCAAATGACGACACAATATACAAAATAGTGCAATTAAATTAAAGTGTTACGATTTAACATTTAAACTTTGAATTGATCACACTAACCGCTTAAGAACGAATACCAACGCTTTGCTAATTAATAACAAATGTCAACGAGCAACGTGCGTGATCGATGTGTGTATGCCAAAACTCATTTCATTCGGAATAACGCTGTCAAAATAATGCCTAATGGCCACTTTTTTAACTTTTTCCTAAAATGGGGTACCGAATTACAATTGCTGATAGAATAACAAAGAAATGAATTGCTTTGTCTTGAAACTTTGAAATCCACAAAGAGGATGGTTCAAGGTCCTCAGTTATTTCACTATAAACAGCAAGCATTCCAAAAATACACAAGGGGTACAATATATACTATAAATTCCCACCAGTATCCAAACCAAATGATTAAACCAAACGATAAACAGCTGCAGTATTGCTAACCTAACTGTGACCTCACGAACTTTTGAGCGTAATTTGAGAGATGCCTCTTTTTCATAACTTTCAAATGGGACAAAAAAGATAAACAACTTTGGTTGAGGATTATGTTCAGCGCAGACCATCCACATCTTTTAGGAAAACAAAATATCGAAATAGCTTTTAATTAGCTTGTTCAGATAAATGAGTGAATAGCAAAGGCAAAGAAAGATTTTCTTTTTTGAAAATGAAGGAAATTCTCTCTATATATAGAATGACAAAACACTTTTCCTGCGTCTGCTAAAGCAAATAAGCTATATCTTAAAGGCGATTTTAAAAGCGGCGCTGACAGAACACACCCAGATCACGTGTAAATGATGCAGTAAGTGTTATGACCTAAAATTTAAATTATGAATGGACAGAAATAATTACATAATGAAGAAATTGATTGTTCTATGGGTATGAGTATCGAGAAAGCACCGCGCATGATGACATAGCTTAGTTAACAGTTAGATTACCCTGTCAACTGTAACAGGATTGTTTATATCACCATAAATAGGAATCGGGCAAATTCAGTGCGCTTACCGCAATTTTCGTGTGCATACTTTTACTGCAGCAAGGAATACTGCGGAATGAACTTTGAACAGAATACATAATGTCCTTTCCAACCCAAATAAGATAACGTTTTTTAATCAAAAGAGTCCCTTTAGAAAACGAAACCATTTCAGGATTTATGGCGGTTGGGCTTATATAAGTGAGCTATAGTGAGCAAAATTATTCCTCAGTACCAGAACAAGTTCCCTCTATATTGAAACCAATATTCCGGTTGAAATCTCACAGACAAAATAAATCCTCTCGTCTGTGGATAAATTTTCCGTGTGTAAAAACTGGCTTAAACGAGGCGAGATCTGGCGAGATATTCATCCGCTATAGATGGTAACGCGATATGTTAACGCGCTGGTATTGTGACTGCGTTTCAATCCACAGCAGATTTCCTCCGATCCGCGCGAGCCGCTGCTTTCTAACGCATCACTTTTTTGATAGCCATCTCTCGCCAGTCGAAGAGCCAAGAAAGCCCCTGAGAGAGGGTGGCATGTAGATTACCTTTGAAACCAGAAATAACCTTTGGATCACCCCATATCTTATTACATATTACAGATGCCCTGCACACTATAACCAGAGGCGAATGGACGAAGGCATAAATCTTCATTTGACTCGGATACAAAGACATTATCTGCGCGATAACCTGTGCAACGATTGATTGGAATGGTGCTATACCTCAAGATTTAAATATATATAGAACTTTATCTTTCTCAGTTTAACAAAGTTAGCCTGATGCCAAGGTAGACTAATTTGTCTTAATGTTGCGTCACGAGTCATGATGAAATAATTTAAATACCCAGCTTTGAACATTTACGTTAGCATACCGCAAAAAAATACAAAATCAGTTTTGATTTCTGAAAAATAACGATCCATGTCACTGGAATATAGATCAGTGGCTGTGTTTTCAGAAATCAGTCATTCCGCTTTAAATGTTAAAAAAACTCAGCAATATCAAGTTTTATTATGAAGCGGCCTTAATATAGCAACAAACGTTATAAATTCTCCTTAACCTTGAGTGTTATTTGCTTAATGAAACCCTGTGCTGGGAACGAGGTCAACTTACTGATTTCAGTAAAGAGAAAAAGAAAAAAATATGGAAAGGTACATGTGGTCAAAATCAATTTCATATTTGGCTCAGTTTCCGTTCGATAGTTCGTGCGATAGTTGATAAGAAAAAATCGTCTGAGAGCGAAGTATTTTTTAAGAGCAGTATATTAGAGAATATGTCTACGACAGGGGAAGCGAGATTAGTGGGGTCAACACTGGTAGCTTTGTTCAGACCAACCTGTCAGTCCAAAACACTGAGAACGTTGACTCTTACTGTGTTTAGTTAAACTGCAGTTTTGTAATTCTTTGTCTCGTTCTTTGAGGGATTTTGTGCGCTATTTCCGTAATGCATTGACTGCTGATGAGAGAACGCAAAATTGAATTAGCTAAAATAACTTGAACTAGTGATAAATCACGCGACTGCGCAAGCGCCCGTGGTATCCGGTATCGTATTCGTTGTTTATGCGCGCAAATGATACCAGTAATTCATTTCTTGCTACACATTATAGTATTTTCTAAACAAGGCCTCACTGCATGTATACACTGTATACACTGTATACACGCGCACTTCCAAAGTTAACATATTCGTTTATATGATATGCTCAAGGGACCGTCTGGTAGCTTCTCGACACTTTATGACCTATGTAGTGTTTTGCCAAGTACCTAAGTTCACATAACTATACTCATCCTTCGGGCGAAATCATTGAACATTTTGCATATATTGCGCCTTAAACAATACCTCGACGAGGTGTGAACGACTCTCGCGATCAATCTCAACTTAAGCCATTTAGGTGCGTGACCGTTACTGGTTAACGGTGGCACCTTTGACAGTAAGATCCTCATCGTCATCAAATTAAAACCATGACAAAGCTCTTTAAAAAAAGTACTAAAATATTACTTGACATATAGTTTCCTAAAAGAGAACACCTGTTCCGTGCGATAATTACACACTAGATATGATCATACAAGGTACCTTTATGAACTCGCTGAAGAATAAAGCTAAAAAGTCTTTCACGATAAACTTAAACGATTTCATTTTCATTTCCAAAGTGTCCAGAATGATTGTGAATTGATTACTTACAATAAACACGTGAAACCAGAATCCGACTGAACTTCTTGGTGTTCAACTATTCAACTCTCAAGCTCAGAACTAAACTGATAGGAGTCTCTCATGAAAATTGAAGTCGGTATAATCTACATCTACCTATACTTGTCATCTCCTCGATAAATTGAAAAAAGGAGACAAGGAATGCGACTCATTATCCCGACGACAACTCGCAAGTAAACGAGCTGGGAATCCACATTTCTATGCTCATTAAGAATATTGTGGACAAGATAAGATTAACCAGGAATGCTGCAGCAGTAGTTGGACTACCGTTGTGTAATCACAAATTGGCACTTTCTGGTAAGATAAAGCTTTTTGTGTGTGGATTCAGTGCTGGGGCATCGGCATTTTATGTGTGCTGTTGATAAACGGCCAATTCCGACAGTTACAAAATCCGAGGTGTTGATGTCATTATAAAGCATTTTGGTTGAACCAGTCCAGATGTGCGAAATTTGAATGGAGGGTTGAGTAGGCAGATGCATACGATGTTTACCTATTCAACCTACTCCGACGAGGACGGTTGCTCTAATTAAGTTCTAATCAAACAATATGCACAGGATCCGTTTGAATAAACCTATTAGTCTTGACAGACGAGAGAAGAAAATGGTTTGCGCAAGTGAGTCCTCAATTATGCACTTGAGCTCAATATTTGGAAAAATACGCATTCAGTTCAAACTTTGATGAAAATGATAACACTCCAGATCATCCCTTTCACTCAAAACGGAATGTAATCATTAAGCACAATGTTCTCCCGTCATCCCATGACAAGCGAACAAGTTGAGTGGACCTATACGAAGGAATGCTGCTACGATGGAAATAGAAGCGTCAACATGCAGTAAAACATACGCACTCTGCCGTTATCTTGAATTCTCGTCTCTATAAAATTGCGCACCACAGTGAGCCCCATTAAGACAATTACAAGGAATTAGAGATAAGAAATCGCTCAGTGAGTGGCTAATGGATCATTGCGCATAGCCCAAAGAAAATTGTACTTTTGCGCAAAATTTGCGTGACCTGCGTACGCCTCACTTAAAATGTAATTAAACAGATAATATTTACAGTTAGGCACAGCATATTATGTAGGAGAACGAGGGTTGCATAATAGCATCTAAAATCTAGCAGCAAGATAAGAATTCACCCCACGTGTTCTCATACCTTGTTTGCTCTTTCTCTTCCACGTTAGACAGTTTAATAGTTTCCTACTTTAACCTTAATCCCAGAGAAATGACGTTCTGAAGAAATTTTGCATCTAACGTTTCCAATGATCCACTGATAATTGTTGACCGTCGCCCGCGAGCTTGTTTTTGTATGCACCATGCGACGTGTTCTGATTTAGGAACAATCAAACCCGTTAGCTGACCTAAAGGGTCAATGCTAGGCAATAGATTATTCTTTGAATTATTAAAATCACACACCAGTGAACACGGATGAATAGGTTAGTTCTTTAGCATACGCTTTTACACCGCATTTACAAACATCTAGCACAAACTAGTTGGATTTTCTCGAGTGTATCCAAGCTATTAGATGCTGTAATGTTTCCGCATTATTTTGTCTACTTTCCTTTGGAGTATATATTTACGCGCGACCATATATGTTAACGAGGTGAATACTTGCATTCAATTACGTTAGGAAATTTAAGATGGGTGTTATTCTGTTGTCTGACGTGCTTCTGATGTTTACATTTGCAAATGACAAAGCTTTCTGTCATACAATACCATTTTTGGTCAATGCGTAAATGAAGTGCGCCAAATGAAGGACGAATGGGTTCCGCGAAGATAAAATGCGACCTGACGCACGTGCGCAAAATGGACGCATGAAACGTTAATTTAGAAGTAAAATACAGGCATTCACTTCGCATACGGCACGTCGCGCAAACGCCTTAATAAGGATATTCGAATGTATTGATATAATACACAACAATTCAACTCAAACAGCTGTAACCCATTTGAACATCTCAGTGTAGATAAATAGATACGGTTTGGTGACAGACAGAAAATTAAAGGCGCCAGCGATGGGAAGATAGTAGATTTCCTCAAGCGTTCTATTTGTGATGGTGTCTTAAATTTCCACCATCCACCCACAACATTCTGGTATCGTCTACTTTTAAGGTTTTCATTGGGCTTCTGAGTCATCGCCCTAATTACGTTCCCAGCGATGACTCGAGTTCTCTGTCCACGTAGAGATTGCATGTACTAAATTTACATGTATTCATAAACGACTAGAGAAAGACGTATTTAGACAAATTGACTATAAACAGAATTCCTTTCTTGTTTACGAATGCGAGGGTGATCCAAGTGCGTTATTAATGGCCCCAAATTTATACAAAAAGCTTTCAACATTAACTTAAAGCGTTCCGGTCTCTATCTTGGAATGTTTATGTCTAAACATAGGTGCATCCGTCAGCGACCTTATATGCTGAGCAAATAAACCAGAAAGACACAAAACGCAACGTCTATTACACCTGGATAAAGCATGTTCATTCAAAAATGTCAAGAAACTATTCAGGTCAATGGATAACTGATGGCGCTATCAGAGCAGTGGGCCGCCAAAATTAATTTAGCAAGCTAATGGAGTATTATACTTAGTTTACCGCTATATTTGACATAAATGGTTATTATATAGTGTTAGCGCAGTGGGGGAGGAGTGTACAACCTTCGGAATTATCCCGATTGACAAAATTCTGAATGGAACAAATAAGTACTCATGTCTCTCGGGCAGATTTAATGAAAGCCAATGAAACGATGCCAGAACAACTGGAGATTGATTCAAATAATTCAAAGGGTGGCAATAGATAGCATTTAACTCGTGTTAAACTCTACATTGGTGGCTTTTATCAGGCGCTTTCGTGCATTGTATCATGGTGGTCAACCAGCAATTGCCATATTTTGTTACAATATACAAAGAGGAAGTTAAAAAACGAGAGACAAAGATGGTTAGAACCTCGCCATGAAGGAGTGAAAGTTGATAGTAAGAGCTCACTCGTAGAAAAAAAGCAGGACTGAACACTGAAGCTTAAAGACATAGTAAAAATAGTCGATAGTATGGATCGAGACTATAAGAAGAGAAACAGCAGATAGGTGGTTAGCTGCATGGGGCAAATCGCCAACAGATGAATTCTACATCCTCTAGCAGATTAGTATTAACTATTTCAGTACAACTTACTAGCTTTGAGATTAAAGCGTGTGATAGGGTGGTGAGAGGGCGCTTTCCTTTAGGCGGCCAAAATGGAGTATTTCGTTATAAGAATATAGCGGTGAAATTGCATTTCCGCCTGTGCTAGTCAGATGTAAATAACGATATACTGGGATGCAGAGTTTTTGAAACACTCTTAAGTACCAGTAATCTGTATGTACTGAAATACAGGAGCGGTTTGGCCGTTTTTACCGTATAATGGAGAGCGCCCGTAGTCCACTATCTGGAATCCAGAAATCCAGAAATCCAGAGGGTCGTGATGCATAATTAAATTTTTAGTAAAAGAAAGCATGCACAAAACACGTGTTGTCAGCGATGACTCTGCATGTGATCTGGATGGCTAACGTTACGTTATTATGATATTTCTCAATTAAAAATCTTAGCAACTAAAGTCTTCATCCATCTATTGTAGAAACAGTTGATATTGGTCAGTTTTGTGTGCACTTATGAAAGCGATTATTTAATTTTATCTGGATATTTGTGATATTTTTAAAACAGCCCAAAATCTAACAATTCAAAAACTCTTTAATTACGCGTACAAGGCCGATTTTCGTGCACACTTATGCAGACCTAGCAACGATTGTTGATGGTTGTAAATGATTATTTCATTGCATTACGGCAAAAATTCTAGAAACTTTGAAAAACAATTAATCATCACACGATCATCAGTTGCTGCATGATTCCGCAGCATAAACAAGTCATAATTGCAGGCGCAATCATTGACATTTTTTTATGTTATAAATCGCGTCTTCAGTTCTTCAAAATGCAAGGAATATATTTACGTAGCAAGAGGGGCGTTTTTACACCTTGATTCGCTTAAAGCCCAATATGGTACCCAGGCTTCTTTATCGCATCAATTTTAAGAGCGTATATACAATATTTTTATTAAAATAATTACCATTGTTGTAATACCGAAGACGAAGTTACTGAGTTTTCGAAAAACAAAAACGGCCGCATGGCCGTGCGATTTTCTAGGAGATTATCGTCTAGTTAATTGTTTAGACGAAAATATACACGCTTCAGGCTAACAGCCTACTATGCATAAGGAATGCAACAATACATAACCAAATCAAGAACATTGATTTATTGTTATGAGCCCAAGACATCAAATGATAAATTTACATGAAACTTGAGACGTATCATAGTGAAGTAATCCGAACAGACCCCCATTCATTGTTTTTCGACTTTTTCAAAAGCCCTTGTATGATAATTTTTTGAATCAGATAATCCCACCATGAATGGACATCAAATACTAGTAAAGTTTTATGAAATGAATACAACGAATTTTACAAGATCGATCATAGATATAGCTATAATATTCTATACACTATGATAACTGGGACTGAGGTTAATTTGATTTGAAAACGAGCAATATCCCCGGACTCCAATGCAAATATTTCTATAATAATCTGGAATAACCAGGAGGCAGAGGCTCAACGTCTTGGAACATCTTCTTATCAATCGTCTAAAACTAGACAAAAAACTTCTCGACTTTTCCTTAGAGGATTAATTTAGCTGGTCGAAACGTCGAGAACTGAGTTTTTTGCCTATTTAAGGCAGTTGCTACACCGCAATTGATTAGAATTATCTCTGTACTGATGATAACAAACTTGTTCTAACGAACTTGTAATTAATCTTTGTAAGTGATTTTTGTCGATTGAAAACCTAATGGGTGTTAGCGACGGAAAAAGGAAAAGGTCCTGAAAACTTGAATGTTTGATAATAGTCGAATAATATATCTATCACCGGCGACTTCCGCGAAAACCATTTTTCATAAAAGCTTTTGGGAAAAAAATTAACGAACCCTGTTTAACATAACGTTCAGTTATATATTTTTGCAATTGTAAAGACCAAATTGACAGGCGATGACTGCTGAACTTGTCGGCAGAAATGAAGGTACATCACATGGGGTCTTGGTGTTTCGTTTGATATCGAGGTGTACGATTCAATTGTACTTTTGAGAAGACCAATAGTAACCTTATTCTCCCGGGAGATTGTACGTCCTAGCGATGATTTGGTCTTGTAAATGTTTGAGAGTTAATCATTTCGCGACAGCTGATGATCGGATGCGTGTGATATACTGTGTATAAACATAAACATTACCGGTGAGAAATGGTATAGCGTGATTAACAGCGATCCCAACTGTGCATTAACACATGCAATAACCATAACTTGGTCATTTATATCAAAGCTGAATTGCAACATTACCGAGATTTAATTTTTCTATCTAATGCTGCGATGACTAATTACTGGTGTCACCCCCACGTCAATCGTTTTAATAAAACAACGGTGTAATTAATGCGCTTGCTGTACTGGCTCACTTCACGGTAACTGATACGTGGATCATTGTAGTGACTCAGAAATAGTACATACTTGGGTCGTAAAGTGTAAATCAATTAAATTTGGCAATAATACAAACAAATGGGGATGGAGGTATATTTCAACAAGTGGCAAATCTCATACGTGCACATCAACGCTGCGGCGTTTATAAAAACCGTTTCCTTCAAACAAATTGTGGGATGTTTCAGTTTTCATTTCCTTGGCAATAAAAAAAGTGCTGAGTAGCGAAATAGTTCAAATTGTCAAAATGATCAAAGTCACTGCACGGAAAAGCAATGACGATGCGGAATTATTGGCTTAACATTTTTTCACGTCTGATTCAACGGTCAAGGCAAAATGTAAATAGATTTGCTTTAAGTGCCTATAAACAGAAAAGAATACTTATTTTCTGAAAAATTTCAGATGATTCATCGTGAAAAAACAAGAACTTGAAGAGTATGGTTCACAATTGTACATCACAATCTGTTTAAACAATTAATTACTGGGGCGGAACTCCAGAGACATCAGAGATCAGAGATAGACGTAATTAAACCCGTGATACGCCATGGAGATATAACTTATATTTACATCCAAATGCCACCAAATTTCCATCTATTTAAGATTGATATAGAAAATTAGAAACATCTGATGTCAGTTTCGAAGTTTTGATTTCAAAACTGAATTATGATAGGAGTATCGAGTGATTTGATGAACGAAGCTATGCGAGTGCAAGGGTTAGCTGTATAGAGAAAAAATTGTTGGTAATTTCATCATTAAATAGTAGGAGGAAGGTCTTTAACGTGATCAATTGCGGCGTTTTGCAAGACAATTTTCAAAATATGAATACAATATGTTGCCAAATTAACAAGCCATTCACAAGATTGGCGCCTGGTTTAACAACTCTTTTACATGCTCGAAGCTTTTTCCTATTGATTTCGACATATAATGCACGTATCTTTGCAACTACTACCACTATAATGGATTATCTATATGTGTAAAAGGATAACTTGCCTCTGCAAGAAAAACTATAGAGTTTGTCTTAAATAAAGAAACGTTTACATAGTAGCCGCAGAAAAAGGCGCACATTCGGCTAAACAGATATTGCTTCAAATCTGAAAGAATTAAGCACACAAAAATGTGGGTGTGAGCGCAACATAATTTTCCGAAAAAAACAGCCGTCAATTTAAATTTGAAAACAATTAACAACTTTTCCAAGCCACATTAAAGATCAACTATCCGCATGGTTAGCACTTTAAAAGTTTGAAAAAAAACTTAGAACTTAAGTTTATAACTTATATGCTGAGTTTCAACTGCAAACCCTTTGATTTAAGTTACAGAGCGGGTAAACAAGGCTGAAATTGTTTTAAATGAAACGATGGCGCCTCCGTTACTCTCAGTTTACTACGAAAAAAATGTTTTCCTATGACTCAATCAAAACATGCATGCATGTTCCATTTATCTTCAGCGGACTCTGAAATTTCACCCTTATGTTACTCTTTAGAGAATTTAAAACGAAATCTTGGTACTTACAATATATAGGAAAGGAAAGAAACTCACAAATGAAGATGTATAACTATTCACGCATCAACTACTGCACATAATCACATATATCCCTGATGCAGCACATTAATATTGACATTGTCGAGCAAAACCATATTTGCAGGTAGATACGATTAGATAATAGAGTTGTGCTAACTTGATCATCAAGACTTTTATGCCCCCATAGCTTACTATATCCTGTAGACAGACAGATGTTTCCTTATTCGGAAATAATTTTATGCTAGTTACCCGTTGTCGGCCGAAGAAAAGCGAAGGACAGTTATAATTATTAGCCTTAATGACTGATTGCCCAACCATACTTATCCTCGAAGACTTACTAAAAAATGTTTATTCAACCCACGGAATTTGGTTCTGAATATAGAAAAATGCCCCCTGCAAGACTATACATTCGTACTGCGGATTACACAGACCAGCTGTTCATCATTTCTCGGGGAATTTATATTACCAGCTAAAAAAACTGCTTTAATCAATTATATGGCGTAGATGTTCCTGTCTAAAGCGCATAACACTGCTCGAACAAAGATCGAACTTAAACCTTTGGCTTGACGAGCTCTCATAAACACAATTAGAAGTCTTAATATATTCATGCTAATTGAATGAGGTCTAGTCAGCAATATAGAAGGAAACTCGTATCCTCAGTATGTTGGAAGGGATAAACGGCCTCTCTTTTTCCAAAATCGTTCTAAACCTACAGATCTTGCTGTTTAACAAAAACCAAGGCTACATGCGTATAGAGGCACATTTGAGTTTAAAGCTGTTTTTCTCAGTTCCGGGTGTAATTGGTAGAACGCGCAGCCAAACTTTGTCCATCACGCTATGGTCAAGCAGACCACATACGGACACAGTGAATTGCCTACCGTGTTATGCTTTCATTTTGTTTCACAAAAAGGCCTCCTAATAGTCACCTAAACACGCGAATATTGAACATTCCTTGCAAGACAAGCGCGTTTTAAAGAGGACGACACAGTACGCCACTGTGCCTGCCTTGCGGGGACCGTTTTGAGTTTCTTTTTGTAGGGCGACGCCCGGAAACTCTCATCAACTAAGCATAGCCATATAGTAAAGCTGGAAATCTGTGATTTAAATAATAATTGCTCAACTACACTTGGTGTAACTTTAACATATTGAAAGAACTCCACGCTCCATTAATATAAAGAGGTGGTGTTAAATTATTCGAAAACATATTTTGTAATCAGCTAATCAACTGAATGAAATGCCTCGCAACGAATTAAACACACAGATCGAAGCACATATAGTTATCGAGGTTACATTTTTCTATGTTTTGGGGAATGAACGATTTCTCACTTCTCTCGAGATGTTAGAACTACCTAGAAGTTCCATAATGTAAGACAACGCTTAGATTCACGCTGCGAGCAAACTTTACCAATAGCAACATTTTCTTGCGACAACAAAGACGTGAAGGCGTGATTTCATGGTATGTTTTCGTTTGTCATGTGTCCTTGCTTTTAGATGGTACAATGCTGCTTCATTAAAATAAAGCAAACTAGTGACCTGGTCAGGTTTTTTAAAAAAAATGCGAAACTTCGCATAAGACCTCATCCAACCGGTTTCAGACAGCTGTGTCGCACCCTGTTCGAGCATTGGCAAAGAGAGAAGTAACAAAGAAGTAAGGAAACTGGGGTCATGAGTAAACAGCTTATTGCAAGCGACTGTTAATAATGTTGTGACCTACAGAGAATCATAGAAGACGTATTCTAGCTTCGAGACGCTGCGGACTTTGAATTGATTAGTTCTACAATCGATTACGACATGATTGTCATTCACTTCATTTTTAAACCCAATGTGAACAGTGTTTGAGAAAAATAGTCTTCGGCTTAAACGACAACGTGATCGCACTTGTCATTGTAAAGAGACTTAAATACCAGTGGTACGCCGCGACACGATATAGGATGCTCGCTTGAGTTTTGTGTAAACTGTTGATTCCGTTATGAGCAAACAAACAAACAATCTCTAATAACTTCGATCAATATTGCTACAATGGCACAAAACACTACTGGCGTTTGGCCTGAACACCTATATAGCACCTATAGTGTGTAAGTCAGCCCTAAGACGCTAGAACTGACAACTATAATGTGTTGATGAAATTCCCACTACATCATGCAATAATTGTTTAAGATTCATTAACAGAACTCCTAATAATAAAATACTTTTCTAACAGTTTCAACAACGTATTCCAATCTATACAAGGCAATTAAAGACATGCACCTATATAACAACCTCTTCAACGTACTGTGATTTATCTTCGCAATTGTGATTTTATCATCATATGTTAAAGAATACAAATTATACAGGTTTTCCCCCGTTATCGCTTGGAATCGTAAGTCACCATGCAAAACTAGTATACTATATATAGCGTGTATTATACATATTAACTGAAGTACATACCGATGCGCATATATTGTCCTCTCTCGAGCTTGTTCCACTAAGGCTTGCGATGTCTTAATACCAGCAAGCACAGTGTTTCGTGTATTTATACGCTGCTTTATTAGCAAGACGCGGTCAACAATGGAACACTAAAGATGATTATGGGCGCAAAAGGGGGACAATAGCTGCAATGCAAGCCCCCCATGAGCGGTTTATTGAAAAAATATTAATATGATGCAAGTGCATTTAAACCTGAATGTTGTCTGTAAAGACGGCGTACCGATCATCTGTCAGGTTTGAGACGATCAAATTAGAGCAATAATGCAAAAAACCAGCACCTAATAAAAGAATCGTATACACTCTGTAGTCCATACGTGTGTTTGATCGCGAAAGCTCAGTAAAGTTTCAGAATATACCATTCTCTAAGACAATCATAGACTGCACAATCAGCTACACAATCACTAAGACAATCTACTCTGAGGATACTCACGCAGAGCTCTGAAGAAGGGGTTACAAATACTCTTTTTAATGCTCGAGATAAAAGTACTCGCAACCGAAAACCGCAAATTGGTAAAGAATACAAAAATCACAAGGTCCATATATCCAGTTGTGCGAGATGATCTTAACAAATTTCGACATCAGCCTATATACCGCGAGATCACGTTCAAATTATTGGCCCTGCCACTATATGAATTGCTTATAATTGCGATCAAAGCTTTTGCCGTTTTGCAAAACAAATAGTGGTTGACAGTCAATTTTACCTTCGTATTTTACCGCTGTGAGTTTTCTCAAAAATGCATGCCTTCACATTAAGTGGGAGGATATTAATCTGGCGATTAGAAATATATATATTGTACATATTCTTAGCTAAAATATAATTATCTAGTCTCGATAGGCGCTATTGCCCATAATTAGGTCTATATAATCATTTATACAGTCCTATTTGTATCTAAGGAACACCACTATGCTATACATGCAGCTACAATCTATAGTGGAAATTCAGGGTGTTTCATTTAGTATAAGCCTTGCGATATTGCGAAAAATGGGTGGCCAGTGGTGCCAACGGTTGAGTAACCCTATAGCGCGTTGTTCTTTAATTGCCTTAATACAACACTATACCCCATATATGCAGTTTCGTGTTAGAGTTTCAAAGGTAATACTTGTGATCATAGGCATGTAGGCTTACATGCAGTCATATACTACATCCTACAACTGTGTTGCTGCATGTGTGGTTATTAAGACAACCTATATGTATATGTATATGGAAAACCTCGGCGCTTAAAGCAACGGTTTTCGTCTGGAAACGTCGAATATATTTCTCAAGTGAATGGTTACTCTATCCCAATGCAGGTTGGATGTAGCAAATACTGTCCCCTGATATTCTGGCCAGAGTCAATACATTTTCTTAGTTTAAAGTTTATACTGCAAGTCATCAGGTCGATGACGATGTAGCTGGTCAATGGTGATGATTTAGCAAAATATAATGCATGCATGCTGCTATATATTAGACCGCTTGATAGGAACAACGGTATCCGGCCACGTATAGGAACAGCTAGGCGGCTAAGACAAAGAGTATTATGGCATATTTTGTGATATAAAGTTAGCTGATAAATGTGGTGTTTTAGTACTTTTCGTACGACCATCTGTCAGGTGTAGCAGCAAGGCATGCGGCATCTCGAGCAAAGTGTCAGTATCACAGTGGCATACATAGATAAAACAATGTCATGCATCACTTGCAATCAGTTAGTATACATTTGCCGTAATATAGGAACTGATAAAAATTTCCCACAAGAAGTGAGGGGTCTTCCTGTGGATGTCTAGGCTAAGATATACAATCATCAGCAAAGTTTTTAGTGCCACACCCGGCATGTCTCAGCACTTCAACAAACTGTTATATCACAGCTATATGATTCAATTCTGAGATGCCATTTAACTCCTAAACGTTGATTGGATGGAAATACATACTTTATCTATAGCTTAGTGCAATAAGATCACAAAATTAAATAATTCAGACCCATCATTGATAAATCATAAGTGTACCTGAAAGATTTGGGCTCATACGCAGCTCACGGGTGGAATGCTTGCGAAATATAATAGACCTGATGCTTTCCACATAAACAAGCTAATTAAATGTGTCCATACGATATTTTCTATAATCATCAAAGTTATTGCAAAAACTGAAGATTGCCCTGCCCGAATGAAACATATATATTGGTCAGTATTGGTATAATTTAATTGAAATAGGGCTAAAAAAAATTTGCATCGTGAATTGTCGAGACGTGCTGGTTCCATTCATATGGGATTGGAATAATAAATATCGACAACATAACACTTTTGTCAGTTGTCACATGATACCAAAGTGAGATGTTTTTAATTTGATTTTCACTAGACATTCTCTAACATGAAAAAGAGATATTTTAGCAAATTCGACAGAGAATCCAGCGTGACCTAAACTCGCGATAAAACATTTTCGAGTACATATTGGAACATAAATTATAAAAATGCGATTGTCACAATATCAATTGTGAACAAAATATACGTAGCTGAAGATCAACTTTAAAGTTTATCTTTTTATATGCTTCATGCTTGTATTCATATAAACTATACTTTTGATCATTTTTACCACTGAGCATGATGTCAGTGTATTCGGACTGTGGTACAGAGAAGAAAGACGATTTAGAAAATTATACGCTTGACTGTAAGAGCTAGGATCATTCTATCTTAACATTGAAGAGTGAATCCAAGGTCTACAATAAATGAGACTCTGAAGCTCTCCAGACTAAAATTTCATTTCACATGCATTATCTTACCTATATATACATAATTTATGATTTGTAAATACTGTAAATTGTAAATGTAAATTCTAAAAGAAATCATAGAGTCATACATATATATACACTCACATGCATATAATAATCTTTGAACAACTTTACACCACAACTGACTAAAAAAGAGTATCCAGTTTGAGAGATGACTGCCGTATTCTGTAGTGTTTCAGTGAAAGAACATTAAGAAAATTTTCATGCAAAGCCAAAAGTAGGTAAAGCTTTAAGCAAAGACTGATATATGTACTTGGATAAATGGTTTATTTGTCATACGATATACGATTTGTCATACCTATACGATATATAGTACTAGAAAGAGTGGGTTAAACATATATATAAAATAAGGCTAACGTGCAGTAACAAAATATCGAGTAAGCTATTACAACTAACTGCGAAATAGCGTAAACTAGGCCACAATTAAGAAGGTTGAGTAATTGCAAAAGAAATAATTTTCAAAGAGATAAAGACTACCCAGTTTGACAATCATTGGGTATATAGCACACGTAATGCCATTTGGCCCATTTCGCTGCAAAAACTAAAGTTGCAGTCAAAAATAGACGTACCTATATTAATATTACCCTTTACTATCTGTTTTCACAATAATCGAAATACAATTACGATTTATTTAGATAGAGAAACTCATGGAACATTTCCAGATCCTTATATATGCTTAGCATCAAATGTGGTATAACAACTGCATGCCTAAAGTAGACAAAACACTTCTCGACGTTTCGACCTGAGGGCCTTCGTCAGGAGAACTAAGTCTCCTGACGAAGGCCCTCGGGTCGAAACGTCGAGAATTGTTTTGTCTATTTTAGGCAGTTGTTATACCACATTTGATACTAAATTGTTTGAAGACGCTGCCACGCTGCTCCAGCCTGGTTATATTGGTCCTTATATATATGCTTATGCATTTATTTTATATACGCTTAATACGGGATCTTTAGGAATTGAACGAATCTATAGTTCTCACCCACCTAGTCTATATATGTGATTATTAATCTTCTTCGCTGATAAGCATCAGTAATAAACCGATCAATTCTACAGAAAAGAATACGAAGATTACAATATGTCAAAAAGCATTGTTTATGAACTCATCCAATTTGTCGCGGCATTGCTAGCCATTTCTACTACCTAAAATGGTTGAAAATTTTCGCCAACCCCGTCTGACTGACGTATACGTTATGCGTACAAAAACAAGGTGGTGAGAAAATGGAGAGCAATATACCAATGCACGCATTGCCGATTACTTAATTAGATTGGTCAATTACCTACCAAAGCAAAACATATGCAAAAGGGGGTGACATGCATGCATCCACGCTGACTAAAAAAATTCCTATAATTTTTAAAAAATCAACACACAAAACATAATCTCTTTTGAAGCCCAAATTAAGATTAGAACTGACGAGTTATGTTTGCAAGCATGGTGAGACAGTGAAATCAAAATGTTATTCGCGATTTTTCCTGTTTTCTTATATTAACTCGTACGCCAAGCATTTTAAATCGTTTATTGCCGATTAGGCCATTTGAGGGATGATATATACAGCAGTACATTATTCTTCGGAATTGGTGGGCTCATATTATTTTTTGGTCCGAACTAATTAATTAGATCCGAACTTACAAATAAGTACTTTAAATTGAGTTTGAAATGGCATTATTGGATACACTATACGCTATATACGGTAAGGGGATATAAAAAGTACAAAAATTTCCTGCCATGCATGTAGGGACATTAGTAAATCACTGCTTGGCCTGATTAAAAAGGCCGGTAGCCTTCCCATAGTCTCCAACTAAAGATACAACTACAACACATTTTGCTATGTTGTGGCAGTGGTTAGCATGATTACAAGGTAGAGAAGGTATAATCTAATGATTAAATGTCTATACGCGGTAAGAAGCAGTTTAATTCAGTAAATGACGAATATTGCAAATCACATGTGTACATGAAGTTTGACAGATACAGAGGTAAATATTTTTCTTCTAATAAATCATTGGTTTTTCTGTCAACATATAATTGCAATATTTGTATACAGCATAGATTAGGGAATGCTGGATGCATAGGCAGCGCAGACAGGCGACACATCAGGGAACCATCAACAACCGTTTTTCAATAATAAAAAGCAAATGAACCCCTGTGACGTGGACAATTGCGAACGTTTATAGTTTCTGAAGGTGTTGCTCTAAGGAATTGCAAACTAGAGATCGGTGCACAGTCAGACAACATTATGAGTGGCACCGCTTTGTCTGACTAAAATAAGCGGGCTCCTTGTCAGTCATAAAGCGATGCAAACACTTAACGCTATAAACACCCTGGAAGTTTCGTTTCGCGGCAATCATGAAACCTCGTTTAAACTTTGCATTTAGTATCAATTCTGTAACCATTTCAGAAACAAAGCCTATCACATTTCACAATCTGATAAAACAATCGAAACAATAAAAATAATTACAACGTTTGAACAAAAAGGGTTGCCCTCAATGCGAACCGAAGCTCCTTTTCGTACGAGAGTGAATGAAGTAGCTACAAATAAAGCGGCCTCGAAACTGTATTTTCTGAAAACATAGTAAAGTACGACTAAATACCAAGTGCATTCCTGCTGCAGTGCATCGATATTTCTGAGACTTTCACGCTGAGCTGTACAAAAAATGGGCGGCTCTATTTTTTATTTATTTCGCACAATGAAATGCGACAAATAACCTATATATATATGTACTTGTGCAAATTAGCCAAAGGTGTGTTTTGAAAAACATGCCTTATACAGGCTTCTTTATTTCGCGGTTTCAAATACAAAATCAAGGCCAGGACCATTGTGCATTCTCTGTGACTTTGATAACGATGATTATAGTATCGAACTATGTTCTGGATACAAACCATACAAAAACAAATAAACGCAGTAGAACCGTAGGTGGGTGGGTAATTAAGTTGAGGTGGCCTCGAGCAATCTTGAAAGCAAATTAATTCAATTCACAAGTATTTCAAAACCGTCCTCCTATGAACTTGACACGAACTTGCTAAATGTCGGACCAAATCAGTGTGATAAGAGCGCACCCTTCGCAAAATGGCGCGCTAAGTTGTCGGCGCCGAAAATCAGTCGTAACCTTGGAAGTAATTTATCAACTATATAAAATTAATCACACCATGCATATCCTTGCAAATTGGGATTTTCGCTCGGGACAAAATGGTTTTGAACTCTTTTCTCTGACAGTCAATGACACAATGCGCAAGTTGGTGTGCCGCTAAACCAATAAGGGAAACGTGTATCTCCAATCAAATTTCTTTCTTCTTGATCAAGCAATCAAGATTGCTACCCGCAATGCAAGCTATAGGACATTCTGCACCATCCAAAGTGAAGATCTATATTACAATGATTACGCGACTAACGCGAGTGCATCCCGGCCCTCAAAAGCCAAGTAATGAAACAGAATGGTACATACAAGCTCGCTTGTTTGTGCCTAATAAACTTGTTTAAAGTACAATAAAAGAAACAAAATACAACAAATGAAACGCCCATGTTAAAGCACCGGCAACAAACAGTTTCTTAATTAAATTATCGAGCAAAGAACGAATTGCGGTTGCTATGTGGTTAAACTGGTTGACCGTGACCACAAACTGCGCCAAAAATACAGCAAAATCTCTTTTAAGATGCACTGGTTAGCGAAACGAAAACACGACTCCAAACCGAAGTTAAGCCTGAAATTATGATCAAAACTTGTCCTGAGCTGCAAACTCTGCTCCGGTTATTTAAATCCATGCACACGTTTACGCAGGTTTGTAAGAAACCATGATCTAATGAACACCTGACGGGCTATTATAGCGGCATGGTAGAGCAATGAAACATCACATTCACATCGATACAAAGGCACTTTTAAAGATACAATAAGAAAAATATAATTTGCTTATTGATTCGTGATTGCATCAAGATTAACGATAAGATCACAGTGTTAGTGAAATGGCTTAACGTCAAAAGACTGTTAGACATCAATATCCTCTGAATACAGATTTACATTTACCAACCAGAACGTATTTATCCACCTAATTCCACTCGGAATTTCAAACATCTCTTTTCGGACAGTTAAAAATAAAAACGCCGAGTTAATCTGTCTATGTTTATTGCACGATATTTTGACAGTTGCAAACGTGCTTTTTTACATTGCAAGTAAACCATTTGCGCTTTGAAGGTGACACACTAGTTGTCATCTTCACGAAAATACTGCGTTTATCTTGCCAGTATAATGAAACACATTGCAAGCCATTTTCTAAACAAGTTACTGTTGGTAATAGACTGTGACAAGTTTCATTGTTCCACTCACTACGCTTTGTTTGACAGATTTTGACACAATTTAAATTGCCACCTATGATTCAGTACAAAACCGTTGATTCGCTCCTAAATTTATGACTAACACTCCAATGAATGAAAATTCCAAGGTCAACCGCATCAGCAGTATAATGCATTAGTAACTCAGTCAGCAATAATGTTTATTTTCAAGCCTGAACTTCTTTTCAATTTGAATACAATGTAATATCGAGACGTGGAACGTGTCTCGACATGTTACACTGTTGTTTGTATACCATATTTCACTTTTGCAATCACCGTGCAGCTGTTGCCACGCGGGACGCACACAGTATACCAACACACTGGACTGCCGTAAACAATATGAAGTAAATCGTGATCCTTTTTTAGCGAAAACAAAGTTTTTACTGAAAATTCATTCATCACCAACTAAATGAAGCGAGTAACTCAAAATAGGCAAAAAATATTGTTTTTATTTACTGCGGATTAACATTAGCATGGCATAATCAGCTTAAAAAAGCTCACGCAAACAGGATCAAAGCATATAGCCTTATAGGAAATTGAAAGGTCTTCGGAATGTTTACAAGCTTAGCAATGACGTTTTGTATCGGAACTACAGGTGGATCTCTGATATTGGATGTTTTTATTTTCACCTGGTGAGACCACGCTGCATTGAGATATCTTCGGAATGTTAATTATGGCATGCTTGAAATATTTCACATTCCAAAAAAATATTGTCTTCTCACCTGGCGTCATGTGAAGAATCGGCAATGCTCGTAACTTAGGAAGACTAATTATAGAATACACATATCGAATATTACCTCGTCTGCTACGACCTATAAGTTTGGCGCGTGTATGCTGAAGCAATTTGTATATCTGCATGGGGCCGGTTGTATAAAACTCTTTACCTATATTTTGCATATAGTTAAATCCTAATTAACCCAGAAATACGCCAATTCTGTCCTTAATTACAGTTAAAAGTTCACTAGTCTTTATACAACTGGCCCCTGTACATTTATGTCAAAGAAAACCACGAACCATTGACTAGAAAAATTAGGCAAATCAAAAAATATGTAATATATTCACCTTGTTATCCAGAAAGAGTATATATGGTTATACCATGCTCAATGGTAATCTATATAACATCTCAGACGCAACTAACAATAGAGTTCCTTAACATCGATGGTTGGTGTCTTTCGAATGTTTTTCGAAGATACATCGATTGCATTTTAAGGGGATCGGATATAACTATTCAGTTTGTCATTTAGTGAAGTTCTAAGTAAAGAAGCCTATAATTACATTCGGCTTACTTTGAATCAGGTTTCCTTTTTTGGGCGGATTTTCCATCGCGCAAATTAGTTAAACCTACCATTGACCGGTCAACAATGAGCCGAACTAATCTAACTTCTATAGTCTATACATGTGGTACATCCTTATTATATTGTCACTAATAACTGGCTAGTCTCATTCAACTTTGCTGATTGTTGCAGCTAGAGACACAAATTAAGGTAGAGAAGATTTGTGGACACTACAATCATCTAAATGTAAAAAGCAAGTTAAACATAGGGTTGCTCAGTTAATCCATCTTAAGTCGTATATTCCTTCAATAGTATACGAAGGGGATCATTTTAAAGTGTTAATTATCAGTTTTAAAGCTATATAACTAGGAATAAAGATAACTAGATATACGAACACAAGTGAACAGTATAGGACAATATATAGCTGTTGACAAATGTTCAGCACGATCAAAAAAGAGCGCATGCATGTGAGGTGATTTCGGGCAGAGTTCGAAGAGAATATTGAATTGGGCATGTGACAATAGGCGACCACATGCCTGCTGTGAGGTAAATGTTCAAGACAGCGGGAACGTCTCGTGAAAAATACATAAATACGAGTGTATAAACAGAATGAAAATTTAAATCCCCCAAAATACAATTGAAAACAGGAAAGCTTGAATATAAACTCATTGTTGGGGTCTCTATCTCGGCAGGTATCAAAGACAACGATTAGATCTTCTGATCGATTGAATAATTACGGATCATAATTAGTGGCATAATGCCAGAGAAACGTTTTCCACTTGTGATATGAAACGGTCTTAAATCAAAAGTCGTACGCCCTCTTTTGGGTTATTTCCTCGCGGGTTCAGATTTTACAGAAAATATAAACTACATCTATATACATACATCGTGCAGTAAAATTCCTAGCATAAAAACTTACGCTCATAAATAACATTTAGTAGGAATAAATCATATTCTGTTATCGCCATGTACCGCTTTATACATCGTCAGATTTTGTAGGTACGTTTTTTACTGCTCTACATTTTGGCGAATCTTCGTACATCTTGCGTGCAATATTGCTTAATTATACGATCTAGACTGGCAGAGTTGACGCCTAGTGCCACCCCCTTTGACCCTTTAGTTCTTAAGGTGGTCTTCCACCCTGATTTCAATTATCAATAAATTAGCTTCAACTCAACTACTTATGCATGAACCAAAGAGGTACTGGTATAGTGATGACAACAACATAGTTGTTGAACCATATGTTGCCATGGCAACCAAGAAAATGACCCCAACTGTGATTTAGTCTCCATTTTTCAAAAAGTATAGAGAAGCAAAGAGGGGCTAGAAAAACAAATAAATCTTATTTCTGTATTCACTATAGACCAATCTAGGGGATGAACCTAAAAACCCTTCCAAGATTTAAATTATTTCATTAAGAAACAGCAGATATCAATTTTTACAATGCAGTAGAGTGCATCAAATCCAGTTATTTGTGCCCTATTAAAAATATATATGCAATTTTAGGTTCAGGAACAAGAAAACATATCTATCTTACCACATAGAAACTTTCAGGTCATTTCATTAAATAGTTTTTGAGTTATTCTTTTTAAAAGATTTCTGGATGGCGGAAAATGCTATTTTGAGAAAACGAGCAATAAAGATGACTGAGAATATATATTGAATACAAATCAAGAAATATACAAGTATTAAAACATTACCAAGTCAATATAACTAATTTAAGTCAAAATGCACCAGATGCATAGGTTTCTCCTTCTTTTGCCACTAATTTGTCCCCTTTCTTTTTTTTCTCCCGTAGCACCTTCCGCCGTTTCTTATTCTTGTCTTGACATTTGTAATTTCCTTTCCGTACACGCAGTTTGTCAGAATTCAAGCACTCCTCTGAACAAAAATTGCCAGATGCAAGGCCCATATCCTTCAGCAGCTCAATTGCAGCAGATGCACCAGTGTTGAAATGGGCAGCAGCATCATAAACACCCAACGAAAACACATCCGATCCAACGAACACTTCTTTTGGGACACGATTCCAAATCATGGCATTGAATGACTCATTTTGATTTTGAGTTTTTCCATCAAGGCATCTTTGCAGCAGACTGGACTCACTTAGTCTGTCAAATATTGGTTTAACATGGCCAATGACTTGCTTAGGGAGGCCAGCACCATGCTTGTACTCCTTTGTGGCATTAGCCTTATCCCGCTTAAAGCCACACCAGCTATCTTTACCATCTGGGCAATGGATATGGTAATCATCTTTACCAGATGAAGCACAATGACACAGAGCAGCATATATTGCTTTCTTCATGGATTCTATGTCTTTACAATTAGTTCGAATGGCTATCCCATAATAATTTTGTAATTTGTCAATCATGGCATCCGTTAAACGACCTTTTCCTCCCAAACCTTTGTTCTCTTTCTTCAACTTTCGCAGTGCTGTTCCAACCCTTTTTTGTACATGTCCCACACATTCCTTTTTAGTGACTGTTACATTGTCTTCCTCATACACATCCTTCACAGCAGCATAACTCTTGCTATCTCCATCACCGTAAAATTCTGAATAACGAAGCTTGTTGCTCTCCACCGACCGATTAAAAATTCTCAAAGCACCTTCTGGTTCCATTGCAGGTGCAGATCCTTCATAGTTTGCCTTGCACTTTGGCTCATGTTCAGCTTTCAAAGATGCAGTTTCAGATGTCTGTGGCTTCGTGTTGAGCTTCTTACAGGTATGGCACACTTTGCTTAGTGGTTCCACATCTAGAATTTTCCCCGTATCCATGGAGATTGTGGCGACGCAACCATTAAGTGATGAAAATCCTCTCCTCTGCCAAGTCCCATCACACGACACTGCACAATCCACAACTTCATTTGACGCTGTTTGTTTCAGGTCATGGATTTCTTTAGAAGCATCTACTACTGTTTTTGCATACACAGTCTTAGCACTCTGGAGAAGAGCTTTGTTGTGCAAAGCATATGGAGTAGGTCTTGGTGGTGGTGGCATGTTCATAAGTCCACAAAATCGCTTAGCTCCAGCACGTCCACAACCAATAGATCTCATGGCATATACCATCCTTCTGTTCACTTCATAGAAGTTATTAGTAAGTTTCGAGGTGTAGAATTCATTTGTCCACTCACAGGAAGAACACCTCAAATACAGATATGAAGCACATCCCATCCGCTTGTGTGGATCCTCGAGAAATTGAAGGCTAAATTGTAGACAATTTCAACACGGCAAGAGCTCAAGTGTGCCTTTTAAAATTTCCAGATCGACTAAACGAAAGCCAGAAACACTCCCCTCTTTCGTTTCTGTGTGTGCGGTCGAAATCGTTGCGGAAATTTTTTGAGCAGAAGCAGACGTATTCGATTTGGTCGTCTCACTTTGATCGGGAATCTTCGGCTTTTTTGCTGCAGTTGTAAACTGGTTACCAGAAAATTTACGCTTTTTACTGTATCCAGAAGATTTCTTTCTCCCCATCGTCACAAAAATGAGAATAACGTCGATAAAGAAGAACTTTTTGTTTGGATTTTTAGTCGTTGTGTTTGTGAAGCTCAAAGCTTTGATTGTCTGCCGGAAGATAACTCGTGGTTTTCATGGCCTATACTTCATGTCAGCAGCATATAATCGCACACCAAATAGCTAACTAACTGGGGGAGGGGTAAGCAAGTAAATAAATGCAAATATATCGCTTCAAAGCAAACCAATCAGGATTTTTTTAGGACAACAATGCGTTGCTAAGGCCGTTGTCAAGGGGAAAAATCTTACATTCTCTCACTAAATCGCCAAAATATTACATTTCTACTTAGATTTAGTGGGTGAACAATACATCAAATGAGAGCTTATAAATCAGGGAATTTAAAAATGTAGCTTTCAAAAATTTCCTAATTTCTAATTTTTATTTCAAATTCTTGGTGGAAGACCACCTTAATCCGCATGGATTGTATAAACCAGTTTAACGGTGTACTAAAAAAGCGTGTTATTAGTACGATTCTTGACACCAACATGATTTTATGATGAGTCAGTAGTTGATTAATGATACATTTTGTTAGACATCTGAACATGAGAAAATCGGTAAATATTATAGTGTTTGACCATCAGGGGCCGGTTGTATCAAGCCCGTTTAGCTTAAACGGTGGATAAGTTGAAAATACAAAGCGAGTCTATCGTTTTATTCAACAAGCGAACTAAATGTTTTTAACCTTAATACAAAGATACTGTTTACAACTGCATATTCAGTGCATAATATTTAAGTTGACTCATTCAAGAGAGATGTAAGAGTGTTATTTAAACGGGCTTGATACAACCGGCCCCAGAAGTTTGACTTGACGCTCCCCAATATAATTAGCGAAAACATTAGATATGCTCAATCCAGATGCGTATCGAGCTCACTGGATGAGTATTCTAAATCGACACTATATACGAGTAAGTCATGACCTGATATCAACTCATCAATTCTGACGAAAAAATTTCCTCGGGACGTTTCCCTCATGATTTTCGGCGAAGTATCTCGTAATATCGAGCCGTTTCACAATCAAAACTTCCTTTCTCAAACGACAGAACCAACTTATGGGAAAACAACTGCAAATGCACTCAAAGTTTACCACGTCATCAGCAATATCCGGTGAGCGGACTGTGTCGTTTAGCCGACATGCATTAAAGAAGTTGTAATATTCAATCACAGCTTGAACACAGGCTAAGAGACGGGATGTTAATTTACTTGAACTCCTAACATGGTCATGATACTAATAGGTATTGAAGGTGTGCCAGATACATTTCCTTATGAATAAAAAAGAAAGGTATACAGACTTGCAAACAAAGAACCGTTTTATGACTCATGCGCGAGTTAGGAACTTTTTAAAACTATGTATAAACTTCGACCTGGTAAAAAATATAACATTTATTTACGTCCGTGCTCATAACATAGAAAGCGAATAGGCCCTAGCTGTGTGTAAATATCCTCTACAAAAAGTTTTTAAATAGGGGTTCATGATGAAGTGTTGATAAGGTTTGAAAGTGGGGTTCTAACGTATCGCGTGTGCCGAGGAGATTGCGTCCCAGCTTGAGTCCCAGCATAAAGACACCGCAGTTCAATTTGCACGCATGGTAGCCGATATCTTCTCTGCTCGCTCCAATTAAAAATTATGCTGAACCTGGATCTCTGGAAATAAGGAAAAATTTATGGATATACAGAGTCTAGTTCAGAGTATTTCTGAGACTCGAACTGCAATCCAGCATGTGCGCATGTTCCAGATATTTAATCCAACATGTGGCACGTCACCATTGCCATGACTACGACAGTTTGGGCTTTATAGGATGATTCAAATTTTTTGCATACTACACATAGCCTAATCTTTGTCGAGCGCAAGTTGTAGTTGTTTTGAAGGTATCATAAAAGTGTACTTCCAGTGAAAAGCTTAATGAGTGAAGTTTATATACAACAGTGTTCATCGTCCAACTGTCAATATTCTTGTATTGTGAAACATAGGCCGAGATTGACCTAAATGAGTGGAATTCCTTGCATATTCTTTGGATACTACACAATTCCTTATATTATGCTTCCAGGCTCTCATTTGTTAGCACGACACGAAATCTCAAATTGAATAAATGATATACAATGTGGCTGAAGTAACTATACTTTGCATGCATTAGTATTCTGTGATAGAATTTAAAACAATATCTTTTCGTCCTCAAAATTCAATATGCTATAATTAAGAATTATAAATGAACTGTTATACAAACAAGAGCATCGCATGCATCTGTTATCTTATAACAACACACTCTTCAGATAACGTATATAATTTCGCTGCGGAAGGGTTTTTTTTAACCAAAACAACCGCAAATGGTATCTTGAAAGATATCAAAATAACGAAAAAAATTAATCCAACTTCAAAATACAAAAATAGCATCAACAATAAACATGTTTTTTTTTCTCCCTACACAAGTTCAAATGTGATTAAACGCACGATGCGTCTCAACAATGAAGCCATTGTGGTCGTTGTTATTGCGAACGCGTCCTGCGTTTGTTTCAAACAAATCTTGTCCAGGCATATCTGCCACGCGCAAGCACCATTGTGAAGACCCACCCTCAGGGTAAACCACAGGTAATTGGTATAGTATATTATATTGTACGGGTTATAACCACAGCCGCAAAATTAGAAAGCGTGTGGTTTTTGTGAAGTAATTATCTTTATTATAGGGATTAACCGAAAATATCGGTGTATATCATTTTAATAAGGATTAGTTGGGAACATCCGTGCATAATTTCAGGTTGCATGTGCAAAGAAAATTAAAGGTGATTACACGATCACGTTAATACAAAACTATTTTTTGTGCAATTTGAAATACGGCACTTCAGAGCACAAAGTAAAAACTTGAGCAGCAATAAGTACTATATGTGACTTAATCAGATTTGACCCAAATATCGCATAACTGAATTCTGCAAATCTATCCAAGAAAGATACAGCTACCTCTGGCTCTGATTATAAGGCCAGGGGTACTGCAACCTGCATATTCGGGTTTGAAAAATTAACAACTATATAATTACTGTTATCACATATATTAAACGCTGCTTTCTACTATAAGTACTGAACGTTTCTTAAAAACTATTTCGGCCTATAGTAATATAACGTACAAAGAGCTTGTTCACTTTATGAACTATGTTCATTAATTAGTTGTTTTTTAACGGTTACAATTTACAACCAATCACAATGCAACAGTTGGCTTTGATTGGATAGATCTAATTAACATGCGAAACGGCCTCGCGCGAGTATTCGTGAAGCGTGGAAACGATTGCTGACGAATGCAAGGGCAATAATGTCTCTATGCCGTCAACCTTTTACAAACCACCACCACTGTCACTATATAAACTAAACTAATAGTACGCCTTCATTACTCAACATACAAGTGTTTGTTGTCGTGTCAGACCCGAATCTTATTTCTAAATAATTCTGGAACATTGAATGGCGACAAGTTCCTACGGGAGATCCTTCCAGAGCGATCTACAGATATCATTCTAGAAAATCACGTCCGCGCTATGGTTCAAACTGTAATAATTACCGTTGCAAGTTTCACTGCACAGAAAGTGCGAGAAATCAGTCATGTAAATAATATATAAAAATAAAAATGATTAGAAAATTAGACATCTTTCTGTGACAGAAAGGGACCTCTTATAGCTATGATATTCGGGTACACGTATGTTTGAAGGTGTCGGAGATGCAGGGCCGGTATTCGGTTCTCTAAAGGAATTCCTTATTCATTCGACTGACTCGAGTAATTCAAAACTAAGTTAAAGTATGAATTGGGGAGTTGCCCATAACCTAACTCAATTTCAATATTGACTATATATATATACCTCCTCAATAAAATCCAAGGACTTATACAAGTTGTGTCTATGGGGTTATTTTTGAAATACGACATTGCATGCATGGGAGAAACGTATTTTATACGACTTCATTCTTCTTTCATTTGTGTTACTCATCGTGGTATTGTTGCTATAATAACTATTGGAACGATCCTCATCCTCGTGAACATGGGCTAGCTGCCATAAAACATCTTTAAGTTTGTTTAACCTTTCCTCTAACAATTAAAAAGTACGTTTACACATACGCGGTTTGTCGGGTCGATTTTCACCTGGGCTGGATATTCAGGACGTATGTTGGTGGCTGATGATATCGTCTTACTGATGTTTGCCGCGCTTTTACTTCAAATATCATTAAGACGACTATCATCATCATAGCTGGTATTACAATAATTTAAAACACATTAGAAAAACAGTGAGAAATGTGAGACATTTTCTATTGCAAACTGACGTCGCTCGAATTCAAGCTAGTATAAACGCATGTACAATTTTGTTCGCATATCTGTCCCCGTCGGTGAAGCCGACTGATGATATTAAAGTTTAGGATTTACTTATACGACATTGCCCACGATGTTTATGAAGTTTAATGAGGTATTTATTGCTCGTATTTATATCAGACATGATGATATAATGCCTAATTTGGAAGTATTCCCACTCAAAATAATCTTGATGTATCTAGGATCTTAATATAGTATCCCCGGTATTCAGGGTAAAAATAGAGAAATTAAAAAAAGGTGAATGATCTATTTTTTACTTAAAACAACATGCGCGCATTGCTGCTATAAATAACTATAGAAAGATGACGGAATTCTCTCGATTTTCATTGCTAAAGAATTTGTTATATATTGGTAGTTTGGTACCTCGTCGGTATATATTGTTAGTTTGGTATTTCAAGTGGTATTTATTGTTAGTTTGGTACTTTCATTGTTATATATTGCCAATTTGGTACCTCACTGCATGGTACATATTTTGCTAGTTTTATTGGTTTATATATTATTAGTTTAGCATTTTCATTGGCATTTCTGAAGGTATAGCTATGACCTTTCTATCATACTTACAGATGATTCACATTATTCAACATCATTTTCTTCAAAAATATATTTTATATTTTATACACCAACGTAATGTTTCTCAGTTTTCTTCCATTTCAAATTTACCATGTTAAGGCATGAATAAATACACTATTACACACTATACTATATCTTAACGTTAATCTGAATTGTACTAGGACCTTTTTGATGCGATGACGATGATGGGACGGCAGACGTTCCCGTACAAGGCGTTTCAGAATTGACTGTGTTTATTTGTCCACAGGGTGTGGGGTTTAGTCTAAAACAGATGGACAAAATGTAAGACAATATTGTCCAGACAACATGTAAACTGCCTTCATATGTGTATAGGTTTAAGTTTTAAGTTGCAACAAGAACTCGCGCTATATTTTAGCTAGTTGTAAATGTGGCTAACTGTCAAATTGCAATATGAATACATCGTGAGGGTATATAAAACTGAAAAGTGCATGTAAAGCGAGGAAAATGAAAAAACATAAATGAGTGAAGTGAATATGTTAAAGAGAATACGGATTCTGGACATGAGGTATATACATACAATAACGTGCAATATTTATTTCTATTTATTTATTTTTTTTATTTTTTTATTTTTATTTCGTTCTATAGTATGTAGCATTTTCACTGAAGATAGAAAGCTGTATATTCAACAAGATTTCAGCAATAAAATATAAATATTTAAAGGTCTTCAAAATCATAAGTAGAGAAATAGTCTCTTTTTAGTCTCAAAATAAAAGTCAGATTTCATAATAAAGAGGACAAAAAGATGCGACATACAAAATTAGAAAGCATCGCATCACTATTACAAGCGTATAATGTGTAGTTATATTTTTTCTTTTAAGGGTATTTTTTAAACGGATGTAGTAATGCTGAATTCCATTCCTTTTCTTTTTTCATTTTTTTTACAACTGATTTATTCTTAGCATAATTTTGTTCTTCTCCTAAACTTCTTTCAGCGTCCCATACTCTTTTTTTCCGTGTTCCATCCTTTACTCTGTGCGGCAAATGCAGGTCATATATACTCTACTTTGCCTGTTATCCCTGTCTATGTCGTGTGTTAATTTGTTAAATTCCAGGTCTTTTACACCTTTTCTTTCACTGGACTTTTTTTTCTTACCGAAGACGTCAAATCCAATAAACTGAAGGTGAAAACATTTTTTGTCGTGGCCTTCATTTATCGATACTGCCTTATCCATGTTTATATTACACGTAAGTACCCTTGAAGGCCACGTCTCTAACACCCAATTTTTCGGCACAAGAACAGAGAAGTCGTTCAGAGCATGCCCACTCTTCGGCCACAATTTCAAGCACATGGTTTGGAGAACATCAGAGGACAGTTCAACCACGAAAATACCAGAACAGTTGCCAGTCATTTCTCTTCTAGTAATCATCGTGTCACATGTCTCACTATCCCATTTCGGCTAGCAATAATTGCTGCACCACAAGAATGCACCTCATTCGCAGACATGGCAATCCTCATCTTTTTTGTTTAAATTAATGAAAGACTCTCTTTCATTTGTGTTCCCACCCTTCCTATACAAACATTTCACCTTCCCTTTTATCTTTTTTTACCTTAACACCAAGGCCTAGCAAATTATACTTGACTTTTAGTCAAGGGATTCAAAATGAACAAACACGCAATATTTTTCATTTGTGTTCCTACCCTTCCTATACCAACATTTCACCCTCCCCTTTCTCTTTTTTTACCTTAACACCAAAGGCCTAGCAAATTATACTTGACTTTAGTCAAGAGATTCAAAATGAACAAACATGCAATATTGATCCCATTAATTTCTCCAATACATTACCCATTTCATTATGTTACTATTTTAAGTTTAACATTATCAAAGTTATTATGTTTAACATTAAAAATATATAACACGTCTCGGAAATAGACGTTTGCATGGGTACAGTAATGATCTATTTTGAAAATGACTGACCTTAAACGCCCAGAATGCTCTTTGTTGGACGAATCTGCTGATTGTGGAGGTGATTCTATTCAAAACAAGAAAGTTCTTCATGATTAGCATTACTCTGGTTGGTATAGGTTTTCCCAATCGTATATCTAATACTAAAGCTGGTGTTACTGGAAGGGAACGATTTAAAACGTAGGTTTTCGATCAAATTTTGTAAATAGCTATTGGCATGCATTGCGAGCTGTCGTCAAGAATCGTTCCTAACACCACTGCAGATTCAAAACGGAAGATGACTAAGGCAGAAAATTAGGGCAGATAAGAATCACTTTTCCTTTGGAATAATTATCGCCGTTTTGACGGAAATTGCAAATCGGTGTATTCAACCAATAACAGACCGTCGTGGAATACTGACCTCGAATAACGCTATCCTTTCCTTCGCTAAAGAATCGCGGAGGCTAAAAAATTTTAAAAATTAAAAAAACATTATCAAACCAAGGTTAAGTTCACTTAACCACGCAACAATGTTTTTATTGGTTGTATAGTGCAGCTATATTTTGCCATGATTATGAGCCTGCACTTGCATGTGCTACTCACAATTATTCTATATCTTTTGTTAAGGGGGATCGGATCTCGAGGAATAATTACGGGTCCATCACTCTGCAAAATCGAGATGTAATAATCATTATTTCTGTTACAAAACAAAACAGAAGTGGAAAAAGTCTTGAATGATGATTGTTCATTAGTTGCATAAAAAGCCAGAACAATTTTAATGAAATGAATATACTGTACACTAAAACGGCTTATTTTTCATTAAATTACAAATATCATTTTTCTGGGAGATAATTCTTCTAGCGTTATAGTACCAATACGTCATTTTGAATTCACCTCACACACATGCAGTTTCTTAGCCTGGGTACGAGGATAGCGGATAAAATAACTGATATTATATCTACCACTTACCGCGTACGTGACAGACGCATGATGCAATCTTGCAGCTTGCTTTTGTAAGGTTGCTCTCAAAAATGCTTCGTCCTTAAGCGCATGAATACTGAAAACAAACAGGAAAGTTCAAATTTAGCTTTGCAATCTTTGTCAATCTTTATTTCTGTCACATTATCAATTGAAGATAAGAGAAACTTCAGTTCCATATTTTGCTTCAGTTTTACGCTATATTTCAGTCCCTATGGCTATAGGGTATTTTGAATAGAGACTCTGGAAGACTGAACCGTAATGTATTTTCACCGTTGAAAATAGAGTGTATTTTCAACGTTTTTACAAAAAGCTAAATGTGAGAAGATAAAGATTGGTTGGCTATACCTTTGCTTTAGTATCGTCACCTTCATTTCCCACGTCTTATTCACTCGATCAAGTTCTTTTCGTAAGCTTCAAGAAAAATATATTTATTGAGATTTATGTCGAATGTATTTCGATTCAAAACATTCTTCTGATCAAAGTGTTGTAAGCATGCACTAGAATAAGCGTTGGGTAAAGGGTGAACTTGTTTTCATTCATGAAGTCTCATTTGCATTGAATTTATCCAGTGTAGTATTATGAGACCAGTTCAGATCTCATGCACCCATGCACTGGATAAATCAATAAAAATCCAATGAGAACGAGACTTAGCCAGACTCTAGCTCAAACGTCCCCCTCCAGAATACAGTACAAGTAAAGGTCTGTTCACACGATCCAATTTTGTCAGATTCACTTCTGAGTTCTTCTGAAATGTTGTCTGCTGTTGATACTGCAAAGCTGTACTGGATTGTTTGCTGCCTATATACATTGCAAGTCGTCAGACTATAAAAAATCCATCAGAAGTGAATTGGATTCGACAAAATTGGATTGTGTGAACAGATCTTAACTTAAAAATTCGACGATATGGATTCATTTTTATGCGGCAACAAGCGAGGACAAAGTAAAATTTTGCCCTTACATTAAGAACATGTTTACATATGAAATTCATCACAACTGTTTGTGCGCCGCTCGCGTAAACATAAACAGAAGGCCAAAACAAAGACGTAAAAGACGTAAGACGCTACATTGACTATGGTAAATCACAATAGACTTGTGTCCATTATACACACCCAGCAATTTCCGCAGTCAGTTTGATTTCAATTTGTTGTAACTTTCTTATTATTCCATCTTTTTCTGTATCGGGGACCACGTCAACTGTCTTTGAAAAGAAAGATGAGATGGCATTATAGAAAAAAGTTGTTTAAAAAGTAATTTAAATAAAAGCGAAGTTCTAATTTGGCAATCTCTTAATCATGCAGCTCATGTTCTCTTATTAATAGCTGGGATAGAATAAAAGAGCATGACGGCAAAGGACTCAGCATTGTCAGGCAATTTTATGTACTCACATGAGCGTAAAACTATACGGGAATTTTGTTGTGTGGTATACATGTCTCTGCATGAAAAAAAATTTCATGCATATGCTTTCATTTCTTGGCTAGTAAATTATGTCAGTTTATTTTAATTTACCTTTTTCTTCATAGCTTCATCCAAAAGACGCTGACTCGCTAGGTCTCGTTCCCTATCCTTTGACTTCTGCTTTGACTTATAATCCTCCATTTGTTTTTGAGAAGAAGCGAGCATCTAAACACGCCCAAGACACTTATTAATTTCATAAAATGCAAAGGCTGTAGGCTGTAAGAGTTCATTTCTTAGCTGTTCTCAGATTCCCAGAAACATAATTTCTTGTGGAGAGCCCGCGATCTCGCCTGGCTCCCACGCCGTGGTGATGTATCTTTGAAATAGATGACAACAAACTTACCTCATCTTTCATCTTCCTAATTCTGTTTTGATAATCTCTTTCTAGATCATACTTTTGTTTTTCCAGCTTAAACGGGAAATAACGTACTAATCACGTAAAAAGAAAAAATATACGTCTACATTGTATATGTACAGCAACCTAACACGTCTACAGTATCGAGATATAAAAAAACGTTGGCGTAGCACTATAGAAGTACCGTCAACATAGAGAGAAAACAACAATTGACAACCATTTATCGTATAATATACTATGCTTATTCGTACTGGGAAAGAAGGTTCTACTGTATAAACCTACCAGTCTTCTTGAATCATGTTTTTCTCTCTCCAGTTCTGAATTTACTTGAGCAATATCTTGTTTCAACTATAGTTTAAAATAGAAAAACGAGGTGTTGCGGTGCATAGAATTGAATTTTCCCGCTGTTCGTGTTCATGTTTATATTCAGTTTTAGAACTGAAAATTTATAAAGAATGTGATTCATTTCATTGTGTATAAAATATGGTGTCTGCACAGTTTGTTATACAATGGCAACAGTGGTAATATATTTAACGTGTTCAGCAGTCATACGTTTACTTACTCTATCCGTGATATCCCGTTCTTCATCTAATTCTTTAGAAAGATCGTCAACCTCTTGCACTAAAAATATATAATCGTTTCGTAAAGAACTTGTGTGAACTTGCCAAGAAAAAGAAGGCCTGCCCAAAGGCTAAGATTATATATATATATAAGGGTATATATAGTAAGGTATAATCAGACAGAAAATGGTAAAAGGTATCACATCTTACCCAATTGTTTATTCTCTATCTTTATATCCTCTAAAACTGAATCCATATCTTCGAGTTTAATTTCAAGTTCATTTATCTGTGAAACAAGGTGTTCTCGCTCTTCGCTATTCGATTCAACAGGCGTGGGAACATATCTTTCCATTAATGCTTCTTCTAAATCTCTGTCTGCTCTTTCCTGTTGTTCTTTCAACTGCATCTTCATCATCATAAGCAAGGCTTCTTGCTGCTGAGCTGCCTTGCCTCGTTCCTTCTTCAGTAGTTCTTCATTGCGTTTTTTATCCGCCATCCTCTCTTGCTTTTCCAATCGAGCGATTGCGATTCTCTGCAAGGTACATCATTAGTTAACATCACAGTGAGCTGTGTTGATTTCACAAAAGTGAAACCGCGCATCATCATTATTTTTGGTTTTTATATTCAACGCGGTACGAATGACAGAAGCCGCGTTTATAACGGCACTCTCACACGAGAGATATAGTTATAGTTAGAACCATCGGGCACGCGTGATGTTTGACATATGCACATACGTAACACTAGTGTGCACCAGACTTTTCCACATTCAATGTAAGTGAAGTGATGTTGCTAAATTGGCACTTACCTCATTCTCGTTAGATATCTGTACAACAGCGTCGGCCAACTGTTGCTTAAAACTTCTCCTGATTGTTTTAACACGCTAATAAAATACATTGATCATTATAAATGAAATGGTATTGGCATGTTGCAACTCAGTGAGAGATGCACTACAAACCTCTTCGTGCATCTTCTCTAAATCCAGAATCCTGTCATTAACACGGCAATACCTATGAAGAAACATTGCTATTGTAATCTCACATGGGGTGAAAATGTGAAGTTGAAAATAGATGTAATGTACAGTACCTATGTATTACTGCAGATATAGATGAAGTTACACTGGGTACTACTTAGTCAAGTTATTATTACCTACCTGTAGTAAAATTTATAGTTACATTGTATCTTCCAGAATAAATTAGCTCAAACTACAGTAATAAACCTACATGCAGGGGGTTTACATACTTAAACATGCAGTGAACTTTGTATTTTTAATACATGCCCAAGAGTTGCACTGATCACACCGGAATAAACCCACTTACAGATCAAGACCTTTCTCTTCAAGTTTGTTCTTGTAGTCAGCTTCCAACACATGTCTTGCAAAGTACAAACTTTTTTTCAACGTGGATAAATCCTGCATTCAGTAGAATTGCAGCAATAAGGTTAAATAAATATACTGAAATCATACATAATATTTGGTGCTTTGCTAGTCATTCCTCCAGTGGTTCATCTTATTACAAACATCTTCACAATCACAGACTAAAGAACATTGCGTTTTACCTGAACAAGTATCTGTACCATATGTGTTACTTCTTTTATATTAACCATATCCGATTTTTCTGTTTGTGAGGCACATTCTTGAGAAAAATAGCCAGCTCTTGTCTTGTCCGATATAGAAGGCCTACAAAAGCAAAGTGAATGGTGTAACCTAGGAAATATCCGTTCAGTATTTTAAACAGTAAGTATTTTCAACCTTAAATGTTTAATTATGTGTTGATTGATATTTTTACATTCAAATATTAGCTATCAAGTGATCACAAAGAGCAACTAACTTACTTACTATATTGTAAACTTAAATTACTATGTCTTCATTTTGAGTTGACCTCACTGAGGAAAAAGGCAGTTCTACACACTACAATTGATCCCCTAGCAGATCTTTAACATGTAATATCATATTAGCCAAGAGCGAGCTGTACCAAGCCTCTTCAGCTTAAACGGTGGATAAGTCAAAATCATCTGTCTTGAATGAATCAACTTGAGTATTATGCACTGAAGATGTAGTTGTAAACAGTACTGTTGTATTAAGGTATAAAACATTTAGTTTGCTTGTTGAATAAAACGATAGACTTCCTTTCTAACCATTGTTACAGCTTGATACAACTAGCACCTGGTGTTTGTACCCCTTAAAAAATGTACCAGCCTACCAGGTATTAAACAAACGTAACATGTTGGTTACATGTAACAAGGATCATTGCTGGCTTTCTTCTAATATATGAGCAATCGAAAATACTTTTAGTTGGATTTGAAAGCTAGTGACAAACATTTTCTTCTCCATTCACCAATGACTTTTAAAATGTGCAAATGTGTATTATATCATCCACACAAGTTGTTGTGTTGTTTTTATTGGGACATTGAAACATTATATTTAGTTCTGCTATAAATTTACTGTGATATCTTCGATCATACGCTAAAACCTGAGCTCACCTATAATCATCCGAAATTGGAGAAATTAACATTCTGATCTTACTAGAGTCTTCTTTGCGATCAAAAACATTATCTGTTGCAAAGTCAGCCATCTTGTTTTCTGCTTGCGCTTTTGCTTGGTTGCTTAGCAACCACTAAATCTGAAGTCAACGTCATGTAAGAGAATTGACATGGTTTTGTAGCAACAAGTTAGTGGTAGAGAAAAGGTGTGGTCCAGCCTGTCCCTTCCAACAGTGAAATTTCGGCCTTTTCCAAGAATATTAATTTCTTCAAAACTAGTGTGTAGCTACTAGTCTATTTTCCGGACACCAAGTGCAAGTACACACAAATAGTATCTGTAAAACTAAGAGGTAGAAAGAAAAGTTGTAGTTTCGAGAAATTTTATTCCTGTTCAGTTATACAGTATATCCACTGCAGGCATATAAATCCACGGATGGTTAGCCTGCTAAAGCCGTCATTTGAAAGAGTACTCCTGTGAAATTACTCGCGAGATAACATTGTTCGTAAAATCACATAGTTTACGCTAACGGTGAAAAACGTATTAAATTAACGGCAACCTCTTCACTTCTTCATATACGCACTAAGAGGAATCAATTCAATATACTGAATATAGCTTAGCTGAATCTATTTTCAGAAAAGATACTGGTACGACTGTTGAACATAACATGTGCTTCATGGACATGGAACGACTGAAAACAACAACGCAGTCACTTCAATTTGTGTGAAAAACTCTACCCTGCGGCATGCCATACGGTCGTTAAGCCTTAAGCCTCTGTTACATGGTGCAATTTTTCATCCAACTTGCAATACAATTCTACTTTGACTTTGGAGAGATATAACTTTGACAACTTGTATTTCATTACATACACTCCATGGACGTTTCCCACACCTCTACATTTTGAAGACTCTTCACTAATTTACATCTTAATTAAAAGATAAAAGAAAGTAGAATTGCATTGGAAGTTGGATCGGTACGAACAAGCTATTGGCAGACTGTAACAATAGAACACATTAAGTATAGAAATTATTATATAATATGGTGTTTTATTGACGAATCCGCTATTTTGAAAAGCGATAACAACACATGTGCGATTATTCATGATAATAACACATGTCTCGTGTTAAGAAAGATATCTCACTCGTTCGATATCATTCTCAACACTCGAAATAAATACCATATTTCCGCGCATCCATCTATTATTCTCTATTTATATTCAAAAGAACACTGAAGGTATCATATGTACATACGGAATTCTCAATTCTCTTTGCCAACCAGAGGAAATCCTTACCGGAGTCGAAAAACGGACTGAGTAGTCTGAGCTGTCGAGAGAACCAGGCGAAAACCTGCACAGACGGAATAAAAAACGCGACTTCAGAATTTTTCACGAGAAAACTACTTTGTTTTAACTGTATTACAAACGATTTTTATTATTACTGTAAGAATTATTGAAAAGCTCCTAATTATAAAGAATATCTAGGCATGCTTACTGCGATCAAAAAGTAAGGAGACAGTTGTCATCATATCAGTCGTCCTTCATTTGCTAAACATACAGCGGCTGTCAAACGCATCAGAAAGCTTCAACGCTACGTATATTACAAAGTAATATTAGAGAACATCATAATCACCGCGTCGACCTTTGAAAAATAGCTAAGAACTCACCGTAAAGACGATAAAGTCAATGTCAATGAATATGAGATTAGCCATTTATGTGACATAGCCATTTATGTTTGCGCTAAGTTTGAATTATATTTGGTACGCAGGGTCAACCATCGCAAAAATCACCAACCCTGGTATTTCGTCCGTAAAAACATGGAACTATGTGAAGGAGCATGAACTTCATCTGCAACAAGCACTAAACTTTCAGTACTGAAGTCATACAATTGTTTTATCATGGGAAACTCTCATTATACCTTTTTTTGTACATATGTATACCTATACTATAACAAATGAGAAACATTTCAGTTCATGTATTAAAAAACAATACAGTGATTACATAATGCTAGCAATGCAAGAACTCTAACTATATCTGTCAGTCATGACAAGTTATTCCAGGCCACTAAAAATAATTAACAAACCCCACTAACTAATCAATTAGTCAGTTTGATATTTAAACCACAACTAAAGCAACACTCTCAAGTTTAGGTAAATTTAACCTTTTTGATGCGATAACTGATAACAGTCTTACTACTGATGACGGGCTCCCCAACCTTCCACTTCCAAATGGGGTGTGCAGAGGGCGGTTTCTTCCCAGGATGACAAATCATACTGCATGCTGGGCTAAGCTGGCCATCCTGGACAACAAGAGATGGAGGCAGCTGAAAGTTTGATATAAACTTGAAACTGGAATTCACTCTCCAAACTGGTTTGACTGGCATTAGCTTAACAAGGTAGGGTTGATCTTCAGATGGTGTAGTGTTAGTATCCATTGGGGATGATAATGGTGAAAATGAATTGATTAAATCCTTATCATTCATATGTTTTAAGTCCATTTTCATTATCAGATCTTTGGTTATAGTGTTGGGGCAACCAATTTTTCTCTTTTTTATTTCTTTGTCATTCTTGCTCTTTCTCCCTTTTTTCACGATTTCACGTTTCCCTTTACTTCCAACCACTTTATTGGTCTGTTTTGGCATCGTTTTAGCTTTTTTGCCTTTAATGCTCCGATATTTCCTCTTCACTTCTTTTATTTTCAATTGTTTTTGGATCTTTGCCTTTGGAGTTGCGGGTCTGCCTAGTTTATGACCTGGCTTATGACCCGGCTTCCGCGGGGTCGAAGCGTCATGATCGAGTTGCAGGGACGAGACTCCGCTATCGTAGCTGAGAGAATCACTGAGCGGTGAACTTGCATCGTGCGTTTTACGGTGTCGTTTTGTTGGAATATATTCATGCCATTCACCCCGAGCTTCAGTTTTCAAACTAATGCTCGAAAGTCTTCGCTTTCTCGGGTTCCCATCGACTTTCGTTGTTTCGGTCTTGACTTTGTTGAATTTTTTATCCGTACACTCATAGGCCGCTTTAGCCACGTGCGATTGTTTACCATTTAATTGTGATTGTTTTCCACTGACCGCATGTCCCTTGGGTGTCTCGCCGTTGTCAAGCTTACTGTCTTTAACAACAACACGCGCTTTGCCTTTGTTCGCTTTATTGCCCGGATTTTGCTCGCTATTTGCACTGCCATTACGAAGCACGGAGGTTGTCTTCGATTGTGCCTTGGTAGTGGATCTACTCGTTGTTTTTCCTTTCCCGGCCAGTGTTTTTTCTTTGCTTTTAGATACTTTACTTGATGCTGATGATAACGTTCGTTTGAATGAGAGCCTTTTCTCGGCCAAAGATCCTACTTCGTAGACGCTGCTAAACATGTCAAGGTCTTCCTTAGAAATGAGCGTACAATGAACGCCAAATTTTACGATTCCTCTCACAGATAAAACTTTCTCTATTTCATTCGTTGTACATGTATACCATTTTATTTTCATTTGTCTAACTCGATCATTTAACGTCGTTCTAGGCCACTTTGGATACAAATTCCTTGCCACTTCACTCATTGTGAACATCAGCTTGCCACGAATATAAATATATGCCATACCAATACCGTGGTACTCCGTTCTACCGCATTCATTGTGATCAATTTCGCCTTTCGTTTCAAGCGTATTCATCTTTACGCTTTCAGTGTCTTTGGTGTTGTCTGTTGTAGGATTCTGCTTCATATTGGCTATAACGAGAGTAGTGTTAAGCTATTTCCTATAAGAAATATATTTGCCTGCTAAACTCAGAGCGATAATAAAAATGCTGTATGTATACTTGAATTTCACGGCAGTTAAACATATATACGTCGCTCATATATTTAAAATATTGATTATTGAAACTACTTACTAGTGCCAAGCTTCTTCTCGCTGTTACACCAATGAAAACTTGAATGAATATGACCGGCCTTTATATTTCAGTCAGCTTTGAGCTCGATCGTCTAATTAAAACAAAGATTAGCGAGAAGGCGCGAACACGAGGCGTACAAGTGGCGACCAGTGGTAATTGTTTGCCCTCACACAATAGCTGAGTCGAATGACAGAATGTCACCATGTGATCAGTGGCTAGCACTCTGTACATTTGCATGTTATTGATTTAAACAGTGTCATAGCATGATATGGTTGTTTTACCAATGAATTGACCTAGCAACAAATCTGTTTGTCTAAACCATATGATCAGACAAAGCCAAAGCCGATCTTCGCAAATGACCATAAACTCGGCATGGTTGGCACGCCGAAAGTGTGCACCGCCGATGGTGATTCCAGATCACAAATACTTTTATTGTTTATTCATTTTAGATATAGATATATAGTCAAACAATATTCTTAAACTTATTCCTCAATACAAACAAGGAAATCGATTGAGTAACCGAATATAATACGTTGTTTTACTTTTTCATTTCCTATCGTATAACTGCTCATAGCTCTGTTGTCGGATCTCGGTCGACCTATTGATAAATTGTTAATATATAAAGAAATATATATATATATATATATATATATATATATATATATATATATATATATATATATATATATATTCATATATACCGTTATAAACGTTACGTATAGGATACATCAAGAACGCACTAGCTATAGTTCCAATTTATAACAACCTCCGACAATAATTCCATTCAACGTACTTCACACACAAACAATAACATGCAGAACATGTATATTCTAATAATGAGAATATTAAATTGTGTTGGCAACGGTAGTCAAACGCACGTAACATATACTAAGCCGGCCGGGGGTTTCGTTCTGAATTATTTCTAATTGTATCAATAAAAAATTCTAAATAGTCAATTAAGATAACTCAAATTATTGTTGGAATTACTTTATGGGATAGTTTTGTTAGTAATATTTGAATTACCTTATATACTCTTGTAAACAACATTAATATAAATTAATGTGGTGCTAAATTGAAGTTTTTGACGAGAAGCTTGGTAAGCATATAGTTAAAGTCATATTTTGTCCTATTTATATATTATTTTTACAAAGAGTGAATTTGATTTTGAAATTCGTCGTATATATACAACTATTCATTATTGCAGATGTTATTATGACTAGAGGTTATTGTTGACTTCGGTCGATCCGTTTCCACTTGTGACTGCAGTCTGTATATTCTATTTTTTCCCCTAACAAATTAGTCTTAGCAGTGCCGGTAATGTTTTAGACGTATTACCCGTCTATGATGTATGGGAAATTCTATTGGTCATCATACAACGCACACTTCACACTTGATGCTCGTGTGGCCATTTTTGTTGGATCGAGCTGTGCCAATCTTAAGATTTTTTGCTACAAATTCTACCGTCTGCAGCTTTGCATGCCGGCGATGTCACGAATGTATATGCTAAACAGAGTTCATGGTGTACCGTATCAAGAATATATGGTTTCAGGGTGTAATAGAGATCATACGTCATTGGTAAATCTTGCGTTGGTTAATTAAACTCATTATCTACCAAAGCGTGGATTATCTGCATGATTTGAGTTTGCCCTTATCATACAACCAGTTTCTGTGATCAGATTTTAACCCGATTATATGTGTGGATACGTGAAATTTCTCATGCAAAGTGTACCTCTGTTTGGAGTTATTAATTAGAGTTATGTTAATTACCGTGTTTAAGACTGCAAGTCTTGTTCAGCCGTCTTGCTTTGAGAACCAATAATACTCCAGTTGCACAGCGCAGAAGCCGGGTTGCCGCGTTTTTGGCTTATTCGAGGACAATGGTTAATTTAACTGATTATCTATTACTAGTGTGCAGTGCGTTTGAAAATTAGAGCTAATTACTCCACGTTTATCACGGCCAGTTGCACGTACTGAAAAATAACACGGTCATGCAAATATAAAAAGCATCCATATCGAAAATGCAATCATCAAAATGCAAGCTCTGAATTTTAGTTTCGGTAACCGTTTCAAAGTTTCATGTAGTGACTGAAATTATTAGCATTGACAGCAAAATACTCTGTCCACGCGTCCTGAAATGCAATATGCAATTGTAAATCCAACCTCGTAGTCATATTTCGTTGAATACAACGGATGTCATTAATTTTATTTATATTAAGAGGTAGGTATTCTTTTTAATAGCCCATATCACATTTGGCAATTTGAAATTCTCTATTGAAAGTTTTGATAGATGTCGTTATGCTTTATTGGTTGATTAATGTTATTGTACTTACTCACTGTTCAAGAGCACTGCATGTCACTGATTTGCGAAATGCTACTTGTTCATGTTCAACTGCACGCGCGTTACCATTGACTATGGATATTAGCCTATTGAAAAAATTGCATTAGAATTAATTAGTTATATCACTAATATGACAGGGATATGTTTAAAACATCAAAGTCGTGAGAGATCATCTAGCTAAATCGTCTGAAAAATTTTGCGATATAGAACAAAAGCACCACCATTAATAAGAGTTGAGGTGGGCTGGATCTTGGAGAACCGAATGGACTAATTTGTCCCTTAGCTATATTGGCTCTCGCAGGCTTTGACTGGATCTTTGAATGTGGAGACAAATTTTCTGGTCTGGTTCGCTTATCCTTATAGTTATAGCTCGTTATGCCTTTTCTTTGCATTGTATTTTTCAAGTAGTTTGTTTACCACTTCACACTACCAAGACGTCTACCATTCTTTTCTGTTCTACTCTAAGAAAAATTATTTATAGTTTTCCTATGCTAGTCTTCGGTAGTGATGTTTTGTTTTCTTTGCAATTATTTTCAGTTTTGATCTATCAGAAATAAAAGTCAGATATAGAGACAATATACTATAGCACCAAACGCTCCATCAATGGTGGCAAATCCAACATAGATTAATTAATCTCTCATCCATCCACCCACATGACGAAACAGCTTCCTAGTTGGAATGCTACGTTGCCACAACGGTTGTTCTTGTGTGTCAGATTTTAAAAAATTCCCATCTTCCAACTGCAAACGTATTGCCTTTCAATTTAATAATTGGTCCCATTCCCATAGCCCTGATTTATGCCAAAGGCAAAGACGGATCACGGATTATTTGTGTAATATCCGTTAAGACTGTCGGTTCATTAGACATTAGTACTATGATTTATAGGGGCGAAAAGGGTACCACCTCTGACCCATGTGGACCTTGGTCAGCAAGCGTGGGAAGCGAAGTGAAAAAAACTTGATTGTATTTTGCTTTTAATCGTAACTTCTGAGTTGAGCAGGGCCGGGTTGGATTTGACAGCTGGTTTCATTGTACGTTTTTAACGTACAAGGTGATCATTCAACCGTCCACAGGGGCGCACAATGGAAAAATGGACGACTTTCGCTAGCCATCCTCACTTTTAGACTCCCGGCCCTGAAAAGCAATATACTTGAATATATTTGTATTACATGAAGTATCGTACGAGTATAAAAGAAAACATATAACATATCAGATTATGGAAGAATGTGAGTTCTTATTCTCTTGAAATAAATTCCTCTACTAGGTATGAGAATCTTTATCAATGTTACCATCATAAAAATATTGAGCATTTCACTTTAGTCACGGGGTCACATTAGTTATTGATTAGTACTGTTAAGCTGATCATGATTGGAAGAATTTTATGTCATGTGCCATCTGATGGCATCTGATGGTAGTGATGGGCGATACCAGCTTTTTCAAATCGATACGATACCGCTTCGATACCAGACAATTTGTAGTGGTATCGATACCAAATTTCGATACCGATACCAGAAATTTGAGCCGTTTTTTTACCGTTTGTAATTTCATATACCATACCATAATGTGCATTTATTCACTCATATTTTTGGTTTTTCCCTTTTGGCAGAAATTATTTTGATTGGTAGCATATAATTAAAGAACTAAAGAACAAAAAAGTGACGAACAAAAGAAAAATAAATAAAAAATTTTATACTTTTTGGTAGAAAACGCTGACCTAAAATACTGTAGGCTCAGTATCGAAATTTTGCGACCACTTGGTCAATGGTCAAGTATCGATATTTAGTGCAAATCATAAATATCGGTGAGTATCGATACTTGGTATCGAAGTATCGCCCATCACTATCTGATGGCAGCCATCACTGCAACCATCACTGCTAGTCTGTTATGCTATAAAACGAATGAGATTGTACTTAGGATTCAACTTATCAATATCAAACTAAGTAACTCAACATTAGCCACATGTTTGCAATCTGACCCAAATCGCATAAACAAGATCATTGTCTGGTAGAGTGTATAAAACTATATATATTGATATGATTCTCCCATCTGACACATGAGGGTACCATTTTGAAATTGTCATAATTTGACATACAAATATTTCTTTTGCAGGTCTTTAAATATGTTATCTGTCTTATCTTCAAAAATACATTTCTTCAGAAATTTAATCAGTCGTCAATGGTTACTTCAGGTACAAGTAGGGATATTAATTAAACCTATACACCTTGCAACTGCCACCTTTTTAAGCCACTTCATTTACCCCTGATATAACACTAGTGTGATCCTTCTGGACAACACTAAATTAAGACCGGTTATCCTTAGCTATACTGGTAGATATTAGCTCCCAGTGCACATATTTCATTTCTGTGCTGGTTGTTAATGTGCTAGTTGGAAGACATGCCCCTAGATTCCACCACTAAAAGCATTTCACCACCAAAACTAGTTCACTCTTTGTTAATAATCCATGACATCATGGTGGTGTCATGAAACCATCAATTGTGTGTTATGAAAACATTTATGTTTTTCTATTTTAGCCCTATCACTGCACTCCTCTTCTAAGGTTAGTTCACCAAAAATTATTAGATTCCTGCCAGTTTAAGATCTGGCAACCTAGCAGCTCTTTTATATTTTGTGTATACAAACAGGCACTTTGCTGAGAGGACACATTCACAAACATCAAATGATTGCATAACCTACTGCTATCTAGCTTATTGTTATTCAAATTCTTAATTATTTCCCCCAGATGTTCAACCTCTATAACAAGAACAAAAAAAAGCGTATATCCTCGTGTGTATAAAGTACGTTTACAACAGGCAGATGGATCAAGCTACACCATACGTTATCATGAACCTCGTGAACTCATAAGATTGCCGGTAGATCCAAATAATCTCACAGAAGAGGAGAAACAAGCAAGGCTGAATCGTTTGAAACCAGAGAAAGAAATCGAAGTTCATGAATTCGATGATGAAGAAACGGAAATTATTCAAAGATCTTGGAAAGACTTTGTAGCGTCAAGATAGCATACGTTAAGGACAACATAATGTATAATGTTGGATCATGTTCAGAAGCTACGCCTACCGTCCTGAACATAATTAAGATTTTCACTATCTCTATCGTCTTCAGGAGTCAAAAGACGTACTTACGAAGTATTGATTTGTATTATATTCTCTATCGATATCTCAGAGGGTGGCCAATATTGTGGCGGAAAAAACGTCAGGATTAAACGAATAATCTACACTCAAAAATACATTAACTTTTTTACACCCTCTTGAGACGGTTAGCTTAAAACAAAACGATTGTGTAATCTTCAGTCTTGGTTGGTGCATGTTACTAGATAACGTACTACGTTTAGGGAAACGAAGTAAAAGCCTTCTCCTGGCAGTTGTATTGTTCAAGTTTACTTAATTCTGGATATACGGATTGCGATTAACTAAAACTGTTGCACTTTGGTATTCATAGATATAACTTCAACACGGTCGCTAAGTGTTTATGCTGAGCTTTTTTCACATCACCTCGCAGGTAGGTGCATGGTAATGCTTCGAACTTATACCTGGGCCATGAGTGAAATGGCTCTGCATATGAGATTGAAGTTGCTTTCAGATTGCCTAGAAACAATGTGATTGATGATTAATTGGTATGTAACAAAATAAGTTCACTCCTTCATTTGGCCAGATGAAGGTAGTATATTCTTAAGTACAAATTCAATTCAAGTGCAATTTCCATATACATCAACTGAATATTTATACATATCTAATATAGATTCATATACAGATCATAGAGTCAATTTTTTTGTGTGTTTTCGATAGTCTCGCTTGTGACGCAGTGAACCTTCGTTTTTTTATCACTGAATAAATGTCTTTCTATATGATTTACACTCGAAGAATAAATATATGTTATATTTTACAAATGACCATCCTCCTGTCTATAACTCTTATGTTAGTATATTGGTACAATCTCGATCGATGGTCGGTGGGGTGAGTCGACCCAAATTTACCACTGGTGTGAAGGTTAAGCCTCATACAGACAAGAGAGCTTTTTCTTGCCAAGTTCACTCCGACTATATAGTCAACAAGTTTCCTAAATTCTCTTAACCGAAGGGGAAATCGAAAAAAGCATTTATCTTTTCTTAACAGCTTTTTGGGTTTTTTTGGTCAATTCTCTTGTCACTTTCGCGTACAAACGAGCAAGGATTGTTTGCCAGGGAAAAATTACTTGTCTCTACGGAATTGAAGCGCGAGCGAAAAGTGTTATATGCGTACGTAACTTTAGTTGTTTTATGCATTTTTTCTTGTTTTATAAATTTGTTATAGTAAATTCTTCTTCAATATTTCGTACACCATTCTTCGACGGAAGTAAGGCATGTGGAGCTATAAGATATCATAAATAACATAAGATATATATCGCAGTGTATTTGAGGGAGTACGATAATAAAACATATGCATGCTCATGCACAAAAAGAAGATCTTACCTGCGTGAAATTAAATGACGCTCGTCTTGACACATATTCCGCATACTAAAAGATAAAACAAAATATCGATATATATAATGAGCGTGACATTTCATTTTAGAACTATATTTCTGCTTTTTGTCATGATCTTTTTATGATATATGGTGGTATAGGTGTATTAGGGTTCCTCTTCTAACTCGAAGTAACGCCATATTAAACGTTATAATATGAAAGAATGAAAAAAGAAAATGTTCATGGAGAAAGAGTTCATCGAATTTTTCAAATTTGTACACTTACTTTGCAAGCAAAAACTCCACAGTCGCATCCATTTAATTGTTCAGGGATATTCTATTGAAGAAATATACTCTGAATATTTTACTAAAAAGTTCACACTCCAAAAACTATCATGAATGATCACAAAACTTTCTAAATAAACGTCTAAAAATTAAAATTGAAGAAACCATCTTGACTATTGGGCAGTTATGATGCTATTAGGGTATGACATATCCTCATTAATTCCTGACGATGAACTACATCTACAATCTACAATCTAATACAATTTACATGCAGAGTGTCAATTCTATTGTGTTGCAACAAATAATTAGTACTCATCGGTAACCGTAACTTTTGAATACTGGATGCCACATGGTATACATGTTATACTATCCTTCAAATCAAGGCAAGATTACCTTAGGGCTGTCGTTTTTCCACCCAGTCAGATCAAGTGGCGTTTTCTTTTTATCCAGACTCTCTGTGCAGATATAATCGCTAATATACAAGGCAAATTATGTCATGTCGTGGGCTTGTAACAATTTGAAGCCAGCAAACAAAAAGCACGTCATATTTTACACAAATACAAATAAATAGATACAAAAGAGGACACGTATAAATAATTCGGTATTCTCACCGCAAAGCCTGAATACAGTTTGGATTCTCTCCTTTTAAGGAATCGTAGTAAGTGAATATTTTCTGTTTGATATCAATAACCTGAAACCAAACAAACGCTTCGATGAAGTGGAGAACCGCCAGAGAAGAATCCACACCAAACCAAGATTATAAAAATGATAGGTGTAAAGGCACTCTTGCTAACGTAATTCCTTACCGCTAAGCACCAGTGCATGCCAAGATGAATTGGAATTAAAATAATATCCATTGCGAACAAGTCGACTTTCTTCGTCCAGCGTCGCAAGCTAGCGTGTCCAGTTTTCATTAGTTTCGGGTAAAAGAAAGTGTTAAATGCATGAACTTTGGGTCCACGGTTCTTGCTACGTTCGACTATCATGTGTAGATATGCGTTAACAACTTCATCATTGAGCCATGTTTGTGGTCGTAATGTTATTATATCTCCTCTGGTGATGCGTCCGATTGGTAATTCAACCAGCAGTTCACCTGGAGCACCATGACCCAAAGCTTTGTCAATCTGAAGCGAAACAGAAATTCATATTTCCATTTTATAATACACGACATTTGCGCGTATAATATGCAATTTGAATTTATTTAGTAAAATTTTCGTTCCGCGAGTCTTTCTCTTTAACTCCAACAACCGTTACAGGGTGGTCAAAGGGTGGTTTTACCCCCTGAGTCATTGTCAGTACTAAAACTCCTGTTCTATGTTTTGCCATGCCCTGCTCGTGCAATCACAAAACTTAAAAGACTTACGACATCGTTCATTCCATCAGTAAGCTCTTGGAACTTGTCGATCTAAAAGGAAACATATCAATATTGATATATCTATCGCGGATCCACGCACCAATAAACTAAATTGAGGTGCTTGTGTTGACAAGATATATATTATTTTATGACACAATATTATATTTTTAATGTTATGACACGATATCATTACTTTTAAAAACGCTGTTACATTACAGCTACAATTTTAGTCAAAACCTGTTGGACGACTGCCATGTGCCCCCCCCCCACCCATTTAATGTTGGGCTTTATTGTCAATTGTTAGCTAAAACGTTAGAAACCAACCTTGAAAGGAGAGAGGGGGGGGCACTAAAAGGACAGAGCAGAGGTTGTCATAATTAATACTACTGTGAAAATGCTGTCAGTATGCACCCCATTCCACCTTGCCAAGGTTGTAGTGTAGGACCACTTTTTAATTTGACTCTTTTTTGAATCACAGTTTGAATTAAGGAATTTCTAGTTATTAAGTTAATGATATCTATGCGCTTTTCTTAACCCACCTCTTTTTCGATGACAGGACTCTCTCGTTCTCCCAGCATTCTTTCCTTTACCTTGACGAAGTATAAACAATACATGAGGTAGAATTTTCTGGTTGCAGGAATGATACAGTATGTGTAGTTTGCTTTCTTGCTTAAAGCAAATCCACACAAAATGTGCACTTCAAAAACCAAAATGTTTGGTTTCCAATTGAAAGTAACCTTAAAATGTTTTTCGTCGTAGGTGCTCCAAATAATGCCTGAAATGCAGCCATTAAGCATCAGAAAGCCAAATATCGTCCGGACTAGGAGCCCAAGATAAACTTCCCATTTTTCATTCAAAACATTTATGTGTTATCACAGGATTCGGGGAAAATATTAGAGTTCAAAAACTTTGTATTCTTTGCTCTCTCATTAGTGAGTTCATGCAAAGATTTGTCATCTGTTATTTTGGATCATTATAAAAACAACTGCTTTAACAACCTCTTTAACATAATATGTACGTTTTAATTGAAATTAGAAAAAAGCTGACTTTATATGCATGTACCAGTTTAAATACATATGGGAAAATACCTCTTGTGATACGAGTTCCAAGTCATCTTTCTATGAAATAATGAATGCATGTATACTGAGAATGAGTTCGCCACACACTCTCTCATACCGTTAAACAGTAAATTTGCCGAACAAGTCCATTTTCTCAGTTCCTTAACAGTTACTACATACTGCTTGTTCAAATTCCTGATTGTATTTGCGTGAAATCTTGTTCTAGATAAATCTAGATGGTATTTTTTAAAATCTAAAAAGTAAACTATTACCTCTTTGCGAATTGCTTCGAGTTTCAGCTTTTCCTTCGCTATTTTTCTCTCCTGTTCGAGATTATCTGTGCTCAGGGTTTGTTTCCTATTTAAAAAGAAGTGAAACATTAGGAAATATTTTTCATTTTGCTCATGCATCTGCGGTAAGTCATTTTCAGATTTAAAGGCTCACCATTTCTTAATCCAACTATCATCCAACAAGTCAAATGACCTAGAAATAAACGAAATAAGGCCACATATAAAACCAATGAAAGAAATATCCTAAATATTGCTACAAACTTTCTCCTCAAATGAGCCTCCAAATGAGCGCGTGCAAGGGAGGGGGGATTGACTGAAATGTATTATTCTTACTTTACTAAAGCCTCATTTTTTACTGTCATCATCTAAGCTTTTAGGAATATTCCAACAGCCTAATGTTCAACATGTATTTGATTTTTATAAATAACACGCATCGTCTCGTATCCTAATCTTCATAATAGGACAGTAAAGACTAACTGGACATTAGGAAATGCAGGGTACGCAACAATACAAAAACTCTCCAATATGCATATAGTACCTCCGTGATTGGCGATTATTCATCTGCAACTCAACAAAACCTGAAAAGAAAAAGGGCGCCTTTTACCGACTGAAAAAAAAACTCTTTTAGCCTCAGAAATTAGAAAATTGAACGAGGTCTGGTTACTTGTATGACATATGAACAAATTGGAGTTTAATAAGAACTATCACAAAAATTCAATACAAACTTATAGTTCATTTTGGAAAAGGAGTTTTTTTGTGTGATTGTGTATAATAGGTATACCAGAATGGGTATAATTAGTGACGTCAAATGACGATAGTCCACTGAACTAACTAGACTTCACTACACTTTAGTATAGAATGCAATAGCCGCATATTTCTGTTATCACGATTTCCATTATCACTTTATCAGCTTGGCCTGGGTAATTCACATACCTTTTGAACCACTTGCAGATGAGATTTTCGACGTTTTAACTGCACCAGAGGGCATTTTAGATGGGGATGTTTGAACTTTGACTGTCGCAGGCTGATGAGAATCTTTTTTAACAGACGACAATCTTGTGTTTCCAAAAAGCGGGTCAGAGGACAGAACTGAACGCTTAGCTTTTAACCTAAAAGACAAATCAAATTTTCATAACATATTCTGTCTGCTGGTAAAAATACATTGCCATGCACAGTGTCAGCCCATCCAATATCCGGGATTGTCTGTCCAGTGGAATGCAATATAATATATTGTTGTCACAAACACTTCAAACACTTTAATTTCCGTTCGTGACTACCATAGACGTTTATTTGATAGCAAGCATGATTGACATTAGACAAGAATGCTGGTCTTGGAAAAGGATTGTATCTCTTTCTTGCATATTCTTTTCTCTATCGTGTAAATTTGTCGATGCAGATTGTTAGTTGGTATCGAGTAGAAATATTACTTTTAGAGCACGAACCAGCGGAGGAGTGAATCCTCAACATATTGTCAAATATTGACAAATTGTAGCACGATTGCATTCCGTACAATTTCTGTAAGTATCGCGCGGGCGACGATTCAATTAAAGCATGCCATTTTTTTATCTTAAGAAATATTTTCTAAATTGGTATTACTCGGTAGTTAACCTTGTCGACGAAACTTTTGCTTCTTTGTTATCGTCATCTTCAACAACAATGGGTTTCCTACGAATACTGCCGTAGTTTGTTGGTTGGTGGACAGATGTGTAATGAGCAAGTAACTTCATGTATTGTTCCCGCTCCTGAAGACGCACCACCTATCAAGGGAAACTAGAAATTCACTTTGGCCTAGAACAACAGATGTTAAGGCTGTTTTACCACTTCCAAAGTCAAATGAATATGTGAACAGAATAAATATTACCCAAGGAAATTAACTGTAGTGAATATGTGAAGAGACCGAATGTTACCCAAGAGATTTTAACCGTGAATATGTGATCAGAACTTTGTGGTCCGTGCAGACTGTGGAGCAAGCATTTGTTAGCTGACTTAGCTCATTAATAAACCTGTCTGACACATGAACATACTGGTACATTTAATACTCCAGTGTTAAAAGTCAAGACGTCTACTTACATTATCAACTGTGGTTGGGTGTTGCTTAATTTTAAATGCAGTTATATTTCGAGGTTTAGGAGGACTTGGTTTCACCTCTGTAGATTCAGGTTTTTTCATGAAAACACCACCGCCAGACCCTGAAAAACATGCTGCAGGGCAATAATATTTATTAACCCATCACACACAACTGTAAAGAGTCTCTTAAAAGGAGTTACACTAAGAAGTATTTCGTGAGACTTCATGAAACATGTAATTGTATTCTGTGTGGAAGAATCCACTTTCAGCTAAAAAGTAAATCATCCATTAGTAAAAATTGTATAACCTCACCAGAAATCTGCCTTTCTCGTTTTTGAGAGGAAGAAACTGGGGTCCAAAGTTCATCTGTTGGGGAAATTGCTGCTGTTTTAGTACTATATTTTGAAGGATCATATATTGAGTGTCTTGATGAATTGGGTTCATAATTTCGATATGGGGAAAAATTCTCTTCAAGTGGCTTTCTGCTCAATTGTGAAGATGTTGCTTTTTCATCTTGCTCCGGTGATTGACAAAGTACATCCTAACAAGAGAACAGTGGGTGTTTTCACAAGGACTGCAAGCATATATGGTACATGTGACTTTGCATGTTAAACTAGTTTAGTAATTCAAGATGGGGAGTCTTGTGCATCTCATTTGTTTTATGGTGCACAAAGTAAGATGAAAGTGTAGGGGATCTGGGGATCCATATTTATACACCAGGCAGATTTAGAATGAGGAGGGAACCATCAAAGACAACATGAAAATGGTGAATATATGGCATGATGCACCCTAATATGGATGTGCCAAGCCATTTTATTTCACTACTCCTGATTTCTTTTGATAGCAATTGATTTTATGTTACATGATGTAAATATAGGAATATACCCAGACAACTGGAAATGAAGTTTTATATGTTACCGTTTCAAAATGTCTGTGCCGTTGCATATTTGAATGTTCATAGACAGGAAATGTTTCGTTTTCCTGATCATCTACATCATCCCGCCAATATTTTTCTCGAAATGATGTAAATATTCCCACAGTTTTCTTTGCTGTCTCTCTAACCCACTTAAAAACTTTTCCAAGTGGAGTTTGTCCTTCTATAATAAGCAAATAGTCATATCATATACAATACAGTTATGTGTACCAGATTTGTCCAAAACTACTTCAAAGTTAAACACAATGCTCTTAGACTTATGCTCTCTGTGAGCAATAGATCAACAAGCAACACAAAACTCTCTGTTTACATTGTGCTGTAAACAAGAACTATTTATTCTACCTTGACGGTAATCCTCCCCTCGAGCTCTTTTATTCTGTGGCGTCTGATAAAAGTGTTTGTTTGAAAAACATTTTGTAAATTCAGGTATACTGGGGATGGATGCTCAGTAAATATTTGCAAGTGTCAAGAATTTAGATTTTAAGAAAGAAAGAGAAATATAATCACAGCAATTTGTACCTGTAAATTATCAGTAACAATAATCACTTCTTCTCCACTTAAATTTTCACTACTAAAAATAAATTCAATAGTGTACAATTCAAAATTATTAAACATATCACACAAATGTTAGAAAATTGTTACTAAATATGTAATTAGCGGAATAACAGACTCCATAATTTAATACTGGCAACATCTTTATACAATTGTGTTTAATAGTGTGTAAAAATAAAAAAAGGCATGCGTTGGGTTATGTTGTATGAAAGTAACCTTAAAAAGTTGCACTTTAATTCTTTATCATAAACTGTATTTTGCAAATACTATACCTAACCAGGCTAATCTTTCACATAATTTGCAGGAAAAGCAATAGCAATTCACTAAGTTCTTGGAAACCATACATACTGCCCAGGCTCAAGAACTGTAGCCTGTAGACAATTTTTGTATGTTAAATTTTTACATAATTTTAATGCCAAGACACCTGACTTAGGGGCGATTACATGGACTAGGCTAGCCCGTTTCCTATATTATAGGAAGCAATTTTTGACGTTTCGATTACACTACAATTTACATATAACTAAACTTCCAATTCATCTCAGCGACCTAGCCTCAGGTTTTAGGTTTATAGAAGATATGTCATTTACGATTTATACATGTATGTTTTATATACTGTATATATATTTAAATACCTTGTCCACTTTCTTTTACCCCTTCTGCGTAACTTCGGAGTGTCAAAACTCGATGCCAACATACTAAAATAAACGATTTAGGAGCAAAATTTCCTCGATCCGTGTCTTATGTAGTCAAAAGTTGACTATTCTACATGAACCTATTTTAGTATTTTTAAAAATTACTAACTTCGATTCGCACGGTTTACGCGCGCCCACGTTTTCGTTCACTAGCGGTACATAGTTTCCAGTAGTTGGACACTTCATTTTATTACTTATCAGGGCACTTCTATATGTTGGGCGGTACTTGGATATTGACAATTTGCACTCTAGTTCACAAAAAGGGCTTCCAATAACCTCGGAAATGGCATTTTTGTCAGAGCGCATTATGTGTGTGGCACTAGCCACACTTCCACATAACAGTAAAATTAACAAAAAGATTTTGATTTCAGAAAAGTGCTTTGATTTGATTTTATATATCATTGGGTGAACGAGTTTTTTTAAAAAAAAATCAAAGCCAACAGAAAAATATGGAAGTAGTGCTTTGCTAATTGTACACCTGATACAAAGTCTATTATATATTATTCGTATAATTAATGGTTAGAATTTACGCAGACTACATATAGCGTTCATTAAAATTAGGCAAGTTCATCATTTTTTCCTCTTTTGTAGAAAATCTTCATAGGATAGACAAGCTTTCCTCATATTTCCTGCAAACCTTGGCACACCTGTCTAGAAAATTGTCGAATTCTATTTACTTGAATGGTATATAATGGCTTAAAGTCGATGAAAAAGCAAAAACCGATCAACGAAATTTTTCAACACTCAAGAAGCCTACCTTAGCGGCCCAATTGATCAACCACGTTGGAATCATACCTCCGGGATTATCAAAATAATACATATACGCTAAAAAATATTGTTTTGCCAATTAGAACTTAGGAAAAAAGAAGATTTATATTGGTATGAAATTCATTCTCCAAGAGCATTAAGCCTGTGATATCTGTTCAGCAGTATCAGTCAGTTAGTGTAATTAGGGGTAATTTTACATAACGCCTAACGGCCAAACAGGTCTGAATAAAAAACATGAAAGCACATTGATTAAACCAACTTTTCTTTATACCTTTGGTGTTGCCTTTCTCGTCAGGCTGTAAAACCAGACTTTGAGTAAAATCTGAAACACGCACGACACCACTAACTTCTTTCCGTGAACTAAATGGATGACTTTTTCCAAGAACAGCGTACGTCTGAACTCCATCTACTTCTAATTTTCTGGAATCTCTCACGAATGTATACTGTATTAATTGTACATTTAAGGAAAAAAGACGGTTGTACAACTCATGATAATTTTTTCTGTTCTTTTTCCGAACGAGGCACGTCATAATGGTCTTGTGTCTGTGATAATTAATTCCCTTGAAATTTTAAAAGTACTGCGAATTTAGCAATTTCAAACTTAGTCTATAATCGTATCTGCAGAAGCTTAATTTTTGTGATATAAACTAAAATGAGTAGCGAACTTCGCCGCCGGCAACGCGTTTTCTGCTTTGGACTTGGGTCTGGGGTAATGAGCATTGATCTAAGGGCATTGTGTGGATACATCACGATTAGACAGGGGAAAAGGAAAATTAACGTTCCAGTATATTCCTCTCACTGTTGAGCCATTCTCTTCTTCAGTAAATTCATACAATTCTAAAAGAGATTACCAGATCTAGAATGATTCAGTCTAGTTGGGCGTAATTCGTAGTCACTATAATGCATAAAATATTCTAGTATATTCCAGGCCTTCGTACATCCAAAGGAAAGGGGCAATTCAATAATAAAACTAAAATATATGAGAAACAACTTCTCTTATAGGCAGTATTTATTTTCATTGTTTTTCATAAGCGAGCGTTGGTAGCCTATGTAATTGTCAGGGTTGATAAAAATGCCCGAAAGTCTCATCAGGTATATACTTTTAAGAACATATGGGCAAAAAATCCGTTTACAGTAAATTTTTAACCAACAATTTTCAAACCTTTGACATAGTCATCCCACTTTTTTCGGTATTCCAGATCTATGTAAACTTGGTAGCAAGTCTCAGGAGGACATTCTAGGGTACCATACATCTTGTAAGAATAGAGACCAGATGCCTAAATGAATGAACATTGGTAATTATACATTTGGTTTTATAGTGCCAGAACAATCTGGATTTAAACATTACACACAATCTCCACTCATAATTTCAGGTCTTTAGTATTGAAGTTAATTACATTAGTGAGCAACAAGATTGCATGGTCGCTATCAAAGTGAATGCATAGTTATAGTACTGTCATGAATTGTCATACGTCACATAAGAATATTGAGGGCAGATCTGTATGGGATTTACAATGGGTTGTGCTATGCACTCATATATAGACACATAATATCACTTGCATACTGTCATTTTAACTTGTATCCGATAGGTAGCCCTGAAGTATATTTTTATCCAATTTTAAAAATGCAAATACACAATAGTAATGGTATTCCCTTGTTATGAACACACAATCCATAACAAGCAAATACACATGCATGGCTTCCTAGGATTAAATATTGTGTGTTGACTTGTGTTGAATGCATGTTAATCAGCATACCTGATCATACTGGCGATATATTTTACAATGAACTCCTTCAGGAGATGTTTCAACAAAAAATTCCCAGTTTTCTAGTTTAGGGCAGTTCAGTTCTTCGACTGCTTGATCAAATTCAGCTGCTTCAAACATCATCAAAGCACTGGAAAATAATGAAACATGAGCTAGCAACTCTAGCTTGCCAATTAAAGCTTTGCAATGTTATGTTAAATGTCAGGTAGTTTTGTTGATCTAAAGATTAGAGAAGTGTCACAGCTATAAACACCATTTAGTTCATGTGTTAAACATTGTTTTATATATGATTATCAAATTAGTCCACATATTAATAGAAACCAAGCCTTAGGCATTATATATTACTATAAAGTAGGATATCTACTAAAAAAACATTCTGATTTCAAGTATCAATGCAACACAATCACAACATCCTCACTTAATGTTATCATTCCTCTCACAACCATTCCTCACACACCACTTTGACAGGTTTGGCTATTTTTTATTAGCTGTCTCCTTGCAGTCTGCACGTATTTGACCTTTAAATAATCTAATGTAGAATGTAGAACTGGAGTATTACTATACCATTACTATAACGAACCATTACTATAACGTATTCAAGTATTCACAAGTTTAGTAATTAAAGTTTACTAACGAAGTATGATGATAATCCAATGGTATGGCCCAATCTTATTGTGACAAATGATCGGTGGAATAGGATCGACTTGTTCGAACAGATTAAAAAATTATTTGTTTATATGCCTCGTTAAAATCAAATCGCACTTTTGATATATTGCTAAGGGATTCAAGTACCTCTGTACATAAAACATGTTTTACGATGGGTGAAAGCACTTACTTATAAAACTGTACTTCTCTCTTTTACACTTTGTCTTCAACTATTTTGCACTTTTTTTTATAAACACACCTTCCACGCTCCCGTAATTTTCTAAATCTGGCGCGAAATTTGTCGAATTTGAAATGCAACGTTTCGAATTACCTCTTCCTGTCAGTCCGATTCGCTGGAGTAATTTGGTTTGTTTTATTTCTGAATATTTTGCGACTTCCACTGTAGCATAAACTAAGATAATATTAACACTGAAATCCTTGGATAAAAACAGGTGCTGATGTATGAGCAACCTGCTGAGATGTTTTTTAAAACAATCCCTATCGATTAACGACCTGCCCACATATACAAGTAATAATGCAGTGACAATGTGTAAACGTTACCTCTAACAAGATTTATAAATGTTTATAATAATGCAGGAGATTGGACTGTGTATATTTATGTTGTTGATGTATAATGTGTGTTGTTTTTCTTCGCATAAACCTGGCGACATGGCACCGTCTTTTATGATCCAAACACTAGCGGGTAAATTCATTTACAAAGGGAGAGCATTGAATGACACCGAGAGTTCAAATCCGATAATATTCTGCGCATTTAATAAACATTCTGCGTTTTTAAGAGCTTTATGGACTGAAGAGGGCTCTGTGAAGAGATTTCTCGAGCGATCACCTCGAAACACCCAGTATGTGTTTCTATCGCTATCTGACAATGCGAAACATGATGTGCAATATATGCAGAAGAAAATATTTGGTGAAATGGCTAGATTGTATAATGAGAAGAAAGATAAGTGAGTCAACTTTTCTCTAGATTGTTTTCACACCTTTTCTTTGCTAAACCTATCTTTCTTACTTCATGCATGGTGTGTGATTTATAACCCAAACTTGCACCTCATTGCCCCATCGCCTCGTACTCACTTCTACCAGGCTATGAGATCATATGACAAAGGCATATCCTGGTTACGAGAAAGGCTGGTTCCCAGCTGTATGTTGTAAACTAAATTACATCCAATCCTTTTTGTGATGATGATTAGTTGAAAAACTCGTTTAGGTTGAGTAGTCGTTTTGTCATTATATACTCGTTTCCTAGCTATAACACTTCTAAGAACGAGGTTGATTGATTTACATGGTTGTTAGTGGACAGTGACCGGATATTGAAAATCATTCAAAATATTTATTTCAGTGGAGTATTGGCAGTCGATATGCCACACTCATTACGATAAAATAGGAGTCCTATGATTATCTTAAGGTAGGACTTAGAGCATGGGCTACGTGTTCTCTCCCGATTGGCCCTAACTGCTAGTAAAAAGTTAACGACATTTTTTCTACAACCTGTCCCCGTGTTAGATAAAATGTCTAAAATGTAGTGATTCGAGCATTGGAGCCTTGGAAGAAGTTCAGGTGATCTTTACAGCAAAGTTAGCCAACGGTCAACGGCTATATGAACAAATTACCATTTAAGACGGTATCCTAGTCACGTTTTAACCAAATAGATGATTTGGAATGACCAACAACTGACTCTTATCTGCAATATAACCGATATCGTAAATTCTTCCAAATCCTCTTTTCGGTTGTTATACTCTTCCAGGCTTATCATTAATCCTACGCATGCCATCTTCCAGGAATATCCAAGATACAATGCGTCAGTTCACCGTGACACAGATCCGATCGACAAGTCAGAGGAAAAACAAAATTTATTTTCAGTCTTTTGTGTCACTAAACCTTGGACAAATCTATTAACTCTATTTCATCCACGATGTTACCGTAACAAAATGGATCACCATCGCTTTGTGCATCTTGTGCGCTTTAACTAAGTCACGTTGAACCGAACAATAAGTAGTTTCATAAATCCCCTGATAAAAACAAAATTGTTTTAGTCCAGCATTGTCACTTTGAGAGGCATGTATCCACACCACACCCCTCCGTGACACCGCAGAAATTGGTGTTTAAGACGTTTCAACCCGAAAATCTAATCGCTGGTTCACAATTGTGCATTTCTGTATCGCCCTATCAAAGAGAAACCTTTTGAATATCTTAAAAAAGTTCAATTTTTCTTCTGAATACGCATTCTGCAATCTTTTGACAGCTCATCATACACATCTGACCGCTGTGAAATGGCCATTTTGAGGCTTAAAGTATACACAAGGTTATTAATTCAGACGATTCGTTTTTACCGTGAGCAAGCTTCAAATCTTTTGTGCAAGACATATTTTCTTGAATATTTATAAATCTTTTTCCTCACCAAGTTTGAAGTCTAAGTATCGAGAATTGCGGCTAAGCCTATACCAATTTCCGCGGTGTCTCCCTCCGTACGACCATCGACAATTTTTCTTTTTAAAAATGCAGTTTTTACAATATCTTTCTCATACAGAATTGTTTTGCATAAAATGAATGCCGTGGATAAAGATCAGGGCGTGCTCAGTAGCAGAATATTGTTCAGAATGTCCAAAACGAAGCGAATTAAACGCACCGTCATGCACAACGATGAAAAATTAGACAATTATGATAGAGAAGATGAAGAAAGATTAGATGATTCAATGGATGAAGAAGGTGCAATATATAACGTAACAGAGGAACAACCAGCATTTAGCAAGACTGGTCGACCTCTCCTATTACTTGATAATAAGCATTCTGAAGGGGAGTTGGCAAGCTGGAAGAAAAACTTCCATTTTGCCTCATTTCCTCTCTATGAATTTGGTAACTGGATTCCATTTGTTATGGCACGATGGCCTTGCCTTGGCACTGGATGTGGGCTACCGCAAGTTGCATTCAAAAATAGCGAAGGTAAGTTTAAAAGGCAGGAGTAGAATTTTCTTCCTATTTTAGAAAACAGGCATGGCTGTTTCAAGAACAGTGTTTCCATTATCGATTTAACCAACTTATTTCATTTCTATTATCACAGGAGATATCTTACGGGTCATTCCTCGCCTAGAAGCGCGATATGATTGGCAACCAATGCCTTTCCGGACTCTGGTCAAACATGAGAAAACCAAATTGAGATATATTCACAATCCATGTGATATCGCTGCACAACCTAAAACAATAAAGACAGCTTTCAAGGAAGTCGCTCTTATATCTAGTAGTGATGGCGATTGCTCTACATTTCAAAAGGTAAGCCGGATTACATGTAAGATAAATAAATGCCTAAGTTGTTGATAATGTATAGAAAACTAAGCACTGTTTGGGTAGAATACAGCGGCATGCACGGTTAGGTTTTGTAACGAGTCAACGCCGGAGAAGAGAGATTAATGAAGAGTGGGCACCAATATTACTTGAAATTACCACCAATTGCCTAATTACATGAAACATTTAAACCAATGGCGATAAAGAGACCACTGACAACTGAAAGTCAACTTTTAATTTCCAGATCCAAAACGTGGCAAAAATTGGCATTAGGTTTGTACTCATTTATGCGAAGAAAAATGAAGAAGTGAAAGAAATCAAATGTAAAAATCAAGAATGCTTTCATCTCCTTGGTGCATCAGCCGCCATGATATCCTTCGAAGACGGTGATGAAGTTAAAAGAATGATGAAAAATCAGGATTTGTTTGTTGAATTACAAACCACCAGCCAGGATAATTTCTTCTTTGCTATCGACCACAGGGGAAGGCTTTCAGAAGTTGGTCTTTTTCTTTATCCTTCGTTGCACTTTCTGGCTTTTGAAGCTCAATGGTATGTGGTGCTGTAGAATGATGAGCAGGAATTGCAATAGAAACAATATATTCATAAAGATAGAGTCCGTGATATGGTATCAGTAATCAAGCAGTTAAAATGTTGTTTCCTATTCTGTAGGTTTCATTATGAATCAGATATTATGAAGAATACCAAAGGACATGCTAAAGTCGTTCCTGTTTTCAATCGTACCAAAATGCAAGGCGTAAAAGGGGCAACAAAAATAGTCCATCTTCCTAAAGGTACGTGATAGAACTGCCAATATTACCTATTTTCTAAAGTCCTATAGGTTTAGTCCTATACGTTTTCTGTCCCCGAGAACAATCACTGAAAAGAAAATGATCCCGATTGGGAAAAGGCTGGCATATATTAACAAGACTGGAGAGTTTTTTCATACATTTATGTTGCACATTCTTTTTTAATAGCTCTTCAACGCATAGTGTTGCCTCCATATGCAATTGTATATCCTTCCCTTTTTGGTCATGGTCGCATCATGCAAATCAGCCAATATACCATTATTTCCGCATATTACGTGCACACATATTGTTTCAATATCATCTGTTGCATCAAATTATATAAATTACCACTTCCCGATGTTGTGTAGATTTTCTCAAGTATCGTAATGTGGAGTTGGACATGTCACTTCATTGTCCGGATTCCTACGACTCATCTTGTCCACACTGGGATCATGTGATCCACCTGACAGTGTGCTGTGAGAGTAAGAGTAAACTTTGTGGATTGGAGCTTGGACGCTGGATTACTCCTTATGCCAGGTAGTACTCTCTATGGCAGGTAATATGCTAGGATTGCCAGTTGGTGTAAATTTATTGAGAGTTGATGTAAATACATCACGCTTCCAAGATATTTTAACATAAAAGAAATGTATATGTATTAATATTATGTAACAAAAATCTCAAACGGGTTGTACCGTGAAAAAATCTTTTTCCAAAAATTTTTTTCCAAATTATAATTTGAATAGATCAGTCGGAAGATGGCTAACTCCCATCACGTCACTCTTACCTCTATTTACAAGCTCAACATGCACGTTGACAATGAAGACAGTTCCTTGGGAAATGCCTTGGACACCATCGTTAAACATCCGTTTTTCTGATCATATCTCAGGTAAGAAAGTCAGTAAAAACACAGGAATTGTCTGTTCGAAGACCTTATTTTTTGCATCCGTTTTTCGTTGGATACCACGGGGTAGGCATCGTTGCATATTTCGTACTCATTCATGTACCGGCATCTGAGCTACGAATGAGCCTTTGTTACGTTTGGACCCATATCCCAAACGAAAACTGAGCAGGGGCGGGAAACATGGGTTTTCCCCATCATGTGCGAACATCATTTCCCCATCATGATCATCGTATAATTATTCCCATCAGACTTTGCTTTGTGAAATGAAGTTTTTGCTCGATCGAAAAAGCCAACTGTTCGGATAAACCATCTCATATTTTACGGTTTAGATTCTAAACATGGATACAGTAAACGACGATTTTCCCCTGATCTTGTTCCTTATAAAATACTGAAACTGTATAGCGGAGGAAAATTCGATAAGAATTACAACAGGAAGTATAAAGATATTAGTTTTAGCCCACCACAGGGGACAAAGAAAGTCGAAATTGTCGCTCTTATCACAGGGCACGGCAAGGATAACAACGGATGTGCTGAGTTCTGTGTTACGTCGCATCATTTTACTGTTAATAATATATCACCAAATGTCATCGTGTTCAAGAATGCCGCGACTGCAATGGGCTGCGCCGAGCGTGTTGGTCAGGGAGTCGAACCAAATGAACATGGTACATGGTTATACGGTCGTGATGGGTGGTGTCCGGGACAAGAAGTTGTTCCTTGGGTTAAAGATATTACTAATCAAGTAGAATTAGAAAACGAAAACACTATTAAATATTTTGGTTACTTCAACGGCACTGATCCTAATCCAAGTCATTCACCAGGGAATATTGATATGTCTTCTTATTTAGTATTTTATAGACTAGCCGAAGATTTAGCAGGTTATTAATATTCTAATGACAGATCTGGAAAACTATGTAAAGTTTCTTTAATCAAAAAAGATCCTGCAAAAAAAAAAGGAAAGCTTCACTCTCTTCGATGGTATCAGCTGTTCCGCCTGTTCGTTTGTTCTAATTTCACCAGTAGGTCAGTATTTCAGGCAAAAGGCAAAGAAAATAGATAAATTTATTCCTTTTTTTATTCAAATTCCGCAAATAATACATAAAATACATTCCCTCTGGCCCCTATAAAGGATTTTTGGCTTTTCTGAACACCGGCATGCGCAGGAATATTTGGATTTGAATCAGTTGTTTGGAATTTTGAATTTCAATTTGGAATTGAGCAAATGTGCAGTGCATTTCTAAAACGCACAAAAATAAAAAATCCGTTTTTTATATTAGTAAAAAATCCGAGTTCTTTTGGGCAAACGGTGCAACAATAAGTAAGTGTTTTTCGTTATTCATGTCCACGACGGGCTGGACTACAGAATCAGTCATCGTCGTCATCTCTGAGTGATGCATCAATCATGATAAATCATGACGAACTTTTGGTCTAAGAATAGATACATATTGCACATGCGCAGTCATGTTACAGCAAAGAACTGTCCACATCAACAAGTCAGTAATGTCACAAACTAAAGATCATAAAGATCATATTCTTCTTCTGTGGTAATGCCTGTGATAATGTAGTGCCAGTGTGACAATGTGTAAACGTTACCTCTAACAAGATTTATAAATGTTTATAATAACGCAAGAGATTGGACTGTGTATATTTATGTTGTTGATGTATAATGTGTGTTGTTTTCCTTCGCATAAACCTGGCGACATGGCACCGTCTTTTATGATCCAAACACTAGCGGGTAAATTCATTTACAAAGGGAGAGCATCGAATGACACCGAGAGTTCAAATCCGATAATCTTCTGCGCATTTAATAAACATTCTGCGTTTTTAAGAGCTTTATGGACTGAAGAGGGCTCTGTGAAGAGATTTCTCGAGCGATCACCTCGAAACACTCAGTATGTGTTTCTATCACTATCTGACAATGCGAAACATGATGTGGAATATATGCAGAAGAAAATATTTGGTGAAATGGCTAGATTGTTGTATAATGAGAAGAAGGATAAGTGAGTCAACTTTTCTCTAGAATGTTTTCACACTTTTTCTTTGCTAAACCAATCTTACTTACTTTATGGTGTGCGATTTAGAACCCAAAGATCCACGATGTTACCGTAACAAAATGGATCACCATCTCTTTGTGCATCTTGTGAGCTTTTCAGATAATAAGTCACATTGAACAAACCATTAATAGTTTGATAAATCCTCTAATCAAAACATTATTTTTACAGCTATATGCATGAATATTTGCAAGTCGTTTTAGTCCAGCATTGTCACTTTGAGAGGCAGGTATCCACACCATACCCCCCTGTGCAACCAACAAGACTTACATAAATAAGTTTCTTTCGCAAAGTAGTTGTATCAACCAGAACTGTCCAACTTGTGCCATTGTAGCTACTTTCTATTTTTCCTTTTAAAAATGCAGTTTTTACAATATTTTTCTCATATAGAATTGTTACGGATCAAATGAATGCTGTGGATAAAGATCAGGGCATGCTCGGTAGCAGGATATTGTTCGGAATGTCCGAGAAGAAGCGAATTAAACGCTCTGTCATGGACAAAGATGGAAAATTAGAAAATTATGACAGAGAAGATGAAGAAAGATTAGATGATTCAATGGCTGAGGAAGGTGCAATATATAATGTAACAGAGGAACCACCAGCGTTTAGCAAGACTGGTCGACCTCGCATATTACTTGATAATAAGCATTCTGAAGGGGAGTTGGCAAGCTGGAAGAAAAACTTCCATTTTGCCTCATTTCCTCTCTATGAATTTGGTAACTGGATTCCATTTGTTATGGCACGATGGCCTTGCCTTGGCACTGGATGTGGTCTACCACAAGTTGCATTCAAAAATAGCGAAGGTAACTTTAAAGGGCAGCGGTAGAGTTTTCTTCGCCCTATTTTAGAAAACAGGCATAGCTGTTTCAAGAACAGTGTTTTCCGTTATTGATTTAACCAACTTATTTCATTTCTATTATCACAGGAGATATCTTAAGGGTCATTCCTCGCCTAGAAGCGCGATATGATTGGCAACCAATGCCTTTCCGGAATCTGATCAAACATGAGAAAACCAAATTGAGATATATTCACAATCCATGCGATAATGCTACAAAGCCTAAAACAATAAAGACAGCTTTCAAGGAAGTCGCTCTTATATCTAGTAGTGTTGGCAATTGCTCTACGTTTCAAAAGGTATGATTTCATGTAAGATAAATGCCTAAGTTGTTTTTTAATGTATAGAAAACTAAACACTGTTTGTATCAAATACAGCAGCATGTACGGTTAGGTTTTGTAAAAAGTCAATGCCGGAGAAGAGAGAATGAAGAGTGAGCACCAATATCCTAAAAAGTTACATGAAACCAACGGCGATAAAGAGACGACTGACAACTGAAAGTCAACTTTTAATTTCCAGATCCAAAACGCAGCAAAAATTGGCATTAGGTTTGTACTCATTTATGCGAAGAAAAATGAAGATGTGAAAGAAATCAAATGTGAAGATCAAGAATGCTTTCATCTCCTTGGTGCATCAGCCGCCATGATATCCTTCGAAGATGGTGATGAAGTTAAAAGAATGATGAAAAATCAGGATTTGTTTGTTGAATTACAAACCACCAGCCAGGATAATTTCTTCTTTGCTATCGACCACAGGGGAAGGCTTTCAGAAGTTGGTCTTTTTCTTTATCCTTCGTTGCACTTTCTTGCTTATGAAGCTCAATGGTATGTGGTACTGTAGAATGATGAGCAGGAATTGCGATAGAAACAATATATTCATAAAGATAGAGTCCGTGATATGGTCGCAACTGCTTATCAGTTATCAAGCAGTTATCATGTTGTTTCCTATTCCGTAGGTTTCATTATGAATCAGATATTATGAAAAAGACCAAAGGACATGCTAAAGTCGTTCCTGTTTTCGATCGTACCAAAATGCAAGGCGTAAAGGGGGCAACAAAAATAGTCCATCTTCCGAAAGGTACGTGATAGAACTGCCAAGATTACCTATTTTCTAAAGTCCTATAGGTTTCGTCGAGCAAATCCCGTGGTCAGCCGAGGGAAACACCCATTTTTTATGCGTAAATAGTATTGGCTACTTTCCTTTTTGTTCATGGTGACATCATGCAAATCAGCCAATATGCCATTATTTCCGCATATTACGTGCATGTATCTTGTTTCAATATCATCTGTTGAATCAAATTATATAAATTACGACTTCACGATGTTGTGTAGATTTTCTCAAGTATCGTAATGTGGAGTTGGACATGTCACTTCATTGTCCAGATTCCTACGACTCATCTTGTCCACACTGGGATCATGTGATCCACCTGACAGTGTGCTGTGAGAGTAAGAGTAAACTTTGTGGATTGGAGCTAGGACGCTGGATTACTCCTTATGCCAGGTAGTACTCTCTATGGCAGGTAATATGCTAGGATTGCCAGTTGATGTAAATATATCACGAGGGTTGATGTACAGGCTCCCCAGATATTTTAACATAAAATAAAGGTATATGTTAATGTTATATAACAAAAATCCCAAACGGGTTGTACCGTGAAAAAATCTCTTTTTTTGCAAATTATGATTTGTATAGATCAGTCGGAAGGTGGCTAACTCCCATCACGTCACTCTTACCTCTATTTACAAGCTCAACATGCACGTTGACAATGAAGACAGTTCCTTGGGAAATGCCTTGGGCGCCATCATTAAACATCCGTTTTTCTGATCATATCTCAGGTAAGAAATTCAATAAAAACAAAGGAATTGCATCGTACCAATTTCATACTAATTCATGCACCGGTATCTGAGCTACGAATGAGCCTTTGTTGAGCAGGGGCGGGAAACATGGGTTTTCCCCATCATGTGCGAACATCATTTTCCCATCATGATCATCGTATTCCCATCAGACTTTGCTTTAAGGCGGATTTCCACTTACAGCTAAATCGTTTGCTGGCGAAATATTTGCATATTTTCTTTTGAATTGAGAACACTCAAGTCGCACTAATTTATTTATGCTGTTTAAATTCAAAAGAAAATATGCTAATATTTCGCTAGCGAACGATTTCGCTGTAAGTGGAAATCCGCCTTTATGAAATAAAATTTTTGCTCGATCGAAAAAGGCAACTGTTCGGATAAACTATCTCATATTTTGTTTAGATTCTAAACATGGATACAGTAGTAAACAGCAATTTTCCCCTGATCTTGTTCCTTATAAAATACTGAAACTATATAACGGAGGAAAATTCGATAAAAATTACAACAGGAAGTATAAAGATATTAGTTTTAGCCCACCACAGGGGACAAAGAAAGTCGAAATTGTCGCTCTTATCACAGGGCACGGCAAGGATAACAACGGATGTGCTGAGTTCTGTGTTACGTCGCATCATTTTACTGTTAATAATATATCACCAAATGTCATCGTGTTCAAGAATGCCGCGACTGCAATGGGCTGCGCCGAGCGTGTTGGTCAGGGAGTCGAACCAAATGAACATGGTACATGGTTATACGGTCGTGATGGGTGGTGTCCGGGACAAGAAGTTGTTCCTTGGGTTAAAGATATTACTAATCAAGTAGAATTAGAAAACGAAAACACTATTAAATATTTTGGTTACTTCAACGGCACTGATCCTAATCCAAGTCATTCACCAGGGAATATTGATATGTCTTCTTATTTAGTATTTTATAAACTAGCCGAAGATTTGGCAGGTTATTAATATTCTAATGACAGACCTGGAAAACTATGTAAAGTTTCTTTAATCAAAAAAGATCCTGCAAAAAAAGGAAAAGCTTCACTCTTTTCGTTTGCTCTAGTCATCATGACGAACTTTTTGTCTAAGAATAGATACATGTTGCACATGCGCAGTCATGTTACATGACGTAATGTAACAAAGTAGAATAAAAACTTTGGTATATACATCGATCAATCTAATTTTATAAACAGCTGTAAAATTATGTCGAAAAAGCAACCCAGAGGTACAGGTATGGTATTGAATTGATGATTCTTAACAAAGAATTCTTTAGCCCGTATAAAGAACATGAAGCAACGATATTGCTGCATTTTCTGGCAAATTTTTTTCTGTATGGTTCTATGTCGTGATGTCTTCCGAGCCATAGGCTGCTTTTTTGAGACGAATTGGCTTGAATATTTTTGTGCATCCTTGGAATGTAATTAATATAGCAAAGTTGAACTTGAAGCCACCTCAAATCCCGATACTTCATATTTGTGACTGAACATTAGAGCCTCCCCAATAACTTCCCTAATCCCCTCTACTGGTTTTAATATTAGCGCTAAAAGAAACTTAGAATCACGAGCCCTAAAGTAGACAAAATCTGATGGGGACACCAAGGTTGAAACATTGAGAAGTGTTTCTGTCCATTTTAAGCAGTTATTGTTATACGGTACATCAAATAATTCACATTAGTTGCAAAGTTGTTTGAATATGTTGCCTCACCAGTTATATTTGAACATAGTCACATGGTTACTGTATAAATACAAACTGTTATTGTGTTTTTTTTAATAGGTTACCCAGTGCAACAGCCAGCATATCCAACCCAACCAGCATATCCACCTCAAGCAGGATACCCTACCCAACACATACCTGGTGGTTATCCAACTCAACCAGTACCTGGTGGTTATCCAGCTCAACCCTATCAACAGCCTACATATAACCCTCAATATCCCCAGCATCCACAACCATATCCACAAGTACCTTATACTCAGCCTGGGTATGGACAACCACCACCACCTTATCCAGGAACAACACCTAATCCTGTTCCACAGCAGGTAAGAATAAAAGCATCAATGGCAGTATCGTGACATTTCATGTTGCCATTGTTATGACAGGTTTCCATGGCATGTATAACAACTCTAGCAACTTCACTATATAAATCTGGCTATGTATTTAATTTTTTTCCTGTTAATTAAGCAACCTAGCCTGGCTCATGGACAATTTGATTCTGGGGCAAGATTTGGAGCTGGTTCTAGTGTGAATATTCCTGTAAGTATGCACTAATATATTTTTATTCAGATTTTTATTAAAAAATATTTTTATTCCTGCACAAAGGATACCTGATAATGAATATAATTCAAATTTGTAACTATAGTAAATGTGGTTATATCTTCAAATCTGATCTTTTTAGAAGGGGTTGCTGATATATATTTTTCTACAATTCTTTCACTCAAACATTTAAAATAATTTCAGCCTCCACCACCCGGTGTTATGCCAACACATGCCCAAATGGCAGCAGCAACTGGACAATCTGTTGTTATGAAACAACAAAAGACAGGATGGGTAGAAGGTGCCCAAGGTGGTGGATACACCTTTTGGTGAAAAATTCTTTTTTTCACTTTTCATTTGGAGATACAGCATGCACATTACATTTAACTGTGGTAACACAATATTGGTGGAGTTTAAGTACCGGTCTAGTTAAGGAGGTACATGTACTCTGTTACTCCATTTAACAATGATTTGCAAATAATAATCTGGACAGTGCAATGTAAATCACTACCAGAATAAAAATGAATATAATCAATTTTTTTGTATGGAACTTGTAGTAACTTTTAGTAATATAGTAATCATAGCGCATGAAATAAATAGACAATATTATATTTCTATAGTTAAAAATAGAGTGCAAAAGGGCGACGTGTATGACTTGTTTAGTGGCTTAGAAGAAGTGAGCAAATCGTCTAAAATAATTAAATTTGTCCTTTTTGTGCTCAATATTTAAGGATGTTCCTGAAAGTCAAATATCATACTCCATAACCTCAAACTTTGAGCCAGAAAAGCAAGATGGTAGAGCAACATTTTTTCATTCTGGGTTGTAATACAGTCTTCAGTGATTTTACCAATGTATTCAATCAGCCAATCATGCTTTTAATGCTCAGAGTTTGTGACTTTGAATTTTCACCTTTAAGGAAAACCTTTATACAAGTAATTAGCTGTAGGAGTAATTTTGCAATATGAGCATGAATATGAATCTTATCTTTATATATGATCAATGTACTGACTTATCCTAAATTTGAATTTTCCATCAACTTATGATTATCTTTGAAAAATCTCCCTCTTGGGACAATTGTTGTATAATAAATTTAAAGTTAAAATTACCTTCAGCATTCGTGGTGCAAATGACAGATGAGAAATTCCGAATGATGTCGAGACTCTCGCGGTCGTGGAAGGAACTACAGGGTGTACATCAAATAAAAAGACCTAAAGTTAGCATCTGGGACCCATAATAAAAAAAAATTACAAGCATGCCCCTTTTAACCTATCAACCTTACATACCTATTTGGACAGACTGGACAGGACCCTGGGTCTGTGTTCGCCATGACCTTAATCAGCACCGACAGCACGTCGCTACTTTGAGAACAACTTGCGCCTGACTGAAATTTAGTGTGCTTACGTACACTTCGGATCTTGTGGCAGCGTAGCCTAATGGCAATTTTTGTGGTACATCTTGGCACAGCTTAAGGATATATATCCTTTGTGCTGTGATCGTTGACTGTGCTGTGATCTTGATGTGCAAATGACGTCATCGTCGCCATGTTAGAGTACTGTAACAAGAATTCCTTTTTTTGCAATCCCCTGAAATGACCGCACACCACATTATAGGTTTTCTTATTAAAAAATACGTTATGATTCTGGCAAACGATTAGTATCTATATGAAATTCCTAGATTTTATTCCCTGCAACGAAGAGGAAAGTGTATTCATCGTTAGACGCACAACGGTGTCTTCTTCCAGGTGGAAAAAATACATATATTCCATGTCAAACAAATACGGATTTTCAGCAGTTTGCCTTAACCTTTCGTCGAGCACGTGCAATTTCGTTATAAAATCTTTTTAAAGAATACAAATATAGACAAAAATCTAACGGCAATTATACCAAGAATATTTATTTTTTAAATATTTTCGAAGAATTAATGTTTACAAAAAAGAACATAATGTACACAGATTTAAGAAACTTTCGCACATGAAGTTTGTGTGCATGCGATAACTTTCATTGAACATCACAACTTTAGTTTAGTGTGCTTTAACAACATTTGGTACCTCCCTATAGAACACTGTGAGAGATTAGTGATACTGGAGTGTGTAAGAGACTTTCAGAATGAAATCTCTGATAGCATAATTAAAACATTCATGCTAGGTAACTGTACGTGTCTTTTTCTCCTTCTACTCTTTCCAAATATTCCTTCTCTATTAATATGTCAATACATTTCTAGAAAGAATGGAAATTAGCCTTAATATATGAAAATCCGTCCGAGTACTGCATGTATATTTTGTAATAAAAGATAAATAAAATAATAAAAGCTAAATTAATGTTCGGATTCCAAGTAATGCCAAGTTTACCAACATTTTGTGTTAACAACTACAAGCTAAGGTAACAGGGACTCTTTGCCTTACCTTGATAACGGGGACTCTTGGCTTAAATCTACTAGATAGTTGCTGCATGACCTCCGCCAGCAGAGGCTGATGCTTTAAAACTTTACGCATCTTCATAATGCGAACAATCGCAGCCTTTATAATGAACAAAGGGTATACATAACTATAATTAGTATAATACTACTTGTGTGGATATATAGGGGGCCGCACTGGACACTATTCATGGCTGTGAAGACGTCATTGAATGTTGAATATAATAAAAAGGGGTGATGACGTACCTGAATAAGAAGTTTTCTATCTTCTTCAATATATTTATGTGTTTGTTCTTGCTCCTGTTTTTGCTCCAGTTTCACTGGAACGTTGATATTCACTCGTAGTTTTTTGCTAAAATATACGTCGTGACAATGAAGACTGATGTGAACACACATTCTAAACTTTTACTGAAATTATAAGTGAATTACAAAAGTTTTGAGTAAATACATTGTGATTAGAACAAAGTTAAGATAGTTTCACCCCTCCTCTTCCCTAGCATGTAGCCTTTCCCATGCAGTATTCTCACAGGAGTAGGATTGAGTACCAACTATAAATTAATGCAACTCACTTCTTGTATTCAAGAAATAATTTCATATTGGATGAGGATACTAAATTAGCAGCTTCAGTGTCAGATATCTAAGAATGGTTAGTACAATATTAATTAAAAAATAAACCAGCAACGCAAATATATTCATCGCGAACTACAATGATTTTTTCGTGCGCTAGGAGTGCATGATGCCATATATGCCAAGTGTGACTTTAGATTTAGGGGACAGATATTGGAAAATCTGGAAAAGATATTCTCGCACAAAAATTCAACGTCCGATGCTTTGCTCTAAGACACTGCTATGTCATGACACTACAGAGATCAATTTACAATATTTACCAGTAATTTTGATTTCAGAAGAACGGTTAATATTTGAATCAAGGTGTCCTGAAAAAAACCCATACGTAATTACTGATACTTTTTTTCTATAATGCATATTTTCAAGTTTTCCTGATGTATGTCAGGAATTAGGATAGTCCCCAAAGAACGGGCTATTGCGGGCTATATACGGGCTATATAAATACTTACAGGGTTAAGCCCAGTATGTTCCTGAATCCGTTTTACACTGAAGCTGATTTGATTGTTGAACATTAGGAGAATACCCATTTGAAATGTCGACGCCTAAACAAAGAACAAGATTGAGCACGTAATGTAAAAGTTCGTATTAATAAATTACATAAAACATGAGCATAATTTTGAAGGAAGTAGCTATGTAAAATAACGTACATAAAGCACATAGTTGTAAGATACACTAACATGATATTATCTTACAGAAAACATTAACTCTTACGGGTATGGTTTAAGCTAAAGTAACTTACTTGTAGCGTATATCTGTTTTTGAAACAGTTGGTCACAATTTCTCCCTATTAATAATAAAGAAATAACACTACATATGGAATGTTTTCTACTGCAAAGGCTTCTTCTCTCGGTATTGTAATATAAAACTCGTCATCCTCTCGGTATTGTACGTTGTACGTACCTTAGACATTTGGTAGACCCATTGAAGTTTTCTTCCGCTATGTTGACTGCTGTAAAAATTCGTGAATCGCTGATGACTTCTTTCCAGCTAAAAAGGCAAACATTCGATACTTTATACCTGTGGATTAAGATAGTGATGACGTTAAACCAGGATGACGTCAGTAGGAAAATCTTTGGAGGGAGTCTATTGTTGATATCAAGAAAGATCTCCTACATACAAAGACAAGGGGCATACGGTACCTCAGTGGGTAAATTGAAATCAATTGATTGCTGAAAAGGCCAGGATCCTGAGCTCAGAACTTGTATGGAAAAATCCACAATCGCTGAAGGAAAATTAAAGTAATCAATAAAAGGACAATGTCAAACGAATTGTCAGACGTATCATGCGAACGTTAAAACTTACCTTCTAATTGATTAGAATTGCTAAGATATTTCTTAAACTGATCATTCAGGTCTTTACTAACACCAACATCTTGAAACATTCTTTGAAGTTTTGATGTATACTCAAAACCACACGCTTGCTACAAGAAATCGAAGAAAGTGGAAAACTGTTAGATCTTTATTACACCTCAGCGTACGTCCAAAACTCTGTGTTTATAACTCAAGCTATGAAGGTGATACGCAAGTAACAAGAAACTATAACGTACTTTGAGCTTAGAAATCATGTTAGCTTCAGCATCATCTGACGCAGACGTTTGATTTACTAATCTCTTGGCAAGCATTCTTGAGTAGAATTTCTGAAAGACATCTTTGTCCTCGATGTATTTGAACACTACCATCTAAACAGCACTTCAAGTCAGCATGAATTCCAGGAAATAACAGAATGGGGTTGAAATCGAACTTAAACATTTCATGCATATATGTGCGTTTGGAGAAAAGCACAGTATAGGATGGTTCTAATTAAACTGGTCGAATGAAAATAAATAAATCTTACAACAGAATTTAGAATATCTTCCAACTCAGCCTCTTCCGGATTTTTCGAACTAAATGGAATTGAATTAATGTGAGATTAGAAATATAAGAAACAACTTTCAGAGTTTGAGAATTTTTCATTTGGTTGGTTGTATAAACAGCTATAGCGGAACCCCACCGTACGACCACGATGGCAGATGAACTTAACTTTTAATAATATTGCAGTATGATGAGAGAACCCAATGCGGTTAAGAACTACAACTGGCCCCAGGACATAAACAACAAACAAGTATGTATTTAAATACAATAAAACTCCTTTCATACTATGAGCAACATTCATATACCAACCTTTTCTTAAGGAGAGAATCGCAAAATCTTGCGAGAAGTTCGGGTGATTTCGATGTACTGTTGGCTTGTTTTGTCACAGCATTATTATTAATGAATTTACCACAAGCCTGCAAAAAACCCAACATGAAAGGGTTGTCTAAACAGTTTGTAAACGTTTTTAGATTTGTTATCTGTCACAGAAACCTCACCCTCACTTAATTTTCCCCTTGCAATAACTTAGTAGCAATGAAATAACTATGGACTGTTGTAGGTCGACCTACATTTAGTAGAAAAATAAAGGTAGAGATACAAACAGAAATATTACAAACCTTATCAAGAGCTTCAATAAAACCAGTATCATTTCCGAAAGCAGTCATCACCAACGCATTGTATTTACGATGAACTGATAGAATTGTTTCAACGTACACTTTAGGATCCTGAAGCAATGAAAATAATACGAATCCTGTTATATGTTTGATATTGCCTAACAGAATAATGCTCACCTAACAGAAACAACAATGATTTTAAACCTGAGTCCATTTAAGGGGTAATTGTAAAAATACATACGTTTAATGCTTCATCTCCACATTTTTCAATAGCGTTATGCCCTTGGCAACAAATATGTCGCTCTAATAAATTACGGAGTTCGCCAAGACCATCTGGAATTAATTTCACCAAGCTGTACATGCGACCTAAATCTGAAATGGAAATATGGAATACTTCACGGACTGGTTGACCACCAAAACGCATTAGTCTGCAGGAACATCCTATAGTAAATTACTCGATCTATCACTAAGTAGGGACTCGACTGAAGGTCCTTTTCCACTCATTACAAAACCCATTCGCAAGCTCGCTCCGAATGCTTGCATCCGAATAAAATCGTCACAAAACATTTTAATTGCATGAAAATACTCGCATCGAGCTTGCGAGTTGATAGTCGTGATAAGTGAAAAAGAGCCTTGACTCTAACCCATGTAACCCCTGCAGTGTAGGAGCACTCACTGCATTGGAACTACAGTATACAAAAGAATCGCTGCAGCAAATGACATACATACCTGAGTCCTTGTCATCATCTAGTAAATTCTGGAACTCTGCATACAAAATATCAAAATGTTTCCCAATCAAGACTTGCTCACACTTTCTTGCAAGCTGCAATAATTTAAAATTAAAATATAAAAAACTGTGAAACTATTCTTAAATGGACGGCACCAAAAGTCGGGGTGTGGTAGTTTCACCATCAGTGTGAAAGTATAGAACTGTATCACTATTCCCTTCGGTGATTACCGACGGATCGCCGTTACAAGATGCACTCCTTCTCTCTAACTTAATATAGTTACATGTAGTTAACGATCTTTACTGTACCTCGTCCTGGGTACTCTTGTGTAAATACAATCTCACTCTCTTTTGTTCTTCAGCAAGACGGGTTTCAGCCTAAGAAGATCACGCGAAAGTGGAGTTAAGTTAAGTACAGTAAATACCATAAGAGCTGCACTGAATGTACCATGAAGTAAACAGGTGTCATTTACGTATGTTGGCAAAGTCAAAAACATACCCTTTTCATGTATTCTGTAACTGGATTTTGTCTTAAAAATTCAACACTTTCAGCAGCATAAAATCTCTCTGTGTCTTCAAAAAACAACTTTTCAAACGATGACTTGTAAACGCTTAGTGTGGGTCCTTTTGTATCGTTGTCTTCTTCATTCAAGCCAAGTTCGACTGGAAATTAAAAAACAATTACAGTTAACAAAAAGAAAAAGTAAATGCGTTCAAACACATGTAATCGGTAGTGTTATCACATCATGTTGAAGTTACAATTAATCAATTTATGGATTAATTTTCATGAAAGTTTTTTTTAGATTAAGTGGACAAAGTAACTTGACAAATTGATTTGCCATGTCTAATGCATGTTACTTGTGTATACTGCATGCACAACAATCAAATACAACATTTATCGCATTTAAAGAGTAAATAATAAAGAATTAAAATATTTGGGAGGCGTACCATAACACTGAATAACACCACTGACGAGCCTAGTGTTAATTGTTTCACCATTTCTTTCTCTTTCAATCAAACGAAGTACAGCAGTTGTTACCTGGGGAAATGTAGAAGATAAATTACATGTTTTGGTACACTACAGTAAATTATAAACAAAAAGCTATACCTGTTTATGAAGTGGTTTGAACAGGCAATCTCTCCAAGTTACCAAAGCAAGCTAAACATAATATAAAAAATATTAATACATTGTAGCTACCACTAGAGTTTGGTCGGTTATAGCAATCAGATAAAATAAATCATGTCACGTACAGATCATTCCATTATACTATATTTTCCAACAATTGTTATCTACCACCACATGAAGAAGGTTTTGCAATATATAGTGGGACAATTATTGAATTTAGTATTTGTGATAACACAAATTAACAAGGTCTTTGTGAATGTCATCAGCCTCGTTTTCAGCTTGGCAGATAACACATACCTGAACTTGATTATTTTCAAAAACACACAAATACCTCACCCACAAACGGTTTATTATATAACATTTTTTAATGATTATTACGATCAACAGTTTGGTTAATGTGGCCAACTAATATACTAGAGATACATACTGAATATATTTCATATATATCTTTGCTTCCTTCGTCACGTTCCCTTCGTACCCAATGTCGATTTAAATAGGCACAAACACCATTGAGTACTTTGCTAGAAAATCTATAGTCCTCCCATTGCTGAGTGTAAAATGTGAGAACAGATTCATCCATTAGATCAGCACCATCCTGAAAAATTTTTTATAAATCAGTTTTTTAGCAACATGCAGCAAATACCAATTTGTCATAATGAAAAAATATGACTACCCACAGCTAAACTCAAGCTTGTAGAGTTTTTTAAAAACTAAATTCCTAGAGTTTTCTGTGTATTTTTCAGTTAGTTTAAACCCCATAAAAATACAGTACCAGTGAAGAAAAATCCCAGTTATGCTTAGCTGCCACTTGGTCATTGCTAGCCACTACTATGCAAGAGACTGATGTAAACAAGACTAATTACATCTCTGTGATCAATAAAATCTGATTTGTATAACCCACACAAAAGACAAGATAAACTTTCACATATACCACTTGTAGCAACATATTATGACCAAATAAAAACAAGGTTTTACACTCACACTTAGCTTTACCCTATTCTATAATCCATATTCACAAATCATCAGTGAATTTATGATGGTAAAAGATCCACACAACACAGAGTTTGATTTTGAGTAGCTTATACATGATTTCCCAAACAAGCTTGGTAAGTATAAGTGAGAATTTGTAGAAAAGCAACTAGTGCCAACCACTTATGAGCTACATTACCTTTAACAAGTTTACTAAATATGTTCTCAGAAATTCCTTTACACGCTTATAAAGATCAGATCCAACAAATTGAGCACCTGCATAGAAGATGTGAAAATGTTGGAACAACAACATGTACAATAAATACTACATATATAAAATTTTAAGTTGAAAGAAAAGTAGAGAGCATCTTGAAAAACATGGACACAAATTTATTTTAGGGGTACATAATAGTAATGAAGGAGGGTGTGATCAGCATTGTAGGCAGAGTAATTTATAATAAGCAGAGGACATTCTCCATGTTATTAATTTGGTAACATGATTAACTTAATGTAAATTTATCTGTATGTACAATATAATCAGTTTAAAAGCTGAATTTACAAATGAAAATGTCTAATTAAGCAAAAAAAGGTAAGAAAAGTCACATACCAGGTTGATTACTTGATGGTTTCTTTCCTTTATGGATTTTTTGTTGTTGTGTTTGATTTATACTTGTACAATAATTGTAAACATGTCTTTTATACAATAAAGGAAATATTATACACCATAATATTTACACCTTTAAATATGTCTTAACATTGTTGGACTTTTTTTATAAGAGTTAAAATATTCTCTTGGTGGCAAGCATAGAAAAATGAGTTCAATTTCTGTCATAAATAGAAATTACTATTGATTTTCCATTTAAATTTTTCATGAAATGATTATGTGGTATTTAGCAAGGTCACTAAAGGTTCTTCTAAATTTGTTGTTTAAAAATAAGTATTTAAATGTGAATGATTTGAACATACTTTTGACTCAAGCTTGGACACTACCCATAAATAGTAATGTTACTAGAATTATACAGGCTATATCCTACTAGCTAGCAGTATTCTTTAGATAAAATTGTCAGGCATCACACACATGCAGAGTAAGATATTAAAGTATGTTCCAATAATTGGCAATGTTGGACGAAAAGGCACTTGCATTTTTTAGAAAGAGCAAAATACTAAACTATGTACATTTAAGCTCATTTCCTACAAGAATATACCAAAATTGTGAGGGCTAATGGTTCAGCATTTATGTGTATCACCATATACATTTTGAACCTTGCATGGTGTAAAATTATTTGGGTAAAATCTTGTTTGGATTCATGTTTTTATGCCAACAGATTATTATTTTACCTATGTAATACTATGGATGGAACAATTCTATGCTGTATTCTTCCTGACAGAAAAAAGGACAGTATATTGTTAGCATACTAATAAAACCTATGCATAAGGCATCTATTATATTTTAACTACAGTATTTAAAGGATATCCCATGCAATCTAGTGAAATATTGTTTATGTATTTTTGAAATAAACAAAAGATACGTATAAAGTTCCATGTAACGTGGCTTTGCCATACTTTGTCTTCTGTATACATGATCAATGCCACCTTCTAAATCATCCCAAATCTCGTCCAGTTTTATTTGTCGAAGTCCATGTGGATTTTGAGGCCTATTTGGAAGTGAAGACATCATCCACTAAATTCGTTGTTTTCTTTTTATACACTTGGTAATCCTCCACGGCAAACGAATAATTATTTCTCTGTTATCCAATTGTTATATAAAAATGACAATATTGTATTTGATTATATCCTTTCTTTCGTGGATTTAGACATTCATTGAGGAAAAATTTTCCCTGTCAGATTTCCTCTCAAACCATAGCCTTGGAAAGGCCCCAATCTGCCACTCCTGACTTAGTTAAACACGTAAATAAACGCTTTATCTCTCATGGTAGAAAACGGCTTTTGTAAAGCCAGTTGTCTCAGCAATCCCTAAACTAACAATACAATCTGATAGTCAAAAAGAAGAGAGATTGTCTTCAAACAACTTGAACTTGCCCGCACCACACAACCTGCCACAACACAGGAAAAGCGTGCTGCCCAGTGCCCGACATACAAAATGACGTCATATCGAACTAACCTCAGTCGGGCAGTATTACTGAAACTGTATAGCATGGCTGAGTATTGAAAATTCATACAATATTTCTAATGTATATAGTCAAAAGGCACAAATATAATCTAGTCTTAAGCAAGGTATTAGTTTATAATTAATTTTATTTTTTGTGTATTTATCATTTTATCTATAACTGTAATATCACCATTAAGGTAATGCAATTTGACACACACACCCACTGCTTACACACTTTTTGTACACACTATTTTATAACATTTAATGCCGTACTTTATTGTACTATAAAATGTGTGCCAGAAGTGACTTTTTATGGATATTTGCCAGTACAGTCGTTGGTTGTAATCTATTACTGAAAATCTATTACTGTAGAAGTGCATTTTATCCATAATATGCCATATGGGCGTGGCTGTTCCCATAAACATCACAAATAAGGATTGTACAAATTAATATTTTTATCAGAAGTTCAGGTTCTGAGTTTGGTCAACATAATTGTTGATTATAGTAACATTTTTGTGTGAACTATGCAAATTACATACTTATGCATGAATTAATTAATGTTAGGTTAACAATTACCTGTCAACTGTGAATGGTTGTAACTACTTTGCTGTATGTATATATGTCTATTCTCCAATAAGAGCTCAAAGCTACCAGTAGTCACTTGTCAATGACTTTACCAATAATGGTTACAATGATTGGAAATGTTTTAGAGGGAAGGCAGTTATTCTGTTATCAGTTATCTGCTAAGAAATTTATTATGATCAATTACAATTTAACGTAACTCATTAGTCACCATGACTGTTCTAATTTGAACTCTGGTCTTAGCGTCCATGTGATTATAGATTTAAATTGTAGTTCTGTAATATAAAGGGATTTACAAGAGTAGCTAGGGATTTCACAATGATGTAAACTGTACAATGGTCTCTCTGGTTCTATATATCAAATCTTGAAAGTGCTCTCATAAACTGGGCATCTGAACCATGAGCCAAACCTGCCTCTGCTTTCCCTCTGTCTAAGGTTCTCTCTTAAGTCAGTCCTGCCAGTTTATAGCTGTCAGATCAATTGAACAGAAAGATGGTTATATATCAGAACAATGACATGTTTCTCTGAAATATCAGCACTGGAGGAACTAGCTCTCTGCCTCGTATTCCCTTCAAAACTGCTGTGGATATTTCAGCGAAGTAAAGACGGCAACTTTGTCCGGGGTTTTCCGTCTACAATAGGCATAAAACAACAATGACATGAATACGTTGGTCGTTCTTTGTTACTTATATGGCGTTTCTGCAAAACAGGCCTTTCCTGATGGCAATTGTTATAAAGTGTATTGTATGATCATTATGTATAGTACAATTCCAACTGAAAAAAAGTGACGATCTGTTATTCATACAACGCTTGTGTACTTTCACTTCTACTCCACCATATGCTACTCTACCAGCTAATTTTTTTTACTGTAGGTCGCTGGTGCCTGAGCCTTTCTTTGGATTACTACAGGTTTTACCCTCATGGTGAACCAGGGTCGTGTATCCGTTTGTGTAATTGGACTGTGTGTTACTACCATTGTTGTCCTATTCATTTCTGCGAGGAAAGCGTTCTTCGATCAAGAGGAAAATGGCTGTGAAATGACCTACATGTTTGAATATCCTGAATATATAAGGGTCAAACTTAAGAAACAGATTTCAGAAAAGTATCCAAGATATGGTCTTTACTTATATGGCGAAGGTTCATACGCGCAGGAACAAAAAAGGGTTTTCGAACCAAAAGGAATACCAGTCTTATTTATCCCTGGCAATGCTGGAAGCTACCGGCAAGTGAGATCGCTCGCATCAATTGCCTTGCGTAAAGCTGAACGCCTTGCACATCATTTTAATTATTTCACGGTTGATTTTGACGAAGATTTTAGTGGATTGTTTGGGGGTGTGTTAATGGATCAGGTGAATTTCGTCCACAGTTGTCTGAGACATATTATTAGAGAATACAAAGGAAATAAATCCGGTCCTGAATCTGTGATTTTGATTGGCCATTCCATGGGAGGAATGATCGCACGAGCTTTATTCACATTAGAAAATTTCAATTCAAAATTTGTATCTATTATCATTACTCTGGGAACACCACAGACTACCCCTGTCATACCATTTGATAAGCACCTAGGTTTGTTTTATACTACTGTGAATAAACTATGGAAAAATAATCCTAAATTTGCAAACATGAGCGTGATATCACTAGCAGGTGGTGCTAGGGACATTTTGGTTCCGGCGAGACATTGTTTATCTCCTCATAATGTGCATATGAATTTACAATACAGTGCAGTCACAACGTCCATACCTAATGTGTGGATCACTATTGACCATCAGGCTCTGTGCTGGTGTAAACAACTTATTTTGGTTATAAATCGGGCATTGTTCGCGTTAATTGACGAAAAACACTCTAGGATCGCTACAGATAGGAAAAAGCAAGTACGGGTTTTGCGAAAATATTTTGGAATTTTTGATAAAAATGAAGAAATCTTGCCGCAAAGCGAACTCCAGACTTCCCTAAAAACAACCTACAATGCGACAGGGCTGTGGAACAGTTTTGAACATATACCTTTACCTGGAACATTTCTGATTCCAATTGAGACAAGTAGCAATGATGGACAATTCATTGCATTGTCGAACTCTCCGGGAGATATTTCTATGACCAGTTGTCAAAATGAAGAAGTTGAAAGATGTTCTGCAGGAGAAATGATCTCCTTTCAAGCATTACCAAAAGCGTCGAGCGCTAAACCAGGATTTTTCCATCTTCCGAACCTCATGAATATATCATCCATAAGAGTGACGTCTTCCCAAGATAAGGCAAACTTAGCTGCGCAGTTCCTACCGCGGTCTCATACTAACAAACTGTTTAATGAGTTTGGAGTATTCTCAGGCGTGCAGAGATTTTGGTCGCCGACGTATTTGTTTCTGAACATATCTCTGCCAATGATTAGAAACTGTTTTGATGTCTACCTAATAACTGTGAAGAAAATCAGCTGCAAAGGTAACGGCGACGGTTTACTGGCGGGACGAATTCATTCGCCTTGGTCCATCGAAGATGTTTACGCCAGACCAGAAGAAACTACGGAATTCAGTATTCTTCTTAAAATTCAGGTACCGCAAACGACAACAATTTTGAAATCTTCTCAGCTTCACATTTGGAAAACAGATGAATGTTCTCTTGAAGTCACCGTGGAGTATCAATTCTTTCAAACATTCGGCAGAATTCTTGTCATGTATGCGCCACTTATTATACAGTGGATCTATTCCTGGATAATGATTATTTTTATTATTCAACTCAGGCAAGTGTCAAGAGATGGCGCTATCCTGTCAGTTTTGTCGACCATTACCTCTGATTCGTTTTCTTTATTCATTCCTCTCATCATTTCACTCTTCAATGAATTGTTCATGAAGTCTTTAATAAGAAGCCTTGGTTGGTCTGGAACTATCTGTCAGGGGTGTGTGATTGATGGTCCTGTGTTGTATGATTGGTTATTACCCTCTTGTTTTGTAATTCTGGCGGCCTTCGCAATATTTCTTACTACTTACCTTCTCCTCGAAATTATCTTGTCATTTTCGGCATGGTTATTTACATTATGCTTATCAAAAATTTTCCAACTATACACTCGGACTAGTACTCCTATTAAGTTAGCGTTATATGCCTGCTTTGGTTTAGTACTGTTCTGCTTCGTATGTTTATGCAGCTCTATTGCGATGTACTTTCTAATGGTAGTTAGTTTTGTTCATTGTTTCAAAACGACTGTCAAATCTAGGGCTCTTATTCCAACAGGTGGCATGGAGAACTTACTAGCGAGCACGTTGAATTCAAGCAAGCTGGTTTTAGTCTTATTGCTGCTTATTTCGTTACAAACAATGCCATCTTTTCTGGTTTGGCTCAAAGTACTGCGAACATCGTGGTTTCTTCCATCGGATCCTTTCCGTATTATTGTTATCATGTTAATCCCAACTGTAGTCTGTTGTCTTGAGATGAATATTCGCAAGCCTTCCAGATATGTTTGGTGTATTGTCTTGGGAATATGGTACGTTGGTTTTCTGCTTTTTTCCTTGGCTGCATTGCCGTTTATAGCCGCTTGTATCCTATTAGCTGTGGATTTCTTTATTTTCGAGAAACATAGCAAAAATAAGAAAAACTGACTCAAACTGAAATTTGAGTACCATGAATATAGCGAGGAATGGTGGTGATTCGAGGTGAAAGGACTTGATGTATAGTGCCGAAAATAGTGCGTGCTAAAAAGAAAAATGCCAGTAGCTAATTACCACACAAGAGAGTGAAAAGAAACGTGCTGAGAATCGCTTGACAGATAACTTATAGAATCATTAACCTATAGATATTACTAATGTTATATTGACCAGAATTCATTACAATTTAAACATGTCTAATATACACTTTATTTCTACTGAGTACTGTATTTTCGACCGTCTTGCTTAATATTTTTATACACTCTGTTCATAAGTTAAAATTACAAATTATTGCGCAAACTATAGAAAGTTTTAATATACAAGTATTAAAACTAATAATTTAAAATGAATATAAATATATCCCTATATATTTACACTAATCTTCATGAACAATGATGAATTTCCCCATTGTTCGAAATATACACGGTCAAGCCAATTTTTCACTTTTAATAAATTAAATTTACTCAATAACTCTATACTTTTAAATATAAACCTCGTTCTATAGAATTATTTCGCCGACAGGTGGGTTTCACTATGGCGTAGTGTGGAACTTTGCATGGCTAAGTGAAAAACTGGCTTTATCAAGTTTGGGAAGCACACATGCAATTATAATACAGGTTTTAAGTAATTCGCACCAATAACTTAGCTCAAAAAATAGCGTTCTGAAAGAACATATTATAAATCTATGGTATATATTCGTTTTTAAATTATTTCTTAGTAAACCATATCTATATTCATCGCCAGTTACACGCAGTAACATCCACACCTGACAGTGGTGTGTAGTCCTGCACAGCGGAAGATACGGTTTAACAAGGCATCCGGGTGCCAACATAGACATGCAGACTTTGAAAAAAAAATCACTTTGGGCCAGTTGTTCTAAAGCCGGTTAGCTCAACAGGGTTGATGCAAATCTACAAATAAAACTTTCCAACAGCTTGTCTAACAAGTTGGAGAGGTTGTTTCATAAATCTTCCCTCGTTTGATAAAGATTTCAGTCTTCAAAGTCTTGAGTAGCCATTCATAAATACATAAACCAAAAGGGCAGGTCGAAATTTAGGGCTATAGCGCTAATCGGCCTTTGAACAAGCCCCTGACTATATTCGGTTTGGTCTGACTATAGTGAACCAAAAATGGCTTTGTGTCAAACCAATTTAACTCAGGATTTCTTATAGTCTAACTGAAAACGTAGAAGCCGAACATGCAGTAATTACAAGATAATTGAAGGAGAGTAGTTCTAGTTTAATTTCCCTCGGTTACTGTTAAAGGATATTCTTCACTATATTATGAGATCTTTAGCCGACGTTAACTTTTAAGACGTTTAACTTCAAGACGCATCTGAAAGTAGGTTTTGCCTATTTCCTGGCGATGCGTGCATATAATTCGCATACGCGAGCATGTAATTAATTTATGTTTGAAAGTAATGCATCAACTTTCACAGCTTCAAATCCAACACCTGCTTTGAAAGTTTTGCGTTTGCGGCTAACTATATACGTCTGGCGTAAATACCTTGCAAAATCTCTCGTAATGTCCTAAAGAAATTCTGATGGAAACACGTTACGGTTGTTAGGATATCACAAATTTGGTTCTACGAAATCTTCTATTCAAGAAATACATCTTTCCTAGTTCTCTTCTGCCTTTCGGCATTCTATAATTTTTCACCTTCCTTGCCAGTTAACCAATAAGTAATCATGGTTCCTTTGCCCTTCACCGACACCTTGCCGCGACACTCGAACGTGTAGCCACGCGTTGATAAGATATTGTAAACGCTTTCTGTAACCTGAAATAAGAGAAACGATTTGCGAAACGTTACTTCACTCAATTCAAATTTTATAACGTACTGCCGAATAGGCCAGACAACATGCAGCATAACCATATGAACGGGAGTTACGTTTTCTTCACCGCTTGTGCAGTGTGTGCAAATAGATTAAACTCACTGCATGCACATGCACATTGTCCGCGTACCTGTATTTGTCCAGGTTTTCCAGTACTGTACATACGACTCGCGACATTCACAGTATCACCCCAGATATCGTATTGAGGTTTCTTAGCTCCAATTACTCCCGCGACCACTGAACCAAAATTCAAACCTTGACAAATCGAAATGAGATTTAAATGCGTATCCTGCCACAAAATATGATCCTCTAATGCGCGTTTAAATGGATTTAAAATGACAGTTTATTGTATGGTAATGAACTCACCAACTTTCATAATCAACGAATTAAACGACTGAACATTAATCTCGTGAAGTTTCTGTTTCATTCCAATGATAAAGTCAGCCATTGCTGCAACATGTTTCAAAGAGGCAAGTTCTTCCTGAAAGTTTAATAAAGGATTTTAAATGCAAGAAATTATATTACGGCTCTTGCATGTGAACTCTTTTTACCACATAATAATTAATAATTTCCCCATTCCCGTGCACTTTCTTAACGCACATAGTTCGTTTAGATAGCGTGTCGCATGTTTATACTCATTTATAGATATTTCGTGGAAAACGTTCCCTGCTGCGTGATATTATATAGTACAGTACAGTACAACACGTATAACATTACTTTCCATAACGTGGGGCACCACTAAATGAATATACCTGTGTATCAGGTTTAATTCCAGAAGCGGCCATGTATGTTTCACCGATACTTTTGATCTTTTCAATACATTCAAACCTCTCCTCCGCAAGAAGCTAAACAAAATGAGACGTGTCATTCATGAATGATAATTAACAATTCCTACCATCTTTCTCGTCCGTAATCGGACGCACGTAACATTATATTTGAAACAAACGTAGCACCGACTATATCAAGAACAAACATTAACGTCTGGCAACAGCAAAACCGCTCCTATACAGATTGCTGTATGTGCATGTAAAAGCAATCATAATTACATTATGTGAAAAATAATCCCAGATTAATCCTACCTCATCAAAATCCACGATGATTTCATTCAAAAATCTTAAGCACTCTCGGCCCTCCCCATTTGCAGCAAGTTCATTGTAAAAATCGGAAAAATTTACAATGTGTGAAAACATAACTGCCACTTTGTCACAAGACTGAAAATACAGTTCCTAAAAAAATGATACAAAGATTCACCTTATTACATATTTATCTTAAATCTTTAAAATGCAGATACAAATGAACAAAAAAATCATTAAACATTGGGGAGAATTTACCCGTAGTAGGTCGCCACTGGTTGAAATATAGATTCATACCTCGTTTTTCTTTTCTGTTGCGAGAAAATGACCGGCCACATGAGATGGTAAAATGTTGTGCAATAGTTTTTTGTTGTAATCTCTTAATTGTTCCATTTCTTTCTTCTCTTGTGTCGCCTGAAATACAAAATATCACATAGTTTATAATAGTGTTAATAATCTTCACCAAAATCGGATTATATAATTCGTAAAACATTAAATTATCTAAAAAAATTGTGTACCTGGAACTTCCATAGAAAGTCTAGTCTTGAAATCTCCTCGTTCTGTGGTGAAAGGAAATTTGTCTCTTTTAAATCAAGATGAAAAAATCAAATTGATAAAAACAAGAACCCTTTTCACCAATGGCCTCATTTGGCCTGGGGTCAAAAGACGCAAACGCCTTGCATTTTTTATCATTAATAGCGTGGATCAAAAACCAAAAGCACATTCGGGAATTAATTGTAAAAAGGGTGTACTTTTATTAGTTCTTTATGAAAAGGAACAAAAATACATAATCTTTACAACCAAGGGTCGAGTTGAAAGCTGTCTTACCAGATAACCATGTAAGAAGAGAGTGATGATAAAAAGTAGTATTACCAATACTGTGATAGATTTCAAACTCAAATGATCCCTGTAACAATATAACACTGAGATTTAAAAAGTATAATAACCGTCGTTGAGAATCACCCAATCTTCAATCTGCAGGTAGAGTCAAATCCCATGGGGGTTTGGAAGGGGGGGGGGGTGGAGGGTGACGTTTGTGTGCACACATTGTAATAAAAATATTCTTACTCGCAGGAAAATGTCGCCTGGTCATATTTCACCATCAAAGCTGAATACTTGCTCAACATCAGTGAGATATAGATGATACCAGTGACGAGCAGAAGAAATAGTTTATGAAGTGTTCCCATATGCATGAAGATTGCCACTCCAAGCATGATTAAGATCACGGAATAAGTAAAGTACTAAATAGAAAAACAGTAAACAAAAGTTTGAAACTGATTCTGATACAACACAATGAACCTTTTGCATAATAGACAAACTTTTAGGCAACAAAATATTTTGCGAACACATACTTGGGGAAAGTCACAATCCTCAAACGTAAGTTTTGTCACGTTGTCGGTAAAATTTCCATCGCAGTTAATACTGCTGGTGTACGAGGAATCGCACTGGGCCTGAAAAAATCATAAATAAACTTTTGTGAATCCTTATTAATACGACTGTGTCAAAACCAGCTAAACTGTTAGCCCTTTTCATTCCAGGAATTAAAAATTTTAAGTACTGTTTCATCCACAATTTGGATAACTAACCATATATGGTTACCATGCAGGGGCCTATGGAAGGTGGAAATCGTCTTTGACTTTTTTAACGCTATGTAATGGAAAACAATTTCTCAATTTACCAAATTCCCAACAACAGCCAATAACAAAATTACAATAACTATGGTTGCTATCAGTTGACTTGCTCTTCTTGAGTCAGCAATCAAAAGAGAAATGGTATGAAAGCATCGCAGCGCCTAATAATCATAATGTCAAATTATCAATATCTGGCCAGCATTTTGCTTTTCGACTATGTGAACTAAATGGTCAGATTTACAAAATATAGTTTATACGTCGCATTTTAGCCGCGTTAAAAATAAAATTCAGATGACACACCTCATTTCCTATTGTTTGAATTGCGCATTTGACGCGACAAAAAATACGACGTATAAACATATGGGCCTTATATCATTGATACAAAATAACGAAATGCAACCGGCATACTTTACATAAATATAGAGACAGTTTTCCAATATACATACTAATATACCTGGGATCGTTCCGCCATTGCAATGAGTAATATAACTCCCATGACTACAAAAGCACAACTATACACGACAGCTGTCCCGGTATTCCTGAAATTTTAAGGAAATGTGTATGTGAAAAGTGAAAATGAACAATCACCTTTTTTATTACTGAAGGTGACATTTTTAAATAACACATCGAAAGTGAAGTGAAGGACAGCATTTAAAACTGAAAGTCTATCACACTTCACATCTTCGGTAAAGTAAATATCGTTGTTTTGGGTTGTCTTAAGTGAAATAGGAAGTTAGCCGTATCAAAGAGTGGCCTGCATGGCCCTGCTTGTGACGAAAAATGCATCACGACAATCCAAAATGTAGTGGGAAATTGAATATATTTCAAAAATGAAGCAAGATGAAAGTATGGTAATACAGAATTATTTACACTTTTACTACTCCATACTTTAAACTATTTCGCTGCCCTTTAGCTGCTCACTAGACACTATAGTGCATGACCATGCAACAAGTAATATTATTATATACCACTTGTAAAAGTTTGGTGTTCGTAGCATTTTATTGGTCGAGAGCGAATCACGCGAGAGTGACAAAATTTTGATGTCGCCAGCGCGACCCTCTGCAGAGCGAGATAACGTTTTTCAGTGTTTTTATCAGTGGTTTTATCCCATGGGAAATAACAACTTTAATTACGTGCGGCGCACCTGGACGTGCGACCTTTAGACTGTTTATCCATTTGAAATTATGTCTTTTATGAATAATCACTTTGTTGTTTACCTTGTAGTTTGGTTTTTCTTTGGCAAGTGATATATAATAAAAAACGTATTTACCGAGAACTCAGAAAACCATCGACCATCGACATTTCACTCGGCGAATATCGACAGTTCTCGGGTCCACAACACATAATGTTCCCACGTTCGCAGTAAATAAGTGTTAATTATTATCACAATTCACAGTATCTATATAACCATCTTTCTGAAACCTAAAAAACGAGGCTTCTATTATCCTATCCCAGCTTGAACACAGTCACAGAAACTACATACAATTTTTCTATGCGAATTATGTTTAATTATGAGAAACGTCTGTACACGATAGTCGACATCTTGCATATTGTTTGTTCTTTCATAACTATAAGATATCTGTGATGAGTAGGATCAAGTTATACGCCCTATGTTATCACTAAAATACTTGATTTCTAATAACTGGTATGTGATGAACAACAGTGGAACGCTTTTAAAACATTTACAGCTTCCTTTCTCAACACGGATGAGTTCCAGAAAAATATAACAGAATTTAGGCAAGAGTTCAATGTGGCGAACACTATAATCCAAGAGAAATAAGCATCGCTCTCTAAACTCGGACCATACCACAAAAGGAATATCGGATAAAACGAAGATGGTGCCAAGGTGATCAAAAAAACAACAACAACAAGAAAGCAAGATTTTGCATGTTTCACTTCACGAAGAAATAATTTCATCTTTGATATATGCTCGACGCTTCCGTTTACACAAGGCCTAACTTCGGAACGCAGAAGCCTTTTCATCTCCAAGTAGATTTTCGTGAACACAAACGATGTTAAAATGATTAGTGCTGGAACAGTGACCGACACAAAGATTCCGATTATATTGAACCAAAAACTCACCACAACTACAGATAGAACTAGCATAAAGCCACATTGAATCACGCACAAAACCCTTTTCTTTGTCAGTAAGGTCGTATAGGAATACGGATGCAGCACGCCGATGTATCGCTCAATCGACATAACGAATAATGTTATTATCGAAAATCCAGTAGGTAAAAAAGACAACGGCATGGTTGTGAAGATCGCATAGCAATTCATATAATCCAGGAACGGAATGATCAGGTGGAACAACGATAACGGTGTTCCTATACAACCAACTCCCAAATCAACGACAGATTGAATGAGTATAAGAAAATAACAAATCTTTTTCTTCAGTACAGTTGATTTCAGAATTGTTAGCATTGCTATCAGGTTCAGTAAAACGGTTGGAAATATTAATAATCCGGTTATGATAGCGACTAAAATGCGGTTCACTTCATATTTACTTGACGAAAAGCTTGCAACAAACCAAGACGTTCTGCCAAAGACGTGGCATGTTACTATGTTATCCATAGTAACACCCAAACCACTGAGCTATTCAAATACCAGACTAAATCTACGCCTTGAACTGAACACAATTTTATACTCATAGGTCAAATTAACACTTGCCATGCAGCCGGATACGTGAGCTGGTGCGCTTTGTTAAATTTATTGTTTCTGCTGTTTCGTCACATCAAAGGAAAAGTTTGACGGTTGAAATTAACAGTTGTCGAACTTATCTATATTGAGTTATTACGGCAGGTGAAAACAGGCAATACATTTGATAATTATAAGGCAAGCATCCCTTCCGGTAAAATTGATTCCTCTGGTTGGCTAAGTAGAACATTTAGGCTTAGCGGCCATTACGACGAGATGAATTACATGATGATTAAGTTAAAATGTTAATTATCCTTTTCGCGAGTTTTCTATAATTGAGCATTTTTTATATTGGATTTCTCAGCTTAAGAACATTAAGCCCGATTATTATATGACAAGCGTCACGGTGAAGTGAAGAAGAATTTTCGTTATTTAATTAACGTTTTGAGGGATATTTCTTGACCAATTATCTTTGCTAAAAACATTGGGTATGATAAATGATGAATCTCTTACCTCGGCAGAACAAGAAGTTGGACAATAAGAAGACAAAACAATATGAACACGGTAAACATGATGTTGGATCTAAACATTCCATCCTTTTCGTTTGAATACTAAACAGATAAAAAAAGAAAGATGTTTATTTTATATCTGTGCCCAACATGCATGTGGTGGTCAGAAATGAATAGGGGTTATGAACTCTCCCAGTCTCAGTGATTTTAAACCTGTCTATCATCTTGGTCAAGAATCGTTCCGAGTTTTATTAACCACCTCAGTCTGTAAACACACTGAATCAATTCCCATGCAATGAGGAGACATTCCTGATCACTTACTTGTTCTTCGTGCTCTTTTGTTCTAAACGTCAAAAAACCAGCTCGGATATTTTCCCGCCTCCACCTAAATATGCAAGCCTTTGTATTTAAGTACATTCATGCATTTAAAACAACTTAAGGTCGGTTGCGAAGTTTTAATCTTTCTAAGTGCCATTTATTCATTGCTTTCAATCTTTTCTAGCAGGTAAAAGATTGGAGGTTTTAAAGTAGGCTCTTAACCTGGCTAACATGATACGTATATAAATTTTCGTTGACGTTTACACTGTCAAAGTCTCAGTTATGATGCCCGGATTTTAAGAGGAGGTGTGGAAAAATGTTTTGCACCTCTTCTGGGAATATTTTCATTCCCCCCCCCTTAGAGTCATGCACCCGAAAGGGAAAAGCAAAAAACAATCGAGTTACTGCAACCAACTTTAAGCCTCAGTTTTATCAATGAATAGAACAGTAAACACATTAAAGGTAAAGTATAATGGCCGGACTTCATCAACCTATCTTCTAAAGTTAGCACGGGAAGCCAACCACTCCATCTGCCCCAATTATTTTTCCATTTCCCCTAATTTTTGTATTGAAATCGGCCCTTGTCATCTATCAAAGTTTGAGGTTTTGCTTGCTAGGTGTGTGTAACTAAAACAGTGGGAACTAAAACACCAAAATAAGGGGAACAAAAACAGTAGTTCTGATGCTAACACTGAGCTATAATTTACCCTAGTCTTTTGTTACAACCTTTTTGAAACGTGGGATTTATTAATGTCTAAAGCGTGGTAGCCTGCTCGCAGACTGAATTGATTTCGGCCCCCTAATTCAGTCTGCGAGAAGGCTAAAAGCGTCGTCACTAGTGTATGCTATTAGTAAACTTAACAGAATACATCAGTAACCTTACTTTAATTCGCCAAGTTTATACAACTGTGCACATAATTCACTCAATCGCATACGCTAAAAGCGCAGCCTGTGCATGTAGCTGCGGTTCTCCAAATACTGTTATCAAAAACGGAAAACAATGCGACATTGTGCAAGGCGAAGTTTTCGTGGTTGGGCGGTGGATCTTCGATATAATATTACGGTATACCTGTCAACGCTGCGAGCATCAATTGAAGTGCTGAGAAAATCGTTAACTTCATCTTCGGGGCTGCTTTGATTGATACCAAGTCTGGAATTAGAAATAATTTTCACTAAAACCATGTTACTTGCAATTCGTTTATGTACAATGTTTCAAAATCAATTATACAAACATCAAATACAACATGAACTGCATGCTTGTAATATGCTGCAAAATACACGATTGATGCATTTGAATATATGCATCGGGAAATCCACTGGCACTGTGAAAGTGATTTTTTTATATGAGAAAGAATGCAACCTATAAAATATCTCGTTAAATTGCTAACCTCGCTTCGGCCTTCTGATCTTGATTAGCTTGAATTTCATCCTTAAAAAAAAATGTAGATTCACAGTGCTTCGTCGACTCGTATTAACCACTAACCGTGGTATATACAAGGTAAATCACACACAAGATTTATGTTTTATTAAATAAATATATATATATATATTTAATATAATATCTGTCATATATATATATATATATATATATGGTAAGTCACACCACAAGATTTATTTTTCATTAATTAAATAAATAAATTATTTGATTTTGGCAACTTCTGTCATAATAATCATAGAGAATTAGGCATGAATGAGGCAAATTCGTACCTTTTTAAACATTCCTTGGTTTGGGGTTTGCTTGCGTTGCTGATTTCTTAAAAAGTCCTAAGATTAAATTTTATCATAAATTATCGTCGATGTCGGGGGTACAGCGCGCTTTCCAACAATCCGATCCATGACAGTCAGACAATAAAAAACACTTCGGCTTAGAACAACGCAACGTAAAACCTGCATCAATATACATGCACTTACTTGAGTGCATATACAAAACAATAGAGTCAAAAAGAGGCGGGCAATATAATATATTGTTATTAGTAGGAATGTTTTCACTGTTTGAGAGCATGCCATTTTGTGAGCGTGCCATTCGAGAGCATGCCATTAAGGGCGCCCTCCTTTAAGCAGCCAAAATGCCAGATCAAACCGGTCATATTTTGAATTCGCTTACTTCAGAAACGGAATTCCGGTCTGACCCGTCTGACCATTACACGAAAGCCCCCTAAGAGAAACGGGTGGTGTGCGGTGTGTGACTTAGTGGCATCGAGACACCCCATTTCAGGTCCATTCTCGATATCATGCAACTACTGCAGTAATTTGGATTGCATGCATATGCATTTACCGGGACTCGACGCCAGTGTAATTTGACATGGAATCACCTTTGACATGGGATAACTACATATATATGCTTAACTTACCCTATCCTTGGAATGCTTAGCACTGATGAGATAAGTTTTCAAATCATGTTCTTTCAAGTACACATCCCTCTCACCGCCATGACCTTCTTCAACTTCATAATCACCATTTATGACATCCAAAACATCTTGGGTAATGTGAACACGCCTGTAGAACAATCATTTAAAATACGACATCAAAATCAAAAGACGCACAGTATTGTTCTAAAAGCTGGTCTTAAAATTTTAAACCCAGCTGGACTGTCATAAATTAGCTTTTTTATACTTTGCGATGACTAACTGTCACAAGACTACTGTGCATCCTTTTTGATGACTGACTACCCTTTAATTGTCGTTTGACGAAAACTTTTTCAAACGTTTTCCAAATGTTTTTCAACGAAACAATTCATGAAAAACTGTTGTGGAGTCACCTAAACAAAAGGTCTCTCTGGCTTTTGCAAAGGTCTCTCTGGAGTATTACAAAGTCAATTCACTCTTCAAACTACATGGATGATTGAGATTATTATCAGGTAAAGGAATGTCTCAAAAGAGAGAATCAATTAGTCATTTACCCTGGAAGTCCACCACACTCCATGTGATTAGCAACAGTGACATCATTTGACCAAACATCGTATTGCCACTTGACAGACCCAAGAACCCCAGAATGAACTTTACCAGTGTGAATACCCACTCGCATGTTTAAGTTTACTTGCTTCGCCTCCCGAACGACACTGAAAAGAAGTCACCCCCCTGGTTAAATGCAATCACCTGTCATGCAATCATACACACACCCAACATTGAGTGTCAAACTCGTGCATGTGAGCTCATCATACGTGAGCTAGTACGTTTACCAGCAAACATGTTTATCTGAAACCTTGTTTAGCCTTGGATATGGTTAATACTTGATAAATATGAGTAAAAAAACATGTGATCAACTGCACAGCAAGAGAGGTTTAAAATGTACACTATGCATGGAGAGAAAGGGACTCTGACCAGAGGTCTCTGGAAATTTCTCTGGGTCGTTGTAATAACTAATGCGCGTCATTGCTTTATATTTCACTTGTCAAAATAAGCACTGCCTTCTACTTACGCGTTTTTCATACGCACGTACACCCACATACTTCAATCTTATTTATAGTGCCTTGTACGTGCATATGAAAAACTCCGTGCGTGCATGTATATAGGTGCGTATGAAAAACGCGTAAGTGGAAAGCAACCACAATTGTCCTTCAAGCTCAACGATATGAATCACAATACCGTACTTACATTATAGCATCAATCATATCCAAGCCCATTTCGATACAGCAGTGGGCGTGATTAACTCGTGGTTCTGGTAAACCTGATACGCAATAATAACAATCACCAAGGATCTTGATCCTCATACAATGATTTTCCTAAAGTGACATCCGGCAATAAAAATTTAACAAAGGCGAACATATACTGATATACATATGACCCTGCATGGACTAGGATCAGGGTCAATTGGTCATTATCATGAAAAAGGTTTTTCCGCATACCAAAGCAAGTTGATCAAATCTTGCGTAAAGTTCATTCAATGTTTGGATCAGTTCTTGTGCTGTGCACTGAGATGACAGCTGAGTAAAACCTTCGATATCTCCAAACAAAATACTGAAGTAGAAAAATGTTGTTATACACAAAGAAATAAAATCATTGTAGCAACCTTTTTTTAAAAAAAATTCATAAAAATATATAATAGCTGGTTGAATATATTTCAGTTATAGATATGCTTGACCGGTGAGATGAAAGAAATGATGAAACCCCAAACCTGGTCATAATAATATAGAAAGTACCTGACATTATTGTGCTTCTGGATGTATATTTTATGAAACTGGCTTCCTCTGTGATTCCCTGACTTGATATCAGCTTTCATCTCCGTGGCAACATGACGTGGCAGGACGGACAGCAGCAAACGTTCCTGGGACAGGTAAAAATGAACACATTTAACATGCATATTTTACCGTTACAGAAAGGGGAAAGCATTTCGTTGCCATGCACGCAAAAAATCCGTCCTATAACACATTAATTGATGCAATGGCGTCAGATCATCTCTCCCGGCCATCGTCTCATTTCCATTGCCTTTTTCGTCGACATGACAGTCATATGATCATACCTGATTCTGGTTGGCTTTCTGGCTTTTCAAACGGTTTTCGATGCATTTTCTCGTTTCTAAGAAGGCCTTGCGACGTGACAGCTCCGTGGAATAATGAGTGAAAATTCCAGCGCCATTTGCACAAGCAAAGATGAAAAAATTCGCCAAGAGCTTTTCATGAAAAAGAAAGATAACATGTAGCATAATTATATAGGAATACTAATAGAGAAATTTTTACTGACAATGGATATATAAGGGTTCTATATATATTTATTTAAATACATTGTTTACTCAATAAATAATTCAATAACATTTTATTTATATTGGTGTATGAATGTTTTCATTCGTGCAATGGATAGAAGTTTTTCATTCGGTGAAAGGTGGAATGTTTCGTTCAACTCGCTATGTTCATTCTCAATTTTTATAATATCCAACATCATCATAAACCGCCATATCAACGTCAGACAACAATAAAAAAGAAATACGTCAAATGCAGCTGCACTCTACACATGCGGTTTTTCGCGCGAAAATTATCAACGCCCAGTATTTACCGCCGGACAAACCTCGCCGGAGCGTACATTCATGTTTTCAAAGATTACCGCGACTGCGGGGGGGACGTGACCATGCATGATTTCAGGTAATTGCAGTGTGCATTTGAACTCTAAAGAGTGCAATATATTAAACACTTAAGGGGGTATTAGTAATGGAGGATTAGGGGTATTAATAATGAGAGCCAACTTCGAGGATCAGTTAAACATTAGAATTTTTGTGAAAATTGGTTGCGGACACGGGATATCTATCTATTGGGGAGTATTGCGATAACGGTCTATCGTTATCGAGTCCACGCGTCACTTTCGGGACCTTCACAGACAAGCAGATATTCTTAAATTGACAAGTTACCCTTAGCCCAGGTTTAACTTGCTCATGTGTATTAGAGAGAAAAAATTGACATGATCCTTGCCAAGCTCAAGGTGACTTCGTTCAAAATCTATTGACGCTGGCCTTTCAGCAAGAAGATTAGCCTGAACAAGAAACGGTTGCCACTGACAGGTCATGAAAAATAAACCTTGCAAAAGGAGACTTGTTAAAGGAGACTTGATATTTTTTGAAATGTTGTATTGAGTTGACCGCGTGCTTCATAGAGGAACATAAACGTGTCCAAACAGTGCCTTATTTGTTTAAAGAGTAGACGGGATTAGACTACATGGCCTCGGCGGGTTGTTAGAAGACCGGATAGGCTATCCGCCGGGTACTGGGTTTTTCAATCGCTCTCAAATTGCCCGTGTTTTGGTGCAATTTGAATTGCATTAAATTTTCTCTTTATTTATTATTGGGTCAAAATCTACAAATTTGCCACTTTTCAAGCATTTTTGCCAGGGTTAAAAAAATGAGTATCCGTAGTCGAAGTAGGTCAGCATCTGGAGCAAAGAATTATCATAGTTCTTTAACGGTTGCATTGTATAAAAAATTAAAAGTTACTAGCGAGGGAAGGACAATTGATATAAAGAGTTAAAGATTTCACCAAAGAGTCTATAATAAAAATACATTTTCAACAAGTTAAATTCGCCTAACCTAGTAGTGGTAGGCCTGTAGACTGCTGTTTAACATCCTTCTGACTTTACTAAAATTTAGTTATGTAAAAAATGCATTTAGCTGGACATATTCTACCCAAAATATCAAGTGGTTTTAGGTCTGTTATTGCAAAATGAAATATTTATTCACCATATAAAAATATTAGAGTAAATCCTAGAGTAAATCCTTGGTGCAGAATATTATCCATGGCCACAGGTACATGGGGGACAGGGGTTCCCACTCCATGCATGGTCCTGCTTTTTTGTAATGCCTGATGCTAATTCACTTCTATAAAAGAGGCACATTCAATATACATTTTTTACATGATGTTCACCCATTTTATCAAGGATTGAATCATGCAACTGAAGATGAAGCTCAGCACTGTTCAGATACATTAGAAATTCTTCTTCATTCAGGAATTGCAAAGTTTGCATGATACAATAAAGATTAAGATGAAGCCCTGGAGTTGTGTCATATGTTGTAAACCTAATCAGTGCTTACTGCAATCTCTGGATTATAGTAAGGAAATGACCTTCCTAGGAAAGGAAATGACCTGAAATTCATTTCAAACATTACACCAAATAAGATGTCTAAAAGCATCTAATTAATTATGATTTCACATGGGAATATTTTGCCTTGAAAGATGGATTCAAGACAAAATTGATAAGTTTTGAAAGATTGAGTATAGATCTGACAGTTTTAAAAAACCAAACCCTCAATGCACATCCCTCATTACATGGTTTTAAATTAATTATTTTCACAGTTTTAATGACACTTGTGTAGAAACTCTATTGGATAAATGTCAAGTACTGAGTTCTCTTTGTAAACAATGTGGGATACAGGCAATTTGTTTTGATAAATAGACATTTGTATAACAATACAAAATTACTGGAAATTTAGTATCCATATTATTCCTGTGCAAAAGTCTAGGTTTATGACCAATTTAAATCTAAAAAAATTAAGTGGATACATTGAAATTACATAATCAACCACAGGAAATTATTTGTCAAAAAATGTGAAAACTGGAACCACAAAAATGAGAACAAAATTAATTTAGGCTATGTTCATAAGACAATGTCTGCCATTGATAATTAAATAACATGCAATGTTTACATTTGGCTCAATCAGAATACTGGATCCAAATGATTTCCAACATGTTTTCAATTTTTTTAATTTTGTGTTGGCTAAAGGAAAATTTTAATTAGCATAACAACCGACCAAATTAGTTTACTGGCTGTCTGAAAATTGTGAAGTGTTACACTAAATCCAAGTTTAGTGAAATGTAGACTTGTTTTCTGGTCATTTATAGTACACAAAACTATTATAGCAAAAGAAAAAATGAATATATTGTTATTAAAAGCATGCAATTACTGCGAAAGATACTATAGTTAATTAAGGTTTGACTAATATGACTTGCAGATTCGGAAGACTGGCAGATGAATTTCAAGTGACGACTTTTATTCCTGTTGTTATATTTAATGGCCCTCTTGAGAATGCATTTGGTTTTAGGTATCTTACATGAATATCAAGTGCTCTTAGATCAGGTAGTGAGACGAAATGCAAATATAAATTTAGCATATACAGCTTAAAATAATATATAAAAATGTGGTCTGGCGTTACAAGCCGTAGAGACGATATTGACTTATGGATAATCTTAATACCAGATGACGAACATCTACTTGCATATGAAAATATATTAATGAATTCTCAACAATGACAATATTTCAAATACATACTCAAAAAATTCACGAAGCATAAAAATTTGTTAATATTTTCTCATATATACCGGCCGATGAAATACAAAGGATTCTTATAAGTTGAAAATTAAACGCTTCGTTTCCATGTAAACAACCCGGTGTGTAGCTTATTAAAATTGCCTAATGAAAACACTGTCAGCAAGACGGAGATAGTGTAATATAAGCACATATCACATAAGCAAACGTGAGGTAGCTTCGCGCCTGTTGTAAAAATGCATATGTGTTTTAATATTGCAACAGCAAGGTCGTTATTATTCGCTATAGTATAATTAAGCATAAATCGTCATTATGATAAAATGTAGTTTGAGTAACAGCAATCTTCTTCCTAAACTGTTGTCTAATTTATCTATCCTGAAATATTAGTAGCCTCATGTTATGATTATTGTTATGAAACTTACCAAACGATGCAAATTATTATCATGAACCAAATCTCTCGCACAGCACACCAAATGAACTGTAGCAATTCCACATCCCCCAAAGACTGCCAGTCTCATTCTTACAGGGAGTAATGTATAGGTCAAATAAATAAAGAATACACCAAGCCATACACCATCTGCTGCAGAAGTGACTGGCCGAAGTAAAAAATCGACAGTCACAAAACAACAAGATAGGAGAACCATAGCATACGTTGAAAGTCTTAAATTCTTTTGTGTTGAGTTAGAACGGTTTATGACGACTAAAATTGCAACGTATAAAACTAATATAAGCGGCAGAAATACGCCTTTTAGCCAATACGGGTCTGTTCGTTCCTTGCCTTCTTTGCCGAAATGGAGGCCAACTAGCACAATGAGTAGAAGAAATATCAGGAATATTATCCAGTTTATGAATTTCTGATTTAATCGAAAAAAATACCGCTGGTATAATCGTTCTAGTTTGTCAGATTCGAAGCGCTTTGATTTGAATATTTTGTTAATGACATCGGAGACCGAGTGCTTCTTAGGCTGCCTGATACAACAATCGTATTCACATTGATGTTCCGATGATGAATTGCTCTCGCATTTAAATTCGGTATCAGTAGGCAAAGCATTCGATTTCTCTGATCCAGAAACCCCAAGTTCTACTGATCTAAGTTTAAGTTCCGATCTATTTTTATCAGGTTCTTTCACTAATCGACTGTGTGATCCTTCTGCTTCGCTTTCGTTGCTTCCTTTCGTGTCTGTTTCATGTTGCTCGTTATATTCGATATTTCCGAGGTTATCTGGTTCCCAACATGAGCGTTTCTTGCTTTCATTCATGTCGTTCATTGTCGCGGCGTCTGGGCTTACTGAATTTGATCTCCCTACAGCCTTCTTTGACATAACCAAAATGATTTCGCCCGTATGAACACCTGGTCCAGTGTCGTGCTGAATAATATATTAATTGTTGATGTTAGGAGGACTGACTTCACGTTGTTCTCGTCACCGTGAAGATGCAATTCGCCTCGGACAATGTGAACATTGGTTACATTTCTTTTAAACAAATTACAAGCTTAACATAAGCCAGTTTCCAGCAGTTTAAATCAATACATAAATGCATTAATCGTTCTGCCAATAATAATGTCCCTCAATTTTTACTACCATGTTTTTTAATATGCTTCTATCAACATATGTGTGGAATTTGCAATAATCTAGCCGTTGATATGCTGGCCTATCAACAACTTTCACCGCCGTGAAATTACCTTCGACTTGAATACGCTTAGAAATTATATCTCGGTGATTACATCACGTGACACGCGTAGACAAGGTAACCGCTTTAAATTATCCCATATCCTTTCTTTGATTGTTGCGACAGGTAGATTAAGTACTTGTTCTTGTTTGTATGTTCATGCTTTGTCTCAGTTATTGTGTTTTTCCTAATATTTAATAATAAAAACCATGCCGAAATAAACCGTTATTTCTGATTTCTCACATTTTTGTGTAATGCGCGCAGTCTGCTAGCCCATACTTTGAACACAGACCTTCGTCCATATGTATTCCTACATGTACACGCGGTGTTCCAACAAACTAATGATTCAAGCTAAAAATCTACAATGCAAAAACAACAGCAAACAGGAATATCAGTCCACTCTTGCGAAAACGAAAGATTGCAAAGAATAGGAAGTTTAGAATGCTGATAGGATAAAGTCATAAGGAATGGGATAATGAATATAAACAACGAAATTCCAAAGGCGTGCATTACAACATATCTGTTAATTCGATATAAACACGACATTCCATGAACCGTGCAGAAGGGGGGAGGGGGGGCGACCTCTCATGTCATGTTGCGTTAAGTGACGATTACGAATACTCAACCTCAAAAATTACGTGACGCTCAACAAAATATCCCTCCCACACTGGTCTAATAGTAGACTATTATCAGAGTGCCTCCCACACACACAATATAAGATGCCTCATATCTGATCTGTTTATATCAAATAGTCATTCTGTTTGTTTTTCACAGGAAGAATTTGTTCGCCTGAAGTGAACGACAAACTAACAAACCATAGAGAAACCAAAAGACATTTGTCTTCTGGATTATCTATGTTCAAACTAACACAATGTGATTGACTTAAAAATGTTGCCACAAACATTTTTCATGGGTCTTTTTCATGGTAAGAGTTTTTTTATTTGCACATAAGAACTATTGTTCAATTTTGTCATTAACCGATTCTCACTTCGAGTCGTCACCAGGTTCCAGTGTCACTCTCTCAACTCAAACAGTCAAACACCCCCTACCTTCGGAGTACACCTATTTTGTGAACGGCCCCGTATCTATGAACGATCTCTGGTCGCCATCCATTAAATAGCAATTCATCCACAGATACATTTTGCCATCACAAATCGACTAAAGCCGAAAATGTTTTTGTTTTATCTAGAAATATTACAGTAAAAGCCAAAACATCACTGATTAGGCACTATTTTTTCGTATTATCACTGCAAATCCCTCCCAAAGCCACGTGGCACTGTTAATTTGTTCGTTTTTCCATTATAGGTAAATCGCTGTCGATAACCAGAACCACAGACAAGCTGAGTGCGCCTACTTGGCCGTGATGAGTACTTCAACAATTTTAGTCTATTGATTAGAAATTTCGCGTTTGTACAGCAAAATGTCCATTCGGCAATTACACTAATATGTTTGCAGCCGTTATCAAGATGCGCGACAATATAAAACAATCAGGTATTAATGGAAAATAAATACAAAGACTGAGTTCACGGATAAAAACAAAAGAGTTTATTTACATATATATTCAATTCATTATGTTCATCAATATATATAGGTATTCTCACCAGTTAAAACCAAGCCGTTTGAACGATTGTCCAGGGCGTCCTTGTATTTTACTGCGGGCAGCGGTGTCCTGGGAGTAGTTAGGCAGTTGTACACCTGTACTGTCACTGACTATATAACTTGGGCGATAACCACTTCTTCCCTCAAATCTGGGGCCACGGCCCCCGCCTGGGCCTTCATTTGCTGCTTTAATTAACGGGAAATGATTGCCAGGGGGATCTTTGATTTTTTGTTCACTCAATACTTTGTTCGCATAATCTTGAAACTGAGCTTCCTCTTCGGCCATCAACCTTGCATTCTCGCGATCAAAATTTAGATTCTCATTTGCTTGTTCATTCTTACGATTCGCCTTTTCTTTCTACAAAACAAGACCAGATGATGTTGGAAATTTAAAGTATTTTACCCTGGATACGATGCTGTCTTATCTGGCCCGTGCCCAACTTCTAAAAACGGGAGATAAGGAACTACAGGGTGTATAAAAAAACGCAACCTTAATTGAAAAGAAGCGAATATTTATGATTATTATGCATTACTAATGCAATCTCGATTGTGATTGGCTAAAAACCTGCAGATAATTCTCAATGTTTTGCCACCTACGCGACATTGAAAATTATCCGTAGGTGACATAATTTTTTAACACTAGTTTGTTGTCAATAATGGCGCAGGCTATGTATTAGGAAATACATAATAAAACAATTATTGAATTCGGTTTTCGGATGATATCCAGAATCATCAAGCCTTGATAATTCTTGATATCACACTCAACCTCATCCAATAATTGTTAAATATTTAGTGGTTGCGTTTTTTTATACACCCTGTACTTCACTAGTTTAGTAAACATAATAATTATACCGTGTGTCCCAAAATAAAGTACCCTGTATTAAAATCACTCTTTTGTCGTTCAGGGTACTTTTTGGGACAAACTGAGACTGTATGTGACATGGACATACGAAGTCACGATTACTGTATATCTCTTGTAAGCAAACCTGGATACTAGCGGAATATGTTTTGATGAAAGGAGATTGAAAATAAGACCCGTACTTAAAGGCAAGCTCAGCTTTAACAAAATGTTATATGACCAATTTAGCCCAGGCAGCCCAGATTGTATATGCGACACGGCTCATATTGAAGAGAATTTACACGTCGAGAAAACTATACAAAATACACAGGGTGTGTCAAAAAAACGAAGTGGTTGCGGGTTTTTTGATACACCCTGTATAGCACGAAACTCAGTGCCTTATAAAAAAAAAAAATCCTTACAATTTGATCCTTGTGGATATTCTGAAACCTTTTAGCCTGATCACGTTTCATGGACTGTTTAATGTCCTCCTCTTTTTGACTCTACGAAAGAAAAATGTATATCAAATATTTAACATTTCAATATCTATAGAATTATTTCTATGCATCTACCTCATCATACATTGATACGTGTAATGATTGAACTATTTTGTGCATTTTCTGAACATTTTTCTTACTGTCCACTCATATAAAATAAAAAGCCATGATATATTCCAACCGCAGTGTAAAGAAACACGATTAATTTTTTCAAACGAAAAAGGCATAAAAAAAATCTGGGCATTGAATAATTAAACATTGTCAATCAACAGCATGCAGCCTGAGCGCTAGCACCCTCGAAATCAGCCAAGTGCATATGGCTGTGCGGCACGACTGAATACCAACATTTGTCAATGAACACGCCAAAAAGGTCTTAATAATCCATGCACATTGTCGTATAGCATGTAAGCTGATTTTCTGCGTTACGATACGGTCACGATGAGACTGAAAAACTCACTTTTTTATCAGACTCCACTCGAATTTTCAACAGATGGTAATCATTTTCAAGATCTTCTTGAATCTTCTTTTCTCTGTCTTTTATCTAATTGGTTCAAAATAGTTTGTATTAGGGATGTTGAGAGAGGTAAACAAAAATAAACATTGAGATCTTTCATATTAACTGTGCATGATGGATGGTTCGTATAGACACGATACAATATGTTGCAACTAACAAACATTGGTGAATATCAAAATACTAGTTACAGTTTTTATTTCATGAACACTGTCTTTTGAATAAAACGGTGAATACTCTCTTCCGAATTATACAAGGAACTCGCACGAGCATGCTTTGTAAAAATACATATTGTACAAAAATACACATATTACATGCACCGTCCATGCCGATCTCAACACTTACAGTGTTCATTCTGTGGTCATGAATGGATTTTCTGGTGAGCATCTCTTTCTCGCGTTTATCCTGCTCCTCCTTCGCTATTTTATCATCTCTTTCAGCCACAGCTTTGGCAAGACGATCATCTTCATCATCAACTTTTTGCTTCATTTCTCCTGCAAGTTTGCTACGCATTTTCTCTGTATGCTCTTGAAATGTTCTATAGGAAAGAATTTTATTACGTTTTGTTCGCCAAGCACTGTACGTCTTTAATACCATACTGTAGAAACTCCAAAGAAATGTAGTAGGGAATTGGAGTATCTTATAGGCGCACTTACATGCAGTATATAGAATAGTACTGACTGGAATCAGACTCATACTGAAATACTACTTACTCGAACAATTCAACTTCCTTTTCTTTCCTCATCTTTGACATTTTCTGTATCATAATATAAATTATATTAAAATGAATTGGAGAATTATATCATTTCTAATTTGAGTGCAGGGGCCGGTTGTATGAGTATACGTAGTCATAACTGAAGTTTGGGGGGAAGATTGGACAGTCGAATTGCATTTGGTGTATATTGGACTGTTGAATTGTAGAAACGGGCGAAGTGCCGCAGTACGTACAGTACTTTATGACACGTACCGTATGGAAAAGGGATACAAAACTATTATACGAACCTTCTTAGCGATTGCAAATTGACGAATTTCTTCATTTTCGTCCTCGTCTTTTTGCCGTTCTTTCTCCAAAAATATCTGAAATAGTACAATTGAATAATTGAATCTCCTGCAGTGTAGATTTAAACCGCGAAAATACTGTTGTATTGTTTACAAATTTATACCTTGTCAAGGCTGTGGAATGTGCCACGAAACCTTACCCCTCCCTATATCTCCGCCTGTATTTGCATTACTACTATATATTATTACCTGTCTATCTCGCATTGCTTTTTTGTGACTCTCCATCAAAGAACGTTTTTGCTAATTCAAAAAGAATTATTTGAGAGTTAGGAGTTTAAAGATGAAATGAAAATTCTTCTTAAAAGATCGTATTCGAGAGTAAATCACCAATCTGGTCACAAATCATTAGACATTACCTCTCGTCGCTGCTCTTCGATTGTTGCCTTTGCAGCCTTGTACATAGCCTAAAATTATTGCAAGAACATGAGAGATATATAACACCAAAACTCCAATCCAATATCGCGGAAATTATCAACAGTTCATAAGATAATAGCATGAAAGTGAATGGAAATACCTACCACTTGTTCCTTAATGTTCTCACCCTTAGCAAAATCAAGTTCTTTTTCTTCAACTTTTACTTCATCTTTTTCTTTAATCCTTTCAAGTATAATTAGCATAATTGAATTATACCCATAAGCGAGCCAGACTATTATTTAAGACTGCACAAGGTAGCAATGTATAACCGGCATAGTTTTTCCGTAAGTGCTAGTGCTCGGATGGATTATGAATTATGTTTGAATTAAAGTTAGCATTAATTCATATATTTAATTCATTATTTCCTGTTCCATTTGCATGAACTGTCTATTTGCATTTAAAAATCGTGAAAAATCAAACATCCTGTGTATATAGGACTGTGGACATTCACTTACTGCAGTTGCTGGAAGTCGCGAATTTGCTGTCTTGCATTATATCTTTTGAGTGCTTTTTCTTGATCCTGAAGAATACCTTCCTCATATTGCTAGTTGTAAAAATTTTACGAATTAAAAATAAATTTTTACCAAACTAATTCTAATCCAAGTCAATCTAATTTCACACAGCATCACACATGATGCATTGACATAAATATGACATCACTTACTTTCCTTTGAAGTTCGATCAAATGATCATCTCTGTTCTTTGTTGCTTCTGCCTGCTTATTTTTCATCTTAACCTGAGCATCTCGTTCTCTTAATACCTCAGTCAATAATAGTGCACTCTAAACGGATAAAAAACAAATTGAAGTGCAATATCTCCAATACTCTTAAGAACTATATTTGATAATTGTAAAGTAGCAGTAAAGATTCGCCAGTTTGTCAACCATTTCTTGCAGCAGACAGCTTTGCTTGCAAACATTTCATTATCTTACCATTTGGATCTATACTTACATGATAACCTTTAACTCTATCTGTTTTGTGGTACTGTAAGGTTTTTGCTCTCTCAATAGCATCTTTTCTTTTTTGTGCTTGATGCTTTGCCTCTTCAATATCTATCAATTTTTTTTCCTCCTATATATGATTGAAGTATTAATCACATATTACTAAACTCAGTACTTCCAAATGTATGGTCTTGGAGTCTGCTTCAAAAGAATTTAAACAGGATGCTACTATCATAAATAGTACCTCTTCCTTATCTTCCTTTATTTTCCTTGCCTTTAGCTTTTGGAGTCTTTGTCCCTATAAAGATGTGATCAACTGCTTATGAAGAATAACTCTCAAATAGTAAGGAAACATTTTTATTTCTACAAAACCCAAGCTATTAATTACAGAGAAATAGCAACCTCAATAGTATTTCCCCAGTTCTTCACCATATTTGCCGAGATGTTGTGCAATTCCTCTCTTTCTTTTTGAATAGCTTCCTGCCTTTGGGCTTCATAGTTAGTTTTTGATAATACATCTTGGATCCTTTTCCAATCATTAGGTTGAAGAACCGTCACCTGTATTAAAGAGAGATGGGTAACATAGACTAAGGATATCAATTTATGCATTAATTATACAGTTTGAAGGCAATTAGGTAAAGCTAAATGCCTCCATGTTGAAATTTTGTATAAGAGTACTGCTTTTAAATTTCAGCTTTAAAAATTCTGATCTGTCATTCTCCTAATCAACCATCAATCACCATATGATCTACATGTAACAAATTAACAATTTTACTAATTTTGTACATTCCACTAATTATAATAGGTGACAGCAAGCAAGCTTGCAACCATGTGATAAGTGCAGGCTGTGCAGCCATTGATAATATATTAACACAAGGCGTTATATGTGATTATTTTGTACAACAAGAAAAGGGTCCCATATGAAGATTGTAATAGTCTCTTACAATATACTTCATAGAAATATATCAAATATCATAGTCCGCAGATTGGTATAATGGTATTTATCACATTTTTTGTTTTACGATGGCCCCAAAAATAACGAAAATGTTAGTATTCGCTTAACATCATATGTTACAAAATAGATGACAGAAAAAAGCAAAAACATATCACAACAGCGGTCCGCTAACCTCACGAGCATCAACTCCACTTGGTATAATAGACACTGGATTGTCCCCCATTCTTCCTAAGAGATGCGAAATAATACCGTTTATACTACAAGCAAGGTGAAAAATATCATTATTGATTTTACAAATATTGGTAAAAATACAAAGAAAGTTTATAGAAAGTTTATATACCTCTTATTTGTCCTTCTCGTCTTCCATGTAAAACTTGTGTTGTAGCCATTGATGTTTTGTCGTTGATGACTGTTGCTATGGTTACACATTGGGATCAATGCACAGGCCCCCGAAAACGCGCCTCAACACAGAGGAGAAATACATTGTTACTTTGTGCTACAAGCAGCAAAATTTTTTGCAAATTGCAAAAATATTTTGAATCTAATGATGCTAACTGTTTATATTGTTCTTTAAAAGTACCGCTGACAAACATTCGCATAACTGTAAAATTTGAAACGATCTTTCAAACTATCCTGTAGTATCCTACTACTGAAAAATATTATAGTTCTAAACACTAAATAGTTTCTATTTCATACCTCTGCTTCGATATTTTAGCATCAAGCGGATAAAGGTTTGAGGGAACACATTAAAATCTCGAAAAATTTAGCGTAGCGTGGACATAACATTCTCACAACAGACTCGTCCATTTTGATGGGATACTTCAATAGGTGTCCCCAAACGTGCAGGAAATCAAGCTGCAGAGATTACCCAAGAAATTTCCTGGGGGAACAGAGCTTTTCTAACCCCCTACGCATTTTGGACACCCCTTTCCAGTTTCGCTTGCGCCCCCTTGCCTACGAATAATCTTAAAATGCCCCAAACAGTGAAATTACCCTGGGTACGTGGTTTTAAAACCCATGCCCTAAAGACCTATAGCGGCAAAGCTTTAGTGCGCATGTTCAGCCGGTAATGAAGTCTTATTAATTGTCTGTCTATATTGGTTGTAAAAATACTATAATAACGGGATAACCAGAGGGGACGTATTTTATTTAATAAAGATACATTCAAACTATGATCAGTATTCAGTACTAGTTCCGATACTGGTGACATCTCGTCGGTACCTTATTGCCCATCTTTGATGGGTGAACAATTTCTCCGTCCTACGCCTATATTCGAAAAGCTACTTCACACTCAAACTCATTGAGTGGGGGATCTTAATCGTCTCATAAATTTTCCATTGCGGTATTTTCAGTCAAACAATACCTTGATTTTTAATGTTTTACCTTAAATCTTTTCATTGATTAAAAACGAACCGGCTTTCTTCGGCCGCATTGATCAGCAATAACAAAATTTCTATGTCACACTCAGAGAGTGTGAGTGAATTTTTTGAGTACAGGCGTTAGACTTAGTGGAGATTTGCATATATGCAAGCAGTGGTAGTCTGTAATATTTCAAGACGTAATATTTATCTAACTTATTATGTTGGATAATCTTTTTAATCCCCAGAAAACGTAACCTACGAATCTAATTATCAGGTAAAAACGCTTAGTCACAGAGATTGCTCTTTTCTCATAGGCAGGACACACACGGGAAATTTTGAATCATTCATCAGTTTTCTCCAAATGAACAAACTGAATATTGCAACCTACTGAGCACTGAATTCTATTCATTTCTGACATTTCGAGTTGTATGGCTACAATATCTTAGCAATTCTCTTTGTAAATGAATAATAATAACATGCCCTCTACATCTAGACAAAAGGATGATAAAGGCCCTTCACGCTTGAAAATTTGCTTTGGCAGATTTTTCAGTGATATGGAATATTAGCATTTGATCTTTTGTGTGAATGCATTCGCCGTAACAAATTTCCGTCAAATTCCTCTTTGAAACATGTCACATGAAATTTGTCACTTGAAATTTGTGAAGGAAAAGTAACATGTGTTAAGGATAGTCGTTGTATAAAGTCAGTCATGAGCTGACTAGCCAACTTCGCTCAGACCGTTAGCTCAGTAATGTTTAATGATTATTTGCTTCCCAGAGGCGACATTGCAAGCCATCGTTTGGAATATAAATCAAGCTCTTTGGGCTACTCGGATCTATCTGTCATCCGCAGTCATCGTTACTCTGACTCATATCTATCTCACGTATATAAAGCATGCATGAGATGTTCAGTATCCAGACAATCCAGTAAATAAATTCTCAAGTGAATAACCATTCTTTGTAGGGACTGGTTTTCGCAACGTTTGCTGGCAAATGAAGCATGTAATACATTCTATTGAAACAGATGTAATAATTTAATGATCAGGTTATTATGTTACTAGTTATAGATCTCATTCTGGATTTCTCGTTAAATATACGTAATCGATGCCGTGATCAACCTACAAACGTCGCGTAGTGACTGAAACTCGATGACAAATTTGCGAGTATGCCCACTGAGTACCTGTGCCACATGCTAGACAATGAACGCGGTCTAATTGTTCGTCGAGAGTCTGGGCTCGACTATTTGAGAATTGAGATTTATCGATCAGTTGTGTCGCTGTGCCCACAAATATTATGTTATATGTGGGTATAGTGTGATTACATATATACACGAATATGTTGCTTCCGCCGCATAGCAGAAAGCTATGGAAGGTATGTGCTGTATAATGTAAGCTTCTTTCGAGCTAGACCTCTTAAATCTCAGCTGTTATTTTTATTCTCGTTTGTACGATCTTTGACATATTCCAAACAACTGTTTAGTATTTGTAAGACCGCATATTTAAAAAGGAATTTTGTGTATTGTATCTTTTTGTTGCAAGACCGTATATACAAACATGGGTCGTCAATAGGATGTCTATGCCAATGGCAATGCCCATGGCAGTGCGTTTATGTAGGGGGAGCCCTTGTTACCGATACTGGAATACTATAAATCTTCGCTTCCTATCGTAATAATTTTAAAATGAAAATAACCGCGAAATTACAAAGAGAATTTCGTTATCGTGGAGACTACGGTTCAGATAATGATTGTATATATTTATCAATGTTTGTGGATTGTTCTATGGAACCTGTTCCTCCGTGGTTTTATAAATGGAATTTTGGGATTCTCTTGTTCAGGGCAAGAGAAATCGCTTTCAACCGACAAGCAGCTGATTAGGCAGATGCACAATGAAAAGACGCCTTGTTCCCACCTTGTCTTGAATGCAGAATAATTCATGAGTTCGCGATCGTCGAGAACCGTCTGGATTGTAAAATTTGTTTCCTTAGAAAACGTAGAATGTAGGAAGGATTAATTCTAATGCACAGCGTGAACAATAGACGTCTATATTAACTGCTCGGCGCACTACTTAACCTTCCTTTCCGGAAAATGTTCATTTTCATTTGTTGACCTCTGTAAGTGTTGCCTTGTGAAATTATGATTTCAGTTCCTCTACCCAAATCATCGGCTTTAATTTGTTATTTTACGCCCTAACGTGAAGATTGAAGAAGCTTTTATACCCTCGCGCCTCAAAATATTCGGCCTTATTATAATCTTTGGTTGTTTTTCTTCGTTTTGCAATATTTACCTCCTTATTTCAATATGTACAAAATAATATATTATCCGGCATTCGCGATAAATCCAATCAATATTCTCACACTGTTTAAATTCTTTTTAATCTTGAATACATTAAACAAGATAATCGCTGTCAGGTTGAACGTCATGCGAAGCAGTAATGACAGATGTCTCTTTCATATTTTCTAATAAAAATCACCCATTGTTATTACACGGACAGAAATGGATGATATTCCGTTGATGAGATGGAAAATTTAGAACTTTCATTTCACTTGATAAGACTGAGAAATGCTGCTCTATACTCCATCCAACATCGCGCACTGTATTATTATTTTGTAAAACAGAGTGTGTTGATTTAACCGTCACTCCCCTGCAAACCAATGTTGCTATAGAGTTACTGGACACGAGTTGAAATTTAATACATTGACGAAGCCACACTTGAGAATTCAATCTTCATGTCAAAATTCACTGATTACCAAAATAACTGATTCAAATGTTTTTCAATGAATTCCTGATGCATTAGATGCATATCGATTACTATTTAGTGTTTATATGCAATTTACGCTCTGCAGGTCTTTGCGCCCTTTTGATCCAGCTTTCGTAACATCGGTATTCAATAGACGACCATTCAACAATAGGGGTTTATCAACGAACAACATCGACTTTGAGTTATCAATGAACAACATCAATCTTTGCTCCAGATGTGTTCAATTTAGATGTATATAAATCGCTATTGCTGACCGAAATTCCGTCATCTGAGTTCAGTCGTATATCTTGATTACCTTCTTGTTGTGCCGGGTCGGCTGGTACAAATGGAAAAATTGTATTCTACTTTTCAATTTCCACTGACACCGGTAAACAGCCCCGGTTGATAAGAACGAGAATGAACAATGATGGTATATAGGAAATAAACATAGAAGTATAGGGGCACTTAGAGTTACATCGTGTTTCTGATTTCGATGCAATTGACTTTCAAAATTAATGGCGAGAAGCCCGTGCTATACTGCATGTAAAAACAGTACCAATTTAAAAATTGGTTACCTCAGATTCATTTATTCGACCAATTTTTGACGGTTAAAGTAACTAGAAACTAAAACCAGTTTTTTGGTTGTTTTTACCAAATATATAGAATCATAGACAATCCAGAAGACAGAAGACTGTCTTTTGGATTGTCTATGATAGAATTTATCACAAAAGAAATTAATTTGAGACAACCAATTTTAAATTATAGCTGTTTCAACAATTTTCCTCGGACCGTGCTTGAATTCGCCCAGTTTCCTCGTCTGCATGAACACGCAGAACTGGCTAATTTTTATACATTTTTCCGTGTGAACACACCTTGAATTCGCACGGTTCCAATTCATCCGGTTCCGTTGTGCGAATGTAGCCTTATAGCTATATATATTGTGCGACAATGTTGTTGAATGCAGGCGTGGACAAACATATGGTTGTTATCCAGTTTCAACAACTTGTTCAGCTCTGCCTAAGACTGAGGACAATCAACTTGTCACTCTTCAATGAAGTTGCATGCTGCAACTCGATAACAATCATGTTCGTTGGGCGCTGTCGAGTTTTTATCAACCCGGAACAACTCGAGTGTTTTTCGCCTGTATATGAGTGCTAAATACTTCTTCCCGTTCAATAAATGTCAAACATTACTCAATATTCATTTTTCATGATAGATGAGTTGACATATTTGTGCATAGATTATATGTATATATGATATGTTTATATGTTTCTTTGCATGTGGTAACGGCGTAACGGACAGCGCCCTTGTTTAAAACATGATGTTTTTTCTCACGACTAACCGGGCTCACATTCGATTTGACCCTGCATGCATGTTTTCTGCCTATTTCTAAAACAGATTCATGAAAAATTAAGAATTTGGAATATTAAAACTGTCATGCATCACATTTAATTTGAACTCTTGTTTATATTTTCTGTTATGAATTACTTATGAGTTCATGTCAGTTGCAATAGCAAAAGCCGCCTGAAATTCCAATTTAATGAGAAACAATATGATGTTTTTATGGTTTATTTCATGCATGCATGCATGTATTTGTAAAATCAAATACTTATTATAACATACTTGATTGGAATACTTGAAATTCGCTACTGTCTAAATTATATATAGTAAAATACTTTTTCGTGAGTGAATGATTCCATATGATATATACTATAATATCTCATTCTGCGACTGCGATCTGGTTTGCGATAAATTTTAAAATGTTATTAATTTTCCAGTGTTTGGCAATTTTTCTCTGTACGTTTGGGAGTTCCAGTCTTGCCAGCCAATCTTCAGAAAACATTACAGAAATATATAAAGACGATAATTCCAGCAGCAATGATTGTCAAGTCTTCGTTATGGAAAAGAAATTGAAAGGGTCAGATATTGGTTTCGCTACCATTGCTGCTGTTTGTATTGTTGCTGGATTTGTACTGGTTTTTGCAGGTAATGAATACGTAGCTACTTGCCCAGCCGAAAACGTATAGCTATATATATATATTTATATATTATTTTTAGGTTACCGTTATCTGCGTACATCGCTGTTTGTTGAAGCTGTCGCGGTCGCTGCGTTTGTAACATACACCGTGTGTGGTTACTATACGGGCCTAACGTTTCCTGGCCTTCTTGGCGTATCACTGTTTATCGGTGTTGTTTTTGCTGTCATTTCGGTTCTTGTGACGATCTTTGGCCTCTTCTTATCTGGCTTTACGATGGGGTTCTTCACTTCACTTGCTTTAATCATGGCCGTATCTCCCCTTGTCGAAATACCGTCCAAATGGATTCCATTTGGGATCTTGCTCGGTGTCGGCATAATTTGTGCAGTGCTGATTCTAAAGTTTCAGAAAAGTTTGGCCATTGCCTCAACGGCAATGTTTGGTGGTGTACTAGTGAGTGTTGCTGCAGATTTTTTCGTCGAGAAATTTCTCTTGCTTAACTATGCTTGGAAACGAATTACAGTGGAAAGTGAGGGGGAATCTTGCTGGTTTTCTTGGATAATTCTGGCAATATGGCCATTGTTTTTTGTCGTTGGTACTATCATCCAGTTTCGTCTAACCGCAAGACATGTTGATCACAAGGGGAAAGGTATGAAGATCTCACGATAATACGATAACACGTACGATAATACTGAAGACTGTCAACTTAAACTCTGATAAGTCAAAATCATTAAATAAATTCGCTGCTTTCAAAACATTTTGTGAATGACTGCACTTGAATCTCGTGCGTCACTTGAAATGCATGGACAATTTTCAGTTCAACTGATTTGCCCACCCTTAAACCTAAACGAGCTTTTAATAACCCGACATCGGTGCAGCTATATATTGCATTACATGCATGTAATATTCAATATTCAGTGATGGCTTAGTTATAGGCTATAATGATGAGTCCCATAGATCCTGGAGAAGGGAAAATAGCTCGTGGACTTAAGTTATCGCTTTTCGCCAGTCACATCAACTATTTTTTTCACCTGGGAGAAAGCAAACGAGAGTGCATGCACTCACTCTGGTAAAATGACTCTCTGAGTTATGAACTATAATAAACTAACGGAACTAGATTATTTGCTTTTACTTTGGTATTGACAAAATAGGTCTTTTATAATATCAAACTATATTGTATCCTCTTGCCAGATGATAGAACAGAGCGTTTTTATGGAAGTGAAAAAGCAATAAAAAGATATCGCAACATGAACAAAAGTGGAGATGTCGTTACAACAGTTAGTATATCTTAATAACTGTAATATCGACGATAACTATTTTGTCACCAGAAATATTGTACAGTGGGGGCCCCTCAGGGGGGGGCATAGCTTGACGATATAAGTATATATCTATGGAACGATGTGCATAGAAGAAACCTGTTATTAGCGTGATCTTTATTCTAAAATTTAAAAATTAAAAAGTTTACGTTTTACAAATGCGGCAAATTTGGGGACGCACTTTGCAAAACTCTTGCCTCAAGCGAGACAAAATGTATAAATAACTTGTACGCTGTTGCCATTCTTATTCTGAGGCATTTTTTATTGCCATTCTTATGACATCCTCATCTGAGGCATTTTCACGCATTCTCGAAGATATGGGAGCATCTGCAACGTGGGGGCTGTTGCGCAAATGGAACGCCAGGAACTGGTCACTTTTGGCTTTTGCACCGCATACACAATTGGAACGCTGACAGACAGTATAGTTAAATTTCCAGGGCAGCAGCTGACCGCGTCCGTAGATCGTAAAATCCTTCATTGCTGTTCATTCATAAAATTCTTCATTGTTGGGGAAGCCAGAATTTTAAATGAACCACTGTTGCGTCCACTGTAATCTCAGATCAGCGAGCAATATGTTTCAGTCGAGATAGTTATAACCTCCTTATATAACTCACTTGAATCGTCAGTCAATTGCCATAGCTTTTATCCTAAAACAGGCATACGTGAGGCAATTATCAAGAGGATGCATGCAAGTGCCTATCGTGGCAGTTTAAATTAATCTATTTCAAATTTTTTAGTCGTGGCTAAGAGATAAAAGAAAAGAGCCGGCCGAGGAAGGCCAAGATCAACTTATTGAAGAACTGGAAGAAAATACTACAAATGTTTAATTATGAAGACCTAATATAACAATTACCATGGAAAGATTAGTCCATTTGTATAACAGCCGACCTAGCCACAAATTTTATTTACTCACGAACTGGGTATGCGTAATCCCATGCAAGCAAACCTCAAGAGGAAAAAGCAGCATTGAAAAGATGTAAAATTTGTCTTGTGGGCAATGACCCGAGAAGAAAGGTTTTTGCTGATAGCATTTAGCTCAAATGTGTTTGCCCAAGCCCCAAACCAAGGCTATGCTCAGTGCTGACCTTTATATCATCGTTTGAATACTAAAATTTAAAACATTTATAAACCTAAGAGCCGAAGAATGGAGAGTGCATGAAGTCCGGCGGAAATCTTTCCCAATGGCAATGCAAATGGTTTACAAACTGGGGCGGTTGTATAAACTCTCGGTCAAACCGCCAAACTAGTTCAAGGTTAACTACTTTTTTATAGAACCGGCCCCGGGTTTGTTCAGTTGTTGTGCAGTCGTGAAATTCTACCTCATGGTTTCATTTTTTTTTACTTTGGTTTCATTTTTTTTTATTTGAGAACGATATGAACAAGGAAGATTTAGATAGCAAAACAGTGATAGATTTTTATTACAGTCTTTATAGATATTATTCCTTTGTACAGCTAGGTTGTAATATATTTATTTAAAAATAAAAAGTAACATCGACATCGAAAAATATGGTAGAGCAATTCAAATCTGTGATATCAGTCTGGTAGTCTGAATCATCCTGTTCTGGGTAGAGATCTTTCCTGCATAGTCTCAATTTGGCTAGGAAATTTTGTCTAATACCCAGATGAAATGAAATTTTTTATTCTACATACATAAAGTATCTCACTTAAACTGTATAGCAAACTGCTTATATCGCGGGCCCATAATATTATTGGAACTGAAAATTGAAAGTTTGAAATTTTCTATATTTTTTCGAAATAAAAAAGCATACAAATGTCTTCGCAGCACTTAGTATTTTCATTTCTGGAATTTTTGAGTTCCGAGCTTGGATCTCGCTCGGAAGATGAGCGAGAAAGTTTAGAAGGTACTGTAGAAATGTTCCTAGTTTATTTTATATTTTTAAAAAATATTTTAAAAAGTATCCTCGTGGTCGTGGACACTGGCAGTACTGGGCAAAACTGGACAAAACAAGACAAATTATATTTGGAGGGCAATAGAGAAATTATAGAAATTGGGTATAGGGTGATGATATGTAAGAAACATGTTTAGTGAAAATTAAAATATTTTCTAAGACATAGCGATTACAACATCGATATATAACATATCAGATCGACCATTCAGATGCACCGTACCTGAATAATGTAATTTGATACAACAACCAAAAGTAAAAATATCAGGGCAGAAATATCTCCAGTAAACTCATTTCATAATATATCAAAGGCTCCACTTCCGAAAAACCAGTAACTCTCAATATGTTGAAATACTACTATAAAGTATCAACTCAATCCCATGTTAATTAAAGGTAATGTTCAGCCAGTTTTGTGCATCAGTTTTGCTCGAAATGTGGGGGAGAGGCAACAATGTAGTGCGAGATATGCAGGCAGTTTGTCGTATTAGAAGAAATGTAACAGTTTTGTAATATAACAAAGTATATGTGTTCATTACAACTGGGCATCATCTATGAGACCTTGTATATGCTGATTTTTATATTACCAGACAGATCCCTAATATATTTATAGTACTGTTAAATCAATCCTATATTTTCTCTAGTTGTGATGGAGTGTTTAGAAAGAGTCTACAAAGTTTCACTGACAAATCCTGCTGATGTGTCTAGGTTTCACACTGAAAAACCTCTGACAGAAATTTTTGAATCAACTGCCACGGTAATGCATCAGGAGATATAGGCCTAAAATCAACTTAAAATTTGTTTACGTTATCTACAGTTATATTTGACTCTTCCTGAGAGTTGCCTTGCAATCTTGAACTAAAAGCGTTTAAAGATAATCGAGGTATGCTCAATTTCTAGGCAATAAAATCCTCTTTCCTTTTTTAGTTTATATACACTAGTTTAGTGTGTAATAGTTTGTTATTTATAAAGCTATTTATTATGTGTGTCTTTACTTACTAGAATCAAACATCCGCTCGTCAGTTTCCAACTGATGAAGATAGAGAAGAAGCAGAAGAGTTTAAGACTCAAGGTACACATATGTACACTTACTATATATTAGACAAATTATCTTACAGATAGTAAAAAAGATATCTGTATACAGTATATAAAATTATTTTTCCTTTATTCTTGTAGGAAATAATCTTATGAAAGATGGAAAGTTTGAAGATGCAATTGAATGTTATGACAAAGCTGTTAAGTTAGATTGGACAAATGCTGTATACTTATGTAACAGGTGTGTATATATAGAGAGAGAGCTTTAAATAGCAACAGAGAGGTCTTTTTAGATTGAAAGTCTGTATTATATCATTAGCCTAAACATGGTATATAATTGGAGGATAGGATGGTTGGTAATATTTCACTTCCAATTTCATTTTTTAGAGCAGCAGCATACAGTAAATTAGGTCATCATGAAGAAGCTGTCAAAAACTGTAAACAATCTTTGGAACTTGACCCAAATTACGGCAAGGCTTATGGTCGAATGGGGTGAGAATTACTAATGGAGACATGAATTAAGTGTATTGATGACTATATTATATGCTTCTTACACACACACATTTTCCTAATTGTTTCTCTTCTAGAACAGCATACATGGCTTTAGAAAAATATCAAGAAGCTAGGGATAGCTTTGCAAAGGTTTGTCCTATTTCTAGGAAATGTTAAGGTTGTGAGAGTTAATTAAAACATACAGTCACACCAGGGCCTAGTTGTTGCAAAAGCAATTAACTACTGCTACTAACAAATTATACAGTAATTATAAGAACACATCTTGATGCTGTCTAGGCTAAAGAATTAGATCCTGGCAATGTACTTTACTTAAACAATTTGGAGACAGCAGAGGAGAGATTACAACAAGCCAAAGAAAGGTCATCATCACAGGGAATGGGTTTGTGTTGCTGCTAATCTCATTATGCTCAACTACCATTTAAGTTACACTTAAGAGAATATAGTTGGAGTCAGGCCGTGACTATTAGCGTGGCTGTTTATATCCGCAAGTATTCATGGTAAAAGTCCTCCTTTTCATTTTAAGCTGGACAACCATCAAATTTTATGAACTCACTATTTTCTAACCCTGGAATCATGAACATGGTGAGTCATTCTTCCTCAGCTCGTAGGCAGGAAATTGAAATTTGCATCTTTTCACGAACGTGGCGGGTGCATAAAAGTGCTATAAAATCGTAAATTTTTGTTCGGTTTTATTGACAGGCATCACAGTTTATGGCAAATCCACAGATGCAACAAATGTATGTACTTGTGTGTCACAAGACACACAATGTTTTACCTTCTGTCAATCTGTCTAAAATTTTTAGTAATATGTTCTGTGTGTAGTTTTCAGAAACAAACTAATTTTATAGTTCTTAGTCCTGGTTACTCTGCATTTTAAAACCACCTCTTTGTCTCTAAGGATGACCAATATGATGTCAGGCTTCCCTGGTATGACTACTGGTGATGATCAGCCAGGTCAACAACCTACGAGTCAGCCTGCAGGTCAGCAACCTACGAGTCAGCCTGCAGGTGGTCAGCCTGATTCTGCGGATACAACGACACCAGAAAGCAACCCTGGGAGTGAAGGAACTAACCCGGCACCAGCCGCCGGTGCTGGAGGGTACACGAACATTTTTCAGTTGTAAGTATTGTGTATGGCAGCTCCATGGCCCAAAAAATAAAAATTCCGAAACTGCAGGAATAAATTTATTGTTCCTGCAGTTATTTATCCTATATTGTTCCTATATTGTGTATTAAAATTGACAACGGATTTCACCTGGTCCCTTTCAGTGCCACACAGATGGCAGAACAATTGCAGCAAAGTAATCCAGAACTAGTTAACAATCTCCGACAAAGCATGCAGAATATACGCCGAGACAATACAGGCCAAAGCGATGATGCAGAAGATCCAAATAAAAACGGTAACGTAAAGTTATATTTCTATAGTAAATCGTAATTCATCGGCGATGACTGCTGTCGGTGGTCATTGATGCATAAAATGCTTTGTCTATCGAAAGAAATTATCTACTTTATTGACTATGGATCGTAGGACATCGCCGGTGGATTACGACATATAATTATATAATTCATCCGCGATGCATAAAGTGCTTTGTTTATTGAAAAAAATATGCTTGGTAGCGCATGGAGTACTTTGTCAGTCGAAGGAAAGGAACTTCATTAAGTACAGACGATTACCATGATGAAAAATGATGAAAATTTCGAGGGGAATGACGGTGCAATTCAAGACCTGAACTGCACTGAATCTAAATAATCGCTACTGACTTGATGGTCTCGAGATTTGATCTGCCATGTTATTTTGTCACATTTTTAGGAAAAGAATAGGATGTACACAATAGAAGCAACAGAGTTATGGATTGTATTTTATCATTGGGGATGAACATGGTCATGGACTCGTCATATTATCGCGTTCTAGCTCACCGGCTTTATTTGTACTTGATATTCAACGCATATTCTGCCTTGCACACATGAAATCACAATATTGTATTCCTTTACCAAATGGGACTTGCCTTCAGATAACCATACCTAATCTCTTCCGAAGATGATATGACTAATGCTGTACGACTTTAGATTAAGTATTTAAAATACTCGAATTACATTGAATTTAACAGTTTGTTCAGTGTAGTGCTTTTGTACAGTACGTGGCAAAGCTGCTTTTTGGAACTGAGGGTTTGCTTCTGTCATATACAGTTTCCGTATACGTTTACACACATATAAAAAATGCCCGCAGAAAAAGATGTGCCTCCACTGATTCGAAGGACAGGCAAAATAAAGGGGGTTTTTTAACAAAACAATAGGCGTTCAAAATATGACACTAGTTTGCGGCTTAACCTGTATTTGAAGCATGGAAATTTCCCTCAATAATTTCGCGTATAAAGAGGTTGTAATATCGAATTTAGCAACCCTGTTCTGGAATACGATTTACGTAATTGGGACATGGGTATATGCATGACGTTCAGGTTATCATCGACAGCCTACGCAAATGCAAATTAGTTGTTTCACATATAAACTTTGTGTCCAGAAGTATGAGAAGTATACAGAAGTCAATAGCAGTTTATGTTATTCGCCTTACACTACACCCCGTGTTTTCGCACGTGGAAGGTTTAAATGAATGTCTCAACAATCACCAGTGTCCTGCACACAAAGTCTGCTGTCATAGATCTTCTACTGAGGACCGTGTTTGTCGACACACATGTTTTGGTGAATCTTGTGAATACAATACCGACTGTGGTGGCAGAGGTTTAAAATGCTGTGGCTTTTCCAACAAAAAAACATGTACTTTTAACTGTTTTAACGCGTGTTCCACTCACAGTAATTGCGGAAGGGTGAATATTGTTGCCAATCGTTTCTTAAATTTCTCAACCTAACCAAGTGCGCCAAATCATGTATTGGGCAGTCATGTCGAAGTGATTCCGACTGCGTCCCGGGTGAAATTTGCCAAGTTGAATTTGTCCATTTGAAGAGTTGCGCAATTCCTATACGAAAATCATGTAAAAGGCATGCAGTCTGCACATCGGGTGAGTTTTGCTGTTCTTCTGATAAAAAATGTGCTTCAAACTGTGCTGGAAAATCGTGTACCTTTCGTAGCGATTGTTCATTGGGCGAATCCTGCTGTGAATACAGCAACAAATGTGCTAAAAATTGTAGTGAAAAATTGTATAGAGGAGAAAGATGCGGATCAGGTGAATCGTGGTGTCAATTAAACAGAAAATGTGCTCGTGAATGCGAGTGTGTCGTTAACAGTCATTGTGCGTTTGGCGAATCGTGTTGTCGTTCTAAATGTAAAGCAGGTCAAGATTGTGTCGAGACTGGTATGGCAGGATGGCTCATAGCAGTTATTGGTTTTTCTGCGGTCACTATTGCTTTTGCCATACCTGTTGCAATTTCTGTGTACTATTTACGTCATAGAGGAACCCATTGCTTCTGTCCCCCACGACAACGACAGCAGCAGCAAGAACGACAACAGCAGTTGCAGCGGCGGCAACTACAACCACAACAACAACGACAACGACCTGTTCATTCAGAACAGTCAATGCATGTTACAACATTTTTGATGATGCATCATCAAACACATCCGAATAATCCCCCACCATCATATGAAGAACTCCAGCTATCATATGAAGAACCTCCACCGGCATATGAAGACGTGGTCCAGCGATGAGGCGCCTATTTTTATAATTTGAAAGTAAATAAGGGATTTAAAATAAATATAGACGAACTCAATGATTGATGAATAGATGTATTTTTAAAGGCTGGGTTTTTATCACTTGCAGCCAGTCGACGATACTTTGTGATTCATTGTCAATGACGAACTGAAAAAAAATTTTTTTTTCGACAGAAAACATCTTATGCATCAGTAACCACCAACAATGAAGATCGCTGACCGTCTGCATGCGAGTGACGAAAACCAGGCTCTAAAGTAAAGGAGTGTCAGTAATTCAAAAATTTAATCCGTGTTGCAGATAATCATTAAATGTTAATATCAGTATTAAAATATATACTTTCAATGCAGTTATATGGGTACAATTTCATATACTTTCACATGCAACAACGAATACGAGTCGTACGAGCAAGCATTTTCATCAGGGACGTGTTATTCGAAAGGTGTTTAGCTTAAACGGCGGATAAGTTCAAGTGGAAAACAAAATTATCTTTTTATTGGACAACTGAGATGGAATATTTTAGTATAATTAGTTTAATTTTCAATGGAAGTACATATTTAATGGTAAGATAAAGTTCTATCATTCACAAGATCTATAGGAGTATTTTTACGCATAAGATTAGGAATAACAAAATGCCAATTACTATGCACAACGAACATGTTTGATATCAAAACAAACTCAAGGTATAACCTCCGTATAGCAACAACCGAGATTTCAGCCTTGATAAACCTAATACAAATTTCATGAAAAAAAGGCATAGACTCAGGCAGGCATAAGCAAGAAATTTAGATCTATTCTGTATAATGTATAATTTCATCGACAACAATCATCCCAACGACAACAATCACAACAACGACAACAATCACAACAACGACAACAACATCCGAATAATCCCCCCCACCATCATATGAAGAACTCCAACTATCATATGAAGAACTCCAACTATCATATGAAGAACTCCAACTATCATATGAAGAACCTTCACCAGCATATGAAGACGTGGTGCAGCAATTAACATAACCCCAAAACTAAAATCAACTAACGATGATATATAGTTTAAAATAGCATATTGTTTATATTGGATTTCGCAGTATCGCAGTGTAGCGTTTTTTGGTTACTACATTTCAAAGTAACTACGATGACATAAAACTGATTATAGAAAAGATATCGGAACAAAACAACCGATCTTAATTCGGCGACAAGGAGCCAATTTTCATTAATTTGAAAGTAAATAAATATAGAAGAATTCAAAATATTTGATATTTTTGTCAGTGAAAAGTTCTATAGGGCCTGGTTTTTATCAATCGCAGACAATCGGCGATATATGTAGTCCATTGTCGACAGGTCTCGACAGAACAGTAAAATGTTTCAACAGACAAAACATCTTATGCATCAGTGAACACCGAAATTAAAGATCGCCGACCATCTGCGAGGGACGAAAACTAGGCGCTAAAGGGAGTGTCAGTAATTAAAAATTTAAGCTGTGTTGCAGATAATCGTGTTGTCAATACATTGTGGTCGTTGTTATATATATTGCATCAGTAAAAAATAATTTCATATATACTTTCAATTTTCAAAGCAACTACGGATATGAATGAATATCGAGTAATGAGCATTTTTCTTCTGACCTATATACTAAACGAAAGTAACTATTTTTTACTATTTCTTTCTGATGGTTATACCTTGTGCATAATTTCGCTGTATAATTTCATACATAACGAATAATCAATGGATTATGTCAGCGTAGGCTAGGATTCATGACATCCGTTGTTATTTTTAGCTTCAGCTTCCAAATCGGATTTACGTCATACAGGGAGGAGTATACGACCTGCTCCATGACGACAGATTCTTGCCCACGTCAATGATAAATAGTTGTTCGCATAATTACTCATATAAACTTTGTTGTGAGAAGTATGACATGTCTACAAAAATCTAATTTTATTTTTCTTGCTGTATTGGCCGTTTTTTCGTACAATGAAGGTTTGAATGAATGTTTCCGCGATCGCCAGTGTCTTGGATCAAAAGTCTGCTGTCGTAGATCTTCTACTGAGGACAGTGTTTGCCGATACAGTTGTATTAAAGAATCTTGCGATCACACGTCCGATTGTGGCGGAGGTAGTTTAAGATGTTGTGGTTTAGGTAATAGTAAAACGTGCGCCTTTAATTGTTCTGACCCGTGTTCCTCTCACAATGACTGTATAACGGGTGAATATTGTTGTGGCTCATATCTTAAAAGTGTAAGCAAATGTGCCAAGTCTTGTGTTGGACAGTTGTGTCGATGGAGTCATGGATGTGCGTTGGGTGAAGCCTGCTGTTCCCGTCCCTCTAATACTCCACAAAAATGCAATAGAGTTTGCAGTGGAGCAACGTGTTTGGATGATTTCAACTGCGCCTCCGGTGAGACTTGCCGTGGTGATTTTATTAAGAGATGTGTGACAACCCGTATTGGAAAATCATGTGAAGGGCATGCCGACTGCGCATCGGGTGAATATTGCTGTGCTTCTAACAAGACATGTGGCTTAAACTGTATTGGAAAATTGTGCACCTTGGATAGTGGTTGCGCATCAGGAGAAAAATGTTGTGGTGTTGATAAAAAGCAGTTTGGCAAATGCGCCAAATCATGTCAGGGTCGTGGATGGCCATGCACAAGAAATAGCGACTGTACATCTGATGAATTTTGCTGTCGTTCTGAGAACAAATGTGATTTAAACTGTCTTGGGAAATCCTGCACTCTTCATAGCGACTGTGCATTGGGTGAATCTTGCTGTGAATACAACAACAAATGTGCTCACAATTGTAGAAAAAAATCGCACGGAGGAGAATGCGGCGAAAGATGTAAAGACAGGCAAGATGGCGGTGACGACATTGGTATGGCAAGAGGGATCATAGCAGTTATTGTCGTTTCTGGAACTATTGCTTTTGGTATACCTATTGCCATTTTCGTGTATTATTTACGACGTACAGGAACGTATTGCTGTTGTCCCCCACAACGAGAGCGGGAGTTGCGAGAACAACATCGACAATATCAACAACAGCAACGACAACGTCAAGAACAACAGCAACGACAAGAACAACAACAACAGCAACAACAACAACCTGTTCATCCAGAACAGCAAATGTATGTCACAAATCCAGCATATGAAGAACACCCACCATCATATGAAGAACCCCAACCACCACATGAAGAACCCCAGCCATCGTACGAAGAACCCCCACCAGCATATGAAGAACTCCAACCACCATACGAAGAACCCCAGCCATCATATGATGAACCTCCGCCAGCATATGAAGACGTGATTCAGCAATTATGATAACCCCAAAATTAAGACCCACGATGACATAAAACTGATTATGCAAAGGATCGATTAATAACGACCAATCTATATGGACGTGTAACTATATAATATGATTACATTCACGATCTAACGTTTCGACACTCCGGTCTAGTGTCCTCATCAGGGGTGATCCGATGCTGAAACTCAGGTCCTTATATACTCTCAACATGACGTCACCTATCAATCAGATGTAAATATTCTTTTGGCCGTGAATGTAGTGTATTCTTTGGTCGTGAATGTAATCTTTGTGTGGTGAATTACGTTCATTAATTAAGCAAGAGTAGCGATAATTGCGATGGATGATATACCTGGTTGCCGTGAACTTATTAACTTCAAAAACGTTTCCGCAAATTTTACATCACACGGGGAGAAAAGGGAGTAGACTGAGGGTAGTTGTCTACGAACAAGCAAAAAATGGAAGGTTTAAAGCCACAGGAAACACTTTTAGCTACATATACGTCCCTGGCGGTTTTAGCCTCATAGGTAACTTTAATAAGCCTTCTCATAAATATCAATTATATACGATAGAAATCTCATTACGATTACAATAATACGCGAAATTCTTTTTCCATTTTGGCTCAGCATATATTGATGCAGAGTTCAGAGGGCAATTGCATTTGAGATCGCAATTCTCTTACCCGATATTCAGCATAATGCTATCCCGCAAGGATTATTTCACTCTATCTTGTATAATTATTATACACACAAAATACAAATTCTTATGAAATTACTCACGACTATTGTTGTCCACGTTAGAATACAGACCAGTGTTACCATGTCCATTAACAGGGATTTGTTCGTGCCGACCGTTTCTTCGGATCATAGCTCTTGGGGAAAATATCATTGGGACGAAAGAAATCTTGCCACTGGACCAGATCTCAAAATGAAGAGGAAAACGTTATTAGGAATTTCATTTCCAAACCGTTGATGGACTTCCAACTGGATCTTAGTTTGGTAAAAAAGGATCAGATTCAAGCGTTCAGAGTTTCAACCACGTACGCAAAAGAATTTCTTTGCACTTACTATTGATAACAATGCTCCTTGCCTGTAATTCTGTTGAAATGACAAATTCTGAGGTTGACCGTCACTTGGTGCGCCGTGAATAAAACCACTGGAGAAAATAGGAAGAGAAGGATTGCAAAGAGAGCTTCCGCATGAAATGAGATGCTGAATGTTTGCTTCACCTTGGAACTAAGTCAAATATATTTTCAAGATTCGTCTTGAAGACAGGAATGTAGTCTTGTGTTTTTCCCGTATCATCTAAAAAAGTTCACCATAAAATACAGAAAAGTGACACTTAAAGTACATTGCAAAATAATATCAAATTTTTGGAGCAATCGCATACATATGACAAGTCGGAAACAAAGATACTCCAGTCGTTTGCAAGCTTTTTATGCTAGCAAAACTAGCCCTATATGCACCAGCCAACTTATTCTGGTTTAGATTATACCTTGTGTTCTCTGCCCCGTGCAGGACACGCAGGTATATATAGTCAGTATATTATACATAGGTATAGTCATGTTCAAGTGCATACTAGCTTTACCTTTTAAAATAAGGGCAAGTCTTTCGCCATTCGGATCCCACGCCATATTGCTGACATACCCGCCAATACTTTAATGGACCAAGAATCAGGAGAAGAATCAGGAGAAGAATCAGGAGAAGAATCAGGAGAAGAATCAGGAGAAGAATCAGTACAAAGTAACACAGAGAAATTTATTCAACCCAGGCTTGGCCTAATTATATGGATAAAACCTGCTGAGATACAGCATGCAGGCGGATGTACAGGTATAGTTTGCAGGTGAAAAACGGTATGCAGGTAAGGACCTTGGGAGGGGGAGGGGGAGGGGGGAAACTTCGTGTAAGTAGAGGTACTGTATAAAGACGTAGGGAGAGATACTGATATATGTAAAGATATTGTAAACTCATGCCTGAATCGAATTCTACACAAGTTACATGAATTGTGCTTAGCTGACCTGCAAACATAAACGTTTACCTGACAGTTTTCCCATTCACTTCCCATGAATGTTCGGACAAATCTGCACATTTCACTGCCATTTTAGCACCTCCAATACTAAAATTCTCCATACCTGTAGTTCCTATTAAAATTATAAACAGTGGTATGTCCATGCATGCTGGTATTGTCTAGACTGTATTTTGATAATAATAAAATACGATATATTAGGTATGTATATAATACATCTGATTAAAAACTATGGTTTATACGACGAAAATAGTGTAAATGGTATATTGTATATTTTCTGTTTTAATTTGTATATTTGTCAGTTGTTACATCACATTCGATGTCAGACCTACCTACAGGTTCGCAAAATCTGAGGTAGTATAGGCTTTTTTCTTCGGCAACAGAGAATAACAGAAATTTCCCATCAGGGCTCCAACACGCTGCCTGTGTAACAGAACAGAGTCTATGGAATATTGCATCTCTTTGGGGGATCAATAACACTCTCATACCACTCTCTTAATTGATACATGCCAGGAACGCAAGAATAACTTTTATGGTCGCATGAATTCGATGTATAGCCCGCATCACTTTTTTTCATCAAATTACCTGACAATTCGAGGCCAGATTCGTCCACTTTTCACAGGTCCATCTTTGCGTTTCCCAAACTCTTAATACGCAAAGGAATAAATATCAAATGATCACATGTGTACAAGGATGTATCATTGAACTATATTTTGTACACGGGCAACTTACGATAGCCCGGGCTGTATGTATTGTCAAGCCTAGACTGCAGTTATTTGAATACCTGATAAGTGAAGATGTAGCAGCTACAAATACTTTGGTATCACAAGGAGACCAGGTCACCTGTGATATCGAGCCACCAATGCGATGAAGAGCTGTTCCACTTTCCATGGTTACGTCCCATACCTGCATCATACAATTGCAATTATATCATTACTACAGTGAATGAAGAGTACTGCATGTACTTAACTTAATATATTTGTGCAAATTACAAAATCGAGAAGTACCTTACCATCATTGCTCCACTTGAAGCAGAACCTGACACTAATAATCTTCCACCTGGACTCCATGACATCGAGGTTACGAATGAATGCCCCGGATGTACCAAATGTTGAACTGAGCTCGCTCCTTGTCTTTATGCCAAAAAAGAGAATTTTTTTGCATTTCAATATTATAGTTCCACTCGAGTGCACAAAGTTCCGCACCTAGTGCTCACTTCGTAACAAGCACTATTGTAGCAAGTTCAATAACTCAATCTAAACTTATCATAAGCAATACGTATATGCTGTATCATTATCGATCGACCTCTTTTCCGTCTTAAGGGCTGCTTAATTTCCACTTACGCATTTTTTAAGCGCGGAAAACTTTAAATGCTTCTAAATTTCTATTATCTAACACATGGGCCAACAAATTCATACTAAAATATGCGGACATTTTTACCTGGCTTTTTCAAATATGACATATATAAGGACTTAGACTTTTACGTACGTGTACAAACGTACGTAAAAAGCCTAAGGGCTGCTTTCACTTACACGTTTTTCATACGCACGTACACGCACGTAAAAGTGTAAATCCTTATACATGTTACCTTTGAAAAAATTAAGTGAATAAATCGAAGGAACTTAGTTTTCTGCATATTTTAGTATGACCTAGATGTTAAATAATAAAAATTTAAAAGCATTTTAAATTGTACGTGCGTATAAAAAACGCGTAAGTGTAAAGCAGCCTTAAGTGGAAAGCAGCCCTTATACTTTGAGACAAAGAGAATTCTATGAGTAAAAAATATCACCATGCACACCGTATGGCTGACGAATGTTGATTAATCGTCCAAATCATAATTCCATTTTGACAGCCAACAGCAAGCACTGAAGACGATAACGGCCTGAAACATTGGAAGAAAATATTGAGGATCGTTACAATATGCATGCATGACATTCCAAAGATGCTGTTTTGAAATTGGGCTGGCTCCCGATGCTTGAAAGACGAGACTGGCATCTGCTAAAAGCTGCGTTCAAGGCCTTGAACGATGACCAATGGCCGGAATATGCGAAATTAAAACTATATAAGCCAAGGAAACCTGGTCTCCGTTCCTCTTCGAAAGATTTTCTAGAAACACCTCTCGATAGGGACATATTCCAATATTCCGCAGCTAAATGTTTTAACAAACTACCGCCAGCCCTGAGGGCTGAGAAAAATTTTAGAACTTTCTGTGCTGAAACAAAAACGCTCCTTCTTGATCAGGCAAGAGATCGAGTAGGATAACGCTAACGGTTTTAACCTGTACTCCAGCATGAGAATGTTCCGGACAATTATATGTTCTTTCTAATTAATTATAACAACTAATTGTAGTATAGATATTTTACTTTGTATTAATCAATTATAGTATAGGCATATTGTAGATGAAGAGCCATGTAAATGGAAGGCTACAATAAATTCGTTATTATTATTATTATTATTATTATTATTATTATTATTATTATTATTATTATTATTATTATGATGCATACATAGTTTGTCCCGGTGAGGAGACGTGAATACATACTGTATATATATCGGGCAAGTAAAATAATCAGCAATAAGTGTAATATAAGTATAATTTTGCTTGTAGGTACACCACGTAAGTATTTAATACTGCAAAGCTTTCGGTCCGTTAACCCGGGCCTTCATCAGTGCTATTACCTGAATACACCACATTTACACGTCAATTATAATATGTATTATTATTATTATGTATTCAGGTAATTGCACTGATGAATGCCCAGGTTAACGGACGTGTACTCACAAGCTAAATTATACTTATCGACTGTCACCATGCAAACATGTATACAAGAATATTAAGTGTAATATAGTTATATATGTCATTTCTATTATAGCTACGGTATTTTGTCTTTGCATGAGGACTCAAAAAAGAAATGCAATATTAACATGTTGTTTGAGCTGCATGATAAAACATATGTCATATATATGCCAAAATTACGACGAGTAGTTTCTTTAAATAGTTTATCCCCAAGAAATAAAACCAAGGTTCGTCCTCTTGCATTTTTTCCCATCGTTAATAACCTTCGTTATGGGCAATGATAATTAGCTACTAGAAATTGTCAAATATTGAAAGACGTTGTGGTTGTTTCGCAATGACTTCGCGCATTTTAAAGTGTGTTGCAGACAGCCGGCGAACAATCGTTACAGTTATAAACGTCGTATAGCTATATATACTTTATTACCTCCAAGCGCAACAGGAAACAGCTTTCTGGTATCTGTTGTTTAAAAGTTTTGTAAGACCCCTAAAAGCGTCAAATGATTTTATATATAATCACGGTCAATGTACGAATATTACAAATATGCATGTAAATTACTGTAAATATGTTTTCGTGCGGCACAATTTGGTTTGAAATATCCAAAGCAGTTTATTGTTCGCTAAAAAACTACGTGCAATTTGGGTGAAATAGCTCTTTAATTATTACCTTTTAACAGCGAAGATCCTTATTGAATCATCCTGCAATAATTCGTACATTTTTAATTTATATTAATTAAACATCATGACTTATCAAGAGTGTATTATCTCAGACTCAGTGCATGGTCAATTATCATCTCCCTCCGCTCTATTTATGCAGCCAGGTACTGCAAATTATGCAAATGAAGATGTACCTCAAGACCAACAGCAAACTTGGCCAAATGTGGGTGCCATGCAAAGGCTTTGATAGGTCCTCTGCATTCACTGTCAATAAATGATTGAAAAATACATAGATATACTGTAGCTAAAACTGCACAATATATTCATGAATCATGCGAAGTTTGCCAAACAGCAAAGGTGAGATGGTATTAAGTTGATCTCACCTTGAAAATTCAGATTCAAGATGTTCTTGGTTCTATATATAAATGTCAAGAAATGCTCTATATGCAGTATTTCATAGTCTGTCAGATTGGCCACAGTAATAAAACTAATTACTACTAACTATATGATGAAGAGATTGATGTACTTTCATAGGTTTATGTAATTGTACTGATAATAGTTACTGACAATATGCTATAGCGATAAATTTTGAGTTCACTGACTGGACAGTGTCCTACCTGTTTCCCGAAAACAAATTTTTCTGAAAAATTTTCAACCCATTTGATAAATGCGAAAAGACATTTCGAAACAGAGGAAATGGCCAATGGGACTATATATAACACAAATACAATAACAGAAAAATTCACCATCATAATAGGATTGCCAGAGATATTATACTAAATTAAGTTATATACACATGCAGCAATCAAGGGAGGCTCAGCCATTAAACTTGTGCATGGTTAGAGCTGTTATAATAATGGTAATTATATTTGCCACCTTAGAAGACATTCCAACCCACTAATTAACTATCCTATGTCAAACTTTTTCACTTAATTGTATGATTTTAATACCATACAGCAGGTACTGCTCAAAAGTAAGTTAACAGAAAACATTCCAGAATGTACTAAAACTAATGTCTGACAGGAGATTAAAGCATACCTTCATTAGACTCTGTTTGACTTAATTCTTCCAAAACACCATTAAAGCCTTCTGATAACCTAAATATGGCAAAATCAATATATATAATTTCACTCCACCAGAGTGGAATGCTTAGCACATCGGGGACTGAGACTGTTAATAATATAAATCATAGTATTTTACCATATATTATATAATTTTTGTGACAACGACTCTTCCACAGCAAGGAAAGGTGACTCTGAGTAATCTCTTGCAAGATTTGTTGGCATTTTTAAGGGATCTTCTGATGCTAAGATTTGATCAAATCTTCCATCCTATCAAGTAAAACAGAAAAATCAGTATCTGCATTTGCCATATTCTAGCTAGGCTTTCTTTCACATAATTAATTGCAACTGAACTCTAGAGGCTTGAATCTTGGCTGTGGTATACTAGATGGCTGAAGCACATTTGGTTTATTAACAGATGAAATACGTTTCTTTGGTGTCAATTACCTGTCCGAACGTATACAAACATGGTTGCAGCTCCCTCGGGTTCTCACCAACAAGAAAGTTAGAATTGTATTCGCTTATTGTAACTGTATCAAGATCATGAAGATAAGGTGCAGGGAATACAGCTAAACTTGACATTTTCTTCAATCAGAATTTACTCAATTTGTCCGATTCACAGACGAGAAAACAGACTATATTAAAACATACATCCTAAGAGCCTTTGTTTCAAAGTTTTAAAACAATTTTATTTTCCAATTTCGATGTGTGATCGAAGAATTTCGATGGAACTTGAATTTCCCACAACTGCTTGGTAGCCTTGCCTCCGCATTAATTAGTTTGTGTCACTTTCACTTTTCAGAATTCCTGATAAAATTGGGATTTGCACAGGAATTTTGGATGTTGGAAAAAAAATGATGACTCAAAGAAAATTAGCTACATGCGTGAACCGTCTGTTGAAAGCCTGATAAACACCAATATTTCTTCACGGAATTGCTTTAAGCATTACTGCGGTAACCTATTTTTGTACTAGTAAGTATTTCTACCGGATCATTCGGTTTTGACGGTTTAATACTTTCAAAATAGAACGAAATGTGCAGAAGGGAATTTTTCGGCTGGATTAGGAATCTTCCCGCGCATACTAAGGAATTCTTGGTATTTGTAAGATAAAAGAACCAAAAACCTCACAAGAAAAATCTCACAAGAATGCTTTCACTGTATGTTCCTGTAATTATTTTTTAGGGATATTTGGACGTACCAGATTGTTCTGTGTCTCAAAATGAACGTCTATTGTTCATGTTTATCGCGTGTGTTGTTATGCGTTGAATTAATGTAACGTATATGCGTTGGCATTCTCTTTGTGGCTTCCGGTGATGAGAAAAGATGGCCGACATTCTCAGTCGAGAAAGACAAACAGCATCGGCTTCTCTAAAGGCACAATATGGAACAGAAGTCGGTAAAGCAAAATTAAATTCCGTGCTAAAGACGCTTCTTAATCCTGACAAAAGTTTCACCAATGACATTAAAGATTGGTGCAAATGGTTGATTGCTGGAGGCGAATGTCCAGATGTGTTTCTGAAAAAGTTACGAGATTATGATAGTTCACGGACTTGTGGCTTAGTGTGGCACAAGAATTTTGTTGCTTATCGATGCCGAGACTGTGGTACATCACCTTGTATGTCGATATGTGCTGATTGTTTTCATGGTGGGGATCACAAAGGACATGATTATAACATGTTTAGAAGCCACTCTGGTGGTGCTTGTGACTGTGGTGATGAAAATGTTATGAAGAAAGAAGGGTAGGTATATATTTTATGCCTCACATGCCAAGCAGCAATGATTAATGGTATATACTGTTTCTTTAAAAGCTAGTGTGGATCATCTTTATATAGTTCATTAGATTTAGATTCATATGAAATATTAGATTAATTCAACTCAAATTGGATGGTGTTTGCTACTAACACAGAATTGTGTTTTTATATAAGTAGACATGCTTAGTGTATATAATAGGTAGGTATGTTGTTTTATATTTTATTATAATCTTCATCAGCAACATCACCATCATTTTTCAAAATTTCAAAATTTGCTCCAAAATACAGTAGGCTAATATCATTCAGAACTTTCTGGAATTATCTACATTCAGCAATACAATGCATTTCATATTATTAAAATATTAGTTCAACAATTTCCTGAAATATTTTATACTGTAAACTCTCTGAATCAACTCATAAATGGGAACAAATTAATTGCCTAAGACTTTTCAAATTTGTTTATTGCTATTACTGTGATGATTTTTTTAGATTTTTCCATTACACTGTTTCCATTACAATGTGTTATGTTCTAGTGCTTCAAAACACCCTTTTTTCTTTGTTTTGCTTTATATTAAAGTGTAATCTGTTTAGTAACCTGATTCTATAACCTGATATATATTGTTAGGTTTTGTTCTTCCCATGGTAATAACATATCATCGACTTCATGTCCTCCTAAAGATGTGCTGTACCTACCGAGAGCTGTGATTACTCATCTCTTTAAAAGACTGTATAAAGAAGTGAATACACTTCAGAATGCAGGTATATATTACTGTATTGTTGTAAACATTCCAAGCATCCTTGTGTAGAGTGATGAACAAATTCTTCATTCACTTCATCCATTTTTTTTTCTGTTTTTTCAATTTCACCACTCTCCATTCCAATTATGTACAGTAGCTAATTTTCTGTTTTTAATTCTAATCAAATACTGCATTCAAACACATGTAACATGCATGTACACCATTAAGGTGTGATCTGATAAACATTCATCTTCTTCTTATACTAATTTAAATACTCTTTTTAAATTGAAGATTCAATTTTATCTGGCAATGATGATATTGATGAGATAGTGGATTTTTTACAAGAATTATGCGAAGGAGAAGTGCTACGTGGTATAACTTGTGAGACAATCATAGGAGAATGTTTGGATATAAATCAGTCTAATCAGGAATTAAGACATGTTGAGAGGGAACAATCTTCGTTACATTTTTCACCAACAGTGTACAGAAGGGAAGAATGTTGTGAACGAGAAGCAACAAGTGTTTTAGACTTATTGCTAGATCTTGTTATTAAGTTGGATTTTCCAGAGAAATTGGTCACCTTTCTTCTCCAACTATTGCCCAATCAAGAATACAAGGTACGGGTGCAGTATGCATTACCATGTTTCATACAATATTGTTTTCTCTGACTTGGAATCAAGTGTAGTAAACAAGCTGCAATAACGTTATTATGAAATTACGAAATAACAATAAGAACATTATTGTGAGAAAAAAATTGAAAAGCAAATGTTTTAAATGAGGGCAAGCCACTTGATAAATGGGCCAATACGATCGTAGGTCGAACCTTCGAAAGTCTCTTTGTCTATTTTTAGACAGTTGCTATGCCACACCTCGTTAGAACTTAGAAGTTATTAGAAGACCTGCTTCGCTTCTTTCTGAGAATTATTTTAGAACGTATCTCTAACTCTATTTCTGTGCCGTTTTGGCTTTGCTTTGCAAAATACCAGCAGAAAGTGACATAAAAAGGTGGCACAAAAACATGTTTTTATGGGTTTATGTAACGGTATTCGTGTGAACAGGTTCTACATAAGACCCCGTCTAGGGAGGTCGTGAGTCGAATTTTAGGTTCAACGAGTAAAGAAAAACGTTTTCCTCCTCAAGAAAGAAGTAAAATGAGCTCTAAAGCCTGGTTGTCATATGTCACAGACAGTTGGCGACGTATTGTTTGTGGTCGGTGAGGAAGAAAATTTATACAAAATAACAAAGCACTTTATTCTCCAGTGATCAGTGACCGACAATAGCCATCGCAGACCGTCGATGACATATGAGAACCAGGCTTAATGCTGAGCAAATAGCATGCAAATATTAGATCATATCAGAAATATTAACGTTTGTCATGTCATAATAAATTGATATTTCTGTGAATTTTTGTAAGTATGAGCAGATGTGAATGTTAGACGTGGCTTACGTTCACTTGTAAGTGTCGTGAAGACGTCAAGGTTGCTCATGTAATATTTTCATGCGTGTGCAGTCAACAATGACCGATTTGATCTGTTAGGCCTGGTGCTCATATGTCGCCGACAGTCGGCGATGTATTGTTTGTGGTCGGTGACGAAGAAAATTTATAGAAAATAACATTTGAAGCACTTTATTCTCCAGTCATCGCCGACCGTCGGTGACATATGAGAACCAAGCTTAAAGACAAATTTACATACGACAAAATGGATTTTAGATTTTTTTAATGGCTTCTTAATTTGGCCTTGATGGGCTGGTTAATATGAATACCTCTTTCCAAGACGCTAAAGATAACTTGTAGTAGGCACACTACAAACTAAATAGATAATTGAATGTGCTGTGTCTATTTCTTCCGCCTGGATACGAGGTTGTCCACAATTAGAATATTTTCAACAAGGTAAAGGACAATTTACTGAATTTGTTGTTGTTTTTTAACTAGGTTGCTTTCACCCAAAAATTTTGTCAAAAGTACCAGGAAATTGGGAAATTACTAACGCTGTGCACAACCTTGCAAGAGGTGGAACAACTTTCGAATAGTGTTGTACATATTAGTGTCCAACTATTCAGTAATCAGACTCTTGTGACAAAAATGGTTCAAGAACAAAATTTACTACATGTCATGGTGAAAGTTTTGTTAGAAATGATGAGAACAACGTTAGAGCCGATGAGGGTTAATGGTAAGTCAGTTTTCCTTTTCTTCCTTTGAGGCGAGGCTAAAGCTGGCTATTTTTTGTCTAAGCTTTCAGCATGACAAGCTAGAGTTGTTGTCCTCGGACCTGTTGTTTGAAACCCGATTAGCGCCAACCCCCGGGTTAGAATTTAGTACCTTGCCAAATATGATCTCAATTACACCAGGGAAGATTACAGAAATAACTTATTTAACCTCATAACTTGATAAATAACTGTTGCAAAGTGTGATTTGTAGATCTTATCTAACCGTCTTAATATCGTCTTTGTTATTATAGGTCAAATAGTAAACCATTTGGTTACCAACTGCGACAAGGCTGTGATTAAGTTTCATTGTTACTGGCCAGTGATCAGCGATTTAATCAATGTTGTCACTCATCATAAGATTGCCTACATTTTTATGAATGACCTTGAATTACTTGAAAAGTGGATGAATTTCATGGCGTGTCTTACAGGTGGGAAGGGTTTCCATCACTGACCTATCTAAGTCAGTGGTTTCCAGCTAAATTTCAGTTTTCCATACATTAGGCGCACATTTCAGTTTTCCATACTTTGGGCACATTTGTATTTGTATAGGTAATAGCATGGTTTCGAGTGCAATTTGGAAAAAACATGCACGAGTGAGTCTTTGAAAAACTCACGAGTGCATGTTTTTCCAAATCGCACGAGAATCTATGCTATTACATATTAATAATATACAATTATACTTCGTATCTTTAATTTATTTAAAGACACACCACTCAGGAGCATTTAAAAAACGTCTTAAAGAAATCAGCACTGGGATTTCCTTTTCTTGGCACTGGGATTTCCTAAAAATTGCACTGCTCTAAACCAATCAGAATTAAGAAATTTCTCATGTATATTATTAACATGTATATATGATGTGAAAAGTGCATTTAAAGGCCTCTATATGCGTTTGGGTTTGTTAGAATCCAATTCTCCTTTTGAGTTATGCAATTTTACACAGCGTAGCAAGAAATGCACTTTTTGTTAAACACTAGCCAATGGCAAGTATACTATGGCAAGTGCCAAAGCCAGTAGACCTAAGTATACAATTGTTAATCTTTTAAAAGGTATGAACCGTAACGAACGTGTTGTAACTGAGCACATCAAATATGAGCCAACTACGTACAATGCTGCCTACTTCATTGAAATAGAGGCTGCTTCCTCTCCTATGTGGAGTCTCATTGCTGCTTCATCGGGCTTGGTAAGAGATAATGGAAATTATTGGATTTTTATCTCGTTTGTTAAAGCCATAGGAAGGACACATATAGGTAGTCTAGACGCCGAAAATAACTTAACAGATATGACAATTTGGAAATTCCAATAAGGCTTAATCCGGATTAAGGCTGTTTTCCACTTACGCGTTTTTCACACGCACGTACACGCACGTAAAAGTCTCCTTATACATGTTACCTTTGAAAAAACTAAGTGAATAAATTGAAGTAACTTAGTTTTCTGCATATTTTAGTATGCATTAGTTGACCTAGATGTTAAATAATAAAAATTTGAAAGCATTTAAAATTTTCCTTACGTGTACGTGCGTATAAAAAACGCTTAAGTGGAAAGCAGCCTTTAAAGTCATCACATGAAATGCGCTCTGTTTAAATCACTCTCCATGATTTTTTTTAGAATGACAAAACATGCTTGTTAAATGTCATCCGGCAAGCATCGCTGGCCTTGGCCCGTTGGCAAACAAACGTCGGTCTTCAGGTAAAATCCAGAGAAATAAAACAAGGTTTGGTATGTTGGGCAAATTTAAGAAAATGAGCCTGCAACCTTTTCATTTAACTCACTTGCAATAATTTCAATCACTACTTCAGCCAGACTACTTTAGATCGATGAAAAACAACAATTCTGATTAATTTATCTGTCTAGAACTTACTCAAACACAGTATACGTAAGAGAAACGTATGTGAGATAAATTCATTTTCTATTCACAGCCTTCAAGAGCTGAGGTCAGTTTTCACCTCCCGTTACTTCGCTATTTTTCTGGATTCGTCAAACAGGTACTTCTTTCTAACTTATAATTTCGTAATTTACCCACTTTTATTTCAGGCAACATCACTCCAATCGTCAATCATCATTAATAATAATACATATAAAAAGTTCATATTTATTAAGAAAGTTGTTTTCGTATTTGTACCAACTAGGCAATGTTGCAGTTCAATATGAATTTTGAAGATTTTCAATTTGATCTTTGTCTTCTGACCAAGTTGCTAGAGTGGCCAGTGTGCATACAGGTACACCTATACGCATGTTTTTGTGCCATTTTTCCATCAGTTCCAAACTGTTCTTTCAGTAAAACAGTGTTCAACTTATTTCAAAACGACATCATCGCATGGTTCATGTATGTCTCATATTTTGACACAGGCTGCTGTTTGTGAGATCAGAGCTGGTATGTGGACTCGCAATGGTAACCAGATTCAAGCACAGAGCGCCTGGTATCATCAATGTCATTTCTCAAACTCAATGCTCGACTTGGACATTTTCTTTCTTCAGGTAATATTTTCTTTCTTCTGATATTTATCACGTCATTACGATGACCCATTTTGACATGCCATTCTGAATACTTGGTTGTTTATTATGATAGATATGTGCCGCACAATTGGAACCGGAATACTTTCTCGATGTTCTGCTTGAGAGGTAGCTAAGTTAGGAGTAGCTGCAACTCGTTTTTCATGCACCAGTGAATGTGTATTAAACATTCATCTATGCACTCGCATTTGTCTTTCAATGCTCTGTCTTTCCAAGCGAGCTTCTAGAAAGTGGGTATACTTCAATTTTATAATTAGAGAGCGAAATTTTGATCTTATATATTGTGCACGTATTGTATCGCTATATGCAGATTTCGTGTTGAACATTGGTTTACGTTTCCGAGTGAACTCGAGTCGTGTTCTCCTGGTATTGACGATGATAACAAAGAAATGATGGTGGAGGGTGTACTCTCCTTGATCATAACACTCTTAAGCTGCAGACTTCATTTTGGTATGACCAAGTTCATAATATATTCATTGCTTTTATTGTTGCTGCTCAGCATGATTGCTTGAGGTTGTGAATGTAATAAAGTTGGGTTCTTATTTGTTAAAGGAATGACTGTGGAAGAAACATTACGTCTGGAAATGGTTACTCTCTTGTGTTTTGCTGATAAAACACATAGCCAACTTGTTGATCTAATATCCTTTTAAATATCTTGTTTTAAACAATATAATAACTAAATCAGGATTATTCACGATTCCACACAAAATGATTATGTGCTTGAAAAGAGCATGTTCCTAAACTATGAAATGAATACCCTGATAAAAGGTTAACTTATGTTTTTTCCTTAACTTTGTCACGTACCAGAGCGATACGGTCAAACAATGAATGCCCAACTTTTTGAAAAGATTTTAAAAGAGGTACAAGCGTTATCTATATGCTTCTTTTTGTACCAAAAAAACCATGCATGAGTGAGTACAAATTGTCGGTACCTGGTGAAAAGAGAATATCCGGCATATACCCGGGGCTTTATAGCGCTATCCAATCATCGTATGACCGGTGCCATTGGAGAAAGCAATTTCCACCCTAATGACCATTGTTCATAAATACACATTTTGAAATTTGGTTTTATGTACTGTAAAATATATCTTTCGCTTTTAGATCTCTGATTACAAACATCCAGGTTGTGACAGCAACGGAATGCAGCAGGGAATGTATACGTTGAAATCTGAATATTGGGAAACTCATTTTGATCCAGTCCATGCTATATTGAGAGCCTTCAATAGACGGCAATTCCAGTCGGCAATGGAGCGATATACGACACAGTGAGTGTCCAGCATTTGATTTTGTTAGGAATCAAGTTTTCCCATCCAATTCGTAAGCCAATTGCCATGATTTCAGTGCAATAGATTCGATATTATTCTTAATCATCATTCTTTTCCTAGTTTACGACAGCAAAATTCCTGCTATATGACGTCATCATGGCCACCATTTCGGCCTCTAACACCAGTCCCCAAATCATTCAATGGATTATCCAGGTACAGAAAGAGTGTTGAAGCGGATCTTTCAGTATGAAAAATAATATTTCCCATTTTGCTTGATTGTGATAAACTCAAACGATGGATTTTCATATCAATGTTAGATTGCTTCATTGCAAGAAATTACATCGGATGCTGTACCTAATATTGTATAAGGTATTTATGCAAAATGTGAATTGTATTGTTTTAGTCTCAGTTGTGTCAAATGTGTGGCGTGCATGTGTGTGTGTGTCGATTCTTAAAATGTGCCTCCGTGTGTTGTATTTAAATTTACTGAACGTTCTCTTTTCAACATAGGCCACAACAAATGTTACTTCATTATCAGAGCCCATAGTTTATATGACAGTCCATCTAACAGCGTTAGCAGTTCAGTCATCTCCCTCATGTCTTCAAATGGTAAGCTATGGTACTGGTAACAGTGTTGTAAATTGCATACAGTCGTTTTTCGCTGTTTTGAGAAGCTATATGTGTTTGTTTGTTCGTTTTTCTTTAGTTACCACGAGCCTATCAACCTTCATTAAGAGATAGAAATGACACTGGTTCTGTTATCGTAACAAGATGTTTACACTTTTTGGATCGACATGGTTAGTCGGAACGTCAACATTCTTTATTTTTTGTCTTATTCAAATACGTTGTAATGGATAAACCATCATGTGTTTATAAGCTCTAATGTGATTATAATACAGCATGAAAGCTAGAATCAAAATGAGCCGATTGTAAATAAACCAGTGCATGTTTGTAATAGCAAGCACGCCGACTACAAATTTTGCTCTTTATAGGTCGACGCGTGAAAAATCTTCATGTGAACGAAGATTACAAAGAAATTAACGAGACGTTATTAACAGACCTTATGTATGGTTAGTACTTAGCAGTATATACATTTATAATGCAATCAAGTAAAGATCAACTTATAGACAACGGCGCAGCCAATTTTTTGTTCTTGCCATGTCCCGTCTTCCGTTCATGCCATGTTGGTTACTGTAGAAACATTTTCTCGCGAGCGTTAATTATACAGTTACTTCGTCTTTCTTTCCTCTCAAGCGACTCAACTTCGCGGTTACGATGACCTCCAAACTTCGTTTGTTTAGATCCTGGGTTAGTTCTGGATATTAGGACGACATCAGTGCGTGAAGTCTCTCTCATACTGGGACACACCCTGCATTACAGATTAGATCCTCCAATATTTGCTACGATATTGCCATATATGAATACTGTACTGAGTCGTGCTTTGAGTAAGTTGGTCATTTTTGTATGTGTTGTTATAACATGCATAACCAAAAAATATAACGTGTCCAAAGTTTTAAATATCGACGGGGTGAATATAAATATGTTTTATAGCTTACATTACGTAATTGTCGATCTATCAATCAATAACAATCTATCGATTGTTTTTATGTTGTAGATAATTCATGCTCTCAACCAGAGAGAGACTCGCAATTACAGCATATTCAATATTTGCTGGAAACTCTTCCTGCCTACAGATACAACATGGCCAAGAGCTTGATTTCTTATTTAATAAGATATATTGAGAAGGAGCAAATTTCCATGAAGAATCTTTCGCTTATATGTGACGACTCACAGGTATTTGCCTTTAGTTTCTGTCCCTGTAACTCTTCGGTAAAGATTCCTACACAGAAAAGGTACTTCTGTGAGGCGCTTTACGGTTCCCATATACCTTTAAAAAAAAGCGATCGCGGAAAATCAATCAGTCGAAATTTTGCATTGAATAGAAATCCCCGCTTATACATTCTTTCGCTCCAGTTTTAATTCCAAGGCTATAACTTTAATGTAAAATATTTCGTATATTTGAATGTGATTTTTTTCTTCCAATTTTGAAGCCACTAGAGTTGACTATGCTGTTCTCGTTCCTTATCAAGTACCACGAGAAATTATTCCGGGTTTGTTCTTAGTTTCTTTGCTCGCAACCATTCTTATTTTCACCACCATCTCCTGGGTATTATAAGCAGATCTAAGACTTTGTGTACACGGTAACGTTTTGGAGAGTTCTCATTTTTGTTTTCCTTGCATCCCTTTGCATCATTTAGTTTCTCTTTTCTCTGCAAACACACCGCTGACGCGCCCTTATTTTCTTCTAGGTCTATCGACGTTGTGATGATCTTCCTAGAGATATTTCCAGGCTTGAATTTCCTTCAGATTATCTGGTAGACAATATACGACACGAACCAAGAATAACGCCAGAGTTAGCCAGCATGTTAAATTTATACAGTCAAGGTACAAACTAAATGTGATCTCAAATAGATCTTTGTTTTTGAACTTCCGTATCCCTAATATCCCTTCACTCATTCATATCCCTCATCGAGTGAGCTAAGCATTACTGTATTCTATTTAAAAATTATAAAAATTGTATCTTTCATACGCACCATTTAAAATAACAAGAATATTTTTGTATTTTATTTGTTAGACAGTTTCGAAGAAAAGCAAAGGTCCTTGGCTTCAACGACTTCTGTAGTTTCTACTGATTCAAGTATGCAGTGTATGGTAGACGAGTTCATGGAGATCACACATATTTCAAGAGGTGAAGAATCTCCACATATTCTTCTCTCGATGTGTGCTTTTCTGAGATAAAATACGATATGGGTTTCTTTTTCAGAACTGGCCGTGTGCTTTCTTCAGAAATACGAACAGAACCTGGAGATAGCAGTAAATATTTTTCTAGAAAACTCTTCATCCTTCACTGAAAGCACAGTATCCAGTGGTTCTTGCATAGCAATGGATGTTGATGGCGCTCATGGTGTTGATAGTAACCAGGGTCCTGTGGTAAAGATTTCGTCCCAAATTTGTAGCATGGAAAGTGAGCTGGAAAGTAGCAACTGTAGTAAGTTGAGATACTAAATATTGACTGCAATTTCAGATTAAACCTCAATCATGCACCTCAATAGATCTGGTCAGAGCATTGCACCAAAATGGCATGCTGCAAAAGAATGTGAAAGTATATAATATCTATTTCAGTTGCTCCTGATTAGGTCCACATGATTTATACAAATTACTATTAATTCTCTCGAACATACAAGGTGTCGTTTTTCGTAACCGCTCCTGGTTGGCGCAGCATATAATTTGATTCCTATTTCTAGGTTTACTAGAAAATCCAGACGATTGCCCATCAAGCGCTGGCGTTTTGAACTACAGTATATTGTCTCTACTAATGAAACTAAAGAGTGTTCTTCAGATGACCGTTGCTTCACCCGTGTCACCCCGGTAAGAAATGCTTCATATATATCTGGTTAGACCATTGCATTATAAATTCTGAATACGAAATACATCCTTCGTTGTTTAGGTGCCCTCGAGTTCCAGTCGTGAATGATGGTGTGAAAAAAATAGACAAATTACTGGAGTTAATTTGCTGTTTAAACTCATCGAACGTGGAAGCGGTTGATAAGCTAGAAACGAAATGTTCATTGAGCCCAACCGATGATATTGAGGATCCACTCCTCAAACAAGAGTTAAAGTAGGTGCACACAGAAGAGTACATTCGTAAATATGTCAGGACAAAATATCCTGTTTGGGATTAACTATACAATTCAACTGCAATTAACATCCAACAGTTTGTTAAATAACAATATGTTTCCTACAATGTATTTATTTGCCGCAGTCTTCTACCTTTAGTATCAATACGTACCACTGACCGTTATAAAATACTTGCTTTGTACTAGCCTGGAATGTAGTTTATTCTTTTCGAAATTTGCTTCTTTTCTATTTTCAATCCTGCCCTACTTACTATGAGGACAGCTCTATGCAAATGGAAAGCCTTGATGTTTATTTTAGGAAAAAAAGAGCGGAGGAATCCCGAAAAAGAGCGTTGGATGAATGTCGACGACTGCAGGAGTCTTTCCTTCAAAAGCACTGTCCAGGTGCTGTGAAGTGTGAACTATTTTGACATTGTATTTTTTCGCCTTATGATATTCCTGCCTAATGGTGATAAAAGTTCGTTGACATTTACGTAAATAAGATTCAGTTCATCATCCCAAGGCCACAAATCAGAACTAGCAAAGTACATGTCAAGGGAAATCATATCATCAAGATATTATGTGATTGCATAGGCCGAAAAAGTGGGGGTAACAGGGACCTTGCCCCAATTTGCCAATCTCTGTATGAATTTGTAAGCAATGTTTTCAACCGCAGCACCTGGTCCATTGTTGTATCAGTCTTGGATAAGAATGAACTGACTGTAAGTTAATGTTTTTTTATCAGGTACAAGCCGTGGTGCGGGTGGTGAATTAAGGTTTCCTGAGAGTAAAGTGGAATTATTTGAATGTGCAATATGTAATCAAAGCGTTTCGTCAACTGAAGAAGAACCTGTTGGCTATGTCGCATTCCTTCAATCAGGAACCGGTAAGCACTGAACTTCATGTAAGACACCGTGAAATTAAGAATTTTCTTGGAGACTGGAATAATATTTTTGTTTGCCGAAATGTCTATTTTATAACTGAACAACAAAATATGAAGTGACATTGCGATGTATTTATGTTTTAGTTTTAAAACATCGCAAAAGATCGGACACATCAAAGCCACCATATGTTTCAAATGAAGGATCATCATCTAGTGAATCATCCTGCTGTGGCTCCATTTATTCTGCAAGACGAAAATTTTTGCTAACATATTTTGAAAAGGTAGGTTTGGATATCGCCCTCTCTTACATCCAGAAGAGATAAGAAAAAGATAAGTTATATTTCATGTCCAAATTACCTTATACCCAGAATAAAGCTACTCAAGCATCTGAACTTGGCATTGATGGTGGTGTTCATATTCAATCTTGTGGTCATTGTCTGCACTTGAAATGTCATCACACCTATCTCCAGTCGCTTAAGGTGGGTCATGTGAACCTATTTCTAAAGACGAAGTGGGAAATTCAAAACGTCTATTCCATCAATTTATCTGATGAATTGACTACAATCCGGTTTAATATTTCTTCTAGGACGAGCGGGCCTCGTTTCATCGACACCAACATGTTTATGATGTTACAAAAGAGGAATTTATTTGCCCCGTTTGTCGGCGTTTAGGAAACGCCATTCTGCCAATATTGCCTTCGGAGGTTATGCCACCGATGTATAGCAGGGATAAGGTATTCTTTCTTTTATCAGATGTGCATGGAGAAGTATTTTTCAAAGTATTTCAAAGGTTGATTGTGGTTATCTCTAATGAATATGTTCGTATTTTTAGGCTGTATGTCATGCAGATGTTCTGCGTGAGTTGGAGGCAACGATGCGGAAATCGTGTAATAATGTACGTTTGGTAGAGTATAATATGAAAATTTTAGCCTCTATAGCGTGGCAATTCTTGCCGCATTCGAAATTACGTTCATCGAGCTTTTGAGAGGGAGCAAGTTACTATATTTACACTGACATCCCACAAGTTGGGACGCAGAACTCCGGTGGTCAGATATAGTGTAATGATAATCTCATCATAATCCACACAGGTGAAAGGCTAATGACAATGAGTTGCGTAGAACCTAATCAAACTTTAAAATCCTTCCAGAACTGGACGAGGTTAACGACAAGTGCTCTGCAACCGAGTGTTTTAACCACGTCCGTGACGTTTCTGGTTGACACAATCAATCGCTTAAAATTGAAAGAAGAACATGACAATATGACGATAGCACAACACAAATTTTCACTCATTCTTGAAACCGCCAGGTACACTTTTCATATTTTCCAGTCTTGTTTTACTAATTAGGATGATCATAACTCGACTACAAAGCATTTCAATGACGTAATAGGGTGAAGAAATATGTTGTGAATGTTGGGATGTATTCAAAATGCTGCGTTGCATACGAGCGAAGAGATCTTTCTTGTTAAATGTTCATCATATTTATCATTTTCAATGGTTCTGTAGATCCAACCTTGAAGCAGAACATATCGCAATGCAAGCTGGAAAGTTATCTTCCACAAGAAAACGTTTTTACGGTAATATTCAAATAACTTTTGCCGTTGTATTTTCTCACATCTCGTAGCATTTGGGCGTCAATTATTTAATTTATTTGTAGGTACATTGTTGCAAACTTTGCAATTCCAATGTCAGACGCATGTTCGTCCACTGTGCCACGTCTTTGCGCGTTTGACCGGAAAACCTGTGGAATGTTACGGGAAGTAAGTTAATAAAGTACTGTGTACAAATCTCGGAATACACTGATGACCGTCGCACGCATGGGTTTCTACCGTCCAGAATACGAAACTTGATTGTTTCGATCTAAGAATGTCACTATGCTGGAGTTAAACCGTGAGGTTCTATTTCAGGTCAGACGACGAAATTCCAGGAAAAGACGTGCCTTTGTTGTTATGGGATTGTGTCTGCTTGCTTCTTCAGCTTGTTTTATCCTGGCCAGCTCCACTTAATCTTAGTAAGTACTCCATAAATAAGCGGAGAAAGCGATTTGTCAGAGCAATGCCTTAAATTACACCCTTTTATCGCAGGAAGTTTTCAATGTTTGGTACAGATTGTTTTCAATGTTGTTCTGGTTCAAGTAAGTTACCAAAATAAATGTTGAAATTAGGCTATTGCAGCTTCTAATATTCCAGCGTCATTCGATGGAGTTGTCCTTCAATGTTAATCGATATTTTAACCAATTATATAGGTATGAAGTTTTACCAAAGCTAAAGTAGTACGATTATTGTTTATTTGCTAGGCGTTTGTGAAAACCTTCTGTGCTCTCACTGAAGACGAAAGAAAGTCATGGAAAGTTTGCGCAAAAAAATGCAAGGTATTTTCCAAAATAATACAACATGGTGTGTTCTGTATTGTAACAGCAAACTATCACAGCTCGTTTCCTCCGTTTATCTCGGTTGATTTTACTTGACAGGGAGTTGGTGTTACTCGTTTGGAAACAGACGCATTGATGGGTTACGTTTGTTCGCATTTGGCCGATAGTAAGTTCTGTCGAGCGACAGAGGAATGTCCTGGGGTGAGTCTTGTAGATCGTACTTTTTTTCTTATGGTTAAGAAGGTTGACGCTAGTCAAAATATACCGTATACCGGGGCTTGCAGACACTGGTCTTAGTGCTTCAAAAATGGTGATTCATTTTTCTTTGTTGTAATTTGTAGATATCGCAATCAGTCTGGTCACCTCATTCAGTTGAAACAACTTTACAGAAACGCTGTCTTCCATTCCTACGACTTGTTTCATCTTTGTCGACGTTATGTTACTCTACTGAATGTTCTGTCACACAAGTTAGTTGCCACTTTCATTGTGTAATGTACCCAGTTTAATCAACCGCTGCAACCCTCTTAAGTTTATCACTATTTTTTTCCTAGGATGATGAAAATGAGTTTTTTTTATTAACTCAATCACTGGCTCTTCATAATGAGACTGTACCAAGTCCATCATTCTCCATCACCGATTGTTTCAAATGGTCACATGAAGCGCCTTTAACGTTGATAAAAACTTGGTGTAAACAATTACGTCATGTCTCTCATCGACACGACTCATTTTCTAAGGTAGCTACAAACAGTGAATATAGTGTGAATCCCAACGGAATTTCATAATAACGTTGCATAAGAAGTTAGAGTTACCTGTCGTCAGTGACAGAATTTGCCTACGTCTAAATCTTTGACTACGTCTAAATCTAAATTTTTTTATCTGGAATTTTTCAGTTTGAAATTTCCGTTTAACAAGTACATATCATGCACTACTTCTGTGCACGTTTTTAGGACTTATTTCCAGGAATGGATGAATGGGAAACACCAAGATTAATGGAATTACCTGAACGCTATTGTCTGTAAGTTTGTTAATCGCAGGAAGCAATGCTTTTTATGTCTGTGGAGAATAGACAGAACATCCCCCTGTAAAGTCCACAATCTTTAACCCTCCGAGTTGAAATCTTGCTGCAATACTGGATAGCATTTGGATAGCGCGGCGCCGTTCACATTGTCATTGGATCTTACTGGTTTTACATCTAATTTTCAGTTTATTTCAAACGTATCGCAAGAAATCGTGTGAAATATGCGAGACAATCCCAGAAGAACCAACGTTGTGTTTAGTATGTGGAGCATTCCTTTGTTTACGAGGCAAATGCTGTGAGCGACAAAATACACGTGAATGTGTAAGGGTAAGTTGACCCTCATCTCTTCATACCGGATTTGATCGTAACCTTTCCGCACGCCCACCTTTAAAGGTGAAAACCAAACAATCTTGTTTTTATCCTAGCATTCCCGGCAATATTTTTAGTGTTTATTCAAGACATGTCGAAAGTTTTTCGGTCTTCGAAAATCTTGGAAGTCTTCGAGGTTTCTCGCGTTTCAACCACGAAGTTCGTCTGCACCGCAGCGGGCAGATCACTGTTTTACGGAGAAATTTTATCTTTTCGTTTTAGCACGCAAAGGAGTGTGGTTATGGCACTGCAGTTTTCCTAATATTAATGTCATCGAGCATATTTGTAATCCGTGGTGAGAAAGCAAGTGTCTGGGGCTCAATATACCTCGATGAATTTGGCGAAGAAGACATCGATTTAAGGTCAGTTGAAACTAGTTGAAGCAATGTAATCTTACGGCTTTATTTTTCCCTTACGAAGGCCCTGCGCAAGAGCCTGGTGAACAGTTCTTATGTTAATGTTAATTGACCATAATTACATTTTCAGAAGAGGCAAGCCTTTATTTTTGTGCCGAGATCGCTATATGAAACTTCAAGAACAATGGATTACTCATAATTTTGACAGTATCTGTAAAACATGGCTGCCACATCATAATAATTTGTAAATTATCATGTTGACATATGTAAAAATTGCATAAATATTTGTGTACAGATTTTCCAAAGTTTCTATGACTATGTATTTTATATTTATAAGAGCATAATTTTGCGTGAAAGATGATATATAATTATTAAATGTGAACGAAGCTTACTACGACGTGTCATGTACTTCATTACGTTAATTAAACTGATTAAACTAATACCCGCTGTGCTAAGCCTGCGTTTTAAACGTTTTGGGGGCATTTCTGAGCCATCTTTGGATTTTTTGGAAAACACGGATACCGCACAAGAAATAAGACACGAGAATAAAATTAAAGTGAACTATACATATTTTCATGTGTTCAAAACGAGCAAACTCAGCCTTAAACAACAGCGCTCGCTTGAGTAATAGATGTTTCAACGCTGTGCTTTTTGCCAACAGTACATGCAAGACTGCAATGCAGCTAGGTTTCTAAATTTCCCGGAGAATGTAGTTGCAAGATTTAAATAAATGAGCACCTGTCTGCACCCGCATGGCGTGTGGCCTCTCTCTAACAATTAATGACTTGCCTGAACGTTATTGATCCTTGGTTGACTTGTTTACGACGATGCTTATCTTTCCAGATGACAACGAGTACCACTTAAGAAAAAAATTTAGTTTGTTTCAGTCAATGGCGGAAACCCACGGATTCACTACGGGCTACATAGGCTGAAGCCTACAGACCTGTGATTTCTGGAGTTTTTGTTTGTTTATCGTGCTTCCTATTTTTCTTCTAAATTGAGCATTGAGTACGTAGATGAGCTGATTTCCTTAACCCAGACATTAATTCAGTTTCATGCTAGCTGATTTCTACTTATTAATATTATTGTTACTCTGAGTTAACAATCCGTGGTTAACTCACTGATCGAGAGTCGTTCTTCAATATTTCCCGGCCTGTAGGCGAACATCCCCGGTCTGTTATTAAACCTGCTAATCTGTACTTCTGCCAGCTTGTTGTACCTTGCATTGTCTTGTTTTTCTTTTTTACTTTTGCATTTTCTGCATACCCAAAATAGCTAGACACCAGTGACTTTCAAAGTATTTGGGGAATCCAAGGTATATAACTCCCACACTTGCTGCCAACGATCTAACATCACTGCAATTGTCGATCTTATTGTCGATTTTCACGAACTGCAATTAATGAAAGAGCGAACATTAGTTACAATCACGGAATTCTGGATGGTTTCAACGTTACTACAAGAAATTATGGCTTAACCATATAATGGTATACTACAGATGACATGTATGTTTACGGGAGCGCGCACGCCTTTGTGCTTTATAGTCTCGGTGGTTTCGCGAGACAAATGAACTCCTGTCGATTCGTGTCCGATAAAGAAGATAATTTAAACTAAAGCTACACAGAGTCCAAATGGTATTGTAAAACACCATTATACAGGCAAAAGTTTAAGGGCTTACACATTTAAAACAAGACGAAGGCTCACGAAGCTTTAGCTATGTCAAGACACTCAGATCTTTAGGAAGTGAATATGTTAAGCCAGAACCTTAACATTAAACAAAGCACGACCTAAACACAACTAATATATCAAACATCACTCACGTTTGCTTTAGGTGAGCAAACGGCCATAATATGAGGGTTTTATTTGAGCTTCTTTCTTTATAAATGTACCGGTCGTTCGATACCACATCTTGGCACAGCGAAAATCGAGTTTCAGTTATTCAGACTCGCCTCGCAAATTAGAACCATTCCTCTTCTTCCTATTGGTCAAATTGTTTCATTCGAACATTGGTCGGATGGTCATACACAAAAGACAATCCAATCTTAAATGATCATAAGGGTGATTAAGGGTGATCGTAACTTCTGAAAATATTAGCCTCAAATAAATAAAGACACCTGGACGCAAATGAATGCACGGTAGATTAAATTTCCGAATTGACCAGAAGAACACAAATTCGCACTAACGGTACCTTGCAGTTTTGACAATCAACCCAACCCTATACACATTTCAGCTTCCCTTTTTAAAAAAGTGAAACGGTTGATGTTTTAGAAAAAGAGCTATGTACATATAAATATAGAACTACATTATAATACTTCTTTTTGAACAATACGTCACGAGTACGATATTGGCCTACTATCCCCGCTCTCCAGGTAAGGTGAATTGACTCCCATGCCTACTGACGTATACATGATGTTTTGTAAGAGGCGATATAAAAAAATGAATGCGCATTACTGATGTTCAGAATTCAAATTTTGAGTACGCTCGCCACCATCCTGGGTACACCAGATTCTGATTGGCTAGATGTGCTCCAGATCTATATATAATCCAGTAAACATGACTAGCCTGGATTCCAGATTTATTCATATTAAAGAAAGTTTCAAACTTTTTCAAGGCTTTTCTCCACGAATTTGTCAAAGTTTTTCATTTCTTTTAAGTACTCCTGCACCATTTCTTGCAATATCTGCGGATACAAACTTTCTAATTTCATCGTTTTCTCGTGGTTACTAACACATGTTTCAACCAAGTTTTTCACAAAATTCTCACAAAATACTTGGCATATATTACGTTCCTACCAAAGATGGAAAATTATAACGTCAGATTACGTCCACGTGCCAGATGCAGAGTGTTCGATACGAAATTTAGTCTCTTTTTGTGAACCGGGTTCAAGGTTACTAAGCGATGGGATTTTGATGAGGCCAAAAACTTAATAAATAAATAATAATGAGTTAATAAATTATAAAGTAGTACAATACCGTTTTAGCGTTTTCTACCATTTGAGGAGATCTATACAGTAAACCTGCACGTCCCAGACCTTCATTCGACAAGGTACTATCAAGAGAGAATAATAAAGACTGTTTACACGAGTTATTGCTGCAATTATCGTCTTTTTGATGGATTCTAACAAATGGAATTGGTCGATGAAAATAACCATAATGCCCAACTGTTAGATGTTTGTGTGAATAATACGCGCTGAAATAAGAGGTTTTGCACGCTTTTAGTAAAATGATAGTCGTTACCGTTCATGTTTCCCTTCAGATTTCTTGGCCTTCTCTGAATCGAGAACTGCTTGCCGTTTTCTAGAACACAGTATTTACAAGAAATCATATTTGTTGATGAGCCCCTAATTAGGGCGAAACAGCTGTCAACAGCTTTCGATAGTAAGATCAAGCACTATCAGCTCAGTCAAAATTGTGACACAATTTTAATAATTTCACTAACACCTATCCACCTACTATACCACCATAATAGCATTGATACCATTTCACCATAACACAATTTCAATAGCATTATTAGCTCACCTATTATCACCAAGTAGAGACAGAAGTCGAGACTGCGGAAGATTTGAAGTCGTGAAATGAGACAACGTCCCAAATAATTTCTCTGCTTTAACAATATCTTCGCCCGTGATCTATTCGTACGGGAAGTTGAAAAATCAGTTGATTGCAACTTCATGTATAGCGAAAATAAAACAGTAGAAACTAGGTTTATATCAGTCAATGCTTTCGACATTTCGTCCTAAACTGTCAACGTAAAGCTGTTATATACAATACCTCCATATCATTCAAGTGATGTAGAGATAGATGCGCTAGCCGAAATAGCGTGTACGGTTTCCAGAGATGAAAGTATGTTACTGGATTATCATCACTGATCGTCAAACATTCCAGATGCTTGACCACGGCCAGGGCATTAATTTGTGGTAAACTCTTAATGTTTGTATTAGAAAATACCAGATTCTAAAAAAAACGGAACAAATGTGGATAATCAGCTTCGTCAAGGGGAACATGTGTATAGAAATTTAGATCTGTATTGTATTCGCGCACAATCTGTGATCTTTATTCACTTTAATAAGGGGCTGTTTACATGAGCCCGGTTACCCGAGATTCAACAAAGCGTGAGATGATGTTGAGGTATTGAAATGAGCAGATAACATGATCCTGGCAGTCGTATAATCACCACAACAATAGCATGTGTTTGTCTGGTGTCATAAAGACTAATTTCAATACCTCAAAGTCCTCTCACGCTTTGTAGAATCTTGGCTAACCGGGCTCACAGCATGTAAACAGCCCCTTTAAGGGTAAAGAACTTGCATGGTAATGAAGTGTATTGTTCATGCAGGTACAAAAACAGGTGAATAACACGGTAATTTGCCGTCTCGTGGTGGGATGAAATTGAAAACGTAGACGCAAAAGCAACTGATCTGTAAACCCAAAATTGATATCGACTTTGGTTACAAGTGTAAAAAAACATGCACTTTCTACCCAGTCAGAAACACTATTATAAATCCACCTGTACAACTGGAAATTTAATTTGTATCTTCCCAAGATGTGGCACGATATCATCAAAATCAATGAACTTGAACACGACATTAGTGACGGTATTAGCAGCTTGCTGTCCCCAGTTACGGTCCAGCGCATCTAATGAACCAGGACCGTATAGATATAACGTCTCCCCTTCCAGTTCAGCAAGATGACAGATGGTTGAGTCAGACACTCCTTCCAGTTGACTATAAAAGAATATCACGTCTAAGTAGCTATATATAATAATTGATGGATAGAAGGGCCTTCTATCCAATAGAAGGGGTCAGAATGTGGGTAAGAGAGTTGCCCTAATCGGGAAGGAGGGATTTTAGTGAAAAATGCATGAGAGGGAAACGGGAACCCATGAATGCGGAGAACATGGTGTATACATTACTACAAGTGCAACATAACTATAAACAACACGAGAGCAGCACTAATTCTTGGGTGCCAGAAGATACCGGATAATACTCTCATCAATAAATTATCATAATTTCATCATATATTCAATTAATATACCTCAACGTTTCTGTCGCGGATGTTTTGTCGTCCAGTGAGGATTTACTATAAAAACGGTCAAAAAACGAAATTATTAAATTAATTGACTGGTTTCAGTCATTTGCCTCATTCATTGTGCGCTATACTATATGAGCAATGTGCGCTCAATTTGACAAACGACTTTAAGTTTAGGTAATACTGTTTCACGAGTTTCATATTTTATCATAATTAGGTTGAGCATCATGAAATATTAGGCAATTTTACAAGTTACGAGAGATGGTAGAAGTATACGCCAGTCACCTGTTTACACTGCCTGGAGAATCAACATGAAACATCTCCCATTGTTTTTGAGCATTGTTTATCGCCATCCTTTTCTTTTCCTGGAGAGATAAAAAAATTGCTTCAACAAGACAATTTGACAGACTATACAAAATCTTCTAAGCGGACGCACGCGAGTGAGGTCGCGAGCGATACCACGGGAGAACCTTGAGAGCTACGAGTATACAACACAAGTTTATATATAGATAATTCTTTCAAAGTCTTATATTATTCTGACATCATGCTGAGGATTAAACGTACAGTATGTTTGTTATTGTAAAGGTAAACGTACAGTGTTTGTTATTGTAAGGATATATGCTATTTCCTTTCACATGAATTCAAGACGTGATTGTTCGTATAATCTAAAATCAATTGTTTTAGCTATATATAGTTTCATTCCACACCGCGATCAACTCTTATCTCCTGATTTACCTTAATATGCGTAATTCTTCCCTGTTCTTTCTTTCTGTCGTCTTCTTTCTTCGAAATCACATTTGCCAGTCTCTTCTCTTCTTCCTGTCACAGTAAGACATCCGGTTAACGTACATAGTACCCGTACTACAGGTTGACAATGGAAGTTTGACGATCACGAGTTTGCATCGTGATTAACAAATTCACCCGCGAAAACAACATTGTTTGTACACCATGAACAGGCGTATGGACTGTATAAGCAACTTACTGTTATTCTTCTCATATCAAATTGACGAAGATTTGGAACATTTCTCAAAACACAATGTTTATAAGACACTTCCAGTGAAAATGGATTTCCATCGATTGACAATTCTGAAAGTGCATTGCATTGTGAAAGACATCTAATGTCATCAAAACTATAAACAAAAGATGGTGAACAGTTAGGTTGGAGTGAGCAATGGAAACGTGTTGGATAAATAATGATCAACAGAAAGTTTATTTTATATTTTGATATAGCAATGTAATTAATTATTGTTTACTGCCCCTTATTTCTTCAATGTGACCACCTACGTCACCTCATTTTGCGCATTACCAAGAGAAAACTCTACTCCTATTTACACCCAATACGTCATCTGATTGGCATTTTCATTTAAAAAAAACTTACACACCTTTGAATTGAGTTGAAACTCAGAAAAAGCCTTTGTAAATTGGGAAGTTGATCTATCTCCGACTATAAAAATATAAAAAAGCAATGAAAAACATCAGTTGGTAAGACGAAATTGTCTCCCGAGATTAAAATGACATGCACGTGCATGGGATTGGGTGTAGAATGATTAAATTATTAACTTACCACAGAAACAATTTTATTTCTTCTCAAATTTAATTCGGCCAATGCTTGCATACCGTGCAGATTTCGAACCACAGAAATGTCATTCCCAGCAAGATTTAGTACTCTCAACTCCGACAGATGATTTAGATTGTCAATGCTTGAAAGCTAGTTAACAGTAATAGAATTAGTTATATCACCTTCAATGCAACAAATTTGCATACGTATGGGAATAAGCAAAATTGTAATGTGAAAATTGACGAAAATTACCTTGTTTCCATGGAGATCCAATACGTCCAGTTTAGTTAACGCATCTAAATTTTCTATTTTCCGTATTCTGTAAGAATAGAAAAATTTGGACTTTCGGTAGTTTATTTATAATACAGTACACTTATACTTTCATTGAGAGCATTTTATGCATATATATATCTATGGTTAAAACATCCACTTGCAATATAGGCTACCTATTTTTTCCAAGCATCAGAACTCTCAGTGATTTCAGAGACGACAAGCCGGATATGCACTCCAAGTGATTATCATAAAAGTCGAGAAATATCAATCTCTTTAGCTGAGATATATTTTCAATCTTGGATATCATATTATGTTGAAAGTTCAAAAGTCGAACGTGATCTTCGCCTTCCAATATTGGACACACGTTTAATTTCCTCCTAAAAGAACAAAAAAACCCAAAAAAATACAACTTGAATAAGATATGAACGAATCTATTGCTTTCAAGTGTTGGATAATCCTGTAATCGAGTTAATATTAAAATATAAACGAAAAACTAAAATCGGAATGCAGATGCAGTTCAATCACTTGAACGTGATCTTAAACAACGCTCAATTATTGGTAATTATTTTTTTACCCCTCTTTCAGTTAAATCAGTGTAATTTCGATAACAAATAGGATTCTTCAATAGCTTCATTTTTGTATACAGCAAAACGTAAAGCATTTTTGCTCATAACTAAGAAAAACTAAAAAGTGCTCTCCCCGGAGTTAGCCTTCCAGTTGACCTATATTGTCATAAGGAGATTGAAAATTTATACCTGTCTAGATTAAGACGATCTGGATTGGTATGGCGATCTTCGGGTAAACGATATACAACAGGAACGCCTGGGGCGGAGGCTGTTTCAGTAAACAATACACGATCACCTACAAATAACATATTGTTTATTTATGATAATTGTGTATTTGCCCATGGGAAGGTTTTTGGAGAACAATCCTATTAACAAAAGGTTGCTGACAGGCGTTAAAATTAAGATGTTTTGGGGCAATTTTCTTTCTTTTAGACGTTATAGTGACCCCGGCCGTAGAACCAAAGACACCTGCTCAATATATTCCTCGTTTATAGTACACTACACATAAATTTCTAGACATCTTTGCAGTATACACAAACATAAGGAAGAGGCTGAATACGCAGTACATTCCAGTCCACCTTTGAGATCAGGCCCTATTAACTACAACTCCACAACAAATGCAACAATAAATCCTCACACTCGACTGAAATAGTACCTACGTAGAAATACATTTGTTATATAAATTCTATTGAACCAAGTCTAGTATACATTTGCATACCAAGAGAAATGTCAGTCCTTGTCACTAAATGGCTAGACTGAATAGCTGGAAGCTTTTCCATCGGATCACCTTTTTTCATCGGATCACATAAACTCGGAAAATATTTCGTAGCATCCAAATTCAAATAACACCTGGAGAAGATTTCCGTGCATCCGATATCTATTCGAAGTTCAACATTTACTCCACGAATACAAACACTACGTCCTTATTGATAACTGCATGTCATTTATTATTTATAAATGTGGTAATTTGCACGAATTAATTCATAACGTTTGCGCCTGACAGGTTCATGAATAAATATAAATAATTATTCTACGACACCTGTTTTCGTGGGAAAAAAATGAGGGAAAATGAGGTTTAAGATATGAAAAGCTCACTACGGGATCGCCCATCCGTTGTCTTCCGTTTAAACGGGATTAATGAGACTAGGTGTTAGTTCTTTACAACCGAATTGTCAGGTAATTAGCTTTACTGTCCAGTGATTTTTTTTTTTAGTAACTAGAGTGATAAAGTTTTCCACATCTCTTTGAATAGGCTCTTAAAAATAGAAAACGAGGCCACACAGCCTGACAGCCATGCATTTCTTTGAAATTGGCCATAATGGTATTACCAACCAGTTATTTAGGAATTATATTAGGGGAATATAAAAAGAAAAAGGAGCAATTTGGGGATCAACCTCGCAAGCTAACGCAGGGATTACTTTGTATCCAAAGACTCATTACGTTTTCCAGCATTAATCAAAAATTAAGTTAATTTCATGTGACTCTTGCAATGGTTTTCAAATCAGTGGAATGAAATTGCAGGCGGAGGTTTTCAAAATGGTCCCCAGTTTTGAAGATGTATTATAATGTGAAAAAAAAAGAACAATTGAACACTTTTAAAACCATTAAACATTTATCGCTAATCCGAATTCTACCAGAAAAGGTTAAACTGAAATAATAGTTGGTGTAAACTCCCCTGTTAAATCGACATTTTGGCTTCCAGTGACTCGACATACATTTCTAGTACATAACTTTATAGTATAACATTTATAATACGTGCGTGCTGATTGGTCGAGAAGCGTGTTTCTATAACAGTATAGAAACACAAGAAACACGGGAATTTGCCCGCCGAACTTGACAAGCGAAGCGATGTAATGAAAAATTGTAATTGAATCGAATTATAATATTTGTACAAAATCTTTTTATTGAGTTATATTGTAAAAGAAATAGAAAATATTTTTTCCTGTGTTTCTATACAGTTATAGAAACACTGGGAGTTTGGGAGAACTCGAAATAACGTGCTGTAATAATCCCACTGATTATTTCTCGTTCTCCCAAACTCCCACGCGTGTTTCTATAACCGTAATTTGTAGAAACGTTCACAGCAAGCAGACGTAGGCTACATAAAAATGATATTAGTATACAGTACCTGGCAATTGTAAATCACTAAAATGTTTATCTTGATTGTTAACGGTGCTATTGTTGGTTCGCTGAGGTAGTTTTACACCGCTATCCTTGTGCTTGATATTGGCAGCCAATGAGAAACTATCAGTCATACTGGCGGGAACAGGATGCAAGATCTGTCTTTGTACTCTATTTAGATCATGAAATGTCTGCGTATTTTGACGTACAAGCTCAGGTGCCTCAGAGCTCTGAACAATGCTAGACTCTAAAATTCGAGAGAATTAAATCAAAATTCAGTTTCTTACTGCGTCAGTATTCCGTCTGAAATACGGCGCCTTATTAATTTAGCCTATTTTTAGTAGCTAAAAGTTTCAAATCAATATCGGTAATTATCAAAACATTAATCGGCACTAATCGGTACAAAAGAGAAGATACCGACAAAAGACTGCATAGTGACGTAAATAATACTACACGACTAACACCGAAAAGATTTGTCAATTGAGATAGGTTTTTTTCGAAGGGTTATATAGTATTGTAGGCTTGTAGCTGTAGTTCGCATGCGAGTAGTTTCATCGACCTGGTTTCATTTATGGTCCCTTTTGGGCTACGTTTTTCGCGCGTTGAACTGACATGATACTTAACAAAACACAACCCTGAATGCACATACCTGTTATCTCAAGTAGATGAAAATATACTATTGCAAAAGTACTATTGCAAAACACTTATTATTGACTCCAAACCAGCGAGGCTTAATATCACTTAGTTGTGTTTATTGTACATGAATAATTAAATATACAATTAAATAATTGCATCCAATCAAATTTCCTAGAAACGTGACATGTATACCCACGTAAATCCTATAGTAAACACTAATTATAAAACACTATTGTGGTTGTAACTCCTCCATTAGACCCTGTTTACCTAGTTTGCATTCTTAGGATGGATCTTGAAAGTTTAACACAACACTTGTAGTCAAGCCGGCATTAACACTGGGGATCAAAGCTGTTTTTTACTGGGATAGATTAACTACGTGGGTGTGGGGAATGTACTCCTGGCAAGTGCAGGAATGGTCCACTCTTCGTTATAGGTGATATATAATAGCATACCCACCATTTTCTGTACTTGGTGAAATCCTGAATCTTGCTGAACAATGAATAATTGGATTGGATACGGAAGGGGTTATCAAAAAATCATTTTCTTGTACAGTTTTTCTTTCTCCAGAATTCTAAAAAAATATTCCGAACAAATCAAACTCTGATAACCTTGCTAAGATGCATTTTGGATATCCATGTTAAATAATTTAGTACAGTATTGTACCAGCTTAGATCGAAACAGAATGGGGTATCTAGACCCCATTCAACCTGACAACAATTTGAGAGTTACTGATGTCAAGGTAATATAAGCATCTACAACTTTCATATAAACAATGCGCTTCTATTTTACAAATTAAGCCACTGGGCTAGAGGAATGCATTCATTTATCAATTTATCATTTATCCCGGGCCGTAACTAGAACGATAATTGGGGGGGTGTTTATTCATATATTAATTTAGTTCTGCCCGACGGGTTTCTTTTGTAAGTGCAATAGCTCACAATGGAAATCCGTCGGGCAGAACTGAATCTATGAATAAACACCCCCCCAATTATTGTTCTAGTTACGGCCCTGCATTTATCATTAAAGGTACATAAATAATGTAAATTAGAGATCTAGCCTATACCTGTCTTGGAGTTGGCCTTTCATTCACTGTAGTTGCATGCGCTTGAAAACTATAATGCAGACCTAGATTGCCAGACTGAGAAGAGTGAAATGTAATTATTATTATAAAGCAACTTTTGGGTGAAAAGGGAAAAGGGGGAAAAGTCAGGTGTGAATTTGTGTGCATTTTTAGGGGAGTCATGCATTGTGAATTGTTACTTGGTTAAAGCTCAAAGACCACTTAATTGGTTCAACTTATCTCCAGAGACTTTCATCTTTGACAAAGAAGAAAAAAAGGTAGTGGATAATTGGCTCCTGGAACAAGTTGCAAGTATATTGAACAAATATATTGCTTGTTAATGCATAAAGTTTAGCGGGTGCATAACTGCATTAGTGATTACCATCAACAAGGTTTAATCTTATGAACTATAGTATATTACTAATCTTTCACTAGACAAATTTTGTTGGATGCTCCTAAACAGTTTCTCTCTTCTTTCTATATTGGTGTTAATATATATGATTCAAAGAAGCTCCTTTGCGTGCATCAGAAAACAAAAAATATCAGTCAGCCAACTAGGGAAAGTTAATAGGGTGGGAAAGAGCCGTGTCACGATTTGACAATTTATTGTGAACCTCTTACAACTTACGTCTTTCTGAACGACGCGGCCAGATTTTGATGTTTTGCTTGGATAATGAAACATGCTTCTTCAAATCCAAATATTAGATATGGTTTTAAAAAACATTTCTATGGAAACTGGCGCCCTATGCGGCGGCCATGTTGTTTAGACATTGTACAAACTCGTCACTGCTCGTGGTAAGATCGTGATATGTTCGGATCTAGTATGGCTTAGTTCCTCAGGGCGTGATCTTTCTTAAATACAGCCCGGTTTAGGAGTTCGGTTCTTTTATTAAGAAGTTTCAACTTTCAACACCAGTGAACTTTGCAGGTACAGGCTATTGTTCCATACCCGAACGCAACCTCGCAAGACTCGGGATGGGTGTAGGCAGAAAACCTGGCTTGTCAGGACTAGTAACTTGCAACAGGATGAAGTTGTTGCATGATTATGGCCACACAATTTTGAATTATGCATAGCGTGTATGGCCAAAGTTGTTAAGTCAGGCAAGAGGCTAGTTACATTGAATAGGTTTTCAAGAAACTTTTTCTAGTTCAAGAGGTTTTTATTTCCAAATCTTAAACAGAACAACCATACAGGAATACACAAAACAGGGACGACAAACACCACACTCGCAGGAGCCGTTTTCAAACAATGTTTTATTTTCATTAAACTTTCAAGACGCCAAAATGAATTGATAACCACAAAATGCTGCAACCTTTGCCAGAGAAGCTAACTTCAACAACGCGTTCTTTTTACGTATTGAATAACCATAAACATTGTGACTGGTTTTAGGTCAAGTAAACTCGAATCCTAACTGTATTTCTTAAATGAATGAAGAATTTTTCGAAAGTTTGTCGTTGATAGTGAAATGAATAAAAGTGATTAAAAATATACTGCGCTATTTTCTGATTAGCTATATACTGAAATCAGCATTTCTTGCAAAGCACAGCAAAATTTAACTGTATTTCAACCATGAAATCAGTTTTGTGTATGTTCGATTGCAAATTAATAAAAAAATTTTCACAGGTTACAAAAGTCAAAGTTCGTTTGCCATCTGTGTTTTGTCATATAAACTTTATTGGCCAATTCGAACCAAATATTTTATTGGAGTACAAATGCAGTACTCAGGTTGACTAAAGACCGTTTTATTGTACTGTTCATCGATTATATTATATTGTTCACAGCATGTTTCCATTGTTACTAGTATACGCATGAATAGGATTATTATTATTACTACCATGTTTTCTTTTCATTATTATTATTAAGTCGTGGAGGCTTGGTATCAAAGAATATTTCAATAGCTCGTTTGAAACAGAACATCATTGACCAGCCGGTCTCTGCCTGAATATCTCGAGCCTGTTGCTTCATAATGGACACAAGCAGACCCAGACCTTGGAAAAATCCAATCACCTAAATCGATAAAACATAGTGGTCATTAATTTGATGCTAAAACTGACTTACAAGTTTTTACTATACATGCAAAGATAATTTACTTGATTTACTGAAGGTTATTTTTACTAAATTATGCAGTTTACAAAATTTAAAAAAATAGCGACATTTCACAGCACAGCATCACGCGATATAACTATAGCGGTCCTGCGGCATGGGAACAGTTTCCCCGCGGACTCCGCCCCTAAACGTCTCTGAATGTGTATAGCCTTTTGAATGTCATTAAAGATTATAACCGGGCCACGTTAAACGTTGTGCAATATGAAAAGACAAGAAAATACCTTCATAGCTCCAAGTAATCCCCCATACATTGCACCAGCGACAGCCGGGGTCCACGCATCCTGACCGGCCATATATAGATTTGTAATTTCGGTATCTGGTCTCATGATCCACCTTGAATTATCACGATTAGTGAATTCTAAATTACACCTCGTACCATAGGAGCCTCCGCGGTAGGATTGCAGGAAGTTCGAGTCGGAGATTGGAGTCCCGCATTCATACCACAACACCTTGCCTTTGACCTGAGGTACCTTAACAAAAAATAGACGGGACATTAGAGTTAATGTACGTACACGTAATATACTGTAAGTGACCTCTCGAAAACTGATTATTTTCTGGACATTACGAATCTGACTTCCTCAAGTATCTGACTTCCTCACAACATTACCACAAAATGAAAAATTTCACAGTATCAAGGAGTGAAAGTACAAAATAAGCGAAAGTTCTTGAAGAAATTACGAGGGATATTTGAAAGAAACAAGCAAGAGTGCAGCCTCGTTAAATTTTTTTGAAATTCTTACTTTCTCGTACAAAATCTCCAACAGTTTTTGAGCGAACTTCTCCTTGTATTCATCGTAACTATCACCTCTCTTATGCGTTCGTAAATTCTGCCACTCTTCAAACCATTCATACTTTGCATCAGAAATGAGAATACAATTGGATATTCCTGGAAAGCGCTCTTTCCACGTCGGATCCTACATCGAAGAAGTTAAAGCATGAAAATCAAGGTCAATCAATCATTTTTTGCAGGTCGACAGGGGCAGTAATGGGGCGATTGAAGAAACAACAACGAGACATGATGAAGAGGAATTGTGCATAACCATTTTCAGTCACTGATTCAGACTGCATGTTATATTTGATTGCACCTATGGTATTCTCCAAGTGGTCTAGGAGAGAATATATATATATATATATATATATATATATATATATATATATATATATTAATATATATATATATATATACCCTGTCAAGTTAAAGTAACTTCATGATCATGGTAGCGAAACACGAGATCAACTAATCTGTTTCGTAAAATTTGCCGGTCTATCTTATAAATAAATCGAAAATGCAATGTTAAATCCTTAAATAATACCTTTGTACAGGGAAATCCTAGATAACACGTTGGCGGACGATGCTCGGTGGGATTTTCAAAATATTTATCAAAACATTCATCAGTATTATAGCCATTAAAGTACCATGTATTTGTTACAGGAATACCAATTTCGTCAGCGTCACCTGAAGACATTTTATTACAATTTGATTAATTAATATTTTAATTATGAATAATGTTATGATAATTATGATTATAGTACCTTTAATTGCAACGAACAAATAATTGTGCCCGTAAGATGGTATAGTTTTGTTCGTGCTTTTAAAATCTTGAACAACCGGCAAATCTTGAGGCAACAGCTTGTTGTACAAATTATGCATTCCAGTTGCATTAATTATGATAGGCGCATAAATTTCCGTCATTTCAGGTTTCTCGTCCTTCGGTTTACCGCTTTCCAACGACGACGACTTGCAAACACGAACACCGATCGCTTTATTATCTTTCACGATGATTTCATTCACATGGGCATTCACAAAACATTCCCCACCATGTTCATACACAATCTACAAGAAACAAATTATGTGGTTTAAAATAACATTGTTTAGGTGAAGGATGGGAGTACTAGAACAGCATGCATCATTCAATACCACTTCCCAAATAAGGTTGATGATCTTTCAAGCCGTCATTACTACGTTCACACGCACTCGAGTCAACGGGCGTATGAGGACGACCCGCTACATACCTTTGCACAAGAGTTTGCGATAGTTTGCGTCTGTCCATGGGTATAAGCTGCACCATTGATATAGTAAAACGCAGTGAGAGAATGAGCAATAACAGAAGAGTCACTTGGTTGACATGCGTAATCTCCAAGAGGATGCACCATTACACCTACACAATAAAGTTTCACTGTTATTTATTTTACACAAGAAATGACCATCTTACAAGCCTGTCCCGTTTCACAATGATGTGCGAATGCTATTTTCTCGAAAGACTTCGAAATTTAGAATATTCGTCTTCAAGGTGCTAAATGCTTGGTACTTTCAAGGTTGGTATTGTTCTACAACAAATATGCAGTAGCGTCGTCGTCACCTTTCAATCGGTTCCAGGTGTTTGGTAAGTCGACTTCAAGAGTTTCAGGTAATTTCTTCTCAGCTAAGACTTCTTCTTGACTAAAACCATGTTGCAACATTGCGTTCAATACATACCCCGTTGTTAATTTACCAAACCTATAATACGGTTCAGTTAACGTATACAACAGTCCTTCCAACCATCTCGGACACATGCGCACCAGCCACATATTGATTATGGTTTTACGAGCTTCATGACAAAACGACAGGAATGCGTTGAGGCGTTTCACAACTAAAGGTTCATTAGGGTTAATTTGGGATGAAATCTCCTGGACGAGGCGTTCCCTTCCACACACGAAATCATAGCTATCGTTATTGGGGCAACCAGGATCGACGTTAGGATCATATGGGAGGACTAGGTGATCATAAGGATCGCCCAAATCATTCCACTTCGCATTTCCACCAGTAACGAATTTCATGACAGCTCCAGATCGAGCACAGGGCATTGACATATCAACAGCCGTGTAATGACAGCCTACGCAAAGAAAATAGCTTTAAAGTATTGATAGGCCAGAGGATCCCGGCAATTACCGAGGACAAAGTGGCAATTCAGATACTTGACTTAGCTCTACACGATAAATACTTTAAAAGGGAAAGTCGACCTTCGACCTTGTTTGGTAGGATGAAATACTTTTGTAGTTTTTGTCGATCAGGATATTATTTACGGGTCATAAATGTCCATAATTATGAAGTTGTATTAAAGAGGTAGGGGCCAACCGCTACCAGTGTTGGGCATTGGAAGAATCAGAGACTGTATACGGGGTAAATACATGGTCGTAAACTTACCGGTATCAAATTCACAAGTAGTATGACCTTCTTCATACATGTTCTGTCGAGACCATGAGAATGTGTGCGTACATCCCCCTAACTTGTCATGATGTTCCAATACAAGAACTTTCTTGCCATATTTACTCAGAATTGACGCCGCCGCTCCTCCGCCCATTCCGGAACCAATGATAATTACATCAAGATCTTTGGGGACTTTAGATGGAATAAACCGACTCTTGGCGTACAAATCTTCATTCTCAGGTGCTTTTCTTACTATCTTATCGTCCGGAGGTGTGATGAGAAACCAGAAAAATAAGATGATAGCTGCCGCAACCACGAGTGTCCATATCAGTAGTTCAAGTATCATCCTGCTGATAATCCTGTGAATACACAAGTATCTAACTTTAACAGCTATTTAGTGTCTGTAGACAAGGACGCTGGAATCTCAGCAGGGATAATTTTTCTCGCCGCTTTTCCTTGTTTTTCGTATGAAGATGCTTTTAATACTTAATCATGTCAACAAAGGCGTGGTTTGCGGCTTCTTAAATCGGAAAGTAAATGCTTTCTGCGTTACAATTCAATTGTCTTATTAAAATTTGCGGTGATCTATAGGACAATCACAAAAAAATGAAGAAGTAAAGAGGTTTTTATAGGGGTGTCTGGAATGGAAACATGCAAATCATAACAAACGCGTCTGCGCACGAGGCGCTCCCGCCTTAGCAAATCTTCGTTACACATTGAGGAAACTTATAAAAGGAGCTCCGTAGAACAATGAGATTTTATCGTCAATTTTAAGTCAAATTTTATAAGCAAAAACACTTTTACGCTTTGAACGAAAAACCACAAAAATGCTTTTACATGCAAACAATCCTGCTCGCGGCATTTTATCATTCAACTTTAATAATTGGCATGTTCAGACGTCTGCTTGCAGTTTGTGACCTAAATTAATATTATTTTGTAGGGGGTGTCAGAGTAAAAAACATGTCAGGCAACTTACTAAAGCTTGAATTCGTCAATAAATAATTGAAAGAGAGTTTTCAAAGCACTGAAAACTCGGTCAATACCAGTCTTATTTTATTTACAGTTATTATCTCTACTCGTACTCCTTTATATTGGTTTATTGTAATTGTTTCAGTTGTATTCGTTATAATTTGACAGTCTTATTAAAGTCGATATACATGCATCCTGTTCTGACTTTTGGGTTTCGCTTCGATCAAAGTAACAGCGCCCTCTTTATTGGAAGCTGCGGCAGCTACAGATACCGCAATACGAAATAATACGAATTCTTGATAGGGAGACTTACGATTAATGGGCTAGTGACAAAACAGAATCAAAATAGCCAAGGTAAACTGACGAAATCACTTAAAAAAGGTTTATAAAATACTAAAAAACAGAAAACATTTCTTCTGTCACTGTCAGTATGATTGTTACAGGCGACGTCCACCCCGAATATAAGCCAGGAAAAGACAAATAACTTGTTGTAATGTTGTTTCATGTTTTTGTTCTCGTTCAAGGAAAGTTATAGATTTGTACTGTGTGTACAATAAAACGTTCGCCCAATTACCGGCTAACAATGAATAGAATGAAACAATGAGTCTCGTGTTCGGACACTTCATCATGATTGCCTTTGAACTTTACCTCTGTTTTTGGAATATCTCTCAGATTTCATTACCAAGGAACTTGAGACAAGCGGATTGTCTATTCTCTAGTTGCATTAAGGGATAGGGCAAAAAGTTTTGATTTTGTTTTGCAAGACAATCAAACGGAGAAATGTTCTCGAGCACAAATTTCGGTGATTTTTTTTCATCTTCTAGCATCGCTTAAAAACTTTGAGCCTGCATGTAGCCGCCTCGTAGATTTGGCCTTTTGAACTCACTAATGGCATTTGTTGAACGCCAAACTCATATGGATCCCAGGCTGACAATCCGAACATATTTCGCAGCAGTGACAACACTAATATTACATTTCACCTGCGGGTGGGGAGCAGTGTATTCTTCCCATAGTTACAATGCTACATTAGGAGGGAAATCGCCCTTTTCCAGTGGAAGTCATTTAGTGGCACTGTGGCACTTCTCGGCATTTTTTACTCTGGACCACCGGGCTGAATCCCCGTTGTTTCTTACGTAAATACGCTCATTACAGTGCCATGACGATTAATCTCGTGCTCACGTCAACTGATCATGGATTTATTAATTCTTTTATCGCATCCGAACGCATATTTTGTAATTTTGTATAGCCTGTAGAGTATTTCACTTGAATTGTGTTCTAATAAAACGTATACTGATTAGTCCACTGTTCCCAGGTTAAACAAAATTGGTGAAAAGTAGTACTTTGTAAACTCATTAAAATTGGGAAGTCTATAGTTACTGAAATCATTCGCTTGCTCGACAAAAGATTATCTCTTGCATGCATGTCAGTATTGTGCTTGGTATGATATGACTCGTTTCTATGTCCAGCGTAGAAAATTTCGGGCAGGTTTGACGAGTTATTGCATGTATTTGACTGACTGTTTTCGTTTGGTCGACACCTGTCGCTATATAGGGATAATTGGTAGATGTAAAATAGTTTGAATCTAGCCTTTTGTGTAGGATATGCAAATCAGTCTTCACCAATAGCAATCAGACAGACAAAGACATGACAACACTCTTTTACATCCACTAGTTGTCGTAGTAGTGACAAACAATAAATTGAAATAATGGGAACTCTGTCTGCGGTAATCTGGAGGAATATATTGCGTAAACCACTGAGTATTGTTATGAAATACAAAACAACGGTAAATCCGAATAATGTCAGCATTTTTCAATGACTAGATAAAGTCGAAACGTAAAATAAAAAAGCTTACATCATTTACGGTTACGTTGTTATGTATTTTGTGGAATCAAATATTTGCAAAGTTCTAACTTCGAAGTAATAGCTTAAATTTCGTGTCGTTAAACGTAATTAAACGCACGTGGTTTGAGGTAATCTAAAGATCTTCATACGTTTATTCAAAGTAGATATATAAAGAATGTTGTAAAGACAGTCAGTGAAGCATTAAAATAGGATCAAAGTACAGTGATTGCATGGCAGAGTTTGTCATGTAAAATGTAAAGGCGTCGTACCAGATACCGTCGTGCAAGCGAGTGGAGTGAACGTTTAAAGTTCAGTTAAGAATCGTTCCGCCCAATAAAATTGTCTCTATTGTGCCGTATTGTACGTTGCTATTTGTGCATTGTCTTTATAGGGCTATGGCTTTGCATTTGTAATATTTTTTAACTGTCAGCTTTAGATTAACCGGCTGATCGTTGCTGTGCGCTATAGGATTTCATATATGCTACCTTATTATTTTATTACTTTATTACACCATACCAGTATGCCCACGGACACTTCATTGCTTGGAATGCACCTCAAAACATCACGCTAATTCACACATACTCACTATTTAAATATAACCTGAAAATCTTAATAAGTTTCTTTCCAGAGTAGTCCCTTCGATGCCGGTTTGAAAGTTTAGTATGAATGTCAAATACTAAAGTGCCAACGAATGGATATAGCAGAATCCCCACAACGGCCACGCATTTAAACGTTTTATAACGTTCAGTATAATTTAGAGCCCCACCTTTTATTTAAACCTTGTTGTTATTGATCGCCAGCTTGCTTAAAATGAAAAAATGTCTCCACGCTTACCTATAAACGACATTATATTGCGCAACTATACTCATGTTCAAACATCAACTTTGATCATCTTAAATACAAAAGGAATGTATTCTACGTTCAACTGAGGAAGGATTTGACACATTTTTTTCGAGCTAACATAATTCTTTTAATGTAATGCAGACTTCGGAACATATGTAGTTGACCACCCGCTAATAAATGTATATGTTTACTTGGCATCTCCTGAGCCATTAAATGTTAGGTTCAAACTTCTATTCGTGCGGACGATGAGGCTAAGTTGCAACTACGTTAGAAAAGTACGTTAGCAGGAAATGCACCTTACATTGAAAAGCATATTAATGAACGTACCTGAGTAGCCTTTAACTCGTTCTCTTCCTTAGCATATACTCGATGACGATGATCAACAAGTCTATGGCATGAAGATTAATAAGTAATTACCATTCGAACAAGGTCCAAGCAACACGAGAACTTAAATATTCATACGCGTCATGCCATTTTGCGCTCATTCTATTGGTCACTTGCTACTCCAGATTGGACGAAAACTTCCGTCGACACGTAATCCAAACTGACAGCAACGTGCTGTAGCGCGAATTTTTAGTGTAGTTTCAAAATCAAGAAACAATCGAGACCCGCTGCACTTCAGTAGGATATTTGAAAGTCCAAGTTAAGGAGGCTTTGAGCCTAAGGGCCATATCAAATATCGAATAAATATTTTACGTAAAGTAGGGGATAATTAGCCCAAAAGCATTATATTAGATGAATTTAAAATGCGAAATATATTTTCCAATATCTATCATCTAGTCATCAGCCTCATTCCATTTTCTCAACAGTTGCGCATTAATGCACCTATGGTTTAGGCATCGCATGCTTGCCCGAACAGAACGAAGACTGGTTTATTCTCGCTTAACCGTTTTCTAAAGCCCCGTTTACATTACGCAAGCTAACCCTGGTTAACGCAATCCCGGGTGTTAGTTTTTGCAACTATAAACATACTTAACCCCTTTGAAGGTGCGGTGCCCATGCACCGACACGTTGTGTGTTTATTACGCCATACCATGCAGTGTGTCCACCGACACTCTATATTGGTTGGAACTTACCTCAAAATTCACACTAATTCACACTGAAATATTCACGATTGAAATATAGCGTGAAAATGTTACTGTATCAGTTAGTATAATTTTCATTCAGGCTTGAGTATTTCGTTCAGTGCCCATGCACATTAGCGGTCTCTTTTCTTAGGTCATTTGCAGTTTGCACATCGAAAACGTATCACTGGTCAATGGTGTGACGCGATAATAAATGGTCGGGATATTTAGCGCGCAGACCAAGGTTCCAGACCATAGTGTGACTGTGTGAGGTCTCGCCCTATGTTTTCTCCTTATGACTCTATTATTAAATAGTTTTTTTTTTCATATATATTTCGTGGGCATCATAGGTAGGATGGAATTTCCTTAACAATCGTGCATGCATGAATAAGAATATAAAGAAGAAGACTAACTCTCCTGCCTAATCAATTTCAGTGTTAGAAGTTTATCACACTAGTCAGTGCTAATTTATGGGAGAACATTAGTTGAGCTGGTTCAGCTGAGAGAACTTCGTGAGCTGTAATTCCCTGTAAACTACGCTGAATAGCATTCTATTTATCACTTCCAACGGACAATAGAAATATGCAAAACACAGCCCTGAGACAGCAAAACCTTGTTCGTTTCAAACACCGTGCTTCTCGTGCATTTAAAACAATAGTTCATCATAGAGACCGTGCCTCATTATCTATTGTTGTTAATGCGTTCAGCACATGAGAAGCAAAACATTTGAAACAGGCCTTACTGTTCAGTGTCTTTAATGCATGAAGTGCATTTGTCCGTTGGAATGTTCTTTGAGGTAATAAAAGGTGGTTGAATTCCAGAGGAAATTCAAACTTGATACTCTCGAAGAAGAAAGGATCACTCGAAGAAGTTCAGGGAAAGTGGGAAACGTTGGAGGAATCTTGCTCAGGTACATTATCATGGTTGATTTTAAGAATCTGTTGGCTTGATCTTTGGCTTTGCAAATTAATTCATCTTTTGTTGATTTGAATAGCCCATGCAGAAGACATCAACGACTGTAGGCATGCATTCTTGCTGATTTAAGTGATTTTCACTGCCATATATCTTGTATATTTCGATTGAAAATGTGATATGCAAGTGAGCTGTTAACTTGATTTTGATTTTGCTTCCTTATTTCACTTCAGAACGAACTACAGCGCAAAAAGATGGGGAAGGCGAAACACAAACGCTTACTCACAGACACAGCGAATAATAGGTAGCTATTGTTATATTAATATATCATGACTCGTGTATATCAGGTTGCATTTGTGACTTGAAGTAACACGTTCGTACACGGTGGCCGAAACTAAAATATAGTTTAATCGAACTTTTCAGGACTTTATCCTAGTTTTCGTCAGGTATATCAATGCGGTTTTCCGTACACGCGCGATTATCGCAGTAGCATGTGAATACTCGTCCGTCAACGCTCCATGTTAGTTTTGTACAGGAAAAGACGGACTCAAAAGTTAAATTGAATGCCTATAATTATCCGTATTGGTTTATGTATGTATTTTATGCTAGACTTGTAGTTCAATGTTCGGAGCGTGTTTTATACTTCCAAAGTGCTGTAGTGATTATTTTGCCTCCCATGATAAGTTTTACCACAGAACCAAAAAAAATCGGAGCTTTTATATGCCTGTGAATTGTCTGTTTTACCAAGGTTTTCTTTTTTAGAAAGAAAGAATCGTCGAAAGAATCGTCGGAGTGGAGAGATGTCGGACCTGCCTTGGGACATTTATGCACGCAAATACAAAATTTGATTTCGGTGAAAATATGCATGAGTAAAAATATGCATGCATTTGGCTTTGGCTGAGAAATGCTGAACACTCCTCTGTTTACCTCCTTAATTTCCAACTTTTCGAATTGTGGTTTTTGCATGAGTAATAACCTGGTTGTGTCAGGCGCATGCGGAGTAAACACAAGTGATTCTGGGGCCCCATCACTTGTATTTTCTCCATCCTGAACGACCGTAGTCCGGACAAAAAATTGAAAAAAACATCGCTCAAAGAGCGCCTAAAACATAAAAATGCATGAGAATTGAGAAGTTTTATTTCTAAAAGGAGAAGATAGTCGAGTGTTTTAGTTTCTCGGAACCATGAAGAAAACGATGATTATTTCCTGCAAAACATGCATGACATTTTGTATTCGCGTGCGCAATGCAAAGGCCGTGGACGAATGGCGTAGGAGATATTGGAGGTCTGTGATCGGGTTTTGCGTGCTTCTCTTTATACACAAGTGTCGTTTCCCTCTTGGAACTTAGTGATATCATATTTTTGTATCTACGTTAAAGGATCAGATGATAGATCATTGCAGGATAAAATGATGACGGATCGTCGTAGCTGATCAGATGATGAAGGATCGTCGCAGGATCAGATGATGGAGGGTCGTCGCAGGATCGGATGATGGAGGGTCGTCGCAGGATGAGGTGTTGAAAGAACGTCGCAGGATCAGACGATGGAAGACAAGACGGGTGTACAAGTGGAAGCTAGTTTTGAGGTATATACTATAGGTATACTAATTAGTAATGCATGCTTAATGTAAATGCATGCTTTATTTTCGCATTGATTCCTCCTGGTGGTCTAACATAGTATATTCACACATCAAGTGACAAGTTTTTGACAATGTATGATAACAGGATATTTCTCACAGCTCTCATGAGGGCGTTTTCGAGGTTTCTCGATGAAACCTTCCTAGGTTTTGTCACTTGCGTGTGAACGATTTAACAGCTGCGGAAGATGCATGATGGCTTTAAAATGTTGAAATAAAAGTAAGAAAATGTAATAAGCATGGTAGACGCGCGCGCAACGAGAAAATATTAACGAATTCGTATTGGCCTAATTTTAGATTAATACGAATCAAATTACTAGAGCACTTATATGATTATATAAGTTCTCTGTTCAGCCAGTTATGCGATCGTTTGAAGGACCGTCCGTCAGTCCGTCAGTGGCATCAAAAATCATACTTTAGTCTTTGATAATTTCAATTCGAATTTTTGAACTTTGAAATGAAGAAAAAAAAAATACAATTCTGATGTTTAGACACAAGCACTCTTCCGTTTCCCTTGTTGATAAGTATCAATTTTTCGGATTTCGATTTTCCGGTCAATCTCAAGCAAAGAAGGAAATGAACGTAATCGATTTAATTAGCTGGATGAAGTTCTATAAAAAGGAAAATATACCTCCTATATTACATGATACATTACATGATATATATAAAATATATATTACATAATATGTATACATTACGTGATAACTACACTTGTATAATCGGGGATATCTGGGGTGTAGTGTTTAACTGTATAGGTTAATGTATTGTATAGTACACTGACCACACTCTTGCCGTAAGAGTGGTTAAGAAGAGCCTTTGCATTTTGACACACTTACTATGTTGTTTAATTCCTTACACGCCCAACGTCGAGATATTGATAAAGAAGAACGCAACTGTTTGGAATGGAACAAAGAAGCAAGTGAAATTTCAGCGCATTGTTTACCGAAGGTAATTATATGATACCAAAGGTAAGGGACATTATTGACTAGCCATATTGAGTATATAAGTTGCATGTTGAGCCCGATTACGTTTATTTCCTCCATTTTCTGTCAACTGTAATCCAGAACGTATAAAAAGAGATAAACGGTGCATGAGGTGCATATTTTAAGAAGGAATAGTAGAAGAGTGTTCTTGTCTACATCAGTTTGAGATGAAAAAGCATGCAAGTCGTGAATATGAAGCATTTCTTTCCAAAATGCCAGATTTTAAAAAATGCATGATGATAAAATGAGCATTGGAATAATCGAAATGATTTTTGTTGCCCTTGTCGGACAAAGCGCGGTTTAATCAGATAAATTTTCAACGGCTTGCTGTTTTAGCACGGACGATATATGCGCGCTGCGCACGTTAGACCACCACCAGGATTCAATTAACGAAGCCCAAGAATAGCATAGCAATATGCAATTCCTGTGACTCGGATGAGCATAAAACGATCAACTATATTAAAAAGCCTGAACTGTCATTGCGGACGATTTCTAAATAAAAATACCAAATTCGGACCGCCGGTCAGGTAACCTGAAATTCAGGTTACCTTTGGAGGGTTTTTCTCCGGGCACTCCGGTTTCCCTCCTTTTCGTTTGACTCTAAAAAACAGTGTCTATGCTTAGGGCCAAACGTGTGTTCGTTGATGGTGAAGAGATCTCTTGCCCATTTTACTAAATCGGGAAATCCTATTCAGTGTACATGAAAAAAACGCGAGTGTTTGGCTTCTGGGTTGGATTCCCAGAACACTGAATAAAAATTAAACATGTTGAGACTGGTGTAGGAGACTGAGCCATAGGCATACGAGCCAATAGTGGTATCGAAATATTCGTCAGAACGAAAGGTTGATGCTTAATTCACACGTACTCTTACGACTGAAGGATGCATGTGCTAAATGAAACGAGCCCCTAACCCCAAATCAATATTGTAATTACATATTGAATTACCGATATTACCCAAATGTTGTCCAACTCTCTGCGTTCATTTATTATAAGGAAGCGGGGTTGATGAAAAGGTCTTCAAAAAAAAAACATTCCGAGATTCTTAGTTGCACCGTAAAAAGCAATAAACGTGAAACCTGGTTATATAGTTTTCTATTCTTTATTGTTTGAAATTGTACTGAAAACACTACCCGAAAATAACATCCTTAATTCTTTAAGGCAGTGTTAACGTTACACTGTACAACTTTCCTTGCAATTTTCAATGCCATTCTACCCTCGAGGCATCTATAATTATCTAAAGTTGTCAAATACGAACATTTTTACGATCTGCTAACGAGTAACATTTTCGTAGCTACACTCTTTTACAATTTAACAACCCTCAAAATTATAGAAAATGCATTGCAAGTGGCAAGAAAAATTGCATAGTTACACAGCACCTTCAGAAGTTTATGTCTTTCTAATTGGACTGAGTGACAACCGTATATCCCCGTGCACAATGCAGAAAACTACTCTCTAAATCAATTGCCACCGCTACTGCCACCGCTACTGCCACCGCCACCGCTACTGCCACCGCCACTGCCACCGCCACCGCCACCGCCACGCCACCGCCACCGCCACCGCCACCGCCACCGCCACCGCCACCGCCACCGCCACCGCCACCGCCACCGCCACCGCCACCGCCACCGCCACCGCCACCGCCACCGCCACCGCCACCGCCACCGCCACCGCCACCGCCACCGCCACCGCCACCGCCACCGCCACCGCCACCGCCACCGCCACCGCCACCGCCACCGCCACCGCCACCGCCACCGCCACCGCCACCGCCACCGCCACCGCCACCGCCACCGCACCGCCACCGCCACCGCCACCGCCACCGCCACCGCCACCGCCACCGCCACCGCCACCGCCACCGCCACCACCGCCACCGCCACCGCCACCGCCACCGCCACCGCCACCGCCACCGCCACCGCCACCGCCACCGCCACCGCCACCGCCACCGCCACCGCCACCGCCACCGCCACCGCCACCGCCACCGCCACCGCCACCGCTACTGCCACTGCTACTGCCACCGCCACTGCCACTGCTACCGCCACCGCCACCCCCACTGCTACTGCCACTGCTACTCTCGCTGCTGTTAGTTTCCTTTACTTCATCTAACAAAGATATAAATATACAGAGTGTAGCAGTAGACTGTATATAGAATCAAACGGCTATTCCAGCTCTCATTTATAAGGCCATATAGTCAAATTGTTTCCACATCAGTGTGAAACAGTTAAAATCAAACCGATTTGAACAACATACTTTTATGCACGACAAAACTGCACTAAGTAAATTCCTGCCTTTGTCGGAGACAGAGGTGTTTAGGTGTTTTTATTTTAGCTTTAGCCAGCGGTAGGTGCATGTGGTATATGTGGTATATAAGCGAAAACAGATGAACTATGGCCTCACACATTTCCTGAACAACCGAAAATGGACTAATAGAGGGTCTCACACTCTCACTGGCCGGAAAATTTTTCATGGAACGGAAATTTCCGTTCAATTTTCTTTTCAATTGTGATTCTCGATGACTGATCAAATTAAATTGCAGAGAAAATTAAGCGGAAAATTTACAAGCGCAAAATATCTATGATGCATATTGGTTTACCTTTTGACAATCCTAAACATGCCCCAGTCATGAAGTCACAGACCTCACCATTCAGACAAAACGACGAGCAACAATGATTGGAGGGAACCTCAATGAAATAAGAAAATCACAAGTTTAAATTCCAATCGAATTCTTAAGTCTCGAGGAAGTCTTAAGGAAGTCTTAAGGAATATAATCAGTAAATACATTCGTTGTTTAAGATATCTTGGATACTTGTACAGCTTTTCTCCAGGCTCCATGCACTGCATGCAGGACACTTTGTTATTAAAACGTCACTGAAAGGTGTTTTCCGACGTTCTAGAGCTCCCAAATTTAAGACATCTTCTCACTCGGTCTCCATGGGCATAATTATTTCACTTACCTCTTTTATTCGAAAAATATCATAGTGGATGAACTTCTGATCTTGCACCAAACTGTTAGGTTTTTCGGTGTCCAACGCCGATACATTTAATAGCTCGCAGTTATGATCATTCACATGATAGTTTATTGATTTACAGCATACGTAACGTAAGCACAGCAAACCGCAGTTCGCGATAGATTCAGCTGAGAATAGTTTCACAACGTTATCTTTTAGACGATAACCTGCGTGAGATATAAAAAACAAGGCCAATCTCAACTTTTAGAAGATATGCATGGTGGGTGTTTTGTGTGGCCAGGGGCGCCGGAATATCGATAATAACGGGGCCAGATATTCATATATTCGTGTTCTGCATTATTAACTCTTTTTGAAATCGATTGTTTTTACGATCTGCGAACACGAATATATGAATATCTGCCCCCGTTATTATCGATATTCCGGCGCCCCTGTGTGTGGCCGCGTTTTCCTGCTAGTATATGGCAATCTCTAATGATCCAGTACAATTTCGATAATCAGTCAGACTTGTTTCAGACTTAATTCTTGTTTAGATTATTTACTCTGTACATTTTGATGGAAATTGAATAAAATACTCCTTTATATAGTCATGCGTTGTGATATTTACACCTGATATTTTCTTTCTTCTCTCTATATTTTTCACATTAGCCGCGTAGGAGAAATAATCATTTTGCATATGGGCAATAGCCACATCATTTCATATTGTCGTTATTAACAGGTTATATTTTGATATAGCTGGCGAAAAAAGTTAAATCGCGCAAACTTAATGAATCTGTGGCCTTTTTGTGGCTGAATTGGCAGGATTGATTGGGGACCAAAGCTTGCCACCGTCAACTGAAACAACTCAAAAAAGAGTTCATTTCATGATTTTCATCATCTGACAGATGAACGAAGCATCTATAACTACTTGTTCGAGCTAGGGATTAAAAGAATTGAAGCTTTTTTTCTGATCGCGGTTATATCTAAAACAGTTCATAAAGTGAAAAAGAATATTAACCTCATTACCTTTTGTTTTACCACGATGAAAATAGGCGTTTTGATTCATTGCTGGAAATGGCGGGAAAGCAATTGCAATTGTTAGCACCAACAAGGCAAACGAACGCATCTTTAATTGCACTTCGTGAGCATTTGTCATCAACGTCAACCTGGATCAGTTAGCGAGTCAGTGTAAACTGATGACAAAGCGGCTTTGTGACAGGCAATATATGAAGGCAATACGGTTAAAAGTGTTGTCGATTAATCTATGTCATTGCGAGCCATCGTAAAAGTTACATGCCATTAAAAAGATATTGCTACGGAATTGTCCACTCAGAATCAGAGGTGCAAAAAAGCTGCGGGTACGCAGGTGCCACCCGTGAGGAAGGTTTGCTTTCAATGAGGTTTGTGAGGAAGTTTTGAAGTTGAACACTCTAATTGATCACATGCATGTACCAAAAAACCAAATATTTCTTTATGCTGGTTGCTACTTGCGTCAGTGACGTAACGTCCTTTTGAGGAAGGTTTTCAAAACTTGAAATCCCACTGGAGGAAGGTTGAACTCTTTTAGCGACTCCGCATGCAGTATTGATTAGTATTGATAAGTATTGATTATTTCCTGCATGCGAAAAGCAATTGCATTCACATACTACTATTAACGCAGAATATTTATTTAAGTTATAAACACTTCAATTTGGTTTTAACTCCTAATCAACAATAACACGGAAGGAAAGCAGATTTCAATTTGTTAGGCGATACAGGTGAATGACTATGTTTCAGCTGCCGTGGTTTATTGTGCGGCCTATAAAAGTCGACCGTCCGCATGCACCTATATCCGGACAAAGGTTTAAAAGCGGTTATACTAATAGTGTCCGAATATATATATGTAGTGTCATATATATTGCCACTACTTGGCATTCTCGTACGTTGAATACAGTAGTCAGAGTGGATAAATTTCAGAATAGTCACACTGAAAACATTTTTTTAGCCTCCCAATGAGCAACTATTGTGTAGTTTAATAGCAACGGTTAAAATTTAGACTAAAACTAGATTTTTTTTGCTTTAGAAAAATAACAATTCAGTATAAATGCACTTCACCCATTATCAAAATTATTTCAGAGACTGGCAAATTACATTTTCTTAAATTAAATTTAGGGAAAACAAACGAAAATTTTACTGATACTAAAATCACTGTCGTTATTCACGTATCTCAAAATGTTGTTTAATATAATATACTCAATTGATACTTCAATAACAGAACAAATATATGCTGATTCACGAGAGGTTTATAGAAAGACGCGTAAAATGACATATATTACCAAACAGTTCTGAAGGGAAGAGACTACATATATGAGCTAAAATAGCTTAAAAGTAATAAACTGAGCTGGCTTAGACGCCTTAGGAATAAGAGTTAATATTTTTTCGTGGATTTGTTAGATAAAACAAAACAGGAGGTAGGTACAACTTTTGGCTTTATCTACCTCCGACGATATTAACCTCATTTTTCTCGAAGTCTCAGTCAAGTAAGACGAAGCGTTACTGTCTTTGAAAAATATAATTTTCAAAAGTGCTAGGGTTCTTATAGAACTGACAAAATTATTAGCCATACTTTTTCGATTTTCGTCTAGCACTTTACTGGCACAATATCATATCCACTCATCATTTTACTAATACAGAATGACCAGTATCAATACGACAGTTTTCTCTGATTTTGTCACAAAATAACAAAAAAAAATTATTTCATTCGCATGAATCGTAGAGAATGAACGTCAGAATGATATAAAAGAATGAAAATTTTATTCATCAATAGGAGAAAACTGAATGTTACACGTTGTCGAGTGTACTGCGTATCCAATGAGCCACGAGAGTACAAAAATGGGGGCCATTCATATTTTTTACACATTTACTCCATGGGGCCTTTACTCAAGCCAGTTTAGCTTAAATGGTGCACAAGCCAAAATTAAATAACATTCTTACGTCTCACTTAAATTAGTTAACTTGAATATTATCGAATATAAACGAGCTTGATACAACTGGCGTCTGGTCTATATACAGCCTGTGCTCCTTCAGTCGGAGTACAAAGATTGAGGTTGCCTTCAAAATTTGACTTCTGTGCAAAGGAAATGTGCAAGCTGGATTTGTTTATTCCATGATGCAAACAAATGACTTTCGCGACTTCAAATTCATACAAACAATTCCCTAAATCCTAACGCTAATATTCAGGTTGGTGCAGCTTTTCGCAACGTTAGATATCCACCGATGATGTCCATGGGAAGGCTACGTATTGTTGAGAATTCTTCGCTTGTACTGTAAAGCATCCTTGTTTGTGGATCTTTATACTTTGCCTGTTGAGAATATTAAAACAATGATTCTGGGTTTCTTTTACACAATAAATGAAGAAGCACACAATCCTGCAGGAAGAATCATTTTCAATCTTGCAATGAAAATTCAACTTACAGGCAACCCTGTTAGATCTGAATATTTCTTAGCAGGTTTAAAGGATGGAGGAGCTTCAATAGAGCTGTCTGAAAAAAAATTGTTTGCATGTATATAAAATATTTAGGAATTTCTTCAATCTAATGTAATAATCAATGGACATTCATAACCATTTTATTCAAAGTAATATTGAACCATGCTATAATTATTATAAATATTTTTTGGTTATAATTATGTAGCTAGATTTTTTATTGTGATAGAGATTTATAAATGCTTTATACTTACAGGTTGGGTCATCTTGTTTCCAAGGCAATGTTCGTTCCTGGGAAATGATCTGTTTCAAATTCTTCCATAATCGTTTCTTGGTTGAATTAACACCAGAATGCTTAAAAATAAAAAAATGTTGTATTTACTTACAAGCTTGCAGAGAACTAGGATACTAACTCAGTTCACAAACTTCTAGGTTGGTCTAGGAATTGGTTGACATTTTACAAGATTTTTACATACAATATGTGGAAATGCTAACTTTAGGCATTGAATTTCCAAAATTACTAAATATTTGTAGAATTTGGGAAGTACCTCAAAGTTTGAATCTTTGAAAACAAAATGCCCAAATTCATTGTAAAGACTGTTGTCTGCTGTTGTAAAGGAACATGGGCTGTTTGTTGGATAATCAAGATCTTCCACACCCTAAAATTTAATTGAAATTATTACGAACATTACTTTATACTTATGACTATATGTTAATTTTACTCATAGTTTTGCCCAGGACATACCAAATCATGGATATATTTTATACCATATGTTACTTCCGTGCCATATGTCCGGGGAGCCTTCACCTGCTAGTTGTGAGGTGAGCCAATGCCTTCAGTCTATTGACTATTGGTGTTGAGTGCGAGGTTCCCAGGTCAAAAACATACAACTAGTGTGTGGTAGTTATAAATTTGATACTTTCAAATTCACACTCCTGCATGAGGAGAAAACCATAGAGACCAGAGACGTAGAACTATAGTATGGTATAATATATATAGTCTGATAGTCTGATTATATAGAGCAACTGACAATAAAAAAACTGTTTGAAAATTTTTTCATACCAATGGAATTTTCTTTTTCTTTGCTGTGTTAATATGAGCCGATGACGGACTAAACGAACGTTTTTGACTTCTTTTTGACCTACTAGCGGCCATATTGACCGTGAACTTTCTCGAACGATTCTGGGACTGGGGTGCACTTAGCAACAATACACAATATGGCGGACAGTTTTTGTGTATCATTTTTGTGAAATGTGAGCGTTTTTAGAAAATTGGATGGCATTCTAGGGCGAAAAAGCCCTTTTAAAGCCACATAGTGTTTGAATGAGTGGCAGAGACCTTCGAACGTTCGTTAATTTTCATAGGAATGCAATTGGTGCGTCAGGTAAGCTCACTAAGCTGTTTGAATTTTGTATGTCAATGGGGGATGTGGGTCAGCTTTTAGGAAAGACCAAAAGACTATTAAGCACTTGTCTTTTAATACATGTACTATTGCAGAGGCAGCGCTAGACGGCTAGTTGTGGGGCGAATTTTCATATATTCGTTTCGTGCTCTGCTTATTTTCTTTTAAAACATGTCGTTTTTCCAGTGACATTGTTTTTACAAGGAAATATCCTTGGCTGTGGATACTTTGTGTTTTTTATATAATTCATTCAGGGTTTTTAAAGTTTCGTTTCACATGCTATACTATTTGCATTGTTATTTTCTTACCTAGATCCTTCTTTGGTATCTCGTTTGGCAGATGGTAGATACCACTGGCAGATACAAAGAAGTAGACTATGGAAAGCTTAAGGCGATTACAAAATTGAAAAATGCTGCAGGACAGCAATCTCTTCAGAAAATAAAATCAATTCATCATCTTAGTAAGGAAAAGAAAGAGCTAAACATTTTGCAACAGCATAAAACATGCTGGAAAAAAGAGCTAATAAGGTTGAATAGTTTGTACAAAAGCAAACTTTATGAGCTTGATATGGTCAGAGCAGGCTTTCCTTGGGAACAAAGTTCTGTCAAAGATTTTTTCATTGAAGTTGAAGAATATGAGGATTTCATGAATGAAGATTTCTTAACATTTTCTAAAAACACAGTAAAGCCTCTGTGGGATTTACAAGAAGATATCAGTGCCTGGTTGCAAGAATATAAAGGTAAATATTAAATCTCTTATATTACAGATTTACAGTTAATTCCAAATCATACATCAGTTACATACAATGGTTTGACATACAATAAAAGGCTACATGCTTCATCACAAAATGTTTTGATCACCTTATAATTTTGACATCAAGCTGTTCTGCATACTATTAAAAGAGAAGCATGGTTACTGCCACTGGAATGCTTGAGATTAAATTTAAGCAACCTTTTTAGGGAACTCTGATCCACATGAAGTTTCAACTGTACTGGAATCAGTGAAACTACAGCAAAGACAGATCATGGAACATCTTGAAGAAGAACAAGCTGAGTTAGAGAATGATTTGGCTTTAGTAAGACTACATCATGCTGTTCATGATGAAGAATATCCTCGTGTCATTCCTGGAATTCCGGAGGAAGCTTTGTCCCTAACTTGTCCATATGATGATTTGAAATCTTTGGTTTTGAATGAATTCGAGTTGCTGGATAAAAGATATAAAACACATCTTGATTATTTAAATGTGAAGTACAGTGAGATTTTAGAGTAAGTGACAATTTGAATATGGAAATTTGAATGTAGTAGAATCACAGCATGTGAACTCGAAAATTCTGTTCTTTTCCTAAAGGATGAAAGATGAAGGCTGGGAAAGAGATAACCACCTTCGATTTCAACATATTCTTGAGCAGTATGCTGCTGATATGCCAAACAGAAGAAGTTTATATGTAGATCGAATGTTGAGAGAAATGCCGCACTTAACCCGACATGACATTGTAAGCCTTGGTATACCATTCACATATTTGATTCATACATAGGAACTGTGATTTATTGGATCAGGCCTGAGTCACAATTTTTCAGATGACAATGTTTTACTATCGCAAAACTTACGGTTTACTGAAAATTGATGCTTATTATTAAGTTGACCACCGCCATGTTAAAAACGTAAACTGGCGCGTGTTGCGCAGGTTTCGTTAATTGATCAATATTATCGAGATATGACGAAGTTTAAAGTTTTAACCACGCCATGTCAAAGATGTAACGATATGTTTGCATTGTAGGTTGAGCACGAGAAATGGTGGTTTTCACATAAATCATATCAGAATCAGCAGGCTGCTATCTACACTGCCTGGGAGAACAACCGTCGAGATTTGTTGTTAAAAATCAAAGTCACCTTCGCTGATGCTTGGGTTGAGTTCGAAAATGAAAAGAAACGTGAAGACAGTCGTAAACGACAAGTGGAAATGTGCAGTAAGTTACACGAAAAGGTATGTATGGAATGTTATATATAATATTATATAGAAAAAGAATGCAAAACAACGTATTTTTATGTTGAAATGCCCGGAGGAGTTTTATGAGCATCCTTGAATTTAGGTTGCAGCATTTCAACGACAAAAACTTGAGGCATTTCGACTACAACAAGAAATCGATGAGAGAACGAGAAGGCAAGAATATGAAAGAAGTAAAATGGAGGAAGAAAAAGAGAAGAAAAGAAGAGAGATGATACACAACAAGGTTAAGAATAATCCATAATCCAGAAGATTTTGAGAGTTACGTTAGACGCGGGGAGCCTGCAATAGCGCCGGCTTATACAAATAACTCGGACCCTTTTTGTTGGTATACATCATTTGCTATAATTATATAAATGGTTCGTATGGAAAAAACTGGAGGAATTAGGAAAACTTGGATACGCAGCAAAATCAATGCAATGAAAACACATGAGTTAGAGAACAACAGTGTCCTCGACCAATCCCTTGGGCTTGGTAAAGTAATAGGCCAAAAATTGTGAATTGTGCGTGAACCTCCGTGAATTCAGCGATAGGAAATGAGTTGATCAAATGAAATAAACTGTTACGAGAATGCATGAGACGACATGCATGAATGAGACAACAAGAATGAAGTAGATATCCTTATTGGAGCAGGTTTCTCAATTTTTTGCAGGATTATAGTCAGAATACTTTTCTAGTTGTACGCAAAAAAGGTTTTCTTAGTATAACTATTTTTGACCTTTTCGAGATATTATTTTTAGCGTATTTTTACAGGATTTCGGGCGAAATATCCGTCTAAACTACGTGAAAAAGCTTTTTTTGTTAGATTTAATCCAAATTTTATTACCTTGTGTTGTTAGATAAAGAATTATCAAGAGAAAAAAATGGAGGATGAGGCAGAAAAATTAGAAAAAGAGAGACAAAGATTAGCAGCGATGGAACGAGTGTTGAAAGAACAAGCAGTAAAAGATGCAGAAAGGTAATGTTCTTGAGGTACCAAGAAGAGAATTAATTTTTCAGCTTAGTTATATTACTTATATATAGTAATTTAGCTGCATTATGATTAGGAGACTGGGACACTAATTATTGTCCCTCCATTTCTGTATTACTTGTTCACTCCTGTTTGTCATGATCATGAAACATTTCAGGACTTGACAACTGCCCAGATTAGCAGATTAAAATACTTAGTGGAACAAAATGCTTATTGGTTTAGCCACCAATAAGGTGATTAACTTCCTAAAAGCATTGTTGCATTGTATTCTATCAAGAGTTGCTTATCGTGAGAATGAATTGAAGAAACGTCAGGATGAGAAACACCTTCTACAACAAAGGGTTTTAGAAGAACAGGAAGAAAGGGAAAGAAAACTGGAAAAATTGAGAGAACAGGTTGGAAATGCACTGGAACAGACTGGAACAAGGTGCATAATGTAAAATTTGAGCATGTATGTCCTCTTTTAAGGTCTGTGTCAATGTACCAGCTGATCCACTACGGGTACTTCAGTCAACTGAGGTTAGTTCATGTTTGTACTGTTGACGTGATAACTTTAAGACATTGTTTTTTTCCTCTTGGTATTCTTATGATCCATTATTTTATTTGCACAAGGCTTCAAGAGCACATGTTATAAAGAAGGATGATTTGGCAGAGCCTGAAGAACTAGAATTACAAAAACCATTGTTTGCCATAAATACATTCACTACAAAACAGGTGAATAATATAACAGTTTTTTGCTCTTTGACAAACCTGATATTTTCTGATAAAGAGTGGGCACAGGAATTCGTAAATTATGTATATACTAAAAATAAATTTTGTTGTTTTTAGATAACAGCAGATCCACGTCATAAGGTAGAACAAGCACTACGACAGGCAGGCTTACATGACACAAATTATGCAAGACAAATACTTGCAAGTGTTAAACCACTGCATCCAGCTAGGCCTGATCAACATTCAACATTATTTAAAGAGTAACACAGTTTTTCTGAAAATTGGACAACTCAATAGACCTTATGCATAATGATGTAACAAGCTGTTGTGACACCTGCAAGGAATTCTGGTTCTAGTAGTCATGGTGGGAAATTTTGAAGTTTGAATTTTTCACTGTGACTATTAAAACCAGAATTCCCTGCAGGCATCATATGTGCATAAGGTCTATTAGCAACTAAAATAATAAATTAGTTGCTAAAATAGCTTATATATAAAAAGGTTCTTTGACAGAAAGGCTGACTACCACTTTATTGCTTTACCACTGTAACAATTAGTGTTTTATGAGGCTCAGTGACATACTAGTGTACCTCAACTAATGACCAACCTTAGAAATGAACATTCATGCTTATTATAAAGTGTTCACATTCCAACTATTATCTGCTCTCTTGTGTAAAAACCACAAATGGAATATCGAATATATATGTATATAACATTTATGCAAATTATGCAAAGGTAATCATTTGTTTGTTTCCCATGAATAAAGAAAATTATCACAGTTGATGGATGCTAAGTTTGTTCCACCCAAATTTGATGGTTGTGTGAGGAAGTGGTCATCATCATCAATTCTTTCCTCATCTTGCATGTCATTTGGTAAAACATTAAATGCTGCAGTAACTTGAAGGTTCTTCATCACAGCAGAAAACTGACGTTGCTGAGTTGTCTCAAAGAGTTTACAAAGTTTAAACAAATTTCCAGGCAAAACAGGACCTGTGATGTCCAGACTATATGTCTACAGAAAAAAACAGTCAATTTTCAGCATTTTATAAAGCATCTTTTGACCCTGTAATCGACACAATACCATTTGGTGATATAGTATATTGATTGGCAAATTTTACCTTTTCTAAATTCTTGCCTTGTTTAAACATGTTTTGTTTCGCAAAAAGTGATTGTAAAGCAGCACCATCAAATGCAACAGGTGCCAATAGAGTTGGTGGGATGCCAGCATGGGATCCTGTCTTTGCTATCACTGTTTTATTATTCAATAAATAGTTGAATAATGCCTGAGTATGACTGCCATTTACTACAGCAAGGGATGAACTGTGATGATCAATGTTTCTTAGCCTTGCTCGTTGCTGGTTAATTTTACTTTGCTTTAACTGTGGAAGTGTTTCCTTAGCCACGCCCATGCTTTCTAACCAAACTGTGTCATCATCATCATCATCTTTTACTAAGGGATTTTTTTCATCATCACTATCATTTTTTGATGTGCTTGCATCCAAAAGAGGTAAGGTGTAGGAAATACCTAATAATTTAAAATTAACTTTTATATCGGCTATCAAAGAATAAGGGTAAGATTTGATTAGAACAGTTTATAGTTTAGCTATGAGTTATCATTACACCAATGAAATAATACTTTTATGGATTATTGTCATGAGACAAAATAGGCATATTGTATCATTTGTATGTGGCTTTATCTTAATGAATTTGTCATACCTTCCTTATCAAAACCTTCTCGAATTCCCTTTGTTGTTGGGGTGATATAGGCTGATGTTGAAGCCAAACCTCCAATCATTTTTGCTCTGAATAATACGGTAAACGATGCCGAACATAGGTAGAAATAGTCACATTGACCACACCATAGAAGATTAAACAAGGAACGGAAAGATTGGCACCAGCTGGCTTGCAATGCATTTGCAATATCTTGATTTTCAGCAACATTTGGTACTTTGCTTGTCAACTTTGTGTCAGATGTTAGCCGAGGAAAAAGGGATAGCCAAGGCAATGCAGGGTGCATCCAGTACATAATATTTTGTTGAAAACATGAGGAATCTTCATCTGTGTTTTGGCTTTTACATTGTACGAAACCACACAAGCCATTAGCTTCCTGTTTTCTGAGTATTTTAGAACACCAGTTAAAAGAGCGAGAAGATGTAAACCGAACTCTGGTTTTTAAACTCCAATCAACAGGCAGATTCCTTCCAGATAAACGCTTTATATGATTATCTTTATCTGAGTCTTCAGAATTTCTATTCAATAAATTGTGGCTTTCGACCTCAGATAAACGTACATCATGAAGCTTATTATTTATGAGTGTTTGTGTTTCGTCTGAGGTTGTACTTGTTCTAGATGAACCTTGTTCCAAAGCATCGAATACCCCAAAACTTTCATCATTCTCGGAAGATCTATCGATATTTGGTTTCTTGCTTGCTGAGCAACCAAATGGATTTTGCCTTTTCACCTGCCCTGCTAGCTGGGGTTCTTGTTCGGTGTTTGAATTTCGTGACTGTAATATTCTCGATGATTTTATACCCTCTCGTTTGCTCGTTCGTTTCTTTACGACAAGTTTTATACTTCTCGCTGGCTTTCTCCAGTTCTCCTGAGAGTTATTGTCCTCACTTTCACACATATTTCAATGCCTAAATAACAATTCTTTGGCTCTAAAAAGGCAGTCACTGCCACTGGTCAAGAACCATCGTTATTCCTTCGTTCCAAAGCATAATTTCTTTTCATTCTTTTGTAAATTAACTAAATTTCATGTTTTCCCGCCTAAATTTTAATTTGGAAGTTGGAACTTAAAATCCCATATTACCCTAAGATTACCCTTTACCATCCTTCAATATCCGTTTCCCTACCTATTTCACCCTTCTACGCCCTCTTCCTGTTCAATCAAAATATCCTTGAAAACTATGAATCATCAAATATGAATTTATGTTTGTAATATTTAGATCTTTCAGCAACGTTACTTCAACCACCTTTTGTAAGTCAAAACCTGTACAGTTAGCATTTCGCCGCTGCCTCTCGATGAAGCTTTATACAGATAAATTTAATCCATTTACTTTACGAATATTGGTAGCTGATCAATTGGCTGGTACGGGCGTCAGTGTACAACACGTGCAAAACGACAATGGTATGCATGTTATTGTATGTTTGTATGTATGTATATCCAGAAATAATGTTTTATTATGCTAACAGAACAAGCATAATACTGTATTAGCACTGTTTCTCATGAACATTCAATGCTTTTATTATTCATGTGACTCATGAACATTCAATACATTTATTTATTAATGCATTTATTTATTTATTTTTCTAATATTTGTTCCTTGTCTGCAGTAAATTTTGTTTTATGGGCTTTAATTCCCATCCCCAAGAGACTAAAGCTTTATTGGCTTTGCCAAAAAATTAAAAAATGTTAAAAAGCAGAGTGGTGTTGGACTTCAAACTTAGGATCATGTTCTGATTTTTTGTAGAAGCTGTCAAAAGATTCCCTTTTCTCAAGGAACCTAAGGTACCTACACTTATACATGCAGTGATTGTTTTATACCATATTCCTATTTTATACCCTTTAAGTATACTTCTTTATACATATATAGCTGCCATTTTTAGAAGTTGAAGAAACTCGTCACATCTTTAGTCCAAATGCCATCTGCCGGTATGTTATTTTTGATAAATAATACTCTTTAGGATTGACATATTTGGTTTGTGCAATATTTACAGGGTGCTATTCAGCTCTTGCATAGTATATGAAGATATGCTATAGTATATGAAGATATTTAATTTTTTTGGTAGATATTTGTTAAGCAGTGGACCTAGCAAAAAGTTCGCATCAGATTTAAATAACTTGTCAACTGAAGATCATTGGCTAGAGTGGGATGTTCTTCACTTACAGGTTTCCTATCATTTTGATATTTTGTCTGATTCCCAGTGGGTTCATATAGTCATATGAACTACACACATTAACCTAGATTACCACTAAATTTGGACTTTTACTTCAAGATTTTTCTTGTTGTGGTGTAACATACATACACTGTAGTCTGTTTGTGTTATTTAGCCATCAGTATTTTCTTTTTTGGCATCCTCATTTTCCTCTGGCAAAGGCACTGATGCCAGCTTAGTCACACAGTGTCTCTCCTACCTTGAGTCAGCATTAGAACCTGAGGGAAAATATATTCTTGGAGTGAGTACATTCTATGAGAATTTTTAGTTAGCCACATGTTGCAGATGATTTGCATGTTATCAATTCTCTATTTAGAGTGAAGTATCTCTAACGGATATAATTGTTTGGGGGACACTATACCCATTACTCGCTCAGGATAACCATAAGAGGGGTATGTAATTGCCACTTTCAACCAACATAAACTGTACATATGTCTAACAAACCGTAACCAAAAACCGTACAAACCGTACACATGGGTCGAAAAAGACAAATTGCCTGAAATCTACTATGCATATGCTCGAGTACATTCTTCTATCTCTTCTCCCTGTTGGTCAAACATTCTGGCTTGTGGTAAACTCAACACCATATAGTGAAGTCTAATTTGCTTTCCATATAGCCCTTGATCTGAACACAAAGTATTCAAAAGTAATGGCTTGGTTCAATGATCTGATGAAAAAGAATGAGTTTTCCTCCATTTCCCATGCGGTCACAGAAGGCAAAGGGCCAGGAATATTCAAGGTGATTGTTGATATACATGTAATGTGTGCTCTAAGAAATTAGAAAATTGTATGTTGTTAAACTTTCTGTCTCTTTACTTCCTGATAGTGATTAGTGGGTAAAAGGACAATAGGTTAGGTTCGATTCATTGCCTTGTTAAAAAACAAATAGATGTAGCAATGCACAACACGAAGTCTATTATTGAATTAGTTCTGTGGAGGCTCTATCGAAGCTTTCAATGGTTTAACTATACTGTACCATTGTGAGTCAATATGAAGCCAAAATAAAAATATTTTCTTATGGTCGCCAGATAACAGATAACCTCCTGTCTTTTGGCATTACCCAGGAAAATAACAAATATTTATTTACACATAACTGCTATCTTTTATAACTTATGTTATTAACACATAACTGATATGTACTTTGTACACTAATTTACGTTATTTTCACATGTACTACAGGCATATGCATGCAGTTCACTTATTCAGCTAAGCATATCTAACTCCCAGCAATCTAATCTCCATGTTTAAAAATGTGCTGCCATATGGCCATATGTAATTTTAGAATATAGATTGTACAAAAACCCACATAAGTGATGATATTTATCTTACATTTTGAAGGATGCACTTGTTGCCTACCAGTTAGTGAATCAGGTTTTGGTAACACAAAAAGATTTAAACAAGAGTGAAGGTTGGTTTGTCTTTAGCTTTGGTAATTTGTTGTTCATAACCATTGCAGGCTATAAGACTGATAGCCAAAAGCTTCCAATAAATTAATATTTCAATCAGAGAACTTTCCTTTTCTTTATGATGAAATTTTCCATACGGTATCATGTGCAAAAAAGCTTTCCAAATTTCTATAGCTTCAGGGGACAGTGCTGAGTCAGATGAGGTATGTTGTAACACTCATCCATATATACCAATGTGTGAATTACTACAAAACTACATAACTTCACATAAATCCTATAAACACTTTTTGCAATTTATTTTTTTCCTACCAGTAAAGGAATTGATACGATGTTAATGTTGTTACTGTAACTGTAATTTCTTTACCTTTTCATCTTCTATCCATTCAGATTTCATATCAAAAAAGCCGTGTTGATGCTCAGGAGGTCGCTGATTCTATTGCTGCTTGGAATACTCAAAAAGTACCGAAAAGACGCGCCATTGAACATCCAATGTGAGTGTACACTTTCGTTCAAAACACTCATTTCATATTTTAGCTAACATAAATATATAATTAAATATTAGGCAGTTACGTTTAAACTAATTTCGGGCGTAACTACGGAGAGTTGCTTTGTCTTAGCATCATCATTACTACGCCTCGTGAGCGAGACTTAAGTAACTGCATTGTATTGTTTCCCGTGTTTTATAGCTTACCTAAAGATGATGAGAAGAACATACTTATCACTTCAGCTCTTCCCTACGTCAACAATGTTCCTCACTTAGGAAACGTTATTGGTTGTGTTCTCAGTGCTGATGTTTTTGCAAGGTGATTTAATTTTTTTTTTCTTATGGCGAAAGACCCATGTTCCTCATCATTTTCTGGTACCCTTGAAGACCACATATTCATCACCAGTCATGTGGATCGGTCAATTTGTGTTCGATAATATACCGAGAATCATTTAAGAAGTATATATGAAATTTCACTGATTCACCGTCTTGTATGCTTTCTTACGGTAGATTTTGTCGAATACGACAATATAATATTTTGTACATTTGTGGTACTGATGAATATGGAACAGCATCAGAAACTAAAGTAAGTTGGTGAATTACATTGGAGGATTCAATGTGAAAATCCCCCCTTACCCGTTGTAATCCTAACAGTACATCACATTACATTTTGGGGCTGTTTATATGGGAGCCGGGCTGGCTCGGTCAGTGAGACAGCCCGGTAAACGGGATAAACTTTTCCTTAGCCTGTTTATTCGTTCCAAAGAATTCATTTATGTGGACATCTGGTTCAATGACACTTTTCAGTTTCAGACCTTCAGTATTTTTCAGTACATTTTTTCTAAACCTAAAACTTTACTATATAAAGCGACCTTGAAATGAAATTTGTTATAATGTCGTTTATCTATCGCGTGTAGGCGTTGGAAGAGGGTGTTACACCGAGGGAGATTTGTTCAAAATATTTCAAAATCCACAGCGAAGTTTATGATTGGTTTAATATTCAGTTTGATTACTTCGGAAGAACGACAACTGAGGAACAGACAAAGTTAGTCTTACTTCACTAACTGTGGTTGCAAGTACTTATTTACTAACATTTATTTATAGCTTGTCTTATTTCACTTTTGAGAAATTATTTATCGTCTCAGCCACCAAATTTCGACTTGAATTTAATAGTTTTAACTCCGATTCTAATTCACAAATCGCTATTTTATGTAGAATTTCTCAAGATATTTTTTGGAAGAATTATCACAACGGCTTAACACTGGAAAATACAATTGAACAATTACACTGTGCCAACTGCAATAGGTATGACAATTCGGGAATTTGACAAACTTTAATGTTATCAGTAGAATTTTGTTATAGTATCTTTCAGAATTCATCAAAATACTCATTTACCATGAATAAATAAGATATAGAATGGAACCTGAGTCCAAGCACAATTTATTTTGATGTGCAAGAACATTTTGTCTTTTTCATATCTTAGATATTTAGCTGACCGATTTGTGGAAGGAACATGTCCTCTCTGTGGTTTTCACGTAAGAATTTTTTTTGCAGTTGCATGTCATAATACCAATTGCATGGCATATTAATTTCTTAGAGCACTACGTGGATGGGATTGACCGATTGAACCATGGCTTATCGAATCATTTCATATCCCTTCATTTCTCATTCATTTAAACTGATTTATTTTACTGTTTCACCATGTTTTAACAGGATGCCCGAGGAGACCAGTGCGATGCTTGTGGAAAACTTATCAACGCGACAGAATTAAAAGTACCTACTTTATGATAGGATGCCTTACAACAAATTTTATGAGTATTGTTTTATATATATACACTCGTTTTTCCTTAGTCTCCTCGATGTAAAATATGCAGTAAAACGCCAGCAGTGAAGGAAAGCCGACACCTTTTCTTAGACTTAACAAAGGTTTGTAATAAATACAAACTTACGCCTGTATACAGCTGATTTCAATTTTAAAAATGAAGAGTAAACTTACAACACTTGACTCTTGGCAAATTCTCACAATTTGCCTCGAAGAACTTCATATCTGATTATGTGTTATGGTTCTGTAGAAACACTTTATAAAACATCTGTGTGATCGTATCATTATATTTTCAGTTACAGCCTGAGTTGACGTCATGGGTGGATAAAGCCTCATCTGAAGGTATGTTGTGGAGGCTGCTCTAAGATACAATAATATATGGCAATTGATAGTCCCAACTTTACCATAGCTCCCCGTTAGAAAACTGCCATCCTCCGTACATGTGGCTACAATTGTATGTTTTGCATACCTGTGAAGGTGTTTGGACGTTGATATAAACGTTGATTTTTTATCATAATCAAATATAATAATGCTCTATTGCAGGAAACTGGAGTGCGAATTCCCAACACATCACTAAAAGTTGGCTCCAAGAAGGACTTAAACCTCGTTGTATAACACGTGATTTGAAGTGGGGAACACCTGTGCCCCTTGAAGGCTTTACAGATAAAGTATTTTACGTTTGGTTTGATGCACCGATTGGGTAAGACATTTTTAAAACTGTGCTGAACTTCGTCTTGGCGTCCTCTGTATTTCCTTCCAATATTATCCTTTCTCATTATATATCTGTCACTCTCCGTCATATTATTTTCTAAGAAGTTTTTTAAATTTACTTTTTAACTTCCCAGGTATCTATCAATCACAGCTAATTACACAAACGAATGGGAAAAGTGGTGGAAGAACCCAGGGAATGTCAGTTTATATCAGTTCATGGCGAAGGATAACGTACCATTTCATACAGTTGTATTTCCAGCGACATTACTGGGAACCAAGGAACCTTACACAATGCTCAACTGTATAAATGCCACGGGTGAGTTGAGTATTGTTGTATCACAGTATTTTATCAACCAGCTTTACCAGGCGAAGCACCAACCGAATTTCTAAATTTGGTCATGTAAATTAAAGGCCTTGTTACACGGTGCAATTTTTCATGCAACTGGCAATACAATTTCACTTTTGCATGAGAGATATATATTTGGCAACTACGAAATATTTTATTGCATAACACACTCCATGGACGTTTCTTACGCTTACAGACTCCTCACTAATTCACATCTCCTAGAAGTAGAATTACATTGCAAGTTGCAAGAAGAAATTGCCCTGTGTAGCATGTTCTTAATACGCACAGTTGCTAAATTTTGTGTGCTGTATAGAGTACTTGAATTACGAAGACGGGAAGTTCTCCAAGAGTCGTGGCATTGGCGTGTTTGGAAACGACGCCAAGGACACAGGAATACCTCCGGATATTTGGAGATTCTATTTGCTGCAAATTAGACCCGAGTCACAAGTAAGAGGGATTTTGAGAGTTGAGAGAGTATTCTTCCGGAATTTTCTTTGTGTGTTATGATTACTGTGTCTCGATGATATTGCCCGTATCATTAAGTGAAACATCACTCACTTGTTATTCAGGACAGTGTATTTACCTGGGCAGAATTTGCTATGAGAAACAACTCAGAATTACTCAACAACTTGGGAAATTTCGTTAATAGGTTAGTTCTTTAATGAGATCTAATTTACTGACTATTGTGCAAGGATCACTTTTCACAAGAATCAATTTCGTGCGGTTATAATTTGTGACAAGCTTCCCCCTCATTTGTTGTCATAACATTTTTCTAACAGAGCTCTGGTGTTTTTGAACAACAACTTTAAAAAGACGTTGCCTTGTATAGTATTAAATGATGAAGACAAGAAATTGATTGCTTTAGTCAACCGCGAATTGAAACAGTATATACAGTTAATGGATCACATCAAGTATGTAACGATAAATTATCTATAAATTATTATTATTCTATATCTAGCCCTTTAAACTATATGTGTGAGACTCATTACAAACATTCCACATTGTCAAACATGCTTGACTTAATTCATGTGTTACGAGAAAAAAAACCGTGTATCGTTTTTTCATAGATTGAGAGATGGTTTAAAGGTTGTACTTAACATTTCCAAACTTGGCAATCAATATATTCAAGCCAATAAACCTTGGGTATTGATCAAGGGGAATGAAGATGAAAGGTAGAAAATGGTTAATATTATATATAGTATTACATGTGAGTGTGATTTGAGAACGATTGGATTAAAAATATTGACTAAATTATACAGCTATCCAAGAGGAAACTTGTGTCCGTTTTGATAAGTTTTTGTTGAATGATTTCAGATCAAGGTCTGGCAGTGTTATTGGTCTGGCTTGTAACTTGACAAGTTTATTATCCATTCTCATTCATCCTTTCATGCCTGATATCAGCGCGGAGATCAGAAAACAACTGCAGGTATTTTGTTATTTTTGTCACAATCTCGTGTATCGATCCTGCGATCCTTTTCGATCTAGTATAGCCGACAAAACGTGGGGTTGGTATATAGTATTCAGGCAGTATGAGAACCAACCCCGGAAATTTCTCCCGCGGCCAAAAGCTCCGCATTTTGATAAATATCTATGATAAATAACCAAACGCCTTTGTTGATAAATAGGTTTCTGACGAATACTGTGTCGTGGTTGATTCCTTTGTGCCTCATCTTGAAACTGGTCATGTTATTGGCGAGGTAACGAAGTGAAGTGACGTGTATAATTTTTAGAAAGATCATGATGAAAATTTTCGTTTTATTTCTTCAGCCCAAGCCTCTGTTTGAGAAAATGGATAGCAACAAAATGGAGGAATTCCGACAAATCTATTCTGGGCAACAAAATAGTCGAAATAAGGTATCGCCTATCGAATTATGATTAGTAATAGTCCGAGATCTCTTGTGTGTGTGACATCTGCTTTTATGAGTCCTGCTTTTATGACGCTTGTATCGCCAGCGTGCCAGAAAGAAGAAATGACTAAATGAAATAGCTTGAGGCTCATTTACACCGAAATCGACGATTAGTTGTGTTCATTTTGTGTTCTCACAAAATCGCTTGATGTTTTTTAACTGAGAACATTTGCGTATATCGTTGGTGACGGAAAGTGTATTTTGTTTGCTTGGTTATTCGATCACCTACCCCAGGAAAGGAATCGTATACAACAAATTGTATCGTATATGGGCCATAGTAGATTCAGTAGAGCAGTACTAAGATATTTTTCCTTTCAGGGAAAGCCGACAGAAGAGGAAATCAAGGCTCTTGAAGTTGACGTTGCTAAACAGGCAAGTATACATTTTCCTTGCATGCATGGCGATTCCCTTTTCCGCGTTATCCTGGATGGTAGGTGTACGGAGGTTACTGTCAATGATCGCATAGAAATGGCGTAAACTTGAGATATTTCAGCCAAACTTATATTTGGGCGTAAACTCGAAATATTTCGGCCATATTTACTATATATAGCTTTGTGGTTTATGTTGTGTTAAACGTGTTTAGGGTGACGTTGTACGCCAGTTAAAAGCTAATAATGCTGAGAAATCAACGATTGACGCTGAAGTGGCAAGACTTCTGGATCTTAAGAAGAAACTGAGTACAGCAACTGGGATCAATCCAAATGACAGTGCTGCCAAGAAAAAGAGCAAGAAAACGAAAAAACAAAATTGATTAATATGAAAAGGAAATAATATCAATGATTCAAAAGTGAACAAAATTATGTTTTAAAAACAATCAAAATATATATATTGAAACATCGTATAGATATACATATACATATATGTTCTGGTTAGCGGCGAAACGGGTGGAGGTGTGGGGCCCTTAGGTATGTTTGGTACTGTATTGGCCCTGTTTTCATTAATCATGTCTATCTATTCCGGTGTAGACTACACTAATGAGACACAAGTTCTTGTCGTAACCCTACTTTAACGTGCGTTACGCTATACCGCGGTTCTGATAGGAAAATCCCACTGTAAAAAATCTCCATTCCCCAGTGTTTTTAGAGGGGCGGAGGTAAATGAATTAGTCAGCTCTAATAATTTTATTAATTTATATTCGCATTAAAGTGATATTAATGTGTGCATCATGACGTATTGCGGTTTGTTTGAAGATCGCAGGCTCACGAGCACGTGGAATTTGTGGAAAGAAGCAATGGTGGACGACAACAGTGACAAGAAATTATTGGAAGCTGGAAGAGTTCGAACTGTTGGAGGAAAATCTGTCTCAAAAGTCACTTTTAGCAAAGATTCAAAGTAACCCTGTTATTTTTTACAAAAAAATTAAATTATTTAATTTGTTACACTAGCATATCAGCTTATTTTCAACCTAATTTTCAAGCTAATTTTCAAGCTATTTAGTAAATAAAAGTTCGCACATTTTTATTATGTTCTGACTGTACTGAGTTATACCACTTATTCTCTTCATATATGGATGACAGCTTATATACTACTTAATAGGACTCTGATGAGGATGTGTTTTGAAATTTAAATTGGCCTAAAGGCAGAGTTATGTACACTATGCAATTTTTTTTGCAACTTGCCATGCAATTCTACTCCTGAGGCATGTAAAGTTGTCACATACATTTCTTACTATACTAACGTTTTCTTAGCATTTTGACTACTTTTTGCAATTTAGCATCTATCGAAATTACAATTGCATTGCAAGTTGCAAAGAAAATTGCATAGTGTAGCCCTGAATGTGTACTTTTCTTATTGCTTCATTATCAAAAGCACTAACTGGGATTTGTACCATGCCAAATTGAACAATGCATCATCATGATATATTTAGGTCCTTGTTTTGTGCATATGGCAGTCAGATAAGAAGACACAATGTATCAACAGGAGAATTAGTCTCATTGTATGATGGCCACAGTGATGAGGTCACAGACCTAAGTATTATTGATAAAAATCATCTTCAGGTATTGTATATTTTGATACATGTTTTTTACTTATAATGTTCATATTTATTTATTTTGTTGTCTTTTTAGCTGATATCATGCTCCCTGGATACAAATATTTATTTCTGGGATGTCTTGGATGGATCCATCATAAGGGTAAGCTGTGAGAAAGGTAATTATTCGGCCATTATTTTCAAGTGTAAATTGTTTCCATTATTTTCAAGTGTAATCTACTCTCTTGTAGAAGTACAAATCAAATTATCCTGTATATGCTGTGAGTGTTCATAAAAATCATCCAGACACAATTTTTATAGTTCAAGAACATAAAAAGAGTAAGCTATAGAGAAGGTTTTTTAAAATTGTTAAATAATAATGAAGTACTAGTATGATATATTTAACATATTTTATGATGATCTGTATCTCACATGTTTATGAATATATTTCTCTTAGAAAATGGAAAATTTTGGTTTGGAAAAGCAAGCGTAACAACTGAAAACAATGGTCTTAACAAAGTAGATTCTGTTCTGAATTTTCAAAAGATTTGCAGGATTGCAAATAGGCCTGACTCATATTCTTTTAGTGAAAAGGTAATGTGTTACATCATCACATTTTTCCTCACAATTGTTATTCCATATAATATTTTCTCTTGTTATTTAACTATCAACACAATAATATACTGTACTTATTAGTATTACAGTATACCAGTGCACAACTAGTGAAAAAATACATTGTGTAGGGAGACCAAGTTGCTGTTATTTCCAGAAACCACTTGCAAATATGGTATTTTGCAAAAGAGAATTTAATAAAGTATGTGAGTTGATTGTATTTCTATAGAAAATGGATAAATGTTGTAAATTTACCTTCACATGGGACCATGCTTGAATTTTTCCACGTCATGTGTTCACATTGTTAATATTTGGGTTCTTCATGTTATATATGAGAGAGATTTAAGAGATTTAATAACACATCGTCGAGAGGAAACAAGAAATTTGGGCAGGGTACCAAATCCTTGTTTTGTTTTTATTGTAACAGACATTATTCCAAAGCCCCCTTTACATCGATTGCATTTCATCCATTTGATTCTTGCTTGGCTACTGGTCACGACAATGGTAAAATAATAATATGGTATGTGTTGTTTTCTGATGTTCTGCAAACTTTTGTAAACTCATTCAATACATACCTGTACCAAATGTGACGATTTAAATCTGTGCGCATGCTAACCATCTTCCAGGAAAAATCTACAAATCGATTCAAAACCCATCTGTACAAAACTTCATTGGCATGCTCATTCAGTAGCGAGTTTAAATTTCAGTAATGATGGTATGTGATTTGTGTTTGATGAAGGGACTCGTATGTAAACCTTTTACATTGCATATGTTTTTAATTAATATGCTATCTTTATCTGTACCTTACCTAATACCTACTAAGCTATGTTTTACTATATTATTTTGTATTTAATCATACATTAACTACAGCACACAAGTTAGAACATACAGAAAGTTAATCACGAGTGAAATGCAAAAAGTTCTCCCATTTTCAGGTGCTTATTTATATTCTGGTGGAGAAGAGTCAGTTTTAGTTTTCTGGCAAGTTGATACAAGTCACAAGCAGTTCAAGCCTCGTCTTGGTGCACCAATAGCTCATATTTGTAACAACCAAGACGATACAGTTATTGCTGTTTGTCATACTGATAATGGTTAGAATCCTTCCTGTTGTTTGTTATTATTACTGTGTCTGGATCTCGTTATAACTGGCCCCTGGGGAAATCTATGACGTCACAATAACCCCAAGAATACCCATAAATGATCAAATAAATGTATATAGCATTTCCTTATAAATTAATTCTGAGGCGCTTTTTTTAAGTTGTTAATTTGGTTTCTGCTGTGGATTTGTCTGTGGTGAACGTTGTCCAAGGTCTCGCACGAGGTTAATAGCTACGTTTCCTTTTTTGCTATCTTCAATATTACTTTTTTTTATGAACTGCTTGTTTAATGTTTCAATATACTCCTTATTAAAGGTATGTACAGTATTTTTGAACTGAAAATCTTAAATTCAATCTTTGCAGCCAATCATGTATATACAGGTCTATTGGCAGATCCTCTGAGTAAATCGCTAGTGCTGAACAGCCAAGATGGCAAACTGCAATTTTACCAGCCTGATACAGATAGCCTTGCGTTTACAGTAAGTGAAAGAGTATCTCTCTAAAGGAAAACAAAATATGGAGGTATTGAGCCCAGCGAACGAGTTCGCAAATGGATAGCTTCAAACCTCATGAAAAAAAATATACCTCAAATGGATTCATACCCGGTGCATGATATTATTCTATTAATTTCTTGGTATTATTTCATTGTGTTATTCTTCTTCGTATTATGTAGTTGGAAATTGTGAAACAAAATTACATTTCAAAACCTAAAAATGAACCGCTGCAGATGACTGCTGTAGAAAAAATATCGTTTTCATACGATGGCAACTGGCTTGCGACCGTAAGTACTTTCAACAGACAACACTCTGATAATTCGATGTGACATCCTTTGAAGTGCCGACATGAAACAGTCAATGTCAATCATCGATGATACAGTCCCGGACGCGTTCCGAACGCAAATGGAACGAGAATGCACTGTACTGTATACGGGGGGAGCGAAACCATTCCCTTGCGATTTTGTGGCACTTTACTATATAGATGAGGAATAATGTCTAAAAGGATTACTAATCTTTCGAGTGGAATTTTCACAATCCAAGTTCTAGCCCGGGAACATCACTTCGAGCATTGCACCGGAGGGGCAGGCGTTAGTTTAATTCTTATTTGAGGACCAATATGGTTGATAGAAAATTCTCAACAGTTCCTCGCTTTAATTTGAATTGCCTATATCTTCCACTCATAATTACAGCTGTTATTGGAAATTGCTTTAGTCACACTCTAAACACATTTCCATAAGGATCTTTTAACGTTGTTTAAAGTTTAACGACATTTTGGCGATGTTTTGTATGCTATTTTTCTGTCTTTAGGTCGAAAGACGAGACGATGGAAAAATGACACCAGAAAACCGTTTGAAATTTTGGAAATTTAATAATGAATCGCAAAGGTAAAATACATAAGTGTAAATGAACAATACAAAGCGATGTGATATATGATCACCTTCAATTTAAAGGTGACAAAGTAGCGATAGTCACAAAAAATCTCAAAAGTTGAAATTTATAAGAAGCAACTATAGACATACTGTCTACTCACTATTTTTATTAAGGCCACAATAATCATTGTGGAAAACACACTAATTTTCTCTATAATAAAATTCCAGTCAAGTCATTGTTACCTACGTAAAACATAAAGAATACAAGATCTCAAGAATTATTATTTTTGTACCTCAAAAGCACATCATATGGTTGTTATTACGGGTAATATCATGAAAACAGTTAGTGCATGAAAATTTTTTCCTTAGGCACGTATTAAACACGTGTATAGATCCACCCCACGAGGGGCAAGTCGTTGCAGTCGAATTTCAACCTGGTTCATTTGATATTCGGCGTGCCATGAGTGCTGCCGTAGACGGAAAGTTTAAAATCTGGATGTTGAAAAAACAACCTGACATAAAAGGTAAGGATAATTTACCATTAATAATTAAACTTGAGGTGTATGGAATAAATTCAGTGCAGCTCCTTTAGTGTATGCTATATGTAGTCAAATTATAGATTCCCCGCAATCAAGATTATTCAGTTGATGATTTTGTAATCACTCAATGATTATCGGATAAGCCGATTAGGGAAGGGGTAAATTATTTCCGATGGCATTCAGCTTGACTGTATGCACACATTACTTGATATAACATATATTTGCCTTCGTAGAGCACAGAGAAGCTTGGCTCTGTCAGTCCGTGGGATATCTTCGCGACGAACCTGTGGGGGATGCCACATTTTCCTCCGATGGTTCTCTGTTGGCGGTGGCGTATGGCCAGGTATATTACGGACACAGGCGGGGTCAATCTTGTAACGCGTCAGTCTTGTTTTTATATGTCGTTTTGCATTCAAGTTCTTTATCTTTCCTCTTTATCTTCAGGCTCTAACTTTATGGGATCCTTGTATTAATGAACAAAAGAAAACATTGTATACGCCTTATTCACACAATATCAGGTATAAAATATCATTGTTGCCTTTAAGATTATGGCTACCATGTGCAAGCATTAATGCTTGATAAAATCACAACGCCACTCATGGTGTGTTGCTAGATCTGAAGATCTAGTGGTGTGCCGCAGAACTGAAGATAATTTAGTCTCTTGGTTTTTTCAACAGGCAAGTGAAGTTTGGTAGAAAGTCGTGTTCTCATATCGCATTAGCTTCAACAAAACATCACCTTATGGCTTGGGATTTACTATCATGCACTGGTACGTATACTATCTATCAACAATCAAAGCTCTTCAAAAACGTGTTAAGTGCAAGTTAAAAGTTTTTGTGTAATCATGAACACAATTTAATTGGAAGCTCTGGAATATTTGTGTTATTCTTGGTCCGTTAAAAACGTTACGTTCCTTGAAACGTTAAAAGAGGTTCGGTCGTGATAATTTTTTTTGTTCACCCGCGCTTTTGTACGTGTGCTCCGGTATTTATACATTTCAATTGGTATTGCAGTTTTATGGGCGACAAAGGCTGAGGTTATATCCATTCTTCCCGACCCGTGCAGTTATGTGATGGCAGTCTTTATTAAAATAAACGATAAAGAAGTTCATCGTAAGTTGATGTGAATATTTCAGTTTATGTTTTTGAACGATAACAATTGAGTGATAACGCTGTTTTGCATCTAATTATGTGCTGTAAGACAATTATAGAATCAGGAACACGAAAGTAGAGTTTCTTTTTTCTAAAATTCTTGATTTTTTTCAGTTTATATGTTTGATCCTCGATCAGCCATACCTATTGCTATTCAAACAAATGTTTTACGAAATTCCACTTTCTTGGCCGCTGGTTTTCAGCCTAACACGAGAGGTTTAACGGTCCAGAATAAAAACGACGATATCACAATGGCAAGATTATTTTACATGAACGACAAGCAGGTAGGGAAAACGTGAAAAGACCCTCTGATGCCGCTGACAGTACAGTATATATCACTTTACAGTATACATTTTATTACATTTAGTACAGCGAGATACATATGGCAGAGCCTATTACAGAACTATGCATGCATGTACACCACTGTACAGCAATTTTTACATGTTTAACACCGTGACAATTCTAAGAGGATCTGTCCTGCATGTCCTTTGTATTACAACAATTTTGTATTTAATAACTTTTGTTATTCCTAATTTTGGGATGTATACGTGCAGGTACTGTATACGATTGATGGCACTGAAACAGAGGAGATATTTCAAGCCAGGGTAAGCCTACAATATGTATGCCGGAAGAAAGAGAGTATGGTCGAGACTTGCTGAAGAATCTCCGCCATGCATAATCTTTGTCTATACAAGGCTAGAGTGCGGTTTAAAGATATATAGTTAGGCATGCCACATGAGCTTTTGTATAGAAGTGAGAAATGAATTATGGTGTTGTCAGGAGATGTCCGAAATTTATGCGTGCATGCAATGTATTAAAGTACTTACTAGAGATTGCCACCCTGCAGGAAACAGTAACAGAATCAGAAGAATCATCGGAATTTCATCGAGTGTTTGGAACATCTACTGATCGAGGTGAATCATCGTTTCAAAATGTTTGAATACGAATAATTTACGCTCTTCTCATGGGCGAACATTTTGAGATTGGAGCTTACCCGTTATTTCTAATAAAAACTTTACCTTTAAACGCTTGTAGCAACTCCAAAAGATGTTCCTGTTGAGGCTACAGCCTTTCATAATAGAGAAACTTCAAACTTTATCCGTGAGGTGAGAACAGGACGAGCTAACATTTAGCAGGTTTAAGAGGTTTTGGTACTGCAGTAGAGTATGTACACAAGATGGTCGTTATTTAATTTCAACTATACTAAAATATTTTTAGAGAGACTCTTCTTTCGTAAGTCTCCTTCATTGTGCGTGCAGGACAATGATCTGCATGAATGCGCGAGAAATAAACATTATTTTATGGTGTAGATTGTAGAAGGATTTCTTCCTGTACCTTAAACGGCTCTGTCGAAGCTCTCAATGGTTATATATACTGTATCATTGTGAGTCAATATGTAGCCAAGATTAAAAATCTTTCGTTTATGGTCGCTAGATAACAGCAAACCTCCTGTTTTTTGGCATTACCCAGGGAAAGAACATTGTAATGTAGTGATAATATAAGAACCTCATGTGGTGTGGTACAGAATATCTTTTAAAAAGTTAAAGAAACTGTGAAGTCGTTTCTGCGCATGTGTTTTATGAGAGTCTTTGATATAAACAGCACCGAACTTTCGTTTTTATGACTCCTAACGTTGTGTGCAAGCCCAGAATTGTGATCAGCAAGAGATTCCTCTGCATCATGTTCGCAATAGCCTTGCTAATGCAACGGGTGTGCTATAGAATTTAACATAACTTCCTGTCTTTTAGATGTTAAGTGCCCCGTCTCATGTATTACCACCTGTAACAACACTATGTTCAACGTTCCTTCACTCTTTACTCATCAGCAAAGAACCTGGCAGGTAAGAACGATTATTTAATGCTCATTGTCTCCGAGAGTAGTCACTATACCCTGTCTAAATAAAGGGACTAAGTGAGAGATCACCTTTTCTACTTCGTGATGGTGTTTCCATTATATCCTGATGTGAAAATCGTGTATGTGTTTCCATTAGTTGGAGATCTTTGCCTTTTTCTTCACTTATAAACCCTGCATGGTTTACCTTTATAGGATTTTCCGGAATAAAAATAATTTTGTATTTCAATTTCAGCGAGAAACGTCCCCAAAATGATGAAAGTGAGGATGAGAAGACAGGTGAGTGGAAATGTTCTTTCAGAGTAGTTAAGTTAGCAAAACGTAATTACATCATCACATTAGCTATTTGACAAACATTTATGCTCCTGAAATACATTTAAAAGCTGTATATAAAAGAATTCCTAGCGAGCTAAATTTTTTATGCTTCGAGAACAATGTAACAATGGAGTTCATGTTCGCGAGCATAAATGTGTTTTGGCCCGACTCATTTTAGCCCGAGCGTAACGAGGGTTAAAATGTGTTCTGAGGAGGGCCAAAAACACATTTATGCCCAAGAACATCAACTGTATTACTATTATGTAAACTTTAAAGAGCAATTTTTGTGTAAAAAATATGCAATAGGTAAACACTTCAGTCATTCTTCTGATATTTCAGCCCGGTATCATTTTACAAAAACCTCAATACCCGGCAAAGTTAATGTAATGCGTATTTCTTGTGAAAACCTGTCATTTTGTAAAGCTATAGCTACTATTTTTTCCGTAAGTCGGAAATGCTTCTTGTTGATTCACCTGTGTTTGCTTCTTTCATCGCGGCGTTGCCGGGAAATTGGCAATCACATGCAGTTTGTTTTAAATAATGCACGCATGGTGCAGATTGCAGAACTTTTACTTAAATATTTAGTAGTGGGTCTTCATCCCAGTTTGTCCTTTTTTTAACGAGCCTTCCAGAAAGAAGAATTTTTCTTTGTCCAACTTTATGTAAGTTTCTTGTCTTAATTGGAATCCAATCTTTCGTATATAATTTCCGTATATATTCTACCTCCTCTGCTCGTTTCTAATTTAATTACATTAGCATACCATAGTTTTGAATACAAATTCATTACGACAACTTATTGACTACCCTTACTATCCTTCCTTTCGCCTTCGGGTGTTACTACTGAAGACGTCGATTTTTTCCGTAGTATTTTCAAATGTTGAACACAGCCTGTGCAGCAGCCAATTGTAAATACCGAACTTGTTGCTGTGTAGATAAGTGGTAAAATCACACTAAAGACATAAATCATTAGCGTTGAAAACAGACACCATCCTCTTGGTAGATATACCCCGGAAGCATCTAAAGCATACACTATGAATACTGGTAGCCAACAGAGAATAAATGCTATGGCAAGAATAATTAGCGATTTGGCTGCACGAATTGTTTGTCTGAATTCGGTGTCTTCTGAGGTCGCGTCTGAACTTTGAGAGTTTACACGACGACGTGTCCGTAAAGCCAGATGAAGTCGAACCAAATACACCGCTGACAGACTGAGAGGGAACGCGAGCACGCCATATACGAAGATTGAACCGTAAACTTTACTTGCATTGAAACTCAGGAAACAAGCGGCATTTTTTTCTAAGAATCTGTAATTCCCCCAACCAAATAAAGGTGGAAGACAAACCAGGAAAGCGAATATCCAGACTGCTCCAATAGCTTGAAGACTTCTTTTTTTGTTCCAAACTGTCAGATATCCCTTTGAATGAGCGAATAAGTGATAACGTGAAAAACTAAACAACGCCAGGGTATTTATAGCAATAGTCGCCAGCACAGCGTTAATGTAGCCAGAAAGGTTGCACATTGCACTGCTCATTGGCCACTCTCCATGAGCCAAAACTATTATTGTGAATGTCGCACTAAACACACTTGTTATAAGATCGATTATGATAAGGTTTATCGTGAAGATATTATGCCATGTTCGTAACAAGGGATTTCTCCAGATATTAGCACAAGCTAAGAGGTTTAGGACAATCGAACATAATCCCAGTGAACTTGTAAAACACACTTCCAGAATCACTTGGTAGACGGGACGAGATGAAAGAACCATTTTCATTCGAAACACTTGCACTATCTTTAAACTATATACAAAGATTGCCCCAAAGGTTTTTGACTGTGTACATTGTCTTGTGTTTTACTTATGAAATTTTTACATTTGATTGACAATTAATTGTTCAGCTGCATCACCACGAGATAACTGACAGAAATTGTGACACACTATTAAATTTAGGCATAACCAATTTATTTTGTTCTCAAGAAAGAGCTCCGTTAAAACACTATGTCGTTTTTTAGAGTTTGGTATATAAGAATATCCCATATATATACAGTATGCTCTAACCATATGGATAGCTGTTTAACCCCCGTCTCCCCCTTTACCATCAATTTCTTTATTTCATGCCATTTATAAGAATCTTCTAAGTGGAGATTAGAATTATTCATGTCATCATTAGAATTAGAAGTGGAGATTAGAATTATTCATGATTGTCATCTATTTCATTACAGCCGATGAATGATGTGTAGTCGCAGCAGTAAACATCGTTTGAATTTGTAATATCACAATTTCTTTAGACATGACAGTTTAGGTTGTGCAAAGAGCGATTATCAATTTTAACTAATTTTAAAATTTAAATAACGAGATTGTTTTCATGGACGATCAAATAAAATGGGTGATAGTTTGCAAAATAATAACGATTTTAACATCTTTTTGAGTTAGTAAAAAAGTTGAAAAAAACGGAAAAGTTACATACATGCAATCACTTCGCCGTTAATTATCAATTGCGTAATTTTGCGTTCAACGCCTCCAGCGTTTATTAAACATTTTCTTTCTTTTCTTTCATTTACGTGTGCATTCAATTACTAGTTGGGAATTTAAAGGACAGTTTCTGTGTTTTTATATGCAATTACAAATGACATTTGCCTCAATTTGTGACAAAATTACTTATTGCTTTCTGAAATCTTCGCTCAAATATCGTCATTTTGCACAAGTGCTTAGTTTGTACAAAAGTTGCAAAGCTAATTGATGTTAAATTGTGCACTCCAATGTTGTCAATAGTAAATCGTAGTTTAAGCGCCCTAGGATTAATGCATAAGTAATCGATGTCCAACATTTTGAAATAGGCATGTGATTGATTTCTACTATTGATTTTTCTTTCTCCCTACAGCTCTAATGGACACTAGTCAAGAAATTATGACATCAGACGAAGAGAGTATGGTTTCACACGCGCGTAATAATCGTGCAGTTGAGTCACCTGAGGAAGTCCAGATAGCAAAGGATTCTTATCAAGACGAGACTGTAAATGATTTATTTGAAGTAGACTTCGCATGGATGAGTAGTTTTTTTAAAGAGATGTCATAACGACGCCAGGTTTGTACAGTTCAAGACAGAGTTGCCGGAATACATGGGCCAAACACTATCAAGATAACAAAGAAAACCAAAAGGCCAAAACAAAGGGTTGTAATGACTGTGTTTTGGGCTACATTTTTTATGAAATCCGGCAACTCTCGAATCATGATACTTTGTTTTCATATTGAATAATTTTGTCAAATTCTATGGCTAATTTCGATAACTCCAAGAGCTAGTGGAATAACAGGTTACTAATATGAGACAAATTATGTACCTTTTCCCGCAAACTATTCAGGGAATATCTAAGTAAAAGAAAGACGATTTTAGGATATTATATAGATACAGAATTAGTATTGTCAAATAAAAGGTATCTATGGTATTTTTAACTTAGTAAACGAACCCAACTACAACATGGCCAGTACTGACATACAGTCCGGAAATTCGGCAAACATCCGATTCCTCTATGTTCGATAGATATCTTTAGAATCCTGCTTATTTACCCTATGCTAACATGAACAAAACTAGATTTAATTGACACTGTCTACAAGTTTCGTGTTCATCGCGACAAAAATCGTTTATACTACACGTCCGGGATATCCAACAGCTGGAAAGATGATATACAATCCATTAACCACGTGACAGGCGCGGTACATAGGACTGGGGAGTAGACAATTTTAAGTTGATCACATGATGTCGAGTCGTATAAGATAAACTCGGTACAACACGATAGCGAGGAATTAGCTGGAGCATGATAGGCTACTTTTGGTTCACGTGATAATGACGTCACGACGGGACTTGAAGGAAGTGACGTCAAATCGTCATCTTTAACTTTTGGCTCCCTGTGTAACAGTTTTCCACCGCCAGCAGTAATGAGTTTGATGATATCTTGTCTACTGGGTGTTGGAGGGTTGAACACACCACGAAGAAAGAATGAGCAGCCATCAAACAATCGAGGCATCTAGAAAATGCAGGAGAAAGGCCAAGATAATTAGTAGCACCGAGTATTGTTTTTATAAACATGTCTTCTATTCATGGGCAAAATGGGAAGTAAATTATAGTAAATTTACTAAACTGATTGTAATGGCATATGTAAACGTAGAGAGGACTTAAAGACATGGAATTACAATTGCCGGAGGGTACGAGAAACAGAGGATAGTTGAAGCAACGATACTGAACGGAAAATGGGTGCACACCTGTTGCAAGTTGTTTAATCGTGCTTTTTTTGCTCCGTTACACGTCTTTCCCACAGTTCCTTGTACTTCGTAATCATCTTCATCTAACCATTGACACTGTCCAAGACAATCGTTAATCCCTAAAATGTTGTTTTGACACAACAAGACATCTTCACATACATTCTTTTACATCTGCCGTAAGAACACACCATAGACCTACTAGAACTCTATTCTCTTAGGAAAATACTCTATATACTCACATTGAAAACTAACAATCCATTTTCCTGTTAAGATTCCAAACAAGTTTTTAATTGTCCTGGGGCAATGACCGTTTTCATTCACAGACGTTACAATGTGGGTTACTGTTGAGAAGAAAATCATGTCGATTGTACAGGGGTTTTAATTTCTTAGAGAAAAATCAGTTTGATTCACTTCGATTACTGTCGATTGCAAAGATAAGAAAGATAAAGTGGAGAGAAATAAAGTATATACAGTAGCTACATATATGGTGTCATGCAGTTTCCGAAAGTTGCCTCCAAAAACAATCTTGCAGTGTTTATAAATGGAAATTAGAAATGAAGACGAGCTTATTTATTACATTAAATTCAAAACCTGATTCATCAAATTTATCAACAAGTGTTCCACCAAGCTGCTTGATACATTTCTTCAACTTGAGCTGAAAAAGTGATGCTAATGAATGAGAATACTCTGAAGCTAACAAGTATATGTTATAACGGCAGTGAATATACTGCAGGCTTACTTGATCCTGTGTTTTGAGTGCAGTACCAAGAATGACTTGTGATTCTCGGCAGATAACCGTGTATTTCTAAGGATTGAAAAAAAATTGAACGATCGGTCGTGAACAGGCATGGACATAAGAAAATAGTGAAGGTGAAAGGGAGAAGAGGTGAATGATCAATGAAAAAACAACGTATGAAAAGTAATTGCCATGATATTGAAAGAGTATTGATTGATTATAGATTTGGTATGCTAAAGTTTGTATGCCCATACCTTTACATTTTCAATGTCGTTAATCGGCTTAGCTTCAGACGATACACCACGTGCTGTGAGTGCAGTTTTCATTGCCTTAGTTACAGCATAATGCATTGGCAATAAACCTTGCTTATTTCTGAAAAGAGAAGTTTTACCGTATAATCCGCCGTATATAAGCAAATTTTATTTTAGGGTGTTCTTATTAACCAAGAAACAGTATACAGGAATGCCTTTCTCTTTTTTTTACTGGGGGTATTTATTGTACCTGGCTGTTAAAACAGCTCCTCTTGACACAAGAAGTTTGGCGACTTTCAAACGGCCGTTTGCAACCGCGTCGTGAAGTGGCGTGTCATTGTCATGCCCAGGGATATTTATTAAAGCATTGTGATCTAATAATAGTTCGACAATTTCCACATGGCCGTGGTTGCATGCTTCGTGCTGAAATGAAAATACATCACGTTTAGCAGAATCGCTCATATAGGTGATCAGCAGATACATGATCTAAAACTGACGGCCAAAAATAATCACAAAAAGTACAATGTCCCTTACTAATGGTGTCCAGCCAGCAAAATCCTTAATATTAGGATCTGCCCCTTCATCGATAAGTTCAAGGGCTAACGCTAGATCTCCCTGAAAAAAGTTAAACACTATTGTCAGACTAATGGGACAGAGTGCCTAGTTCAAAGGCACACTAGTGTCGTAAAATTATAAACCTTGATTGCAGCCAAATGCAGAGGCGTTTCTCCTTTTATATTCCGGCCGCACTGAGATGATACAACAGTATTTTGACTTTGTGAACATTGTGATGACGTGTTGGGATTCCGTAGAATTTCAGATGAAGATGTTAATTTCCTTCGCTTGGCAGGAATTGTCGCTAAAAAGGGTTTATTATTATCACAAGTTATTATAGGCTAATGTAATTACTTATTTAACTGAAATTGAGTGTTTTCATATAGCAAATGTCAGATGCGCCATGTAGTTCGTCTAGATACTAGTTGGTTTCAAAGGAAAAACAGCATGTCAACCCTTTATGTTATTTGAAGACCTAGCCTTTATATAATGAAGTCAGATATTTCGTTATTTACTCACCCTCAGAGTCTTCGTTGGTGTCTTTGTTATTCAGTGGGGTAAAATACTGTTGAATAATAGTATTCTTCGATCGGACTCGTCTTCTCTTTATATTCAGCGTATCGTTATTCTCTTTATATTCGTCATCTGCGGCATTTAGCATCAGGCCAGGTCTTGTTGAAGATGTCTTTTTCTTACCTTTCTCAATTGTATTCTGGTCTGGTTGGTCACGATTTGTAGATCTGTCTTTAAGATGAGTAAATTTCACTTTCTCTGTGGTTCCTTGAGCTGTTCGTTTCGATTTTCTGTTTTGCAAAACAGCACTGCTTGGTTCCACATCATTGTATCTTCCAGTTCTGTGATCTTTGGATATTTTATTTCTGGAAGCTTTATCCATTGATCTTAGTGACGATTTAGTGGTACCATAATCATCGTAATCATCATTACAATCATTATCGTGGTCCTTGTTTTCCTGATCATCAATATCGTAATCAATACCATCTATTTCATGTTCATCATCATTACTATCAGTACCTTCAGCATCAGTAAAACTAAAGTGGAATGGGTCTTCTTGTTGGCTAAAATCAAATCGATCCTTACTCGAATTAGATTTAACTTTGGGATTCGGGTTTATTTTATTTCTAAATGAATTCGTTTTGAGAACATTCTTTTCTGATGCTTTGCGGCATATTTTTTCAGATATTGAACCTCTTTTTGTAACCACACGCTTTGAAGATTTTCCTTGTTGGCCTGATGGTCTTGAACGAGTAGTATTGTCAACGGTGATCTCTTTTATTACATCGCCCTCATTTATGTTGCCCAGTTCGTCAGCACCAGTCATATGCGTATAATTCTCACAATGCTCGTGAATATGTCGTGTTGTGCTTTTTTGTCCTTTTGTTGGAACGGTTTCATTTGTCCTGACATGGTTTGTTTCACTATCGGATTGTAGCAGTGGATCTGTATCAGTATTTATGACCATTGCCGTAGACTGAGTACTGTTAGTAATCTTTCTTCTTCGTAAATTTCTTACTGGTTTTCGTTGTTTCACGTTTTCCTCTTCCTTTGTGGCTTCCTCGTCCGTTTCATCACCGCACATTCCACTATCCCTTCGTCTTTGAACAGACCGCTTTTTAGGAACGTTGTTGGGCCTTCTGGGTATATTTGACACACTTTTAGTCGAATTTTCATTCAGGTTTGCATAGGTTTTCTTAGAAGTTTCCATGATATCGTCATTAGCCTCGGTGTCAGACTCTGTATGGGCTTCAGACGCTTTTTTCATGGATGTTCTTTGTGTTTTTGATTTCGGTACAGTACTGCTGCGATTTCCCTCGCTGTCTGATTCCGTGTTGTTACCAATAGCTTTTGTACTGCTTTGTTGAATGGTTATTTCGTTGTGTTCCTCTACTGCACCAAATTTTCTATTCTCAGAATGTCGTCTTAGACCCTCCTTTCCCGTTATAGATTCTGCTACACTAACTCTGTTTGTTTCACTGTCTGATCCACTCAGGACCCTCAACTGAATGGTCACTTTCTCCTGTTCTCTATGAGACTTTTGCAAATCTTTTTCAATGTTTGTGTTTTCTTTCATGGTTTTTGCGTCTCCAAAGTGGTTTAAGTCACTTTCACTATCTGTATCAGCAGTTCCTCTGCCTCTGGTCATCCTTCCATTTCCCCTGACAGTAGATGATTCTCTAGCAGCCTCATCTGTACTAGGGTTACTTTTCTCGCTTTCAAATTCTACATCAGTAACATCCCTTCCAACCGCTGCGCTTGCCTTTTTCAATGCACTGGAATTCCGTATGGGGACGTTTTTCTTAACTCTTGTGGTTTTAACTGAATTACCATGATTTTCCTCAGTTTCAGATTTTCTGACTTTTCTGCCACACAAGGATAAAGATATCGGTTTCTTGGTCATTTTATTATGCCTCCTGACTGGGTAGCCTGATTCCCTTTCTGATTCTTCATCAGTAGATACATCTTTAACTGTTGCTGTTGACTGTTTCCTTTGTTTTGCCTTTTTGTTTCCTTTGCTTTTGCCTTTGAGTGCAGCTGCTTTTCCAACTTTAGTTTCTTTTCCAAAATGTGTATCTTCAGTTGTTATGGTTGCTGTACCAGTGTGGTTTGTCTCATTTTCAAATTCCATCACATTTTCAACTACTCTATTTTGCTGTTTAATCATTTTGCTATTTGTTTCTTGGAGTCTAGATATACTAACAGACCCAACTTCACTAAATTTTTCCATTTCTTGGTCACAAGGGGGAGGAGAGGTTTTAAGTGAAAGTGACAATGGCTTGGACTTTTTTTGGAGTGCATTTTTCTTAACTGAAATTAAAATGTACATAACAAATATACTTGATGTTTGCTAAGAATGAATTAGTGGGAGTAAATTTTCGGGCTGGTTATGCTACTGAACCTTCACAGCAAACAGGTGATGGCAAATTGCAAGTTCTTCATGCTCTCATAGTTGAGTCATAAATTTAATTATGCTTCTATTCCAGCATAAAACTATTTTAACTTTTAATAGTTAACTTTTTTAACGAGAAATGATTAATTAGCAAACCTTCAATATTATCACCGATTAGTGACTGTAGTTTCAAGCTCATATTCACAGTCGTTGTTAATTGATTGTTTACTCTCAAATCCTTCATCCAGGAGAATGAACCACATTCTGGACACTTTGAATCATGTCCTAAACTTTCTTCAATGCATTTTCTATTTCAGTAAATGAAAATTAATCATTGAAATATTCCAATTTTTATAGTTAAATATGATCTATCATTTTGGGTTTTATGTGACATCACAGATTCCTGCTGTGGTCAACTTGAAATCAGGGCACAGGTACGTTGACCAGGACTGGTTGACCAACACTCAAATCACTGATGAAAATAATTGCATTCTTGCCCACTCCCAACTCTATTATTCTACCTATACATATATACTATATATTGCCAATACAACCTAATGTGTCACACTAATATAATATTATGATTATTACTAGCAGTTACTTAGTGTAACATTGCAATATATAATATAAAAATACCTAGATACTACATGAAGGTCCCTATGCTTTATATTGCTACCTGCAAAAGTTGTGATCACAATTGGCCAAGGTACAGGGATCCTTGAGATAACCTTTACTGTTAGAACAATATAGATAATTAATATCAAACGTAAAATATTTTGAAATTCGTCAGCTCAGCTGAAAGGATCGCATGCATGTTTATATAGTGTTCACTTTACCATATTCCACAGATTAAAAATTTCTTTAGATCGGCTAAAACAGAGCGAGTGCGTGTCCATTCCATATCATGCATAAATCACAATACGAATATTTGTAAAATGTCGTTGATCGTAAAATATAATTTCACAAGCAAGCGAAGCGTCTTCCCTCTCGCGGACATTTTCAATTTCGCGCCTTTATTTTTCTCTGCGTCATTCACGCTTCGCGGTAAAATGGTCCCTGAGTGTACCCAATTATCATCTTTATAGCATACATCTATTTGCTCACGGTGAGTTAAATCTGTGGTTAAATTTTATAACTCAATGATTCTTATATACCAAAATGACGTATCTGTAAAGTAAAGAAAAAACAGTAGTGTAATGCTTTATAAAAATTCACACGAAATTTAAAATCAGCACTTTTAACCGAATATTTCTATGATCCCAATCATCCCATATTGTCATCATATACCACTGATAAACAAAAACAAATAATTCAAAATTTCTGGATGAAATAAAAAACAGGAGGAATTATATATATTAACGCTACCAATTTTCTTTAAACTGTGCCAGTTATTTGAACGAATATGTGGAAGAATAGTCGAGGGAAGAGTTGATGAAGGCAATCCTTTGTGTTTGTGTATCTCCTTTGCTATTGTGGTAATGACTAGGTGGCTAAAATTTAGATTTCTAAGAAATCCAGAACTGCTTTGGTTTAACAATAAATATAGACCATCATGTAATTCATTTATATGTCCTCATACATGTAAACCAGTTAAGTTTGTGTACAATGAGAAACATTTACACTCAACCATCAGTCATGGTGGCATTTGCACTCAACCATCAGCTATCTGGAAGAATAGAAACCAGTACAATACATCTGGTTTCAGAAAGTTCTCTACATACCGGTATTCAAGATTTCTTATCCAAAGAAGGGAGGTTCTCATTTTAATCTTTGCAGGTATGTGAAATTTGTCAGCTGAACTGCTGAAGTCAAAATAGTTCTGCAAGTTCACTGCACATGCAGACAGTATGGCAGAAAACTGGGTACACTGGATTTAGATTATAATTAGAAAAATTTAGGAAGAACTCACTAAGAAGCCTAGCTTGCATTCACAAGTTGAAAATCCTCAATAGTCTGACACACTGAAACTGCCCTCAACTTATGGTTCAACGTATAATTTTATGTTCTAGTTAACTAAAAAAATGCCTTAAACCGCTCAGAATTACGTTTCAGATCAATCACATTTTACGGTAAAATCTTGTGACGTCGTGAAGCGTTTTCCCCCATTTGCCCGTCGTAACGGTAACGCCCGTCGGTCGGGTCAAAGACACTAGACCTGATATAGCTGTAAATGATTTATACTGAAGGGATAAGCGGAGGTGTTCTTTATGGATGGAGCAAGAAACTGGAAAATGATAGACGTGACAAGGAAATGGAAGAGTTGGACGAGATGATGAAAATTTCTCAGGTAAAATCGGTCAATCGTCTAAATTACACGTGACCCTAGGCACTGCCTCGCTGATACCAGTATATCAAATTCAAAACCTATCTGTCCATCACATTTTGGCCTTGATAAGATATTTAAAGCTGTTGTGTTGACAGACGTATTTACAGCGTGAGTAATTTACTCACTTTGCTGGCTAAAGAGTAACCACTAACTAGAACTTAGCATAGACTTAAGACTGAAGTGCATACCATAAATTACTATTAGTGCACTTTCGCCTAAAGAAGTTGGGGAAACTTTCTGCTATTAGTTAGCCTTCGACCACGCCATGTATGAGGGTGAATTTTTTTACCCGAACTTTTGTAGGAGTCACACAATAGTGGGGGAAAACCCGAACTGACTATCAAGTTGTACAAGGAAGCATTACAAAGAGTGAAAACACTCATTGGTTCAGAAGTAAAATCTCATCAACGAATGTCGATTTTAACGACTAAATTTGTTTTTATCATTGATCAGGTACGTGATTGAAACGGCTTTTGGCGACTTGCATGGTATGCAACCTGTATTGGCTATGAGTCGTACGTTTTTTTTGTTTTATAAATTATAGATAGCCAATCTACTTCACAATCTGGGGAAGTTGGATGAGGCTGAAGATTATTACAAGCAAACTATACAGGCCTTGATATCTCATGGTACAGAAAAGGTGTGTAGTTGACAAACGGAACTAAAAAAAGTCTAGTAACTCATTAATCAGCTAATAAAGTATTACATTTACAGTGGATGTCAGCGGCGTACATAGGCAAGACACTTTTTAATGAATTGGCGGTTCTAGGACTACAGTCGCGGAGGTTGTCATTGGACATGCCGTTGAAAAAATTGAAAGTCGAAATTGCCGCTTTCTGGAACAATTTAATCCCCTATAAGAAAATTAAGGCCGACTGTTACCTACGCCACTGCATGCCTTACACATGTAATTTCAATAAGATATACCAACGAAAGACACAATATTGAATTTTTCAAGTCACAAGTCTTTTTCATATTTATATCTATACAGGACGACCATTCAGTCATTGAAATTTCTTTAAAATTGGCCAGCATTTACGCTGAACAGGGAAGGTGAGAATGCATGGAAATTATTCAAGTTAACTCAAAACTCGACAGCTGAATATATGAAGTTTTGAGTTTTCGACTTCATTCGAGGTTATATATAATTCTAGGCATGAACTTGCAGAAAATGGCTTTACATGGTGCGTTAATAACGCAAGAAAGAAAGTGCCAGATGATGGGAAATGTGACATAAATAGGTACAACCAAAATACCAGTCGTATATATATATATATATATATATATATATATATATAACAATTATAAATACAATTCTTTTAATTAGTTGCTACTTTAAGTTTCATGCACTTAAGCAATCATCAGGCAACGTACTAATGAAAACACGGTTAAATTGCATATTCCATATGTCTAAACAACGTGAAAAGCATGATGTCTAAACAACGTGAAAAGCATGATTTCGAGACATAACAAACACGTTTTGCGAAAAAATCGGACTGAAGAAAAGAATAACCGGAACCAAAAGAAATGTAACTGCAGAAATCCTGATCAATGCCCATTAGAAAACAAGTGTCTTATGAATAATATTGTGTATAAAGCTGATGTGATTACGGCGGAGAGCCAACAAACTAAAAGTTATATCGGAATGACCTCGACAACTTTCAAAGAACGCTTCCGAAACCACAAGAAGTCATTTAACGACATCAGATACGAGAACAGCACTGAATTGTCAAAATACGTTTGGAAGCTGAAACAAAGTGGCAAAGACTACGACATCAAATGGTCCATCCTATCTCAAGCACACGCCATAAAAGCAGGTGGAAAGTACTGCGCTCTATGCACAGAGGAAAAACTGCAAATTGTGAATTACAATAAACAGTTTTTACTTAACAAACGCTGTGAGCTTTTCACAAAATGCGTGCACGCACGCAAATTCCTCGCGGGATATTTCAAACGTTGAAACGCGTCAACAAACTAATAGCTCGCGCAATTTAACCGTGTTTTCATTAGTACGTTGCCTGATGATTGCTTAAGTGCATGAAACTTAAAGTAGCAACTAATTAAAAGAATTGTATTTATAATTGTTATAACACGCTCTGCATTCTATGTATTGAGCACTCTGTGTTCTACAAAAGTCTATTTGGAATAGATTTATATATATATATATATATATTATATATATATATATATATATATATATATATATATATATATATATATATATCGGTGTTCAATATCCTCTGAAGTAACCTCGTAGATCTGATCAGTTATAGGAGACAAAAGTTCGGTACCATGCGGGGTATATTTGCGTAACATCGTTGCGTGAAAAAAAACGAGGTCGAGGGTCAGCTGGGTTGACTTACTATTTCTGTGAAATACATTTTGACGCGAGGTTATTCTGTGTGATATAAAGTTTGATACAGACTTGTGACTTTTGTTTTATTCTTAGTTTAGCTCTCCTTGGTATATGCCTTGAAAGCTATGGCAAATATCGTATATCACAAAGAGACGCGAACAAAGCAATTACTCTATTCACAGAAGCGTTGGAAATATCGAGAAAAGTGTTTGGAAGCAAACACCAGCAGGTACATATAGAACATAGTTGTACGATTCTCTCCTTGTATCGCATAAGGTTATTCAAAAGGTACTCCAGGGTGTTTCAGTCGGATGTTGTATGGGTTCTCCACACAATACTCCAGTGTTACTCTCTGGGAAAGCGCAGCGAGGGGAGAGGCGCAAAGGCGGCAGCCAGGGCGCGATTTGTGGATCAGCCCCTTGTGGCGAAATTTTCCTCCCTCTCGAAAAACCTTAGTTGACAAAAGAGAGCCTAACCCCACCCATGTTAACAAAGATCAAAGACAGAATATATGTACCTCTCCCTTTGATTACGTTTTCGTGATACGATTATATCATTACAGGTAGCTATGCTACTGAATAACTTGGCAGTCGCATACAATGAAGCTGGAGATACAGACATGACCAAGACGTTATTTCAAGAAGCAATCGTTGTCGGAAAAGAATCGTTGTCTGACGATCTGTGGTCTTTTCATTTCAATCTCGCTAATATTTTAGTCCTGGATGGTAAGACGTCTTTATAGTGGTATGTCTAGAACATACACTTTGTGATACCTCTTGTAGAAATAAATATTGCCTCCACAAAATAGCTATAGTGCATTTAGCATGACACGCGCATTGTGTGGACACATAATCTGAGACTGAGAGTTGTGCATTCCGTGTGTGTATTCGTAATAAATACAAATTATGAAAATGTGTTACCTAACTAATAGTTTTTATGGTGTTTATATAGGTGATTTAGAAAGTGCCAAAATTGAGTATGAGAAAGCCTTGGAAATATGTCATGAGGACAATGTTAAGTCTAGTATAAAAGATCGGATATCCAAACTACCAATGGTATAACATACTACTGTTGGCAGTGGTAAAGCTTGGTATGTCTATCCTGCTGTCTTTGTAAATGAAGAGATACAAGGTTGAATGGGTGATTGGATGAGAAGCTTTGTGCAAGTAGGACTAGATTTCCATGTTTCACCCTGTTGCATAATTTGCCTTCTTCATTAATTTGTAGTCTTTCAACCTTAATTCTAACTATTCTAAGAATGTTTACATAGTAGGAAAAAGTATATTTGAAGTTTAGTGTGTTAATTTAGTGCAGTACGCTTTTTGCCCTGCTTATATGCTATGATGTCTTCAGCTGCGTTTCTTCTCTTTATTTTTGCTCGGAGAGAACTCCCATATTGATTTGATAATACAGATTGTAGGAATTCCAGTCCATACAATGTTGCCAACAACAAAAATCATCCAGAAATAGAAAAAATCATCCCATACTGTAAAGGAAGGGGGCCAGGAGTGCAGCTGCAAAAAGAATAGAACTGTGAATGTTTCCAACAATATTTAATTGTTAACCATAGATTTTCAATAACCTTAAACAATAATTGAACAATTTGAATTACATACTTTTGGAAGATGTTCAAAACCAAGAGAAACTTCTGTGAATACATATATTATAGAACCAAACATTTGGAATGATGAGGCTAGAATGGCCACAAAAGCTTTGTACCACAATCTCTTTAATATGGCATTATACCTTGGTAGAGAAGAAACAAGTTAATTAATTAAATGCATTATGTTTGAAATAAAATACATTGAAAACCATGCATTTACATGTCAACAAAATGACTTAACTGGTAGCAATCAGATGCACTGCTAGGAGTGAGACAGGTTGTTTAATTAAATGCTTACCATAAAATACATAATGGACACATGATAAAGATTTCAGCAAAAACAATGGCCATAACAGTTGGATCCTTTCCTGAATACCTGGCATCAAGCTTTGCATATTCAGTTACCATCCACCTTGGACCTCGACCAAGTATTCCTATTATTCTAGAAAAATTTTAAAGCACCTGCACTTATTACCAGCACATATTCTTGGAAATTATATCAATACAGCATTTAGTATTACACTTACGCCTCCATCCATATGTGTATGAAGCAACCATTAATCAGTACCCATATTGCAGTGTATTTCTCTGGACCTTGAGGTAAACCACTCCATATGAAGCAAAGCAAAAGAAGTCCAACAGGTACAAGATTGACTGGATCTGTGATATCCAACAGAAAATAGTCTACAACCGATTTCAAGTCCTGCATCTTGTCTTGAAACTACAGTACTATAGAAGGTTATGTCACAGAGGAACAATATATTTTTTCCTCTGTGACTATGTTAGTATGCAAACTTTGACTAGTTGGACTTTGCTCCACCATATCACACCACATTTGTTATTTATAACGGAGCTAACATAAAGTACCCCTTGTCGTACTCGTAAATTATTTATGTTCGATGTTCTGCCACAGTTTTTCTTTATTTTTATGCTTTATCGTATCTGTGCATCTTATTATTGGTTTTTCTTGATATATTTTCAATCACGAAAGAGTCATCATGTTTCAAAAATTTATGAACAAGAAGGATTTCCATCCCGGATCAAAATGGAATATAAAGAGGGTGAGAACTTGAGACGACAATCAGTATATTGAAACTCTGTGACAGTGACACTATAGTTTATACCGTAGCTGTCTTTAGGCACTAAAATGCGTGAAATGTTTGTATGTTCACAAAAACTTGATTTCCTAATGTGTTTGCTCTAAATAAGTTATCCATCGTCTGCATTGATAGAGCATTTGACGATCCTTGCACAGATTAATTGTAAAATTAACCTTTAATACTCCCCTTAGGGCCTACCGCCTGGGGTATAAAACAACTGCTGCTGCTGCTACCTGTAATACTGCCTTAACTAAGGGCTAAGGATATTGTAACTACCCAAATATCATGCAACATAACTGCCAAAGCTAATCAAGACATTTGTGGTAACTACTTGGTTGTCAGCTAGCTGTTTTTTCCTTTATGTGGTAAAAACGGTCCTGAAGACCAGTCCAGTTGTATTTTAGTACTGACAGATTACTTGTACATTCTTCAAAAACTCTGTCAGGGGTGATGACCAACCACCCATTTTGGGCTGGGACTTGCACTTTCTGATGACGTTCTGCACATTACCAATACATAGTAAACATGCTTCTTTATCCAGGTATGGATGGCAGAGCAGAAAAAAGCAGCAGATGAACACAAACAGGCAGAACTTACTGAGCAATATAAGAAAGAGCAAGACAAATTTGAGAACAGGTCTTTCAACTGTTTTTTTCTTAAGTTTACAAAATTCATAGGAAAGAAATGAATCTATACCAATTATAGTTTAACTATTTATGTTCTAGGCAATTAGTGAGCAAAGATGAAAAACTAAAACTTGGACTCAGCTTTGTGTATGATGCTCCACCGGGATTTAAAGGTTTTGTATTGATGACAAGTCCAATGACTAACTAATTCATGAAGATGCTGTAAATAAAGTGCATCAATATGATATTATACTGCATTATATTCATTATTTTTGCTTCTTTTTTTATACTATGCAAATTTCCTGAAATAACATTTGGGCAGACAAAAAAAAGGTACAAACTGTTCTCAGGAAACATTCATTAGGATTGGCTAAGACATTGATTTGTACACTTCTTTGGTAGTACAAACACTGAGCAAGTTTAAATCTGCTAATTAAATTTATGTAATTTCAACAGTATTCAACCATTACAACAGTATTCTACTGGTATAATCCTCCATAATCTATAATGTATGAGATGTTCTATAGAACATCTAAACTTGAATATTCTATGGGGTTACTTAGGAAGGTGAGGAATTGTCAAAACCAAAGGAGGAAGAAGAAGTAAAGTTTGAATGGTTGAAAGGAGCTCCAAAAGAAGGGTAACAATAACTTTGCTTTGGCAATATAATATCCACTTCTCTGTTAAATCAACTTAATATCTCTTGAAATATACTTTATTTCAGTTTCAAATTTATGTCAGAACTGTATAGTTTATACTGCATGTAAAACTAAGCAAGTTCAGCCAGTTTTATAATGAGTAAACTTTTCGTTTTTAGGTACACAAAAGATCTCAATCTTGAAACTCATGCTCAACCGTTTGGAATTCCTGTATGTATGCCATGTCTATACTTTATTTATACATGTAAAAGATTTTAAATTTTAGTGCATAAACATATTGATATTGGTTTGAAAAATATTATGAATTTTCAAATTTCCGTCTTTACTGTTACAGAAGCACGCTGTCTAAATTTTTGTAAACACCTGAACTGGGCGAATTCCTCCAACGTAGCCTTAATTTTCTTCTAGGTACGAAATGTTAGATGTATAAAATGTCACAAATGGGGTCACGTTAATACTGATCGAGAGGTGAATAGACTTGGTCATACATGATTTGATACATTTGAGTATTCTCTCTCCACGCGATCCGTGCCTTACGACAAAATATTCTTTTAATTCTAGTGTCCCTTGTACAACAAATCTATCAGTACAGAACCGTCCTCTCTCACAGGTAAGAACGATGTCTTTTCTTTTGCTGTACTTTTTCCTAAAGAGAACGATATCAATATTTTTAAAAATCTAAATTTTCTGCTAAATCACTCTGTCTTTTTAACAACATGGTTAGATTTTATATGGCTATTATAAAACATGGTTATATTATAAAACTGTTAAAACAGTTTTTTTCTTTCTTCTTCTACTATTTGGTAGAGCTTTACATCGTGTTCCTAATAAAAATCGATATTTGTTTCACACACTGTTTTTTTTAAGATGCTAATATCAGTGATCCGGTGAAGTTAATGCAAGAGATGAGGAACGATGGTTTTGCTTTAAAACAAAATGCTCTTGGTCGGGTACTCAATAAAAACGACCCCAACCAGGTAACACTCAAGTTCCATGATACTTTTCTCCAAAAAAGGGTTGCATCCGCGTCCAAACTAATGATGAAACAGTTTGCAAACCTTTTTGGTTTCATTTTAAAACGTCGAAAAGAATTCAATCAAGAATCAGCCTTGTTTGATTTCAGATTTGTTGTATGAAAAGATGTATATTTTTAATTTTTCTTTACCTCATTTGTCGCTTTGCTTCACACGCTTCCTCAATTTTTGTTCTATACCCCACATCGTTTTTCAGTTTTCCTATTTTTTCCTCAGCCCGACACGCCGGCTATGAATGACCTGTCCCTTAATTAGAGCTGAAATGGCTGTTACAGGCTTGTTTGTTTTTAGATCAATCATTTAGTCCTTGAAACCATTGTGTTTTCACTTTTATTTAATTCAGCAAATCCTTGCATCTGATGAAGACGATGCTGACGATGATCCAGAGCTAGCGTTCCTGGCGACTTTAAACGAAAAACAAAAACGAAAGCTACTGAGGTAAGGCAATTATGTTAGGTTAGGCAAGTTTTAGAGATTAACCAGAAAAGGCGTTCATTGATATTTACAGGATTACTTCGGGAACATGCAATGATATGTGTAATTTATACTGAAATTTGTTTTTTTATGTTTTCTGTTATTAATAAGAGTTATGTGGTGTAAATCACGTTAGGAACAGTTCAGGATGCATTGGTACGAACTGCAGAGTTGTGTATTTGTTTGCCATTTTGTCATTCTGTCGTCTAGGAAACTGGACAAACTTGAGAGCAAGGAGCAGGAAAAAGAAAAACGCAAAAGTAAGAAGAAGAGGAAACATTCCGACTCTGAAAGTGAAAAAGACAGCAAGTCCAAACGCAGGAAAAAAAGGAAGCAAGATTTATCCCGAAGCGAAAGTAGTGATGATGGACATTCAAAAAAGAAGAAAAGAAAACAAGAGAAAAATAAACGGGATAAAACAGAGAAGGACAGAAGAGACAATAGATCTGTTTCTAATAAATATCAAGAAGATCGATCACACAAGAAGAGATGACACATCTGACGATCTTACCTGGGGTTTCTGTCTGCACCATGCACACTATGACGTATATTGCCCCTCAACTAGCTGAAGATACACCCTCGCTATATGGTGTATATGATGATGGAAACGAATCTTCTCGTTTACCACGTTGGTAGTCGACCTATATACAGCTGGAGTGCTGTTAAAATTGTGACAATCGTGACAATGATTACATAGCATATTCCAAAGACTGCAAAGTGGAGTTTTGCAGAACCGCGTATAAATAGATTCTGCTATTCGCAGGCTAGGAGATTGCTCGCCATTTCAATATGTTTTAAACCAGATGTACATCACCATGCATCCTCAATGAAATATTTCATTCTCTTCACGGATTGATGTTTCATGTGCCTTATCAGATGTCATAATCAAGTCCAAAATCCAAAAATACCAACTGGCCTTTTTTTTTAAAGAAAATTTCACACTTCACCTTTTGTAACTTGAACACAGGGCAGGGGCGCACATTTGGAAGAGTGCAGTGAACTGGAAGAGTGTATGTGGTGCCCGTGCGGCTGCCAGACGCCCCCTATCGTTAAATTATTCTGAAAACATGTATGGGACGAAGAAAGTCGGTCAGGAAACCTGTATAGGAATACTGTATATCTGGTCATTGCTAAGCATCCAAACTATTTCATTGGCATGAATGAACCAACACTCCCAACAGGAAACGAACCACCAGCTAATTCCCAATAAATTAAACCACACCCACACTTGAATAAATTAGAATAATGTACTTGGCGGGAAATTTGGCAAGATGTCCGCCAAAGAGTGAAAAAATAAATATCACGTTTATATTATTTTTAAACGTTCTAGATATAAGATATTTAGTCTCCATTTATGGAAACATCTCTCCATGGATCCTAATACTGCAATTGTGTTTGAAACTATTGGACTAATTAAAAAAAGCCTGCAATGTTCTATATGGTATGTTCACGCTCTGTATATTAAAATATCAGTTATACCTCCTTATTTTGGTGTATTAATGTAGTGTACTGTGTATAAAAACTAGCATCTCTTAAAATATTTTTAGTCTTGACCTGTTTAACGATCCACATTCCACCAGATGTAACCATCAATTCTGCAGGTATGTTAAATTTGAAACGTCAAACTGCAGACTGTCTGACTGCCAAACAAATATAAAATATTGGAACCAATTTTGCATTGTGTTCTACTGTATGTAATGGTATATATGTCCAAATTACCAACATAGATTCCTAGTAAATTCTTTGATTGAGATCATTTAAACCAACTGCCAACATGGTGTCCTATCAGAGTTACGTACTTGGGTATCTAGTGTACACTATGCATAAGCTTTTTTTTTCCTTAAATATAAACTATGAAGATACAGATCAATTTTGCCACAGGAAATGTCCAGATTTATGAATGGAGTTCTTGACTTGACCATAATTCTTATTTATAGCTGCTGTATTAAAAAGGTAGTTGATGAAAGAAAAGAGAAAAACAAGGAAGCACTTTGCCCTCTTTGTAAAAATCCAATCACAAAAAGGTAGGCATATTTTTGCTTGTCTTCTATATTACCCACAGTATGCTGACTTTGCATTTATTTTCTCCTAGCCATTGCAAGATTACCAGGCCTCTAACAATATTGTAATATTTTAGGAGTTTGACTTCTAATCCCAGGCTGAGAGAAATAGTTGAAGTTGTCAGGAGATTAAACCTTGCATTTCAAGAAGATGCTGGTATACCAGGTACTATCAGTTACAGGGTACAACAAGATGTGGCTAGAATTATATGAATAAAAGGGTCATATATAAGACTTGACTAGCTTCATACTCTTGTAGCTTAATCAGTGGGGGTACTGGGGGAGAGAGATGGAAGGTAGTCCTCTAATGATGTCTTGATCATTTAGACTCTCCTTATCCTTTGGTTAATACAAAACTGTCTGATGTAGAGAATAAGAACTGTTTGCAGTCTTCTTTCTCAAATCCAACTCCACTGAAGCCATCAAAGGTAATTTTTATCATCAATTTAAAGTTTTAAATCTATAGATTGGCTTTGCATTTGATCCTATGTGATACCCTTTAAAACAATCCACACTACCCAAACATTACATAGGATGATAGGAATAAATTTACTTCTTTCATGAAATTTTTAAGATTAGTTCATTTTGTAGTAAGGGGACTGTCCTTGAATTGCAGAGGCCTAGGCACCACTTGAGTTGCATTTCTTGCAACATTTCCATTTAGTCTTCCATCATAATTGTAAATGTGTTTCCAATGACCCAATTAACTATTTTATTTTTTGCTTAGTTCAAAAGATCTACTTTGGGTGGTGTTACCAAAGAGCAGCAGTTGGACAGGTACCAAAGTGACTAATAACAATATTACCTTTGCTGTACTACAGTCTTTGATGGTTATAGCCCTTCTGTAATTATTGTAATATATTCCACCTTGATGAAATAATTTAGGCTGATCCAAATCCTACTGTACATAAATATATTTAACAAATTTTCTCAATATGTTAATGCTATCAAATTGGATAAATATTGTATTTATATATAGCAGTGTTAACCATGAGTCATCAAATCACAACATCTTCGGAGAACAACTGGAAAAAAATGATAATGCTTTAACACCACAAGAACGAAGATGTTCTGGGTTTGAAATCCTTTCATTGTTGGAAAGCAAAGAAGATGCCCAAACAGAACTAACAAATAAGCAAATTACTTTAGGTATGCACTCGATAATTTCTACTTCTGTCTATATGTTGCAGTATTATAGCGACACAAGTCAAGTCAAGATTTGACTCACTACCTCTTGGTATTTATTGTGCTTGTGATTGGTTGATTTGACAGACATGTCACATTTGATTGGTTCATGTGCTATTGCATGATAGCGGTAGAAGTCACATCTGAACTCCGCCGTTATTTTGACATCTATTTTCTTACTGCAGATGATGAAGTTAGCCACAATGATGAACTGTTGAAAGATAAGTCTAGGTATATACAATCTTTCTTGACTTTTTTAATCATTACTATCCTCTTTCCCATTTTATGGGTGGAGGAAAGGCAATATATTATTAAAATATACTGTAATTACTCGAATAAACGCCTCCCTCGAATAAACGCCGCCCTCGAATAAATGCCGCAGGGACAAGCAAAAATATCATTAAACGCCGCCCTCAAATAAACGCCGCAACCTTTTCCTCATTGCAGTGTTTATTCGAAGCATTTATTTATAACCACAGTTCAATATTCATATATAATGATATAAGAGAAAAGACACGTAACTTTTATACTTTGTTTTTGGGGGGATTGATTGTATTGGTTGAATTGGCGTTTAAATTACACAATAAATTCAGAGTTGTTACGAGTTTGCAATAAACGCCTCCCTTGAATAAACGCCGCCCTCGAATAAACGCCGCATCTTAATTGCTAAAAATTCAATAAACCCCGCGGCGTTTATTCGAATAATTACGGTATATGAAATATATATTTTGAAATTGATTCAAATTAAATTCTTTAGGAATACGGAACTCCCAAACACAGGAGGATCCTCCCAAACAACTCAATTACAAACAGCAAAGAGTCCAGAGAATGGCAGCACAGCTAATTCTAATAGTTCTGGTTCATTAACCCTTGATCCAAGAATATCCTCGCCATCAAGTGTGTTATCACAGGATAGTGTGTCTCTATTAGATGGCTTATTATCACAACAACTGTGTCCTGCAGTTGAGAACACAGATCTCAGAGAAGCAGATCAAGAGGTTTCTCGTACACAAGACAGTGACACTTATCACTCAAACACTGATGATGAAAATAACATTTTGAAATCTTCTCAAGAAGAAATCATTGCTAATTGTACTCCAAATACTCCTAACTCCAGAGGAGCTACTCCCAACTCCATAGGAAATTCAAATGATATATTTAGTGAGCTTCAAAAGTCTCAGAATGGTAAACGTCTAATTAGCAAAACACCTAAAACAGGCCGGGGAGAAAGCGGCTACGTTACTCCTATCATTTCTAATGAGAGTGATTCTGAACGGTATTCCACAAGCGAACGTGTCCCTCCTAGCGTAGAATCAGATTCAGAGTCATACAAGGTAATTCCGTTACCTCGTTATGAAGAATATTCAGACGATGAGATTTCACCAGAATTTCTGGGAATCCGCTCTCGCAGCGTTCGGTCAACGCCCGATTGTTCCCATAAAAGGAACGATGATTTTAACCCTATTGTCGAGGAATTTTCAGATATGACAATCCAATCATCAATGAAAGAGAAAAGGTTTGGCACTATTCAAAGTAAGCAATCTGAGGTGGCATCTTTAGAGAATATTGCCAATTCTCAAGCAGATATTAAAAATCCTGACTCATCCGTCATTTCCCCGTTACATTCGGGGGGTTCTTTACGTCTGCACCAATCCAAAAGAAAGCGCAGTCCAGGAGAAAACGATTCTTTGAAGTGTCCACGACTCAGTGATGAAAGGCGAGGTAAATCTAAAACTTCCATTGAGAAGAAAAATGAAACCTTAAAACCTGATTGTGACAATGGCTTGAAATTCCTGAAGACAAATCGAAGGCAAGCCAATTCCAACAGCAAGCTGCAAGTCACCAACGAAGTTCGTAACGCAAGTAGACAGGGAACCGCTAATCAATCAAACGAGACTACCAGAAAGAAAACAAATTATGATCAAAACTTATCTCAAGTAGAGAAGATGTCAAGTGATACGGAGGACGATATAATTCCACCCACACCCCCTGTGAGGATTCACGAACCTCCCGGAAATGGTTCAAATAACGAGATATTGAACAGGTTTTCAAGAATGGAAAATGTTTCTGAGGCGAACATACATGAGGTAATTGAGGAAGATTGCCTAAAGAATGACTTAGATGATGGCATTAACAAGTCAAGAACTTCAAGGTCGCAAAATACCGCGATGAGAAATATGCACAAAGATGAAATAGTTGATGATGATATATTTGAAAATGATACATCTGATGATGGCGGATATAACACTTCATGTTTAAAACATAGTCCGACAAAAAGGGAATCTGTTTGCGAAGAACAAGAGGTTGATGAAGATATGTTTAGTAAAGCTCCTGGTGAAGGTTATAAAACTGCACGACCACAAAATATTACCACGGAAACGGAATCCCCTCGTAAAAATGAAATGTTGGTCGAAGATGATTGGTTAGGAAATTTTGATAATGAAGGAGAAGTGATGACTGTGAATGAAAGAAGTCCGATCATGGAAGATGATCGATTGTATTCCTCACAGGAGGATTTAAATATTGCTTTACTGAAGAGACTTGGTGAGTATTACACAACTGAATACTGTACCCACATGACAGATACATTGCATTGGATTTTCAAACTAAAAACATTTCGTCCCCATTGAAAGTGATATTTCATGTTGTTTGCAGCCCCTTTAGCGCCAAGTGACAAAGAAAGGGAATTCGTAAGCGATGGTGAAACTAGCGATGGTTCGTTCACATTTATACCGTAAAACAGTTCAAGTATAGCTATAAATTGAAGCCAAGTTAATCGTGCATGCACTTCGTTTCACAGGTATTTCAACCAGTATTTCGTCTTTGACTGATGGTGACGGTGTGGAAGTAACATCACAGGTTGGAGTTTTGTATTTTCACATTTTGGTCGTTCAAGATTCACATCTATTTGAGCATAGTTTTTGAACTGTTATGCGTGGAATTAAACGGTTACAACCGTATAAACCCCAGTATGTCATGAAATTTTAATAGTGATATTTTTACTGTGTTGTTGAATAGAGAATCAACTATCTCCATGGCGTCCTGGCGCAAACAGGCGGGGAGATTGAGAAACTAACAAAAGACTTGAAGAAATTGAGAAAGAGTGAAGACATTGCACAAACGAATAAACCAGAGTCTGATCGTGAAGATTTATTCGAAAAGAATTGTGCGAGGAAGATAATCAATAACGTCTCAAAGAATTACAGAAAGAACCGCGAATCATACGAAGCGAACCATTCCGAGGAATCGAATGAAGACTCAGGTTGTGAAAAAGAATACAAGAATAACGAGACTTCTGATATCGAAAATAATGAACATGAACTGGAGGACGCCAGCGACTCTGATTGCGATGAACCTTTTCACAATAAGCATGAGAACAACCAAAACCATGACATGTTCGATTTGGAAAGCAATGAAAATAATAACCGCTTATTGTCAGACAAAAAGAAGGAGGTCGGCATAAAATCGTGTATGAATGGCGATATGAAAGAAAGCGACCATGAGGTAGAAGTTGATGATAAATATGATAGTCATAATGAAGATGATGATGAAGATGAGGGTAGGTTCATAACGTGATATTAATACCTTTAGAAAAGGTTTTAGAAACGTTTTTTTTTTCCAGACGAAATCCTGGAACATTGTACACTTACTCCCCCTCCAGCATTGGATCGTTCGACACTTAAGTTGACAAAACTACCTGCAGCGGTTCAAAACTTGCAAAAGCTGTTGCAAGAGGACGGTGACAGCCAGAAATGTCCGGATACATCGGATTATAAGCACTCTACTCGTGATAAAGCTGGCCGTGGTAAAGCCATTTGCTCATCGTCCAAGGTTTATGGGAAGAATAAATACTTTGATGAAGACGGAGAGAAGATAAGGTTACCAAAAGACCGGTCTAATGAACTCCTTTCGAGTCGTTTAGAACAGCAGAAAGGTTGGCAAAGTATGAATAAGGAAGCAAATTGTCAAATTGCGAAAAAGGAAAGTCGATTACAAGGAAGTCAAAAGGAGAATGGTGCAGTATTCAAGCGAAGATCTTCAGCTAGAGATTTACCAGCCAGGAGAGTGGAAGATACTGAAAACAAAAATAAAAACTTAGAAAAGAGTGGAGGACAACCAGATGAAATCTTGACTGAGTTACGGATCAACACAGTTAGACCAAAGCAACGCAAACTTTCTTCCATGATGGCGAATTCTGTAAATCATGAAGCCGGACTTGCATCTCGATCTGTTAAATTACCCCTATGTTTTGTTCTAACCAGACTTCCAAAACAATTTGTGGTAAGTACAGTTCGAGTAAAGGCGTAACAGCTAGTTAAAACCGCACGAGAAGCCATGTCATATTATCTATTGCACCCTACTTATGATAAAGATTTTGTACATGAGGCTCTACTGGTGATTATCAGAATCCTCAGTAATTTCAGTATTCTCTACAAAATGCCTCGTTTTGGTTTTGCTTTTGCTTTCTGCTTACGGTAGTGCTTTCTGCTGACTTTCGATGTTTTAATTTTATTGATCCTCAATGTTTGTGCATGCTACAGTCCCTTGCAGATTACTTAGCTAAACGTAATGGCGGGAAAGTGTCTAGCGACGTGAGTGAGGAGACGACACATCTCATTATGCCTACTGGTGAGTGAATGTGTTTCTAATAATGGTTTACCAAAAAAATGCCCCCATAACGTAGAGGAACCTGTTTTGGAACAAAATTTTAAAACTTTGATTGACTGGAGACCTTTTTGTTTGTACTTTTAGATTCAAAAATGCATGCAAGCCGCAAGAACTACACCATAAAATATTTGCTGGGAGTTGCTTTGGGGAAGTGGATTGTCAGTCAACTTTGTAAGTATTTCAGGTTCTACGATGGTAATATGCAACCATAGACGTTGGCATGTGTTTGCACTACTGACCTATTCTAGTATAGGTCAGCGGTTTGCCCACATTAGCATGTGTTTTTTATCATTTTCTAGGGCTTGCTGCTTGTGTTAAATCTGGTCAATTAGTAGATGAAGTATGTATACTTATGACTTAAATGCATCGCCCTTCAATTAATGAACCTCTGATCAATTACCCCAAATATATAATTTTCTTAGAAACGATTTGAGGTGAAAGGTGATGTTGAAGCAGCCCAGTCGCACGTTCCAAATCTTGCACGTACCACTCGCGAAAACAAGGTTTGTTTTTGTTTTACAACATTTTTTCGGGGCGCCCCTTTAATTTATCAGAGCCATGTTTTCCGTATATAATAGGTAGAATATATAAGCAATTCAATAAAGTACTTTACAAGGCATATTAAGAACAATGCCAATAAAGCCAATTTACTCGCCCATAGCAGAAACATTCCACTGCTAAGCTTGAAACTTTGCTCGCTTAGCTTTAAGTGTGGTTTGAGTTACGGTGTGTGAAGGGGTGGACAAACGTTTTTATTTTTCCGTATATATTTGACTTTTTGAAACTAAAGAAGATATTTCTTTTATTAATATTACAGGATCCTCTTTTGTTTGATGGTATTTCAGTAGTGTGCTTTGGTGAATTTAATGGAGCAATATCACAAGGTAGGGTGACCATCTTAGACACTGTTTATATGACCTCGAGGGTATACCAGGGACACCCTATTCCCCTTTTATCAATCTGGTAAAAAGTAATATATTCAGGATACCCTTCAAGAATTTTACTTGCAATCACCTGCTTCTCCAGTACATGATCCTAAGTTCATATAACCTTACTTTATTTCAGGCCAGATCGGTCAATTAGTCCAATATTGTGGAGGTGAAGTGATTGACAATCAAGAGTTTATAAAACATAGACCTCCGGTGAGTGTCCAAACGAAACTACCTTTTTAATTGTCCTGTAAGGACGAAGTCTGTATTCCACACTTAATTATAATTGAATAATTTTAGGTGTTTGATCTGATTGTTATCTGTGATACAATATTATCACAACGCACGGGATTGCAAATAAAAGGTACATATATATTTAGCTAGACCTATTTATTTTCATTTGGGTTGGTTTGACGGGGCAGATTATCGTGTACAGCTGCATCGGGTTATCTTTATTAAATGTTGCGAACAATGACTACCTCAGTTAATCTTTTAGATTTGTGCAAACGACATAGAACATTTCCAGTTTCCTCCGAATGGATTACAGATAGTGTTGCCAACTATCAGTGAGTATGCTTTTCGTAAGAAATGTATTTTCCGTAAAATCATCTTACCATTTTTTTTTTAGATATTAGACAGCGAAATTGATGGTCTTCATCATAAAGATTATCGTGTTGTTTGCGTGACAAAAAATTGTATTATTTGTCTTTTAATAGGCTCCAGGATATTGAGGAATATCGTATGGATATTTAGGACTCGTATCCTGTGTGACACTGAGACTGGAACTTTGACTTTGTGGTGTGATATTACTAAGAAATTTTTATCTGGTCCGTTTTTGTCCCGTCGCAAACCTATTTCCCACGTTAGTGGATAACTCACATTCCTGTCACTCTATTGAGCGAGAATAATTTAAGAAATATTTAAATTAAAAAAAGGTGAATTTTGTGGTAACTGGAAACGCTTTATCCTCTTCAGATCAACCTGATATGTCAATGGGTTATGTGACAAATAACCACACACTCCCTCGTGCGTTTAATACTACCAGACTGACTATCATAAAACGATAAATTATCTTGTAACTGTTAGGCAACATGAATGCTGAATTGTAAAATTTAATTCGAGTCGTTTTGCCGCTGAAGAGATTAATAATTATTGAAGAAGAAACTTAATAATTATTGTCTGTTTGACATCACATTAATCCAACTTCCCAACCAATCAAAGCTGTTGGCACAAAATTTAAATTTCAAATTGCATCATTAAAGATCGTTGTTTCCAACTTTCTTTACTTATTTTACAAACACTTCTCTATGTAAAGGTCAAACATTTTAATCCGAAACAAACCAACGACTTGTTGCGATTGCATCTGGTTTTTTACCATGGATTTTATGCAGGTATGACATTTATTTACGCGATCGTTTCATAGGGCTTTTTAGGCTTATGAGTTATTTAGCTTCTTTCGTGCATTTGTTTAATTTCACTGCGTGATATAGTTCACAGTACTGTACTTGTATGTCATAAAAATATATACTTTAGAATGTACCAATTCAAGTCATCCCATTAAGGAGCTATGGTTAGCGAGACTTGTGCGATGGTAGGCCTTGCTCTTTGGGCAAAAAAGCCTCTGCTGTCTGTTTAATGAAAGTGTTTTATTCCAATTTTCTTAACCATGTTTTTAAATAAACCATGAAGCTATTTACCGTACCACGAGACACGCACCAACCTGTTAATCGAAATTGTCATCGAACTTCATTGTTGACAAATTTCAAACATCTTGTGCAATAACCTTTGGGGGAGTAAGGAGTTATATTTATACACAAAATTGCGAGCGTACTAATAAACTGTCAAAACGTGTGAAGCTCGATTAAAAGCTATATGCAGAGTTGAAATCGTTTGCGTGGGCGAATCTTTAACAATTATACTTTAACAATCACGCTGATTGAACGCATGCAGTATTGAACTCTGAACTTCAAACAACAGCAGACGCGCACGAATTGAATATACAGACGGTGTCAGTGTTTTTTAAGATCTTAAATTTTTTTCTCGGATTAAGCCGTTTGACTTTGAAAAATGTGAAATGTTTTTAACTGGCTTTAAACGCTTCAAAAGTCGTTACGAAATTTGATATCAATCACGTGAATATTATTTACTTGAACTTTTTTCCACCCGGAACAAATCCACCGAAGAAAGCTTTTCTTTCCGTCGAAATTCGAACTTCGAATGAAACTTTTCAGTGTGTAATTGCAGCTCTATAAAGCCCGCTTTCCACTAGGCGAATTTATTCGCGCGAAGAAATAAAAAGTAGGAAGCGTTCCTCCTTTTTCGCGGTGAATTTTTTGGGTGGTCTCCAGCCTCGTTCCCAGGCTCTTGGAAGTATTTCATCACCGGATTTCAGATATCGCCTCGCGCGTTCCTCGCACGAATAAATTCGCCTTGGGCTGACCCTGCATGCAGCCTGAAGATTTGAGGGGGGGAGAACAAGGGAAGCGCATAAGAAATTTGAAAAAATTTTAATTTTGCTAACCTAATGACTAGCGAAGCTACCTCTCACTAACTGTGTTCCTACGCAGGCAAAACCCTGGGTATGAGGTTGCTACTACCCAGGTGCTTCGGAGAGTTCCGTCATAGATAAGTTTAGGATAACTGTAAATCAGTTAAAAGTCTTTCTATTTGCCGAAAATTATGTTTTTATCATTTAGTGTCTGTTTATCTTACTGTCAATTGGTTTCTGCAAGTGTTATCATTTTCATCGAAACCCTTGTCTTGCACACAGGGTTGAAACCAAGGCTCGATCGGTGGCAGATTATTTTGGAAGCACTAATTTCTTCTTTCCTTCGGAATTCCATGAAGTATACTGCAATACATACTCAAGCTCCAACAGTCTGAACGAAAAATTGTCGACGTGCGCCGGTGGCTTGTATCACTGCATTTCACAGTATGAGACCAGAGAGTATCTTGAAATACCGAACAAGGAGCCAATATATTACTCAGGTTTTAATGTACGCAAGATAAAGATTGGTGTTGGTTGCACATGTCGCACATAGTTCCTGCGCTAGAATAAATTAATCTCGTCGACGAGGATTCGCGTCGGGGTTCGACAATAAGCCTGAAAAGCTTATAAATTACAATGTTAGTTTTTGTCATGGAAATAGTACCATAGGTAGACTATAAATGTACATAAAATAGAATTATAGAAGATCATAATTCATTTAAATAATAATTTTTAACTTGCCTAATTCATTCAATCAATGTTAAACATATATTCAGGGCGTGTCGAAGGGTGGTGTGTGAGGGCAATTGGTTATCAGAAAAATAAGCACGTCTTTAATGTATGGATGTTGTTGTTAAATTCTGAAATACCGCCAGCAAAGGCCCTCAGAACTACCCTGTATCTAGTTAATAATATTTGAACATTGGAAATTTGCAACATTTGGGTAGTGGCTCATCAGACATGAGAACACTGGCCCACAGTTCACTATGATTTTGGTGACGCCGGGCGAATGACGCCGGGCGAATGTTCCGTGTTTCGATATCTTTTGATAAAGATCATATACAGGGGCCAAGGGCTTTTATGATGATCATCGTTAGTCGTTACTTTATGCCTTCATTCAGACTCCAACAGAACTTTCGGAACTGAATCAGCTTACCGGCATTGTTCACGTGACAATTCCTCCACTTTCACCACAATACATTGATTATGATTGATAAAACGCAAAACGCCTTTTGGCAAAGAAATCATTGCGGCAAGTAAGACAAACAAGACTAGTTCTCAACAACTATCCCACTTACCCATTTTCGGCATCGGCAGACAGGAAGATTAGTGAAGTGGAAGTGGCCGAATTGCCCGAATTTTGGGAATCTAAAATGGAACCCAAATTTTGAACCTGCAGGCTGCAGTGGCCTGCCTGTAGGTTTCACTTTTACTGTAATATTCGATCCGCGTGTTGTAGATAGAAAATTGTTTTATATTTTGCTTTAGCATTATGGCTGAAACAAGGTAAGGCCTCTTAAGAATTTATGAGCTTTGGTTCTTTCATCTTTAACTTTTAGCTTGCCTGTTTCAGATTGTTACATCCATTAGTTGTGTGGGCACAACGCAAAGATATAGTTTTCCTCACCATTCGACTTGAAGATACCAGAAATCAAGAAATTCAGCTAGATGAAGAGAAGATGTACTTTAGGTACAGTATAAATAATACAATGTTGATATACATACTATATCTCGTATTCTGTAGCCTCCTAGCGATTATGCATTCTATTGAGTGTACTAGTACGGCTTTTATATTTATATAATATAATGCTATATTTTGCACAGAATTAGAGGGATGGTCGAATGTTAGGTTTTTTGTCTATTTCCATGAAATGGCAAAACAATGCAGCTGTAGAGATACTTGATGGTTCCTAAAATTCTGGTCTTGGCACCAAGGCCCATAGCCTAAATAGAATTTGATAGGTAATTATAGCCTAATAAAGCAGCAATCTAAGAAAATTTCCCAAACACAGGTAATTGATGGTGATGAATGGCAGTGTAAATTTAAGCATTCTATAAAACAAAAGTGAACTTGTTCCACAGAATTGTTAAAAAGTATTGATCATGACTATCATTTTCTTCAACCAAGTAGGCAAAGTACTAGTCCAATTGCCAAAAAATATCCAACTTCAAATTATCCCAATCTGCTAAAAATATCAATTTTTGCTACCTCAATCTACAGGATATTAGATATGTACATAGAATATAACTACCTAGCATCATTATCACTGGAATATCCAGTCTCTCTAAAAGTAAAAAATCTAATAGTTATCTGTTCAAGTCACTAACATAAGAATTACTTTTGACATTGTTAGCTAGATTTATTATCAATGTGGTTGTAATTATACTGCAATATATTATCTATATAATGATAATTAATTATATTGTTTTCTATATACAGGTCCAAGGGTGGGCATGATCAGCAACTATATGGATTTGAATTTAAATTTTTTGGTAGCATTATTCCAGAGGTCAGTTAACCATTATTTGATGTGTGTTTCATTTGAAAACAATCAAAGAAATTAGTTATTATTTCTGATGTGTTGAATGAATGCAAGGTTGGTTTAACATGATGGTTTAACATATTTTCTAGAATTCAAAGCAACATATAACAAATAGAGAACTAACATTTGTCTTAAAAAAGAAAGATGCAGACAAACCATACTGGCCAAGGCTACTAGAAACAAAAGACAAGGTAAATTGTGTTCTCTCAAGAGTTCATTTTTTAGGTATATATTGATATTGTGTATTAATCTTTGTTTTGACTGTATGTCCCATAAAAATTCCAGGTTTAATTGTGCTAGCTAAAACAAATATTTTAACATTTTTTTGAAGATAACTTACATAAAAACTGATTTTGACAAATGGAAGGATGAAGATGACTCTGATGACGATGAAAATACCAATGACAATTTCGAAGATGTATGTTCATGACTAAAAATATTTCCTGAATATTTATTTGAACAACAAATTTATAATAAGGTACTTCTGTTCTCCCATTTTAGATGATGCGGCAAATGGGTGATATTGGAATGGTGAGACATATTATATATCTTCAATATATTACATATATCTGCATTGTGATCCAAATTCCCCTAACTTTAACCCTCATGCCAACAAGTTTATTGGAATAATTATTAAAAAATGGGGCTTTTTTCAGGGGGGAGGTGGTGCTGTAGCTGATGATGGGAACGAACCAGACTCAGATGACAGCGATGATGAAGGCAAGTGTAACATAAACTACTATTTCAAAAAATGTAAAATTATCATATTTAATGCTATTATAGACAGTTTCTTGACTTGCCCACACATTTGGAGTTATTTGATATAAACTACATCTAAACTGTACCTTTTACATTTCCTATAATAGTTTCATTAGTACATTATGCTACAATTTTAAGGCAGTGCTAACATGACTTGCTGATATCCTGTGAATGCACTTGCAATTAACCAATTTTTAAATGGATCCTTGATCATAAAGGTGCATTTTTGAAAATTTCAGGTATGCCGGATTTGGAATGAAAACCGCTGGCCCGTTTCGTGGTGCATAGACCTCCCTGGAAGACGCTTTTTTTCTGGGTCATTCAATTCCAAATTAATTTTATAAAGAAACTTTGTTCAGAATAGAAACACTAGTTTATTGTAGTTTGTCCTTATAATTGTAGTGGTATATTTCATTAGTACTCAAAACTGAAGCATCACTTTTGGCGTTTTTAAGCGAGACAATTTTTAACGATATTTAATTTGCTGTACAAGTGAAAATGCTTGCAAAAATTGTCTCGTTTTCATAATGATTTAATCATCTACAGTACGCCATAAAATTTTGCCTACATGTTTGCCCCTTAGTCTTCACCCTTTTAAAGCAGCGTAGCTGGTCTTCCAATTTTCTTGAAAGCAAGTTTAAATTTTGAACTCCCGCTACAGTGAATGCGTGTAATATCACACACCATATACTCGATAAAACCACAATGTCACCTATACTTTTTGGTGTAACTGATTATGTAATTTAATAAAGCATTTTGCATTGGAGTCTTTACTTTGCAAACTTAGGTGGTGTCGGGAGGCACGTCTTTATGTGCCGCGTAAGGATACCTTGGTATTTGAAGGCCCGATGAGGTGTAAGCCACATTAGGCGGCACAAGAATGCCAGGAAAGGAGGTGCGAAGGTGGGTTTTTCAGTCAGATTTCAAATTATGAATTCATAAGTCTTTTTTGGGGGGGAGTGTTATTCATACAGGCTACCCTCAGTTAAGCTTTCAGCTATACGGCCCTGATTATTGCTAAGATCTACAATAGTGAAATGGAGTACAGAACATATATTTATATATTAATAACTATATACACGCAATAATTTAGAGACGTTCACAAGCTAGTTCCTATTGCTATTATTATCATACTTGATAACGATAACTTCATAAAATTTTCGTAACTTGCTTCTTTTTTTTAGTGATTTGGATACATATTTGTCAAAGAAACGACAGCGTTCTGAAAACACGTTCAATACAAGGTCACATCCGCTCATGTTTGCACATAAAACAACAATTCTGGATTGGAAAACTTAAGAAAGAAGCAAGTTACTAGAAGCAACTGAGCCATCATGGATTAACTTCACACCAAATGAACCTCTTCTTCTTCATTTTCTTGAATCTCACACACTCCCGAGAAACTCTCGACCTTTTCTGAACCATTACGTGAAAACGTCGAGCTCTCTTCATGCTTCACTGCGGCGGGTTTCTTCTCTAGTACGGCTTTAGAGAAGTCTCGTAATACCTCGTTGGTGTGATTTTTACAATACTTTTCAATTTCACGTAACACGAATCCTGAATCAGATATAGTTTTTCTCTGATTTTTCCACACCGTATAAACCCTGTAGAATACACCAGCGTAGAATTCGTTGAAGACGTCGAATACTGTTCCCCTGTTGTTGCATTCCCTAAGTAGATAATATTATCAAACAACATCATTGCATGGAGAATCTTATTTCAAGTGGAAACTCAGGGGCAATAGATCTCATTTAGACCGTACGTCTGCTTGCGCGTAGATCAGCCGTTTACATGTAGGTGTGCAAGTTAGAATTTAGCAGAAAGAAATTGTGTGCGCTGTATGCGGAAAGACCTGGGTACGAAGATGAGCCATTTGGCGTATTTTATTCCAGTAGCATATTAGTGACTACAATAAACAATGATTATGCTGGAATCCTGGAACTTTAATAGAACCGAGTTATTACAACTGCTTCATTTACCTGTTGAGCTTTCCTTCTCTCAGAGTTTGAAGAGCTATTCTTGTGATATTAATGGACATAACACTGAATGGAAAATTCTGAGTTTCATGAAGTGAAAGTTTGTAAATATTTGTGGCAAGCACATGTGCGCGGGGTTCAGTTACCAAATATAATATATTCATTAACCCAAGGAAACCACATCCACGAAGATCTGTAGATGGGTCCATACCTACAGAAAAGAAGATCTGTTTCAAAGAATTCAAATATGCTGAAGCCTTCAAGAGAGGTATCCCTAATGGGGATCTCGATCGTCATTTAGAAAATACAAAATGCTAAGAAACATAAATGCTTGATCAGTTTGTTTGACACCCCTAAGCAAATACAGCTATTACCAGCAATGTAAAAAAAATTAAAAATAGTTTTAAATAATTCACATTTACCTTGAAAACCTATGACTTGCCAGTGATTTCCATAACGTGGACAATCCAGCTTAGTCCCTGCCAAGCGTTTATATATAGTTTGTAACACATGGTTGTGCATTTGTTCATCATTATCAAACATACATAAGGCAAGCGCAAAAACAAGATTTCGTTCATTGTTTAACTGCTTCTTCATTCTTGGTGGTCCAAACAGTGTATGGGTGAGGGCAGCACAACCTTTATGACGTACTGTGGGTTTGATGTGTGACATGTGTTGTTCAAGGTAACTGCAGTTGCAAAAATGTTCAAGTGCATCAGAAAACCGGACTTCTGGAGATCTTGTAACTGTCTCACTTCCCCCTACAGGATATCAAAACAATAGCCTATGTTAATTGTCGAACATAACAATAATGTATAAGGTATGTAATTATTAGGCTCCTTATTTACAACTTTCATGACAAGAAATTTAGGATTATACTGTAGCTACCATCAAAAGTTTATTGACCTACCATCAAATGTGGTATAACAACTGCCTAAAATAGACAACACTTCTCTGTTTTGTCTTTTGTTTTGTCTATTTTAGGCAGTTGTTATACCACATATGCTAAGTTGTTTTAAGATGCTGCCATGCTACTCCCTGGTTATATTAACCTACCAGTCTGAATATTTTCCACCATCTTCCACTCAGCTTGGGCTTGTTCTAAAGAATTCACATGATTAGCCATAGCAAGTATTTCAGGTTTATTTCCAGACCCTCCTAGGCCACGTGGTTTCATTTGACTTGCAGCAATCACAGCTGAATCATGATTAGATATGGCAGTGTTATGACCGGTTTCATTGGAACTGTTGGAAGCCTCACTTGATGTTCCAGAGGAAGCCCTGTAAATGAATAAATTAATATTTTGTTATCATAACAATCTAGGACCTTGGATATTGCATTTATCTACATTTATAAAACTATTAATTGTCAGACAGCAGATATACCTTTCAATTCTTAACCTGCTCCCTGGCAAAGCTGATAAGGAGACAGTTTGAAATCCAGCCAAGCTGGAGGGGGACAAAATCCCAGTACTGCCTGCAGCACTATCCCTTCGACTATCGGTTGAAGCACTGTACACCTCGTCCTTTCTTTCTCTTAAAGATTTGGACTGTTTCTGGGTTGATTTTTCTGAACTATGACCTGACTCATCTTCCCAGACGTGTTCAAATTCCTCATCATCAACACCGGTAACGAGATTTCCAAACACTCGAGCTTCTACAGACATGTTTTTGTAAGCCTTCTCCGCATCTTTCTCGATTTGGTCTTCATTATCACTACACACTGAACTTGAAAGCTTCTTTCGGTCACCCATAGCGAAAATACAAGGCTTTGATAGATGTCATAAAACATCTGTTTTGCTCTGTGGTTTTCTAAACGTACGCAAACTATAGTAGTACGGCAAGGTGAAGTGTCACAATTTTCGGAACAAAATTTTCGAAACAAAAGTGTCAAAAATTACGCGGACGCAGAACTATGCGTGTATTTCGTCTTCCCCCCGGATAATATAAATTTATGATGATTGATTTCTAATAGGACAGTTTCTTACGAGTTACGACTACACTAAAAAATTTAAAAATTATTTAATAATTATTGTAATATTACCTGCCTCTTTAAATAACGACCGAAAAAAGTAAAAACTGCATTGAGAATTGGAAAGATATTTTGTGGAGAATTATTTTTTATTATTTTTTATGCATTTAATACGGAGGGGAATCGTACCCGGAACAAAAAAACTGCCGGTGCCAGAACCCCGGAAACTAACAACTGACAACAGTGTCGTCATCGTGCAAAAGTTCACATTCTGACATGAAACAGAGGTACAAAATGTCAAAAAAAGTTGTAGAAGAACATTAACGCGTTTGAAGATCAGAAAAATTCGAAAGAGTGTTTTATTTTTTATCAATTTGTTGTTTTACAAAAGTTCGTTTGAATTATGGCGACAGAATATGCCTATCAAAAGCAGACGATCGAGGAGTTAATGTTCGCAAAACCAAAGCCGATGATCGAGCGTATCGGACGCGATTCTCGAGTCTTGAGCTGGAGTACAACAACCAAAGTGACCATAACAGTTTTGACTCTCCTAGCTGTTTTTTTGGAACATTTGTTTACCTTTAAACTGCTGCGATATATTCCACTTTATTTGTGCACACACTGGTTGACTAGCGTCGTGTCTGTTTTGATCTTCCACCTTCTTGCAAAACGGAAATCCAGTTACAAGTAAGTGCTTTTGTGTGTATATTTACTTTGGTAAGTATGTGTTTAGTTCAATTTTGTTTTGAAGGTAATGTAAGAAAAATTGGAATTTTACATATTCAAAGTACGGAATATAACAGCTGTAATTTAGAAAATACACACAGGATATAAATATTAATAATATTTAAAATTAAATAGCCTATCGTATATATAAAATAAATTAAATAATATTTGAAAATAGATAAGAAAATATAAACCTTATAAAAACTATGTAACTTTGCCTGAAAATTTCTTGCTACTGTTTGCACATGAAATTGCAAAAATGCCATCTGAATTTGTTTTTTTTTCTATTTCATATTCACATTCATCCTAGCAAAATGAAATCTAAGGCTCAGTATTAAAAAAGTAGATGCATGTCTGTCATATTCCCAGGGCTGAAACTGGAAAAATAATTTGGGGAGTGTCTATTCATATATTCAGTTCTGCCCTTCGGATTTAAATCCTTTGTGTGTGCAATAGCTTACAAAAGAAATCTGTCTAGCAGAACTGAATATATGAATAAACAGCCTGCAATTATCATTCTAGTTTTGCACCTGCATATTGCTTTGATGATGATAACCATATTGACTGCTTGATATGAATTTATTTGATTTACAATAGGTGTTTGGGAAAAATATTTAGTTTAAAAAGCAACACAATTTTTCTATGTGTATAATGAAAACCCCATAGTGGGAACCAGCCTTTATTAGAGAGAGGTTTGGAGTGGATTATTCTAGCCTATTGATAGAAATAAACAAAGATTTCTGTTTTTTTAGTTTTGATGATGGTGCCAAAGGGGGTCTGGTGCACAGAATCCCGTTGTTGATATTTTACATTATAACAGTTTATATTAGTGAAACAGATTTGGCTACCCAGGTCAATAGTCAAGGTCCATCTGCATTCCTGGTAAGTATTTTAAAGAGAAGATTTGAGAAGATTTCTTAGACAGTATAGTTTAAAGCTATCATGATGGTTCAGCAAATGTGGAAGATGTTGGACCTGGTTTTATCTGTTCAGTTTAAAATCACTGTATTTTTCTCCTCATTGTCTCCCTCCCATAAACCCTTTGACTGAGTTCTATCAAATCATAATGTGAACAAATATTAGAGGTTCAAGAAACGGTTTTGTTTTTAGACTTATTCTAAACAACTATAAAAATGCTAATTTATTTTATTTTCTGTTTAGGTGAATCTGTGCTTGTCACCATTGATAGTGACAGCAGCTCTCACATGTTTCATTCAAGAGCAAACTGCCAGCTGGGTGTCAGCTCTGACTGTCACATATTCAGGAATGATGCTGATGACTGTCTGTAGTGATGATGGCAGTTGCTATGTGTCTTTTAAAGATGCAGCATTCAATGTGGCATTTACTGCTTTTTATGGCATGTACATAGTCAAGATTGCACAGAGTTTACACGAGGTCAGTGTTATAGTTTCGTGTGTCAGAGTACCTGTCAATATGTTATATATATGAAATAAAATCTTTGATAAATAGTTTATATCCTTGTGTTCTCTAACCCTAGCTTTCAGTTGGTCATGTTTTATTGCTGGTCAATACTGCATCAGCTGCCTTGGTACCAGGTTTAATCATGTTCTCAAGAGAAGGTGAAATAATATCTTCAAATCCTTCAATAGTTATGGAGTTGGTAAAACCATCAGTGATTGTCCCTTTGGTAAGTCAGATATTGGTGATTGATCGGCAAATGAATTGGATGCAGTGATATTTTCTATCAGGCTAAGTTTTTGTCCCCACCCCCTCCTCACTTATCAATTCAGGCTACGCCACTGTAAAACAAGTAAATTGCAGTAATTTTATTTTTCACTTGCCCTATGGCGATTTACGAAAGAGAATGTGTTGCAAAATAGCCTTGTCATGTGTGCAAAATTTTGGCCAAGGTATACGTAAAGTTTTGAAAAGTCTTCCTTTTGTTTAGATTTTTCTGAAGTTGTTTGAGATGATAACCATGCTATTACATATCAAAATTACGGGCGTTACAACACATGTTCTGACAAGAAACCTCGCATGGATACCAACATGTATTTCCATAGGTATAGTGGGGAAGGTCGAACTTATGGTTTCATCCTTCAAAGCCTATTGGATTGTGTTAGGCTCCTATATACTTTATGTTATACCTGATGATCATGATACGAAACGGCCAAGGTAGCATGGCCATGATTTGTCAAAATTTAAAGTTTATCTGCAGGACATAATTGGCTGACCTACACAGTACATGTCTATGAATCTTTTGTATACTCTCGTTAATATACTGTACTTTGTGGAAGAATAATTTTATGACGTATACTAAAGGCTATAAGCATTTTGGTAATATATTGGGCATAGTTGTATATGGTTTTGTATAATGTGACCTTAAGGTTTTCACCAGAGATTTTCTGATTAAAGAAGTAAAATGAATTTTAAAAATGGACTATTTTGACAATCCAACCTATTTCAGTTTCCAATCCTACAGTATCTGCTTTGTATCAAACCATTCTTTTCCTATTATTGTTGAAGTCTGGTGCAAGAAATTATATTTCCCCCCAAATCCTGTGACCTAATCCTAATCAGTTCAATGATTTATTATGATGCTGGTTTAGGACTTGTAGGCAGTTGGTAGAATAGATGATAGAATATTATAGACCTGATCACTTTAGTTTCAGAACCATCGCTATATTTAGAAATATGAAATACTAATTACCTGAGACTGCAAAGAACAACAAAAAAGGTGCAGCAAATGTTAGTCCAATTATATGAATGTTTTTGATTGTATTTATAATAATATCTGAAGACATGTGGCCATAACGGCACATGCGCATAATTCATAGTAGAATAACCTTTATTTATCTCATTTGTTTTTACGGTATGTTACTTTTTACATATACGTACAATTTTTTTTTCTCAATTCAAATATTTCTAACATTTCATTGACGATTTAATAAACTTTTAAAGCTAAATTATACAATAAAAGTTAACTTGAAAAAATCTGCTAATTATAAATTCGAAGAAAATCGAAACTTTATTCTTTAATTCTTATATTCATACTCGTATCCATGACTCCAACCAACAGCCGTTACACCTAAATTCTCATGTTTTTTTGCAATGTATCAAGCTATGGCGCAAAGCAAACTCGTCCCAGTTCTAATCCAAATTCCTCCCCAGCATCACCAACATCATAGATTGCAATATCACGAATAGGCAGGTTTCCTGGGTGCGCTTGGACTTCAAGTATTGTTTTCCCCCAGGTGCCATCTTTTGTCTAAAATGCATATACATGGTATCTTCTTTAAGTGTTTTTGCCACGAGGTAGCTTTCGTTTTCGTAAGAAGAAAAAGTTTTTCTCGTGATACACTGCATATAGGATGCAGTGGCATACAGGGACGTTAACAGGGCAAAGGGTGCAGTTTCTTATGAAAAGGGCATATTTTTAGAAACGGGGCAAAGATAGAAAAATAATGCGCACTACAACACACTACAACGTTCTTAGTTATTGGGAAAAGCACAATTGCACCCCAGTTGTGCACCCCCGTAAAGTTGTAAATACGAAAGGCAACGGATGCAACTGCACCCGTGGTTCCGGCATCCCTGACTGCATATGGTATTTTGGTGGTACAAATAAAATTATACAGCATTGAAAAATATGTGTGAATATACAGAATATGTTTACATGTTATTGGTAATTTGTAAAAGTGTATTCTACACGCTTTACCTGACAATTATTCTCAATGGTGACAGGTCGTAATTTGCGAGGCATTTTATTATGGAACTCTAGATCATCATCACCTTGCAATTTGATCGAATTTTGAGTGGTGTTGCCCCATGCCACGGAATTCAAACAATTGTACGTAATACGCTGCCATGCCTTAGAACTATGAAGTTGCAACATTTGAAGCTGGCCATCGTCAAACATGTAGTTGAACTGAAAAAGTTTGAAGAGCAAGTCTGTGTTTAATAGTTGTGATATACACCATGTAGTTTATTTATTTCTAAGCTTTCGGCCCATGAGCCCGGGCCATCATCAGAGAAAAGTTTTAATTACAAACAAACAAAAACAAGTCTGTGTTTTGCGAAGAAGTAATGATTCTACTAAAAATTGGTGCGTTTTAAAAAAGTACCTTTTGTATATGTCATATCATGATTTATCGGATATAATCTCAAAGATTCTATGCTCACATTCATAGTTCGGTACCTTATCAGTTGATTGAAGACCATCCAGTTCCGAAAACCATTTGTATTCATCTCGACCGCTATACCATTTCCTGTTTTCTATCTGGCGTGTAAACGAAAATAATGGGTAAATATGAAGCAATACGTGGAACCAATCACAGATTTAGAAATATTGACTGGGACACTGTTTTTGTATATGCATGCCCCGGGTCTAATATCTGCTATCAATGTCACTGCTACTTTTATCACAAAGTCAATGCTATTATCACTAAAATTGTTTTTATCCTGATCTTGTTACCCCGTTTCCACCTTCCCCTTCAATGTCATTGGTCGCAGGAAACTAAAACATTCGTTTAGTTAAACAAGCGTCAACCAAATGTATCTTATGAATGAACGTATCTCATACAAACCTTTTTTTGGACTGGTTCTAAACATGTTGCTTTATTTTCGAAGTCACAGTAGACTTCTTCGGCATCTTCGCGTGATCCTTGGTTTGGATCAACCCAATATCGTCCTGAATAATAATTTTGAGTTTCTAATTTGGAGTTCCTTTAAGGTATCTCATTTTTAGTAGCTATAGCTGTCACAAATTCAAAGCCAAAATACTAACAGACATGGTTTACGACCGGAAGATATTTTTTGCCTACCGCTTCCATGTTTAGGATGTTGTGAATATAACACAGAACACGAAATAGCTGGGAACAATTGTGACCCATTTGGTTTCTTGTAAAAAGCCATGTCACGTTGAATGTTGAAATACCATCTTGAAATGTTTGAATTCTGGTAATTGTGAAAGAACACATGCAATGAGGACCGATAACACCGCCGTAATGCACAGTATTTTCAACAAATACTTGCCGTGTCAACCTCGAAGTACTCGGAGTATGATGCATTGTGACGGATAATTAATGTTGTTCCATTGAACTAAATTGAAAATTTCAAAGGGTGGTTAAATATGTACATCAGCCATACAGTACAATGCATATTAGTACAAAATACGTACATACTGGGACTGGCCATTTAAAGGCGCTAACTCTTCTAAAATGTGTAAGAATATAGGGAAAATATTTTTTCACTAAAAATATTTTCACATCGCCAGATTTCCAACTATACGATGGCCCTTATTAACTTGCTGTATATGTTGCATATTTTACATACACAATGCATGGTAATTGCAATTTATATACACCCAGAAATGCAATGAACCACTGTGATAATAAAGTCATGTATGATATATTTATATAACTGATATATGAGTTATTTTATTCAATGTATTGGAACCCAGCCATAGAAACTTACCGAGACAGCTTGAGGTCCCGGACGTCCAGGAAGACCAGGTGGGCCCTTTTCACAGAAGAGAATGGGAAAAAATAGAATTAGGAATTGTAAATTCTTTCACAAACGGTATAAATACTATTTATGTTCTTGCTCTTGAGAATAGATGTCTACATTAAACATGACCACATCCGCAGTCCTAGAATAAACGGTTAATCCATACGTTTCAATTAACTATATTTGTTTAACTAACCTGCAATCCTCTTACACCCTAAAATTGTAGGGGAAAAGAGGTAAAGAATATTGTCGGCACCATATTTTACTCTGACTACAAAATGCATGCCTATTGCCTAACAACATGTCCTAACGATACGATATTTGCTCCATAACGAGATTTCATCCACTTAAGCCATAACTATGAACCTTCTGTAGGTAGGTTAGCCAATGTTATTATAATCCAAATCTTAAATCATACATCGAACATTGTAATCGATAGAAACAAATTTACCTTCACACCAGGACTACCCTAAAAACAAACATGAGATGTAGTCATTCGTGGTGATTATTTTACGATCGATTTACAGTTATTTGCAGGTATTCAACAAAAAGTAGTAAATCAGTTTTTTCATAACTTACCAACGATCCCTTGGAATCACCGGGTGGGCCCTTTCGTTTGAAAAAGGACAAATTATATTAATAGGACTATTTTCAGCAAATTTAACCTCAAACAAGTTTTTCTAATAAACCTAAACTTACCGGCGGACCACTCAATCCCGGAGGGCCATCCAATCCCGCCAAACCTTCCCTTCCCTTGTCACCCTGGATGTGCCGAAAAGCGATAAAAGTAATCAATCTTACCGTACGTTCGTTCAGTAAAACAAAAGATCTAATATTATGCCAGAAACAAACTATCATACAAAGATTGATGCTATACTTTGTACCTTGACGCCTTGTCTAGCTAAACCCACTTGTCCTTTATCTCCCTACAAATACATATAATAACCAATACTTTATCATAATCAGGTTTCCTTGCTTTTACGAATGTGCTTTTATGTCTCTTATTTCTGGCATATGTATGTATAATAAATAGAACACCATGTCCACTGCATGTTGACCAGGTTACCTTTTGCCCTTGCGCGGCAGCATTGACACCAACTTCCCCGGTATCTCCCTTTTCACCCTGTGCATGGTAGAATTAGTAATAATAGACGTGAAATGGTTCCCTTCATGCACAATAAATGCTTTTCATTAAATAGAAAGGGACTTGGAGCACGGTAAAAGGAAAATACAACGACTACACAGCCTTTTCCTTTATAGTATTTCGCGATTATCGCACTGATATCAGCCGAAAAACAAAAACACGTCAGTTTTTCACAGGAACTTACTTTGTTTCCAGGTTTACCAGGTTTTCCTGGTACTCCATCTCTTCCAACACTCCCCTACGGAAATATGGAGAGATATTTCTTCATTCTATATTATTCTACATATTCGCACATATCTCATTATTGAAATGCAACAAAAAAAGTGTAAGAAAGCATGCAGTCATATAATGAACGGCAAACAAAAGTAAACCAACCCGAATTGTAGCTCCCTTTCGTCCTGCTGGTCCGCGCGCACCTTTTCCACCCTTTGTATACAATTGAAAAGGCGAATGAGAACAAATTTTTTTTTGATATACTCATGTTTGAAACAACTTCTATACTTTATCTATGAAGACCAATTAAAACAGCTTCCTATACAGGTTATGTTATGATTTTAAATAAGACATTTGGGGGATAAGACTTCCTACAGGTTATGTTATGATTGTAGAGAAGACATATTCAAATATTCGTTCTGCCCGATGGTCTTCTTTTGTACATATATACGTCTTTAAAAGAAATCCATCGGAAACAGAATATATGAATATTCACCCCCAAATTATCACGCTAGTTTCGTTCCTTTGATAAGATCAAAGAGAAACTAAACAAATGTTCCTTTTTTAAGGAATGCAAATATGTCTCCACCCATAATTGCTGTGTTTTGTGTTTTTTTGGAATCGTCACGTCGACTTTTAATCAACAATTTCGAAAAAATCATACCTTCTCTCCAGGCAACCCAGTCTTTCCTGGAGGACCAGGCGGTCCAGGTGGCCCGGTCGGAACATTTAGGGATAAACCAGGTTTCCCAGGATCTCCCGGTAACCCCTATGAGAAAAAAAAATTAACGATATGAAGTGTGAACTGACCAGGATCTAAGGCCTCTTTATACAAGCAAATTCTCTTTGGTAATTTTATTTTTAAAAATTAACATTTGATCGTCAGTGTAAAGCCATTTAGCTACTGTGATAAATGGAAAATACAAAATGGGTATACTGAATGAGCTGGCCGGGGGAGAGACAATGAGCTCATTGTCTATTGTTGAAAAGTTTATAAAAACACAAATGATGTCTTTCAATTCTTTTTGAAAAGATCAGAAGACAAAACTCCCGTCGGTTTTTACGTAGGCCAGTACAATGGTAGTTCTAAAGATATTCAGAAAACCGGTAATTATACTGTAGAATGCCTTCCACTGAACAATGGACTAGAATGTAGGCATGTCTTGTTTTTAGCCGGCCATTGTTCTGTGTTCGTTCAATGTATTTGGGAGTCTCAGGCCTAGGTTATACGTCGCATTTTAGTCGAATCGAATGCAATTCAAACAATAGATAATAAGATGGTAATGAATGAAGCTTAGTGAGGTTAATCAGCTCATTATTTATTGTTTGAATTGCATTCGACACGACCAAAATGCGACGTATAACCTAGGCCTCACATGCACTCTGATATACTCTGTTTGGGCACAAGCATTATAAGTACGAGTGAGGAGTTTTAGTGAGAACATCAAGACATTTTAACAGAGAAGTATTCATGATTCCTGTTTGCAAACTTCAGAGAACAAAGTAAAGTTATTTTTGAGTCTCTGGTGATCTTCGATGAAGGCAAAGAGATTAACAAGAATCCACGATGAAAGGAAGGATCGATGATGATGCACAGCCGCAGCGGATGGTCACACAATGGATCGTCTTCTTGGTATTCAGTAAATATTTACAGTTTTGTTGGTGTGGATAATATCATCTAATACTGATCAAAGCTTTCTTATCGTACAAGAAGCAGTCATGCAGATTGGACTAAAGCAGTACAGAAGTCAATCTAACGATAAGTTGCATAAGTCCTGATCAGGTCAGTAAACCAATTCACAAGTTTTGGTAGACGGTAGATGCGCTAAATATCAATGCAAGATAAAATCGATTGAATTGTTTTGGGCGATGAAATTAAAAATTTGTATAGTTCAAATAGCTATAAGGTAAAAAGGACGCTGGGGAAATGACATTTTCTCAGTCCACTCAGTCACGTTGGCGTTAAACAGTTGTTTTGTCCTTGTATCATGTGGCCTATATTTTCAAGTGTTTCTTAAAATCTATCGCGTCCCTGGTATACATTTTGTATTTTCCTCTTGCATAAGATGGTATGAAAACTGCTTTTAAAAACTTTGCCAGCCGAGCGACAAGCAACGCCACCGAAAATTTGGCGGAGCGGGGCTGTGACAAATTAGGTGTGTCGTAATCCATGGCTATATATAATCATCGTAATACATTGCGACTTTCATGTGTACCAAAAACGATAATTTTGCCGACGTGCATGGGAATTACAAAAAACTGAAAAACTACCTTCGGTCCTCTCGTAGAAGTATCTCCTTTTTCACCAGTAGGCCCTGCAGTTCCCTGTAGAAACAGAATATAAGAATCCTTGTAGAGGTTTGGAAATATCCTTAGGTAATTATTCTAGATCTGAAGACGACAGTTTATTTCTGGAGGCCGCCCTTATAAATCCCATAAGCTGATTCTGCATGTGTTGCATGATTGGGGCTTGTGAACTGAATATTTGACAAATTCAATTACAATTTCATTATTATTATTATTTCCACTTATTCCACATATCATTATTATATAAACCCCGTTCATACAGTATCCGAATTGCTATCGAAGCAGGTCAAATTTTGAAGTTAATAAAAAACAGTGGAGTTTTTAATGTCCGAGCCCTGAATAAATATACCAAATCTACCTCAATTAATAAGCATTTACTAATAATCGTTGTTTCATAACGGAAAACGAAGATATAGAATATAAATACAAAACTGCCTTATACCTTTGTTCCTCGCTGTCCACGTTTACCGGCGGCGCCTTTTCGACCTTGTCCACCCTAAGCGAAATAAATGTGGGGTTTGAAATGCATTTAAAGAGTTCAAAACAGATTTAACTATATATAGGTGTCTATTTCAAACTCCTGAAAGCAGCCAGTGAAGTATTTGACCGTTTTAACAGGCCCCATTTCAACTGTACCATAATGAAGCGTATGCTATAGATTTAAAATTTCAGTTGTCAAAAGCATGTATGTATTAGTGATGGTCGTATTTTTTTAAAAAGTAGGTGTCGTTGAGATTTTTCTTAACTTAAATCTGGTTGTGTTCTTAAGAATTGTATCTACACTATATAGTCGCTAAATGCGAGTTGTCTGTTATACGTCGCATTTTAGTCGCGTCGAATGCAATTCAAACAATAGATGAGATGATAAACCCCATCTCATTATCTATTGTTTGAATTGCATTCGACGCGACCAAATTGCGACGTTTAGGCCTAATACTTAGCTGATCAACCCGGCCAGCTTACCTTATCACCTTTCTGTCCCGGTTTACCATTACTGCCAGGGACGCCAGGTAAACCCTAGAAAATACAAGGAAATGAGTTGAAACCATAAATGTAAATGAAGTTAAGAGAATTACAGAATGCAGGCTCTGCTTGCTCGTCGTCTCTTATATAGGCCTAAATTAAATCTGCTATTCCACACAGGTTTTTAATATCCCAATCTCATTAAATAACTCACTGAGGTTGACGTTTTTTGCTTCTCCCTCTGGTTTTGTAAACCAGCCCTTCGGCACTAATCATTAAACCATCGCCTAATATGATAGACAGCGATTCCTATTGCAGACACTCTAAATTCAATAACTATATAACGAAGATATCCCCTAGGCTCCTTATTTCACACGTTATACCCTCCCATGCAATCAGTTAAAACTATGGGTGCACACTTACATTAAATGCAGGTTCTCCATCACCCCCCCTCCTCCCCGGAGGACCATCATCACCCTAAAATTAGAAAACATGAAATATACGTCTAAGTCTACGACAAAACTATAAATAACCTGGCTAGAATGCATTTATATCTAGCGTGCTCTTTGGAAAACAACTACATCTTCTCTCTTACATCTTCTCCCAGTGGTCCATCCGGTCCTTGTTCGCCTTGTTCACCCCTCGATCCCTGAAAACAAAAGAACATCGTTAAATAGTTAGTCTTTTGTTACTATAGCCAAGTCTACTTCAACCATATCGTGCCTAAACGTAGCGCATTTCTCATTGTCCTCTAAACACCTATCAAACTTATAATTTCAAAAGTCTAGAAAAACAAAGCACCACGTTCAATTTAGCTATCGGTAGACTTAGGATTACATATGCAGGAAGAAGAACATTATTTACCTTGATGCCTGTTGCACCAATACTGCCATCAGACCCATCTCTTCCAGACGAGCCCTGAAAATCATAAAAACTACGGTCAGTGCATGAAAAATCTTTTATCAGAATTCAATTTAATAAAAAATCTTGATCAGTAATTTAGATTTTTTTTCACCTTTGCGCCACTCTCTCCGTCATTTCCAAACGATCCTTTGTCACCCTTCATTCCCTATTACAGAAATGGTTTTATTATTCAAGTCATTTCATGGTAAGGTATCACATGCTTTATCGAGACCTTGTCATTTTAAAACAGAATGTTCACGAACCGGAATTTTTCTTTGAGACAATTAAAACATTTCGCTCCGCACGCATGCAAAGTTTCGTCTGGTGGAGAGCAGTCTTTAAGTGATTATGATATTTGTAGTTGTAGTTATTTTCGGGTATACAACAGTAGATTGGGTGAGTTCGCTCAACCCTATCTGCAAGCTTCGCACAGAGTTGAGAGCAGAAATATTTAGTAAATTAAATAAGCATTCTATACAAGATAACATTTTCACCTTTTTTCCGGATGCTCCTCTTCTTCCAATATTTCCTAATTTTCCTGGAAATCCCTAAACAAAAGCAACTATATAGCGATGTAGTTGTATATTTTACCATGTTTCCCAATTTCAATATCTATCGAGCAAAGAAGAATCAAATAACAGCAACATCAATGTTATATGCTCATGTGACCTGGTCTATATTTTCCCTAAGGCATGTAGATTAAGCCCGCTTCAAGAACAAGAAAATTTTTTCACCTCAACTCCAGGAGTACCAGGTTCTCCAGGTAATGTTCCTGTACCAGCCGCACCCTTTAAAACAAAATTTATATAAACGAAACTCTACTCAGGCTCCCAAACAAAGTCACTGCGGATATTATTCCCCGATGCAATCGTATCCGGTTTTTTCTCTGCGTGTGGATCGATTTACATCTTTATAAATAACATGCCTCTACTTTGATTTCCATATTATGAATTTGTATATATGTAGAACGTTACCAAAAATAACAAAATAGAAATTCGAAATATTTCATGTATGTAAACCCAGAAAGTTATTAGCTACCTTTCTTCCCTGCGCACCCCTCGGTCCCATTGCTCCTGGATTACCGGGGAAACCCTAAAATAAAGACGAGAGATATTTTAAAAACTGGGAAGATATATTATATATGAGTAACCTGAGGAATCTCGATGTCTTGTATAATAGATCCTCCAATATAAAACAGCACTAATGGTAAACATTTCTCCCTTAACGTTGGTATTTGATAGCTGGCCTTATGCAAGCCAAGTGCCTTATTGGCATCTTATAGTATCTTTACTGATAAAATGGAAAAAAAAACCTTACAGGTCCACCACCTTCTCCCTTCGGACCCTCTCGGCCAGGATCGCCCTCTGGTCCCTGAAAGAATTATATTTAGCTGAAAATGAAATAAAATCCCAGCAGTACAACAGTAGGAAGTAGTAAATAGGAAAGAAATGGCTTGATAAAAATCATATATTATCTCACTATTATTTTTGCACCTTTGTTCCCGGCAGTCCGTTAAATCCAGGTGGTCCCGGAGGTCCATTTGCACCCTGGACAGAATTGAATATAGAGAATATTCAATGATAACAACATACGCGGTCATTATATGGCTTGCTTTGCCCTTAAGCCTTAGTGCTTATGAATTCAATGAAGTGAAAACTTTCAAATTGCCTTGTGAAACGTTAACAGGGTTTCTGTAAATATAGTTGCAAGTGCTATTACTATTTTAGTCATTTTACAGATTTGCGAAACTCTAACATGTGGTTGAGCATAATTGATATTTACCTGTGATCCTTCTCGTCCTAAGTCTCCTGTTCCACCAATGGGCCCAAACGCACCCTTTCAAAAAGTACGAATATATCATAACTCATGCAGTAAATAATGACGATGCGGTTACACTTTACTCCAGTGATTTGGGATTGTTTTTTGTTTCAATGTTAGGAGCAAATATGCGCAATTCCTTATTATCCTCCCTCTCCCGTGTAGAATGAGTGTAAAAACCCTTGATCTTAACCTTCACCTGATTTACTACAAAGTCCACAATAGAAAGTGACATAATTAATTTTCGATAGATGCTGTTGTTAGACATAAAATATGGCATTTGACATTGTGCATAAACTTACATTTTCTCCAGGTTCGCCTAAGCTCCCTGCTCTTCCTGTAGCACCACGCTCTCCCTATAAGGGTGTCCATGTGAAAAAATTTGAATTGAAAAAAAAACAACGTGAATGATACGAAATAAGCTCGAAACGTTGCACTTGATCGTACCTTGTCGCCGGTGATGCCATCTTTACCATTCAGTCCTTTTTCTCCTGGTCTACCCTGAACATAGAAACCAAAAAGGATCGTTTACATTTATTCCCTTAAAATTGTTTGCTTCATTTAAGTTTCAGCTGTAAGATCTACAGCTGTAAGATATTGCTATATGTGTTTAAGAAGATTTCTGCGTTAAACTGATGCGATACTGAATTGTAAATATGCAAGATCCATCAACAATTGCGAGTGAGGATAAGTCATGTCAACTAAATTGCAATAAAAAAGGAAAGTAACTGGTTTGAACTCCTTAGATCACCTAAATCACTGTTGGGACTGTTTCAAAGGTGCTTCGATCATTTCTACCTAACTATCGTATAGTTTAAGCTATGAGATATACTAGTGCAGATAAATAACAGAGCGGTTTTGGTTAATGGAGAAAAAATTCCATCAATCAAAAACTCTCTCTAACCGGGTCTCCATTAGTTCCAAGTCTACCAGATTTTCCTTTACGCCCACGATTGCCCTATATAAAATAATTTTGTCTTGCGATCAAACACATGCAAAGTAATTTTCCATTTAACACAAACGCAATAGATAGGTCTATCAAACAAGATGCGAAGGAGGAAATCTTGAAATTTATTATAATATATAGACTACCTTAGCACCTGTTCTTCCTGCTGGCCCAGCCATTCCTATAACACCACGATCTCCCTAAATCATTATCATCAATATATATCTCATTAAACTTACTAAACACAGTCTTACAGTGTGCAATTTTCCTTAAAACTTGCAATGCAATTCTATACTCCTGAGGCATGTAATATATATTGGCAAATACAAAAATTTCTTACGATCTGCTAACGTTTTCTTGCATTTTGAACACTCTTTACAAATTTATAATTGCATTACAAGTTGCAACTGAGGAAAGTTGCATAGTGTAACAGCGCTGTACTAACTACTAAGTACTGTACTATAAGAAATGTTGTATTGCGACTATGACCGTTAATACGCACCTCTTTACCTCGAGCGCCAGGTCTACCCTTCCTCCCTGTAGGTCCCTGTAGACCCTAAATATTGCATGAGCATAATTTCAGTTTTAAGAATTGAAGAAAAAATTAGGGCGCTTTCCATTAAGCGGTCTGTACTGAAATACAACAGGATCGGTCTGACCGTTTTTACCGTATAAAGGAAAGCGCCCTTAGATAATGTGAGATCAGAGAAACCTTTGAGATTAGAGATTAGAAAACGGGGAATCTAAGGAATCGGGTTTTAATTATTGGCCCTTATCACTATAATGATTTAGAGATGATAACTTTTCATTTTAATAGTGGTGATAGGCGATGATACTGGTGGTGTTATAATACTAAAAGTTTATCTAAAGTGACAAAACGGAAGCTTCAATCATCATGAATTTAATTTGTTATTTATACTCACTATTGGCCCTCTTCCACCACGAATTCCAGCGCCACCTGGTCTACCGGCTGTACCCTATCAAATGAATAGGTTCATATGTATATGGATATGGATAAACGTAATCATCGTTATTCGTCCCCTTTGGAAAAATTTCGAAGGAAATTATCACAGCTAACGTTGTGAGGAAGTCATCTTTCTCATCGCCACAAACGACATAATTCTAACTGTCATGTTCTATCTGGAATACTCACTAGATCGCCGACAGGTCCTTGACTTCCTTTCAAACCAGGTGAGCCCTAATAAAAAATTAAAAAGTATGTGAACTATGAATAATACAAAGTGCGATTACGCAAGATCAATATATAACCCACGTCCGTGGACATGCATGCAGGAACACCAGAACCGAGGGGTTGCAAGGAAGCAAACAACTTGCTTTTACGAGGAGGGGAATGTGGGCAAAGGATAACCAATCAATTTAACGAAATGAATTGCAATGCTTTATATAAACTGAAAATACAACCAAACGCGCTTCAAGAATATCCCAATTGTCTGGCGGAAGCGGAAGGCCCCTAAACCGTGAAGTCACCAGTCCTTGATGTTTGAACACTCCCTACTACGCATTGATACATAGCAGTGTGGTTTTGGAAAAAACGGCAGACTTGCTTTCTATTTTGAACTTATCCACCGTTTAAGCTAAACGGGCTTGATACAACCGGCCCCTGGTGTGTAAGTCTGCGATCCCGTGGTCAAGCTGTTCAAATACAACCTGCCCTCCTTAATTCAAAGTTGCTATATAAAAATTAAAGGGACATTAAAACATTTCCGTCCATGACTGTAGCTTATCTACTTCATGCAAAGTTACTTACTGGTCCTCCTGGTTCTCCAGAAACACCTTGATCTCCTTGTGGACCCTAAATAGCAGGCAAACATTTCGTTTGATTGTCGATCTAATTATGCGACAAGTTTTTGGCCGAGACTTCTTCATATTTATTTCGGTTGGTTCGTGACAAACTCTTCATTCGAAATAATTCGCCTAACAATTACCTTATCACCAATAAAGCCATCTTCTCCTACACGTCCTGTAAACCCGAACGAACCCTACACAAGACAAGCTTTATATTACTTCCAATATACGAAATTAGCAACTTATGACCATTGGCACATAGCGGGAGTGCTCTAAAGCTATTCTGGTGAATGTGAATGATGACTAGTCTACGATTATTTTTGGTACCCTGGTACTCTTTCGAATACGAAATTCAATACTGACCGGAATTGCTGGCCTCCCGGGGTCTCCTTGTGGTCCGGGGAAGCCATATGGTCCCTTGGGAAGATAAAACACAGTAAAAACTCAAGAAGCAAATTCCAAACAAACAAAAAGACATCTTGAGAATGCAATAGATTATTTGAAACAACAAGCTATTCAAAACGTTTCCTTTATTTTTTCAAAATCATCATTCTGTCATCTTAGGATAAGTCAAGTTGAAATATTATAGATTCAACATGAGTTATGTTTTGTGCTTTTAAATCTCGCGCGGTCCGTACGGCCTCATACGGACCGCTCGCGTAGCCAATCTGATTGCAGGAAACGCTAAAATATGAATTCGGACCGCAAGAAAAAAATAACGAGTCATATTAAAATGAGGTCATAGCATACCGGCGGAGCAGCAACTCCAGGTGGTCCAGGAAAACCAGGGGGGCCAGGATATCCCTATGAATGAACATTAAATAGTATTAGTAATTATAACTGGTGCCCAAAATCGTCGTTTTAATAAATTTTGTTTTACCTTTGTACCAAATTGTCCTTGACGTCCAGGTTCACCATCTGGACCAGGTCTGCCCTGAAATAAAGTCGAAACATCCAAAAGTGAAAAATTAATTTCTCTCAATAGCGTAGACGGCCGCTATCCTAATATTTCAGTATTCATTGACTTTGAAAACAATCGAGTTTCTAAAAAATGAATAATTATGACTTCAACTATACAGTTGTTCCAATTCTACAATAATTACGCAAGACGATAGTCATTTCCTCTGAAGGATTATGAGAATATGTAGCCTCGCACAAAAAATAATATCGTGTATAAAGTGAGTGTTTATTCAGTTTTGTGACCAGTAATGATGAACTCAATTTAATATCAATAGCCCATGACGAAAGTTGCTAACCTGCACACCAGGTTGACCTCGTGGACCAGGTATTCCACTCAGACCAGGGTCACCCTGCGAAAAATAATTATGCGTGCTTCAAATAGTAATGAATAACAAACAGTACATCAAGCACCAAAATAAGTGAGAATTTAAACGACCATATTCTTGCGAAAACAAGGAAAAATGACTCACTGAACTACCGTGAGGACCGTATATACCATCAGTTCCAGGATGGCCCTAAACGGAAAGATTTTATTCACATAGTAACGGTGGCAATGGCTTTTGTGATATGTGAACGAAACTACTAAAGTAGAAAAAGTGAAAGTGATGACGATTAATAAGTAAAGATGTGGTGAGGCGAAGAAATCAAGTGGAGCAGAAGTAAAGCAGGAGAAAGGAGTTAAGATAATATAAGTGCAAAAACAGAGGTGCAGGAAATGTTTCACATAAGTCCAAAATGCCGAAAGATTATAAAATCAGCAACCCTAAAGTGTTGAATTTACTATGTCATAAATCGTCGCGTATATTGGTTGTATGTATAAATAAACAAGTCTCATTTTATTGTAATTCGATTTTCATTTGTCGAATTGCATATAGCAAGGAATTATGACACGTGGAAGCCAGGCGTAAAATTAATGAAAAAAACAAATGTATCTATACCGGAGATCCAGTCGATCCAGGAAAACCAGTTGATCCAGGTTCTCCCGGAAGTCCCTGTGAAAAAATTTATCATTGAACTATATGTTGAAATTCTAAGTATTAGAAGGATCGTACTAAGGTAGAAAATTCAGCCAATATATGAGATGAACGATAAGTAACTATAAAGTAAGGGAGCTTCGAGCTTCACAGGAGGTTCGAAGCATAGCTGAAGTAAATTAAAGCCTGTAAACGTGATGACGAGAAGCCTCTGCATTCACAGAAACAGCCTATTCAGAATTTTAAATAGCAGGTTAGGAGACAATTTAGTTTGAAAAGATGGGCCAAAGGAGGCCCAAGCCCATTTACTGTGACTCAGGAACAGAGAGTGTGAAATAATGAAATATTTCACAATACCTTTTGCCCTGGTTTTCCACGAGGTCCTAATAGTCCAACGTCACCCTAGGAAACATAAACGCCGTTATGGGGTCTTTCTAACGCTAAAACATCTTACAAGTCATTATTTTGTAACACTATTTGTTTTAACAAGTATTTCAGGAACATAAAAATAGCAAAATACTTTGAGTTTACTAAACTAGTATATTAAAAATCCCAAACATACCCTTTCACCGCTTTCGCCACGATCTCCCGGTTTCCCAGGATATCCTGGACGTGGCTACAAAACAAATACTCAAAATCTTGAACGTGATCTCCATTTAAATAAGTAGCAAATCAACATTTTTCTTATACGTATCCCAAATTGTAAGCCAATAAGGTTATTTAAATATCTTATCATAAGCAAGCTTCAATAGCTGCCTAAACTCGATGTTTCGATCGAGAAACCTGTCAGAGGGATTAGCATGAAAAACTTTTTAATGATTCTCACAGTTGGCACCGTGAAAATGGCGGTTATATTGTGCTTAGAGTTAGGGAAATTGGTCCCGCTTATAACTGTTCGTTCATTGACACTGTAGTTCAGATATTAAACTAACGGTATTTCCAGGTGGTCCAGGTCGTCCGTCCGGTCCCAGATCTCCCTTTGGTCCCTGTAGAGAAACGAATAACAAATAATTACTTTTATTACCAAGCACGATTTTTAGCCAAGATGAAACAAACAAATACTCCATAGTTCATGCTTGTATTAATTTCTAATAAGCATATTAATTATCCCTAGAGCATGAAAAAAATAAGTTACCTACTGGTGGTCCTTCCTGTCCTCTCTCTCCTGGAAGTCCAGTCGGTCCCATGGCTCCCTAAGATTGTTCAAATAACATGATTAAACGAGAAGAGGGGTCAGACCAAAATCGTGAACAAAATTAATAATTATAAATGCGCAATTCAGTCCACTTCAGCCGGTCACATTTCTCGTCTCTACTGCTCATGCTCACTATCTTTCTTACACTCGAGTATGTATGTTTTCAGTGTCAGGAATTACGCACCGATTTTCCCTCCGAACCAGGAAGTGCATCCAGACCACTCACACCTTTATCACCCTAAAATATATTTTTGTACTGTATTAATTTACTCTTCACCTTTTAAATCAGCATTACTTTTACATTTGTATTAATTTAGTTTTCGTTGTATATACACATATGTCCTAAGTTAGGTGGGTTATAGAATCGTCACATTGACTTAAAAAAGATTGTTTTAACATTTAAATGGCTTTCTAAACAATATATCATATAATATATGCAATGATTTGAAATCTATTTTTTTCCCTCTTACCAACATTCCACGTTCACCTTGAGACCCATCCTCACCATCGACTCCAGGATCACCCTATGCAAATCAAAACCATATACATGAGAAACCTACGCCTCCCTGTCACGAGTCTGTGTTTTCAGAGGAAACAAAACAAACAAACTTAGTACACTCATTTAATTCACTCACCGTTCCTCCGTTTTCGGCGTCTGCGCCATTATCTCCCCTTGGTCCCTAACAACAGAAATTAATAAATAAAAGACGGGTGAACTAGTTAAATCATAGTCGAATATATCTCAGGTACACTCGTTTAAGCATTCCACCAACTGGTGCAAAAACTAGTTGATTTCCCTTCTTCAAGTGACTATATTTTATGTACTGACAGCAGAATAAATTCGAGCTCCAGATCGACACAATAGTTGGTTTATTTCAACTACAATGTATATCGGCCAAATACATCGAATAATTTCTACGAACCCTTTCTCCGGTTTGACCTGGAAAACCAGTGATTCCATTGTCTCCAGGATCACCCTGCAACAAGGAATATTTACAACTACATGTTAGTTATTTCCGCTATTAATAAAACTGTACTCAAAGTTCACGTTATAGAGCATATATTTACGGTAAACTCTCGTATCACGTAATTTGTACATTTACACATTTGGCTATGTGTGATTAAGAAAGAATAATAGGACCAAGTGACCGCAGGAACACCATGTTCGAAGAAAAAATTCTACGAGTTGATCAAGTTGTGCTTACAACTTCGTTCATGCATGCGTGTGTGTGTACGACATAACCATCACATTTTGATTGCAAGTGGCGCGTTTTTTACCCGAATTAGAGAAAAAAACAATATAATATGAGCAAAACCATTTTATACAGCAATTATACATCTTCAAAAGTTGAGGACGTTATGACTTTTAGAAACATTGACGAAGATTAATGCTTGTATTTTACAATCTCACTCACGCTCAAACTTATTGAGTGGGAGATCTCAATTATTTCATATAACGATTCCTTTGCGGTATCTTCACTTGATTAAGAGCTTGTTTTTCAATGTTTTACCTTAAATCATTACATAACTCAGTTTTTATGTCACACTTAATGAGTGTGAGTGGTAGCGAGCTTTTTGACTACAGGCGTAATGTATGCTGATAAAGGGTAAGGTGTACACTATACCGGTTCCCCAGGTTTTCCAGAAAGGCCATTGGCACCTCGTTTACCATTAGCACCCCTCTTTCCCTTGATTCCTACATCACCAATATCCCCCACTGCACCAAGTTCTCCAATAGCGCCGTACAAACCAATTTTTCCAATAAATCCTTGAGGGCCTTGCAATCCTCTAAAGCCGATGGGTCCCGGAGGACCTGATTTACCCTGTGTGTGAGAAAAACGAGAGAAAGCATTTCCGCGATATCAGTCTTGCTTGGGTGCACAATTCGTAGAGTTACATTGGGAAGAAATCCTTTCGAATATATAGAAAAAGCGACAGACCCTATGATACGATCATTAAAATGGGTTACATTGCCAAACGAAATTCAGCGAAAAAGCTTTTATAAATACATTTGATTTGTCATTTATTAAAGTAAACCTATGCTTTTTGGTGCACGCATTGATCCATGTCAAGCTATGTCTTGTTTATAAATAGATGGATATTGGGAGCTATTTCGGCTGGACACTTAGGGAACTGTTTTAGGGAACAACTGTAGCTAAATTTTATGATGATCTATGATTAAACAGGTTTACCCACATATAGGTTGGACATGCATTGTTTTTGGATAAAAGATAAAAGAGAGTGAAATATAAGCATTTTTGAACAGATTTCCGAAAGCCAACCTGTTTTCCAGTAAATCCGCGTGGGCCATTATCACCTTGTCGTCCAGGGAATCCATTGAATCCCACTTCTCCGTCTATTCCAGGTTCTCCAACAGATCCCTAGTAGATAAATATGGCAGTTAGTATGTTTCGAGATTCTAACTGAACTTGACGTTTAATATATGTTCCCCCTTCAAGTATATAGGAGCTTGGCTAAAGTCTGGGGTTCAGAATCACGAGAACAAGACTCTTTTATATCCCGGTGCTAGGTGCTTCTGGGAGAGTGTTATAAATAATGACACTGTTGTTGAGGATTTATACTTATTTTCTAGTTTCTAATGCTTGGAGCGAGGAGATGCATCGGATTGCATTATTAGTTTCTTTGAAGAGAGATATTTCTTTTTACATGTTCACTATATCGGTATATATCAAAATGTCATCAAACCTTTTCTCCACGATCACCTTGTTCACCAGCAAATCCAGGTTCACCCTTGGAATAAGATAAGAAATCACCGTGTTACTGCTATTAAGTATTTAGAAATCAGGCATAATAAATGTTCTTACAAGTTACAAGCAAAGGTATCTAGCCAACTTCATCCGGTCTAAATCCGGACTATGCTGTATAAATGGTTGCCGGGTGCCCAGAAACGAGAAATGAACATTTTGTTGGTTGTATTGATAGTTTAGTTTTACTCACTGGATCTCCTATCCCTCCATCATCCCCGATTATGCCTTGTTCTCCTCGATCACCCTATAAAATAGCAGCACCGTGAAAGCTGTGACCCCTGAGCTATATCATAGCTGCGACCGGTTCCTTTGATGTGAATAATTGCATTCAATATTCCACCTAAATGCATTTGCGGCAACAAATTCCTGCTAAATTTCTTATGCACATGCAGGCGCAAATTTAAGTAAAAATACGTATTACTCTATTTCTGTAAAAAATTGCAGCAAAAAACATCTCTGTATTGATAATTCTGTAGGGTTAAAGCACTCACTCCTGGTCCTTTTCCTCCTTTTATTCCTTTACTACCACCTACGCCCATCTCTCCCTAAGAAGCATAATAATTTAGCAAATAGTGCATGAGGTTTATTTCTGTTAGAAATTTCCCTGCATGAGAAACTACTTGAAGTCAAATCATATTGAATGAAACTACCCGAAGTCAAATCATATTGAATATTCTAAAATTTACCTTTTCTCCAGCCATGCCAACTTCACCAGGATTTCCTGATATGCCTCGACTTCCCTAAAGATGATACATTTCAGAAAAAAAATTATTCTCGTATTTATATTGTTCCCTATTTAGCAGCCTCGTGAAAAGGAAATACAAAAACAATACGCTATTTTATTTTCTCTAACTAAAAAACGAGTGATTGTTATTATTTTTTAATATCAGAGTTTATATTGAACAACGAATAAAAATGAAAACATTACGACGGTACATTATTATCCTGCTTACCTGTTTGCCAGGAATCCCCAACCGTCCGATTGGTCCAACAACGCCTTCACTGCCCTTCAAAGAAAAATGTAGAAAAATTGAATCCCGAGAAACTTCCTGCTTTCGTTGTTGTATGTTTGTGTCTAACACGATTTTTTGTTGGCTGTTTGATCTTCTGGTCAGAACTTACACATAGGCCATATTTTCCAATTTCGCCAAGTTCTCCTTCTGGACCTCTCGGACCCTACAATTACGAAATGAAAACTTTATAGACGATGGTACACAAGTGAAGGAATTTTCGCGAGGAAGTACGGTGACTTAAAGAATTAAACGCAAACATTTTGAAAATACAAATACCGGCATGCCTTTAAGCCCTTTTGGTCCTCTAGCACCAGGTATTGGATTCTAGATAAAAAGCAAATGTGAAATATTGTTTGGAATCTGCGTCGATGTATCTTTCCCAGCAATTAATATTTTTATGTTCATTGTTACGAAATCGTCTGTTTAGTTCTGTTCTCTCCGTTGACCTCTTGATAGTATGGAGTCGCGTTTCCATGGCACTTTATTCGTGCAGGAGCAATGCGTTATCCTTTTTGTATGAAAGCAGAAATCTTAGACACACCGTACCCTTGTTATTTCGGTTGCAATTACTGCTGTAAAATTTTGGTCAGCACTCCTCATGACAAAACCATCAAACGCAGGGCCTTTGACTCCTGAACGCTCGATTACCTGAAATGTTAAAAAAAACAAGAAACAAACACATGAAAATGCTTTCTCGGCAAACGTCAGGCCTCAAACTTCTGGTTAACTAAGTTTCTACGCCTACACAGCTTAAACAAAAGCCAAGTTGACAGAGTCAAAAAGGTAAACCCGTGTGTTGGAAGTGGAATTGATTAAAGTTGGGTATTTTCAGAGCCATTTTGACTGAATCTTACAGTTGTTCACTGCCTTCTTCCAAAACGTAGGCCACTTACGCCAATGTAGAAACAGCGAAAACAACTTTTTTCACGAGCGTGCGATGACTTATCCTTAGTTTCATATAATTAAACTCACCACTGCACCAGATGCACCAACCAGACCATGCAATCCAGGGGCTCCAGGGTTTCCAGGTTCACCGGGAACACCAGGTTCGCCAATCGTTCCCTGATAATGTGAAAAATACAACATCTATAGCTACATTCATCTCCAGATAAAATTTATCAGTATACGCTGTTGAGACATATATAGATAGACTAATCAAGAACACTTAAAGACTAATTGGGTTGATAGTTGTTATTGATGTTGATCAAATTCAAAAGTGAATATATCGCTTTCCAGCTTAAATATATAACATACGACGAAGGTATCAATTTTAACCTCTACAATTATTACGTCATCGCTTAAAGCAATTTTAGAACACTCACAAAAGCTCCTGGAGAACCCGTATTTCCCAAAGCACCAGGCTCTCCTTCACCACCCTATAAATGCAAAAAAAACAAAAGTTACTCCTACGATATATATATCATACGATATGAGAATTCGTCCAAATGATATGATGATATATGAGAATTCGTCCAAATGCTACCCGAACTATTGTCGAAACACTTTTAGCCAAAGGAAAAGTCTTGTAAAACATTTGCAAACATTTTCACCCTCCCATTTCCACTTAAAAAAAGGTAAATTTAACGTATGATTTACCCCTCTTCCAGAAATTCCTGGGTCTCCTGGAGGACCTCTAACCTAAACAAAATACGTAGTTAATTTTTATTAATTTTTTTTCATCTTGGCCATGCGGTGAGTTGGTTTATTTATCCTCTGTCAGGAGCCTTGTATATCGACACAGCGAGGAAGAATGGCAGCTTAGACAACTGTTTCTCCATAAAAAATATTTCAAATTGGCGCAATTCACGCTATGAATTTCGTCTTTTGGTGTGAAATATACCGCATTCTTAATCCGTTTTTTAAACATAAACCGCAACAGAAGTATGAGTGATGACGTGGAGGCTGCATGCACGTCGATGGTGAGAAAACATGATGAATAAAGAAGCATTTTCCTTACCAGAACAGCAGGCTCTCCTTCCGTTTCGAATTCAATACCTTGAAATTAAAAAAACTGCAGAGTTCACAAAATGTTTTGTTTATAAACGATATTTTTCATGCTGATTTTTCATGCCGTTCAAGAATGTTCAAAAAATTGGGGCAAAGGTCATTTGGTAACATTTTCAAGAATAGTAGAATATTTGTCATGAATAAATTAAACTGAAACATTTATATAAATTTGGTCTTATAATCGCGTTGGGGAGAAAAAAAATACCGTTGCGAGTTAATGTGAGTAATGATATAGACTAGCGTTTCCTAAGGAAGGCAACGGGAAAACGTGGGAATAGTCCCCCTTTTGTCGGCTAATAAACTAAGGTAGCGAGTGTGATAATTTTGTTTTATTACATGTTTTCATTAAATTATCACGTGTAGCGTTTTCCCAAACACCCTGTGGTTTCTGACACATATTTATAGACCGATGTGCAGTTAACACAAACAATGTTGGAACGTTCTCATCTTGATTAACAACTTTTAAATATTAATTTAAATGTCCCGTTCCAAAAAAATTGGGTTCCCCAATTTTCGCGCCTGATTAAACGTTTTCAAGATTTCTAACTGAATTGCATTACTCTTAAGAGACTTCGTAAGCCGATATCAGAAAAATTTAAATTTTCCAAGTAATCCAATAAAATAATTAGCACAGCAATTACGCCAAATATGAATAAAATTAACGAGTGCGTCACAATGAAATATATGTGACACGAAGGCATAACAAGTTGTTCCCTTTTACTCACCAGTATCTAAATGTAAATCACGTTTTCTTCTTTCTAATAAAGAGTTTTTGCTAACTGCTTCAAGAAATCCTAGAATTATACAAATTGAAGTAAACTGTTCACCGATTAAATTTTTTCACTGGAAAAAAACACGAAAGGAATTTATGAATGAACCGGATGTATGAATGTACGAGGTGTTATTTGGAAAGTAAAATTGTTCGTTTTTATCCATCTTTCTGTTTCTGTAATTTGTCAATGAAGTCTACGAATAAATGAATGAATGAATATTTTTTTACGATTATCAAAGAATACGAAGCTGGGAACCGTACTTGCATGTAACTTGTGTTCCTTCGCCATGCAATCACATATATTTTATTGTGACGACAAGGGGCGTTTGGGCCCGGGGAGTTGGGGTATGCGCCATTCCAAATTTTAAATTATTTTTAAAATAAAAGAAGACCTGTTCAAAAATGCCTAAAAAGACACTGCCCCAAATTAAACTTCCCGTACTCTTCCGACAGAGACTCTTATACTAAATATTTAAGCGTATTGCTGGATAGATACTTGGATTCAAGTATTCGCGCGACTCTCTACTTCTTGCATGATATCATTGCCTTTGCTTTAATCAATACATAGTCCTGGATTTTTGTTTACTTCAATTGACAAATAAAGCAATTTTATTGAAACGCAATTTTATTGAAACCTTCACGGATCCGAAATGTGGGCATTTTAGGTCAGATGTTAAACAATGCTCAGCTAGGCCTTGCAAAGGTGATTCGAAGCTCCTTGCATGTCTCATGAAGTTTATTACCCGTTGAAATTCTTGTTCACTAATGATTGAACTTCCACAAATTCCCATATAATGTTTATAATGATGATGCATTGAGCTATTTCAGTTTCTTTAGACACGCTTGCTATAGGAACGTACCCGTTGAAAATATTGTAACTCAACATATAACATAATCATACTGTATACGGATATATATAGGAATATTATAACCCCCCAATATATAATAAAATAATACGATATCATGTAAGATGTGATATTGAGTATGAATAAGGGGCCCGTTCTATCCTTGAAAATGCTGCATGGGTAGTGATATATTATTTAATGATTGCCTGCTTACGAGGCTGACTACACCAGTGGTACCTAGGGAATTTAGCTGTTGATGAAGGTGGCAGAAATTGTCACCCCGCTAGGCGTTCACTCAGAATGACCTGGCAGAGTCAGTCACATTTTTCCTCCAAGTTGTGTGTCGTTGTATAGTGCTCAAATTGTGGTCACGTTTGCAAGCTATTGCGTTAGAAACATGGTAAAAGATATCTTTCCAACACGAGGGAGCTCGCTGCACGGGTTAATCCTTTTCACATTTTTAAAAAAAAACATGATTCATATTTATATATATATACGTGAATAGAAACACGAACATTTTCGTTACCTCTTTTACATAACTCGACAGAAATCTTGTTGGTATATTGATCAACCGAATTATACGATGTTGCCAAATAAATATTCTTCTCTCCGTCTGGGACAGTTATCTTTTCATATGCGTCAACGTCGATATCGTCTGTTACGGGGAACATAAAAATATTTGAAATAGCAGAACGCAGGTTTTTCGCAGCTTTTGCAACTTCTTCTGTTTCTTCAAATTTCCCATTTGATACGAAAATAACATTCTGAAATTTCAACATACAACAATTAATACGACTGCATCTATGCTAGCTATTGCCGCTTAGTATTAAATGTCTTCAGTATAACTTCAAAAGTGGTGGTTATCGGAAATCAAAGCGACAATAGAAGAAATAGGCAATTTATGCTATATATATAATAGGCCTGCTAAAATTATTCAAATTGTTTCAAATCATAGGTCATATCTACGTCTGAATTGTTAACTTATCCCAAATCGAGAACGAGTGATATTTACGGGTTTTTTTTCTCAATCTCTGTGTATATAATGCGCTCATGCACTTCCTAATATTTTAAATCCAGCCAACACATTGTCTCACCCTCAATTACTCTAAAAATTTACCTACCCTTATTTCATTGGGATGTGACCCCGCTTCTGGAGTAAATAGTCGATCTTTGGCAATTTCAAATGCCTTGGCAGCCCCGGCAGTTGAACGCTCACGTGACGCACGAATCCTATCAATTGCGTTGAATATTGCTCGTCTTTTATACCGGACTCCTGTAATTATAAAACATATTTTGGTTAACCTTTTCCAACCCAAAAGAAACCTGTAGATGAACTTCAGCTACATAATCAACAGAAGCGAGATCAGAGGCAGATTGACCTATACAACATTTAGAAACGTTTTATCATTCCTTCATAACTTTCTCCAAAACGGGGGATCCCAGAAGCAATATAAATCACAGCCGCACTGGAATCACTCCCCTCCCCCTTGGCATTTCTGTGGACCAGCCAGTCTCCAGATCACTAGCACAGAAATTGCCGCTTTTCTCCCTAAAACTTGATCGGTAAAACTAGGAATAGTTGGATTCAAACCTCATCTGACATCTTCCTTAGGGTTTTCTATGATGAAAACACGCACGGATTGCAATTACCTCAGGTAACACCATTACATGCGAATGTATACGATAAATTACACTCAAGACTACTTCGCTTACCAGCACTGGACGAGAACTGCAGGTGTATTCTGGCGTCTCTGTCGAAAGTTATGACACCAATGTATGTATTGGTTCTGTCAACTTCCAATGCATCCATGACGTTTTTCATAAAAGTCTTTACTGCATCAAATTCTCTTTCACTCATAGAATTCTGTACGATAAATGCCAAGTCCATTGCGTATTTACAAACTGACAGAAAATGACAATTGAGATAAATCAAGAACATACCTATTAAGTCTGTGTTACTAAACTATTTGACATATTCTACCTAAACTGGTCTGGCAGTATTAAGAGCAGCGAAACTAGAAGGGCTATGGTACGGTGTCTCAGTTTCGACCTGCATGCCCTCTTCAAGCGAAAATGCCCTTGGAGAATTCCAATCATATTCGTAAACTAAATAAAAACTACAAAAGTGCGATACATGAGAACTTAAAGTGACTGTATTATAAATGATTCCGCAGCCCTGGTATTATACATAGGATATGCATGATTTTAAAAAAAAATGTCTTCAGGTCGTTTATTTTAACATAGCTCGAAAGAGCACCTTAAATATAGAAATTTTGTATTAAAATATGTAAAATATAGCCTAGTAAAGTTATGCTGTTCTTATAATACTTACGTGGTGTACCTACTTACCTATTTACTGAAAGTTAGGCTAATTTGATTGGTATATTTCGGATTACGTATGGAAATTTGGTGTCTTTTCTAAAGACGTTCCTAATAAACTCGCCAAGAAATGTGCTCTAATAAACTGGCTTTCGAAATTTTAATTGCAGAACCACGCATACCTGTTCTCGTTTCAACACAAGTGCGACATTCACCAGGGGAACGGCAGCATTTTTCTTGCCCAGGACAGAGGTAATCCTTCTGGCACTGATCTTGTACTTCGGGGGGACAGGATGGAATGCGACAAAACCCTTCTTTAGCTGGAAAAAAATTGTGAAACAAAATTTTGTTATCATGGCTGTTTTCTTTTATTATTTTGACGTTACTCTCCAGGATTTGGTCTAACCAACTCAGTCGGAATTGCATTGTGGGCTCAAATAAAAGAGAGCCGGTCCAGCTATAGTTAAGCTTTTATAATATCTTATTTAATTTTCTCTACGTTGGCGGATAATTGCGTAGCACCGAGCCATTGGAAGTAAGGAAATTACAAACGTGATGCGGCATATGATTTGCACAATTCGAAGGCAGAAGTTCCAGTGGACAGAATATTTTGAGAATTTATGACTTTAATTCGTATGAGCATTTAAGCAGCAACTATCAGTCTTCCATGCGTTTTACGAACTGCAACCCAACACGATAGAAATCCATGCAGATTTTTTGTATAAACTAAAATATTCTACTTACGAGAGCAGGAGGTCAAGACGAAGCTTTTCTTAAAATCGTAAACATCGTCATCTTGCGAGTGAGCGAGCGACAAAAGATTAGAGGATTGCGAAACAATTTCATCGAAATATCTGTAAGTATCAGAGCCACCATGAACTCCCCATATCTGAACACCTTGATCTCTTAAACCTTGGGTTGCGCTCGAGAGACTAGTTTCTGTTTTCGTTGGTAAACTAGATGAAAAAACAACCAAAATACGGCGGCCAATCTGAAAAGTAAAAAACAGTCAGTGATGTTTGATCTCTCTTGAAGTTGAATGAAATCAGTCATTCATCAATCTGAAATTAATATAACTGAACATTTCAATAAAGTTTGCCCATCTAACATAAAGTTTTGTTTACCAGTTGAGCAAGATGCTATAAGAAAATATCGTATGGACATGCTAAAAACTTAAAAGGGACAGAAACTCGGCGTTAATGTAGAATCTTATTTCAAACCTTGCGAAGTCCTCCCTTCAGGGTGAAAATATTCTCGTTGGTAAATCTTAAAGCTTTTTCGAGATTTCTTTCTCGTTGGTTGGACAGTTTTATGTTATCTATTGTTCTTTGAACTGTTTTGAACGGTTGTGCCCAATTCATTTCTACCTCCACCTCGTTACTATAGGTCAGTATCGCGACTCTTGCAGCAGTCTCAGATACGCTAAAACCATGCACCAGTTCCTTTGATAATTTTTTGAGACTCTCCAACAAATCTTTTTTATTTTTGTCCCCTTTGGTACCGGATGAGTCGAACAAAAGGACTATTTCTGCTGGACTGAAGCAATCTAGGAGTAGAGAAAAGCGTATTAGGATATACTTTTTATTAAAAAGAATGACTAAAAAAAAAGTAACATGAAACAAAGAACCAGAATGTATCCGTGGCTTTTCGTGGCAATCTCATTTCCAATCACTAAACCAAACCTTGCTACGAGTCCATATCTTCATAAATACACGTTTCTGATCGGCCAATTCTGTCACTAACTGTGTTTATGTATAATACTTACCTGAGGTGGGTAAAACACATCTTCTACCACAAGCATTTTCACAGCAAATCGTATCATCAGGACAAGGGCTTGCCCGGTCTGAATCTAAGTCACACTCGTTAAAAACATTATCGTCCTCGCATACCTCTCCTGGGTCCACAAACGGGCATTTTCCTGGTTTCTCTAAAATTTAACACAATCGCAAATATAGATTTTCATAACTTCAAATTTGGTAAGAAAAAAGATTCACTGTATAAATACTCAACAAAATATCTCTTGCGCTTAATAAGATTTGCAGCTACGATTTAGTAATTTCTGTGGTGCCGAGTTTTATACCTTTGCAGAGAATTTCTGACACGGATCTGGCAAAAAATGCAGCATTTTGAACTTCTCGTGACCGAACTCGCTTTTGCCAAATGCTATGAGGCGAAGTAGCGATTGCTTTCATCTTTGTTACTGCTGCAAAATTATTACCAACGGCCATTCCCATTACAGTTACTCCTTGACTTTTCAGTACTGAAATAGCATTATCCACAGCTGGTTGATTAAATAAAGAGCCCCCGTCATCAAACACAACAAGATATTTATCTACAGCATTTCTTACACCGCCTCTGACATCAAACATGTTTTGAGATGCTTCACGCAGGCACTTGTGTAAAACAACGTCACTTCCTCTTCTTCTCATTGACTTCAAAATCCTTTGTATTCCTGCTCTTGCGTAAATTTTATTCAGTTTTAACAAAATATTTCCATGTTCGGCACAAGATATTATACCGACATGCACACCATCGTACTTCCTGATGCCAAATGATAACAACATAGCGTTAGTGATTTGTTTCACGTCTTCTATTTTATTTGACACAGTGGGAATGAGGAATACAATGTCCAAATTTCGCTTGCAAACTAAAAAATACATAAAAAATCACCGCAAACTGTATAGCTTCCATTAGCGAAGGGGGGATGCGGGAGAGCGGTTGCTCACTTTTTTGTTCATGTAGTTTGAAAATTCAGTGTAATTTTTTGTTATGCATGTTCATCAAATGTTTAGCTATTTTTCAATATTTGTTTTCGATGATGCTCCGTCGACACGCAGGGAAGGGACATGAAGTATTTGTTTTCGGTATTGATGGAGTATTTGCATGTAAGCATCTGAATTCTAATAGTTCTTTTAATAATTCTAACAGTGTTAGTTATGGCTTCTTGTGTCACTATGTTATATATAGATGTGCATTGGGTAAAGATGATTGTTATATGAGAAAGTGACCTTTTTTGCCTGTGCACACCCATTCTCTAAATAGTTCTGCGGCCCTTTGGCTTACTCAATCATGTCTTCATTTCTACTTTACCTCACCATAGTATAGCAGTGAAGCCGTGAAGGGTATCATATTTCTGCTAAAACAGAATTCTATGATATACGCGTAAAATCATACCTTTGCAAAACGAATTGACTAGGCCTTCAACCACCGTTTCCAAAGCGTCAAAGTTATCGGCCAGGTAGACATTTTCATCTTTGTCTGCTGCAATTTCCAGCATCTCAGGAATATTCACCGAGTCTCCAACTCCCAGGACAAACACTTCCACACCTTTTCTCGTCAGTTTCCTAGTAGCTTCGGAGAGGTCAGCATCGATATCATCGGCTCGCGATTGCTGGCCATCAGTTAAAATTAAAAGGATCTGCAAACATCGATTTCCAGTAAATTCGAAATCGGAATAAAATTCAAACATCATAGAGCATGGACATGCAAAAATGTACTGTGCCTAAAGGAGTTACATATTATGTTTTATTTAGATTTATATTCTATTAATGTATTTGAACTTTAAAGCATGACGATTAAAATTTCAGTCAAATCAAATCACCACATTGGTCAGACAGCTGGAATGTAGAAGCTAGTCGCTACATGCTTTTTGGTATATGGATTTTACAGTTTATATTCTCTAAAGACCGTTCAAACTAAAGCAACAAGTTCAAAAATGTTGGATTTGTTGTATAATAGTGATTAGCTAACAAATGTTTTGATCGAAGTAGATAATGTGGGATTAATTTTGACGTCGATGCTTAAGGATATCCCCACTAAAACACAGGCGCGCACATTGATTAAAGAGAATTATGGGCGTTGTTAGTTCTCGAACCAACGTTTGTAGTGCTTGTATTTAATAGGAAACGTGCAGGCGTATATCGATCATTAAAAATTTTCGGTGGGGTAAAGTGTTACATCTTTTCACGACTTCACCTCTCAAGTCGTGAAAAGATGTGAGGCAGCTGAGGTGGGCCAGTGGTATTCACCCAAGAAAAATTTTTGCAAAAATTTAGTCTAGTCACTCAAAAACCCAATTTTGGCACATTCTCGGTTTAAATTTATTTCAAGGAGCCGTCTCATTCACTAAACGTCAATAAGGATGTAGGTTTGTCGTCCAAATTATTTTGACTTTCTTTGTTCCATTAATTCGACAGCCACTTTTCTAAAAGATGTCACACCCTCCCACCTGGGCTGCACCCTTGCTAGAGCAGAACAAGTAAAAACGCTTAAAAATGCTGAATTAACGGTTGGTATTTATGGGACAACACTCCCCATTATAGCTTACCTTAGGCACGAAAACTCTGTATCTTGTTGTATCTGAAAATAACTCCTTATCAGCTTTCTCTAAAGCAAGATCAATCCGAGTTATACCACCGGAAGGATAAGAAAGACCATCCCGTATGGTATCATTCATTTTCCTGAAATCGAAATTTGGGTTGTCGAACTGGTGAAAGCTTATAATGGTCTTTGCATCTGAGCTGTACGTGATGATCCCAACGTGTGTTCCGTCTTTCGAAACATCGAATCCAGCAATGACTTTTATAATAAACGACTTGACCTTATCAAAGTTTTGCCTGCTTATGCTACCAGAACGATCCACAAGAAATCCAAGCTCCACAGGGGTGTCACATTCTAAATAAGTGGAACAGAGGTATTACACATTACTCATTGATCAAAAAGGTGTCAAGATCGCATAAGGACAGGGCTCTTGAGCGGTATTATGCAACGCACTTTTGTGAAATGACGTTATTCTAAAGGAGACGAACGCAACATATTTCTAACAATGTGGAAAAAATTATGAGAAATGAAAAAAAAAATGAACAAATGGTATTATAGCACCGACTGATGCTCAGCATGTAGTCTGAGACATTAACTTCTTTATTTGATATCGTGGTAATTTACAATCAATAACCCTTATCGAGCGGGCTTTAATAGCTAATAGACCATATTACCAAGCAATGACTTTGTAATTCTTCATTTGTGAGTTTGACCCCAAATGGCAGCAAAACCGGTTGTATTATAAGCTTAAAAAATCATGTGCACGAGAACAATAGAAAAACTTGTGAACGTAATATTATTACAGTTAATCACTATCTGTTCATGAGCAGCCGTATCGCACACGATTTCAAGTAGTATGGAGTAGATCGTACGCAGCACATGCAGACGCGAGTGCTGAAAGTTCTCAAAATAGGAGTTAACTTTATTGGCGAATTACTTAGCATCAAATGTGGTATAACAACTGCGTAATATAAACAAAATACTTCTCGACGTTTCGACCTTGAGTCAGTCCACTCTCCTGACGAAGGCTCTCAGGTCGAAACGTCGAGAAGTGTTTTGTCTGTTTTAGCCTTTTAGGCAGTTGTTATACCACATTTGACGCTAAGTTGTTTAAAGTCGCTGCCACGCTGCTCCCTGGTTTTATTGGAGAATTATTTCAACAGTAAACATTGTGAATGTCTAAGCTAAGAGAATCAAAGTTGAAGCTTAATTATATCAGTCATCAGACGAATCGGTAAGCCATTTACAACTGCATTGACTAAATATTCACTGCTTTCGGATATTTTTCATGAAAATAGCTTTTTGATGAATATAGTTGTTAAAATCTACGAAACATATCTACTATATAGAAGTCTTCTTGACCAGCTATTTGCGCAGATAATATTGTCGCTTTGGCAAAACTCCAAAAGACAGCGCAGCACGTTGCAAAATTGGCAGGCACATGATATTGTAAACGTCTGTTTAAAACAAACTAAATTATATATAGTCATAGTATATGACTCAATTCCCAATTAGGCGTTTCTAATATCTACATTTGCGAGACTAAAATCCTAAACTCGCAGTTGTTACTGACATGTTGTCCTTGATCGAGAAAGTTTTTATAACTTTTTTTATTCTTTTTAGTAGCAATGAACGACAAACATTCGTCGAGGTTTCCTGTTTAATTGCTACTTCCAAATTGTTTTTAATGATAAATCACAGTTCTCAATTCATCAAAGAAAACCATCTCGATGCTAACCATGCAGCCCTCTAAACTAAAGGAAGCTCGACTAAGCCAAACTTGAAGCAACTTAATTTCATACAGTAATGTTGTCAATCTTTCTTAAGAGACCAATATATTTACTATAGTTTCTGTCACAGAAAGCATAAGGTTAAGGCCCGGAAAATAATACAGGAACATTATGAAACGTTGTTGCCCGTAACAGGATTTGAGACAAGCATGAAATACTATAGGAAATACTATCGCCATAATAACGTTTACGGGCTTATAGTTGCACCGAGTAGCTTAATTATAGACGGTTTACTGAAAGCTTAAAGCTTTACTTTCAATTTGCGCCGGGCATCAAAAATTACGCCGGGTTTTGTGAAATCAGTTATAAATCAGTTGATTTAAATATTGGTGGAGATAAATCGCTCGACTAAGGTTTAACTAGCGAATAAATATGGAATATTCAATGTATCTTGATTTTTTGACACAATCTGAAGTGCCAACTATGAGGTGACTTGAGTCAGCTTTTATACATCAGTACTTGGCAATGCATTGTTGAGTTTATATCAAACAAGAAATCGAGAATGACTCAACGATATGTGTATAATCTTGAATAAAGCAGTTGAAAGATGAATCGTAACTTGAGCTTCAAGAGAATAACAAGAAATCGTCTAGAAAGGCAGACAGACGCGCGCTTACATTATCATAATGCGCGAGACGTCACTGCGCGCCATAATCTAAATGCGTATCTAACAACGAAGCGTTGAGCGTGTGATAAAAATAAGTAGTTGATCATGTCGAGCAATCAACGAGCTGCGTTGCTTTTATAAACAAAGTTTGAATGCAAGATATTTTGAAAGAAAACCGAGATGCAATGCGCCCCATAGTTTAGTAATAAGCTGAGACATCGTGTTTCCTTCCTCCGTCTGCGATGATTTTAACGCCGATTCTTCAATTCCACTACGTTTAGGCCCATTACATATTGCCAGGGTTGTTCTTTGAATTCCAATATTATTCTTTCAAAGTGCGCACTACATAACTATTGTTGTATTCAATAGCGTCTTACTTGCAGTAAGAATTTAACACCTACCTCGTTGACATATAGCCAAAGAACACAATGTTAGTGTGAAGAGGATACAAGCAAGGACGCGGTGCAAACATGACTTCGTCCGAATCTCCATACTGACTCATCAAGAACCCCTTAACGCTAAACGACCGAAGCAGCCTTCGTTATGGTTGTATGAATGTGAAATTTGTTGCGCTATTAACGGAGATATACGGTAGAAGTCAAGCAAAGACGTTGACATTTGATGTCATCACCGTGTTCACTTTTGATGTTACTTGATATCATTATTAATAAAGCATAACAAATAACTTGAAGGGACAAACGCTGTTCACAAAGGCCTTTTCATTAATCCTGGTATTTAACAAACGTCCGTTCGAGGACGATGATGACAATACCTTCTGCGCACTGATCTTATTATCGGTAAACACTATTACTCAGGTGTTCAGAGGTCTATAAATCTAAGGAAAAAAGTATCTGACCTGACAAAATGACGTATTTCTACAACAATACCTTTTACTGAACGTCTTTATGCAAAGAGGTCCTGTTAATTGATGACCTTGCCGACGCGGAATTATGCGGCAAAACATAATACCTGCCGGTTTACAAAAACGCCAAATAAGTGAAATAAAACGACTTAGTTACCGCAAGTATTCTTTAATTATATAACCCAGCCTAATTTCTATTTAAGGGAGGGCAAGTGGAAACAAGCAAAACAAGGATTTTATTGTTGGATGATGCAGGCGAGGATGTAGAAGAGTTTTGATTTTTAACTGAGATGGATGCCGGAATGGAAATGTACTAGTCTATGTCGTTTTTTTAATGTTACAAGTAGAATCGCGTGTTATTTTTGAACTTACCACTCTGCATGATATCCTATGACAACACAGTTAGTATCAACACCGGCATTTAATCAAAAGGAAGACCGGTGCAATCATGCCTCCAGCAAGATAACTCATTTTGGACAACATTAGCCTGTGAAGGCAATAATTGTCCCATGCATGCTACGAATGACTATATTCTATTGAGATATACTAATGAAAATCTATTATACCCTCATGACTAAAACATTTTAACATTTTTCTATACTACACTGTCACTGAGTGCTTATTTCTTAGATTCAACGTCAAAACTAAGTGCGTTTATTGGTATCACTCTTCGCGTTACATGTTTAACACGTTTTAACTGTGAGTGGAAGTTTCCCACTTGGGAGCTGGCAGAGAATTGGTATCACGCAGATTAGATTCAGCACGTTGCAAGTGCATTTATCTAATCCTGTGAACTCCAGCAATCACAGGGGGATTTGACCAATATCTTTTGACGGAGATGAGGACATTTTCCTAGAACTTTTAGTCTTTTACAATCATTCGAAACATGCAGTCATTTTTTGTTTGCAAAACGAAAATGTATTGATTGTTAAATACTGAATACTGACCGGGTACGTTATACGGACCTATCGATAATTAGCAAGCAATAAATGCGAAGGTTGCAATTAAAAAAGTGTGGAAGGAGGTAAGGACCCTGACGAACCAAGACAATCTCTATGGTCCAAAACGATCAATTTCCATTGGCAATGTAATTGCAAAAGAACAGAAGACGTTTGGACGTGTGAAAATTTGTTTGTATTTTAAATGAAAAAAAGTACATAAAATTTAAAAGAACAAATTATTACGGCGAATTGGAAGGTAGTTTTAAATATTGCATCTACTGTGCACTGGTCATGGTGTACTTTCCTAATTTTCGCCTCACTATTCTCAGTTCTCACTAGTTTTCACGTTGGCTCTCACTTCTCACGTTTTCACCTCAACGCACTGCCTCAACGTCCGATCCAGTCTCTGCGCATAGTTCTGCACGGTCAAATCAAATATGGCGGCCAAATGGCCAATGGAAAAATATAAATGATCCAAGATTTGGCCGCTAGTATGAAACCTCGGTTATTTTTGAAGACTTAGCCGTTTGGATGATGATGTACACCTATGGGTGAACAACTAATTAAAATTAAAATTTTCAAATTCAATATGGATTTAGTGCACAAAATGTACAAAACTTGCTCATAAATGAACAAAGAATGCTAGAAGGTGACAGTGCTTCTGAGAAACAAAACCATGTCCAAAGACCTGAAAGAGGAGCTGAAGGAACGAATTGTGCCGTTAAGAGGCACATCTTTGATGATGTGCATGGTATGTTGTAAAGTGGTGATATACTGTATGTGTATGGACTATTGAATTCCAGGGTGCATTCGGTGTAGACAAATCGGAATATCTTCGGCGTAGAGTTAGGGTATCCTTGGCGTACTGGCGTAAAATCAACTTTCCTTGGCGTAGTGGCGTACACTGTTTTTAACTTGTCGGCGCATAAAAACCGGATAAACACACCAAACTTTGTAATTCAAAGGTCCACATACACACCGACTTCAACTGCATGCATTTAAGTATTTTAACGACAACAAAGGCATTTAACTTCTTAAAAATGGTCCTCTAAACGTGTAGCATTTTTTGACTCACGAGTCGAACGTCCTGGCGAGTCTGCGATCGGCGTAACGTCCTGGAGTGGGTAATTGTCGTAAGTATGGCCCAGGGTGGGAAGTTGGCGTAATGTTAAGATTGCTTTGGCGTATCTTCGGCGTGTGATATACACCGAATGCACCCTGGATTGAATTGCAGTATTAAATACTCTGTCACTAGGTGGTCCCTTACCATGACTTGCTTTAATCAGTCAATTTAGGCACAAGTGCAACCGTAGTCAGACTCCTGACTTTCTGGCAATTTGAATCCTTGTATGTCTTGTGAAATTGAGCAATTAAGCCACGGTCAAATGAGAATGCAAGTTGATGCAAGTTGATGCAAGTTGATGCAAGTTGCTTCGCTTTTGTCAGACCTTGGTACCAAGGTTACATAACTCACGTCAACTTGCATCAACTCTGAACTGGTTTGGATTCTGTTAGTAAACAAGTGATCAGATGCAAACATTACTTAATTGCAATTAGCTTAAATTGCATTAGCAAACATTCTTGTCTGACCCACGCTTTAGGATAGTGGTAGGGATTGGGCCATCTGAATTAGGATTCCACTCAAATACTATTCTACATATCAAATTCCTAAAATATTTTCATATTAGGGTTTACTGATGAGGATCTGGAAAAGCCTAATTTCCCACTAAAATCATCATCAGAAAAAATACCATTTTACTTGTCAGATGTTGACAAGCCACCAATAGTACAGGTAGGAGATGGGTTGTCAGTTCTTCATTGTATGCATAAAGTGGTTAGGCTAGCTCCATACATACATGCACATACACCAGGGCAAATGTATGATACATGCATAATAGATCTCCATAGGCAAACTTGTCGAGTTAACTTGTATGCATATTGATTAAGATAAAAAATTTACTATTTTTAAAATTTAGAAATTTTGCTATTTTCCAAACTTGTGGACTGAGCGTGCGATCCCATAGCGATGAAACGGAGGTTCTGTGATAATCCAAAGCCAGAAATCCTGGATAATTTTCTGTATGGTTGGCTCCGCTAATCAAAGCGAAAAACAAAATCCGTAGCCTTGTTGTTTTTACTTGTCTATTGCGTGAATAGAATGACTTAGATATTATTACAATTCCTTGAATCTTTCTTTGCATATTCGCGTTTATAATAAACTGATTAGAAGTATATGATAAATTTACCGCCTGTTATCATTGCGCGCCGAGGATATCCAGAAAACTCCGCTCGGAACGGAATGTGTAGACAACGTTAATCGCTTCCGCGACACTGAATATAACAATGGCTGGATTGCATTGACTTCGAAAACATTTTTGAAAGCGAATACAATCATGTACATTAGTTTCTTGAAACAAAGTAACAAGAATATTGCATTTTTGTCCTGATGGGGCCTTTTTCATCGTAAATGTTTACAGTGTTATCTTGTATCTTTGAATTTATCCACTGGATAGTGGATTTAAACTACCTCCGGACCTTGGATAAATTTATCCAGTAGATAGCGACCTTTATCCGCTAGATAAAGTTATCCAAGCTTCGTGCAATGCAAATCACACGCTGGATAAAAATTATCCGTTGGATAGCGAGTCAAGGTATTTTCTCCATTGGTTAGGATGAAAATGCAGACATGAGGACAACCGGACATGCGGACAACCAGACAGCCGGACATACGGACAACTTTTTTTAATAAGGGGATATACCAGTAGAAGTTATTTTAATGAAAGGAACGTTCAGCATAGTTTCAAAGTTCCTTCACAGATTTTGTTAATCCTCTTGACTTTTCGAGATATTTGAGAACAACCTAAAGTGCGCTTTACTGTTGTATCTGTCATCAAAGACTAGGAATGGGTTAATATTAGGATTACGATTATGCTTTAAAAGCTTAGTATCAAGAATAACTTTAATAATTTAAGTCTTTAAAGCATGTGGAACTGACCGAGTCTGTTTAATTATATGACTGACATGGTAGCAATTGGAACAGGATTTTGTTCGCGTGTTCAAGTTCTATTTTGAAAAGACTATTTGTCTACTACTTTCAAGTTCTATTTGGAGAAATTGTTGGAAAACTAAACTTTGTAAAAATAATTCACACATGCCTTATTATTTCCGACACAGTCTGGATTACCCTAAAATTCCACTAGTTCATACAGATAGAAATAAAGTTAATAAAATTCTTGAAAGAAATCTGTAAGAGAATTTTGTAACTATGGTATATAGGACAAATGAATAGAATAAAGTTTTAGAATATTGTTGTTTTCTATTTAACCTTCATGATAAATGATTTAAATATATATATATATATATATATATATATATATATATATATATATATATATATATATATATATATATATATATTCGATGCATTCCTGGTGGCATTTTCAAGACCACATCAGGATAGACTTTAAGATGTAAACACAACCTTAAATGGGATGATTAAAATGAAGAAAATACCTCAAGGCAATAAAATTCTTGAAATAAATCTGTAAGAGAATTTGGTAACTATGGTATATAGCACAAATGAATAGAATAAAATTTTAAAAATCTTGTTGCTTTCCTTTTAACTTTGGCCGCCTCTTTTTAAACATTCGATTGGCAATGTTTGCTATTTAAAAAAATATATATATTCGATGCATTCCTGGCGTCATTTTCAAGACAGCATCAAGATAGACTTTAAGATGTAAACACAACCTTAAATGGGATGATTAAAATGAAAAAAATACCTCAAATATTTTAACTAAAGTGTGGGTTTTTTCATGTATAGGTTCCATCTACAATCAATCAATATCTGCGTGAATACCAAAAGGAGGGCATAGCATTCCTTTATAGACAGTATTCCCGTGGGGAAGGTGCTATTTTAGCTGATGATATGGGCTTGGGAAAAACCGTTCAGGTAAAAAGGTTTACCACAACCTCCTCTAATACCACCGAGCCTGAGAACGGTCGAGAATTTTGCTGTTTTGAAAAAAAATTGAATGTTTTTTATCGAATGTCTTTCATGATGGGATTTCACACTTTTGTACTTTGCAGGTAATCGGTTTTATTTCTGCGGTACTTGGGAAGACAGGAACAAAGATGGATATCTATGGGAAATTTCTGTCAGAGAATGATAAAAATAAGGTAGTGTTTATCTATATTTATACGAAGCTTATATATAGACAATTAGAAAAAATTCTTTGAATTTTGACGCAGTATGATATACATAATCCGTGTATAGTACGGTATTGAAATACAGTATTATGCATGTCTTTCCTTAGGTTTCCCTCTGTAATCATGTAAAGAAAGAAAAAGGTTCATTTCTCATTGTCTCGCCAAATTCTGTTCTTTACAACTGGCATGATGAGCTGATGACTTGGGGTTATTTTAAAATTGGAAAATTTCACAAAAGCAAACGAGATGAGACCTTTCAAAAAGCGCTGTCAGAAAAGTTAGATGTTGTTTTGACGACGTACGAAACTCTGCGTAATCATTGGGTAAGGAAAAAGCAACTGCGATTTGTGTTTTGATTGTGTTTAGGTACGTGAGTCGTCAGGATCAGTCGTGAGATAAAAGATAATCCATCCGAAATATTCCATACACCCTTATCTCAAGACACATCCAATCGCCTTATCTGGAGACCTTAACACCCCAAGTCCGAACTTTGCGCACGTGTTATAAGTTTAACACAACTCACCTATCCTATAGTTAGGTCAGTTAGGCCAGTGTTTAGCACACCGTGTCTGCTCACATAGGAAAATTTATACGGTTATGTGACGTTTATAGTGGCAAGGAACCTATAAATTTAAACACAACGTGCAATTAATGAATTCTGGAAAAGAAATAAATAGATAAATCAGTGTCATGCAGTGGTAGAAAAAATCATGCCGTGTCATGAAGAGCCGATAGTTCGTCTTGATCATCCCCTCCCTATTCCTAAATTTTCAAAATGCGTTGCAGAATTTCAGAGAAAATATGGGGGTTTACTGTACGGCCCAAAGGATACTTGGTTATATATTCAAGAAAAATTATAAGATGGGTTGAAATTTGACCCAGGACTAGTCGGTAACCAGGCTTTGAACAATTGGCCGCATGCTTATATAGCTTATGTACAAATCAATAGTGCCGACACAGTTTTGTACTCGGCCGTCTTCCGGACATTTCAACTATTAGCAATGATATATGGTCGTCTAACCAGATGTGACTGCTTTTGCATCTTTCGCCGTCCTTTCTCCATTGGGTTCGAATTAATTCTTTAAATACAGAAATAATTTTGACATTTTAGGAAACTTTGAATAGAATAAAGTGGTTGGCGGTAATTATGGACGAAGTACACTATTTGAAGGATCCGAAAAGAGCTGTTACAATTGCTTCCAAATCCTTAAATATCAAATGCAGGTAAATGCACAAAGTAGTAATCTCAGAAGCCCGAATTATCTTCCCTATGGACCAATTTGAAAAGATGGCATGCAAGAGGCTTGTCACATGCACGTAAACGAAACTAGTCAGATTTTCTACCCTAAAATTTCTACATCATGCATGGTGTTACTAGATTTACTGGGAAACATCGCTAGTTAAAGGTTTCACTCTAGGAAAATAGACTGAAATTTTGGCGGGAAAACTTGCATACACCACAAAATCCCCAATAAATTAGTCTGGGAAAAATGGTCAAACTTGAGTGAAATGGTCAAAACAAAATTTTTATGGTAAAATACACACTTTCCGAATTTGCTTGTGTGCACACACAATAATGGAAATGAGATGCATGGGATGGTTTTCATTGCCCGAAGTGCCTATACAGTGTCAGAATTTGGTGCAAATTGTCAATCACAAGCAACATTATGTTGTCTTTCATGCATGGGCGCACATCTGGCCAAATCTCACCTTGGTCTTTTCACGAACAAGGTGAAGTGTCTATTAGTCAATTCCATGAATTTATATACGCAGCAAAAACTTGTTCAAAGTCTCAGGACTCCCCCAATGTTCCAGCCTTTGCAACGTCCCTGCCTGTACGTTAGTGGGTAGGTCGAAGATGAGTACCACGATTAGTTAAACTTTACACGGCATCTGAAAACTTCGAAAATCCTGACGTTTGAAACTAAGCCAAGGGCACCGTAGCTACCTTTGCCGCAAGTTGAACGGGTCGGAAATTGTCAATTATTAGATGGAGCGAGAAGTAAAATTTCTGCTGATGACGGGCTTATTTATCACTCATTAATAAACAATACACATTCCTTTCCATCTACGGCTATCGTTGCTATACCAGAAATGAGAACTTGAATTTTATGATAAACTATCGGTGATCTAAGAATACTACTATTAGTAACATTTTTTTTAAATAGTGACTAAAAATACAATAACAAAATGATACATGATCATGATACTTACGCAAAGTCCTTTTGCATGGTTTTTGTTGTCAGTCATGACTGAATGTCGAGCAAATATTTTGACAACTGCATGTGAAAATTGAAGAGCAAAATGCACGTAAAAAAAATGGCCTGAAAATGCTAGCATATCGCTGACTGTAGCCTTTTCAGCAAAATTTGCGTCCCACAGATTTGGTTGTTTCATCTTAGCTGTTGGCGAATGATTAAGTACACTTTGGGAAGTTCGGTTAAGAAAGGGATTAAGTTTAAATCTAGGGTTTCACGCGACTTTACAAATTCCAGTGTATCGTATCATCTGTGTATACTACTGGGCAGCATAAAGTCCAGTTCACAACTTCACAGAACGATTTTTAAAGTGCAGCGAAATCATTTGGAGGTGGCAAACATTAGTTATGAAACCCACCAATTTATAAAACGTTGCAAAAAACGGTGTGCTGGAAATTCTGTTCGCTCGCAAAACTATTCACAATTTACACTTTGTTGGTTTTATATTATTTTTCACTCACAATATAGACACAGTCCTTCCAGATATCTCCGCTATCACTTCACAATTAATTTACTTTACCTTTCCTACCTGATCATATCTTCTCTGTCATCTACTCTGTCACTGGTTGCTACTAATAATTACTCATGCTACTAAATTCCTAAAATAGTTAACAACGGTTTTGATATTTACAACCTGGCAATCTATAATTTACATAAATCGTGTGTTATATATCTACGCATTTTTTAATGAATATTAAATGATAACGTTTATTTTACATTTGGTAAAATTACCAGCAGTGAAAGAGTTCTGATCACATCATTCCCAAGTGTGTCACTGCACTTAATCTGTCAATATCAAACAGCTTATTCACATGCATGCAAGGATCTAAAGGCTATTTTGGGCTGCAATTTATGTCTTAAATATTGCCACTTATACATATACAGTACATGCCGCGAGGTAATATTGCCCAATAAGAATAAGAACTTAGCAGCTGAATGTCCTAAGATAAAGACTTGCGCTATTGATACAGTTCTTGGATGAAAGAGATATTATACATTAGAAATATAGCCACTTAAAACTTCAATATGAAGATTTCAAGTTTTGCAGTCCTGCTATTCTGCTTCACAACCACCGTCGTTTACTGTAAATCTACTGCAGACAAGGATACTTGCCATGGTAATTATGGAGGCGAGTGCGTAAAGGAGGGTAAACCAGGCTACTGTGACGGACGTGAATGCCTTTTAGCATTCAAGCTAACTTCTCAACCATTCCTTATCAAAATTCGCTATCCACAAAACAATAAATACCTACAAAATGTTTCTATTGATGGTGGCAAAATGTTTCTTCGTGGAAATGGATTAGGACTGACCTGGAGCGAAGGAAATCTGATGCGAAGAACGCAACAAAAAGATACTTGGGAATATAGGCTTGACTTTGGTATTCCTGCTTTCGATTTTACAAGCGAGAAGAAGCCTCCTACGCGGTTCGAATTTCGTGTATTTTTAAACGACGCCATAGATATGCTTGGGCCAAATTTTGTTTTACCCCTACCGCTGTCGAGCGAGAGCAAAAACATGAGCAAGATTCCGGAATTTTGGAAGTATCCGTGGTTTTTTAATAAGAAATTAACTGTTACGCATCGAAAGATCTATTCGCCGCAGTTAACTGTGAGTCGAGACATTATCATCGTATTACCACCAAGTTTCTACGAGAATACGTACAAACGATACGAGACCCTATTTTTCGTTGATGGGGAGTTTCTTCATTATATTCTACGCCTATTAGAAATTTTCATGGTTAAACGTGCGACGATGCGGGAAATTTTAGTGGTGGGAATTCCTAGTGGGAGTGATTTTGAAGAACGCGTAAAATTGTTGGCGATCAGCAATGGATCCGTGGTAAGATGCGTGAATGGTAACTTTAATGATCGCTGTAATGGATGTTTAAAATGCGAATCGGCTTCTTGCTCTTTTCAAGACCACGTTTATGATCATCGATATTGCTACAAGTGGGTGAAAACTCCCGCAAACGGACAGCTCTTCTTAGACTTTATTCAAGACACGTTAATCCCCGAATCCATTTCAGAGTATCGTGCTCAAGCGGGTCCCAAAAACAACGGCATCCTTGGATTTTCCTTTGGTGGCCTTTTTGCGTGTCATGCAATCTGGACACGCCCACTAACCTTCGGATCAGCAGCATGCCTTTCGCCGTCGTTCTGGTGGCCATTCCCGGATCGTAAAAACACGACCTATCCTGACGATTATGGATACGAATTCACGACAAGCACCCTGATGAAATATAGAGGCCCCAGGCCAGAGCAGAAGATATATATTGATGTAGGCGGTAATGAATATTTTATGATGATTGACCCTGCAAGGGAAGCGGCAAGGATCATAGCAAGTACGCCATTTTTTGAACTAAATAAAAATGTTTGGTTCTATATCTGGCAGGAAGAGTGGCACGTGTTTGGTTCTGCCGTTAAACGATCGTGGGTTCCGTTTGTTGCATTTTACGGCACCGAAGGTTCTCTACAGGCTGAGATTGTGAAATTAGTTGAAACTAATTCGGTCGAGAGGGATACCATTGCATTTATAACTGTATTATTGCTATGTCTACTTATCTTTTCAATAATTCAGTAGATAAATACACATTGCTCATTGTGCTTCCATGCACAGTCCAGAATGACGATTGTTTAAAATGTATGTATGAGTACCGTTGTTTTATCTTCATTAAATAACTATACAAACAAAAAGCTAGTTCAATATATTCATATATAATTATTCTTCTCGTATGCGTCAAAGTGAACAACAGGAAGATTCAGAGAAGTGGCACGAATAGATATGACCAGCATATAGTTAAACTGTGCAAGATCTTTCCTGGAAGAACAAATCTAGTTTAGCATTGGTAATTTCCCTTTGTATGTCTAGAGGAAATTTCGTATATTTTCTTTTATGGTGGGCATTTTTATATGTGTACGTTATTATCAGCGCTTAAGGCTTCGTTGTCTTGGACTGGCAAACCAAAGCTCGCGGGTTCGATTCCATTTGGGGTCAAGCTAATTTTCAGCTTTCCCGGTTGGTAACTCAGAGTAGTACCATATAACCCGATATTTGTTGCATCGTTCTTCACAAACGACAAACAGCAATATATAACTGCATGGGCACAAATAGGTTTGTTCTACCTAGAATTCGAACCAACTTGAATTTCCATACTTTTTTATTGCAACAATGCCGCATATGTCGTGCCTGACATTAAATATTATTCAGTATTACTGCATTATACACACTGGTTTTAGGATTGGTCTAACAGGAACACCGTTACAAAACAGATTGCTAGATTTCTGGTCAGTTCTCGATTGGGCCACTCCTGGTTGCCTGGGGGATAAAGAAGACTTTATTAATGACTTCGGTAAACCAATCATGCAAGGACAAAGATTTGATGGTACGAAGAGAGAACTTGCGACTGGAAGAAAAAGTAAGTTGTTCTAGTTTTCGGAAATATGAATCAAGTCGGACCACTGTAAGCTATCCAAAGTTTCAAATTTGTTGGAATTTCCTTTATCGATTTAATAGAAACCCAGGAGTTCCAGTCACTTATAGATCGTTGGTGTTTACGAAGGACAAAGGCTCTTATTGCAGATCAACTACCGCAGAAAGGTAAGAATTAATGTAATTAATCTTAGAATAGAGGTGTCAGAATACTCTCCCACGCAAGTTTTGGAAAGAGCAAAGGTCATGCGTTTTCATTTCCCCCTTATCATCTATGTATGTGAACCCGTGTTTGACCTTGATGAACACCTTGACCTTCAGTATCACGTATAAGACACATCATTCCTCCTCGTGTGTGCATGGAACTTTTTACTCTGAGAAGTTCGTGGACTATCGACACATCGTTATGCACAGGACACATTATGCGTAGCGACCCTGAGTAATCCTTTAGGCTAAACTCCATCAATGATTTCAGATCAAAAGGTTGTGTTTTGTCCTTTATCTAATGTGCAAGAAGAAATATACAAAACACTGCTACAAACAAACGATGTCCAACTAGTATTGAAGCAAGGTGAACCTTGTGACTGTAGAAGCGAATTAACTCGTGGAACGTGTTGCTATGCGGTATGTTTTCTAAGGAAATTTTTGGTATTATATATTACACCACCACAATATACAACCTGCTGTAAACTTTTCATCACCTGCTTTGTATATTTTAGTCTTTTCATGTAGCTATTTTCCTATAACCGTGATGTGACCTTTCAGGGAGGAGGATATAAGACCTGTTTCCAACTTTTGCAGGTGAACGAAGAAGGATCAACCATGAAGAAGCTTTTATTGCAATGCCTAAGACTTTTTCTCAAAATTTCTAATCATGCAGCGTTACTTCTACCTCACGTGAAACAGACGGACGATCAACGTAAGCGGGTAAGGGTGCACTTGCTGTTATCACGATTGAGCATAAAACATTCTCCAATTTACACTGCATTCAAGATGGACATATACTGCGCATAAATAGTATAATATTCCAAGGGTGAAAATTCCTCCCATTTTACCTTAGGTAATATCACAAATCCCCAACGAAGGCTGTAAACATATCTCCCGAAGTCTTTTACTAGATTTATTTTAACATTTCCATACCATTTGGGGCATGCCCCATGCAGCAATCTCAGGATTGGAGCTCTCGATCTTCTTGCTGCAATTTCTGTCTACGCTCGTTGCTTTTTTATGCATCACATGCTATAGAGCTACTATACGGCTCTGCTGTATGGTTTTCTTCAATAACAGCTCTTTGTTATCATATAAGTTGCACGCTCTTGTCCATGCACAAGAGCAATTTGATATCTGATTACATGATTTTTTATAATCTTTGCTGTACACCCAATCAGGAATGTATCGTTAAAAATTTTTACTTTAATTTGTACTTTTATATAGGCAAAAGCAGTTTGCGAGAAAGTGTTTGCAGTTCATCCAGAGTTTGAGAGGGCGAGTAAATCTCCGTCTTTCGAGTTGTTTTCTGACAGCAATTTTTGTGGAAAGATGAAAGTTTTGGACAAATTGTTAAAATTGTTTCAACAAGAAAAGGATAAGGTGTTACTATTTTCATATTCTACGCAAGTAAGTGATTAATGTCCAATACAATAATGAAATAACTTGTGACCAAATTGTGAAAAACCTGTTAAAAACTATAAGTCTAGAAGTCTATATACTGTTTATGCCAAGTTGTGTGTGGGCGAGATAAAATCTTATAGGTGGATAGCTGTCGAGAGCGTTTGGCGGAGAAGGTAAGTCCCATCATACGTATTTACCCTTTGTCAATCAGACAATATGCACTGATTTATACATTGAGGAAAGAATATCGAAATCCGCGTATTTGACCTGGGTAAAGACTTTGTTTGAATGTTTAGTTACTAGATATGCTGGAGGCTTACGTCATAAGTTGTGGTATGGTTTATCGACGTTTGGATGGCAAGACGCGCGGAGAACGAAGACTTGATGTCGTGAGAGAATTCAACACAAACGCAAATGTCTTTTTGTTTCTTGTTTCAACTAAAGCTGGCGGTGTTGGTCTGAATTTGACCAGTGCAAATATTGTCATCGTATTTGACCCAAGTTGGAACCCCGCTGATGATCTGCAGGCTGAAGACAGGTGAGGATACCAAGGGCAACATATCATTAGGTCCATAAGTTGATTATAACTTCTCGTCAAATCAATGGTATATAACAAAATGCCTAAAATAGGCAAAACTCTTTTCGACGTTTCGACCTGAGGGCTATTGTCAGGAGAGTAAAGTTTCATTAGTTTAAGTTTCACATTGAACTTTGACTATTCGTTATTGTTAGAGCTTATCGTATTGGTCAGAGACGTGACGTCAAGGTATTTCGTTTGATCTCAACTGGAACTGTGGAGGAAAATATGTATTTACGTCAGATTTATAAACAGGTTAGCTTTGTTTGTACTAGCGCGAGCTTATAAAGTGCACCAAATTAGCGACGTGGACGTCAAGAAGAACTTTGACTGTGTCATTAGTTTTACTATATCACAGACAAACGTTTATACGAGAGTTTTTGTGCATGTCATGTCCTCGTCGTAGTTAAATTTCATCCACTCCTCATGCAGCTCTGCTTGGTTTAAATCCAGTTCAACGTATTCTTTGCTTTGTGCTTTCCTTAACGTACCTCAAAATAACGACATGCTTTTAGCAAAAACAAATTGTATATATGTTATATGTTATATATTAACCGTTGTCCTTTCAATTTAGCAATTGGCGAATGTTGCCGTAGAAGGCAACAATGAGCGACGTTATTTCACTGCAGTCGACGGTGTAAAGAACAGAAAAGGAGAGTTGTTTGGAATTGAAAACCTCTTCACACTCAGGATTCACGGCTGCTCTGTCTCAACTGACATTTTTAAGAGATCTGATAAAATCGAGCGGGGTTTTCGTATGGCGCAATACGAGCTACTTCCCAATGTTGACATGGAAAAGAAAATGGTATACCTGCATGTCTGTGCAAGCTAGGACTTAATAATTCTTTCATACGGACTTCATTATATTAGTTAGATCAAGAGCGGTTTTCACGCGTTCATTTCTTTCTAGTAACTATGCACAACTCATGCATGCATGGGCATGTTCCCTGGCCCCAACCCCCCCCCTCACTTAACCATCTTCCATGTGTTTTGAGACAAGTTGTTCCAAAAAGTTGCTTTCTTTCCTAAGTCTAATTAAGAACCAAATAATGTGCATGAGAACATATAAACTTATAATTGTATAATAACTTGTATTGCGACGTAATGCAATCTTAACTTTGAAATTTTTCTTTCTTATTAAGATTAGTGAGCAGTCGATAATTCCTTTAGCTCAATGCAAGGAACCAGAAGATGAAAATGATAGTTATAATTTGGATGAAATAACTTCACAGTTTATTGAAGATGATGCAACAAACATAGATTGTTTGCAAGACAATCCTGCAGAACACGATTTACGTAGCGAGGTACTTTCACAACATGACAATGATGAGAAACACAATGATGAAAAACAAAAGATGAAATTCACTAAAGTGTTGGAGGAGAAACGTGAAAAAGTTATCATCACACCATTACACGATGACGACAAAAAGAAAAGAAAAAATATCAGGAAGTAAGAAATACAACATTTCCTTTAAAGTTTGTTCTACTGTCCTGCTCTATTGTTATATTCATATCTCTCCTAACAAAAATTTAGGAGTGCAAGTCCTTCCAAGAAAAGACCGATATCTAAAGATAGCCTAGTTAATCAGATACTAGGTAACGTAAGTTGTTTTGATTTTGTTATAGTTGGTTTGATAAATAATTCTGGTGTAAACATACTAAAGGTATGTTTCTATCACAGAGTAAACCATGGATATATCTATTACTTACTCTGTGGTTTCTACTCGGTGGCAGTTACTACGAACACGGCTTGGCGTAAGCAAACCACTTGCGAGAATGGCCAAACTTGTTCTCGTAGTTGATATCGTACCAATTAAAGATTACACATCTACTCTTTGGTGGTACCAACCACAAAGCATAGGTATATATAGAATTAATTACAAATTCTTGTGGGATCTTTGCAGAGGATTGTGGCGTCCGGCATACACATAGCAATAAGATCATCATTGGTTCAAGTGAAGCTGAAAATGCAATGACGTCACGAGCGATGAAAGAAGTGTTTGATCTTGGCCAATGTTCCCAACAACCTGCCAACTGTTTTGCTGCTATTGAGGTATACGCGGTGTTCCTGCATGTCAATATTTGAAATTATCACAGGACAATGTATATAACTGATACTAAGGCTGACCTTGAACAGGTTTTACAAATATTATGATCACGAGAATCAAAATCAGTGGAGAACGAGTGTTTTGTTTTGTGCAGAGTGATGGCGATGAAAGTGATGATATTGGTGAACCTGCGGACAGAAAATCTTCCAAGACAGAAGAAAATTTTGACTTCCAGAAAACGGAGGTTGACAATTATTCTTCTCCAAAAAAGTAAGAAATATATCTTTTTTGTTATAATTAATAGTTTACTCCACATCGATATATGATGAACGTGGATAGTACTTATAAATTGCAATACTCTCTGTAGGGTCCACACTATCCAAACGAAAATCTCAGTACAAAGTAAAGCTAATGGCCGAACGACGTTATATGGAGAGACCCCGAAGACAATACGAATAAGACAATTTATGGAAATATCCGAAACTCGGGGTTTCAAATCCGAAATCGAGTTTGCACGAACTGTGGTTAGCTGTAATACGAAAGAGCGACTGGACATGCTGATGAATTATTACAAGACTAAGAAATATCCAAGTGATAGTATTGAATTTTTTTCCCAAACAAGCCAATCTTCTCAAGACGACAAAACGAGCAGTAACTCGAGGAAATATTCAACTAATAGTGAAGGACGGTACCGAAAATCGTCAACCAGGAAGAAATGTTTTACAAAGTCTTCTGTTTTCAAACCAAAAAAGTCTGATAGGTCTGTAATGAAAGAGAGCAAGTTATCTAAGTCAAGGACTGGATCGACTGCAAGAAGCAGAGTTGTAAGTCAAGCAAGCGATAAAATCGACAGAAACAGGGTAGGGTGTAGTACAATAGAACCCGAGGTTGGAATGTCGTCAACAACAAACAATGCAGTTAAATCCCTTGATAATTGCAAAGTGAATAACGTACAACTGAAGAACGACCAAACGAAATCTAATAGCTGTAATCAAATGGAGGCCAACCCAGTTATATCGTCAAAATGCAGTGAAGATAGAACATCAAATGGTGAGGAGGTAAACTGTTCTGATTATAGCTTAGCAAGACATACATCTTCCAATACATCTTCATGTGTGTCACCCAAAAACAATGAAAATGTATCCGAAGATATTCTCAATGATATTCTCACTGCATGTAGTGTCGCCAACACAAGTTACACTCGATATCGTTCATCGCCCAACACTGGACTTTCTTCGAACATACCTGCTATTACAAATAGTCCCCAAGGGTCACAGTCGTCGTTTCTCGACGAATTTTTATTTGAATGTTCACAAAGAACATGCAAAAGAGCAGCGGGCACCTCGTCTCGCAATGAACCACAAAAGGAAACAACCGATAATATTGGGGAAAACAAAACTTGTGAAAAGATGCCAACGTCGAGTATAATCGATGATTTGATTTAGAAATCACACATGCATATGAATTAACTATAATCTATATGTAAATGTTTTATTCAGAAGAGTATATATTTAAGGTTTTATTGCGGTAGTATGTAAAAAAAAAAGTTTTATAAACGTGTTCTTATAAGAATTTTTATAAATATACAGTATTCCTTCGCAAGTAAGAAGGAACAAATCTTATAGAAGCATTGCGGTATATCGATTAAAGAATGGTTAAGAAATTGAATTTTACAACCGGAGGCAACAAACAGTACGTTGAATAATTTAAACAAGGTATTAGGTTTTTGGAGGAAATTAGTTTGTTAAATGGGAAGTAGAAATGTCAGTGAGCATATCGAATTGAAAAGAACTCTTTGATTTCTCTACGTGAATTGTTGTTAAGTGTCAAGTGATATGATGGATGAAAAAGTTCTCGTAAATTCAATTTCATACTTTTGCCGATATATTGTTGGTAAGGTAAGGTGCACAAATATAGAATAGGGGCTGAGGGGCACGGGTTGGGGTTCGGAACCATTAAAAACTTGCCAACAGGGACCGCGGAGGGGGCGGGGGACTGGGGGGCTTTAGCCCCCCCAATAATTTTCAAAATACATGTGATTCCTTTATAGCGATTTTTATATGGCTATAATAATACGAATAAAAACTCCTTATAGTAAGTTGTGTAATCATAATTATGTGTTCACTATCCGTGTTGGTGAACAATGTTTTCATTGAAGTGTTTACAAGAAAAATATAAACAGATAAGTATGGTCCCCCCCCGAGGGTTCACTCTTTCGGCTTCGCTAGCCCCCCCAATCCAAAAACTGCTCCGCGGTCTCTGCCCAAAGCCTCATCGTAAGCGACGTAATGACTCGTAAAGCTGTCTCGACTGCGTCTGTCAGCTATAACATTGGCTAAGATTTAGAACTCCCTTGAAGAAGGAGAGTGTCCTCATGTAAGGGTGCCTGAGATGGAAATTGATTTTTTAGAGTGGAAACACTAAATGATCTAAACACGGGTCACGGAAGTGAAGAGCACCGAACAACATCAGTTTATATCAGAACATTGAACATTATCAGAAATCAGAATGTTTCATAAACGGCCCAATGCAGTTTCTAGTGACACAACGACAGTGATATCAATGATGGCCACAATTGGCAATCAAAAGAAAAAGGTTCATTTTACTCGACATGCTGAATCAGTTTGCAACGTTCTCAGAAGAGACCTTCTAGTACATTTTCACCCAAATCCTCCTGTGATACCAGATCCTGGATTGACTATCGAGGGAATGGAGCAAACCAAACGTTTGAAAGCACATCTTGGACAGACTTTAAAACCAGAGCTAGCTATTTGTTCTCCATATACGCGGACACTACAGACCTGCCTTTTATCCTATGGTTCCCAAAATGTAATTGTAACCCCTTTATGTGGTGAATGCATGTCGTCCTGTGATGATATAGGATTACCCGCAAGTTATCTTAAGGCTTTATTCCCAATGCTTGATTTTTCCTCCTTGGATGAAATGTGGTGGTATATGCAAGATGATATAAACACCCAAAGAGAGGCAGTCAGCCTTATTGCGCAAGGGAAATTGAAATTTGAAACAGATGATCGTGTGACCTCAAGGATGGAAAAATTCTATGAATTTTTGTTAAAAAGACCCGAACAAAATATCGTAGTATTTGCTCATAATGATTTTCTGTGTCAATTTCTTTCAAATTATTTTACATTCACTGATAGCCATCTTGATAACTGTGAAGTTTTTAGCGTAGAAATGTGACCTACAGTGATTTAGTAGCAGTCATTCAATTTGTTTTTTGTTATTTTAATCATACTTTGGTTAATAAACCCAATGTGTTTGTTGTTTGTCAATTTTCTTTATATATGCATGCTGCTGTATGTAATCTCCACCACATTTAAATCTGCGCCACTGCCAGATAATATAGCCAGGTCTGGCAGTTCATAATTACCACCTGAGACCAGGTTGATTATACTGCTTAGAATGCTAATTGTTTTTGAACAAACTGGTGGTTAAAATATTAAAATATTTTACTACCCATGTAGGTTTATTGTTTGGGGCCCAATTTGGCATGGATACATGCATAGACACAAGTAGCACATTCACAGAAATGCCTTTATATCAATATGTAAAAACAACAGGTTTAGAATTTCACCAAATTATTTTCTGGGACAATTTCAGGGATTACAGTTATTATATGCATTTACATGGAGTTTGTAATTAATGTAGCAATTGTTCATGTGTACAATGTCCAATTTAAAAATTAAGCCAGAAGTCTTGAAAAATTCATGCTGAACAGATGCTAGATGGACTATGAAAGAATGACTGGCAAATAAGATCACCTAAATAAATGTTAAGATGCCTCCCCCCCCCCTTAATTAGTGATTAAACTACTACAAAATCATCAATAAAATAATTAGTTAAAAAATAGTTCTAATATACAATTTAGAATATTCTTGTGAAACATTAACAGCTTCTTCACTAGGCTGTGCATGGCATTTCTTGAGAGTATACTTCACCATTTGATATGTGAGCAGTAGTCAAACCAAAATATTCAGAAAGAAAGAACATCAAGAAATCGTTGTGAGAATACACTGCTATGCTTTTTTCTGGTCGTTCACAAAGAAACTTATAAAATTCCTTTGCTCTAGCTGCAAACTGGTCTTGATCTTCAACCACCAGTTTGCCTTGTGTGAGGAGATTCACAGCTTGGGGTTGGGACTTGATATTATCTTGAATATACCACCATGTCTCCTCCAGAGATGAGAAATCAAAGCACGGATAGATGACCTTCAGGCAGCTTGCCGGTAACCCGATGTTATCACAAGTGGCCGCCATAAACTCGCGGCAGAGCGCTGTGACAATTACGTTCTCAGAACCATAGGAAGTTAGGCATGTCTGCAACGTCCTAGTGAAAGGAGAGCTCACCGCGATTTCTGGTTTGAGATTTTTAATCTTTTCTTTCAGCGTTGTTGCTTGTTGCATTCCTTTGAACGAAAGAGGTGCATCAACAAGAACTGGCCGATCTTGTTGTGGTAATTCACTCAGTTTGAGCTGACGTCGGCAAACATTCCAAGTTGATTCACCATGACGAATAAAGTGTACAGTTTTCGTCTTTCCGGACTTTTCATTGCTAGACATATTGAGATCTTTGTGATGAAGGTGTCGTAGAAGTTAAAAACAATTTTCCGTAGTAAACATTACATAATATTCAAATTATCTTTCAATTTCACATACAAGCCGGAACGGGTTGTGGTGCGGGGGTGGACTATTAAACGTCTACATACTTAGATATATAAATTACTTATCACAAGTTTCAATGAATAATACAAGTACCCATTGGCATTGCCAGTTCATACAGAATACGTTACTTCAAAATACGTTAAGGAAGTACCAAAAAAATTACCTGCCCTAGTACCACTCTCAGTGGTACTACCACTGGGAGTGGTATGTGGTACCATCTCATGTCCGGTGGGCACCGTATGCATTCTGCAAAAGCTGGTAAAAGGAGAGAATAAACTAGCCTCCTCCGCAGCACGCATCTCTTATGTATTTATATTAGGCATTTATATTTGGCTTGGGTTAGCTGTGTCGGGGAAGGCGAAGAAAAAAGTGGGAGAGAGATTCTCGCCTTCCCCGACACAGCTAACCCAAGCCAAGTATAAATGCCTAATATAAATACATAGAGATGCCTGTGGAGGAGGCTCAGAATAAACGATAAACCCTTTACTTTTTGGGCACCACTCACCAGTGATGTGTTTCTTAATTAAGCACGGCTGAAAACAGGGAATAGGGAGGGGGCATCAAGATCCGAGGTTCCAAGGCAGGTTTTTCCCAATTTTTGAAAGCGATTCAAAGGTTCTTAAAAAAGGCACTTCTCTGCTAATTTTAAATTTTCAAAGAAAGTGAGACGTATGACTACGGTATAAGTTATGAGAGGCCAAACAGCCGTTTTCCGTTATAGGGGGGGGGGACTTGACAGCAGCCCGTGATCACTGGAAGTCTGGGTTTGATTACATTCGTACATTTGCGCATGACAGCCAAGGCATTCATATAAGAGGGTCTTACTTTTTTGTGAACATGGAAGCAAGGAAAGTAGTGATTTTGGTCAAAAAAGTGCAAAATATTTCCTGTGTTTCAGTAATTAGTTGGTAAGTAACGTACTGAATAAAGTTTCTTTACAATAGTACATGCTTCATTACAAAGATATTTGCAAACCTATGCAATATCTTTCTGAAAACCTTACTATCTCCATCAATCATGATGACCTTAATAGCTAGTTAATAGCCAACATACATCAAACACATCTGACAAAACCTATTTATAAAATGCCGATTTCAACAATTTTTCATGGGAATTTCTCTACCCTAGTTTTGATTGATGCATATACTGTCCATGAAAGTTTTTTCTAGGAATAAGCGTTCCTGTCATCCTGTGCTTGCTTCTGAGGCAATGCAGGATCAGTTCTTGCCAACTGCCAAGAGGGCTTTCTTTTGGTTTGATCTCAATTTCTATGATATGACATCTCCAACTTATAATCTAATTTATGGCAAAGAGCCTGGGTTACAACTGCCTTTACTGGCCTCAATATTATTTATGTTAGTGTTACTCTTTCTGAATGAAAGTACATGTACCTTATATGTATATGAAGAGTGATATATGTTAAAACTGAAATAAATGTCCCATGGAACAGCTGAAGATTATAACTTGAATGCATGCACTATTAAGCAATTTCTTTTCTGTATACTTTTCTGAATTTTAGTTAAGTTGTAAGAAAAAAAATACACATTCATCATGTCGAGTGGTGGATCGTCTTCTGTCAACCAGGATCATGCACTTCAAGTGTTAAAAAAATATCGAACTTATGTTGAAATGATTGCTGAAGTTAATATACGTAAGTGGGCAGAATATTTTTTAGATTTCACAAATATGACTAACAATATTTTATAGTTCTTTCATAGACTATAACAATAACTAATATTTTTAATTATGTGGTTTTATATCACACAGATAATTAGGAAGTAAGGATTAAATGAGAAAACTGTTTCTTGAATTTGTTTAGCTGATGAAAATAAATTGAATGCTGCTCAGGAAATCAGTGAGAACTTTGAAGTATGTTACTTTTTGTATAGTAAATTCTGTATAATCAGCAATATACATGAAAACTTGAGTTTTATTCCTCCACCCAAGATCTTCAGTTGTGTCTGGGTCATAACAGATTTCGTACATGTGAATTATATATATGTAAAAGAATATTGTTTATTGAATGTTGATCCTGATTGAATATTATGCTTCAACACTATAGGTGATCGTTGTTTCTCCCCACTATGCTGGATTTTTAGAATTTGCAATTCCAAGGTTTCTTCAGTTCCTTAGAGAGGGTATGATCATATTGTGAAATTTTCACACCCACATTTATATACATATAATATTAATGCACTTGAGCATACTAGGATATACCGTACTGTACATTCGTTTTCATCCAACAATTTCAACTTTTCACAGGTGAGCCACAGTTTATTGCTGAAGGGGTCATTCAGGTATACCAACACTTAGTTATTTTGCAACCTGAAAATTTAATTCTTTGCAAGAGTGAAATTCAATCGAATTATATATGCTTTATTACATTTTTTCTTTTTTTAGCAATTACGAAAACTTATATTAGAGATTATTCATCGCATTCCCACGAACGATCACCTAAGACCACACTATAAGGTAACACTTAATTCATCTTTCAAAGGTTGCTATGTTTAAAGTGTTAAACAAACATTGATGTGATTTTTGTTGCAGAACATTCTTACAGCAATGTTTCATTTGTTGGAAGTAAGTTCTAATAACTTTAGGTTTACCACTGCATGTACATATAGTTGTTATTTTTTTGTTGCTTGGCATCACCTCAACAGTAGTTGCTTTCCAAATTTGTTGATGGCAATGGAATAATAAATATTTCACTTCCCTCCAAAGTACAATTTAAGTATGATCATTGAGAAATACGTATCTAGACCCCGTAGCTATATCTGTGGAAGTGCATGTATCCCACCTTTTGACTACAACTTTAACTGACGTCAAATTCGTCCATGCAGTGTTTGTAACGATAATTTATTTTTCATTACATAGTCGGAGAATGAGGAAAATGTTTTGGTCTGTCTACGAATAATCATTGAACTACATCGTCAGTTCCGACCTCCTATGCAAACAGAGATTCAGCACTTCTTACATTTTGTGAAAAATATATATAAAGAATTGCCTATCAATATTGTAAGTGTTTGATAAAGAATGCAGTTTATATTTACTAGTTATAATATATTCTTAGGCCCCATGAACTAAGGAATTCATTTTGGCACTGGTTACAGAAACAAAACTGCACCAGGAGAACTCTTGAGGTTCTCGTAATGCTATGTCTGGTTTACGATGTTGTTCCTTTGTTTCAGAAATCTTCTTTTGAAGTAGTACAGATTACGACAACTGGGTACTTACCAGCGGAGGTGAATGGTGGCGCTACTACACCAGCTAGTACTCCTAGTACAACTGTCTTAAGTAGTCCAAATCAAGCTACCAAATCTAGTGGTGATCTCACTATGGCTGCGAAGGGCGGACAACAGGTAGAGAAAGTTACAGTGTATCAATTTGCCAGAATAACTGAATGTATCATCTATGCAAACTCCATGAATATTGATGTCAAGCGTTTATAAAGAAGTTTAAATTTAAAAGTTTGATTTTTGGGGCGGCCTGTGTGTTTATATTATACAGTAGCTACTGTATTATATAAGCACTATCATCAACCTCACAATACGATGATTACACTGTATCCCATTGAAAGAAGCCGTTGGTAAAAATTGTGTTCTCTTCAGTCCAGATACCAATCACTCTGATATATTCTTATTAATGACTTTTTTAGCAAACCGTCATACCGAAGGCTGCTACGTCATTGAAAGTATTGGCGGAGTTACCAATTATTGTCGTACTACTCTTTCAAGTATGTGTATAGTAAATGTATGTTTGAATGTTATCATGCATGGATTGTTATAAGCACAACCGGTGCGATGCACAACGGACTTTACTTCCACTTTAACAGTATAGTCGATAATCAACGATTTCCATTCACGCATAATTACGCACACTTTTTCTAAAGGTGTTTTCACTTTTTCATCTGTATTTTATATGTTTTTTCAGCTTTACAAACAAAATGTTTTGGGCGAAATCAGGGAGTTCATACCGTTAATCATTAAAACCATAGTGTTGCAACCGTCAATGCAAGCCAGGTGAGTACATGTACAGTATAATCCATACTACGGGTCTACTGTAATTGAAGCACTTGTTTGTTCGTTCTCAAAGTCTAAATGGTGGATGTGTATCGTTGCTGGGCATTATTTACTGTGAGAAGTAAAATGATACTCCTAATATGTATTAAAGTTTAACGCCGTCTTTAATGGCTTCTTTTTTGTCTTGAACAACCAGGAAAAAGGCATGAGGCGTGTTTTCTGTATACAAGTATCCGCTTTTATCTTCCCATTCATTTCTTCTCGTTTTTCAGGAGTGCGCCAAGTTTCAACAAAGAAATTTACGTTGATTTTGTTGCGGCACAAATTAAAACCCTCTCATTTCTTGCTTTCATCATCAGAGCTTACCAGGTTAGTCAGTATTAAAGTTTAATGCCACTCTGATATGAATGTAGATCTAGAATTTTTTTTCAAATACACTCCAAATTCTAAACTTATCTCCTCTTATACACATAGTAAGTTCTTTTTCAATTTGTTCTTTCTACGACATAAATGCAACCGAGCGAAAGTGTATATTTACTGTAATGTATTTTACAGGAATACGTGAATAACTTTGCTTCAAACATGGTTGGTGGAATGTTGGGTTTGTTTCGATATTGTCCTCAGGTAAATTTACTGAAACAAATGAATTCTGATTTAATTAACGTTTTTTCGTACTTCTTGTAGATGTAAATACAGCTCATTGAAGCGGGGTATTTTTTCATTTTAGGAAGTCGCACATTTGCGCAAAGAGTTGTTAATTGCAGCACGTCACATTCTGGTCACTGACTTACGAAACAGTACGTGGTTATGGCTGCTTGTTTAATGCAATATAATATATTGCTGGTTATGGCTGGTTGTTTAATGCAATATAAACGCCAACAGACCATCAAAATATTCGCAAAATATTCGCAAATATATAACAAAAAATTCCTTGTCATTTGAACCATCATTTACATATTTTAACTTTTGATTTTTCGATATACTTGCGAACAATAACGCATCCCAGCCGTCATCTTGTTTTATCGCAATTTACGTATATCAATCACAACAAGCATGGAAACATTTAAAAAATCGAGGAAAAAGTACCAGTTATACATGAAATCTCGTGATGTCTTGTGACGTGGTTAGATCAAGATACTTAATAATGGCTTGCAAAATATTAACACAAGGTTTTACCCTTTTTTGCATCGCATATAGTTGAAAGAATATGCATATTTTTCAAAAATGGCAGAAAGTTTACATGTTTCCTATCAAGTGCCCTTTCACAAAAAGTATACAAATTACAAAAGATTTGATGATCAAACTTCCAACCTCCCTTACAATAAACATTTACATTAAACCTGCCCAAGTTCATGGTGAAAAGTAATTAACCATGCACGCTGTCTTTCGATAGGATTTGTTCCCCAAATTGATCAATTGTTTGATGAAGATGTTTTAATTGGTTCTGGCTGGACCGCACGCGAGTCACTACGTCCACTGGCGTACAGCACATTGGCAGATCTCGTACATCACGTGAGAAGTCATCTTCCCCTTCAACATTTATCCCTCGCTGTACATTTGTTCTCCAAAAACGTCCATGATGAATCCCTTCCAGTCAGCATTCAAACCATGTCATGTAAAGTAAGTGAAACTATTTAAGATGACCTTATCTGCCATGTGAGGCTGTTTTATAGTATTGGCGACATATACTGAATACGAACTACAGTATATGACCAATTTTAACTTTAACTTGCTCATTATCATATCATTCTCTCTAATAGTAGACCTTTCTGGGGCTGGTTGTATATAACTCTTAAGTATACGTTTTGCGTAGATAAAGGATCGTTTAAAGTTAACTTTCTTGATACAGTATACAACCACCCCCTGTACTTCTTCTGACATCTAATGTTTTTTATTAGTTGCTACTAAACCTTGTTGAGGGAATACGTAAGAGTGATGAACAGGGAACAGTAAGTTTGTAAACGTTTTAGCAATTTCTTAGAGTCGTTCAAATAGATTAAGTTTATGTCGTTATATGCATGCAATACCGTCAGGATAATAAAATAGATCTATTTTATTACCCATGCATTGCTTAATGTTATTCTATCTGTTATTCGCCAAACCTTTCAAGTTAATTTTCACTTTTTGCATGTGCGATTTTCTTCTTTTGATAGATGTGAACGAGTGAATTAGTTAGTGATGTTCAAATAAGAGCTCTTATAAATCCGAGCATTCGTAACTAATTACTCGTTCACATCTATCAAATGATGAAAATCGCACATAAAATCGCACCAAAAATTGCGGGCCCTCAGAAATCTGAGGCTCGTATAATCTAATATGTCGTTGCTGACATTCTATAACAAAGACTCCTTGTCGGGGAATCGCATTTCCCGCTGAATTATACGCGAGATAGATTACGTGACGTTCACACGTATCATATTCATTCAAAATACAGAGGATACAAGGAATGTGGCTCACAGTTCCCAACTTTCTACAAGTTGGAGTTATTGTCCAAGCGCTTACTACTATCATCTGCATATTCTTTGTGTACAAATGTACAAAATATTTGTTCGGTAAAGCAACAAGCGAAGAGCCACTGACATCCAACACTCTTCGACGCCGTCTTGGTCTACAAGAAGATATATTTCATACATTTTCCGTGCAAAGAGGTGGAAGTGGTAATGTATGTCTAGCAGTATCCTTAACGTCAAAACAGAGCCTCTCACAACAACATGTTCGCGATGCTTTGGTGTTGTTGGCTAAGCGACAGCCAATGCTTCGAGCAGTTATTAGCACATTTGGCGATGGCTACAAATATTTCGAAATCAACAAAATCAACGAGGTTATCAGGATGTTAGATATCGCTTCTTCTACAGTAAAGGCTTCAGACTGGAAAGATGTTTGGTTTGAATATACATCAAAACAGCTGAGCAATGCGAATGGTCTGTTATGGCGAGTTGTGATTTTAGAAGAGGAATTTAGACCAGACACTGACGAGTATGCAAATACCTTGTTATTTAGTTTTATTCATTCCTGTATTGACGGTGTGTCGTGTGTTAAATTTTGCGAGCAATTTCTCAAAAACATTAATGATATTTCAAGCGGTATTATGGATGTCGATCAAGAAATCTGCAGTCTAAACTTGCTGCCGTATTATCAAGATATAATCACAGGAGAACGAACTACGCATTCAATATTGACCTTCATTCTTACCTATTGTGGCCTTCGGTCTATTTTAAGATTTCTCATGCGTAGAATGATTTCTCGTCAAATGGAAACGGCGAAGTGCAATCCATATTACGCTCAGTTCCCACCGAGTTTGGACGTTTCCAGCTTTGTTGGCCCAAATCGACTGGAAACTAAAGTTTTTACCGAGAAGGAAACAAAGAATATTTTACTGGCCTGCAAAACAAATAATTGTACAGTAACTGGGGCTCTCACAGCCGCGGCACATCTGGCTTTTTGTGAAGTCGTGGAAGATGGTATGAAAGGGAGCAAGGGTGCAAATTTGCAATACAAGTTTTCCATTAATGGTCAACGATGTTGTGATGTAAAGCCGCATAAGGAATACTTTGGATATTTTGTATTCAATTTCAAAGAACTTTACTTAAAGTACCAGGCTGGAACTGGGATTGATTTTTGGAAGGCGGCACAAAAAACAACGAAGCAAATACGAGATTGTGTTGAAAAGGAAGAATACGTTCTTAGCGAGAGAATGATGAATGAAACCATAAGGGCAAAAGAATTAATTGATCCTATTGATCGTGAACTGCTAATTCGCACGTCACCTTGTAATTTAATATCGAGTTTCGGGTCGTTCAATTTCGCCCACGACATTGACAAACAAACTTACAAACTTCAGGATTTGTTTATTAACAGCCTTTTTCATGGTATTCCTAATACATTCAATCATTATAACCACACTGTTAATGGTAGAATGACCTGGCAAATTATGTATGATGGTTCTAGAGTAAAAACTAGTGACGCCGTAAAGTTTGCCAATTGTTGCTTTGGTCGATTTCTTGAAATAGCATCTGGTAAAGTTTGAATGACATTTGTATAAACCGACTGTACAACAGCCTTTGACTACGCACGTCAAACGAGGAGCCTGTATATAATGACACCCTAACAAGAAACTTCGCTTAACAGATTGTATTAAAGGACGCAAAAAATATATTAAAATCTGTATACTAATATATACGCAGTATGTACATACACAATTATATGATACAAAAAATTGGTCAAAATCTCGGTTTCTAAATATAAAAATATTTAAATCAAACCGAGGCTATGACAGCGGCTCTAAAAAGCGACACCCCCGGAAGTGATGCGACACCGCCAAGCACATCCTCGTCCCTATGCGTGGAGAGCAACGGAGCTAGGCCCTGGGGACGAGGATGCGCCAAGCAGTTAACTGGATAAAATAAATATATCCGCTTCTGGAAACTCCGAAGAACTCGTTTGAAAATTTAAATATCCAGGCTTTTAAGGTTTTTTAAGAAAGTGACCCATGCAGTTCTCCGAGTTAGGGATCCGATTAAGCATTAGTGTTTCGGGGAGACTTCAGAGATTTTAGTTAGCCTTTTTAGACAGGTCATGGCAACGTCTAAACTCTCTTGACCTTGTTAAATATTCATTTCTTTAGTGTTGATTCATGAATGCCTTTATTGTGCAACTTGATCTGCTTTTACAAGCACCAATAAACTAGACAAAAATATATAAAAGCTATGGTGTGGCCATCAGTCTTTAACTTTCTACAAGCTGGAGTTATTGTCCAAGCGTTTACTACTATCATCTGCATATTTCTTGTGTACAAATGTACCAAATATTTGTTCGGTAAAGCAACAAGCGAAGAGCCACTGAAAGCCAATACTCTTCGACGCCGTCTTGGTCTACAAGAAGATATACTTGATACATGTTCCGTGGAAAGAGGTGGAAGTGGTAATATATGTCTAGCAGTATCCTTAACGTCAAAACAGAGCCTCTCACAACAACATGTTCGCGATGCTTTGGTGTTGATGGCTAAGCGACAGCCAATGCTTCGAGCAGTTATTAGCACATTTGGCGATGGCTACAAATATTTCGAAATCAATGAAATCAATGAAGTCATCAACATGTTAGATATCGCCTCTTCTACAGTAAAGGCTTCAGACTGGAAAGATATTTGGTTTGAATATACATCAAAACAGCTGAGCAATACGAATGGTCTGTTATGGCGAGTTGTGATTCTACAAGAGGAATTTAGACCACACACTGACCAGTATGCAAATACCTTGTTATTTAGTTTTAATCATTCCTGTACTGACGGTGTGTCGTGTGTTAAATTTTGCGAGCAATTTCTCCGAAAGTTGAATGATATTTCAAGTGGTACTATCGATGTCGATCAAAAAATTTCCAGTCTGAATTTGCTGCCGTATTTTCAAGATTTGGTCACAAGAGAACGAACTCCGTATTCCATATTGACCCTCATACTTACCTATTGCGGCCTTCGACCAATTTTAAGATTTCTCATGCATAGGATGATTTTTCGTCAAGTTCAAGCAGCGAGGTGCAATCCATATTCTGCTCAATTCCCACCGAGGTTAGACGTTTCCAGCTTTGTTGGCACAAATGGAATGGAAACTAAAGTTTTTACTGAGAAAGAAACAAAGAATATTTTACTGGCCTGCAAAGTGAATAATTGTACAGTAACTGGAGCTCTGACAGCCGCGGCACATCTGACTTTTTGTGAACTCGTGGAAGATGGTATGAAAGGGAGCAAGGATGTAAATTTAAAATGCTCGTTTTCAATCAATAGTTTGCGTTGTTGCAATTTAAAACCACATAAGGATTACTTGGGATATTTTGTGTATTATTGCGATGAACTCTACTTGAAGTACATGAATCAACTTGGGATTGATTTTTGGAAGGTGGCGCAGGAAACAACAAAGCAAATACAAGATTGTGTTAAAAAAGAAGAATTCGTTCTTAGCGAAAGTATAATGAATGAAACCATACGAGCAAAAGAATTGGTTGATCTTCTTGATCGTGAACTGCTAGTTCGCATTTCATGCTGTAATTTCATATCGAGTTTTGGGTCTTTTAATTTTGCTCACGACATTGACAAACAAACTTACAAACTTCAGGATTGTTTTGTTAACAGCCTCACTCATGGTTTTCCTCATACATTCAATCATTATAACCACACTATTAATGGTAGAATGATCTGGCAGATTATCTATGATGCATCTATTGTAGAAACCCATCATGCAAAAGAGTTTGCTAATCGTTGTTTTAGCCGATTTCTCGAAATGGCATCTGATCAAGTTTGAATGACATTTGTTGCATGACTGAGATATATACATATATCAACTTTAAATGAAGCCTAACAAAGTGATTGACCTGATAGAATGAAAAGAAGTCAAATTGTGCAAATTATGAAAAAGGAAAATATGAAGTTTCATGCATACAGTTTCATATACTGACATTAGGCAATTTTGAAGAATGTCGAAGGGGCGTGTCTCCCAAACTTCACATAGACTTTCACAAGGAACGTCAATTCATTTTCAGTACAGTCTTTTATTTATTGCCTATGATTCTCTGATCAGTCAGCGCTGCCCACAATCGTAAGTTATTTCGCATTTATGGTTATGCTTATTGCTTGATTTAATGCTTATGCGGGTGTATTTAGCAATTGTATTTCTAAAAATATTTTTGTCAATTTACTTTTATTCAATTTTAAATGAATATTTTAACATCTTATATTTTAAGATCTTTTGTATTTTGTGGCCTGCGGAGCATAGATATAGTATTATATACCGTAACAAGGTAGTGATATAATCATGGCCTAGCAGCTTCTATACCTCTGGAGGAGGCACCACTGGCCTAGCCAGCTTCTATACTTCTGGAGGATGGGAGACGCCCCCCCCCCTAATTATGGATGCTATGCCACTGATAACTACACGTGCGAGTTCCACATGAAAGGTTCCCAATCTATAATAAAACTATTAAAAGCCGGGCACTCTATCTACTCGGTCTTCGCGCCTTCGCAACCATAATAACATTTATCCCAAGGCCCGTTAATTTACACTTGCAATTTTTGCTGCGATTTTATGTGCGATGTTCTTCTTTTGATAGATGTGAACGAGTGAAGTAGTTACTGATGTTCAAATAAGAGCTTTTATACATCAGAGCATTCATAACTAATTACTCGTTCACATTTATCAAAAGAAGAAAATCGCACATAAAATCGCACCAAAAATTGCAAGTGTAAACGGGCCTTCGGAAATCTGAAGCCGTATACTCTAATATGTCGTTGCTGACATTCTATAACAAAGACGCCTTGTCGGGGAATCGTATTTCCCGCTGAATGATACACGAGATAGATTACTGACGTTCACACGTATCATATTCATTCAAAATACAGAGGATACAAGGGTCAAGAAATGTGGCTCACAGTTCCCAACTTTCTACAAGCTGGAATTATTGTCCAAGGCCAAGCGCTTACTACTATCATCTGCATATTCTTTGTGTACAAATGTACCAAATATTTGTTCGGTAAAGCAACAAGCGAAGAGCCACTGACATCCAACACTCTTCGACGCAATTTCTCAAAAACATTAATGATATTTCAAGCGGTATTATGGATGTCGATCAAGAAATCTGCAGTCTGAACTTGCTGCCGTATTATCAAGATATATAATCACAGGAGAACGAACTACGCATTCAATATTGACCTTCATTCTTACCTATTGTGGCCTTCGGTCTATTTTAAGATTTCTCATGCGTAGAATGATTTCTCGTCAAATGGAAACGGCGAAGTGCAATCCATATTACGCTCAGCTCCCACCGAGTTTGGACGTTTCCAGCTTTGTTGGCCCAAATCGACTGGAAACTAAAGTTTTTACCGAGAAGGAAACAAAGAATATTTTACTGGCCTGCAAAACAAATAATTGTACAGTAACTGGGGCTCTCACAGCCGCGGCACATCTGGCGTTTTGTGAAGTCGTGGAAGATGGTATGAAAGGGAGCAAGGGTGCAAATTTGCAATACAAGTTTTCCATTAATGGTCAACGATGTTGTGATGTAAAGCCGCATAAGGAATACTTTGGATATTTTGTATTCAATTTCAAAGAACTTAACTTAAAGTACCAGGCTGGAACTGGGATTGATTTTTGGAAGGCGGCACAAAAAACAACGAAGCAAATACGAGATTGTGTTGAAAAGGAAGAATACATTCTTAGCGAGAGAATGATGAATGAAACCATAAGGGCAAAAGAATTAATTGATCGTATTGATCGTGAACTGCTAATTCGCACGTCACCTTGTAATTTAATATCGAGTTTCGGGTCGTTCAATTTCGCCCACGACATTGACAAACAAACTTACAAACTTCAGGATTTGTTTATTAATAGCCTTTTTCATGGTATTCCTAATACATTCAACCATTATAACCACACTGTTAATGGTAGAATGACCTGGCAAATTATGTATGATGTTTCTAGAGTAAAAACTAGTGACGCCATAAAGTTTGCTAATTGTTGCTTTGGTCGATTTCTTGAAATAGCATCTGGTAAAGTTTGAATGACGTTTGTATAAACCGACTGTACAACAGCCTTTGACTACGCAAGTCAAACGAGGAGCCTATATATAATGACACCCTAACAAGAAACTTCGCTTAACAGATTGTATTAAAAGACGCAAAAAATATATTAAAATCTGTATACTAATATACACGCAGTATGTACATACACAATTATATGATACAAAAAGTTGGTCAAAATCTCGGTTTCTAAATATAAAAATATTTTAATCAAACCGAGGCTATGGTAGCGGCTCTAAAAAGTCGACACCCCCCGGAAGTGATGCGACACTGCCAAGCGACTAGTCAACTGAATAAAATATACACGCTTCTGGAGACTCCGAAGAACTCGTTCGAAACATTTAAAATATTCAGGCTGTTAAGGTTTTTTAAGAAAGTGACCCATGCAGTTCTCCGAGTTAGGGATCCGATTAAGCATTACTCGGTAATGGTATTAGTGTTTCGGGCAGACTTCAGAGATTTTGGTTAGCCTTTCTAGAAAGAGCTTGGCCACGTCTAAACTCTCTTGAACTTGTTAAATATTCATTTCTTTAGTGTTGATTTGTGAATTTTATTGTTTGCAACCCGTAAACCACTTGAACTGCTTTTACAAGCACCAATAAACTAGACAAAAATATATAAAAGCTATGGTGTGGCCATCAGTCTTCAACTTTCTACAAGCTGGAGTTATTGTCCAAGCGCTTACTACTATAATCTGCATATTTCTTGTGTACAAATGTACCAAATATTTGTTCGGCAAAGCAATAAGCGAAGAGCCACTTAAAGCCAACACTCTTCGACGCCGTCTTGGTCTACAAGAAGATATGCTTGATACATGTTCCGTTGAAAAAGGTGGAAGTGGTAATATATGTCTAGCAGTATCTTTAACGTCAAAACAGAGCCTCTCACAACAACATGTTCGCGATGCTTTGGTGTTGATGGCTAAGCGACAGCCAATGCTTCGGGCAGTTATTAGAACAATTGGCGATGGCTACAAATATTTCGAAATCAATAAAATCAATGAGGTCATCAAGATGTTAGATATCGCTTCTTCTAGAGTAAAGGCTTCAGACTGGAAAGATATTTGGTTTGAATATACATCAAAACAGCTGAGCAATGCGAATGGTCTGTTATGGCGAGTTGTGATCTTACAAGAGGAATTTAGACCAGACACTGACGAGTATGCAAATACCTTGTTATTTAGTTTTAATCATTCCTCTACTGACGGTGTGTCGTGTGTTAAATTTTGCGAGCAATTTCTTCGAAAGTTGAATGATATTTCAAGCGGTTCTATCGATGTCGATCAAAAAATCTCCAGTCTGAATTTGCTGCCGTATTTTCAAGATTTGGTCACAAGAGAACGAACTCCGTATTCCATATTGACCCTCATACTTACCTATTGCGGCCTTCGACCAATTTTAAGATTTCTCGTGCATAGGATGATTTCTCGTGAAGTTAAAACAGGGAAGTGCAATCCATATTTTGTTCAATTCCCACCGAGGTTAGACGTTTCCAGCTTTGTTGGCACAAATCGAATGGAAACTAAAGTTTTTACTGAGAAAAAAACAAATGATATTTTACTGGCCTGCAAAGTGAATAAATGTACAGTAACTGGAGCTCTGACAGCCGCGGCACATCTGGCTTTTTGTGAACTCGTGGAAGATGGTATGAAAGGGAGCAAGGATGTAAATTTGAAATGCTCGTTTTCAATCAATAGTTTGCGTTGTTGCTCTTTAAAATCACATAAGGATTACTTGGGATATTTTGTGTATTATTGCGATGAACTTTACTTGAAGTACTTGAATCGATTTGGGATTGATTTTTGGAAGGTGGCGCAGGAAACAACAAAGCAAATACAAGATTGTGTTAAAAAAGAAGAATACGTTCTTAGCGAAAGTATGATGAATGAAACCATACGGGCAAAAGAATTAGTTGATCTTCTTGATCGTGAACTGCTAGTTCGCATTTCATGCTGTAATTTCATATCGAGTTTTGGGTCTTTTAATTTTGCTCACGACATTGACAAACAAACTTACAAACTTCAGGATTGTTTTGTTAACAGCCTCACTGATGGTTTTCCTGATACATTCAATCATTATAACCACACTATTAATGGTAGAATGACCTGGCAGATTGTCTATGATGCATCTATAGTAGAAACCCATCATGCAGAAGTGTTTGCTAATCGTTGTTTTAGCCGATTTCTCGAAATGGCATCTGATCAAGTTTGAATGACATTTGTTGCATGACTGAGATATATACATATATCAACTTTAAATGAAGCCTAACAAAGTGATTGACCTGATAGAATGAAAAAGAAGTCAAATTGTGCAAATTATGAAAAAGGAAAATATGAAGTTTCATACAGTTTCAGTTTCATATACTGACATTAGGCAATTTTGAAGAATGTCGAAGGGGCGTGTCTCCCAAACTTCACGTAGACTTTCACAATTCATTTTCAGTACAGTCTTCTATTTAATGCCTATGATTCTCTGATTAGTCAGCGCTGCCCACAATCGTAATTCATTTCGCATTTATGTAACCATTTACATATTTTATGCTTATTGCTTGATTTAATGCTTATGCGAATATATTTAGCAATTGTATTTCTAAAAATATTTTTGTCAATTTACTTTTATTCAATTTTAAATGAATATTTTAACACGATATCTCGTAGATCTTTTGTATTTTGTGGCCTGCGGAGCATAGATATAGTATTATATACCGTAACAAGGCAGTGATATAATCATGGCCTAGCAGCTTTTATATACCTCTCGAGGAGGCACCACTGGCCTAGCCAGCGTCTATACTTTTGGAGGAAGGGAGACGCCCCCCCCCTAATTATGGATGCTATGCCACTGATACCTACACGTGCGAGTTCCACATGAAAGGTTCCCATTCTATAATAAAACTATTAAAAGCCGGGCACTCTAGATTTCTGACGATTTTTTTTCGGTTTTCGCGCCTTCGCAACCATAATAACATTTATCTTAAGGCCCGTTAATTTACACTTGCAATTTTTGCTGCGATTTTATGTGCGATTTTCTTCTTTTGATAGATGTGAACGACTGAATTAGTTACTGATGTTCAAATAAGAGCTTTTATACATCAGAGCATTCGTAACTAATTACTCGTTCACATCTATCAAAAGAAGAAAATCGCACATAAAATCGCATCAAAAATTGCAAGTGTAAACGGGCCTTCGGAAATCTGAAGCCGTATAATCTAATATGTCGTTGCTGACATTCTATAACAAAGACTCCTTATCGGGGAATTTAATATCGAGTTTCGGGTCGTTTAATTTCGCCCACGACATTGACAAACAAACTTACAAACTTCAGGATTTGTTTATTAACAGCCTTTTTCATGGTATTCCTAATACTTTCAATCATTATAACCACACTGTTAATGGTAGAATGACCTGGCAAATTATGTATGATGTTTCTAGAGTAAAAACTAGTGACGCCATAAAGTTTGCTAATTGTTGCTTTGGTCGATTTCTTGAAATAGCATCTGGTAAAGTTTGAATGACATTTGTATAAACCGACTGTACAACAGCCTTTGACTACGCACGTCAAACGAGGAGCCTATAAATCTATAATGACACCCTAACAAGAAACTTCGCTTAACAGATTGTATTAAAAGACACAAAATATATTAAAATCTGTATACTAATATACACGCAGTATGTGCATAGACAATTATATGATACAAAAAGTTGGTCAAAATTTCGGTTTCTAAATATAAAAATATTTTAATCAAACCGAAGCTATGACAGCGGCTCTAAAAAGTTGACACCCCCCGGAAGTGATGCGACACCGCCAAGCAGTCAAAATGTACCATCGTTAATTAAGTAATCTTGAAGAATAATTATAGCTCGATAAAATATATCCGCTTCTGGAAACTCGGAAGAACTCGTTTGAAACATTTAAAATATTCAGGCTTTTAAGGTTTTTTAGGAAAGTAACCCATGCAGTTCTGGCCGAGTTAAGGTTCCGATTGAGCATTATATAGTGTTTCGGGAAGACTTCAGAGATTTTGGTTAGCCTTTTTAGACATAGGCATAGCAGGGCAACGTCTAAACTCTCTTGAACTTGTTAAATATTCATTTCGTTTGTGTTGATTCATGAATTTTATTGTTTACAAGCCGTATGCCACAGCTGTATTATGCTGTTGTAACGTCTTTATTGTGCAACTCGATCTGCTTTTACAAACACTAATAAACTAGACAAAAATATATAAAAGCTATGGTGTGGCCATCAGTTTTCAACTTTCTACATGCTGGAGTTATTGTCCAAGCGCTTACTACTATAATCTGCATATTTCTTGTGTACAAATGTACCAAATATTTGTTCGGCAAAGCAATAAGCGAAGAGCCACTTAAAGCCAACACTCTTCGACGCCGTCTTGGTCTACAAGAAGATATACTTGATACATGTTCCGTGGAAAGAGGTGGAAGTGGTAATATATGTCTAGCAGTATCCCTAATGTCAAAACAGAGCCTCTCACAACAACATGTTCGCGATGCTTTGGTGTTGTTGGCTAAGCGACAGCCAATGCTTCGAGCAGTTATTAGAACAATTGGCGATGGCTACAAATATTTCGAAATCAATGAAATCAATGAGGTCATCAAGATGTTAGATATCGTTTCTTCTACAGTAAAGGCTTCAGACTGGAAAGATATTTGGTTTGAATATACATCAAAACAGCTGAGCAGTGCGAATGGTCTGTTATGGCGAGTTGTGATTCTACAAGAGGAATTTAGACCAGACACTGACGAGTATGCAAATACCTTATTATTTAATTTTAATCATTCCTGTATTGACGGTGTGTCGTGTGTTAAATTTTGCGAGCAATTTCTCAAAAACATTAATGATATTTCAAGCGGTATTATGGATGTCGATCAAAAAATCTCCAGTCTGAATTTGCTGCCGTATTTTCAAGATTTGGTCACAAGAGAACGAACTCCGTATTCCATATTAACCCTCATACTTACCTATTGCGGCCTTCGACCAATTTTAAGATTTCTCGTGCATAGAATGATTTCTCGTCAAGTTCAAACAGCGAAGTGCAATCCATATTATGCTCAGTTCCCACCGAGATTAGACGTTTCCAGCTTTGATGGCACAAATCGACTGGAAACTAAGGTTTTTACCGAGAAGGAAACAAAGAATATTTTACTGGCCTGCAAAACAAATAATTGTACAGTAACTGGAGCTCTGACAGCCGCGGCACATCTGGCTTTTTGTGAACTTGTGAAAGATGGTATGAAAGGGAGCAACGGTGCAAATTTGAAATGCTCGTTTTCAATCAATAGTTTGCGTTGTTGCGATTTAAAACCACATAAGGATTATTTGGGATATTTTGTGTATTATTGCGATGAGCTTTACTTGAAGTACGTGAATCGATTTGGGATTGATTTTTGGAAGGTGGCGCGGGAAACAACAAAGCAAATACAAGATTGTGTTAAAAAAGAAGAATACGTTCTTAGCGAAAGTATGATGAATGAAACCATACGGGCAAAAGAATTAGTTGATCTACTTGATCGTGAACTGCTAGTTCGCATTTCATCCTGTAATTTTATATCGAGTTTTGGGTCTTTTAATTTTGCTCACGACATTGACAAACAAACTTACAAACTTCAGAATTGTTTTGTTAACAACCTCACTCATGGTTTTCCTGATACATTCAATCATTATAACCACACTATCAATGGTAGAATGACCTGGCAGATTATCTATAATGCATCTATAGTAGAAACCCATCATGCAAAAGAGTTTGGTAATCGTTGTTTTGGCCGATTTCTCGAAATGGCATCTGATCAAGTTTGAATGACATTTGTTGCATGACTGAGATATATACATATATCAACTTTAAATGAAGCCTAACAAAGTGATTGACCTGATAGAATGAAAAGAAGTCAAATTGTGCAAATTATGAAAAAAGGAAAATATGAAGTTTCATACAGTTTCAGTTTCATGTACTGACATTAGGCAATTTTGAAGAATGTCGATGGGGCGTGTCTCCGAAACTTCACATAGACTTTTACAATTCATTTTCAGTACAGTCTTCTATTTAATGCCTATGATTCTCTGATCAGTCAGCGCTGCCCACAATCGTAATTCATTTCACATTTATGTAACCATTTACATATTTATGCTTATTGCTTGATTTAATGCTTATGCGGATGTATTTAGCAATTGTATTTCTAAAAATATTTTTGTCAATTTACTTTTATTCAATTTTAAATGAATATTTTAACACGATATCTCGTAGATCTTTTGTATTTTGTGGCCTGTGGAGCATAGATGATATAGTATTATATACCGTAACAAGGTAGTGATATAATCATGGCCTAGCAGTTTCTATACCTCTGGAGGAGGCACCACTGGCCTAGCCAGCTTCTATACTTCTAGAGGAGACGCCCCCCCCCCTAATTATCGATGCTATGCCACTGATAACTACACGTGCGAGGTCCACATAAAGGTTCTCAATCCATTTTTTTAACCAACTGCGAAGATAAGATCATTTGGAAATTCTTATCAGTCACCCTTCAAATAGTGAGGAGGATCTCCACCGATATTAATCAATTTTGTCAGGTTGTACATGCTAACAATTATATCTTTCACAGGGCCGTGAAATCTTGATGAGGATGCTTGAAGTTTTCGTGAGGAAATTTCATTCTATTGCAATGCATGAACTGCCAGTTATCATGGAGAAGTGGTAGGTAAACATATAATCTTTAATTAACTGCATATCAATACGCGATAAAACCTATCATACAAGTACGAGCATTACCACTACTCCAATCACATGCAGAGACAGTTTTTACATTGGTTCATTGGTCCATTTTTACACCGGTTTTGTCTTAATACTCGTGTGTTTTAGCGTTTCCAGTACTTTTAACGTTAATTTTGGTTCCTTAAGTGAGAAAAAAGGTGAATCATCCGCAAGTAGCGCTAAGGACCAGGCAACAACTAGTGATAACACTTCGCAACCACCGAAGATTTCTCTGCCTTCCTTCATTCAAGAATCAGATTCATCCACAAGCAAGGTACATGTATCGATGAGTCTTTTCGATAAAGTGCCAGAATAATATAATAGTGTTTTGACTGTTGTTGTTCTGCTGTAGAAATCTGGTGACTCCAAAGCAAGTAATTTCTCAGCAGCTGATTGTAAAAGTATGGTGAAGACATTGGTTTGTGGTGTGAAAACTATTACATGGGGTGCTGGATCTTGCAGAGGTAACACGGCCAAAATCGTTTTGCCAGTTCAGTTTCGAGAAAAGGAAAAGCGAGAAGATGGAAACACCATTAATTGCAAATTTTTGCAACTTAACAAATTGGACAGTCATTTTTCTTAAATTTGAAGCTTCTTCCAGTTAGATTTTTATGTTAACTGTTTGCACATTTTTGTACTTACGTAATCGTCACTCTTTGTACAATTGTGTTTTGTATTCAAATTTTATTTAATTTTATAATTCCTTACGTAGATGTTACAACAACACCCCAGACACAAGCGACAACAGAAAAACATTTCCTTCCGCAAGAGACACCTTTGTTTTCACGTCTACTGAAATATGGTAAATCCAGCAATGTGCATTTTCCCGTCACTTTTATTATTCAAAAAGGTGGAGTGGAAGACTGGTAATAGCGAGATTGCCAATGAGCTGTATTGTTCACATTCCCAAAGCAGTTTTTGAGGCATATTCAACGTCACTATCACCATGAAGTTCTCGTTATAACAGTAAAATTACGAACTAACACAAAAAGAACTGATCCTTGGAATATCTTTGATTCTATAGCTTTACAAGCTTTGGATATTTACCAAATTGTTCAATCCTCAAATGGAACATATTATATAAGGACACCAAAGTATGTTGTATGGCAGTTTAACTCATGTCACACTTTGGAATGACACATTTGAGTTGGCATAATCATGTTCCAACAATTACAAAAATTTGAGATCTTGGGTTATCCATGCATGGGTGTGACCTTCCTATGACATACCTGGAAACGGGGTGCAGGTATCAAGGTTGTGTTGGGGGCTCAGCAAGGCAGATTGCCTCAGATTTTCTCAATTTTTTTTCTTATCACTTTAAATCACTCAAGACTCTTTCTCAAACTCCGTGTTATTACGCCCTTTTATAATTCTTTAATACATTAAAGGTGGATTTTTCATGATTTATAGTTCGCAGCAGATTCGTATGAAGGAAGAGAAGGAAATACTTGAACATTTTGCTGGCGTTGTAAGTATTTAAACGATCCTTTCATTCCTTTGAAATGCATATACGAAAATACATAAACCGGACGTTAAAACGTGTTTTTCATCTGAATAACTTTATATTTATCTACTGTGTAGTTCACTATGCTGAATACAAACACATTTAAAGAGGTTTTTCAAGAGAACATTGAGGTATTGTGGCGTTCCTTGTTTTACCAATAACTGTATTTTTAGATGTCACATAAAACAATGAGTACATCACAAGTATTGCAATTTTGTCAAATATTTGTTCCTATATATATTTCTTATAATAGGTAACGTTATAATTTCACTTATTTAGTTTCTTGTTTATTTAGTATCTGGTTGAACGTATCCATGCCAATTTTGCTCTGCAGGTTTTAAAATTTATAATATATTAAGAATTTTATGTATTATCAATTACTAAGTGATCTAAATTATTACCGTAAAAACTGAAGAATATATGATAGACGAATTCCTTCACATTGAAATATGAACTATACATGAGTATTTCTATCTTAGATTATTCCAAATTCCTTTTTGGCTAACCCTCATACGTCTGCAACATTCGCAACAATATTGATGCAGTTTCTGTTGAATAAACTGGACGAAATGGGAAGTAAGTAACTGTTCCTTTGCGAAGGACAGATTTCAAATTATTGTTGCTATTCTTCACTGCGTTTTAAAAATCCCATATTAAAGTGTAACTGTATATATGTTTATACATTCACCTCAATAAAAGATTGTTCTTTATGTCTTACAGCAAATGTTGAAAATTCGAACTTGTACCTGAAGTTATTCAAACTTGTTTTTGGTTCAGTGTCTTTATTTGCATCTGAAAACGAGCAGATGTTGAAGGTATTGTAGAGATAATTTAAAATGATATGTTTTGTACTTTTGTTGAATAAACAAAGGATGCATGGAGGAGAAACAAACATCTAGCATAAATACAGGACTTGTCCTATTCCGAATTTCAAGATACTGTCCTTAAAATGATATTTGTATTATTTATATTTAGCCTCATCTTCATGAAGTTGTAAACCGATCAATGGAACTTGCTTGCACTTCGAAAGAGCCTTACAACTATTTCCTTTTATTACGTGCGCTTTTTAGATCTATCGGAGGAGGTACATGCATGTGTGAAACTGAGCCGTATTTTTAACAGTGCTATACTGATTTTACGTTGCCGTATTGATAGTAAACTCAATAATACTCACCGCTGATATTTTTAAGGAAATCATGATCTCCTCTATCAAGAATTTCTTCCTCTTCTGCCGAATCTTTTACAAGGTAGAGTGGAAAATTAACTCGTGCATTTCAAAACCTGTATGTTTTTCTTTTTGTATTCCGGATGTATTATAGGCTCATATTATAGTTAACATTAGCTTATAGTATTGCTGTTTTACTAGTTAATTGAAACATTTCAGGTTTGAACAATCTTCAAAGTGGCGTTCACAGACAATATATGAAAGATTTGTTTGTTGAACTATGTCTAACAGTCCCTGTCCGGTTAAGGTTAGTCAAATAGTATATTTCTTCCCTGTATTGATCAATTCTTCAAACACAGTATAATCCAACAGTCAAGTGATTCTTAGCTTTTATGCACATCGTTCTTTCCATTGAATAGCTCTCTGTTGCCATATCTTCCCATGTTAATGGATCCCTTAGTTTCTGCGCTCAACGGATCACAGACGTTAGTTAGTCAGGTAAAAGTTGTTAAAATCAATTAGGATTTCTCATGAATTGTCTTCTTTTGAATCGCTAAAACGCAGCTATTTACAAATTAGTCATAATTTATGTTTCGCACTAGCAACAACGAGTCTATAACAGAGTTATAAATGAAACACATTTTACAAGATAATTAGAAATTTAAACTGACTACACAAAGAAGAGAATTTACTGATGATATAGATTGCAATGGTGAAGTTGAAGACAATAAGTATACGTTTCTTATTCACCACAGGGGCTCCGTACGTTGGAGCTTTGTGTGGATAATCTGCAGCCCGATTTTCTCTACGATCATATTCAACCAGTTCGAGCAGAGCTTTTTCAGGTATTTCCTTTATGTATTATTTGTACATTAATGTATGGCATTGCGGAAGAACAATAAAAAACTCTTGACTGAAGTTCATAATATTAAAAATTATAAGGTCACTTACAGTAAACCTCTCTGCTAACGTTGCATCACGAAATTTGTTAAAACTGAATTTAAAACTATTTTAGGCTTTATGGAAAACACTTCGAAATCAGAGTGACGCTATTGCGCATGTCGCGTTCAGGGTGCTAGGGAAGTTTGGTGGTGGTAACAGACGTATGCTCAAGGAACCTCAAAAGGTAATTGATTTGGTACCATGTTCGTAGACTCTTGAATGATACGTCGTGTGAAGCCATGCACCTTGAAGATGTACCGGAACTTTGACATTTCAAGCTAAAATTTTCCAATAAATTTTGATGGAAATTTTTATGACTCTGTGTTTATTGTAAATATAAGCTCTGCATGGTTTTGTTTTTAACCGAGGGAAAAGCTACTTTCTATTATTGTGTCTCCATGAGGACTGTCATAAAATTGTGTTTCAATTTCCAGCTTGATCATAATGATATGGAATCTATTGGACCTTGTATATCAATATTTTTCCCAGAGAGCAACTCGGCTGTCACCTTACCAGTCTCCTCAGTAAGTTTAATAAAGTTTTTGAGCATGAAAACTCCATTTTATAATTACCCCTAAATAACATTAGGGTAGTAAACGTTGGATGAATGTGTCATTATAGTTGTCTAAGTATTGTGATTTGCGTTGAAGGCACATGTTAGCATGCCTGCAATCGTTCTGTGAAAAAGTAGTTACAGGGTACATTAAGAACGTGTGGATACAGCTAGAGTGTAACATTGTTGGTTATTAGGTGATTGAAAGTGCGCTCAAAGAACTAAAGTCAGCCCCCGCACCAGCCCCCCAACAAACAACATCACAACAACAACAGCAGCAACAAACCACTGTTCAAGAATTGGATAATACCGCATTTTATAGAAAGCAAGCATGGATTGTTGTTCAGGTAATTTTATGTATTCTATTTGCTCGAGTAAATATCTGCTGAATTTTGGCAGATGGTGCTTGAATTTGTCAGACGAAGCCTGCAAACTCCTTGCAAGTCTGTTCATGTGACGTGCCATATTTTAAAATTTCAGTCATTCCTCGTGACAGTTATATCATTTGAAGATTCTGCGGACGTTTTTGAGAAGTTCCTAAGTCATGATAGGTTTGTGATTTTGTAGTTATAGTGGATGTAAAATCAATGTGAAAGTTTCGCATATTATTGGACACATTTCGTTTTTGTTACGAACAAGGACAGTTTGTTTCATGATTGCATGCTGCATCACAACGTATAGCCAGTGTATCAACATACACGTATGTTGTTCTAATGGTTCTGTCACCTTGTGTTGTTTAGGACATGCATAATAACGTCATAAGTATAGGGTTATTCACAATGTTATGTTACACACAACCTGACATGTCATATATACAATAAATCTTTTTTACACGATAGTTTCAAAAGTTCTACTCCACCTATCACTGGGAAGAGTGCTCGTCCGCCTGCAGTAGATGTGGCAGCCAGGCAAACACTCACTAATGCTCTCTTAGGAATGCTCGGTATGTCTTGCCAGGCCTGTTTTTTGGACGTCAAACTTTTCATGTGCCGAAGTATAATGAATAAATGTGAGGATGACGATAAAGTTTTTGTTTCTTTGTTTCAGTGGCGTCATCGGTAACAGACATTAAATCCGACGTTATTCCATTCCTTTGTCACATTGTCCGGCACTATACTATACTTGGTGTTGTACAACAATCTGGTCCTTGTGGCAGTAAACCATCCACAAAGTAAGATGTCTGAAATTACGTTGCCTGAAAAAAAACTCGCCCTTTTAATAATAGTTCAGTCATTTTTCACATTGAGTATACTCATTCTCAAAATGATTTTAAACCTGGGAAAAGTGCATATTAGCGTTTTTTTGGTTTATTTTCCAACAGTCTTTGCCCAACATTGTGCAACTTCCCGTAGCTACTGATACGCACTCGAATACGTAAAAAAATTCTCAGGGAGTTTAGTGCAAATGATGTTTTGCTCATAGAATTTAGTGCAAATAATATTTATTTTGGATGATCTTTCATTTTCCACCTACAGCCCTCAAGGCGCTGATGTTCACGTCCTTATTGATGCAATTGCCTCTGTCATGATGCTAGAGGAAAAGGAATTATGCAAAACAGGAGAACTTGCCATTTCAGTCATGCATGAAACTGCAAGCCTTATTATGGGAGATTTATACAAGGTTAGATTTTTAAGAATAGAAATTTTCATTTAAGAGTAGTTAATCTCAAATTAACCTACTCAGATACTCTTTTCTATTGATACCGGCTATATAATGTTCCTATATACAGTCACTTAATACCACGGACATTTACCTAAATGGAATACTTACATGTGGATATAGTAAATGCTGTGCCTAAATAATAAAATTTGTTTTAGAAGTTGCTTTCTGCCTAGTTAAAACCATCTCAATTCTTGTGTAGGCTTTGCAACTTCCTTTGTTCGAGTACCTGGTGGAAAAACTGTGTGAATGTTGTTATGAACGAGCATGGTTTGCTAAAGCTGGAGGGTAAGCTTTATTTAGTATATCACGTAGTTTTCTCCTGTAAATATAGAGTTCTTGACGATTTTGGACGAATTCATTTCCCACCGAAACCATGCAGGTCAGATTTGAAACAGAGGACTGGTATAACACTTTTTGTGTAACATTTTTACACTTTAACCGTTTTCTATGACTTCTCTTATAGATGCAGTTCCATTGCATTTCTGATGAAAACAATGCCGCTGAAATGGGTGATTGAACATCAATTGCTCTTCGCAAAAGCTCTCATGTTTGTGATGATGGATCTTACAAACGAAGTATCAGCAGGCACTGTTGACTCGGCAAAGGAAACCTTAGAGAAACTAATACGCCAATGTAATAAAAAGGACGAAAAGGTAATCTATAGCGTGCAAGAACGCCATTGTAGTGAAATTACATAGTTTTTAGAGGTATTTTTTTCTGGACGGCTAACTCAGCTATACTGCATGTTGTATTTGGTTATAAATAATACAAACGAAATCTTAATTTTTTTAAGGATGAGGAGATCATAGCAGTGCAGAAACGTTGTTGTCCAACATTATTGCAACATCTTGTGAGGGAAGTGATTTCTTCAAACGACGTTGTACGAGAACAGGTGAGAAATGGCATTTGGCATGCATTGTGTACAAAATTCACGTCGACATTCTATAAAGGTCTATACCATGTTCATGCAGAAAAATATGGAATAGGCAAAGCAAGATTCACCCTACGTCCTTATGTGTTGAAAGTGACACTAAAGATGGCCTATTAAAATTAAAACGTCGATTCAGGTTCAATATTCAGTAGATTCACCCCACGTCCTTATGTGTTGAGAGTGGCAATAAAGATGGCCTATTTAAATTAAAACGTCGATTCTGGTTCAATATTCAGTATTAATACCAGAATAAATTATTCTATACTGATACCTATATACCGTACCTACTTCTACTCTAATAGCTACCTACAACTATTTACTACCTTCAGGCGCAATGTTCGTTGAATGTCCTATCCGAAATATCAGGAAAGTCAGTGCATGACATAATGGAACCACACAAAGGGGTACGTACCTAGAGAGTAAATGGAGGTGGAAGTGGAAATCAAGGTTTGTGATTTTCCAGCAGACGCATGCAAACTAAAACTATCCATTATTTTCTAGCTCTTAGATGATATGATGCCTCCTAAGGTACTCTTTATTTCGTTTGAAATTCAAATATCTCATTGTACACATTTTTAAGAATAGTGTACATCTTTTTGTAGAAACATCTCCTAAGACACCAACCAGTCAACACTCAGATAGCTTTAATGGTAAGGAACAAAATACAATAGTATATATCATCATTCATCCGTTAGGGCTACACAGGTGCATACATTTTTAAACATCTACAGTTCAGGATTGCGTAAAACAGCCTTTTTTTGTATAGGATGGAAATACATTCTGTGCTAATCTAGAACCAAGACTGTTTACGATTGATCCTATAACTGTCAATGAACACAAGATCTTCTTTAAAGAGGTAAGTGAAAAAATTTTACTATATGTTTTATTATTGCATCGCACTTTCTTAAACAGACCAGCGTCTCGGTGCCAAATATTTCCTAATGTAAACTTGGCTAATAAATAGAAGCTGAGAGGATTAAGACCTGCAAAATTTGCTTCCAATTTTATTTAAATCTTGTAACTATGGTTGCCACGTCTTAACATTTGTCTTGTTTTTAGCTTCTATTTCTCTGCGAGGCTGATGATAATCAACTACAAAAACTACCCTGTTATAAACACGTCCAGAGTTTTTCTGAACTTCGTACGAAAGCCTTGTGTAAGTATAGAAGTGTAAACCTATATTTTTGGGATGCTCGTTAAGTCTAACTTGCTAAATTGCTCCGATTTTCAGATACCCTGGCAGCATATCATTATATTCCACAAGTTCGAGATACAATATTCAACGCATTATATAAGGTATTTTGATAGGTTTCTTTATGAATTTTAATCAATGATTATAAGTAGGGACATAGTTAATATAGCCTATATATCTGTTAAGTTACTATATATGTAAAAAGATATAAAAAAGATCTATTCTCCAGGTATTCAAAGACCGTATCCGTTTCTCTCTTTAGGCCCTAAATTCTAGTGTATCAGAAGTACAAAATGCTGGAAATGAGGCTCTGAAAAAGGTATGCCAGATTCTGCCGATCTGCTGTATTGTACGTCGTTTCTGTATCAAAGTATATCGTCCTTGGACCCGTTGTATGAAAGCCGGATAGCGCTATCCACCGGATAGTGGCTTTTTCAATCGCTTCAAAATCGCCCGTTTTTTGGTATAACTTTGATTAAATCTTAGTATTCCTAAATCGAGGATCCTCTTTAATAATTGGTGGTTCCAAAACTGAAATTTCATCGCTTTTCAAGCATTTTTAGAACGGTTGAAAGAATTACTATCCGGTGAATAGCGCGCTATCCAGCTTTCATACAACCGGCCCCTGCTGCTGAGAGGATGTCATTATACTACACAAACCTTTCTTTAGTTTTTAGCCAAGAGCCCCCCAATAGAAGCAGAGACTGTCCAGCAAGCCATACGTCCTTTGTTCTTGCTACTTGGTGATCACAGGCAACTTAGTCTACAAATCATTAAGGTGAGGTTTATAGGAATGCCTTTACATCTTTGCACGAGATTCACATTGGTGCGCACCAGTTCGTTGAGCATGCGTCAATTTTCTTGTTTTTAGCGACTTTCTTTCGTTATGGAGTTATTTCCGCATTTATTCAATGAAAAACTTTGCGAGCAGTTACTGGTAAGTATTTCTGTTTGGGGCATTTTGCTTCACATTTTTTCATCAAGCATGTTTGACGTGCCGAGTTGTATAACATTGTGTTAAATAACATTGCATTCCTCGGTATGCAGTCTGTATATGAGTTTGAGAATACTTTTGAATAATTTCTAGACTCACTTAAAGAACCTGGTTGAAATGTGTGTGAGTGCAGCCAATCAAATTCAGCAAGGTGCAAAACCTAACAAGAAGATGGATGATGTAAGATATTTTCTACAGCGACAGATAAATGCTCTTAAATCATGGTTTTAACCATGATTTTTATATAATCCTACGAAAACTTTACAAAGTTACCCATATCAGTATGTAATTCAATGTGATTTTCGGAAATCATTTGTGCGTTTAATTTTTAAGGTTATCGATATCTGTGCTGCCATTATCAATATATTTCATCTAATAAAAGCAGCATCAACAAAGTTGATCGAGCCGCTAATTCAGATGGTGTTGAAAGTGGAGAATGCTTTACTGGTAAACATTGCAAATTGTGTTATGTTGATGTGATGTGTCGTTCTGTGTCGTGTTATAACGTGATGTTTTCTTTTCCTAGACGACCAGTTCGTTTCGTAAACCTCTACTAAAGTTCCTCGTTCGTTTCCCATCCCAAACTGTTGATTACTTCCTTTCACACATTAGCATTTCACATACAAGCAGATTGTTCGTGGTAAGTGTATGCAAAATATTTGATATGAAATCGTGGCAAATAACTATCATGCATGAATAAAAGGCACTAATTGAATAAAATGAAATTTACTCGGAGTTCCTTCTTCAGTATTTCTTGCAACAACAAGATGCAAAACCATTACGTGGGGCAATTGAGGCAAGTCCTCTGAAGTTGGTAAATAGTACATTCCTCGGTGCTCAGGTAAGATGAGGGTTACATACAGATTCAACAAGCTTCAATGAAGTTTAGTGTCTTTATATTTGCTTGTTGTTCATTGTAATGATTTGTTTATATTATATAGTCACAGGCAGAAGAACAGGCCGCAAATTTCCAAAATAAACTCGAGTTACAATTCCAAGGAATACTTATTGTCAGGTATATTGTAGTATACGTACACTTTTAGTTTGCAAGCTACGTTTATTCACCCCCTTGCGTCAATCACGCAGTAATTTACCACTACGAACTAATTAATGTGTTTTTTTTCTAGGATTCTCGTGAAGTTCAACGATGAGTGGCTCTCGCATAATCGAGTTTTGGTGAGACACCCTTGACGAGTTTTGTACACCCTTGCAATAATTGTATCCATATTTGGACGTTTTTATAAGCAATATTCTTTCTCACTATATAGATTGGACATTTGAGAAGAATATGGACGTCCGAGAGTTTTCAAGACAGAATAAAAAAGGTGAAAAGCAGGAATGGCCGCCACTCTTGATCGTTAAGATGCTTAGCGAAACCCACGAATGTAAATGACATTGTTAGACATTTGTGTTTACTTTTATATTTCCCAGGATGGTGTGCCTGTTCACCGCTGGAGAGAACCCAAGCTTCTTGTCAAATGTTTGTTAAATTATGTTCAGTAAGTTTGTCTTAATATTTTTTGGTTAACTGTTTACACGGCAAAAGTGAAATATATTTTCGGGCAAAATATAGGATTATACTACGTGACGTGGTGTGTGTGTGTGCGTACTAAAATACTTTCGTATCTATTTTTATAGACACAGGCCGAGTGAAGTGGAACTGCTGTTTGATTTATTACGTGTGTTCACCCACAGACATATTCCAGATTTTCAATTTCTCAAGCTATTTATGAAGGATGATGTTGCGAAGGTATAATGGGAGATTGGTGCAGAGGACACGTTTAGAGAGACGGGACTAGGGGTTTACATTACCCCCCTCCCCTCCCTTCCCCTCCCCGACACCACCCATAACGTTCAATTTGGAAATATTAACACAGTAGCGATAATTTCGTTTGTGGGAGAATACTTTGACCCTTCATCTTCTTAAATGTCCATGACTTGTATCGTTTAATAGAACTATACAGTTGAGCAGAAACGTGCCGTGTTTTTCAAGTTTGTTGACATTGTTCACGATGAGAATTTTCCACAAGATTTAACTGCAAAGGTAATCTGAAGTAGAATGGTGTGTGTTTTCAGTGCACTATGACGTGGTAAAATGCTTCCTTCATCGTCGTTTGCTTCTTGTCTAGGCTTTGCAATACATCATCATTCCAATGTTCGTTGCATCATTTGAGAAAGGTGCAAGCGAAACCGACGCTATCATCGGTGGACCTCCAAATCCCGAGCAAGATAACGAAGAAAATGTCATCAGCGTTTTCGTCAGTCGCGTGATAGACCCAGATAATCCATTTAAGACTTCGGTACGTGGTCTCTATATGTATTCATTGGCGCAGTAGCTGCTGATGTGTGTCAAGGTTCTGATATACAAAACTTAAGATCTTCCAAATTCATTTAGTTGGATTCAATTCAATGTGATCTCCTAATAAATTGCGTTTGCTAAGCTTTAGCGCACCAGATTTGGTTTTTTTACTGTGATAGTAGGTAGTGTGGCAGATTTGTGATGTATTCTGTTAGTAAAACTAAACTGAGTTTTGTTTTTTTAGGATGCTGTTCGCATACTTCTCTTGCAGTTTTCTGCTCTTCTAGTGGAACACGCTTCACAACATATTCATGATGCTAATAACAAGTAAGATGAATTTTGTTAGTTAATCTGGCCGAACTGTCAACAGCTATTATGGTGCAAACAGTCGCTCATGATCATTTCATGTTGTTGTTTAGTTTGGGATAGTTAGGCTTCATTATGTATCTTTCTTTCATGACGATTTTTGCTTTCTAGAAAACAAGGAAGAAAGCTAAGGCGGATGATGACATTTGCTTGGCCGTGTTTGTTACCAAACAAGCAATGTGTTGTAAGTTAGATTTATTTTGTTGAGATATTTTCATTCGTTTAACTGTAAGAAATCCTAACATATTATCGTTTTTTCTTTCAGGATCCAGCGACAAAGTACCATGGTCATCTATTGCTTGCACATATCATCTCTAAATTTGCAATTCACAAAAAGATCGTCCTCCAGGTAATACGTGTACCATATACATACTTGAACCAAAGTATTAGCAAAAAGTGATATTTCATGAATTTCGAAACTTCGAGCGTTTGGTTGAATTGTCTATATGCCAACATTCAATGAACTTCTCGTCGTTATTATTGCATGTGAGCTACAAATGTGATATAAAGCATTCTTATAAATCATAATTATTATTGCTGCTTTTTTATAGGTATTCCATCGTTTATTGAAAGCTCATGCTGCAGAGGCACGTAATGTTGTTCGTCAGGCTCTTGCCATATTAACTCCAGCTGTTCCCACAAGAATGGATGATGGAAATGTAAGATTGGGTCAATTTTGTTGGCTTTAAACGATCGAGCTGTTGAACTGTACTGCCTATCATCCTAATTACGCTTCTAATACATAATGCTGTTATTTTTCCCAGCAAATGTTAGCACACTGGACGAAAAAAATCATTGTTGAGGACGGACACACACTGCTTCAGCTAGTTCACATGTTGTAAGTTAATAACTTGTATTGGTGTCGTAGAGTGGGACTCGTTTGTATGTGTTAACTATATGGTATTTTGTATAATTCTTTGCAGACAATTGCTAGTTCGACACTACAAAGTCTACTATCCTGTCAGAAATCATCTTATTCAACATATGATTACTGCCATGCAGAAATTGGGTTTTACAAGCAGCGTAAGGATTTCATCTTGTCATTATAATCCATATTATACATGCAGGCTTTAGAATGGATTGTTTGCAATAGAACGAACTTTATTATTCTGCGTTTTATTGTTATTACCTTTTAACAAAATGATTGGATTGGGGGAAGAAATGGTCGAGTGACTAAGCCACCATCAGGGGGGGAGGCTATGTATAAATGTATTGGAGTTATAGAACGCCTTGTATAGTTTTTTTCGCTATGTGTACAATGCAGTTTTCTCTTTGTGTTTGGATTTCAGGCTACAATAGAAAATCGTAAGCTAGCTGTTGATCTTGCGAATGTCATTATTGAATGGGAAATAAGACGTACTAAAGAAGAACAAGACACTTCAGAGGTATTGACGTCAATTGAACTATCGATATGTACAAATTTCACTCGAAGCGTACCGCATTAGGCATGAATGGGTGTGGGATCAGTCCGCCATGCAAAACGATAAATAAGTATCTGAAGGTTATCTATATACAGTAGTTACAGGGTAGGTCGACAATCAGCTTTAGAATTGGCGTCCGGATCTCGATTTGGACTCGAGGTCAAGTTTCATGCGCAGTTAACCAAAACTATACTCCATGCTTGCTGCAGGAGGCTGGTTTGCGTAAACCTCTGAGAATACCTTTTTTTTACAGGGATCGAAAGTGGAAGAGAAAGAGACAACAACTGTAAGTGTTTAGTAGACGCATATAATATTGCCTATTGTAGAGTTTCCATTGTTTTAAAATCATTTCATTCGTATCTCCAATGTCGAAATCTCCCAATTTCCATCATTAGGGTGCTGTGAAACGTACTGCGGATGATAGCACTCAAGGCCAAGATCCAAAGAGAATGAAAACAACTACGCCGGTAGTCAACTCAGCCCTTTTTCCTGATTCTTTTCTAATTATTATTCCTACAAAAAGATTAATAAACGCACTGTAATGTTGATTCATGAATGGCGTGATAGCAATGCATGGTTGTACTGTAAGCGTTGTAAAATAGAGCAGTCTAGGAGTAAAAGATGCTTAACTTTGATGAAATATATTCAGGGCACAACGCCAAAAGATGGAAGTCTCCTTGCTCAACAACGAGCTCCCGTTGATAAACATCATGCTGATGCTGTTGTCAACTTTCTTCTGCGGGTTGCCTGCCAGGTATGGTGAAGGTTATAAACATAAAACCGTAAAGACAGTAAAGACATGGCTTAGTTGTAGGCTTTGCAAAACATTTGTCCCTAAAAACCAACTGAAAACAAAATGTTGTTTTGAACAACAAAATTGAACAACAAAATGAATGCAATTCATTTTTAAAGGTAAACGAATCCTCTACTACTGTTGGTTCCCCCGGGGAAGCATTATCCAAGAGATGCGTGTTGCTGTTAAAAACTGCTCTCAAACCTGGTTTCTGGCAAGGTAAGTTAATTACGAGGCACCATCGCTGACTCGCGGTAGCGTCAAACCAGAATCGTATACGTCGTAGCATGTGGAACAAAATAACCTTGTAATTTACATATATACTGAAAACTGTATATCAGTATATACCAATAGTTCGTTCAATTATGTGGTCATGACATATATAAGCATTTGTCGTTGTTTCTATAGGAACAGATCTTAAGCTGACCTGGCTGGATAAGTTGTTTGTCACTCTTGTAAGTATTTATATCTTATAGTTTATTTTCACATCCTCTCCCAGCTCCAATATAAATATGCAGAATTATTAATTCACGTATTTCTTCGATTAGGATCAGACTCCTGGCACTAATTTCAACAATGTCTGCACGGGTCTTGAAATCTTAACCTATCTTCTTACTGTTGTGGTAGGTACAATACAACATGCTGCATGATTCCTGCATTCCTTCCATGAGGCAAATTGTTTTTACATGATCAAATATTGGTGATGATTGTTTCGTGTTGTAAAATGTGCTCAGGTCGCCCACAAACCTTTTGAAATGCATAAAAAACGATATTTCTGCAAAATTGTTTTACATTTCTTTTATTTCTTTCACAGCCTCGAGGAGAAATTTTACCACTACTGAAGCCATTACAGCGTGGTGTTGTTGCGTGCATGACCTGTCAAAATAACAAAGTGATTAAGGCCGTTCACACATTTTTGGGAAAATTGACTAACCTTTTCCCGATTGAGTCAGGTACTATTAACATGTATTTGTTTTAAACTTAGTTTTGAACTGTTTTTCGTATGAATTAAGTTTAACTCCAAACATAAAGTTATAGGTTCTTATTGTATTGCAGTTTACATTTCGGATAACAGTATACTTTCTTATTTCGTTATGATTTACGTCCTATCGTAATTTATTCCTACCTCGATCCTTAGTCACAATAATGTTGAACAGTGCACACTGTGTTTCAACCCAATGAAGAAAAACGTAGCTATAAATGTGTTAAGATTGAAACGTGTCATTTTTTCTCATATTTCTTTTGCTCCCTTGCTGTTTAGTTACTGTGACAAATAAATATGAAGAACTGGAAATTTTGTATTCCAACCTTGGAAAAGCTATTTATGAAGGATTAAGCAACTACACAAAGTACGGTTATTTTGCTCTTTTATATATTTTCCCTCTTATTTTTTATCTTTTTCATTACTTCCTGCTTCTATATGATAGGTCTGCTACACAAGTCGCCACATCTACCCTTCAGGGTCCACTTATGTTTCTGAAAGCAGCATATACAAGTTGTCCATCGTATATTGACAGGTATATTATATATGATTTTATACCGCAATGAATATACAAATTCATGAGTCCTACGTTGCCTAGTTCAAATTTACAGCAATTCCTGGGCAGAGACGCATAGTCTCACTGTCGTTCACTACATTTTGCCATCTTAATGGGCATCGGTAAAGTAAAATAAGTAAGAAAGTTCATTATGCTCTTCTATAGGCTCATTGTCCCATGCATCCGCGCCTTGCAGAAAATGCAGAAAGATCATATTGCTGGATCGTCAGTAGGTTGGTAGCTACCTGTGTTACTTTACATTATAGCTATACATAATCAACACTCATTTGGTTTGGCATATGATAGATTGTCGATGTTCAAATGCATCACCTGTTACAATCGTACAGCGGTGTGTATCCATGCATGGCAGCGCACGGAAACGCTCTAAAGCTAACGTGATATTGATGTTTCATTTCATCCAATGCCATCAATGTTTTTATTTATAGGTGATATGTTAACAACCTGTGTTAATTTGCTCTCGTCTCGTCTCGGTGCTATGGATGGTGAAGCAAGAAAACATTTTATTCTTATCCTTGCGCAACTAATAGAGAAATCTCCGGTACGTTTTACACTGAAGATGTTAAATCGAGGTGTTTCTGATATTTTTTTGTAGTAATCTTCGCTTCTAAGCAGTTATAAAATAATTGCAGCATGCATACATTCATTATAGGATGCTAAGTTACTGAAAGCAATCACTCAAGTAACTGAAGAATGGATAAAGGCAACTGTTGTAAGTTCTACATAATAGCACATTGTTGCCATTCTTCATTCCATCTGAATGAAAACATTGCACGTCTCTTTGCACAAATAATTATCATACCATAATGCATGCGATCAAGTTGAAAACTGAAACTGAAACTGAAACTGGAATTGATTTTTGCTCTCCACGCAGACGCCGCAAAATCAACAACATCTTCCAACGTTACGCGAGAAAGCAATTGTTCTTTGCCGAATGATGCCGAACTACGAGAAACGCTTTCCTGAAGATTTTGAACTTCACGCACAGTATTTAGAGCTCATTAACTATGTTTACAGGTAACTTAGCATCAAATGCTGTATAACAACTGCCTAAAATAGACAAAACACTTCTCTACGTTTCGACCTGACGGCCTTCGTCAGGAGAGTTTGTATGGTAATTTAATTTAATCCTAAACCTAGTCCTAAATCTAATCCTTAACCCATTCTACAAGTCATCCCGCAAATCTATTCAGCATATATTATATCATTAGCTCCATGCTTCTTTTCTTCATAGAGACGACAGTTTGCTGGCAACCGAACTTGCTGCTAAACTTGAACCGGCCTTCATGTCTGGACTTAAATGCATTCAACCTCAGATTAGATCACGCTTTATGGAGGTAAATTTTTTTAGATGTTTAGCCAGAAAATGCTTGGGAAAAACCGTTGTAGAATAAGCCTAAAAGGTAGTGTAGTTGACCAAAAGGCTATTACGGTACTGTCCTCAACTTCTTTTGTTTCTGAGGCCATGAATTGTTCTATATCATAGTTGTTTTTTTAGGTATTTGATCAAAGTGTTAGCAAGAAGCTCTATGAACGCTTACTTTACATATTTTGCTCACAGGTAACGAGGACTACTTACTATATTTCATAGTAGAAGTATTCTTTTGCACGATAGGGTATACGCGTTACATGTTTGCTCTGTCTCCTTAACATTTTGTGGTCCCATTTAGAATTGGGAGTCAATGAAAAGTCATTTCTGGATCAAGCAATGTATAGAGGTATGCAAGTGCGATAATAAGAGAATTCCATTATGATTTTAGTTTCATTAATGAGTTATTTTTCCAGCTCCTGTTAGCTGCAGCAGGGTGTGATCGTCCCTTGCATTTGTCAAGTACGTTCAATAAGCTGCCTTCGCTGTCATCAATCCTCAAAAAATCGAACAAGCCCGAAGCAAAAGCAATATTAGAAAGTGCAACGAAGAAAAATGGTGAAGTGGCAGTCAAAGAGGAACCGATGGATACGACAGACTGTAAAAACTCAAATGCTTCTTGTAATAGCTTTTTATTCTCCAAAGATTCCGCTGAGGTATATAAATAGTTTACGTGCAGTTTATCCGTAAATTACCTTCCTGTTTGCCATTGGCGTCTAATCATTCATATAGTGCATGTTTTTGCATGTTTATGTTGTATTCATTCACTTGTGCCCGGCTTTTATTTAAAATTCACACTGTAAATGCATGACTTATTGTGTAATTATTGTCATTGTAGGATATTTTTGCCTTGATGGAAAATACAGAGAATCTTCCTGATGCTACATCTTTGACCGATTCTTCAGCTGCTCTTAAAACTCTAGTCCGGAAACACCACGACTTTCTGACTGAGCAACGAAAGATTAAGGTACATTGATCAGCTTTCCTACTTGTTACAATTTTGCTATATTTGCGCTGATATTATATCTGTCAAATCTTTGTACGTTTCATCATATGTGTTCTTCCAAAATATACAAGAAAACGTCTCAACGTTTAAACGGAAGGCACTTAACGCCTCACACGAAGGTTCTCAGGTCGCAGATCGTCAAGACGTTTCCTTGTATATTTTTCGCTGTTCTCAGCCACTGATCTCTTTAAGTAGTTGATTGCAACCTTACGCTTTCCTAATGAAGTGCCTGCGTACAAGATATGCAGTAATATATTCGAGTGATCCAGAACCCCTAGCTCAGTCTGGGTAAACTTATGTTTAAAATTTCTAAATTTTATAGTGTACACCATTCCTCGGAGCTTTGGCACAACTTTGTCACCGGGACACGAAACTTTCTCACGATGTTTGGATTACTCTGTTTCCAGAACTTTGGAAACTCCTTAGCGACAAGCAACAACAGGTTTAACGAATTAGAATGAAAATCTGTACCTGAATAGATAAACAGATTGCAGATAAAGATATAGTTTCTTCTATGAGTAATGTTTGAAATATTATTCCTTCGCTCTTTATTTTAGATCCTTGCTGGTGAGTTAAGTCCGTTTATGTGCAGTGGTACAAACTGTGTTCAACTGGACAGTCATCCGAGTGTTGTTCATACTATGCTTCAATCAATTCTGCGCTGTGAACCAACTGTTCCAATGCGACCATCTATTTTGAAGGTGCGTCTTTTTCCTTTGACATATATTGCATGCGAGAGTGAAATTAAACTGTAGTGGTCTAGTCTTCAGGCAGTCTCTGGTCCTATTCCAGCTAAAAGAACCTGCTTTTGCTTGGAACTGAAGGTGTATATATATTATTTTTCAATTCCTTTTTTTAGTATCTTGGCAAATCCCACAATCAGTGGCACCTTTCAACACTTGTTCTTGAAGATTACGTCACTCTCTGTGAAGAATATGTAAATCCTCCATTGTTAAATCAACAATCTCAAAATATGGAGAGCGTTTACGAAGAAGATGTTTCGGATATCAACACACAGGTGCCAATATACTTTCGGATTCTTTTTATAGAATTTAAATATCTCGATCTTACACACAAAAGTTACACAACTGTATAGCTACTATGACTTCACGTTTGCGGGGTAGAAGATCTTTTCCTTATTACTTGATCAGTAACTTTTCTTTATCAATAGGATGACTTAAATAAGCTAAAATAAGGCTGCAGTTAGAAATACCCAGCATCGATCGAATTTTCTCTTTCTATCTCACAAACTATTAGATGGTGCCATGCTCTGAGTTACATCACCCCGCGAACCTTTGGTTTGTTTTGAGTGTACAACTCAGAGTAGCACTGTGACAATATGAATTCACTTAAGTCATACACGCAATTAATTTCGTTGGCAATTACTCTCGCACTCACGCCCCTTCTTGATTCAGGAAACTCTGGATGCTTTAGCGGAAATGTACTCTTTAATAAACGAAGAAGATATGTGGGCTGGATTATGGTTAAGAAGAGCCAGGTATAGATTTAATTTCTACGATTTCTGCTTTTGCGTTAAAATTTTCATCAAACATAAGACCATTTTCCTTTTTGCAGATATCAAGAGACAGCAACAGCTATTGCATATGAAAATCAGGGATTTTTTGAACAGGCACAAACAACTTACGAAATGGTAGGTTTGTTTGGAATTTTATACTATGACAATTAATTATCTTGCAAAATCTCTACATTTTCACACCTGCATGTATTTATATTGCTGTCGACATTTACAATACATATAATAACTGTGCAAAAAGTTACAGCAGTCAAGGGATTGTTTAACAATCGGTCCCGTAATGTTGACTTATTTGACGGTTGAGGATGAAGACTTTACCTGCAAAATATACAATTGGAATAATTTGCTAATTTGCCCGACTATTCAGTACACAAAGGTCCTTTGATGTGGCAACCATTTGTAATGATGTTCTAACTTATGTGTATTCTTAAATTAGGCTATGAACAAAGCTCGTGATGAGCACACCCGCGCTCCAGCGATGGCTCATGTTCTGCCTGAGTACAAGCTATGGGAGGACCACTGGATCAAGTATGTTACTATTACGCCAACATATGTATTTTAGCCTGTTCAATTTTTTTTTTAGCTTGCCTGCCATATGCAGTGCCACCCTGCAATGTCTGATGAATGTATTATGGTTGTTATTGAACCATTCATTCTATCCATCCATTACGTCATTATGTACGTCTCGTGTTTATCTTATGCCAGATGTTCCCAAGAACTGGGTCAATGGGATCTTTTAATGGAGTTTGGAAAATCAAAAGGAAACAACAATCCATTTCTAGGTAAGTCATAGAGTTGTAGAGAATAAAACTGAAAAAAGTGGAAATTGGAAAGGTGTATAGTCCTATATTTTGAGAGAGTATCGTAGTTTTCGTGGCCCTAGTAGTTCAATCTGTAATGTTTTGACTTTTTTCTACAGTTTTAGAAAGTGCTTGGAGGGTTCCAGATTGGCCCTCGATGAAAGAAGCATTAGCACAGGTATATTCATTTATTGTGAGGTTCTTTCCCGTTCTGCGCAGCCGAATACACGTTATGCATATCCAATTAGCTGTATGCCATGATGTTACGGATCAATTCCTGTTGATTAATTCTTGTTATATTAATGCATGAATGTATTATTAATATGATAAAAGTGAAATCCCAATTTTTTCTTTTCATTAAGGTTGAAAAGGGATTTCCTGACTCTATTCTTTACAAACATGATCTTTACCGAGCTTATATTGAAATATGTAACCCAGAAGATCAACAACATCTGAAAATGGTAAGTTCTCTAATCCCACACTAGCGAAGGTCATTTCTTATGGTTATGGTTTCTAATTCCTTTTTGTCACGCACATTTTGACCAAGAGACGTGTTTATGATATATTTAGTCAGCATAATATTTCATTTTTCAGAGGGAGGTAGAAAAGTATGTGGAAACATCAAGTACCCAGGCAATCAGGTTATGGAAACGTCTACCCAATATCATTTCACATCAACACATTCCACTACTCCAGGTGAGCTCATCGACTTTATAGCAGAAGTATCTCAAATATTTTAAATACAAGAAATTAGTCAATGGAAACCAGGTGTTGATTCGCTGTTATAACGCTCAATAGCATATTGAAACAGTATTTCTTGATAAATTTCTTGAGAAATTCTAGAAAATGTGTAAAGTTTCGGGTATGACATCTCAACTTTCATCTTCAGGCTTCGCAACAGATTGTTGAACTTCAAGAAGCTGCTCAGATCCGAGCTGGTATTCAACTTCAAACAATTGGCCGAAATACAAGTTTGCACGACATGAAAGCTATTATTAAAACATGGAAGTAAGTTAAAATTTATGCGAAAACTAGCATTGATAGTGAAACATTGTCTATTGCATTGTGCAGGCATACGTGCAATGATAATTTGAGGATGATGATTAATCATTTTACCGTTATAGAAACCGCTTACCAATGATCTCGGATGGTCTGAGCCACTGGAGTGATATATTTCATTGGCGACATCATCATTATGAGGCGATTGTCAGTGCATATGATGCACAACACGACCAGGTAAACGCTTTCTTTGATTTTTCCTCATACCTTGAAAATGTATACTAACAGGTTCGTTCGTTCATGATGATCATGATGTGAGATGTGTATGTTACTACCCAACCTCACAGAAGTGTGTGGGATAAACAATACATTTAAACTTTTTTTCAGACAAACCATTCAATGCAGGGTGTTCATGCGTCCGCATGGTCCATCATTCGTTACGGTCAGGTGGCAAGAAAGCAGTCCTTGTCTGGTGTGTGTTTGGATTCTCTTAGCAGGTAATACAGATCATCGTAGATATGCACAGGGATCACGTCGTGATGTTTTAAGTGCCTTGTCCAGTGCAACCAGGCTCTGTCTGATATTTTAACCGTATGTTGCTGTAACTTATATGTTTCATTGTTTTGTCAAACTTAGGATTCACACAATTCCCAGTGTTCCAATTATTGATTGTTTTCAAAAAATCCGTCAGCAAGTCAAGTGTTATCTTCAAATGGCTGGGACCATGAGAAAGCAGGAATTACAGGAGGTATAGATGTTTTCTGCATGTGACAGTGTTGGTTAAAACCAAGTCTTCCCGCTCTCAAATCCCCAGCTCGTAGCTCTTTCCGAAGTACTAAATTCTATTATGTCACGCGACAACTTTTGTATTCCCACAAATTTAATGTTTTTCTTCTTCAATCTCCTAATCCTAACTTTCAGGGCCTTGAAGTTATCGAAAGTACAAACCTGAAATATTTCTCAAAGGAGATGACGGCGGAATTTTATGCTCTGAAAGGAACTTTCTTGGCTCAAATTGGACGGTAAACGATCTTTTCATTTAGGGAAATCTCTATTACTATAAATATTATAATAATGCGTTAATGTTCCTAACTGTGTTTAATTCTTTTTTCAGGTCTGAAGATGCTAACAAAGCATTTTCCCAGGCCGTTCAAATGCATGACAATCTTATTAAAGGCTGGGCATTATGGGGTGATTACTTGGATAATATATTTGTAAAGGAAAGGTAATGAGTTATTTTATCTGATATACCGCTCCCGCGTATGAAACGTTTGAAACGGAGAGGACAAAACAAAATTCATTCTTTTCAATTTCTAATCAACTCCTATCGAAAAACATTCACTGCAGTAATAATAGTTATTCATTTACTCTTACTAATTCATACTTTAGAACGATGTCTTTGGGTGTGTTTGCCATAATATGTTACATGCACGCATGCAGGAATCCGAACGAGGCTAAATGTCGCAAATATCTAGCCCGAACAATATGGTTGCTCACTTACGATGATGAAAAGGTGACAGTTTTCTCTTTCTTTCGAACACCGGAAAAACGCAAACCTCGTACCAATCGTTTTTAGGCAATTCTGCGCAGCACTCACTCTATATTTTAAAGTATTCTCCTCTTTCATATAGAGTGTCTTGGCAGAAGCTTTGGACAAATATTGTGTTGGAGTACCTCCTGTTCACTGGCTTCCATGGTAAGATTTGCGTGCGACATTCAATAGTTTTGAAACCTTCTCTTATTTCAATTCGTATATACCTCCGAAATATGCAGGGTGCCTCAGCTTCTTACATGTCTTACACGAAAAGAAGGATCAAAGATTTCAAGCTTACTTCTCCAAATAGGGCGTGTCCATGCTCAGGTAAGTAATTGTTTGAAGGCTAACTATTAATAATTTTTCAATGCCATTTGCAATTAGGAAAGTTACATTGTAGCCATGGTAAAACTAAAATTTATTCCCAGTAATGAATAATGAATACTAAGAGAAATTAAAACGTATACAACAATGTTGCTTTACCCTTTAGGCCATATATTTTCCCATACGAACCTTATATCTTACTCTGAAACTGGAACACAGGGAAAAATGTGAGTGAACCTACCATTCTCTTCCTTTGTCGATCTCCCATTTATGCATCATATAAGTTATATATTTTACCTGTTTGTTCAAGTATATATATTTCATCTTTGGTGTATTCGGAGCGAAGACGTAGTGGAAGTATATAGAAGAAAATGTTTTTGCCTTCTTGTGACTAATATCGTAAATACGTTTCGTTTGGGTTAGATAAAATGGAAGCCAGCTCGTTACATAAAACTAATAAACAAAGCTCTGTATCAACACCAACAACATCATCTGCTCCAACGACTGCTGCAGCTGGCAGTCCCAGCACAGTCACGACAAATACCACAACTGTGAGTCAGGATGAAAAGTCAAATTCGATCACGACTACTCCAACAACAACACCGACGGACGCTGCTAGTGCTGTAACAAGAACGTCTGTGGTAAGTTTTCTGGTATTGTGAGACTAATGAGAAGATAGGGATAGATTTCATAATGTTTTGTCACAGAAACAATGCGATTTTCTTTGGGTATATCGGTTGACACAAAAATATTCATGCATAATTTTATAGGCGTTGTCTAATTAAATACACACTGATCTGTATTCTGGAAGTCTTTCTTCTGTAGTTTTAGAAGGGATTATTTTTTATTGGATCATCTGCTCGAGTATAGAACAAATAATACATTCTTTTTAAATTGTACATTGCAGACTCAAAGTGGTGCAGCGGATTCACCCAGCTCGGATAATTCCTCAAAACCAAACGAGACAACTGCAACGTCAACGGCAAACACATCAACTCCACAGGCGCAGGGTATATATTGATAACAATTTTTAGGCCCGAGTTAGAATGCCCTGCATGCTCTGCCTCGATAGAAATCCCTTCATGGTAAGCCCCATGATTCTCCAAGTTCGATTTCCGTTGAAGAACCAAATAGTTCATTTTATTCACCCCTTTCCAATTGTATTTGCAACTACACCTCAACTATTACATTATTATACTGTGTAATGTTTCAGCATCTCAAAGTGGTGAACAAATGCGCGTGACACCGTCGATGTGGCTGTGCAGTCGTATAATGCATGCATTACGAGATTTGCATCCTACTTTGCTCGCTGCTCTTGAGGGCATTGTTGACCAGGTTTGTCTACAATTAATCGAGGAAATATGTTTATTGATTAATATTTAATAAGACTTTCCTGATTGGTCTCAATGGTTGAAAACGTTTCTTGTTGCATGCATTTTTTTGAGGTCAATATTGACATGCATGCATGCTGTACGTAGATACTATATATTTTCTTCAGATGGTCTGGTTCCGTGAATGTTGGCACGAAGAAGTCCTACGACAATTACGACAAGTTCTTACTAAATGTTATCAAACCGCGTTTGAAACCAGAACTGATGGTACGTGCATTTCTTCAGACTGTTATATGTGTCTTTCCTTTTTTAAACTAGGCTATACAAAAGCCATTTAAAACAGTTCATGCCTACAAGATTAATTCTACATTCATATAAATTCAATATAAATACGTCTGTAGTACCTTGAATAAATTATATGGTTATGCTGTGTTTAGTTTCCAATGCGAAAATAACTCCTCACACGATGAGTTTTGTCAAGAAACTGGTGAGCACTTTTGGAGTGGGGTATGAATTGGGCAGTTCTACTTCTCAGCAGTGCAGTTCCACAGGATCGGAATCATTGGCAAGACGAGCACATGCCACTGCACAGGATCCGATGTTTCAAAAATTGAAAGAACAGTTTACATCTGATTTTGACTTCAGGTTTGTGGTGTAACAATCTTACTGTCTGTGTCTATATAGTAGCTAATTACTGTTTAAGTATAACATTCTGGTATGCCTGGTGTTTTTTTAGTTCGCCAAATTCTATGGGTCTTCATCAGTTAATCACAAAGCTGAAGAAGTGGATCAAGATTCTTGAAGCAAAAACGAAACTTTTATCAAGGTAAAGTTTATGCTATTTTGTATTTCAACCCAACATTTACCTGTAAATCGCAGAAGGAAATTAAGGCTTCGAGAATCATCCAGCAAAACGAGATAATGCAGCTGTGCTTTTACTAAGAGTACGTAATATACCTAATATTGTACAATAATCCTCTTTATAGCTCATTTCTACTTGAAGAAAGGTGTCGTTTCCTTAGCGTATTTTCCATCGCGACCGCCGATGTTGAATTACCTGGTGAATTTCTCATGCCCAAGTCAAACATTGTAAGTAATAGGACGTTGCATTACAATCCATTGTAAAATTCGAATACAATGGCAGGTTTCGAAATGTATATTATTGCCTTTTTATTGTTCACTTCCAGCACAGTCATTATTACATCCGTATTGCTCAGTTTATGCCTCGTGTTGAACTGGTCCAAAGACACAATATGTCAGCTAGAAGGTTGTTCATCAGGGCAAATAATGGAAAGGTATGTATAGTGGCTTGTCACGCAGGGGTCCAATGTTCTTCAAGGCCTGGTAGTTGCATGATTTTATTTCCTCTTATCTCTTCAGATTTATCCTTATTTGGTCGTGAATGATGCTTGTTTATCAGACTCACGGAGAGAAGAACGTGTCCTCCAATTGTTGAGGATATTAAATCTGTACTTTGAAAAACGCAAGGTATTGTGATCTCTCATGCATGTTTGTTCGTCACGTTCTCCATTCGTCGTGTTGTGGAATATTCTCATGTCGACAAATTGTTGTTGTACTGGTGTTTTCTTGTTTCTATGATCTTTAAACTGTGTGCATCTTCATGAAACAGTTCAATCATTCTTGTTGAAACAGGAATCGAGCAAAAGACATCTATTGTTCACTGTACCTCGAGTTGTAGCTGTTTCACCACAAATGAGATTAATTGAGGTAATGTGTATGTACATGTCGACCTTAAATTATACATGACATTTTAATACAAATTATGCTCATATCCTCATATTTTTTTCGAATAAACTCAGTTAATTTCTGACAAATGGTGAACTTTTTTCTCTTCATATAGGATTCGCCGACCACAGTTACATTAAAAGATGTCATGAAAATGGTTAGCGTCTTATTAATTTTAAAGAGAGAATGTACAAGAAGTTTAGGTTGAGGAAGGGTTATCATATCCTATACTTCTTTACTTTAAAACTACAGGATGATTTATTTGTGTAGCGTAGATAGGGTTATGTTAGAGAATTACGTTTAGGCAGAAATTTTATATTTTATATTAGAAGGAATTAGAATTTTTCTCAGTAAAGAAACAGCAAAAAGTTCATAGTTTTACGGGAGGGGAACTCGGAGTAATACAATGCGTTCATTTCCCAGCACTATGTAAAGCGAAGTATTGACGAAGACACGGCGGTTTCCCTGTACTACGAAAGATTAGCTGCGGTACAAGCAAGAGGAGAACAAAGCACACATCAAGTGCTCAGAGATATTTTTAAAGAGGTCAGTTTAATTGTTCTTTTTAGATATATAATTTGATCCAACCAAACTTAGAGGATATATAATTCCTCTCTACGCTATATATACAAACGCAAACTTAGTAAAAAGGATATGAGAAAACACGTCTTCATATATACGTAAAGGAGGTTTACTGCTGTATCTGCCCCGAAATATATCATGTTATAGAGTCCACGTACATTCAAAGGCAATATATTTTCCAACCATGGCACTGTATTTTCGTCATGTCATATTTTCCAGATCCAAAGTACCATTGTTCCTGAAGTTGTTTTAAAAGAATGGGCACAGCGTACATATCCAGGGGCAGCTGATTTTTGGACATTCAGAAAACAGGTAAATTTAAATGTCGCCATGCCGATTACTCCGAACCTAAAGACGCTAGTGACCAATATATGTCGTTCTAATGCGGGTTACAAGAACTAAGGCATTCCAGGTCCTGAATAAATGAGAATTAAAATTCTTTCCTGTTGAAGACATTTTCTGGCCACGCAGGGAGATAAGAATCTGCATTACGTCTTTTCTGTTATAGAAATGATAGATTGAAGCTTACATAGTTCTACTTGTAATATGATGCAATTAACCAAAAACCACCACCGAGTTTTTAAACTAAGATTAATCTTTTATGATTTCGTATAGTTTACTACTCAGCTGACTCTGCTTCAGTTTGCGGAATTCACACTTCATCTGTCGAGACTCTCTCCAGAGATGCTGCAGATCATTCGTGAGAGTGGAAGATTAAACGTCGGCTATTATAAATTTGAAATTGACGATAACAAAGGTAATGCGTTCAATCATTCATCTTGTTTCTGAGCGCGGTAACTTTTTGTGGTCTCCAAGTGCGTCTAATTTACATAGTAAAATTTATTTAATTTATTTGCAGGTGAACTGGACGCAAATCGTCCAGTGCCATTTCGACTGACACCAAATATTAGTGAGCTAATATCACCAGTTGGTATTGGTGGTGTTTTGACATCATCCATGGTTGCCGCAGCGAGGTGTTTGATTGATCCAAAATTCAGCGTTGATAGCATTCTGCGGGCTATTTTAAGAGACGAAATGATTTCCTGGCATAAGAAGGTAGTGATTTTATTGTAGTTGTTCATATAAATGATAGGTACGCGTGTTTTCATGATTGAGCGACCGCGACTTATATACTCGGATATAAATTATTTAAAAATTCAAAAACTACCTGCTTGCACTGAGTGTGTATTGTGTAATATCTCGGTTACAAAACGTTTCAAAATATATTCCTTTCAGAAACACGACGGTCAACTTCATTCTAATGGACAGTCATCCTCCGAACAGATTGACAACGAAGTGTTGATAAATTTAGTAAATGGTGCTGTTGGTTCAATTATGACCCGCTTACAAAGTACGTAGAACAAGAGTTCTTTTCCTTGATTATGATAAACTTGTTATGAAATCTAATTCTCGCAATCTCTACCTGCCCTCTAACCCACTGTAAACAATTTATGGTCGCTCCCACGTGAAAACCATCCATATCATCCTGCCTTATTTCTGTTCATATATGAAATAAGCCAGATATTAGGTCGCTCTTGATTTAGAAATCCTTTTCGAACCTTTTTCAGATTTGGCCGAATTTGAAGGAGCGGAGACGAAGGTGACAACCTTGGTTGGGGCTGCGATGAGTCCGGACAATTTATGTCGTATGGATCCTGCCTGGCATCCTTGGTTATAAAACTCTGGTAACTCCTTCATCTATGGAAACTGTCCTACTCGTGCTAAATCATGGACATAGCCATGTCAGCCACCTTACGGGGAGGATCGGAAGATTTCTGTTAGCCATGTGACGCATGTTGCATCTGTGCAATGCAGTACTGTGAAAACGTTTGTACATGACAATATTCAAAACTTTTTAAAATTGTTAGTTGTTTTCTTATAAAGAGATAGACTGTATAATTTTCGCGTACCTAGTCTAGGGCTGGGGAACTAGAATCGTGATTAAAAATAGATCTTCATGAAATCTGTAAACTTGTTCCATAATTATTGAATCATTTTATTTATTAAGACATACATCTTCACGTAGTTACCATTAGGTTATTTAGATAACGTGTCCCATAATCGTACTTGTCGTGCTCAAAAACTGTGAAATACCTTTCACGTTAGTATATTTTGCAGTATTTTATTTTGTGAAAGAGCTTGTAACATAATTTGTAAATCACTAGGTTGTCTAGTTTTAACCTATTTATATTTTTTTCAATAAATTGTACATGAAATTATGTTATTAATCGTAATTAATCATTTGCAATAATTAGGTCGAGATATGGAGGAACGGGTTTTATAATGTGGATCAGGCTTACCGAGGGCAATTTCCAATTTTCTATATTATAGGTCTCTCAATAAATCTCTCAATATTTTTTTGTACGCTTCTTTCTTTCTGAGATGTAACTACATCGTCAGCGTTCTGCGTCGCAGTTCTGGTATATCGTTATATACATGAAGTACCATTAGGTGTGAAATTAATCAAATTATTTCAAATTTTTCAATCATGGCGACTTCAAGTGATGTTGTTTTACAAAGTGCGATGAAATCAGCGTCGTATAATGTCATACTGCAAATTTCATTGAGGATTATTACTTTTCTTATGAATGCTTTCATCCTGAGGTTTATATCTCGAGAAACTCTTGGACTTGTGAACGTTAGACTGACCCTACTTTACACGACTATTTTATTCTTGGCTAGGGAAGCATTCAGAAAAACTTGTTTGAGTCATTCTTCAGAAAGCAAGGGAACAAAATGGGACCAAATTATTAATATGATATGGTTAGCTGTGCCTTTAGGCGCTTCGGCCTCACTTGTTTTTGGGTTTATTTGGTTAAACTGGTTAGAAATGCCACCAATGGAACTAGCTAAAGATTATTTAACCAGTGTTGTGTGCTTCGCTTCAAGTGCCATACTGGAGTTAATGGCCGAACCTCTTTGGATTGTATTTCAGTGTCATTTGTTTGTTCGTCTTAAGGTTGTAATTGAAGGTTCAGCAGTGTTGCTACGATGTATAACTGCAGCATCGCTTGTGTATTTTGTTCCTTCCTTAGGTCTTCTTGCCTTCTGCTTTGCTCAGTTAATGCAATCATTAACATATTTCTTACTATACTATATATACTTCTTCCACTTCATCAAAGCGAATACAAAGAAAAATGACAAAGAATTTCCATTACGAGCATTTAATGATGTTTTTCCCTCCCGTAAGTCACCAAACAGTCTATGGATAAATTTTAAGTTGCTGTCTTTGACATGGAGTTTTTTCAAGCAATCTTTACTCAAGCAGATTCTTACTGAGGGAGAGCGATATGTGATGACCTTGTTCAATGCATTGACTCTTGCACAGCAAGGTGTTTATGATGTGATCAATAATCTTGGATCCCTTGCAGCTAGATTTATATTCCTCCCAGTGGAAGAAAGTTATTACCTATTTTTTACTCAAACACTGGTTAGAGATAAGCCAGCATCAAAACAACAACCAGAAAGTTTGTGTCTTGCTGCAGAGACACTAGAATCTGTGTTGAAATTTGTTTTGTTAATTGGATTGACAATTGTTGTGTTTGGTTATTCATATTCATTGCTTGCCTTGGATATTTATGGTGGCTCAATCTTGAGTTCAGGAGAAGGTAAAAATTCATTATTTCTATATGTGGGATTATGTGAATAGGAACGTGAATAATAGGTAAAATTAGGTTGTTAATTAAAAAGTGTAATATTTTTGTAGGTCCAACACAATTAAGATGGCATTGTTTCTACATATTGATAATTGCAGTGAATGGAATAACTGAATGTTTTATGTTTGCAACCATGAGCCAAGAGGCAGTTGAGAAGTACAATAAAAAAATGGTGGTCTTCTCAGTTATTTTTCTCTTGTCTTCCTGGTTTCTCACATACTTTGGAGCTGTTGGTTTTATTTTTGCCAACTGCTTAAATATGATGTTACGAATCATTCACAGGTGAGTTTATTCTCCAGGGCAAAAAAATGCCCTTTTAGCCTGTCTGTAAGTTCAATTTTCTTTTCACCTGTTTCTCAATTAAAATTTGTATTCTATTTTTTAGCCTAATTTATATTCAAGAATATTTTTGTGATACAAGTCTACGACCATTACAGGGATTTCTCCCATCAAAACCAGTACTTCTGGCCTACATCATTGCATGTATTTTTACATTGTGGTCAGACTCTATGTTCTGTTGTTCTTACGGATGGTTTTGGCGATTATGTCACATTGCTACTGGTGGTTTATGTGGACTCGCTGTTATTCTAACCATATACCTAACTGAAGAAAATCTCGTGCAATTTGTAAAGAAACAGTTGTTTTCCAAACTTCATACAAAGGTGGAATGAAAATTAACTATTGTTAGTGGTGGAACTGTAGTTCAGAGCTTGTATGGTAAATCCTACTGTAGCTTGGATGATGTTGTTAAAATGCTGGTGAAAGTGTAATATTCCTGTATGAAAAAATTCTTCAAACTTTCAGCTTTTTATTTAAAATTATTTGTGGAATATACAAGTTTGATTTCAGAACCTTTCTCATATCAAAATTAAATTCATGTCAATCTTTATGTGAGTATTTTATTATAAAGCGCCTGAAGACGTGTCAACTACTGTACATGGTTGTCACGTTGTAAAAGTGACGTTAAACCAGAGCAGGACGACTTTTCATCTCAGTTTTTTTCATCGATCTGTCGTCGTTTTTCCAAAAGAGCCATCTTATTCCTTGAATTTGAGGTCCCTGAGTTGCATCGAAGTACCGACCATTGAGATGGGCATACTGACATGCGTTATACCACCAACCACCTTTGTTATGCGTAGCGCAACTGCCAGGTTCATTATCATTGTCTTGGTCGTAGGTAGAGAATCTCATGCTGTTGTGATACCCCAATGAATCACCAGCATTTCCTTAGGAAGACATACACATTAATTATTGTTAAAAAATTGTAACTACAGACGTTGGCTGCATTGCCAGCGTTGCCTAAAGGCAGCCTAGGCAGCGGAATTACGCACTTGACAACAAGTCTCAATGCAATTTAAATAGAAAGAGCACTGAATTTTAGCCCGCCTTGCTGTTGAAAGGCAAGAGGCTGCTTCCTGCTGCCATATGAAAAGTAGAGGTTGATAAGAATTGCGAAAATTTTATGCACAATTATATTCAGTGGAAGATTTATCACTACGTATATATTTTCGGACTAAAAGGGAAAGTGAATGGCAACCAATTTACAACTTTGGCGTTGGTAATTAACTAATACACTTTAGCTTGTCCCGCACGAGGTTTAGAACTGAACGTTTTGTTAAATTTACCTGAATAACTTCCAACATTCAATCTATAACTGTCTGACTCAGAAGCCACAGAAAAAAACCCATATTTCGCATAGGCTAGGTCGTAAGTAAAGTCCATCAAGTCCACCCTTAGAGCATTTTGCTCTGACTTTGACAAACGATGTATTTTGTCCAAACCAAGCCAAAAATTTCCGTCAAGATCACCAAAACCATTTTTGTAATCATGCCACCCGCGATAAAAGTCGACACTCGTATCGACTCTTCTTTGGAACACTGTCCAGCCTCCACCATCAGTTTTCATATCACATCTGACTTGGAAAGATCCAAAGCCATCAGGATCTATGTTATAAACACCGTCGTTTCTTGCACCAGATTTGTATAAACTTGTGCAACTTCTGTGTCCTTTGTCTTGGACGGGTGTTGTTGTCAGCATGGTTGGTGTGCTTGTGGTAGATTCGCTTGAGACTGAGCGAACTATAAGTAGAGACAAACCATACATAATCATAAACGTTTAGTTCTTAATTTTAAAAATGTTTTTATTACAGACTTGTAGTGAGAAAATCAGTCTTGTTCAACTTGAGTAAATGAATCAGTATTTCTGATTTCAGATTGGCAAAGTGTCAATGAGTTGCTTTAAATGCGCATCATTCTGTTCATCAATTTCCTTAAGAATAAAATAAAACAATTTAAATCACCTTGTTCAACTATTTAGAAAACGAATTAAAAAAATGGTGGAAAGTCAGGTTAAAAAATAAAACCGATTCATTCATACCTTTAGCTCAACTGAGGTTAGTAAAATCACCGAAGTGATTACGACGGGAAACAGTAAAGTAAGATGCATGACCAAAACTGATACAATCCTAAAATATTCAAAAATCAAAAGAGACAGAGAGATCGCGGACCTTTCGGAAAAGTGAATGGCAACCAATTTACAACTTTGGCAAATACTCGCTATCGTTTACTTCACCACGATCCTATAGTGCATATCGTGTAAAGTAGGCAGATACTATGAGGTAATGCGATTATCGATCTTTGTTGAGCGAAGACGTCGTTGTCAAGAACAATTTGTAACGCTAAATTCAATAGACCCTTTCCCCATGCAAAATTCAGTATGTATCGATATAAAGGTTTGGTCACCCAGAGGCAGATCATACCCAGAGACAGGTCAAAACCTACAGGAATATGTCGCGCAAAATCACAGAATATTTTGAGACATAGCTGGAGCACAGCTATGATTGATTACCCCTACCGTTAATGACAAACACTGGGGGACTATTGTAATTATCATGTATTATAACTTGCATAATAAAACTGCAATAAAATTTCAAGATATATCTCTGACTGACAAACATGTGAAGGGCAATGAAAATGAATTGTCTCGCACATTATTTTAGCATTTCACACAGCGAAACCGAAACAATTCGTCTTTTGTACTGATCGCCGATATGCATATGATTATCTCTGTCTCTGGGTGAACCACCTTCATCCCCCAACCTCCTCAATCCTACATTACCGAAAAGGAAATAATTTTGACTTACCTTATACCTATCAGTCATATACTTACTTCGATACAGTTAATGCAATACCCACATAAACCTAGGCAACCTAGTCATGTATAAAAGGGGATTTCCACTACACCCGAAATTTACCTACTGAGACCATGATGCTTTGCCAGAATAATAATATAACTGATAAGTGATAACTGATAAATCTAGTAAGTCGTCTATGGTTTCACGACATCGTCTGGCAATTATCAGTGATAATTGCCAGACGATGTCGTGAAACCATAGACGACGTACTACAGTACTCGGTGTTTTTAGAAACGAACTTTCTCTATAAAGGCTAAAGCCTGATTTAAATGTAATAATACATTAATACTATATTTTTTGAAACGACCAGAAGGCTTTCTGTAATAACAAATTTGATTAGATTGCAAGAACGTTTTGGAGTTTACTCCATCATCAGGTTACATTTGCTTCCTTATTGCAATAGCTGATATTTCCCTGTTTTTTTTTTGTCTTCTCGGCTGAAACATCCCAAACTGAACATTTGATATTCTGATATCGTATGAATAGAATAGCTACAGTCTTAATAGTGTTACGAAACCGCAAACAATATGTCAAAATTCTCTATAATAATATCACATTGCTTTGTTTCACTGAAAAATAAAAGAAAATTTTAGCAAAAAAAGAGGGGCCCATAGCCCTCTCGATTGTTATACTACGACAGTAATGACACCCATATATTATTCTGGGCAGACATAGATGGAGGATCATGCCACGTGTGACACACGATATCGAATTTACATGCATACGTAACCACGAGGGTATATATTGTTTGTTGTCTTCCGTATGTAGACCATAGTTCAACACAATTTATTTGATTGACAATATTGGCACCGAACAGATTGTGCAACATTGTGCAGCGTAGTTTCTCGTATTGCTCAGATACTCAGATTTTTCTCGTCTATCACTGCACGTGAGTGAAATATGTCAGCTAAGCCTATTTACGAGGAAGACGCGAAAGGATTGTTGTCAAAGTATCTACAGAATACTGAATTCGTGAAATGTCAGAACGCTGTGGTGACTGTAAGCGTGCAATGGGATGATGTGATCAGTAAAAACGAGTGGCTAAGGACTCAGGTTTGTTTGAAAGCACTCATTAATACCGCCTTGTGTGTTCAAAATACTTCATAATATTTTACAGATGAATTAACTGCTTAAAAATTAGGAATGTACCGATGTACGTGTCAGACAGTGCCACGGTGCCACCTTGTCACTTTGACATTGCACTGGTCTGGCTGGATAAGGCTGCCCTTAGCTTTTTGCATTGCATTATACCGTATTATACTCAGAGAGTGAGACCCAGTCACAAAGTAGTGAATACTCCACCACCTCCACACCCTTGCCTCTTGCTGTATGTCCCACACCCCTTCTAAGGCTCCCAAGTCTTTCCAGATCAAATTAGATACCTACCTAGGGTTGTACCTGGTGCTGCATGAAACTATTTTTGCAAGGTCAATGACTTAAATTTAACAATTGCATGTCCCACCTTGCAAAAATCCTCTAACTAACACTTATTTTGTCAGAATGCCCAAGGATTTGTGGCAGTTAACAAACAGCTTATTTGAACTCCACTGCTAATGTGATGATTTGATTTATTAAATTCATCAATGTGATGTGCTTAGAAACTGGTTGTAAAGCCTGATCAGTTGATAAAAAGACGAGGAAAGCTTGGATTGGTTAAGGTTAAAGCTGATTTGCCAGAAGTACAAGATTGGATTAAAGAGCGTTTAAACCAAGAAATTCAGGTATTTAATTCAATTGACAAGATTTATAAGGCCCTGGAAAAGATAAGCCTTCAACTTACAAGGATATAGTGGCCAAGGGTGCAGCTAGGATGATAATTGATTATTCATACATTCAGTTCTGCCTGATGGATTTCTATCGTAAACTATTGAACTTACAAAAGAAACCCATCAGGCATTAACTCAGTATATAAATAAACACCCCTCCCCCCTAATTATTGTTCTAGCCACGCCACTGATAGTAACTGTACAACATGTATATCCCCTTTAAATAAAATTATTTGTTTTATACATTAATTCTATTGTATTATATTGTATTGTCAAAGATGAACAAAAACACGTATTTTTATGATATTTTACTCTATAATATAGATTGGGCAGACTAAAGGGAATTTAAAAAGATTCATTATTGAACCCTTTGTGGAACACAAACAAGTAAGGGTATAGTATAGTGTATATATTATTTCATGCAATCACCTCAGTCAAATCAAGTGTTTTGATTGATCTCCATTTATTATATAGGAAGACGAATATTATGTTTGTATATATGCACAACGAGACTGTGATACAATTTTGTTTCACCATGAAGGTGGTGTTGATATTGGTGATGTTGATAGCAAGGTGAGTACTATGGGAGCATAGAAAGTTGAAAATGTTAAAAAAATTATTTGTATTATTTGATATATTGTATTTATCACAGTTTATATTTTTACATTAACAAGGCAAAAAGGTTGGATATTGCAGTTGGTGAGACTGTTGATGTAAACAAGATTGAAAATGAGTTATTGGCAGAAGTCTCAGGGGAGAAGAAGAGGTTTATTATGCTTTTCAGTTCTCATTGTATTGAAATTGTATATATTATACAGGGTGTATAAAAAAAAACGCAACCACTTAATACTCATGAATATCCTCTTTGTTCTACAACACAAAAGACGTTTGGCCCCTGGAATGCGAGAAAGCTTGTAATCATATTCTAGCGGCACAATCATCAGTAAACAAAGTCGGGTGCGTAAACCAACAAGCTGAAATGAAAGTATTTAACGAGTAAAATTTTATTTACAATTTATTTTACAAGGTCGACAGTTAGCATTCAAGTTATCATGCACGACAATAAAAGCTCGTTGTTCGGTTGTTAGCTGCACCATTATTAGTGTGGCTGATTAATTTGACCATTAGCAGTTGAACTGTACGATTAGAAGCCATTTTAAAATCCCAGAGGCATAAAATCTATTGAGCTTATGAACAATATGAATTTTAGAATATTAAGTGGTTGCGTTTTTTTTATACACCCTGTACATCAAACAAGTATATATGGTATAATCAATGCATCAATCCTTAAAATAACGTGTGCTACTGGTTACAATAAACTGCAACTGAATCCTGCCGTCTTTTTTTATACATTTCCTATCCGCGTTTTTCAGCTCTGTGGCACAAGATGTGAAAATTAAAACCATTTTAAGGAATTTCTGCTATAATTTTAATCAACACTTTAGTACAACAGTTGAAATTTTCCGTTAACCAGGCTACTGGTGAACTTCATATCGTCTCTTTTTGCGACCTTTACTGATTTGTACTTCACGTATCTGGAAATAAATCCGCTTGGTATGTTTTGTATGATTACTTGCATTAACTTACTATCAGGGCCCGTGAAGCATATATTAGAAAGAGGAGTGTGGGTGTCTGTGTTATATGAAAAAAAATCCTGCCCTCCTGGCAAAATTCTGCCTAGTGGGAAAAGAGCTTCTTTAGAGAGATCAATGTTACATTACATCTAACTAGACACTCCGTTTTATTAACTATGTTTTTTATCATTTTCGTAATGTTCAGTTATTGTTGGCAATGCCATCCATATTCTGGATGTTGCTGCAAAACTTGACCAAACTGCAGACTTCATTTGTAAGCCAAAGTGGGGAGAAATAACATTCCCTCCTCCGTTTGGACGAGAAGCTTATCCAGAGGTGAATATTGGTCATTATTTTTAGAATCCTGCTTTTAATTTTTAGAGTTATGTCCTTACAATCATGCATGCAGGAAAAATATCATTGTGTGAGCTCGATCGTGATTTTTTAATTTGTATTAGGAAGCGTTTATTGCCAACCTTGATGCTAAAAGCGGTGCATCTCTCAAACTAACAGTTTTGAACAAAGCAGGAAGAATTTGGACAATGGTCGCCGGTGGTGGAGCTTCAGTTATTTACAGGTAAAACACCTTAGCAAATGACAATAATGCGAAATATTTGGTAAAAACAATGTTATAATCACAACTTACTCACCTATATCACAACTTTTACTTTAATCACCCTCTTTATATTATAATTTAATGTAATTTTATTTCCAATCGTCTTGTTGTTATTAGTGATACAATATGTGAGCTTGGTGGAGCATCAGAGCTTGCAAATTATGGTGAATATTCTGGCGCTCCAACGGAAAGTCAAACTTACCAATATGCAATGACTATATTAAAGTTGTTAGCTGACGGAGAGCCGAGACCAGATGGTAAGTCTTTACTGACAAGATTCAACAATCGAGATCCATAGTCTTGCATTGATCGTTTAAATTCCAGGATGATCACTTGTCTGACGCAACGGTATACACTTGAACTGTTGCAGCCTGTTACCAGAACAAAAAATTCACGATAATTCATTAATTCGTCGCACAGGTAAAATACTCATCATCGGTGGAGGCATTGCAAATTTTACCAACGTATCCGCGACCTTTAAGGTAAACTGCTTTTGTTGGTGTTTTAACTTACAAGTATAGTGCATGGTGAGGAAGATACAGTAGCAAGAATTATACCAGCAGAACTGCATGGGTAACAATGGTTTTTCTAAGAAAAGAAGTACCAGAGGGGACATTTCTTCTTTCTGTGAAAAAACACACGGTAATGCTGCATGTGATGAAAAATATTTTCTCTTCCAGGGTATTGTGAGAGCTCTTCAAGAATACCAACGTCAATTGATCGAGCATAAAGTGACTGTATTCGTTCGTCGTGGTGGTCCAAACTATCAAGAAGGTTTACGAGTCATGCGAGAAGTCGGTACGTAGTGTTATTCTTTGGACTCATCATTCTTATTTGACTAACTTGCAAAATGGAGAACATTGACTTCGACCGCCCTCAAAAACCTTAGCGATGGAGTAGTTATTGTTGCATGTACAGTACATTTTGTCTGAGTGAGGGTTTCTTTTTAACTAATTTTTGTATCAAATTTTGAAGGTGCGACACTTGGTGTTCCTGTGCATGTATTTGGTACAGAGACTCACATGACTGCAGTGGTTGGTATGGCTTTGGGTAAACGTGAAATTCCCAAACAACTTGTGCTAGACTCGAACACCGCAGCTGATATGTTTTTTAAATCTGCTGATAAGGTATGTCGTGAATGTCCCCTATATTGAAAATTTTGTCGTTTACGGTATGTTTATTTGCTAAGCCATACAATTTAGTACAGTACCTAGCCTATTTCTCTTACATTATACATATATAAAAAGGATTGGAGTCAATGGAGTGTACAGTGGATTGTGGGACAGGAAGCAATTGCTGAGAACTTGTCATTAGAAATATTCGTGCAGAACGGTACCATTTTCTATTTTAGGGCCCAGTCCTCGCTCAAACAAAACGCATAATCTCCGCATCAGATTTAAAAAATATGAAGTCGGCGAAATCAGTTCAGGGTCCTAATGTCATGGAAACTGAACCTTTGTTTCATAATATGACTCGAGCAATTATATGGGGAATGCAGTCAAGAGCTGTTCAGGTACTTTATCACACAGAACAAATGCACAATAAACTTTAATCCAGGAAAATCGTTGTTTTACCGAAAAATCATGTTTCATTTACACAATACTGACCTCTAGTTATCTTGCAACCTCTAATGGACTTGCAAGCATTTGTTGCAAGAAGCAATGTGCTTTGTTTTTCCCTTTCAGTTTGCGTTATCTCTGAAAATGCATCTGTATTTTAGGGTATGCTTGATTTTGACTACGTCTGTGAACGTAACCTACCTTCTGTTGCGGCCATAGTATACCCATTTAGGTAAATATACAATATAATATATGATTAGGTCAGACAAGTTGTTTGCATAGGTTTTTTAACAGCAGATATTTGGATTGCATGGTATATAAAGCTAAACAACATGACTTTTTCACTTTCGATAGTGGCAACCACAGAATCAAGTTTTACTACGGTCATAAAGAAATCATGATTCCTGGTAAGAAACCTCTGTATTTGATATTGCAAGCCCCTTGGCTAATTTCTGTAGCTGTTTATCGCATATCATAACGGAATATAGCAATAAATGTATTCAATGTACGCATTGTGGTGATCTTTTAATTCGAGCCTCGCGCATGTGCATCGAAACACCGGTATTGTACTAGAAATATACTGATGGAGAACATATTCAAATATTGGTATACATTGTCGATTTGTAGTGTATAAAGATATGAAAGAAGCCATGCAGAAGCATCCTGAAGTTGATGTGATGGTGAATTTTGCGTCGCTTCGATCTGCCTACGATTCCACCATTGAAGCTTTAAACTTCGATCAGGTCAGTTACAGTATTACCACTATTATTTCTATATATGTAAACAATTTCCTTATGTACCTTTATTCTTAACAAAAACAGCAGCATGGTGCAACCAGGTAAACAAGCAATGCCAGTGTATAACAATCACAAGGTGGTTTTATTAAATCAGACTCTGTCTATAGCTTTCCAATTAATTATTACTTTCCATAAAAGCCCTTTTGACAAGTGTTCAATGAATTCGACATGCCAAGCGATTTAAGATTTGCTCCTAAGGAATATTTCGAATTTTTCGGTCATGTTTTTCCACTGTGGTCTCATTCCTGTCTTTTGACTCTCACTTTTTTCCCCTTATTCCTCTTTAAACTGCCAGTTTTCTGCTAAAAATCTACACTCTCCCTCTTACCAGAGAATTAAAAACAGCCAGTGTCACGGTAAAAACAACCATCCTGTCATTTTATCCGATTATTTTCCATTTTTAGATAAGGTCTATTGCCATCATCGCGGAAGGAATTCCAGAAGCGATGACGAGAAAACTAAATAAGCATGCTAAAGAAAAAGATGTGACCATAATTGGACCTGCAACGGTAGGAGTTACTACAAACTTTGTTAACGTCAATTATCGTATTGCCTTACTAACGATGCTGTATATTTCATGTCTTTACTACAATCATGATATTTATTTTTACTTGTCAGTTGTTATGGAATTATATTATTGGGTATTACTGATCCTCTCCCTGCATTTTTGCTGAAGGTTTATAAACAGTGTAATAGCTCATGAATTTCTGTTTCAACAAGGTCGGCGGAATCAAACCAGGTTGTTTCAGGATTGGTAATACCGGTGGTATGCTGGATAATATCCTCGCGTCAAGATTATATAGACCTGGAAGGTAAAACTTTAATATATTCGCTTTCATCTACAGACTACAGTCAAATCGATTTTGCTCAGTTACAATTCTTCCTTTTATATAATCTGTTTCCATAATGTGAGCTCAATATACAATTGATTAAACGGAATGTTTACAGCGTTGCATACGTTTCGCGATCTGGTGGCATGTCAAACGAACTGAACAATATAATATCCAGGACAACGGATGGTGTGTTTGAAGGGGTGGCTATTGGTGGCGATAGGTAATTTAAAAAACATTAGTCTTAAGTTGTCCAGTTTGGGCAATTTATCAATACAGTGTTGGTAAAAGAGACGGTCAGTTTATAAGAATCGAGTTCGCCTAGAGTGAATACATTTACTCCTGAGGGTAGGCTATAACCTTCTTACACTTTCCCATTTCGCCGTTCATACCACTTATATATTTGTTAATTTAAAATTTTTACTGATGTTAAGGTATCCTGGCACAACGTTTATTGATCATGTTTTACGTTTTAACGATCATCAAGACGTGAAAATGCTTGTTTTGTTGGGAGAGGTATGTGGAAGTTGATATCTTTCTGCTCGTTCATGAGTGCATTAGCTGTGCCCTAGCATATGAGTTTTTGTCTATCTTCGGCAACACAGTTTTGTTATAAACTAATTTTTGGAATCTTCGTAATTGAACCAAGTTACATTGAACCTCCTACAGGTTGGCGGAACAGAGGAATATTTAATATGCGATGCCATTACGTCAGGTCGTATTACCAAGCCATTGGTAGCCTGGTGCATTGGAACTTGTGGTACCATGTTCACCTCAGAGGTAACCCTTCGGGTATCAAAGATACTCGACCAGTGTGAACTCCTGTTTCCATGCTCCTCGTTAATTTAGGGTGAATCAGAAGTTTCTTTCTTTTTCACACATTAAAGAATCTACTCTATGCTGTTTGTTAATATATAAATCGATATTTCATAGGTTCAGTTTGGCCATGCGGGATCAAGTGCTCATTCGGACAAAGAAACGGCCGTTGCTAAGAATAAGGTACTGCGTGTCAAAATATAGAATATCGTGATTACCTTTGACAGTGCATGAACCTTCAACTTCATATACGAATAAATTCTCTTACTTTTTAAGTAAAAAAATGGTTTGTAATATAATTAAAAAATGGATTTTCATAACCTTTACAGGCTTTGAAGGCAGTTGGTGCTCATGTACCAAGTAGTTTTGACAGTCTATCTGATATCATAAGGTATATTACATACATGCACAATAAACAGATTTGCACTGGCTATTTAGTGGAAAGAATCTCTAATACACTTGAAACATCCATGATTAGTGTTATTAAAAAGTATGAGTTTCATGTAGGGTGAAGTGGCTGTCATCAATGGATTAGTAAGCCCTTCTTGACATGAAGACCTGATAAAAAAACTTGTATTCTTGTGCGAGCAGGCGCTTATATTTAGACACGCTTTGCGAAACCCCAGCCTGAGAAGTAAATGTTTATGCTTACTGCGGAAGTATAGTATTTCTCTGCTGCCAGGCTATCCGAACTAGTATAATATCCAACAATTATACCAACGAGGCGAAACCGAATGGGCTAGCTATCAACCATATATGTACGACGAGAGCAAATGTTATAATTAATATTTTCACATGAATTTCAGATTCATTGGAACTTATTACTGTATACAGCTCCTTTACTTTTAATATGAACCTTGCTTTTTATAGGGAGGTATATGATGACCTTGTTAAAAATGGACGGCTCGTTCCAAAACCCGACAAAACCCCGCCAACGGTTCCAATGGATTACAGCTGGGCTCAGGTGCGTGGAGACAATATTTTTTAGATTTCAGACTGCGCAAATGCCACCAAAGAGTGCTGCGCGCTTACTTCTAAATTCATTTTCAGGAGTTGGGATTAATTCGTAAACCATCATCTTTCATGTCAAGTATTTGCGATGAACGGGGAGCAGAATTACTCTACGCCGGTGTTCCCATTACAAAAATATTCGAGGTTGGTCTGCTGTATATTTTGAATTACCATGCAATACCATAAAGTGACACAGTCGTCGTAATAGGAATTGTACCAATCTCGTACCCAGAGCCCGATATCCTTGGAGGCTCTGGGTACGAGATGGCATGCAATTGCACGTCTTTTCGATATTCTTCTTGATTTGCGCATGCGCTAGTGCAACCTTTAATATACGTCATCTTTATGTTCTTTCACTTGTAGGAGGATCTGGGAGTTGGCGGTGTGCTCGGATTATTATGGTTTCAAAGAAGGTTTGTTGAGTCTATCTAAATTGATTGAATACATATATGTAATTATGGTGAAATTATATGGGGGGTGAATGATGTCTAATACATACTATCGAACTTTAGAAAATCACAATAAATACAATTCAATTAATTTTGTATTTTTAACCTTTCCTGGGCCATTGTTAAGAGTTGATTAATGAACTTTCTAATCATGCCTGAGTCATTTGCAACATTTGCTTCTTATATAGACTTCCAAAGTTCGCGTGTAAATTTTTAGAGATGTGTTTGATGATCACCGCTGACCATGGCCCAGGTATATTGAATGAATATTTTTTGTTTATTATCATTTGTTTGTGATTCTTCCACTTATGCATGGCTAAGAGAAATGCCATTAATTCTATTCTATTAAATTATAGATCTGTTAATTTTGAAGGATTGAATATTATTAGATGACCCCATGCATGCAAACCCTAGTTTTCCCTCACATCTCCCATAAATCTTTTTATCATTTTAGCTGTATCAGGAGCACACAATACCATCGTTACTGCAAGAGCTGGTAAAGATTTGATGTCCTCACTTGCTTCGGGTTTGCTAACAATTGTAAGTGTTCTAGTGATGAAATATGTATCACAGAACTTCATAAAAAGCCTGAGTTATATATATGACATGGTGTGCATACCAAACAGGCGCATGGACAGCCCGCATGGCAGGCAATGGCGAAAACGGGTATTGAGGGTATGCACAGTGCTAATTTATCAAATGAATTTAGGGTGACCGTTTTGGTGGTGCGTTAGACGCATCAGCCAAACAGTTTTCCGAAGGATGTGACAGTGGAATAACTCCAATGGAATTCGTAAATAACAATAAGAAATGTGGAAAACTTATCATGGGCATTGGTCATCGTGTAAAATCGGTATGGATTAACTTTCATTAAAGTGGTGTACCATCGACGTATGAAAGGCTACCACTAACTTGACGCGACAGGGCCTTCCATTTTCACATACGTTATGTATATGTATATCTTTAACTAATAATACTAATAGATTTGTGACTTTGTAGATCAACAATCCCGACAAACGTGTTGTAATAATCAAGGAATTCGCTTTGGAACATTTTCCATCAAATGATGTTCTAAACTTTGCTCTGAATGTAGAGAAGGTTACGACAGCTAAGGTACAAAAAATATACAAATCCATAATCCATGGTCAATTTTTAGGGATTCTTTTATTTTCAAGGTATAGGGACCACTCATAGCTACAGTAACAGTAACAGCAACGCTTGTTGACTATAGTATAACATCTGATCCGAAACATAAAGAAATATTCACTTATTTACAGAAACCGAATCTTATTTTGAACGTCGATGGCTGTATTGCAGTTTGCCTGGTTGATCTTTTGCGACATTGTGGCTCCTTTACAAGGTGAAATATCAAAAACATCTACTCCAGAGGCATCTAAAGTTGTCAAATACGAACATTTCTTACGATCTGCTAACGTTTTCTTAGCATTTCGAACAATCTTTACAAATTAGCATCCCTCAAAATTATAATTGCATTCATGCATTGGAAGTTGCATGGGAAACGTTATGATCGTTCTCATGTTTTCGCGCTTGATTGTGGCTATGTAAGAGGACTTATATGAGCCTGGTTTTGACTTGGGTAGCATGCACGGTAGCCAGACGGTTTTAAGGGTTAGGTTCCATGCCGGGGCAAAGTAGAAACGCGTATAATGTTCAGGCAAGAGCGGAAGAAAAATTATAGGGGGTTAAAAGGTGCGAGTAGAAAGGTCACTCCAGTCTCCAGGCGAATGATTTGGATGAATTTGGGTGACCACTGGGCACTGGCTGTGTCGTCCACATTAACATATCGCTTTTTATGATATATAGAGAAGAAGCTGATGAATATGTGTCCATTGGAGCACTAAATGGCTTGTTTGTGTTAGGACGGTCTATGGGATTTATTGGTAAGAGACGGTCAGGCAATTTTAAAGCTTTTTTCATTAACTTGGATGAAATAATTCCTTTCTAAGCAATGCTGAAGGTTCAGATGTTTTAGTGTGGTTTCGAGTCTTGCCTAAATGCTGCTAATAGCTTTAGCTAATGAGGGAACGTCCTGATTTCATGCAGGGTGCTTAGCCAATCATGCTGCTAAAATTTGTCGCTCCAGACATACAATGTAATTTCATATTTTTGTGTTGTAGGTCATTATTTAGATCAGAAACGATTGGGACAAGGTTTGTATCGACATCCATGGGATGATATCACCTATCTTCACCCTGATCATTTGCAGCATCAAGCTGGATTTGAATGAACACGTTGTGATGTAGACTGTGGGTGCATTGAATATAGATATTATAATAATAACTTTTACACCCGTTTTCATGAGTTGAAATATGAAATATCAGAGACAAACCGTGATGAACCGTGTTAAGTTTAGAATATATTGAATCGAAATTAAAGTCCAAATGCTGTTTAAAAGTTCAGTTTGAAAGTTTTAGCCGAAAACAACGCCAGCTGTCTGCTATAAGCCCGCCTACGCCAAAACTTGTAGTCTTTAATTTTAAAACGGGCGTAAAATGTATGAATATAGAGTTCTCTTTAGCTATTAAACCTGGTTGCACCTTTTTACTTTATGGTATTAGTTACTTGGCTAAAATTCGATTGGGTAACACTGATAGCGAATTGAATTTTACATGGAAATAAGATGCTTTGGTACTGATTTGGAATATTTTGAAGAATGGTAAAAAGATATTTTAGTATATCCAACGATTCCAACCTCATACTATTTCAAAGGCTATAATCACGCAGGTATTTGCTCTAGTCGTCTTTTTACCTGGCACGGTATATTAGCTAACATAAGTACTGTATACGTAGCAAAAACAAAATGGCCGACCGCTTTGCTCAAGCTGATGAGAAGTGAATCTTAAAAACAACTAAATTGGAGTTTGCAGTTCCCAGACTGAATACAGACCAAGTCAACAATTAAGATTTTAATTTGCAGAGGAATGTAAAATGGAGTATATTGGGCAGAGCGAATACTCTGGGAACGAGGTCGATAGGAGGCGTTTAGGCTATATATGGCACTACATGTAGGTACTTTAAAGTATTTCCTTTCAAGTGTATGCAGTGTATACTCAAACAATCGGATTTCGAAGAAGTCGAATATCACACTATTTTCCGTGTTATTTGTCTCATGCTGATATTGCAATTAGTATTATGACCTTTGTAAATTTTCATGCAAATTCGTTAGCGTATAGGTTCATTAAAATTTCTTTCGAAACACTTTCATCCATGAATCATGCGGAGCGCAACCTTTGCGGAGCGGTGTGTGTGATGTCTATAGCCACTGTTATTTTAAATATTGATGTCATCGAAATGACTTATTGATAAGTTTATGGCGTACCAAGATAATTGCCTAATTAGTATGAGTAAACATTTTACGAGGACAAAACTCGCGATTAACAAATAAATTAAAGTTCATGTAAGTCAAGGCAAGAGTAGCCATCGAAATATCAAATATGTAAAAATATGTACATATAGCGAACAAGTGCATGTGCGTCGTGCATGGTTGTGAAAGTATATAGAACCAACATAACCGACATTGATATTCCATAAAGAATGAAGGAGGTTTACCCAATATATGGTAGTGAGAAATGTTTGCGCGGGTTGAACCGTGCAATAATATAATATTGCTTGTTGCTTCCTGTCAAGGTTGTCCAATACAGGCAAGATATTTTATGTATTTTTCAGCTCTTTTGAACAATGGCCGTGGAACCGTGGGGCACCGTCATCCTGCTTTGAAAACACTAAGATTTTCCTCTTTTTCAAACAACCCTACCCTTCTTTCATTCTTCAAAATGGCTTCTTCATCACAATTTATTGTTTGCCATTAATTACATCCGTAAACTAAATAAAAATTACTTCGCTTCCTCAAATATATGCAGGGGATATGCATTGTCGTCTCCCAAATTCTAACGGGTTCCGCAGACCTATTTGGGATCAGCAAATATTTTCGTAAAGGCTGAGTAAAAAGCTCACTGCATATCTATTAAAACTATATATGACTTATAGGAGAAAGTTCGCTCTGCCCAAAGTATATATATTCGGTTTTCATGACAGTATTTTGACTCCAAGCTTTTGAGATACAGAATTAGAAATCTGTTGTAGCCCTGAATTCCCTTGCATTTCTATGTCGTAGTTAATGATTTGTTTGAAAGGAATATTTTCTACGTTTGTGACTCTTGGAGCCTTGCCATTGTTGTTCTCATAATTTCAGTGATTGAAGATATGTTATACGGAACCAGTGAGCTCTCACGGAACGGTTTTTGTTTGAAGACAAAGACCTTTGGTCGCCCTCTGAAGCACAAAAAAGCCATATACGATTAGCATCAAAATGAAAATATATAGAGACTTTGTATATGGGCTCTCAAACACTTGATGACTTGAATGATGAATCTGAACTTAATAGAATGATAAATACATATTTGTGAAATGTTTTCAGTGAAAGGGGAAATTTCAGTTTTGACCGACGAAACAAACTATTACTTAATTAGCCTTAACAATGCGTATGCGAACAGTTAGACAAGAGCACAGAATGACTCGACATAAAGTTACAGACTACAAAGGAGAAAGTTAGCCCAACTCCCTGTATCATTTATACTGGTATCATACTTACTATTTTAATGCAGAAAAAATCCACGATGGCTAATGAATTGATTTACTTTTTTTCAACTTTCAACAAAGCTTTTAAACCTTTGAGTCACGTCCGTCAACTGAAATGTTGTTTTAAGGCTGAAGCGGAAATGAGTGAACAAATGAAAATAAATATACTCAGGCCAATGATGAAAAAGCGCAACCTCAGAATTTCCAAAAATTTCTGCGCTTTCTCTTTGTCTTTTTCACCAGTTGTGCATGTTTATCTCTGAAGATGAGTTGAAGTGTAACACGGCTACGGGCTACCTTTAATGTATATGAGGCAACTAATGTAGTTATAGCAAAAGCCTGCCGAGTGTGGAACGTTTTTACCTGCCTACACAAAGTTATTTCACGCGAGTCTTCCAACAGTAACAGTTCAGTAATTAGTCATGTCATCCTGGCGCGTATAAAAATGAGGTCAACGTCTCAAACGAGCCCTCACTAAAATCACACGTTTGATGTGACGCTTTATAGAGTGATATATTTGATTTTTAATAGGTATTATTGTAATTATCCATGTCGTACATGGTTACCCTGGTTGCCAGTGTAAAGTCGGGAAAAACAAAACATACTTTTCTTATGAAAATGTCCGGTAAAATGACGCTTTGTTTTCTGCCGGAAGTTTGTATTGCGCTTGCGCACTTCTATATTTACATTTAACCACGATCAGAGTTGCGATTTATTTCCATGATCATCAAACTAACAATCGTATTTATCAAGTTGTTGAGATCTCGCATAATTTCTGCTCTCCTGATCACAGAGCGTTACAAAGATAAAGCTAATTGAATGGCTTGGTATTAATACTCTGCCTGACAACCATGTGTGAGGACGTCAAAATACGCGTATACATAGACAGAGTTTTTGAATCTTTACTAAGTGTCGAACACGCTGTGTTTTATAAATTCTAGCGAAATGGACAACGGTGGCTTATCGACAATATTACTGGATAAACATCATTTAACAGTTGGCGAGACTGTTACGCTATTCTGTCATGGTCTTTCTACAAGTGCTACGGACTGGATTGGATTGTTTCACACAGGTAACTTCAGATCTGTTTTATTCCAGTCAATGTAGTGTCATAGAGTATAAAGTATTTGAATTTGTTCGCAAATACCGCATAATCTCACATTACTGTTGATAAAGGCGCTCCAGATGTGGTATATTTTTTCCTAATCAGTGGCGATCATTAACTTCAAGAGACGCTCTTCACTTTCTGTAAAACAAAGCTAAAAGAAAGTGAGATCCGTCTTATTCTGTCCACCGATAGAGTTTTTATTCCAGACAGTATTGTTAAAGACTAATGATAACAAAATATATTCAAGAACTGTCAGCACTTTAAACCAAGCTGTCTCAATACCTAGGAGACGGATGTGCTTAGCGAAGTTAATGAGAGTTCAATATGCATTTGCAAAGTATTGTCCATGTGATTGTCTCATTTATTTTACAACATTTGCTGCAGTTATTCCAAATGATCGCTATATTTATAAATGCTGTGGTAAATTGTTTAGACCAAGCCCAAGGACCCTTGAAATATATTTCTACATAAGTATACAAAGTTCATTTATCTCAATAATAATTTTTAGGTATATGGTTTTCTCCATTTTTACAAGCATTTTCCAACAAATTCATTGAATTTTACATCTAATGTCTCAGTCCCCTGTTTGCAATGTCAGAGCTCATGATTTTGATATTGGTCTTATTCCATAATTGTATCTACTCTAATAAAGTGTAATCTTATCACATCCTATTTATTGGGATCATTGGGTGACAATGTGCTTAAGTGGGCCAGGTTTCCCTCTGTCAAACATCAGGTAATTTTACTACTTGTTGCGGGATGGTTCAACTTCCAGTGGTTCTCACTCATGACTTCATAAGTCTTCACTTTGCATGTTAATTATGCTGTAACTTTTCCATAACTGTCCATTAAGTAATACCACCAGAAGATGCTTGAAAAGTAATTGGATACATATAAGTAATACAAAGTCCTTACAATAATTTTCCAAGCCCACTATTTATATACATATATATATTTACTGGAAGTGAAATGCAAAGCAACTATGTAAAATAAATGGCATAAAGATAGTTATATAACATACATTATTAAATAGACTTGAAATGTAATAATTTATGATTGATAAGAGATAATCTATCTTTGAAAGCTAGATTTGTCTGCATATGTAAGTTAAATCCTTGTTGTGGCCCTTGTCCACAAAGTACAATAGTGTAATACAATATAATTAGTACAAAAACACTTTTGAAATGCATAGTATTGTGATATGGATGCTTCTAAAGATGGCAATTTTTTCATGATTTCACTTGGTTTTGTATCTTGTACATAATTATGCATGTCATTGACATGAGCTATTATCAATAGTGGTATGAGATACTGTCATAACATTGTTGCAATATATATTGGGGAAATTGGAAGAGAAAGAATCAGTCATCCATGCTCTTAAATTCATTAAAGGCCTACAATAGTTTATTGTAAAGTTGTATGTTTCAAAAAATCTCATTAATATAACCAGGGTTTGTGTATGCAAAACATGAATCTAATTGAATGCCCCTGAATATAAAATAAATAATTAGATCTCAATGTCAATTCATAGATAGAATTTCAATAGGATTTTAGTGAGATGTGACCCTTTAATTCCTTGAAAATCTTGTTATGTGCAAAGCTGTGAAACATATTTACACATTGTCATAAAATATAATACCGGTAGTGTCTATGAAATAAAAACTAAAACAAAAGTAACTAATATTTCCGATATTGTATAGAAAACCATCGCAACAGAATACTGCTTGCTAAACTTGCAAGAACTTTATAAATAGATCAGATCACCAAAATGTTCAAAATGAGTGCCTCCTGTTTGAAATTCCTTTGGCAGGCATGTTGAGAACTTTTTAGTCCTTAATATACAGGAAATATCTTAATCTCTTCAAGGTGATGTTGACTCCATTTCAAATTGCTTGGATTATAAGCAAGGAGGGAATACACTGGGCAAAAGAGGTTTGAAGTGGCTGATTGCTAACACAATCAATTTTGGAGAAGGTACAGATAAATAACAAATAATCACAAATCAATGTATAATTTGTATTTTTTTGTGATTTATATTTCTACACATACAGTAATTTTACATCAGTAATATTGCCCTATGGCCACAGGCCATGCAGACATAATTTTTTTTATATTTACTTATCACTGGTTTGATAATATCAATAAACAAAAATTCTATAGGCATGTGAACAGTTTTCTTCAACATTTTCAGTCAGTTATGTGAAATTGTAACTGTGAATATGTAGCAGTTTATTCAATAAGTACTGTATAAGACATGAATATACAGAAAAATTGGGTGCTATATATGTTACCTGACATACAGACATTTAATAAACTCAATTTTGGAACATAAATAAAATATAAAAACATTATTAAATATTAACTAGGTTGATGCCACATTGTTTACTGACATAATGACTCCTCTAATTAAAATAAATACTGGTTAAAAATTACTCACTGTATTGTAATTACTAAATTATTCTCAAATGCCTAGTTGTAAATAATAACTTATAAGCCATTTTCATTTTTGCTTTAACATAATAGGGATTAATTTTGGCTAGAGACCACAATATTGGATGTATTCATTCATTCTTTCTGAGCTTAGCTTGATTTTTTTTAGTCGGCTTCAAGAATATCTATGCCATAAGGCATAGAGATGATGCCTTTTAAGCAATTAGGATTTTGCATTTTCCGTATCCTTTTATGTATTGCAATCATGACTTATGAATAACTGTGCAAATATTTGATGATTTGCCTTTATAGCTGACAACAAATGCTTGTTTAAATATATCAATGGTGCATCTGGAAGAGTTAAAGCAATCAGTCAAGTCATTCATATTATTAACACAGATTTAGAGGTATGTTTGATATATATAGTACATATTGGAAGAAGAATGGTAATCATATGTTCTAATTTAGGAAAGAGAGGGGTTAGTATATTTTGAACAGAGCTTAGTCTTGTTTGGATTTATATTACAGGAAAATATATCACCTTCTGGAACCCTCAACACTCTGTTCTCTGGCCAACTTTTGGAATTTACTATAACAGGTAGGAGTACCATGTGTCTATGGATGATTAGTTTATCATTATTTTAGAGAAACGCATCCCTTAGAATACACGTCTGCACTAGTTTAATCCAAAGAATCAAATTTATTATCAAAAAAGCATCATCATCGCTTATTTATCCCTTTGTTCAGTGTAATAAGGGAGGTTTAATTTTAACTGTATATTTATATACATATATGTCAACAGGTATGGAAGCTCATAACTTAAAACGTACGCTCTTCGGCCGCCCTTGTCCGTATGTTAAAGTGGGTCTCCGACCTGGGAGAATGCAACGTAAAGCTTGGCGCTCACATCATGGTCAGATTGGGAAAACACGTTGTCAGGTTAATACGACCGAACCTTCTTGGAGTGATGAGGTATTGTAGTGTACATCAGTGATTTAACTTCCTAAATAATTATGCGATTATCAAGTGTCATAATTTTACTTGCCGTATAGAAACATACACGTAATATCATACTGCATGTGAGTAATCGGATTGGAGGTGTTTTGGCTTTGTATTTCGATTTTCAATTGTTCGTATATGGGATGGGTTCGTATATTTCAATTTGTATCTAGGACAGAAACCTGTAGTGTACAAAAGACAAAATTCTCTCCTCATATAAAACGTAAAAAGAAGTGAACAAGGCGAACACCTGTGGAATGTAGGCCAGTGTGTGTGTGTAATATGCCTATATGGGAGCCAAATTACCAGCACTGTCGCCCAATTTTATCAAAATAGAGATGATTCTCGAAATCACAAATTTTAAAATCGGGAGACCAAGCTATAGTCAGTTCCAATTTAATCAGGGAGCAGCGTGGCAGCGTCTTCAAACAACTTAGCATCAAATGTGGTATATAAAAACTGCCTAAAATAGACAAGACACTTTCGTCTATTTTCGGCAGTTGTTATACCACATTTGATACCAAGCTATAGTCAATTTGGTTGATGTGCATTGTGATGTCATTTCTTCAGATCTTCGAGTTTAAAGCAAGCATTTGGGACATACTGGAAGTAGAAGTACGCAATAGATCTACTGGAATTAAACCAATCTTCAGTAGGTTTCTTGGCAAACTACATTTTCCATTGAGAGAATTACTCACAAAGGGAAGAAATAAGTACTGTAAAAACCACGATTGTTTATTTTGCTATTTAGCTCTCGAGTCTTGGCCTGAGAATTGAAATAAAAAACGTTGCATGTTAAGTTGTATCATGTAAAAGCACATAAACGAGTTTGGTTGTTTTCTTCGGGTTGAACATCGTTGCATTTACTTTGCCACCGGGTTGAACATTGGAGCATGCATTGACAGAACCATTGTAACATATTGACTGATTTTTTTTTGCTGAATTTGACATTAAAGTGATTTAAAGAGTGAAATAGACTTTATTCTTATTCACACAGAACTCAAACTTTCACTGGGAGGTTGATGAAAAGGGAGCCATCGCGTAAAATTCTAGGCACATTTTCATTGACAATAAAAACGGATCGTGATCTTCCTGGTTCACGGAATTCGAGAAGTAAGTTGAGAAGTTAAGAGACATTAAAGTATTTTTCTGAGATATTTTACAAGGAGGAAATAATGACTTCGCAAAGCTAATAGATTCTTGCGTATGCCTAATGTATATGTGGTAATGATTTAACCTCGTACCGAGATACGAGGTTGGTAACAAATGTATGCAGTGGTTATGTGGTACTTGTGCAGTTAGAGTACAGGAGACGGTTGTATATAAAGGCCGATAGCGCTATGCACCTGTTGTGGGTTATTAGTACACAGTATACAGTATACTAGTAACTTTGGTACAGATAATTTATGTATGTTTTAATAGGGCAAGCTTCCCCAGATAGTCTTGACTCAGGTGATCCAAATGGCGAGCTAGTAAATGGAACTGGTAGCGAACATCCTGACAGCGAGGGCGACAGACGACCTTCTCCCAATCCTTCTACACCCGATGATGATCTTAGTTTACGTGAACGAACATCGACTGTGCCCATTCCCCCTCCCCGAGCAATGGCTCAGGTTTTTATTGACCAGTCCACGGCCGCGCAATCTCAACCTGACTTATTAGGCCTTCCATACACAACACATGAAAATGTACTGCGAAGAAGGAACCTTGATTTGTCTCTTAGCATAACCGGGGAACTCACAAGTGAACTCAACTCCCGGTTATCTATGCCTCCTTTTGTGTTCTCAAGCACATCGCTTCGAAGTTTTGAGAATTTACCATCAACCTCCAGTAGTTTTGCTACAGATATGGCATCGAGACCAGTTGAAAATGATCAAGAAAACACAAGTGAAAATTCTGACGTTGATAATATTTCTTTGAATGAACCAGTCAGTACGAACTTGAACAGTGAACTGGAAGAGTCTCCTAGCAACATGCAAACTTTATCTGATAATTCCTTAAGTATGAATGGCACGGCACATGTTGTCACTGAAGATGAAAGAAACGAAAACGCCACTCCTCTTACGAACTCTGAAATTGAGGGCAACAATGCTGCAGCAGAAAATCCCACAAACACCCTGCCATGTTCAGACCCAATTTTGAATGAAGGAAATAGTGATCGTAGCATTGAAATGCCCGAAGCTGCTGCTAATGACCTAAGCTTGAATAATTGTAATGAGGAAAGTTCGCACCTGAGTGAACAACAGACCAGTGCTGACACTGCTATCAGTGATACTGTTCTTCAAGAAGATGTGCTAGATACCAATGATGGGAATAACGAAGTGAACAGTGAAGTAAATGATACTGAAGAATTCTCGCCTGAAGAAACTGTAGACGCTATTGCAGAGCAAAGTGCAAGTAACGTACCTTTAGCCGAACCAGATTTACCCGTGTCTGCTGATAGCGCACATTCAAGTGAGAATAGTTCAGTTTCGACTGTAGCACAGTCGTCACAACATGAAGTATTAACTGCTGTTTTGCCTCCAGATGAACAAGGCTCTTCGTTTAGAGAACATGTTGGACCTGTTAACGAGGTTGATGAAGTAACTAGTTCTAATGTTTACCCAGGCCAAATGGATGATGGTAACCAGTCTTATTCATTAGCAGTGAACGACTCTAGTACTGAAACTGAAGACTCTAGTGGTACTGGCCTCCTACCTTCACATAGCGAAAGAATGGACGAGACCCAAAACCCTATACGACAAATGAACTCTACTTTCAGAAGCTTTGAAAATGATTCCTTTATGTTTGGGCGAGGGGATTCATTCATGGACCTTGAATCAGAACCGGATATCATGAATGTTTTATCTCTTTCAAATAATACCACTTCTGATGTAATAATGCCTACAAACTCAGCTGATGTCGAGGGAACTTCACCCAGAAGGACTGTTGGTACTTGTAACTTAAGAACGTTGTTTCAGATTCCAGATAGAGAGAATTCCACTCGTACAAGAATACATCAAGATGATGAAGATAGCGTTGGCGTAGGTGTTAACAATATGTCACAAGGTGATAATACGGTTCAGGAAGATCAAGTTAATTTCGTGGAGCGTGAGAATATTGAAAATAGTGATAGCGCTTTAGTGGTAGTTAGTTCGAATACTCATGAAAGTGAAAATGTTTCACGATCATTGCCAAGCAGTAGAACATCAGAGGTTGTAGATTCAACTTTTGCGTTGTTTGGTGTTGATGATAGTGAACTTGATGGCAATTCGGACAACGACCGAAGACGCTTGGAAAACGCAACTACAGATGCTGCTAGCGCAATAGGAAATACAACGGGTGAATCCCTGTCACAAAATACTAGCGCGGAGAATTCTGATGCTTCAACAGCAGCTGACATATCCCAGTCATCAAATGATGAGTTAACATCACCTGCTCCTATCCCTTCGATAACTCATGTACGATATCTCCGCTCAAAACATTTATCTATCCGTTTGCCTTCGAGGACTGCTTCTCCGTTGCCCGTTGTACACGTGGTTCCATCAAATATACCAGTTTCTGCGAATGATAGTAGTGATGATCTCCCAGGTAGTTCTATTGAGGCTGAACCAGTGCTGCCCGCAACTCGTCTTGATCCTCCTGTTCGCGAATCAACGCCCATAGTCAGTAGATCACTCGCTCGTGATGTTTTTGATGCTCCCGATGGTTCGGGGGATGACGTCAATGTCGGTGCATCCACTTCGAATGCGGTTTCTTCCCTTCAGCAGGATATTCTAATGGCACAAGTTTCATCTGCGTCTGGTGTTTCACATTCGGCGCAAAGTCGTAAAAGTTCAAGCAGCTCCCAAAGTGGAAATGCAAGAAATAAGAAAAAGAACAAATCCCGAAGCAGAACAAGTCGAGATTCGTCCACCACCGAGCCAACGGAGGGTGCTGAATCAACTTCAGGACAGGCTCGAGTCGGACGAAGGGCCGGCGAGGAAAGAGCAAACAGAACTTTGACTACAGCAGACGAACCAAACGATGAATCAGCTTCATCTAATCGTGGCGCTTCCATTTACGTTCAGATTTCTGATTTTCCCAGCGATGAAGATGTATTGGACGAGCCCTTACCTCAGCGTAAGTATAGTGAATTCTCATTACTATATGTCAGGTAGCTACGTCCGGTAGTGGTTTGTTTAACGCTGAAAAAATTGTGTTGTGTTGACGACAAGCAAGCCCAGCCTTTTTTGAGACATTTTAGGCATAGCTCTTGTAATATACAGTATCTAGGACTATGCACCGATTTTGTGTTGTTGAGTTTTAATAATCTCTGACAAAATCTGGTTTTTATTTTAGATTGGGAAAGAGCGGTGGACTCGTATAACCGCGTTTACTATATCGACCATGAAAATAGAATCACAACGTGGATAAGACCAAGTGCTGGTATGTATACTTGAAATATACTGCGAACTCACATTGGAAAAGATTTTTTACTTTTTACATTGAAAAGTTTGTTACGCTGCCTATTGGGTCGATAAACGAGAATTTTTTAACGTTATATTTGTGCTATATCCAATTTCATTTCACAATTTCATTTCAGCATCTGCATCGGAAACGTCCTTGAATGAAGTCAATCATCACAGGCAAAACCTTGATAGAAGGTAACTATTTTTAGTGTCTTCCTTCTAATTATAAATATGATCTAAAATCGGTTTATCTGAAAAGATTATTGCACCAGAATGTTTAATTTAGGGTCGCAGGTTTTGTTTTACGGTCGATGGTTGTCTTTAGATCGCTTTTTTAGATACATTACGATGAAACATACATCTCACATTATTTTGGCAATCCTAAAACGTATTTTCATCCATTTAGGTATCAAAGCTTTCGGCGAACGTTGTCAGGTCGACGACGCCGACGTTCTTATGACGAAGCAGCAAATGCCACGATCTCTAATGAGACATCAAGTGCTAACGAGACTTCGACAAGCACCACTCCTACTGTTTCCACGCGCTCTGCCACAAACACTGACAACAGCACGACTTCTTCGTCAGCAGCACGTGGTATATCGTCACGATCTAATGAAGCCACGCCTAACAGACCAACCACTAGTGATAATCGTCAGTTGCTGAATTCGACTTTTGTGAAGTTTCTAACTCGGCCCGATTTTATCTCGTTTCTGAGAAACAGTGGGGTAAGTTTATGTTTAAGAAGAGGAATTTGAAAGTGGCGGCGGTGTTCAACATAATCAATCATTAACCTTTTCCTCAGGCTGCTGGTCAGTATTACTTTAATCATCCTGAAGTAAAAGATATGGTTAAGCGAATCAGGGAAGATCCCCGAAATTATCTCAGGTTAGCTTTTTTTAAATACGAAGCAAAGCTCTTGAATTTCTGAAGCATTTCACAAAACCACGTACTAGTTCTTTCAAGTCAAAGCACTCTTCCTGGTTCTAGTGACTCGTGTTAATATTTCTTATCTGTGCTCAATATTGTAGATTCATGCATGATCGTAGTTTGGTAACATTTCTCAATGGTTTTGCGGATGCATCACAACCATTGCCTCGTGGCTGGGAACAGAAGACTGATCAGTTTGGCCAGGTATTATACGCTACAACGAACCAAAATTATTACATCGCGCGGTCAACGTCATAATGAAAGAATCCAGAATATATATAGAATTTATTAGGACAGAGTTTACACTTTAAGTTCCAGAAGCTGGTGCCCCCGGACCCGGGACACCGCTCTTATTTTCGAACACCGTGCTCAAATTCTTTTGCATCATGTTGAGGCTGAACACTTTACTAACCGGTTGAATGAAGTCGGATTTGTGATGAGTAAAGATCACAATTTACATTTCTAAATAGGTAGTTATAGCTAAATGACATTGTGTCCTTTATTCAGATTCTTAGTGTGTCACATCCCCCTCGAAGTAATCTATAGTTTATTTATTCGGTTTACTAAAAGATCTTTCTCATTATTTCTAGAAATATTTCGTCGACCACAACAGCAGAAGTACAAACTTTGCTGATCCCAGATTACCTGACGATTCCAGCCAGAATCGAAACCGATCAAGAGGTATTGAGGTAAGCTGACGATAAACATCCTTTTGAGGACAACAGCTTTCAACACAACAAAATTTCGATTTCAATTGCAATTAATTAGGACCAAAATGAATCTTTCTGTTGACCCAAATGTTGACCTAAATATTCGTATATACAATACAGACTGTATGAGTCTTAAAAATGTCGATTAATGATTGGTAAAAGTCGAAGCATCTATATACCTTCACTTCCTTCACTGAATCAAACGTTACAGGAAAGTTAGCGTCTTCCTAGGTTATATCATTATTATTTTTAAAGAAAGTAGCTGTTGGATACAATACTGCTGCGTTGCATAAACTAGTCTTTTACGGTTGAAACACCACAGTACCGTGTTGTTAGTAGTTTAGCTAGTATTTGATGTCTCATGTCAAAATACCCATTCATATTTGGGTTTACAATAGTATACTTTCGATAACTAAACAATATATGATGGATTTCCTAGCTTGATTACATCCTTTTAAATATAAAATTATGCAAATTTTAAAAATAAAGTACCTTTGCAATTGATATACGAGAAATTTATTCTAACCGGTCGATAATTTCGATAAATATGCAGCAAGTAACAAACAGAATATTCCCGTTTAGCAGGTAAATCCGTCATATATAAAAACATAGTTATCTATACTTTTTATTATTAAAATTACACATGCGGCCATTTTTCGCATCTAAATTCAATACACCCGTGCGTAGGCTTTTATTACTGCACAATTCTGTATATCGTATGTGTTTTTCTATAGACTGCGTATGCTGATCCAATAAGACGTCCTCCACCCCCGGGCATGCAGAGAGCAACTGCAGTTAACTCTACTGCATCAAGTCATGATACTTCCCGACGAAATCAAGCGCAAAGGCTATCTGGGAGAATGAGTAAGTGTTTTGTTACCTCACTTGCATGGATTTCCGCGGAAAATTAATAGGTCTCTTCATTCTCCAGTGGATAACACAAATTTGTTTTCATTCAAATAAATCGTTATATTTCAAAACATATATCTATGGATCAAAAATTTTTTGCCATTTCCTACCTTTCGTATCACTTTTCATCAGTAATTATTAACTGATTTTATTATTTTACTACCAATTTCAGGTTATAATCAACAGATTGTGGAGTTCCTACGTCAGGCTAATATTAATGATATACTTAGCGCTAGAGATTCCTCCTATGCAAATAATATTAAGTTGAAGTATGTTACTGGTTTTTTCTATACTTTAACATTCAATGTTTTTACATTCATAGAAATTGATATTGGTTATAGACCTGTGCTGTCTGCAGGCCATATTTTTGGGGTCTTTTTTATTAATCTAGTTCTTGTTAATCCTATGTTTGTTGACTGTCGCATTTAGTAATTGTCATGGTAACGATCAATGTTATGATGATTAATATTGTAACGTTTTGTTTAGTGTTACAATATTCTGTATTTAAAATTATTTTTGAATGTCGATGCTTACAATCTTTTAATTGTGATGTAGTTTGCGCATGTGTATATATCTGGGTTGGTAAGTTCTGAAAAAACGAGCCAAAGTTATAGGCGGGCCTTTGATTTCTTTGGTTTAAACAAAGAAAACAAAGGTTATGTTAATAATATTTGACCAATTCATTCAGTAATCTACCAACCCTGGACTATATATTTGGATAATATATAATATAGAAGTCATAGAACTGACCACGGTCTGGTAGTCGAAAGCCGGTAAATAAATAATACTTGTAAGGAACCTTTTTTATTACTTATTTACCTATTTTGATGTTTATATTTTATCTTTCTAGGTGCATTGTTGACAAAATACGACGAGATGGGCAACGAGCATTACGTTTTTTGTCTGATAATGTTGATTTAATAGTCTTGTTAAGGTACGACTTGCTTTTAAAATTGCCTTTTCTTGTGTCCAGATCTACAATTTGGACAAAGTTTTCATTATATTTAACGTCTTTTATTGTTCATGCAGCTTGTTCGAAGACGACATTGTATCTTGGGTACCAGGAGTCAAACTTCAAAAACCTGCAGCTACTGACAAAAAGAGGAACCTTCACATTGGACCCGACGACCCAGGTATCATTGTATACCACTGTATCATTTTATCATATCTTACAATGCATGCGGATGTTAAACTTACAATTTGATTTACCCTCACCCATTCACAACAGGCTTACCGTGCATGCAGCATGCTCACTGACCAGAGCATTGAACTGGCATCGCATATAGATTCGATTTCTGCCGGAGGATTTCCACTTGAAATTAGGACTCTTGAACCCTAGAATTATAGTGCTTAAATTTCACCTCAAACTTTCTAAAGTTTATAGAGTCTGCAATATATAGATCATGGATGTAGTTAACTTAGTGTATATGGCTGTTCTAGGTCCCAGTTCCCGAAAAACGTCAAAACCTGCACCATATAAACGTGATTTTCAAGCCAAGGTTAAATCACTGCATGAAAAAATTGCTAAAAAAGATCTTGGACAAGGACCAAATAAGATACAGTAAGTTTTTGCTACTGCATGTCAAACGCATTTCATACACGGTATTTGATTGCGTACCTTGGTAAGAATGATCGCTATTTTCATTTTTCAAAAGAGAAATTTCTTTAGATATTTCTTAAGCTAAAAACTCTAGGTACATCACTTTGTACAGTATATGCAATATACCAATGGAATAACTTCCAATCGAATTCTTATAGATTTCCTCCCAATTCTAGATTAGTTATTCGTCGCGAACATATCCTAGAAGACGCCTTTGATCAGTTGATGAAACAAAATCCAAAAACGCTGCAAAAGAGCAAATTGGAAGTGAAATTCTCTGGAGAAGAAGGGTTAGTAACTTAGCAGTAATTGATGGGTTAGTAGAAACTCTCCCTGTGAACCTGACCATCAACTAAATACCGTATTAGTATAAATAAACCTCTCCTGATTATAGCTATATATACTTATTTTTTAATAGTCTTGATTATGGTGGTCCTCAGAGAGAATTCTTCTTCCTAATATCGCGTCAGTTGTTTAACCCTTACTATGGATTGTTTGAATATTCTGCTCAAGATACGTACACACTTCATATCAGTTCTATGTCGTCATTCGTCGATAACGCGCATGACTGGTAAGACCCGTTTCCACTTTTAGTTATTTTGCGACCTGTCTTCAAATTCAATTTCTCCTCCATGCATTATAGTTTCTCCTCATTACATATTTCTCTCATCTTCCAGGTATCGATTTAGTGGTCGTATTATTGCTTTAGTGATTATTCATCAACATTTATTGGACGCGTTCTTTACGAGGCCGTTCTACAAACTGTTACTAAAAAGGTACTGTTGATGATGGTAAAATGCTAGTGACCTGTTTTGCTGATAGTTTCTTTTCCTCAGTTATTCTACCCTTCGTATCGGCTATTTGTTTTATTGATGTACGGATTAGTTTGAGAGCAAACCATTCTTGTGTCCAAAGCGTTTCAACTTGACCAATACGATTCGTCGCAAGATCATGTAATAATGACAATTTTTAACATCCACCTATATAATTGATAATGCCATTCAGTATTGCATTGTGTTTCCGTTTGCCTATTATTGTGAAAAGATTTGTACGTACCCATTACGTAGAGGAACTGTTTATATTAAAGTAAAATAAGTAATGCGGGAGTTGAAAATTAGGCATATTAAACTAAAGCGCAGCTAATACTGCATGAGACTGGAGTACATGTTTATACCGGTCGCTTGCCGCGGGTTTTTTTCCTATAAATGGCCCAGTTGTTCTTAACTGTTCTAATTTTGTTACTAGTTCGTGTGACCTGAGAGACGTGGAAGCCTTAGACGCGTTATTTCATCAAAGTTTAGCCTGGATAATGGAGAGCGACATAACTGATGTCTCTCTTGATTTATCATTTACTGTTAACGAAGAATTGGGCGGACAGGTACAGTATGATGACATTCATCGCATTGCCTTTCAATATTGGTCCATCGCCGTGGAGTAATTTTGAATGAAAAAGTTTTGTTTAACTTTATCTATACGAACTGTTATGAAGTGTTGTATGGAAAAATAGTGAAATTTTGTATTTGAACTGCTCCATGCATTATTTTGTCATGCATTAGTCTTATATTGATATACCGGCTCAACGGTTTTGTGATAAGCGTTTCTCCTTACCAGGTAAATGAACGCGAGTTATTGCCCGGCGGTAGAGATATCCGAGTGACGGAGGATAATAAATTAGGCTATGTTGAATTGATGTCCAACTGGAGAATTGATCGAGGAGTATCAGATCAAAGAAAGAGTATTCTTAAAGGATTTTATGAAGTAAGTTCAGAAATGTAGGAGTTTCTGTTTGCTGCACTATCCTATTCAGTTTAATATGGTTCAGCGCAAAATAGTATTGTAATACAACTGTATGTGTAATACATTCTTATTTTCAGATAATAGACTACGAGCTAGTTTCAGTATTTGACGCGTGTGAACTTGAGCTGTTAATATCAGGTACAGCCGACATTGATATTAACGATTGGTTTTCTCACACGGAATACCGTTCAGGTAAGTAAACCAACATCCGAATTCCATATTGTACATATAAAGGACAATTATGATACTAGTATAAGCCAGGATAATATTCAGAGAGGATTGAAAATGAAGAAGGCCCTAACGCAGTAACGCTAGTTGTGAAGGACTGAAGGTGTTTTGACTGGGTGGGACTTTCATTCATGCAAGTCCTTATTAACTGGTCGTGTTGTACGATTTCATGCTTGGGAGGCATAAACTAAGGTTTTTCTTTATCTTCACATCACATAGATAGGAACTAATCATACTCTTTCACATTTTAGGTTATCATCCAAATCATAAAGTTATTCGTTGGTTCTGGCAGGCTGTGCATTGTTTTGATAACGAACAAAGACTAAGACTTCTTCAGGTATTCTTTTAGTTTTTATCTGACTATAGCTCTGCATTGTATTTGAAATTACATTAAAATGTTTTCATATCCTTGATCGAACCAGACCTGATAGTGATAATATAGAAGTTGATGAGATAGAGCTTGAAATCATTGTGCTCATTTGTTCTCTAGTTTTCAGGTCTTCCATCATGTAATCTTCCATCTTGTAAAATATGTGTATACTTTGTGATTTCTCATGCATGTCGTCTTATTGATATATTTCCCCTGATTTAGTTTGTTACTGGCACGTCAAGTGTCCCGTATGAGGGATTCGCTGCTCTTCGTGGAAGCACTGGACTGCGAAAGTTCTGTATAGAGAAATGGGGTAACCACACAATGTTACCCAGGTAAGAAGAAAACTTTAATCCTTTATTTTGTGAATCTTTCCCTGGGGAACAGTGAGAATGCTATAAATTAGATGTGAATAAAATTTTATGTTTTTAGGGCACATACATGTTTTAATCGCCTTGATTTACCAGCCTACCAGAGTTACAATGAACTTCTTGAAAAATTGACACTCGCTGTTGAAGAGACGAGCACATTTGGAATCCAATGAATAAGCAATATCATTCATATTTGGATTATACTGGAATGCGAATGTATATATATATAGGTCATGGGAAACACGCTTAAAGATGAGAAAAATTTGAATATGGAGGGCGGGCTGGATACACCTGCTTTTCATTATTGCTATTGAGGTCAATTGGTTGGAACAAATTATTCTACCATGATGAAATAGCACGATAATGAATCTTAACTTATAAAGAATCTTTCTTTCTGGCTGAATCTGGCAGTTTCTGCCAGTACGACATAAAATTGCTTTGTCTTTTAGTCATTCTGTTGGCAAGGTTCAAATTGTAGTTTCGAGTTCTGGTGTTTGAGAAAACAACCACCAAGGATACATTCTGGACAGGTTTCATAGACATGTCTGTGAAATGTCATGTGCAGTTTATCTATAAATTCTGTTATCTTCTCACGTAAGCAACAAGTTTTTATGCAGTTGTTGACCTACTGCATATGGACTGCAATGGTACATGAGAGTATATCCCTGTACAGCAGAAGTGTGTACGAAAATATTATATTGTTATTTATTCGATTTTATCGCGTGATTGCTATATTCTAATTCACATGCACTAGCTTTATGAAAGCACTTAAAGATTTCTATTGTGAAGAATTGTAGGCTATGTCTTAAACTATTTTAAATTTGTTAGGATTTGTTACACTCACTGTTGGATGAGAAAATTGATTTATAGGAGGTTAAATTTTACGATGTAAATATATTTCTGTAATAAATATTAAATTATTTAAAAATACTTCGGACAGATTTGAAGGATATGACATGCGATAATCTGTTCAATGCCAGTGGCAAAGGTCGAGTTTCATGTTACTTCGTAGGTTGCATTGTCCCCTATAACAAAATATTTACGAAGAAAATAAGAAATTTATGTTAATGTGTTTTTATAAATAGACTATTAAGGCAAGGTGTACCCCCAAGGGGATACGCCTTGCTGACGATAATTAAAACTCTTATATCATGGGCTTGGTGCCGGAACTAAAAGACCTATAGGTACGGGAGTGCACGCATTATGGGAAAGGTGGGCAATGGCCAGCAGCAATTTGAAAACTAACAAGACCGAATACCCAAACCACAAGCGGTCATTTAATCCGTGTTAATCCGTCGCAGATATATCTGCTCTGGTTTAAATAGTGGAGTAATTGATCGGCGATTAATCACATTCATTTAAACCACGTTGTCTTTTCATGTTTCGTGCACGAAAGCGTTGATTCAGGGGTGATATAGAGTTAGTTGGATCACAGAGAAACAACTTGCGCGAAACATGAAGGTAGGCTATATAACAGAATTCCTTTCTCAAGACAGTTTCTGGCATGCTTCCTCCTTCAAAGGCAGACAGGAACTAGAATATTAATATTGAAGGACTGAAAATGTTTACAGTTACGGAAATTCGTCATGCTATTAATAAGACTAAAGAGATTGAAATCAGTTCCCTTGTTTCAATGATTTGCTCACGTGTTGTACGATACCATGATACAGAAGCCAAACTATCATTTGAAACAATTATCAGTGCATGTAGGGTCAGTAGGGACCCATCTGTAAAGTCCAGTGGGAAAAGGAAAATTTAGATCTAATATACAGTTACAGAGAGTTTAGTAATTAATGAAGAATACAAACATGCATGGCAAATATTACACGGTAACTTTAACTATGTCTGAATATTTTTGAGCTGAAAACAAAGGATGATTAAAAACTGTTTGATGTAAACAGTTTTGAGTCAACGTTCCATATCACTGAATAATTTAGCTCAGTGACAATGATAAACATAAAATATTTGGATATATCGTAAGGATCGATATATATCAAAGACACTCTATATGACCTTATACAATGCAATGTCGTCTTCAGACAAAATGTGTTCATTGATTTTCACTTTGGAATAGTCGAATATCAGTTTCAGACATATTTTTTATATTGTATCATATTTTTTATATTGTATAGATAATTCAGTATGTCATGTTTATTCGGATTTGTTTCGCTTTGCAGTTTCATATAGGCTATATTTCCTGTTGACGTCAGAAGAGGATGAGGTGCTTATAATTTAATTGGATTGATAGAAGTACTAGTACTCTGGCCTGATATACGCTGTTTCGTAGCTGAACTATATCAATAATATGATATCTTATCCGGATAAAATTTTAATTAAATTGTGAAAAACTTATCTTGGCGAACATGCGATTATACCTCGTTTCAATTTTCGCATTTCATTAAGACACCTTCGAACATACGTTTTCATAACGTTTCAAAGAATTGTTTGTCTAAGATGTATGAAGTCGATATAACTGCATGCAGAACATCGCCCAACACGACTTACAAGTTATTGTTTATTAGTTATTTATAACGTTCTTCACACGACTTCACTTTCAGACGGGTAACGTTTTCGAGCGTTTTCATTTTCGTTTTTCATTTTCGTTAAATGCTAAAACGGTTTCAAACACCGTCAATTTACAAGTAAAGTTTATTTAACATATTGAGCATATTTTCCTTGGATCGTGTGGGTAGGGCGTCAAAACAATAAAATAGACTAAAAAGGATTTTGAAAACGCTGGAAATCGACGAGTTCTTCGTTTTTCCGTCTGGACTAAATTCCCATTCGACGAAAGTATTTTTGGATGAAGATCATATAGATCATATAAAGATCATATATGCAACTGTTCTCATGGAAGACAATCTGCTTTTCATTTTTGGATTGGTTTTCTACGGACTCGACGCTTCTTGCACGGGTGCACTACGTCAACACGTTTTTACTTCGAATTCGACACGGATGTCGTTGATGATACGGAAATGCTTTAAAGCGCTGGTTCGTGGCATTGGCAACTTGCCGGAACACATCTTTTGCATCAATATAGGGGAAGTGCTGTTTCGACGACCATCCCTCATTTAAAAGCCGCACTTGCACTGAGTAAAGTTTATAACGGAGACTCAAACGTGTGTTTTCTTTGGCATTCGCAAAATGAAGATCTTTACCTTTGAGATTTTACTGTATTGTTGTGTAGCATCACAAGCCTCGATCAGTTGGAGACGAAGGTATACGTGTTGTTACTGCTTTGTCATTTTCGAAATTTTATCGAAACAAAAGATAAATAGTTGCAAAGTAGTAAATTAAAAGATAAATATAACATGTAGATAGGTTTCAAGAACACATGAAGTGAATGAAAAACACGCCATAGTTAAAGCACAACCATTTTATAATAAATCATAAATGCATCGCTGAACTCGAGATAATTTATTGGAATCACATGGTCACGACATCAGTTAGTCTTCAGAACTTTTTTAAGCAATCATGCTATCATATTTTTGGGGGTAAAACTAGCTTTAATTTCGACAATGCGATCCGGTATATATAAAGTTTAATTTAATTAACAGGGTAATGTGTTGATTAAGATTAGTTCTTGTTGAAAATGTTATACATTTGTTAATTATCTGTTTAACCCGAATAAGCATGGTCTAATATGGTAAATTTATAACGACGGAAGCAGTCAGGCAGGCGTCAGACGTCTTGTCAATGAGTCATTCCGAGTGAAGCATATATCCTGACTTTAATTGACATGTGATTTTATTGTGTAGAACTCCACCCTCCGAGAACTTCTCGAAACGTCAAATATCCAAAAATCTTGGTAGGCATATAGCTATCACGTTGTATCGCCTTCGAAATTTCAGCATTCCCAGGCAATATCTTCTTTTATGACATGTACAATATTTACAACTGTTCAATTTGGACTAATTTATAGGTCCCTTGCAAGTCAAGTACGGCCAGATCACATTTGACGCAGAAGGCAACGACATTCCCACAAGCAGATATTTTAGCCGTAAACCACACGTACCAAACTCAGCTTCTGGTATAACCATTGGCAGGGGTTACGATCTCAAGCACCGAAGCCAAACGCAAGTGTACAGTGATTTATCAGGGATTGGATTGTCAAGAGCAATCGCACGAGCATTCTCAAAAGGAGTTCATTTAACAGGCCAAACGGCAAGAAATTTCTTGAAGGTGAAATATTCTGTATTTTCTTCTGTATTCTGAGTTTTTAACCATTTTGATAAAAAATTCGAATCCTAAATTTTTTTTCAGAGAAACAATCTCCAAAGTTCTGTCATTACACACGAACAACAAAAGAAACTATTTTACATCGCTTACGATCCCATAGCTGCTGATGCCAGACGCCTAGCAACCAAACCAGACGTGCAAAGAGCATACGGGAGGACCAACTGGGCCCTATTGAACAACGCAATCAAAGATGTGGTGGTTGATTTACGATATCGAGGGGATTACACGCCGACAACTAGAAGAATGATTCAACGTGCAATTGTAGCAAATGATTTGCAAAAGTTTACACTACTTATGAGTGATTCAAATTACTGGCTGAACACGATCAGGGTACCGAGAGATCGATTCTTGCGGAGAAAAAATGCCTTGATTCATGCTGGATAGAAATCATTGTTGTCAACATTTTCATATACATATATCAGTAGATATATTTCCTTGTTTGCTTTTAGTAGCTAAAGTTCGTATTAAAATCATCGTTTTGACTGGCCTGCCATAAAAATTATTAAAATTTGCTAACCATTCAAACTAGAAACGTGTATGTGGTCCATATATGCATATTGTGCTTTGACCTGGCCTGAACCATGCAGGTCTAGGCGTAAAGGCGAACGTATCTATTTCACAAAATCCAGACCAACAGAATAAGATGGCCTGGACCAGACCTGCATGGAGCACGGTTTTTGTAATGTGAATGGGCTTCCTGACCAATTTTCAACTCAATAATATAATGTGGCGTGTTTGGGGTCTTTTCCAAGTATTTTGTCAATAAGTTGGCTATCCCGGATACCATCAACAAGAAAGACCGTGTGCATATAACCTTGAACCCCGATTATACTACGCTCAAATTATTGGCTAAAATTGGTACCCGTCCTCAGTTTTATTAGTGTTTAGGGTTGATTTCAAACGTACTCTTAGGATAAGCATAGGGCAAATGGAATAAGATATTTCTTCTAGCCACGCAGCTATTTCGCATTACACTGGCATTACACGCGTTACACTGGCATGAATCACTTGCAACGGACAATAGAAATATGCAAAAACATATTGCTATACAAAATATATAAAACGTCGCGCTTCTCATGTGCCGAACGCATTTAAAACAATAGTTAATCAATTGAGGTGTCTCATTATCTATTGTTTTTTATGCGTTTGGCACAGGAGAAGTACGCCGTTTAAAATAGGCCTTATTGTTGGGTGTGATAGGTGTATAAAGTGCACTGTCCGTTGGAATGTTCTTTGAGGTAATAAAAGGTGGTTGAATTTGAAAAACTTAGACTTGATATCTCTCGAAAAAGAAAGGATCGTTTGAAGACGTTTAGGAAAAAGTTGGAGGAATCCTGCTCAGGTACAATGGCATGTTTGGTTTAAAGAATCTGTTTGTTTGATCTTTGGCTTTGCGACTCAATTCATCGCCGTGACCGTGTTGAGTTGAATAGCCAGAAGACCGCATTAGCGACTTGAAGCATATTCTTGCATGCCGATTTTCGTGACTTGAAATGACACGCGCATTTGTATCCGGTGGGCAGATGTTGAAAGATCATCACAGGGTCAGAAGATGGTGCACGTGGAGGATCGTCGTAGGATCAGACGATGGACGACGACACGGGTGTACAAGTGGAAGCTAGTTGAGGTACATACTTTAGGTATATACTAATTAGAATGATGCATGGTTAATGTCATTAACTGCATGGTTTATTCTCAGAATGATTCCTCCTGGTGGTCCAACATAGCCGATTAGCCGGTATATTCACAAATCAAGTGACAAGTTTTCGACAATGCATGATAACAGGAAATTTCTCACAGCTTTTAAAGAGCGCTTTTAAGGTTTCTCTGATTTGTCACTTGGGTGTGGACGATTTAACAGCTGCGGAAGATACATGATGGCGTTAAAACAGTTTGTCATTTAGCCCAACCCGTGTTTTTCTCCGGAGCAACATTTTTGTTTCCAGGCAAGTATGGGCATGTTTTTCTTCGATTATCATTCCAGTTGTTTCAGATATTTAGAGTTCATGGATATGAAGCCTGGCAAATGGTAATGTTGCTGCCCAGAATTGCTGCCTGAAGGAGGTTGAGTTCATGCTAGTTGCGCTGATTTCTGGTGGGGATAAGCCGATAAATATACAATTTTCTAATGTTGACTAATCAAAATCTCGACGACGAGGAAGTACATTGCAATGCTGTTTTTCAAAGTTTTCTTGATGAAAAGCACGAACGAGAAATGACTGGTATTCTTCTTCATTCTGACGCAGAAGCATGTTATTCTGTGGTGGTTAATTCTTTAGAATTGTTTGATTCAAACGTTGAAGTGAGTCAACTGCTTGTCTCTAATCCAAGAAAGATGTTACCTATATTTCATCAAGCACTGAGAGAGTGTTTACGGTTGCTTTATGGAGAACATAGACTAGCTGAAAGTATGAAATTAAAAAAGAATGCCTTCGTTAGGCTTTCTAATCTTCCAACATGTCCTGAACTGACTCGTAATACCATACCTAGGTCATCTGACATTGGAAGACTCTTAGCCATCACCGGTGGGTTTACTTCTTAGCACATTATATACCCTGCAGCACTTAGGACATTATACCCTACTGCCCACGTACACTGCTATTATTGTTCAACAATTATTGTTCAGCTTTGTTGTTGGCAACTGTAGTCTGTAGCTGTGATGGTATCTGTACTGGGTGCACAACATTGTTCAATACCATCCTGTCCACAGCTATAGCTTGGATTTCCTTCTTGTGCACAATTTATGCATGTTAAAATGCAGAAAGTATTCCTACTTAAAGAGATTGAACTTGATTGAACTTGCGCAGTCCGTGCAGTCACAGTACCAGGGCTCCAATTTTTTATAAAAGATGGTGGCATTCATTGAGGGGTGAGGTTATAGTTAGGAGAGGTAAAACATAATTATATTCACACATAATTGTAGCAATTATTCCATCTCTGGTATTCAATATTTAAACTGGTTCCGAATCGTTTGGGCAGTGGCTCTTTGAGTACCTAACTCTAGGAAGTGCCCTATTCCATTTAGAAGAAATGTACTCAAACTAGGTACCAGTTTTAAGATTATTATAAGTTATAGACACCTACATGGGCACATATATAATCTGAATGTTGTTTTAAAAAACGATTCAATGACAGGATTTTATTTTAGATTCAAGATGCAATTTAAATAAAAAATAATAGGTAATTTTAGACAAATATATTCCACTGTTTAGGCATTGTAACTCGTGTGGATAGTGTGAAATTGGTTGAGTGGCAAAAAGAGTTTGTTTGTAACAAATGCAGATTTGTATTCAAAGTAACTGGTGATTTTGAAAAATGTTATGCGGTCAACAAACCAACTCATTGTCCATCTCATGAGGACTGTTCATCAAGCAAGTTTTCATGTTTGTCTGAATCAGGTGAGTCGATTTTGCAATTTTTGTACAGTAACAACCAAGCTGGCTTATTAATATACATCAGCAAATTGAACCCATGTCGTGAATCTGTACAGTTACATCCCAGGAAAGTTTTTAAAATGGCCATTATGCTCATGCCTATGACATTAATTGATATCTTGATGGACAAGACAACAGTGAATATTGGCCTGAGCAAACACTCTGAAATTTTATTTTTTGTGTGTATAGTTATGCTTAAGTTTTAAAGCAATAACCTGTGAAAGGATTTTCTTTCATTAAAGCACAATGTTTTTCATATTGGTCAAGGGAAACCTAAAAGCTGCCGTGACTATCAGGAAATCAAAGTTCAGGAGCTGATTGAAAACCTTGGTATAGGAACTATCCCAAGATCAATATCGGTTGTGCTTGAAGATGATCTTGTGGACTGTTGTAAACCGGGAGATGACGTCACTGTTTGTGGCATAGTAATGAGAAGATGGAAGTCTGTTAAAATTGATGTAAGGCAAGAGCAATATATAATACACTACACACAATACACAATTCAATATTTTATGCATTTGAAAGTTTCCGCATTGCAAGTCAAACTTTGATTAATATTTACGAGCCAGCTAGTTTCCCATTGATATTAATCTGCTGCTACAAATTTATTACGTCATTATAGCAAGAGTTAAATCAATTAATCAAATACACCCGCATCTTGTTAAATGTAGTTCCTAGTGGATTGAAAAACATCCTGATTTTCATATCAATCAAACTCTGCAGAAAATAACAAAAAATTCGTTGTCTCTACCTGGATTTGAACTCGCATCTTGGGTATCTCATTCCATGTACAGTACAATCGCTCTACCAGCTGAGCTATCGAGCCACTGGGTTAGGTAACCAATTTTATGCTCGACAGACGATACAGCAGAGTTTTTGTTCTCTGCAGTGTCAGACTAAACTAAAAGTAAATAACGTATCTCTAAACGTGGTTCTAAACTACTGAACTTAAAAGTTCAAATCGCACAAACTTCGAATAACCGTTATTAATTTGTTGGTTTGGTGAATCTTCTTGGTAGACAAAATGCGATCTGGAAGTGGTCGTACAAGCGAACCATGTGGATGTACACAACGAACAAAATGGAGGAAATATTGTGACAGATGAACTAAGAACTGAATTTGAGAACTTTTGGGAGGAACACAGGGTTAATCCTTTAGTAGGTCGAGACCATATCATTGCGTCAATGTGTCCACCGATATTTGGTTGCTATGTTGTTAAATTAGCTGTTACACTTGTTTTGATTGGTGGCGTGAGAAGAGTTGATGAAACAGGGATGAAAGTTCGCGGTGAATCTCATCTTTTGCTTGTGGGTGACCCTGGTAAGAGAGTACAAGCATGGCACAAGCAGTGAGAGTGTGAAACAACCCTATTACCTTCACCCAATATTCGAAATCTATAGACTATATACCCTCATATCTAACGCTTGAGCCGTGCGAGCCATGAGTTTACATTGACAGAAAATAATTAAATCTGTTATCACCGCCCATTAGTCTCTGGGACTGGGTGAGGCACAGTAATACCGTTGATTGTGCACTGTAGTAAGGAGAACAGTTTAGTTTGTTATAAAACCAAGTAATTGAAATGAATGCTCGCGTTATTACAGGCACGGCCAAATCGCAGTTCTTGAATTTCGCCACAAAGGTTGTACCAAGGTCCGTTACAACAACTGGTGCTAGTTCAACAAGTGCTGGTCTTACAGTTACCGCAGTAAAGGATGGCCCTGAGTGGGCGCTCGAAGCTGGGGCATTAGTCCTTGCCGATGGAGGGTTGTGTTGTATTGACGAGTTCGGTTCTATAAGAGAAAATGACCGTATAAGTAAGTGAACAAACTTCTTCAAGTGAACTGTTTAATATTATGCTACAGGGATGCCAAGTGCGTGCCTAACTGCTTGAATATTGAAAACCATATACTATACTATATAGCTAATATAGCAGATATCTGAATACAGCAAATTTGGGTGCGACCGTTCGTTCTCCACGTTTGAACCTGAAGTGAAAAAAGGGTATATCTTTTTCAAGATTCTTTGCCTTGTATACATGGCTATGCAAATCTGTTTGGCAAGAAAAGCAAGTGACTAGTATATTTTTTAGGTATTCACGAGGCAATGGAACAACAAACTATAAGCGTAGCGAAAGCGGGCATAGTTTGTAAATTAAATTCAAGGACGACCATCCTTGCTGCAAGTAATCCGAAGCGAAGGTACGACCCACAGAAGAGTCTTACTGAAAATACAGACATCGAAAGCCCTTTGTTAAGTCGTTTTGACTTGGTTCTTGTGCTCCTAGATGCTCACGTTGCAGAATGGGACAAGTGAGTAAAATAATTTCAGTCTGTATATAAATATATGTTATTTACGAGATTGGAGGTCCGTATAGGGAAATATTTCCCCCTATATGGACCCTCCAATCTCGTAAATAATATATATTTATATACAGACTGAAATTATTTTAATGACTAAAACTGGTAAATAATAGTAAATAATTTATTTTTTTCTTCTTGCGGTCCGAATTCATATTTTAGCGTTGGCTATGTGCTTTTAAATCTCGCGCGGCCTCATACGGACCGCTCGCGTAGCCAATCCGATTGCAGGAAACGCTAAAATATGAATTCGGACCGCAAGAAAAAATTGGTTACTTCTTGCATTTGGTTCAAGCACTGCTACAGGCGTATGTTCGAATGTACATACACTTTGTATTCCTCTAACATCTACCATCTAATGTTGTTTAGGGTTGTTTCAGATTTTATTCTTAAGAATAAGAGAATTGGTGAAAAGGATACCGCAAATTCTCAGTTGTGGAGTATTGAGAAACTCCAGGCATATATCTGTCTGGTTAAGACGTTTACACCATCCCTTACGCCGGAAAGTAATAGGTAAGATATGGTATTTTGTTATTTATGATCTATGTGCTTAGAATATAGATTTTAAATTCATATGCTGCACGTTTCTCGGCCACTCAAAGACGACGTGAAAATGGCGAGTAAATGGCGTGACATGTCTATATTTGGGCGCATCACGCCATTTTCACGTCTCACGTTCACGTCCTCGTGCTAGACTGTGGAAAAAGGGCTAAACAACGTGTTAGACTGTGGAAAAAGGGCTCAAGTTATTGCTTGTGCATGACCGGCTTGTTACTGCGACTAAAACAAACGTTACTGTAAGCCAGTCACTGTATATAACCCAGTCCTTAGAATATTTCTTAGGCCTTTGCCGTTCTGCAACATGCACAACCTCGCACCCAGGGTCTTTTCTCTGTGTTCAAGGCTGAAACTGTCGTTTTTATTCAGGATACTCAGTAAATACTATCAATGCCAAAGGATGGCAGATACCCGAAGCTTGGCTCAAACTACACTAAGACTTTTAGAAAGCCTGATTCGTTTGGCTCAAGCACACGCAAGATTAATGTTCCGTCATACAGTCACGTTACAAGATGCGGTGATGGCGGTTTCACTTGTTGAATGTTCAATGCAAGGTACCGCCATTTTGGGCATTACAGATATCCTGCATACCAGGTTTCCAAATGACTGTGAGAGAGAGTACAAAAAACAAGCCGAAATGATACTGAATGCATTGGATTTATCAGATTTGCTCGAAAATAGATCATAAAGTTTATTTGTAATATGAAGTGAAATGAAGACGAAATGTTCGATTACTGGGTGCAGAAATGCAGGCTAGACTGCAATTATCATACTAACTCTCCTGACGAAGGCCCTCAGGTCGAGACGTCAAGAAGTGTTTTGTCTATTTTGGCAGTTGTTATACCACATTTGATGCTAAGTTGTTTGAAGACGCTGCCACGCTGTTTCTTGGTTATATTGGAACTTATCATAAGTACAGCCTCATTAATTTATTAACGGATTAAAGATAATCTCAAATCTTTTTACTTTTTAGAGTAGCTGGAGGGGAGGAAACACCTTCTCTCCCTGAAGATGCAGCTTAGATGCCACTCATTGGGAGTTTACGTTTTAGCTCTATCTGTTACCCCATGACATGCCAAAATTATTTTAGTTTTTTGTTTATAGCAAATGGTTCCGATCAGCTTTGTTGATATAATGATATTTCACTGTATTCATGATAGGTGATATAAAACGTTCTTTAGTATGATAGGTTAGAGAATAGAACGTGTGAAAACAATCACCAAACATTGATCGCCTTTCGAAAGGTCAATTTCCAAATGACATGTACAAATTCCTGTCGTATTTGACGCAGCTTGGGTAGTCGCCCCAAGGCTGGGATCTGAATTGTGCACAACCTCCCCAAACTATAGACAAAAACGCGTCCCAAAACTGAATGAAAATGAGTAAATGCGGGAAAGAATTATAACAGACAAACAATGAAACAGACCTCTCAGTAAAAATAAACAAATAAAACAGGTATTATGTTAACAAGTTACCAGACTTCGTTGTTCTTTGTTTTTTCGCGCGGTGTACTCAAATTTCAAATATGGCGGCGAATTTAAGTCCTTGACATTTTTCATTCGGGAATCTTATCTCCCGAAGTGTCTTGTTCACCATGGAGGAAGAAACACCAAGCCTGGATCAAATAGTTAGTCATACTGAACAGGTTAGATAATATTTAAATCTATGTGTACCGGTTTGAGCTCATCTCAGGAACCAGTCGAGTTTTGACAGTAAACAGAAGTGTAATATTATCTGTCAAGTCGTGGGGTGATTTTTCAGTTTATTTTCTACGCCAAGTATCTGTGACTTGGTAGAGCCCTATATTACGCATTACAATGTGCACGAGCTATTGGAGTCGTATTGTAATTCAGAGATACGTGTAATAATATAACAGACAATGAGACAAACCACAAGAATAGTATGATACATTCATTTTGGAAATAATTTCTTCCACAGCATGACGGACACAACTTTGATAAATGCGCTACTTTCCATAAAATGCAAACTATTTGAAGCACCCAGGGTGCTTCTACAGTAAATAATTTTTACCCTTTATTAAACCACATTACTTTCTAGTAAAAGTAAAAGTAAAGTAAAATATAATGCTAAAATATAAGCATGAAATCAATTTTAATGACTTTATTTGCACAGTTGACAGCATGTCTTGAATCTTATCTAAATGTAAAGAAAAAATCTTGTTTAATGATTCTTCTAAATGCAGGGATGCTAGGGATCTCTAGTAGGACACAGGGGCAAATTGATAAGATGCTGAATTGCTAATATTTCTTGATAGCTATTTTCTTATATAAAACATTCTTAGCAATGGTGCTGGTGATACTATTGAATATTCTTTAGCATTGCAAGAACCTACTTATATTTTTTAAAGTTTTGACTTAAATACAGTAAACTTTTACAATTTACGACATAATATTTCTATCGCTTTAGTAAGGATGCAACCATTTTATTGTGATTTTACTAGGCTTTGTACACCCTGTACAGTGATCCAAACCTCGTGAACAAGGAGTCAGCTCACAAATGGCTTTTGGAAATACAGAAGTTACCACAAGCTTGGCAAGTATGCTGGAAATTGATGCAAAATGATAAGGTATATATGAAGTAGAAAATTGAGAATGTCACTATTTAGGTATGTAAAAACTCAGTAGCAAAGGATTTTAATTTAACGGAATTTAACAGCTTTTCATAACGGGTTTATGGAAGCTTGGCGAATCATAAATACTTTAGCAATTCTATCGTCCATCATATATCCACATCAATTGTGGTATAACAATTATTGCATTCTTATATTGCATTTGATGAGAAATTATTCAGAGATGTTGCTATGCTGTTCATTGCTTGTATTAATTATCTACAGCAAATAATATCTTACTATCTCTTTTGTTTTGCTTACTTTCTTTGCACCCCTATATTTCACTGTTTGATACAAACATGGATCTCCTAATATATGAGTAGCTTGCTCCGTTCAATTTTTTTGCTCGAAGTGATCTTATCATCTTGAAACATAACACAAAATTTCATACTGCTATACTGTATACATAAGTGGTTTCCTTCATAATTTAGGCCCCAGAAGTCCAATTTTTTGGAGCATCTTTACTACACTACAAAATAACCAAATATTGGTAAGTATATAATTTTTCTTCATTCTGAAGACTACAACAAGTGGAGTGAAATTTAGAAGCTTTAAACTGTAATTCCACAGCTTCAATTAGTTCAATACTCAACTCTGATTCACTTGTCAACTTTAGCAGATTCGAATTTTATGAAAATTTAGAATGGTTTTGTATCTTCGTTTTGTTGTGAAAACATGCATTCTTACATGTAATTGTGGAATTTTTACATGTAGGTCTGAGCTCCCGGAAAATCAATATGAACAATTAAAGTCAGAAGTAATTCGTTATGTTATCACATTTTGTAATGGAACCAGGATTGTACTAACAAGATTATGCATTGCGGTTAGTTTGCTTTTGTAGTAATCTGGATGCGTGATTAGTTGCGAAATTTACGTAGGTATATTGAAACCACAATAAGTCAAATTTATCACTGTGTCCTATTTAGCTAGCTGCATTTGCCATACAGACAATGCCTAGACATTGGTCGAATGTTGTAAAGGATCTTGTCAAAATATTTGAAGAAGCCAGCAATGCGCAGGTAATGAACTCCTTCTCGCTTTTGCACAATTTTTTTATAACCAACAACAGACATCTTAAACCTATTGTCTTCACTCTAATGAAATAACATTATTTGGCTGCCCCTCGCATCCCTGTTGGGAGAATGCCTTACGTGTTGCATGTAGAATATTTATGAACTAATTTCCTGGTATTGCAACAGCGCACACTTAAGATAGAGTATTGCTTACGTACAGTAGTTGAACAAGAGTTAAAAATAATTATATATAATGATAATTATATATACCTCTACTTTTTTGTAGTGTACTGATTTAAGACCCATTCTTCTCGAAGTTTTGACCGTTTTACCTGAAGAGGTAAGTTAACTTGATGCCAGCTTTTTTAAATTCTATTGGAAATTACGGTTAATTATTTTATTGGGTCATTGGTTCACATTAAGCGTTAAAAGTATCATGCAATGGTGAATGTCAAACTGACATCGAAAAATGTATTAATACTAAGAATACTATTAACACTATTAACACAGTTAGAACTTAGACATAAGCCTTGTTTGGTCCAGAAGGGTCACGCAGGGTTACATCGTTACAGGTAAAGATGGATCGGCTTTATCTGGCAATATTAGGCGAGCATGGGTTACTCCATCGCTACGAAACTCTCAGAGTTTCGGCCGTGCTAGTTTACTGACTCGTTGACATTACTCGGTCAGTGGAAGGGTGTGACCAATTAGAGCTCGAATTTGGCTTCTTGAAGGTTTAGACTGACTAAGTACCATCTATTCTAGTAAATTATTTCTTCAGCTACTTTGTTGCTGTTTTACAGTTTCGTTCATCAGACTTCATGAATGTTCGTCGTGCAGAATTACGTCACGAGCTTCAGTCATCCGTTCCTGTTGTGGTAGAAGTTCTTGCGAGTGCTTTGATGTCAGAAACCTCCGTCAAACTACAGGTAAATTCATGTTTTGTACAGAATAATAAAACACTAACAAAGACACACTTTATATTTTTAGAAACACCATTAGTCTATGGCGAAGTTTAGCAAGAAAACATTCTGTTTCATAATATTTATTTCAGGCGTTAAGGTGTTTGATAAGCTGGGTGCAATTTGGTGTGTCGTTGTCTGATGTTGATATCCTGGAACCGAGTCTTATGTTATGTCTTAAAGATGAAGAGCTGTTCGACACTGCTGTCGATGCTTTGATCGAAATAAGCACATGTCCTGATAGTTACAGGTATAGTACACATTGATCACTATAAGGTAGAGTAGGAAAGGAGAGGATACTTTAGGGTAGAGTAGGTAAATAGGTTTATTGCATGTGCAGTACTGTACTATGCAAAATGCTCACTCACTACAGGAAATTTTTCAATTTGTATACCATTTGTGAAGCAAAGGTGAAGCCCCAATGTACTAGAGGCTAACAGTATAATAAAGAATTCGCTATATTCGTTACATTTTAGGGAACCAACATATGTTAGAAAATATATAAAACGAGCTGTCGAATTGGGAGACACACTCAAAACTGCATTTCTGTCCAATGATGGGGTATGTCAAAATAGAGCTTACAAATTTCATATTGTGGGCCAAAGTACGCAGAGGAATTATGTTGATATTATTTCTGGTATTTTTTGGCTAGGACAAAGCTGTTGGGTTGTGCAGATTTCTTGTTGCCCTCGGTGAAACGCATTCAAAGATATTATTGAGCAGCAGTAAGCCAGAGGAACAACAAATCTCGGCGACTTTTATCAGCCTGATATTAGTGAGTTTTATCAGCTTGATATATGTGAGACCAGCTTTAAATGCGCCTTAAAACGTATCCTTCAAAAGGCAGCTGATCTGTGTTACCCCGTAGCCCCTGACAGCATTGGCAATTCACATACATACATGAAATAGGTTATGTAATGAGGTACTGTACATGTACTGTACGATCCGGAGCAACATCGTTCTGGCTTTTGAACAAATGTCCTTCTCACCCAACAGTTTTATTATGTTTATCTTATTGTAGGATTGTACAAACTGTCCTGGATATTACCCTACTGATGAACTATGTAGTGAAATGACGTTTACATTTTGGTGTTCGTTCCAGGTACAGAAAAGATTTCATACTAACTCTGCTGACGAGCGTTATTAGATTATTAGCTGAGAAGTTATTATATAGAGTACGCTGCCACGCTGCTCTTTGGTTGTTTATGAATGAAATTAAAGATGAACTATATTTTAATTGAAGAACTCCTTTTTTTCACCAATCAAATTAAACAAGCATTTCAGAATAGACATGATTCGTGGATGCAGTTTTACCATCATCCCGAAGACATGATATGTTTGAACATAAAATAATATGACTATATATGCTTGTTTACAAACAAAACTTATATGAAGTTTTGATCTTCCCAGGATGAAATCGAGTACGCTGAACCAGATGTTCTGCCTCAAAAAAAACAGGACTATGGATCACTTTATATCGGTTTGACACAAGTAAGGGTTCCAATGAAGTACATGCATTGTTGTCATTGTTTCAGTGCTCTTTTTGAAATCAGCTTCATGGTTTAGTTTTCTGTTTGTTCAAGAAAAATAAACGAGGGAATGTTTCTCAACCTGGTACAGATATTTGCAGTATATTTTAAAATACGGTTGATAGGGGTGAAATGACTAGACGTGAACGATCATTGAAATACTGAATACTAATAAGTAACCAGCTATTGTGTCCAGTTTTCTCAATGAGTTTCAGTGCGAGTGAATTTTTAGAATACAGGCGATACTCTACTTTGAGGAGGAAATTCGACAATTCCTATTTGTAAAATATATTAATCGTACAGATCCAGATCATTCGTGCAATGATTCGCGGATGATTATTCATTGATTTATGACTGATTATGATGACATTGATTCTTAATCTTGAGGTATTACTAAAGAAGGCACAATATCCTCCCGATTCTGAATGGTCGGGTTATAATGCAGGTAATCCATTGATTTAAAACTGATACAACTCATCGATTTCAATCTTTTTTTAAACGATTATGTTAAATGGGCGCGTTTGGCTACCGCGTAACTCGAGGCCAACCCAAACTTTTTCCGGACAAGAGTTTGTGGGAGGTGGATATTTTCAGCCTTCCATTTTTTTTTGGTAACATCCGGGTGAAATATTACCTCCTTTTAGAGGAAAGAGAGCAGTTTCGCTGCTACCGACAAGACGTGGCTGACACTATGGTAATGCTCGTTTGATTTTAACTCAAGCTTGTATGAATTAACAAAATGTGAGATGGTACCAGATTGTGATTTTGAAATTTTTGACCTCGAAATTTTAGTCCTTGCATTAACCATCATTCTCCTGGTTGACTTGGGCTTTACACTAACTATTGCTATTGTTTATTGTGCCGAATCCGAAATATATTTTTCGTAATTTTTGTGTTCCAGATGCACACTTATCGTTTACTTCGTGAGCAATGTCTTAACATTCTTCATGGACAACTATCCGAGGCGTTATCTAGTTCTCAAACTTCGTGGCAGGTATATCTACTACGTTAAACCGCATTACAAAACTTGAATCCAAAAATTGGAGTAAAGGGTCGTAAAGATATGGTATCACAAAGTTTGTTTTTCCTGTCAGGTCGTCGAATCAATTCTGTACTTGATCCAATCCGTGTCAGGTTATGTGGAGGCCACGGAAGATACATATCTACCGGCAATTTTAGCCATGTTTCCAAAAATACCATCTCATCATTTGGTCTCACAGACTGCTCTGTTGATGATTGGTAATGTACTTTTTTCCAACAACATATAAGATGAAATGCTTCAATGCAGTCCAGATGTAGCATGTGTTAGAACAATCTGAAATGCGTTAATGTATGTGTTAACGAGCCACGCTGTTGCAATACAAGACATCTTGACGCAACGCAATTCGGAGACCGAATTTAGTGATGCTATTCAGGATTACTGAACTTGATCTTCCTCCCGGGGTAAGGACCCCCGATGCCATTTGAAAAATACAATCTTTAGTTAGAATATTTAGAACAAAAAAGGGTTATTTTTGCTTTAGGTTCATATTGTGATTGGTTGAAATGCCACCCTATGTTGCTGAAGTCGGTTATCCCTGTGCTATTGGACAGTATATCTGATGTTACACTAACATCCGCTGCCACACAAGCATTGCGGGATATTTGTCAGGAGTGTTCACGTGACCTCGACCGGGAGAGTCTTATCGCAATAGTCAATAAATGTCAGGTAAATTGATCATTTTCCCTGAAACAGCCTCTTACCGAAGTGCTTTATTGGAAAATATAACGATGCTTGTGTTAAATTGCAGTTCAATTGTTTTTTTAGATTGCGTTGAATGAGTCCACGTTAAAGGTAATGCAAGTTGAACTATGTGAACTGTTGTGCATTTGAAGATAAGTCTTTCCTTAGTTTTGTAAAAACCATTCTTGCAGCTTAAGCAATTAACTCTTGAAGATAACCTCAGAATAATGTATGCATGCATGGTTTACTTGAAGTTATCTATCCGAACATCTGTGGTTTATCTGGATTACATCTCTCTATATTCGTTTTCCGCAGGATCGAGAAATAATCCGTTGCATGGAATGCCTTGGCCATGTTCTTGCCGTCCAACCAGTTGCGGATATTATGAACTCTTTGGAAACAGTTGTTGCTCCACATATCATATTTCTCACTGAGTTGGCAGGAATACAGGTATACAAAGATTGATATGTGTAGTACCATTAGCGAAGCAACATGCATGCCGTCACGTTGAATTGAACGTTGTTAACTCTCGACTAATGCTAATGAGACCAAGTACGGTTCGAAATCAGCTTAAATATCAAGGGACGTCTAAAAAGGACGATTCTGCTGATTGCATCATTAAAATATTAAAGATTTTTGGAATGAAGTCGGACATGTTAAAGTGTCTACATATAATTGTATTTTTAGCCATCAACGTCAATCAAACAGAAAGTTTACATTGAAATCCAGCTATTCGCGATACTGTTTAAGTGTTTAGACCCTGAAGATCTTGGAGATAAACAGCATCCGGTGAGTTGCAGTCTTTTCATATTGATATTTGCGTTCTGCGATGTTTTGTTTCGCAAAAGTATTTTAGAATTCCGTAATTGTAAATTTAATGCATTTTACATCTGCATGTAAAATTTTGTTAAGGTTTATTTGGTGTTGGAGAAAGTATTCTCGCCGCTAGCCACACTCGGGAAAATGTGGATTGATGATATGGAGGTCCCTCAGGTTAGTAAAACAAATTTATAAATACAAAGAAATTTCCTCATTGCATGGTTTAAACATGAAGCTAATTGTATGATCATATTGTTTAAAAAATTATTCTGTTGCATCTTATTAGATCGTGTGTCTATGTCTTGAACGTGCAATTGGTTCTGTTAGAGAAAATATGGGTGGCCTGGTATCGAGTATTGTGGAGTTATTGGTTGACCTTCATGCGAAAAAACCGCGAAGCTGTGTTCTTGATACAGCAGTTATAGTAATGCCACTATATCATTCTTAATTGCTCTCATAACAATTACTAGGCAGAAATTTTACTGGATTAACATACTATCGAAATGTTGGAAATTAGGTTTCCATTCTTGTTAGGCCTTGAATTGTGTTTTTTGCATTTTTTTTTTTCGTGCATTAGTAATAACTTACTGACAATCTGGATTCTCGTTGTATTTATAGAGAATTCAACTTACTACATTAACTTTTAGGTTCTTGGGATGTATTCAAAAGAAAGTCAACACCAGAAGGTTATGCTCATTTTTTACGAGAAAATGACATTATCGACATTAGAGTTGTTGGAGAAAGGTAAGAATTAAGAATGGCCGTAAATCGCACCAACTATAAGATGTAGTTTTAAAACAATATTCCCTTTGTTTTCAAGATTTCGCTAACAATCCCGATGTCATACAATCGTTTATGCACTTTCTCACTCGGGTAAGTGCATGCAATGTCACTAATCATGGTTAGGCACTCAGCGATCATTACAAAATAGAGAACGTTGCCAAAAGTGAGGTCTTGACTTGAGCAATTTTTGCTACAGTAGAGTGTGAGAAATATATGTTTTCTTGTGCGTGATATGAACAGATCTTGAAGGTTTTAAGAACATGGTCAAATTGTTTTTTCCATGTAGGCAATACGCAGTAATCCTTATATAATGTTTGGGACAAACAACTTACATAACAGCTGTTTTCAATGTGGTAAGCACATAGATATTATAAACGGTACTGAAACGATAGATAATGAGGTACAGGGGCGGCGGAACATAATATATTTTGGGGGGGCTAATTTCACGAGGCGCCCCCATGGTTGGCGCCGAGCGAAAATTTTTTTGAATTTCAATGCTCTAGATCTTCGGAAATGGCTATTTCAGAGTGTTACTTGCCACTTTCATCGTAGTTTTTCATGGGCAAACACAAACTGAAAACGGCACAGCGCGTGTAGTGATATCTCCTACATTTGAAAAATCATCTCTCAAATTCTGAAAATAATTTCCAAACAAAATGGCGGTCCGAAAATAATAACAATATGCAACCACGAATATTCTGCTGTTAAAGACAACTATGAAAGATCAAAGAAAGTCAATTTACATTCACTTGATCCGTATTACAATATAGGATATCTTATTAGCATTTAATACACCGGCGAGCATTAATTTGACGACTTCGTGGTAACTTAGTTTGTATATTTGCTCTCCCGTTCTGGCTTTCTTCATGAAATTTTTGGGGGGGCTAAGCCCCCCCACTTTTACTTCTGGGGGGGCTTTAGCCCCCCTAGCCCCCCCTGTTCCGCCGCCCCTGATGAGGTACATATCTTATCAATTAGCCTTTCTTACGATGACGAATACATGTGTCGCCATTTTTGGGGTACTTTCTTTTTAAACTGGGAGCGCAAGACCTTGTCAGGGCGGCTGTCTTTAATTTTAGGCTTAATTTATTATTCAAATGGTCTATTGACTCTTAAAAAATGCTTCTTACATTGCTATTATTGTTAAACGCATTTGAGAAAGTTGAAAGTACCCCAAAAATGGCGGATATTCGTCATCGTGAGAAAGGCTAATTGATGATCCGTTATTTCAAATATATTTGCATATAAATAATTGAGCCAGGCTGCTGCGATGTCTCTTACTGACAGTAAATAATAGGAAATGTTTTTAAACTCCGTTCAGCAATGGAAGTAGTAACTGTTCTAAAAATAGTATCGGCGGCATGCCTTGCAACGCATATAGGGCGATAATCTTGCAACAGTCAATCTCTTCTCATATAACTAGCAAATATCTACCTGCTAACTGCACTGCAAGTTTACGGAGTGCCTATATTGTTCTTAGTTTTATTATAATAATTTATATATTATAATAATTAACCAGGTTTGACGGCGCTTACAAGACCTGAGAATCATACTGTAAAGGCCTGTTGTGGGTTTTTTGTGAGTATATTGTCTGTTTTCGTTATCGTTTGTTTCCTATAAAAGCATCTTAATTCATTTCAAATGCGTTCCATGTAGGTCGCCTTTATAAGATGTTATGAGAGTCAAGAGAAGGCCAGAGAGACCTTAGCACATTCTGGACAACATCTTGTAAACCAAATACTACAGGTATTATATGTCGTTTTTAATCCCAAACGAAAATCAACGATTAAGTCTGATTGGTTTCCTGTTTGGTGCAATCGTTTTTTTGTTCCAGGGGGTAGGTGGGCGCGTACCTCGGTACCATATGGACAGTCTAGCTGAAATTCTTATGGCGTTGAATGCCAATTGTGTGGCATTATTATCCACGTGGCTGCAGGTTTGTGACAATACATGCATTCCATTCTTTCCATGCTCAACCCTTTCAAATTTTTCCAATTTTACTAAAAATTTTTAATTGTGGTTAGGACTTACTTCGCATTGAAGATTATCCCTCAAAGTTAGTAACATTAAAACAAAAGCAGCAGTTCACAAGTTCTGTATTAAGGTAATAAATGAATATGACATATATAGCCATTTACTGTTTATATAGCCATTCATTCCAACATTTTTGTCCATTTTTCTCCCTCAACTGAAAATGCAACTGACAAAGAAAGCGCTCGATAGACCAGAAGTATATTCCAATGTATATTAAAAAACGAAAAATTGCAAGGAAACTTTTAGAGCTATATCCAGCAGCAAAAAAAACAAAGCTACTTTGACATTCTATGATTCCAGATGCAACACCTAAAATTTTTTCTATAACTTTTGATGCGATTCCATCGTTTGATAGATGCAAATGAGCGAATATTTACTAATGCTCTAACGTTTAGGTTCCCTTATCATCATAACTCACCCACTCATTCGCATCAATGAAAAGACGAAAATCGCGCACAATCAATCGCAGCACAAATGCAAGTGTATAAAATGCAAGTGTATAAATGCCTCTTACAAAACTATTTTGGATCATTAGTAATTACTAAGTGATATATTGTATTTGTGTGATGATTTATTGATTTCAGGGAACGGGTACATAAAAGAAGGTTAAAGGAAGTGGTGAAAGAATTCTCTCTTATGTGTCGTGGTTTGCATGGAACAGCTTACGCCGCCGCCACGTATTGAAAATAATTCGTAAGGTATTATTTTGACGTACTCATCAACGGCTATTTTTCACCATAATGCAATTGAAAACTCGGCAGACTTCAAAGCGTCTATTAAGAGGTTGCATATGGTTGCGTTCATTTGAAGAGTTGATGCATGGCATTGAACGATTGTATATCTTTGTCATCATACCATGCACAAATTGATGGCACAAAGACTTCAGCCAAGTCTCAAGGTCTATTGATCATGTTTTCACTCATTGCAATTTGCAAGAACGTTCTCGCAGGAAAGTGAGCTTCATAATTTGGACATGTTTAGATAGATAGTCTAGCTTGCGAGAACTCGCAGTGAAATTTTTTTGCAATTGATGAAAAAGAAGTGCTTATAAGGTATAATTCAAACTTGACAATCAAGCGAAGCAGAGCATTTTGCGAGGCAAAAAATGTAAATTCGGGTCACAGAATAGTGGGATAAAATTTTGTATGTCATTTTCATGACAGTGTGAATAATTAGGAGAGTGGTTTAATTTTATTGAGATTTTTAATATAGTCTTGTTTATACTTGATTTTGGTTTATTCATCTTGCTTATACACCCTGTGTTTTTTTGCTGGGATAGTAATGTCTTCAAATTCAAATACACGCTATATCTCAAGGGTAGTGGTTTCAACTCTGCGTATACTAAAATTAAGACATTATTCTTGAGAGCGAAGTTATATTCAAAACGTGTTTCACCTATGATATAGTCTATATTTTGATTTAAATTGTTTTTGAAAAGAAGTATCTTTGACTAAAATAATAAACGATGGTGTCCCTCCATACACGACATATCTAAAAAGAATGAGAGTACACAAATTAATGATTAAGTTGTTTAATACGTATACTTATTACCCGTGCGCGAAGTCTGTACAAAGAAATATCAGACCGAAGTCATCTTTCTTCGCCATATGATAAAAAAGGAGTGATGATACACAGTACTGTATAGGGTTAGAAAGTAAAATGGATTCATCTGTTTCTTTTTCTGAACTGTCTTGTTTTGAAATATATATATACCTAATTGTGAAAGACAATTAAGACATGCAACCTTGAAAAAACCCCAAAGTTGGGATTTTGTTTTGAAGATATTTTATATACTTCAGCATTTTTCAAACATCTAAGTTCAAGTGGCAGTGATAATCAAAGAGTGAAGACTATATTACTACCTCGGATCTGATAAAACGTTTGCTAGACAGGTAGTCTGTGAAACGAAAACCAAGCCGTTCTTTTCCACATCCTCGAAATATACCTTGGAATAAATTTAGAAATTGTTATGAATCGACTTGGTAGTGGCAAAGGTACGATGGACAAACGACAACAACGGGGAAGAAGACAAGAAGAACATTTTCTCGATCCATACGAAGATATTGTAATCTGGGTATAAATGCCACACTGAGTATGCACATGTACACACATACTTCTAAATGTGAAAATTGGTATTTGTTATCAATATCCCATGGAACGGCTTCAGAAGAAAACATTACTTCCAAGTGGTCTGAGAATCTAAAGGCAATAAGGAATGTTTCAAATATGTCAGGATATTGTTGATAACGATTCCAGGAAACCCACGTATTCACCTATGATTCTCGTTGAATGCTTCAATGAAATCCGTCTGACCATACTCCGGGTATACAAACAGAACAGGCCAATGCAAGATTCCATCGCTGTCTAAAATGACCTGACCTTTCCCTGGGATGTGTTGGTTGTTTAATCCAAGAGCTCTAAGTTTGTCAAACTCTAAGTTGTTGTCTTCTGTATCTGGTTCATTACCGGTATTCTCTTCCCCAGGAATAGGACGCAACGTAACACCTCTATTCTGAACATAATAAATTTCCATTTAATGGCAGCACATATTTTGCGCATTTGTTTATCTTACCAATGCGGGAATAATGACACAAAGGTGAAGGGCGTTGATTAATAAACAGTAGGAGGACTTTTCCAGCAACCTTATATAAGTATATTATTTTAATAAATAATATGCTCACCTTTATAACTTCAATAAGCCGATCTTTCGACTTTTTTATCTTACTTTCTTCTGCCTTTTTCTTTCTTTTATCTCTTTCATATTGTTTCTAAATAATTTCTTGATAAGTCACTCTCTACCGTCTCGGATCAAATTAGTTAAACAATGAATTAAAAACTAACCAGTTTTAAAGTTGCTTTCTTGAGAAGATCTTGAAAGCTTTTCTCATCTGGATCATACTTACATTGAATGACATTATGAAAAATACACATTTATGACATTAGTTTTCCGTTCTGGTCGACGGTCGGCTTTTGAATAAAATATTACTTCTCATTTTTGCCGTTTAAAATTCATACTTCGCTAACTAAAATTTATATTTCGCTATTTATACTTCGCTAACTTTTTCAAGTGCTTCCTTGCATATCAACAGGGTGACGGTGGGAAATCCTTCAAAACCAGGACGCTTATAAATAGATATCTAAGCGCCCTGTTCAAAACTGATAAAGAAGGTTATAAACTGAAAAAAGTTAAATCCCTTTTTTGAATTTTAATAAAAAAGAACCTCCACTCGTGCAGCCTCTCATTAGGGTAAGCCTTCCATATCAACTAAGCAGCTGAGCCTGAGCTTCATGATATTGAGTGTTATCAGCGCTTCTCATAGCCATAAAAGGATACAGCCAAGGCTTCTTTGCACCAAGTAATTGCGTCATTGTATAGTTCCAGTTCCATGCATGCACATGCACCTACACAAAAATTTTCTTTAGAGTCCTGTTTAAACGGTTTTTGGAGTTATCATGTGAAAATACCATACCACGAAATATTGCTTTAACATAACTAGGTTGCATATTCTTTGCTTCTGTTGCATCATTTAAAGATGTTCGAAAGTTTCCTAAAAACGTGGATCAATATTGACCTGATTATCTCCAGAGAAAAAATGCTGTGAAAATTGTGTTAGCATTTATTTTAAAATAAATCAAATTATAACTGGTACAGTGATCTTACAGATAAGACATACTTTTGGAGGGTCTACAATACAGCTAGCATACATCTAACTATTCTAAACTATGAAAAATGCCTTTGGCATGTGTCAACTATACTTGCACTGCAAGAAGCACTAAGTCGGTCCTGGTTTGAAGCATATTGACCTGTCACAATGGCCAATACTATCCTGCTAAACCTAAATCACAGAAGGCATACCTACCAATCTTAAAATGTGCATTTGCTCGGTTGGCATACAGTGTTGACATAACTGTATCAGAACAATTTATTTTAATCCCTTCAGTGTACACTTTAATTGCTTTCTTATAATTCTTTTTCTTAAACTCCTCATTGCCATCCTCTTTATATGAAAGTGCTTTGGCTTAGAGAAAAATTATATAAATCATAAAAGCTGAAACAGAACACAAGGCCCTAGATGTCAGTACAATGTCAATGAACTAAACATTTCAAAGCACGTCATTTTTACATGCACATTTTTGGTACACCTACTATTAGGATCATCTTCCTCAAATTTCAAAGCTTGCATTGCTGCTATGGCAGGAGCTTTCTCAGGGTCAACCTCTTCTGGGCTTTTTGTCATAAATAATGGTATGTTCTCTAATTCCTAAATTAATAATCATTTCCTATTATTGGTCAAAAACAACCGAGATTCTGACAAGAAAATTCCTGACTTTCAAACACACAAAGTCAGGATGAGTGTATAAACTTAAACTATGAAGGCATAAAATGTAATCTTGAAAAAAACTAGAGCACAGAAGCATTCAAATAAATTACTGTAAACAAATTTGATAAATTATATATTCATGTAATTATTGCTGTGGAAATGCAAGAAATTTAATATGGTATTCTGTAACTTTTCTAAGCATGACCATAGCAAGAAGCTTGATTAGGGAGGATATTCCTATATTTGTCTTTTGTGCAATGGTTTTCTTCTAAATGTGGTTGTTCCTATGGCATGTAAACATGAGCATATAATAATACACCCACCCCTCAATTAAGAAATCTGGCTATGGCCTGGCCCTGTATCTAGGTCAGGGCTGTAGCTAGAAGCTTAATTGCGGGGTGTATATTCATAAATTCATCTTATGCCCGACTGATTTCTTTTGCACGCTGTTGTTCTTGCGGTAGATAAACATGAATATATGAATATACACCTCCCAATCAAGCGGTCTAGCTACGACCCTGATCTAGGTAACCAACGTTTTCATTCATTCTTGGACGTAACACCCTAAGAGGAAGAAATCATGCTTGCTGATCTAGAACCTTTGGTGTAGGTGGATGGTATTCCTGGTATTTATAACTATAAGCATCAGGGATTTCTACATCAAAAGTCGTGTGGTCTGATTCTGTGGATCATCCCAATCTCTCATACGCCCACCTCTTCCCAGTTGTCCTCACTGAGAGGATTTGCATATCTGTAATTCTTGTTTTTCTCAATCATTTTATCAACATAAATATTTACGTCTTCGTCAAGTTTGGCGGCTAACGACTCCTTTTCGGCCATACTGTTATTAAAACAAATATTTATACAAATAATAATGACTTGGATTCATTTGAAATTAAAGAATCAAAAGGACTCAAATTCAAACATACTTCACCGCGGGATACTTTATGTAACGTCTAATATAAAGTCTTTAGGAGGTTACGCAAAGTGCGCAACTTTACTACTTTTGCTAAACTTTATGATGCATGACGATAGTGATGGGCGATACCAAGAAAGAATATCAATTCGACTACGATTACTTTTTGAAAAAAGTATCGCGGTATAGTTTACTCAAACGATTACTTATTGGCTATTGCATAACTCTTCAAACATATATAAATTGAGTAAATTAGCTTGTAGGTACACCACGTAAGTATTTAATAGTTTGCAAATACTGCAAAGCGTTCGGTCCGTTAACCCGGGGCTTCATCAGTGCAATTACCTGAATATTACCTGAATTGCACTGATGAAGATCCAGGTTAATGTCACCATGCAAACATACAAGAATATTATTATTACATATACATTGGTCACAAAAATTTGGAATTGTGTGCGTCATTGACATATTGAGTCATCCTAACAACAAATTAGAATTAGGATTTTTTACGATTATTACAACTTATAATTCACTAAACGTCCACAATGCCACATTGTTTTGGTTTCATTTTTCACTTTGCTGATATTCTCACCTTTTTACTTTAATAACGTGCATTTGTAAATAGACTGGAATCTTTAAAAGAATTTGAAAACGTGCAGTATAATGCTGGTAATACATCAACGTGATAAATTAGACGCTTCAGAGTTCAGTACACCATTATACGTACTTTTATAAAGTAATCTTAAAAATAAAAATAAGTGTAGTAAATTTAACGAGTATAATCGAGAAGTATAGTCATTCATACTTCACGTTTTGTGGGATAAAGAAACAAATAGGAAAATTCGAGGGAAAATTCATAACTGACGTACTCGGAGAAAGGTTATAAATCATCATCACTACGATATGGATCCTAAGATACATAGACTTAATGTTTTGAAATCATATTTAATCTGACATTCTGACCCTGCAATTAAATATTGTTAATCCATGACAGAGACGGAGAGGGTTATCTGGCCACTCGCTTCACTGTAAAAGTGGTTAGCGGCTTTTAGCGCCTAGAAATGGAAGATTAAAACTAATTTTTTTTTCTCACAATAGGAGAAGGTTTGAGCCATCTGTTCACTTCATTGTTCTTATGAAGTCCATTTCGTTTCTGCCTATTTTTGTGGATTTTTATTTCCCTCGCCGATTTCGTTTTATTCTGCCAGTGCGTATGCTATTAAATTTCGATGTGGCCCATACAAATCGTCAGTGCTGTATAAAACCTATATAGAAAGCACATATTTCGGCTACTCTAAAAACTAGCGTATTTTTATCGACGGCGAGTCGGCGACGGTATCTTTAAGCAGTTAATTGTCACACTAAAATAAGTTGATAAGTTTGCAATAATGCAAAGGAATTTAAAACTCCACTGGCATTTTACACAAGGAAAAATTATATCTTTAAATCTCCAGTATGAAGGCAGATACACCATAGGGAATGATTCATATCAAAGTAAGTTGAATGACTCGAATGACTCAATTACGCATTCACCTTTCATTGTCATTGGCATTGGCATTGACAAGAATTTATCCTATAGTTGATTGCTATAGAGTAATTTCAGATACTATACGCATCAACATAAATATCTACGCAAATGTGCAGGGAACTGATTTAGTCGGAAGATAATGCTTATCTATTATCACTGAACAGATGCCATCTCTTCCCTTTCCACGCCAGTCCAGTACCATGTCCTTAGAAGGAACTGGGTGAAACTGTGGAAAACACAAGAAACCTTTTTCCTCGATAAGTTTCTTGTTCCACTTATATATATTCTCGAGGGTACGAAGAACAAATATTTCGGTGGTAAATTTATTTCAGAGCTATATAGTTCTTGTAACTAAGCAAAATCACAAAATTTCTACCAGTTATATAACGATATAATCGCTGAGCGCTGATTGGCTAGAATATGAGCCTAAGCCGATCACCTGAAAAACATGGTAATAGAATGAGTTTCGATTATTAGGTCAAGGCATAAAATACTGATGAATTTATGGATTTTATGGATGGAGGAAATTATGGATGTGTAACGTTTAAGATCTTTTGAGCACAAAACGTAAGTCGAGTGTTGCAGAACGCAGGACATCCACATTACGTCTTTTATAGAGCAATGCTATGGCTCATATTATGACCTTGGTCATCGTAACAAACAATATTTTTCCAACCAATTGTTGGCCATGCCAGTCTAGGCTAAAGTCATTCTAGTTGAAAGACAAATGTTCGAGTAAAATTTAAGTTAAAACGTGACCTCATTATATATACCACAACAAATTGCCATTTTAATTATCTTAATTATGCATACGCGTGTCATCAACTTAATTATCCAAAACTTCTTACACTGATTTTGTCGTAAAGCAATTAAAACTCACAAATGTTGCGATGAATAATTTTTCGTCTGTGAGGGACTTAATCAAATTATGAGGTCACCAACTCACCATGTTATGTCGAAAAATTTCATTTTTTGTTCTAGCACGATCTTACTACAGGGCTGCCTAATTTGACACATCATTGGCATAACTGTGGGCAGTTATCGTTATCTCAAAAGATAAGATCTTTCTGCGTAGGAAATGAAAACAACTAATTCACCATCCGAGAGCACTCAGAGATATATTTTCAAGCCGATTAAGATAAGTTTTGACCCCTTGCGTGTTTACGTTGCTTTCGTTGCAATCGTTTTTTAGGACATCAATAAGAACACAATAGAAATCATGTTTGTAAGTCAGGATTTGCGGCATGGTGCACGAAAGCATCCCACGTGAAGGCGTAGAGAAACGAACTAGAGATCTTAATGAAAACTGTTGTAACAACTTGAGAAAATGAACACGTATTTCTGGTGGTGGTGGTGGTAGTCATGTTAGATCACTTTTTCTTTTCAATACTTTACCTTCCTCCCCTCCTCTTTCCGCAACTTTGGTGTTTTATTTGAAAGAAAGGTGCATACATGGATTAAAACGCTTAAAGTTGCTCTTGGTCGATTAAAACAAGCTTAAATAACGTTGTACTGCACTCAACAATTCTACAAACATGATTGTCAACAATGTTGCTAAAACTCGTTAAGCTTTAATGAGTTTTGAGATACGCCGGCTTATGGATGCGTTCCTAAAATTGCGTTTCATCAACAAGGAATAATAGGAGGATAGGAGCGTTTCTACGGGTGTATAACATAATATTGGGTTGTTTTAGGGGCGTCTGGAAGGTTAAAGACATGTAGCCTTTTTTACAAACGCTTTTTTTAATCCTAGATTGAGTTGCCGACCTTTGACGATGCCTTCAATCATCCTTTAAATGTATAATCTCTTCAAGGTGTTGATAAACCTGATACTTAAAATATTCCCGTCTATCGGACGAAATCGTGGTGTCAATAACTAAGACCGTATTGTACATTGCAAGTGCTTGCTTGGCAGTTGGTAGAGGCAGCTTTGACCGCAGGAGATGTTACAAATACGAATGTAATTAACTTCGGTGATTCATTCATTCCATCCACACAGAGGCACGTACATTAAAGAGAGAGGCATAATTATATACGGCTTTGGTAAGATGCTTTAATTTTAAACAAGCTAAATGAATGCTATTTGTCACACCACTAGGTCGTTTTAGTCAATGGCTGCAATTGTTCATTTTTACATGAATGGTGTGTAGAACAGTACACATGCATTGTGTCGTGTGGAAATAGTTGTACTAGAAATGAAGTATATTTCAAAAGTTGAAATTAATTCCTGTAATTTGAATCATTCATTTCATTTGATATATGTCTGCATTTCCTTATAGCTTGGTTTAGTTGGTTATGGTTCACCTGTTCACGTAAAACTTTCTTTCCACATATAAATTAAAAATGCATTCTGAATGCAATTCCTCCTTTTTCGCGCACTGTTCTGATCTCGTACATCTTCGCGTCCATCCAGTAGAAGCAGAAATATAGAATGTCGCAAATTATCATGATCAGTCCGGATTTCTCTGTTCGTTAAATTGAAATACAGAGATAGTATAGGTATTCCTGATCTGTAATCCATGTACTTCATTAAAATTGTATAACGAAATTTATTGAAGAGAATTAAATTTATATCGATCTGACGGAGTTATACCAAACTGCATAACTAAGAATGAAAGACTTGATCGAATGAGATCTTCAAGTTTCAGTTATTTTTGGGCACTTCTGTTTTTGAAATATTGAAAACAGGTGTCACCTTTTAAATTCACAACGGCATGCTTTTGCAATTAGTATATATTTATAGACCAATGAATAACTTAGAGATGGTCACTTCACATGCAGCTACTTTCAGGCTTAGCTATGACCCAGTCGTTGCGGGAGGTGGCATGCAAGCGGAGGGATGGGAGGGGTGGATGGAACTCACTTAGTTGTTACTTGTTGCATATATAACATGCCCGCAGCATGGATGATGGATAGTTTTCAATGACCTTTCATAGTTTATTGGTAGTGACATCGTACGATAACTGAATATTTTGTCCAGTTCGATGAACCATACGTAAGTGAGTTCAAAGTTCAAGCTCCCCAAACTCCACTATCCGCATGTTAATTTCAGCATCCCAATAAAACATGAAACAAAACTAAGCTGCTTCATGTGTTCTGATAAACCTGTTTATATACACAGGCTTTAATTGCAAGAGATTAGTCTCTAATTTTCAGAGACGTGCTCAGTTATTTTTAATGCCGGTACGTAATTCCGTTCTCTGCCAAAGCAGCGAATTAATTGTTAAATACTGTGTTTTATCCCCAATCCATCGACTCCTATATACCACTCTCTTATCATTCCTTTTATATAATCCGGATTTACGTATAACCAATGTGACGATTGTGGTAGTCTAGTCGTGTTATTTTCCCAAAAATCAGGAAGGATATATGGACCTTGCTAACTTCCTTGCTATGAAATTTTGATTAATTTTGCTATAGTTCAAGAGCGAACGACTAAAGAAATGAAGATAAGAACCATGGGTGGCTATTTCGTGACTTGGCTTGTTATTATGACATGCTGTGCTGTGGAAGGTGAATAATTATTGACTTCATCAATGCACTTCATCTTCCATGCATCGAATCCCTCTTTTTTCTTGTTTACTCCGTATAACCGCTTATTATGTCTATCGTATTATTAGGAGGCCACTTAAATGCAGCGAAAAATATTTTTTGTTTTGTGCATAGATAACCTTGTTAGTTTATCGCAAGATTGATTCCGCATATGTTATTTGGCCTCCAATCGTATTTGGTTAGTTTGGAGAAGAAATAAAAAAAAATCAGATTACCATAAGCGTGCGAATGTATGGCCACCGTGCATGCAAGCACAATAGTGGAAAAGCGGAAACTTGCTCTCAATTAAACTTGTCCCATTCATAACCTTTTTTAGTTTTCCCTCAAAAAGTAATCCCGTGTGGTATACGGCCGCAAAGTAGCGCTCATACGACTGCTACGCGAAAAAAGAGAGTGATTGGTGGACACGTGGCCCCAAATAATTCTTGGCCTTGGTTAGTTAATTTTATCGACAAAGATGATACTCTGCAATACTGCAGTGGAGTGATTATTGCTAAGAGATGGATTCTGACTGTGGCACACTGTTTTATATTCTACGGACCTGATGGGAGTGTGGTTACTTTTCCTGTAACAAAATATAAATACATCATAGCAGACCACAGATATAACGTCACTGATCATCACGAGTTCACTGTACAGCCGTCAATGTTGTTCATTCATCCCAAGTACAAAATTGGAGACGATTTTCAACCAGGTACGCCTCGCCTTTAACTTGAGTATGATTTCATGTAAGGATTAAGATGACTGTCATTTAACTCCGCATTATTCCTATTTATCCAAATTTGGCCGTCTAATTTCCGTAGTGTAAGGATTAAGATGATCGTCAATAATCCCGCACCATTCCTATTTATCCATATTTATTATGTAATTTCCGTAGTTTAATCATTAAGATGACCGTCATGATTTCCTTACCATTCCTATTCATCCGTATTTGGCCATTTCAAGATCAAGATGTAAGGCGATTCCACACTATTCCTACATCCAAATTTGACCACCTAATCCCCGTAGTGATGTAAGAATGTAACATATGCCATAGATCATGATATTTATCGTAGATTTTATAACGCGTTGCAAAGAAAGGTGCAATGACATCAATTATCTTATTTTGCAGGAGATTACGACATTGCGCTTATAAAGTTAAAAAGACCTTTGAGATTCTTCCCACAAGTTAATCGAGCATGCTTACCAGTCAAAAACACCATATTCAACACAACTTCTTCATGTTTTCTCGCTGGTTGGGGTAACACAGTGAACACCACGGATTATTACAGATCTCCCGTACTGAAACAGGTTCAACTCAAACTCGTACCGTTGAAAAATTGTAACAGCAAGACGGTTTACAACGGGATCATCCCCAGTCGGTACCGGTGTGCAGGCTACCCCCAAGGGGGAAAAGATGGCTGTTATGGTGACAGTGGTGCTCCATTGCAATGTAATATACATGGAAGTTGGACTGTGGCTGGAATCATGTCCTGGGGTTCTGAATGCGCTGCCCCAAACCGTTATGGAGTTTACGTAGATGTCCTGCAATTTATGACAAGATTCATACAACCCGTAATGCAAGGTGGGTTGCTAAAAATCAGTAGCTGTGCCCTTCATAACTTTTTCTTGGTGGCTTTTTCTCCATTTCAATAGTTATTATGCATACATATTCAAACCATTTTAAGGCATTTGGGCAGAGCTGATATGAAAAAACGGGACCACTCAGGTGAAAGTACCCCAGTCTCATTAACCAAATATTTATATAATATATATAATAGGTCGATTGGATCGTCTCACAACATACCACAAGAGACCGTTATCTCGTTTTAAGAAGAAATGGAAAATAAAAAAAATGTCATTTTATTTGCTCTTCACAAAGAAAGACGTTTTCACCGACATCGACTTGGTTAGAAATCTTCAGTTAACGCCATTGCAAATAGCACTACTGAAGAATATCACCCTGCGAGATTATGTTTTTGTCATATGCACCCACCATTCAGTGTCATCTTTGATCCAATCAAATTGTGCACTTAACAGGATTGTTGCTGGGTTCAAACGGAATTCAAGAAAGTTCGAAAATTATGATAAGATAAGAAGTTACGGGAAATTGAACAACATAACTGTTGAGAATGTTATTAAGATGGCGGGGGTACCTAAAAATATCCTACTTAATTCAAAAAATCTCTTGAGCATAGTCAAGAAGAGATCTCCTTCTAGGAATGTGGCATTAAAGTCCTTATCTGGTTAAGTGAAAATATAATCACTCTTTCATTTCGTGTTATCAAAACCTCTTCAGACTTCAATTCCATTCTGTCCCTTGTAATCATTGCCAGAAATGTATTATCTGGAACCTCATGTACTAACTAGTAACTAATATAGTTTCGTGTAAATGATCAGTTCATGATTACTAGTAACTAGTTGTACAATGCAGAGTTAGCGCTAAATTATGCTACTATGGTAACCGACTTACTGAAAGTTTTCAATTTACTGGGAATACAGTATCTTATTAATCTTAACGTGGTACGATTCATCCAAATACTCATGTACCCAAGCACTTATTCATTCCGCCCCTGACGGTATGGGTAGAACTTATGGATAAAAATATCTTACTCTATATCAATAGAGATAATTAAATTTGTATAGACCACTTGGACTTGGTGTTGTAAATATATATTTTAATCTATTATATATAGGTATATATACTATCAGTATTTTTTGGTTCCTCCTGAAAGAACTAAAACTATATTATGTATGTAAATCAGTCCAAATTATAACCTTAGCTTCTTAAAAATAGTTTTTATGTGTAACCTTTTACGTTTAGTTGATCATGAAAATCGAAATTAACTCGTTTTATGGAGGGGCATTTCGGACAAAAATGACATTCGCTTGTACATTGCATGCTGTTCAGCCTGTTCGTTCATGCCACATGCTATTCGTTTGTATCAGCTTTTATTCTCGAGGAAATATTATATCCCAACATGGAAGCACTACCTCATAGGTATTCTGGGAAGGGGGGGGGGTCGTGTTTCCAATATGGCGGCTTTTTTCAATACCTTTCGGCTGGCCTTCGAGAGATGATTGTATTCCTTTTCTTGATACACGCACAAATTGACCAAATCCTGATCAGTTCAATTACTTGAAAACTGTATTATTTTTTGGGTGTTTTTGTTCGTATCAAATTTGGATTACAGTGAAGATTTACTGGCTTGACGGTTGGGAAGCAAAGAAGTGTGTAGTGTACTCACTGTACTGCCAGTGGTTGGAAAGTAAGTGTCCGAATTTGCATTGAGTGTCCGAATTTGAATTTGCGTAGATTTGTAGAGTTCTTATACGTGCTATTTACAAAATTTTCCTTCAAGTATTTCTCATGACTTTCAATAATCAAATCACATATTTGCAGAAGACGATTTTTCGTGAGAATGGTGATTGGTGAGATTGTATTCTACTGAGTTCTAACCTCTGACACCCCTTACTATTTTGATGGAAGGAGATAAAGTTTTGATTCCCTCGTTTTACGTTACTGTCTTGAAAGTGTATTGTTATATAAGTATACACAAAGAAGCCCAAAATTAACCCTTCCACAATCTGCAATTAAGGGGGAATTCATTGTTATCATGACATATATGCAATAGCATGAACATGCCTGACTGGAAAGTATGCAAACTGCGTAACAGAGATTTCAGGAGATATATGAATTGTGTGCCCAATATCTCGCCCTCCTGTACCCCAAGATAAATCTATCCATAATAATAAATTGGATTGGAAACTAATGCCCTTTCCTTGAAGGCATGAGCAATATTCAGCAATTATCTATCCTTGGCTAGCTGTTGTATAAAATTATCTTTAATTAAACTCATATTAATTTATTAATAGACCTTTTTGCTAACATTGTTTCCATTGTTGACACTAATTCACCATTTGCTCATACATTTACATTTGTTCTACTTCATGGAAGTATAGAATAGAAGAAATTAAGTATTTCAGTGGTAGAATTATCAGCATGCAGCGGTTATAGGATTATGCAAAAGAGTTATTCACTCTGGTTCATGCTTTCATTGCTTTGTTACCTTTGGCTTCCCTGAAGGGTAACAAAAGTGACAAGGAATGTGAGTTATGTAAAACAGTGAATTGAGTATAAACAAATCTTAGCCAGAAATGCCTATTGTATGTTTTAAGTGAAATAAATCTTACTTGTCTAGGTGCTTGAATTCCTCAGTTAACACATACAATGGGGTCTGATAGCAGGTGAGTATTTCCCTACATTTCCCTACGTTTTTGTCATTTTTGTTTGTTTTCAAATAGAAATCTTGTCACTACCGTACAAATGTACTTGTTTTACATTATTTGAGAACACAATATTTGATAGAAAAACGTTTTTCATATTGTTTCTTGGCTGTTTAAAAAACTTTATTACTTATTAGTAACAGTCATTCTTTTCATATGAGCTGGTCTTACAGTAGAGCTTAACCAAAAAAATGTTTCAATTCCTAGGTTATTGCGCACTCTCAGGAGAGGGCAGTTTTTATACAAAACTCCTTTTTTAATCTAGAAAAAGACGACGCTCGCGTGATAGAAGTCGTTCACGAAGTAAAGATCGTAGTCAAAGATTAAGTCGTCGGAAGGACAAAACACATCGAAGACGCAGACACTCCAGTTCATCTAGTTCATCCAGTTCTTCAGATCGTGGACGAAATAGGAGTCGGGAAAGATCCAGACGATCAAGAAGTAAAGACAGAAACAAAAGGAGTAAACGCTCTAGAAGTCGTAGCGCTGATAAAAGAAAAAGAACAAGTAATAAAGACGAAACAAAATCCTCAAAGACCAGGTACATGTGAATTGCAAAAATTTCGTGAAGAATGAGATGAAATGTTTCGTTGTGATTCTTAATATCAGCTTGGCTAAATTCGAATGTTTGTGTCGGTAGACTAGAAATAGTGCTAAATGCTTTGATATATTTCTTTCTCAGCAGGGATAAAAGGAAAGATGAATCTGAAAGTACATCGAAGAAAACTAAGGTTGGCCAGACCACAGATACGTCCTTTCACACAACATTAACTCACATACAATGTGTAGACTGAGTTATATTTGACTTAATAGAATATTTGACCCGTAGGCAATATAACAAATTTATTTATAATCTTGTTTATCATGTGGATATTACTAATCGTCTGGATTGCTTATCTTGTACACAGAGCGACGAGAAAAAAGATGAGTCCAAAAAAGAAACAACAGACAAGGTACAAAGGGGTTGTATATTCACCGGAACCCTAGGTGCAGTCTGTAATTAATACCCCCCATTATTGATTTTGCAGAGAATTTCTATCTATGGATTTTAGTAATTGCTTGATCATGGATTCTCTCTTCCCATCTTTTATCACCACTGTTTCATAAATGTTGCATGAATAATTTATTTCTATTTTTACAGGACTACGAACAAAACAAACTTGAGGAGGAAATGAGAAAGAGGAAAGAAAGGTACAAACAATACACACGATTCGTACGTCACGTACAATAATTCATGATCTACTGTATTGTGGCAATGTAGGATTGAGAACTGGCGAAAACAAAGAAAAGCGGAAACTCTTGAAAAAGAGGCAGCTGACAAGGAAAGTATGGATCCAAATAGAAAGGAATGGACATTAGAAGACGATGAAGAAGATGATGCTGAAGATGTACGTAATAAAGATGTTTTGAGATTTGAAATCTCAGTAAGGATTCCTGTTGTTTGGCGAAGTGAAGCCAAGATATAATATTTTACAACACTGCACCCCCCCCCCTGCCCCTCATGCATGTTACTGCACCCATTATTGATATTACATAGTCAAAGGTAAACTTATCTCTCTTTATTTTCGTTATAGGTTAACCCAGAAAATGGAGATACTAGTAAGCTTTTTTATTACATCACAACTCGTATTTATATTCTTATGTTCTGTCATCGAAATCTTATTGTGAAATCGTATCGCCCTATTGTGGTGTGATCGGCTTCGATAAGGCATATTAATTGTGTGGGCCCAAAGTCGAAAGCTTAAAGATTTTCACCTAATGATCGTCACCGAGTGGGTGGTTAAACAGCGAATAAACCCTATTATTATGATATTAGCTTTGTATGTTTCAGACACCTCAACTGACGTCAAACCATACTTATTAGATTTAATCGGGGTTTATGAGAGATTATACCAGTATTTGGGAAAAAATTCCCTCGTAATTCGCCTTATCAATCGCAGTAGCTAAAGCAAATGCTAAGGCATATACTATCGTGCCAAAAAGTCCCCAAAACGCCCCCAATGTTGCTGAGGCGAAAATACGCTGTCTTCGGGGGTCAAAAAGTAATGTTATAACAAATATAAATTCTCAACTCTCGTGTGTGCTTTTTCTTATTTCAGCCAATGAAAACTCCACGGTCACACAGGTAAACTGTCCAAATATTTCTCTTGTACGTCATGTAACACACATTGTGAATAACTGAACTTAAATATACATGTACGCTGTTAACACTAAAAACCACTATAAAATACATAACGTTCATAATATTGCAGGATGTGTAAAGGACGCATTCTTTTCCCTCGATGCAATGCAATGCAATAGAATTGAGATGTTCCTGGTAAACGTTTTTCAAACAGATTTTGGTTTGTTTTAGGATGAAGACATTGATCCACTAGACGCATTTATGATTCAAGTTGACCAGCAGGTGTGTATCCACCATAATAAAGACACGATTTTGTATAAATTCGATAACCATTGAAGTGAAAGCGTTTTTTTTAAACCTAGAAATTTAGCAGAATCCTTTACAAATCCACACTGACCAGACTGGATGTTCAGATATAATTTATACGACATAATCTCGCTTTTCACTCGATTGTCTCCGTAATCGGTTCATGAAATATTTAATTCACTTCTAAAACTTGTTTTATCAGGTTTCTAAGCAGAAACAAGACGATGATAAACGTAAAGGGATTAAAAAGTCAGAGAAAGGAAAAGCAACTGTCATTACTACTGTTGTTAAGAAAAAAGTGAGTTTTTAGGTTATTGGGTGTAATCAGACCTGAATTTCTACGTTAGATCTTGTTGGAGTAAAACGGGCACTGATTGTGAATTCAGTACACTATAGCGAGGTCATGACTCCAGGAAATGATGAACGCATTTCACAGGTTTACTCAGTAACCTACTCTAGAGACAAAATGTGAGGGAAGCAAGAAATGTCTCTCTTAAATCACTTTTATAAAATGTTTTATTTTTCAATATTTATTTTCCAAGAATGTCGTCGAGACAGACACACTCAAGAAAGCTGCTAAAGGCGAATTAATGGCTAACGACCAGGATGCGATGGAGGTAAGCTGGTTGATGTTTTGATCTTAACATGGACAAGGGCAATAAAAATACTGTGAGACTTGTGGTGTTGAAAGATATGGCTATATACTTGATGGGTGGCCTAGTTTCTGTATCAAATCTAAATTTTGAAATGAGTAACGAGAAGGGAATAGATCACCAAGGCTAAAAGTGCATACTGTGTATTTATTCAAGTTTGGTTGCAAAATGTTGTAAAATGCAGAAATTATAGGTTTATAGCCATGCGAAGTTGGCAAATTTTCTATACTTTTGTATTACGTGTGGAATTGCGTGACTAATATAGTTATTTAATATAGAAATTATTTTTAAATATTTATTTGTTCTTCAGTATTCTTCAGAAGAGGAAGAGGAAGATGTGTTAGCTGATCCGAATAATATAGGCTACAAAACAAAACCGAAAAAGGTATTTCCATATCTCGAAACACTGTGGTTCGCAAGCTATTTATTATTTCGGACAGTACAGTCAAGTCATTTAACACATGGCATCAAGGCATAAACTTTTCTTATAATGACGCGTCGTGTCTTAAATGGAATAATTACTATACATATGTATTATTTAATATGGTGCTTTATATATACCTATAACTTATATAACTGACAACGTTCTTTCATTCTGTTTCAGGAGTTAGCTGCAGTTGATCATTCTAAAGTGTATTATCAACCTTTTAGAAAGAACTTTTATGTCGAAGTTCCTGAACTTGCAAAGCTCACACCTGAAGGTAGGCTATACGGCCTGTTATTTGGTTTGCAAGATTTATATATTTATGTCAGGGTTGTGTTTATCTTTTGTTTCACTGTGTTTATTGCTACACATCTATAACCGTACACAAGGAAATTTGGTTGGATATCTTGATTTGTCTTACCAGAGTTTTGCATGAACATTCCCAGAAAAAAAAACCTGGCAGACCGTAGTTTATCAAAATTTAAATCCCTCACATGGCTGGCAAGCAGCGAAACAATGGCTGATAGCACGTTTTTATGCAAAAATTACATTTAATTCTTGACCATGTGACATTGCTATAATTTGGTTCAGTGTCCTATGAAGCATTGCCTTGCCGTTGCATTTATACCATGCATGCAGGTCAAGTTATGCTTTTGATTTAGCTACATCTATGCATTGAAAGTTATTGAAAAAAGCAAAATTCTTCAATTTATCTCAAATCATTTTTCGTTTTTCTTTTTGAAAACATTGAACAATGCAGTCCTGAGTCTTCTTATGCGAAAGAAATAGACAAAAGGATTTATGCACGCGTTGATATAAATAAATGAAAATAACCTCCTCCATGTAAAAAAGTCTGCATTCGGCATCATTTGCAGCACAGCGTAGGGCAGGTATGTCGCGTAAAATAAGCAAACAACGATAAATGTATTCAACGTGGGTTTCAAAAGGCTATTTTCCTGTTTTTCTCGCCCTGAATTTCGTGAATCATTTGAAATATTCATATTTCGCCGTGTTCGTAACTGATCTTTAACCGCCTTGAAAACCACGGCATAAAGAAAAGCAACAAAGAACATTGTTGCTAAAACAACAGCGCTCAGAGATTTATCCAACTTCTCGTGATGTTTTTGACTCGCAGATAAAATGTCAACTAAACAATGCACGATAACTAAAGCCGTCGCAATCATCCATGTTCCAGCTATCATTATGAATGTTCTTGTTTTAGTTATGAACGTTGCATATCTTAACGGATAAACCACTGCGACAAATTTATCCACAGCTATAGCCAATACAGTTGTTTCGCTTAAAAATAAGCAAAACGTATTCAGCAGGGTGTAAAATTCACTGTACTCGTTCCTTCCAACGCTTGTGAGATGAATATTCCATGGTAAAAACGTTGTCAGTGATAGAAAATCAGCTAAGGCTAGGTTTAGAATGAGTAGGTCTGAATTCTTCTGACGTAACTCCCGTCTTGTCGTGAATAAAACGATGACCAGAAAATTTGCCAATGAACCTATGATAACTTGCAATGAAGCGAAACTCATCAGAAGACTGACTTCGAGATCGCTTATCAGTCTTGATGTACAGTTATTCATCCTTACGCCACCGAGCTCAAATTATCTGAATCGTGAAATATCATGAAAGTCCGTATAATTTTTCTTTCTTAATGACATATGTTAATAGAATGGAATATTTGACGTAATTTTAATATATGAAAGGCGACTGTTTGAAATTTTGTTTGCTCATATGGCGCGTTATATATATAATTAATTGTAAAGTATATAAAAAAATGCCAAAGTTGACCACAATTACAGGTCGTGTGTAATTGGCTGATGTAACTTTTAGTTTGGCCAAAGCAGTTCTTGATTTTATGAATTTACTCGTCAAAACTTTTTGAAGTAAAAGAAATAAAAAACGACTCGTCAATATCATCTGGAGCCAGATTTAATATTTCAGCTTTATCTATGTATATAAACACTTCACGAGCACATGTTGATAAATTTATTAAATTAAGGGCTGTTATTAGCTCTTGTAGTATAGATCATATAAAGGCCGATCATTCCCATATGCATCTATATCCAACCCAGCCCATACAAGGCCTGTTCTCAATTGTATCTCAAAAGCTCACTGCCACTGGTGCAAATTTGATACATAGCGTCCCTCATATTTTCATATGTTTTTTTTTAGAGGTTGAGGTGATTCTGCAAGATCTCGAGAATATAAAAGTGAAAGGCAAAAATGCTCCAAAGCCAATAAAGTCGTGGGCTCAGGTAATTAATTACCCAATGTGTGTGTTTTTCGCCCACTACCGACTTATGAGTTATGATAATGAGATGATCCATGCTGACCTATATTAACTATGTTTTTCTGATGCATTAATAACCCCGCTTAGAATGGACATTTCTGATAAACCACGACATATGGTGTTAATGGCATTAACATGCATGGGGCTCGACTTATTTTGCCACCGCGAAGTACTCCCACACGATTTCTGTCTAATGATTTTTTCTTTATTAGGCTGGATTAAGTCTAAAGATAATGGACGTTCTTAAAAAGTATGTTTATGCGTGTATAACCTTTGGAATTGTGCATTTTCTTGGTCTTTTTAAAATAGATGATAGGTTGGTAGGAAAATCAAAAAGACTGAAACATGCATATACGATTATTTTAAGATACGAAGACATGACATGCAACTCTGTTTGGTTTTAAAATAATCGCATGTTTTTCTCCATTTGTCTCCCTAACCTACCACTATCTGTAGCTCGGTTAATGTCCCTCGCGTGATCTGGTTAGATAACTGTAATACATAAAGTTTCCACATGCAGATAGCCCATTTGACCCGACACCTTGTGTTAATTTATAAAGATGCAACTATGAAAAGCCTACTCCAATACAAGCTCAAGCTATTCCTTGTGTAATGTCGGGACGAGATATGATAGGTGAGTCTAAAGTGAAATATAACGTCCATTACAAATTGCATATGCAGTACTTATTGAACTACGTTAAAGCTCGTTTATACACTTGCAATTTTTGCTCCGATTTTATGTGCGATTTTCTTCTTTTGAAAGATGTGAACGAATGAATTAGTTACTGATGTTCAAATACGAACTCTTAAACATCAGAGCATTCGTAACTAATTCACTCATTCGCATCTATCTAAAGAAGATAATCGGAGGAAAAATCGCAAGTGTGAACGAGACTTTAGAAAGCACGGCCATGAAAAATGATAGACGAAGCAAGGCAACTTGTACACCAATGAGAATCTGCAATGAGCATCTTAGCTGAATGACACTATACCGACTATAACCCGATTCCATGACCTAATTTTTAGTTCCCCGATCGAATACGATTCTTTCGCGGTGTAGCTACATGATTTCACACAATACGTATATACATGCACAGTACACAGCGATATATAGTTACAACGTTTCAGCTTCATTTGTTACTCTCCATTGCAGGTATTGCTAAAACAGGCAGTGGTAAGACATTGGCATTTTTGATTCCAATGTTACGCCATGTTCTGGATCAGCCCAGTCTGGACAGAGATGACGGTCCTATTGGTAAGAGGCAGAATTCCATGTTTCTAAAACGTCTCCTGTACTAAAAGCTAACCAATTTTGGAATCGCAAAGGTTTCCCTAATTAGTAGTGTAATTACTCGAGTAATTAAGTAGTGTAAAAAAGTAGTGTAATTTACTCGAGCATAGGACTGCCAAAAAGCGGTTGCCCTGGAACTTGGGGAACGAGTTAAACACCAAATTTTCTCACCGTAATTTTATTATACAGCAATAATAATGACACCAACAAGAGAGTTGGCGTTGCAGATTCACAGGGAAGCGAAGAAGTTCTGTAAACCTCTTGCACTTCAAGTTACATGTGTTTATGGAGGGACTGGCATTAGTGAACAAGTGAATACATTATTTCATTGCATTTATGATTTTGAATCAACAGGAAATCATCTGTATGGAAGAAATTTTATTTTCACAAATTACTTTATTGATGTAAAACTATTAACTTTAATTCGTAGATTGCGGATCTGAAGAGAGGCGCCGAGGTCATTGTTTGCACACCTGGACGAATGATTGACATGCTTACGGCCAATAACGGTTCGTTTTACTCAGCTCAGCATTCAACACCTGGGCAGCAGCTTTTTACTCATCTTGTCAAATATCAATTTTCAGATTCTAAATTAAGAATTATTAAGAGCCCTACACTCCACTTCATTTTTGCTCGCAAAGTTTAAGGCAAAGAGAGTATGAGAGACCCTTAATATAAAACATAAATACCTGAAGAACTATAAAGACCCTTAATATAAAACAACTATAGTACATGAGTAAAATCTCATTTTCCGCCGTGTATAATAAATCTAACATGAATTTCAGGTCGTGTCACGAACTGTCGCAGATGCACATACCTTGTTTTGGACGAAGCCGATAGGATGTTTGACATGGGTTTTGAGCCTCAAGTATGTCTGATAGCTAGTTTGAATTTTGTATTATTTTGATTGTACACACGAAGCTTGGTTTATTTAATCACATACGCCAGGGTTTGGACTCTTTAGAAAAAAGCTATACGAAAAACTTATATTTCAATTTTTAGGTCAATAAGATATTGGACTGCATTCGTCCAGATCGACAGACAGTGTTATTCTCTGCGACATTTCCAAGGCAGATGGAAGCTTTAGCAAGAAAAATTCTTACCAAACCAGTTGAGGTATGTCACAATCAACAATCAGCAATTGAAAAATATGTTGTTGACAAGTGTGAACAATAATGGCAGCACAACATTGTTGCATGCTGATAAACCGCAGATTCAGAGTTTTTAGCCTTGTAATAATCTCGTTTCCAGTTTTTTTACCATGAGATAACGTGCAGGTTTACTTAAATCAAGACCGTTCAGAATAGGGTTGTAGCAACATTTTCTCCAGGGTTTTATGACCTGAGAATATAAAAGCGTGTGAACAAGTTTCTCGTTTTCTTTCCTACTGTGTTCGATGGGTTCGTCTAGGTTAAAAGTGCATGGTTGGCGCCTTTCTCCTCCAATACCTGAAAATTTTTTTCATTTCATTTAGGTTCAAGTTGGTGGCAGAAGTGTTGTATGTTCCGATGTTGAGCAACACGTGGTACGTTTCCATAGAACCTTTATGATACTTACAAAAAAAGCACTGAAACAGCATCCTTAATTACACTTCTGCGAAGGCTAGTTTGCGCTCTCATTCGAAAATAGGATTAACTCAACTGCTGCAAAAAATGCTCAATAATAAATAACTCTAAACTCTAAACACATGAGTACGTTAATTTATTTAAGAGCAACTTCATAGGTTGGTAGCAATCTTAATAGGCAATTCTAAAAACTTTAAAAAAAGCTATATATACGGTGCATATTGGATTAGGTAGATTTTATTTATCATTTTTTAGGTTATTATTGAAGATGACGATAAATTCCTAAAATTATTGGAATTACTTGGTATTTATCAAGAACAAGGTACTGTACGGTGTTTATTGAAATTGTAAGTCGCTATATGTTCAGCTGTTTGCGACATTATATTATGCTATTCTAATCTTTCAAAGGAGTTTAAAAAGGCAGCCATATTTTGTTTTTGTTATGATGCTATGCAGCATGGTAATAGAATGAATAAAAGTGTTTTGCAATTTGTGTTTGTTTTCAAGCAAAGCTGCTTCTTCTTTTTAGGGAGTGTGTTAGTGTTTGTAGAGAAACAAGAGTCGGCGGATTCGTTACTAAAGGATTTATTAAAGAGATCGTATCCATGTCTTTCGCTTCACGGAGGTATTTTTTTTTCAATTTTCATTGATGTGTACAAAGTGTGACTTAAAGTTCACGAGCTTATTATTTGTTGTTTCTCCGGCCTACGGGGTAACAATATTCCAGTTGATGTCCATAATTTATTTCAGGTATGGACCAATTCGATCGAGACAGTACTATCGCTGATTTCAAGAATAACACTATAAAGTTGATGGTACGTGGTTTAAGTTCACGATAATTGAAAACGTTTTGAAGGTCCTATTGCGAATAATTTGTGACGGAATATTATAGTTGGGGAATCATAATGCTCAGGTCTGACTCTGCATGCAGTTCTACCATATTCATTTTCTATAATATTATGTGTTTACTGTTTATCAGGTTGCCACCTCTGTCGCAGCCCGTGGTCTTGATGTTAAGCAGTTAGTACTAGTGGTTAATTTTGATTGTCCTAATCACTACGAGGATTATGTTCATAGATGCGGGTATGTCGATCGCTATATAGTTTGTACAATACTGGTCAGATTATACGTGTAGATTTGCATTTTGCCCTCACAGTTAATTCTTCGTAATTTTTTTCAAAATCGTCCTTTCCAAAACGATAATCGTATATCATAGCGGATAATAATGAAGTATGCTCACATCCTATATAATTTTCAGCCGCACCGGACGTGCTGGTAATAAAGGAACCGCATTTACATTCATCACACCAGAGCAAGGAAAGTAAGTACTGTACATTCAGAAACAGTTTTATTCTTTGCGCATGCATGTGACTTCAGCGCATGTCTCCCTCAGTTTTAAGCTCTCTTCCTGTGTTTTATATTTTTACCCTCTGTAACACCACGGTTTTGTCAACCACGTTAATATCTGTGTCACAATCCTTTTCTAGATTTTCATCAGATATAATTAAGGTATAAATATTAATTCTGTATTTTTATAGTGTCACTACACTATATATATCTATGTTAAATGTACTATGATACTATCATATATGTATCACATATGCTCTGAATGTATGTAAAAAATATCTTTTTTCTACATATGTTTAATATATATTAATCTATGCACACATTGTTTATGTCAGGCGCTAGAACTGTCTGGAGCGGACGTACCTGGCGATTTGAAAACATTACTAGAAGTATATAAAGAACAAAGGAAAGCGGTATGTGCTTCACAATGCTCTGCTTAGCTGGACCACCACTTTGTACCTCTTCACATATTGCATGCTATTTGTCGCGAATTTCCAAGGAGCAGCCTTGCTTTACAAAGCGCCCAGCCACAAGATACAGCTAGTGTGACACCGTATATCTTCTCTAGCAGAATATACACCATTTCCAGCGAATTATACCGTTTAAAGCTGAATGTGTGTAATCTTATAATCTATATGTAACGAATAATTATAGGAAGGAAAAGGCATTGTGAGGAATAGCGGATTTTCTGGAAAAGGTAAGATAAGTTATGCGATTCTCTAAAATGCCAGTGTTCGCTTCTGTTTTTCTCAAAAAAACAATGCTGTGTGCTTGATATTACAGGATTTAAATTCGACGAGGCTGAAAAGAACCAGGTTAATGAAGCCAAGAAAATGCAAAAATGGGTAGGTTTGTCAACCTCTTATCATGTGTTGTATATCACAACATGTTGTTGCATATCAACTGAAGAAACAGGCATGCGTGATAAATATTTCGTTATGGTTTTCCAGGCACTAGGTCTGCAGGATTCGGATGACGAGGCTGAAGCAGCGGATCAAGCTGCTGACCAGGTGAGATTATGTAATCTCTTTTATATGTGCGGATTAAGATGTTTCTGTTGTCTTTGGGTCCTCGACCAGAAAAGCCTCCAGATGAAGGGAAATGCATGTCTGCTCCGACCCATGAGAACACCTTTTTTTCAGTAGAAAACAGCCATCAGTGTTCTTAATTTTTGAATCTTAATTCTTCTTATATTTGATATCAGATTGATAAAGACATTGCGAAGGCCTTCAGCAATAAACCAACCTTAAAAAAAGCGGGTATAGTAGTTGCTCCTGTTGTCCCTGGAGGTAATCAACCTGAAGCCATTAAAGGCGCTCAAAAAGGTAACAAACATTTTGGCACATTCACGAGATTTTACCTCTTTCCTTGCAAGCTTCCAGGCAGAGTTGCAAAGAAAGTTCAACCTTCCTCCGGTAGGATTTCAAGTTTTGAAAACTTTCCTCAAAATGACGTTACGTCATTGAGTCTAGTGGCAATCAGCATAGAGAAATATTTGTTTTTTGGTTGGTGCATGTGATCAATTAAAGTGCTCAACTTTGAACCTTCCTCACAAACCTCATTCAAAGCAAGCCTTCCTCCGGGTGCCCGCAGCTTTTTTGCAACTCTGCTTCCAGAGTTCTTTCGGTCAAGACCAAACTCTCATAGAACAAACTCTCATAGCCATGCATGCTCGCATTCGTCCGGTTTGCTCGTGTGAATACAGATAACTGCATGGTCGAATTTTATAAACAATCTGTTTTCGCTGCACGAAAGAACGATGTCAAATCTGCCCCTTCCCGTGTTAACGTAGCCTGAATTGAATTGTATTTTTTCAGCAAAACTGAATCTTGCTGCAAGTATAGCTGCAAAGATCAACGAAAAGATCAGTTCAGGAAATGTAAGAAAGATCCTTAGGCACAACTTAGTATTGTCTTATTAGTCAGTACTTTTTTGTTCAGTTGCTCAGAGGAAAACAACGGATTGAAAACAGCAGCATGCACTATTCGTCAAAATGCAATGTCAGTCAAGTGTAAATGACTGAAAAATCAGTCAAGTGTAAGTGACTAAAAACAGTTGAGAAGTAAAAAGCATGTAAAAATGTAAATATTTTCGTTCTTTAGAACCTTGACATGACACAGCAAGCTACTAGTAAGATCATGAAAGGTGAAGCTGTTAGCAAAATGTCTGTAAGTATCATACCTCGTGCTGTTTTAAGCATTGTTATAAAGAGGCATTTTTACCAGGCGCGATTCAAGGTCGTTTACTTTTCACTGTAGTCAATGAAAGGATTGACCAATCTTCTTGAACTTTCTCGTTCATGCAGGGACTTGGTTTAGCGAAACAACTGGCAGAAAAGGTGAACAGCAAGCTGAACTACATACCAGCAGAACCTGAAAAAGAAGAAGAAACCACATCAACAGATGATCGCTATGAAGACGAAATTGAGATAAACTCTTTTCCACAACAAGCACGATGGAAGATCACATCAAAGGTGCCCCATCCTTAGATTTGTGGCATTGGGAATATTATTTTACAAGTTGGGCATAGGAAAGAGATTCGCTTATGATCAAATTCACTTTCTCTCTAACAGGACACGCTTTCGCAAATCACCGAGTATTCCGAGGCAGCCGTAACAGTGCGAGGAACCTACATTGGTCCAGGTAATCATCATTGCTCATTTCTAGCCTTTTGTGGTTTAGTCAGACTGTCTAAAAAAAATTTTTCTGGTCCATTGGACTACCAATGTTCTTTCGGCATACACTGTATGCCTGACTATTGAATTCGGTAGAGCGAAACGCTCGCAGAATATTAATACTGAAGTGAAAACAATTCTGTGTAACTTCAGGAACACTGAGACGTTTATTGTATTTAGGAGGCCAACTGGATGAGGGAGACAGAAAAATTTATTTATATATCGAAGGTACGTGACGCTGAAACCTATCTTTTCTTATGTTTCCATTCGGAACACAACCAATACATTACTCAGACTGATTTCTTTTGAGAACATTCAACAGAAATATGCGTATGTAACAATTTGGCGGCTGGTGTAACCATGTTTGTGCTAAATGCATCGACAACCAGACCGTAAATCGATAATGAAAACCTTAAAATGAAACGACATATTCTATAGGACCTACCGAGCGGTCAGTTCAAATAGCGAAATTGGAAATCAAACGAGTACTGAAAGAGGAACTGCTTCGTCAGGTGAGTCCACAATGTACAAGTTAAAAATTACGGTTGATTTATTTAGTGACGGAGTTATAAATGCATGTTTTATTATTTTTTCAGAGTACATACCACGCACCGCAGCCAACTGGGCGGTATAAGGTCCTATGAAAGAGAACAACGGCATGATAGTCAGTCTGATGTTAGAGCAATAAAATATCGTCAGTTTGATTTTCTTGGTACTTTACTGAGTGAACAATATCATCGAACGGTACGAACAATATGATGGGCAAACATCAATCAATAGTCAAACTGTGAATTCATGCGTGTGGGTTTTAAAGAGTTAGGTCTACGTACATAATGAAATATTACACATATTTGAGGATCACAATGATTTATGGAGTGGCATTTTTTCCTCGCTTGTATGACTCCGTTAGATTTAACAATTGTCGTTGTACAATTGTAACAAATGTAACGTTGTCATTGTATTTTTACCCTTTGCACACACGCAAGTATCTCTAAAGTAGATTAATTTGATTATTCAACGGTCGATAATGTTGAACTGTTGTAATAGATAAAAAGATCTGCGTTCATCTGTAAATATAGTTTCAATAAATATTCCAGACTTTCTTATACATTCTAAAACTCTTAGCCGTGAACCAAACATTTCAACATTTTTGCCCATTGGTGTGTGTTGGTCCTGCATAGGGTGATGATGAATCATCTTTGTACCAAGTTTTAATGAAGCAAGGCCCAGTTCTGTTCCATCATTCAGAAAGAGCTGGGGCTTCTCCTCAATAGAGACTGAGGAAAGATGAAACGGTCAAAGAGATGAGGTTTTCACAGTACCTAATAGGACTTATCACGGCCATTAGTGATAAGAGGTTTTGGTATTAACTCCAGAGGCAATCTCGAAGCCCGCGATCCATCGGGGGGGGGGGAACCCGGAAATTGAATTTTAATTATCCCAGCATGCAATTTGTGCACGTGTATAGTGTATACAGCGGGTAACAAAATGGCGTTTGAAAGTCAGTCTGAAACTTCTAATACACATTTTTCCTCAAACATAGACATAGATAATCCACCATTCTCTCGTGTCTTTATTGTTTGTGGACGTAACTTAACCTTAGAAGAAGTGACAAATGCATTTTCTGCTTATGGCACAGTTGAAGATGTACGTATGGTTAAAGATAAAGTAACGAAGGAAAGCAAGGGTATTTGCTTCGTAAAGTTTGCCAAGGCATCGTCTGCTGCTATGGCTATTGAATATTTGGATGGAAAGGTAATTGGAAGTGAACCCAAGCCCATAAAGGTACGTGTTTAACCTATGCGTTTTATTTGAAGTCGTGTCTCTGTGGGCATTCTAATGTCTGTATAAAAATTATTTAATTATAACATATTAAAAATGAGATTGTTCATTATATAACGGTATTATACAACGATATAATATCGCTGATTTTCTCGCAACTCTTCTGCTTTGATGTAAAAAATAGAATGTTTGAAGGGAATTTAGATCGCAGTATATGAGGGAATTGCACTCACGTGCTAGAATATTTTCAGTAATTATAATTCCATTACTACTTTTTGGGCTGGGTATCTTATTAAATCGCAATATTGAGCGATGTCACACAATTTGGTCATGACGTTGAGGCTTTCAGGTCAATCGATGCATTAATATTGAAGTTGAAATATTGAAAGAATATCACAGAATTCCTCCTTCAAAATCTCCAAATGTATATAAATATGTGATCCCAGTGGCTTTTTCTTTGTGAGATATGGAATATTTTGCCCGTTTTCAGTTGAGTCACTCATTGACCTCAAGGAGAAGTATGCATTTCTACAATAATAATTTGCACCATTTGGCAATAACAAATGCATCTCTATCAGAAGTTGTTTGAAAATAATTTTACATCTGTGAAGAAGAAAGGAGCTTATTTCTATGCTGTGTTTAAACTCTTGTTGTTGTTTTTTACATGTCATTTATATTGTACAAAAGCTTTTCTAATGTGCAATTATAATTCAGATGCATAAGAAATGCATTTTGCTGATTAGTGTTTATGTTAAGCATGAAGCTGTGTTCATATGTTAGTAATGTTACTTAATATTTTCTAATGAATTTGTTGTATGTCTGTATTCGCTAGTCAGCTAATATTTTTCTGTTAGGATAGCATCTGATAATTCGTTACAAACCAATGAAACAGAACATTTTTACAGGTACCTGTGAATTGAGCAATTGCCTAAGTAAATTTCAGTGGTTTTCACCTGTTTTCCTTTCAACAATATTTTGAGTTATTGAGTAATGCTATGAATGGTTGAAATATATAAGGACAAACGAAACACTGTATCAATCGTCGTGGGCCAACTTGGTGGAATAATTTAAAATAGCCCCTTCTTAAAAACATGCCTATTTTCACAGCAAATTTTTCTCTACAAACCAATTACGTTTTTTTTATTCAGATCATGTTTTACATCTGCATGTGTTCCCTGTGAAAACATTTTTTGGTTTACCCACATGCCTGACATGTTGTAACTTGAAACTGCCAGAGTCCATCTTAATAAATATATTTGGCCAAAGATATCTTACTTATAGGAATAATTGGAATAATTTTGATTAGTTTAACTGATTTAAAATTTACTACGTAATAAAGCACAATGTTTATGATATGAAATTCGTCGTTTCCAGGCGATGATTGCTCAGTCCAAAACACCAGGAAAACAACCCGACTTACAAGACTCGGATCTCAGCCGTATCTTCGTTGTCATTCCAAAAACGTTCAGCGAAGATGACTTACGTGCGAAGTTCGCAGATTACGATAGCGATATTGATTATTGCCAAGTGGTAAGAGATCATGAGACGAGGGACTCGAAAGGAGTCGGTTATGTGAAATTCACAAAACCCTCAACGGCTGCATTAGCAATTGAAACTTGTGACCGCTCCTTGAAAGCTGTGATTGCGGAACCCAAATCGTCCAAGTTTAAACAACATAAATTGGAGCAAGAGAAGAATGTCATGTCTGCATTCGCCGCCGCTATGCAGGCAATGCCGGTGAATCCTTTCCTGGAGCAACAAAATTTCAACTTTCCTGGCATTCATGATCAAAGTAACCCAGCAAATACAATGTTAGCTGCTCAAGCTGCTGTGACTGAGGGAATTGCAAACCAACTCGCCTCCTCCTTCAGAAATAAACGTCTCTTTGTCATCGTTTCTCCGTCGGTAACCCAAGATCAGCTTTCTTCACTGTTTGATCTCATTCCCGGAATGGAATACTGCGACCTGAAACGCGACCACAACACACGCGAATCGCGTGGTATTGCGTACGTCATGTACAAGTCGATGGGTTCCGCAGTCTACGCGAAGGAGAAGCTCAACGGTTTCGAATATCCTCCAGGATCGAGACTCGTCGTTAAATTTGCCGAAGAAAATACACACGCACAGAATGGCAACAAAAATAATATGACTGGTACGCATGTTACCAGCATGCCAAATGAGCTTTCTTACCCTGCGTTTAATACCACTACCCCTGGATATATCTCCACTGCTATGGGTAATCCCATGGTGTTCAATCCTAACCCCTCTTCTACAGCATCCTATCAAGCCTCTTCAAATACCACTACTGGGTCAAGCACACCGTACACCACGGCAGTTTTACCGAACCCGCAACGTTTTGCAGATCCGAATGCGGACGTTGCTGCTCGGCTGTTCATCGTCTGCCAACCCCGCGCCCCGCCAGAGCAGGTACTTAAGGATGTTTTCAGTCGTTTTGGAGATCTTATTGATGTCTGGATGGTTGGTGATCGTAATTTTGGTTATGCGAAGTTTTCCACAAAAGTCGCTGCAGATGCTGCCATCACCGGCTTGAATGGACAGGAGATCCTGGGGATGAAAGTTAAGGTTCTCCATGCAGATCCACCGAAGAACGAAAGCTCCAGGAAACGCCCAAGAGTGTGAAGTGCTTTTATTAGGAATACTACTGTGCATGGGCAGTACGAGTTAAAAGAGGTATTGATTTTTTGTGGTATTGTTGTGCGTTTATTTTATCTCATTTCTTGACTGTTAGAAGAGTTGCAAATATGGGATAAACAGATGGAACCGCTTACTTGATTACATCTATTAACTGGATGGACGAGACAACTTCGTTTACAAGTGCAATGTATTTAACTTATTTTAACAGTTTATCGACTTAAACGCCATCGACTGTGACGTTTCCGCAAATGTGACTTGGAACTTTCTTGATAACCAGATTACTGAACTAGAAACTTTAAGTGCGATATTTACTACTGCATTTGTTTACTATACTATTATAGTATTTTACTCAACCTACTATGACGCGTATATGGATTTATGTTCATTTATTCCTGACAAGCTAACCATGCATTGCTTTCTAACATCTTTTGTACATCAGCCCTACTACAGTGTAGTTACATATAGCCGACGATATTTTTAAAATTACTGAGCTAAAAGGTCGAATAGAGCAAAATAATCCAATTAAAAATCAAACATGTTACATGACATTGTTTTAAAATAGATCGTAAAGGTACATATAGCGTATACCAATGTTCCTATAAGAAGGATTAAACTATCTGAATATGATAACAACATGTACTCAATTTTTATTTATTAATAACGATAAGGATAACGACGAAGTGAGGACTTACATATTTCAGTTAGTTTGAAACTTCTACCTTATTGACGGGCTAAAAATTGGAACTAAACATTGGCATGCGATTATTCCATGCGATGATTTAAATTAAATTAACATAAGAAGATGTTAAATATGTGTAGTAAATATAAATGATTATGGTTATGAAGAAATTATTAAAAATATATATATATACTAACTGGTAAACACAATTTTCAAATACCGTATTAAGTTTGCTGGTATAAAGTCTAAAATTTTTATTCCCAATTAACTATAACCGATTTTACCTAAACAATGCACGCTGCTAAAATAGTCATATACTGTATTTCTGAAATAACTTAAGGAAGTTATTCCTCGGTTCAACAGGCCTCTCTTTCCATTAAAATGCTCCTAAAGATTAACCGGGGGGGGGGTATCACAAAGACAGCGATACTCGGACTACGCAAAAACTAAACCTGGACATACGTCGTTACTGGGATGGTTTTAAACTATGAACTTCACACGTTATACCGAGCGTCAGTACATGCAATGCCAGTGATAAAGACGCATTTGAAAACATCTGATAATGACTCCCTATATCTGTGCTTATACGCATGGTCTTACATCTAGCTACATCCTTGCATCGCACGATGTGGTAATAACATCACTGACGTATTTAACGGAGGTATGGTTACTTTTAACGACGTCCACGGTCACATCTACATTGACTTTAACAATCAGGTTGGTCTTTTTGATAAATTGTTGCTTGCATGTTTGCTGAGTATGTATGTGTGACAGACCTGACTGCATATTCTGAGCAACGCTTATTGTTTTTAATCTAGCTACTTCAACAAATTAGAAAATTTTCCTACTCAGAAACTTTTAGCAATAACAACTCTTGAACAGAAACCTTTGTGAAACAAAGCACCTCCAAATTTTATGACTAGTCTCCAGGCGTTGTAACAAGTTGTGTGGCTTTCGCAGTGATTTGTGTACATTTTTAATCATCGTTCATTGTGCTGGCTAATTTTCATTTTTTTAAAACAATCTAGCACAAAGCAATTCCAAGACTACTACTACCGGTTCTCAGAGCATTGTTTATGCTCATGTCCCAAAAGTAACTGGCATTGGCAGTCCTTTGTCTTTGTATATAAGACTGACCGTTTAGGAATGAGATGGATGGCTGTTTGCTACAGGTAATCTACGGCCGTTTCTACAGGTTACATGCATGATGCGTACACGGCTGGTTAAATCGAGGTTATCCAAGGCTGGGTTGGCTAGGCTTAATTTCCAATGATGTGCTGACATGTTGTGTAAACCGTTGAAAAGTGCTTACACACATTACAGTATAGCTATGTTTGGTTCTGAAAATTTGCCTGGGCATGATATGTTGCAAGAAAATTGAGACTATCGATATATACATTATGATACCACCCTGTTAATTAATTATACAGCACACGTACAGAGGCTATGTAGAAGCTACTATAATCTAAGAATCCACAAGTTACATTCTACTACATAATTGATTGTACAACTTAAATTTTTCCCTCAAATAACGAATACAATGGGTCTTGATATGTTCACCTACTATGTATCTATATCTACCTTTGCTCAAAATTGCAAATATTTGAACGAGATCATGCATATCTAATAAGTACTAAACGGCGCGAATAAGAACTAATTCTGCGGTTATATGGATTTTTTACGTAGTAATACGACTATATTCCAGGCGTGTCAATTTTTGCTTCATTCTCTTTATTTTCAATAGGTGGAGCAGCGGCAGTATTGCCACAGCTACGACAGGCACAGGCTGCTGGTACGGTGATACGATGACGCTTAGTGGTGTCGTTTGGACATTTCAATATGACATCTTTGGAATTAAGAACACTAGGAAAACAACAGCTACAGCGTCCTTCGTAGAACGGTGCTTCATTGATGTATCGAGTGCCAGAGGAACACTTACCGTCACAGACAACTAAAAAAAGACAACGACAAGTTAAACTCCGCGCGTTATTTGCAGTTATGCATGATAGGCATATGCATGATTATGTATTTGCACTTATGTATTGCATGTGTCTTCACTAGATTTTATTCATTTAGTGGTATCAGTAGCAATTAAAGTCCGAACAGGGGGAATGTGCAAAATTGCATCTGTGACAAGTGGACAAATTGCAGAATCACAAATGAGTGATACATGTAATATTTATCTTACCAACTTCCACGGGATATTCGTTGATGCAGCCGTCAACATTTATGTCGACATACTGTGACCCAAGATTACATAATTGTTCTATAACAAAAAGAGAACAAAAATTGTAAACGGACATTAAAAAAAAAGAGAGAGAAAGTGCTACGCTGTTAGTTCTTTTCTTAGAATTTTGGAGCTCGGACTCTACTAGATTTCGACCAATGCGCCGAATAATTCGTTTACAAATTATTTTATACCAAAGCTCAGCCTTTGGAAGACATAAATCGCAGTTTGGAAATCAACTATTCATTCATGTGGATGATGTTTAATTTATTTTGCAGTTCCGCTTTCATTTCATCGGCAACGTCAGTAAATACGGTAAAAGACCCAAACGTACCGGTTTCCTTGCACAAGACTTTTATCAAGTCCAACACAGGTTCAGTCACTTCTTCAAAATCATCTCCAATAAAGAGATCGCGTTGTGTTTTAACCAAAGGTCTCAACTCGTTCTTTTCCGCCTCCCCGACGCCAATGGCAATCACATGAACGCCTTCATTACGCAATGGCGCAATTGCTAACTCTAGTGCCTCCTCGTCGCATTTCTTATTCTGTGTGCCGTCCGTGAGAATGAATAGGATTTTAGGAATATTTTCACTTCGCATGCCCTTCTCTTTGGTAAGAACATCCGATGCTGCCAAACGAAGAGCTTTATCTAAGCGAATCTTCCCCCCTTTCAGAGGCAGGTTGTCTACGATATTTTCAAAAGATTTCAAGGTCGTCTTGTTGTTAAAACCAGTGATAACCTCGGCTTCGCTGTTGTATAAAACAATACCCACATGACTGCCATACATTGAAACGTCAAATTCTCTGCCAATGGCTTTCAGTAATGTCTTCTGTTTAAGGTAGTTGCCACCACGCATGCTCGCAGAAGAGTCCACCAGCAGGACAATGTCAGCATGTCTCTTGCAATCTTTCTCTGAACGAAAAAGGTTGGAAAATATGCCGACTTTATGTAAAGTTAAAAGAAAACGGCCAAAATTTGAAAAAGAGAATATGCTCACTCAAGTAGTAAAACATGTCTAAATATATGCGAAGATATTTACATATTACTTTTAACTACAGTCCAGTATGTATCATGTGTGGGAAATATATAAAATAATAGCATTGGTACTTAATAAGTCTTAAAACATTGACCATATACCATTGAAAAAATGCATTAAAATTATAAAACGCATAGTCGGGGTTGGCTAAGTTAAGTGCTATGTTCTCGACATTTAAAGATTATTGAGGTGCGACATTCGACGGTGTCGGTGATCCAATAAGACCTATCTTATAATGACGTGAAAGGCAGTGAGACAGATGTTACACGAATTTTGATTGGCTCGTTAGTTTTGTGGAGCCAATCATATTTCCCGTAACATAATTCTTCCCGCGGTTGACGTCAAGAGAAAGGTAATTTAACTCACGTGCTTTCTGGCAAAGGGATTGTCCCACAACGGTAACTGTATCAAACAGTGTATCGAAAGTCTTCACGTGATAAATATTTTTCCTGGATTCAGAGATTGCCATTAATTCGTACTCGTCCACCTCGTGACCGATACCAATGCTAACTATATGGATGCCAATAGATGCCAGTGGTGCTACAGCATCACTGAGTTCAATTGCATCTGGAGCAGACGTTTGTTGTCCGTCTGTCATAATGATAAGCATTTTAGGCATGCCAACACGTGCACCACCAGAAGGAGTGAACACGCTGTTCGAGGCGATTGCAAGCGCCAGATCAATCCTTGTTTGACCACCCTCGTATTTTATGCTGCGTACCGCATTCGCAAAGCTCTCCAAATCGACGTGGTCACTTAAATTGATCGCTACTCTTGATTCTGAGCCATACACGATCACAGCAACGTGGGTTTTAGAGTCAGAAAGTCCAAAACTTCGTGCCAACATTATCACAGCAGATTTCTGAATTTCGAAGTCACTATGTGTGATACTGTCTGAGGTATCAATAGCAATGGCGAGGTCCATGGGATAACTACATATGTTGACCGCTAGAAAGAAAATAATATTTATTTTTAATGACATTTTTCGCCTGGTCTGATATTTGTTATGGAATACATCAAGAAATAGAGCAACTTCAATCCATTATGCCCATTAATAAACGATTAAATATGATGGTCAGAAGCAAAACTTACCAGCGCATATTTTTCCATTTCCATTATATCCAGCGTTGCATTCGCAGTAATAAGATCCTTCGTTGTTAAAACATTTTGCATTTTCATCACACGGGGGCACTTCATTATTGCATTCATTCACATCTTTAGGGAAAGTAAAATCATTGACGGTTGGCAGGCAGCGTGCTGCCCTTTAAGCCTCCTCAACTCATTGCGAAAACACAAACTCGCTGCGAACACGTAGAGACGAGACGAGTTGCTTGTTGCGATGAGTGAAAAAAACTCCTTAAAATCTTGCACAACATTGCGAAGGCAGAGGCCCGTTCTAGCCCTCGATATGGACTAGAATTCCGTAGTATAAAGTCCCGTTTACACTACACTCAATTTACTGGCACGGCTAAAATGGGTACCCCCGTGCCCAATTTCATTGGTGTTCAGGCTACCAAAACAAAGGCAGGGCATGGGTACCCATTTTAGCCGTGCTTTGCCGATAAATCGAGTGTAGTGTTTAAACGGGACTTAAAGCACTTTGGCAATTGTGATAAGAGCCTAGGCGATCCCTGGTTGAAATTCTTTTAACCTACCTCTGCACAGGTCAATCTAATGCCTAGCTTAGACATTTGCACTGTTATCATAATTTAACAATAAGAATATAATTATGTATCTAATCCTGGGTAATGTATCATGTTCTTGCCTTCACAAGTAAATCCATCTCCTAAATATCCGATGTTACAAGAACATGAGAATGATCCTGCTGAGTTTTGACATTTGGCGTTTTCATTGCAAGGTCTGTTGTTACACTCGTTGTTGTCTTTAAAGAAAAAAGTTGTGTGGTCATACAATAAAATACAAATAGTTGTATCGACTGGATGACAAACAGACAATGCGTGTTCCACAGTGCTATTAAGTGCCACCGTAGTTTGATGTAGCTAACTGCATTGGTTACCGCGTATGGTATTATTTCTAATCTGTAGTATGAAGGGTAAACCTCGACAAAAACACAATATACATGTTATATAACCACGGGCTATATCTGGGCTTGTAAATGGTATAACGCTCCATACATGCAACTCCATCTTAAATAGCTAGATTGAGTCATCTTGATAACTGGATGTTATCTCCGGAATCCCTCTGAATGAGGACATTAGCGACGATATTCAAGAATTCTATCTTCTCCCCGCCTGGCCTGAATGAATCAGTCAGTAACATACCTGCGCAAAAGAACCCATCTCCAGAATAACCTGTTTTACAAGCGCATGAATACGAACCATCGTTATTACTGCACGCTGCATTGATGTCACAAGGGTTTCGCAAGCATTCATTTATATCTAGAAGGACATATAGCAGGAAAAAATCGGTATTTGCCTCTCAATTAGAAATTATACAAACAACCGACAGAATTGAAATGACGACGTCATTAAACATCGCGACAAAATTAAGTTAACACAAAGGAAATCCCGTTTCTGAATGTACAGACACTGAATTCGTTCCATAACACATTTTTTTCATGCCAAGATTGACTGAACTGACTTGATGGCAAACATCTCAGAAAAATGTATTCACTGAGATATAGCTTGTGTTCGTTTTAGCTGGAGTAGTACCAAAGGAGTTATTCATGCATGCATCCCCCCAGTTTTATTATAATTTTTGGTTTACTTATGATAGTTTATATATGCTCATCGTGGTAGTAAATAAATAGCAGTACCATCACAAGTAAATCCATTTCCATAATATCCGATTTTACATTCACATTCAAATGATCCTGCATTGTTGGAGCATTTGCCATTTACATCACACGGACTGCCCTGACACTCATCAATATCTAGATTTTTGAAAGTAAATTCTCTCTAGTTGAAGTGAACACTGAAAATTAATCTCTGGAGTTTGTGTAAGCCACCATTTTTTGGTTTTAAATGATAAATGACAAGCTCATGCATAGAAAGAAAATCAGCCAAAAATGCAGCAACTCGCGTTTCTGGCAGTTCCTATATAGTTGGGCACGCCTATGCATGACTGCATTACATGTTATAGTTCCATAGATATATTCAGTTTAAGTACCTGAACAGGTAAATCCATTTCCAGCATACCCAGTATTACAGGAACATTCAAATGAACCGGGATTGTTTGAGCATTTACCATTTGCATCACATGGGCTTCCCTCGCACTCATCAATGTCTGAAAGAGAGTTTTAAGTGACACATGGTTAGGGGGAAAACTTCGTATTTTGTGAAATTGTGTCAACTTTTCACCAGCGGTTTGTTCCTCTTCTAGTCTTCTTTCATTCGAACCGAACAACACCAGTCTCTCGACAATCAACGATGTCATTGAGATTACCTGAACAAGTAAACCCATTTCCAGCATACCCAATATTGCAGTCACATTCAAATGATCCTGGATTATTCGAGCATTTGCCATCTGCGGAGCATGGACTGACCTCGCATTCATCAACGTCTAGTTACAATATACATTTCCAAGTCGATGGAATTCATTGAATCAATTATAAACCAATAAAACATTAATAAACGATAATTGCATGATACTAAAAGGAGTGATTTTTAATTTGGCAGTTTTACTGTCATTTAAAGTGCATTGACTTGTTATGGAGTTTACAGTGAAAAGTTTCAAGTCATGACACAACATGCAATGTCTTTTGTTGATGACATCATCAGCCGATCAGGTGCTGTAGTTAAATTTTTAACCGGAAACGTACTTTTCCTGTGTAAAGCCGTAGAATAGGGTAAAGAACAGTATGACTCAGTGTACGTCACGTCTGATGACGTCTTCTTTTTTATGCAGTCAAATTTTTAGATTAGTTGTATGGAAGCTTATAGTGTATAACATTAATACGCGTAGTAACACTGGCAAAACCGATAGAAATCATCTCAGCGGTACCTGAACAGGTAAATCCATTTCCAGTATACCCAGTGTTACAGGAACATTTAAATGACCCGGGATTGTTGTAGCATTCACCATTTGCATCACATGGGCTGCCCTCGCACTCATCAATGTCTGGAACAATCATATTGATCAAGGAAAGAAGGCTTAGGCCCATCATTCATAAGGTTGAGGTACAGTATGATAGCGTTGTTTGTTATTAACGCATGCTTATGTTCTCGTCTTAATGGAAAATAATGAAAAGTTGTCGGAGAAATGACTGAAATGTAAAGTATTCACTACCTGAACACGAAAAGCCGTTTCCAGAAAAGCCCATGTTGCACCGGCATTCAAATGATCCTGGACTGTTGGAACATATGCCATTCACATCGCATGGACTGCCCTGACATTCATCGATGTCTGAAATAATACAGGTTTGGGGTTCTCAAATCTAACCAATTCTTAAACGTTTTTATAGCGAAAGCGTGAAGCATCGAACGCAAATATATCAGTTATCATAATATTATAATATTTTTGAGCATTGACCAGCAGAGCCGTCCATGTCGATGCACATAACAGGTGTTTAAAAAGAAGGGTATACCGGCGTAATTCAGTTTATTCTATTATCCGATTCTTAGTGATGTAAAAAGTATCCCTTGTTGATACGACTGATTTATCTTGCCCGGAAGTACTGAAAATATTATTTGGTCACAGAAGAGCCATATACCAGCACTTGATCGGATAGATGATGTGCAACTGAGTGGAATTGACCTCATGAATTCCATTCCAGTCTTCATTTTATTTATAGTCATTGACAGACAATATAGTCCTAAATTTTACATCCTTTTATGAACTTTTGAGTTACAATATCGGTTTATTTACATATTCATTATTCCTGGAAATGACATGAAATATTGGACAATCCAGCCATAGTATTGTATAGGCCACGTGCTTCTCTTGGATCAATAGCGACGACTTTGAAGAAGCAAGATTTCCCTCGGCTTATCAGAAACGTTGCATGCACATTATTCACGCGCAAGACGACTCAATCCGGCTACCGGTATTAGAGATGGAGCGAGAGCGCTGAGCGTTATACCATTTATCAAGAACATAGATTGAATGTTACCACCCAACCAAAAACGCAAACTCGTAGCTACTTACACACTCTAATAACTTCTGTATAAGAAAATATCCGATTCGTAAAAGTGAGCAATTTTCGTTTCATCTTTGCCGAATATTTAGTTAATTTAGACTGTCTAAGATCTTATTAGCTATACTTTCAACGTTATCTATCCCACAATTATATTCTATACATGAAGGCTAACCTCACATGCATGAAGCACCTAAAAAACTGAATTTATTTAATTTGATTTATTAACAGGAAAGAATGTCTGCCTTAAAGAACTTTGTATTATACCGATGAACATCTAGAGATAGACATCTAGAAATTCTTTTCACTATATATTACTCCATTTTTGAGGCAATACTCAGGTACATATAATAAGGATAGTCACGTTACCTCTGCATGTAAATCCATCTCCAGTATATCCAGTATTACATTCACATGTGAAAGATCTCTTCGTGTTTGTGCATTTTGCATTATCATCGCATGGATCGTTCAAGCATTCGTCAATGTCTGTGGTAGAGAAAGTACGTGAAGAGGGTAAATGGCAAAAGCTAACCCACGAGAATATGCATGTGTTTTATTGAAAATGGTCGCCTGAAGCAGTTCTTCATCTCACTCGGCTAAAATCGTGGCTATGAAAAGCATGTTTGTTCATCCTTCGACTCTGCGTTTGACTGATCGTCTAAATTACCTTCTAATGTCCTGCTTTGAGTTTCTGGGATATCACCACGTACACCAGGTGCCCATTGTGGTTGGAGATAAATCTTGTACAAGGTGTATGGCGCTACATGATATTTGAAAAATATAGGACGACAATGATAAAATATTATTCGAAATGGTAAATTATGCGATACTACATTGGTAAACAACACTAGAAAAAGCCTTAGCAGGGAAGGAAATATACACGCCAAAATTCCACAAAATAACTCAATAAGAGATGAGTATGCATGGTCGTGGTTTATTAGTCTCATTACCATGCAGGATGATCACTGAGGAATACGCGCAATAATATATGGCATCATTATACTCTAATGTTTTCAAAGACTGTACGTACTCAAATTTTTTATGTCGTATTTACTGGCGTCTACAGGCAAAACACCGGATGATCTCAGCGGACTGTTGATGACGTTTCGTCCTTTGTCATCCTCCACGACCTTCCAAGTCAATTCGTAACCAGAAATAACATTTTTCGGGTCAAAAGCGGGAATCCATTTGACTTGTATGCTGGAATAAGAAACAGGCAACGAAGAGAGTTCTTTGGCAGTCGGCACTAGAAAATTAACAGAAAGATATAACTCCGATGTCGTATATTTTGTCTTTGTGATGTCCAAAAATTACCTGATTCGCTGATGATTTTGTTATGGATTGGTATCACAACATTTGCAAGGCCCGCAACGTCATTGGCATGGAAAAGATTTTCTGCATCACTGACGAGATTGCGTATTGAATCCATTTCTCTGGCATCTCCGACATGAACAACAAATAATTTGACTCCTTTCAATCTCAGCTGAGCCGCTGCAACTTCTGCCTCCTGTATGTCATCTGCTTGCCCAAATTTCAGCAAAACAGCCACGCGAGAAACTGCCAAACGCGAATCAGTAGAAAATATCCGCTTGCTTGCTTCGCTGATGGCCACGGCGATTTTGCTCATTTCGCCGTTTTTCGACAGATAACTTAAATCATCGTAAAATTTCTTCAATCCAGAGAATTCGCTGAAGGTGATAACTGGTCCGACGGTTTCGTTGTACTGCAGAAACGCAGCGCGGGAATTTGGCAGTTCTACGCCAAGAGTGGTCGCAACAGAAGCGATAAACTGTTTTGCCTTGTTCTGCTCTCTTCTTCTATAGCTTGGCGGGATATGAATCATAAACCCAATATCCATAGGATAAGGAGACACGTCCTGTTTTCTTGCTAAAATAAAAAATCACATTCAATATGGACCGTTAGATAATAATAATTGTGAAGCCGGCCAATGATTCTCTCGGATGCCCTTCTTCAGACTATATTTTCTACGAGATACCTTCTCGTTTTCGTATTTTAAGCCTTGTCTTATTTATTTCAAAATTACAATTTCCGCCTGGTTCTTCTATCGCAAGTAATTAAAGAGACTATGGACTATACCGCATAAGCTAATGCTAATGAATTTCTCATAATGACGTCAAACGCAAGAAGTAAAACTAACGAGCCAATCAAACTTTGCGTATAACATCGTACTTTCTGCGGGTATATTGGTATTATATTGTGGTGCTAAGATTTGTGTAGTGCCAGTCAAAGGATCTTCACCGAATGACATACCTCCAAATAATTGACAAACTCTCTCTGCAATTGATTCACTTTGCTCTTTCAAGATCCTAAAACTCCTAATTCGCATAACATGATTTTTTTTGTCCACGACCATGCTTTCCATCTCATTCGTGCTTGGTCCGTTACCGACTCCGATCACAAAGATCTCTACTCCTCTCTCTCTTAATCTCTTCGCCGCGTCAGGAAGCGGTACGCGATCTCTAAATCTTGTCTGTTGACCATCCGTGAAGAGAATGGCAACCTTCGGAAGATAGTCTCGCGCGTTTCCTGCTTGGGTGAAGATTCTGCTATGCGCAGCAGTGAGACTCGCGTCCATGCGCGAACGTTGCGATAAGTATCTGAGGCGATTGACTTTGGTTTGAAATTGTGCTTGTGTCGAAAACTGGTCCAATCTCGCAGATATTAAAGAATTATCACTGTATAAGATAATTGCCGCGTGTGATCCCATTGGTGATACTCCAAAATATTTACCCATGATGCCAACCGTATCTTTCAACCTCTTGTAGTTAGTTGTACCGAGACTACCAGAGGAGTCCATTAGGAAGGCAACGTCTATTGGCGTAACGCAACTTCCTGAAAGAAAATTTGAATGTATAGGAACATGAAAGCCCCTTTTGCATTACAGTTGATTTATTGGCACAGGCTCAGCACGGCTAAGATTGGCAACCTGTTGTAATTGTTGCTATAAGAGCCTGGGTACGAGGGTGGGTCTGTTGAAAGGAGTAGGGGGGGGGGGGTAGGGGTTATACTTGACAAAGAGGATGGGGTATATTCAGTCTATGTAGCCATGCCAAACCCGGTCGTGTAAGCAACAATCATAAATAATTAGTAAAATAAGAGGTAGAAGTAATCAAATAGGTGACCAACCTGCATAATTAGTATTTGCCGATACGGCCGTGATTACAGCAAGAAAGCATGTGAATAGTGCTGCTTTGTAAACTGTAATCTCCATATTCTTATACCTAATGTAGTAAGAAAAAAATCTTTGCAGGAAGCATGAATCACGAAAAAAATGCTCATCAACCAGAGGCCGGTTGTATTTATAAAACTCACATTTTACTTGGTTTGCATGATACATGGTTGGCCAATATACAATACATCAGTAATTACATAATACAAAGTTTTCACAATACATTATTTTAATAGATACGAGCGCAAGGGTTCGCAAAAACTATCGAATTTAGCAAAAACTATCGAATTTAAAACTATCGACGTTTTTGCGTGGTATCTAATCACTGACACGTCACGGTTTAGTCGCATGTTATGCTAAATTTCAGGGTGCGAGCTTTCCTAACTTCCGTGAGGCTGTGTACGGTGAACCGGCTATAAAGATAATGTACTAATACGTTGCATGTTTAAATCACGGTCTGTAATTCTCTTGAGAACGACATGTATCAGCTTTCCTTTAGCCGTGTAGTGCTTACTGAAATCCACACATAGGACGAGACATGTTATTCCGCAGAGTAATTATATTTTGCGAAATGCGACTCAATGTGACATTCCTAAGAACCCATGCCTGTGGAGAAAAGCTATATACCTTGGCACGCTAGCAATAACTATACATTGCATAACTAACTATTGGTAAGATAAATGAGGTCTGAATGAATGAAATGGAGTACCCGAAGCGAAATTTCATACCAACAATAGCCGCGGCCTTGACCTGACTTGGCCTGGACCAGGTCTAGGCCTAGATGTGAACGTTGTTTATCCGGCCTAGACCAAGCAAGCTTGGACCTGGTCTAGGCCACAAATCCAGGCCAACAGCAGAAAGTGGCCTGGGCCAGGCCTGGACCCGACCTGGGGCAAGATTTTGGTATTGTGAACACGCTATACCTAGTCCTGACATGTTTTGAACTTAATATTGTGATTTGTATAGGATGATTAGGATCCATATAGTATTACCACTTTTCGGCGTGTTTTGGGTCTTTTTCCAAGTATTTTGTCAATTGCTTTGGTTATCCGATATCATAGACAAGGAAGACAGTGTGAACGTGGCGCATAATACCTAGACTTGTCCTAGACCTGGTCCGGGTCAGGTCAGTCTAGGCCTGAAGTGTAAACGCGGTTAATGTCATTAAGATGTAGGTGTGGGAATGGACATGAATGGCTGCACATGCAATTGGTACTCCAGCCAATCAAACAGTGTTTTTATAGTTAAGAATGAAAACATTCCACTAGCTAGGAATCAATTCTTTAGTGGCTATACATCACTTAGAGTCACGCAAAAGCGGTACGAATACGTGCGTTCACACACACAGGATCTATCGGGCTGATTTTCATTATTATTAAATGTTAATGCTGAATGTTGGCTGTATGGTTCATGATGTTTTCATACTGATTTTTTTTGTCCAATTGTCCACGCTGCTTTTTAGCTGTTTTTGGCGCATCTATAGTTAAATACTTTAACTTTTTAGGACGATTTTAGTTTAACAATGGACATACTTTGAGAGCAATGGTATATGCAGTTTGTTAGACCTGAACAAAAAGGACGGCTTCGAAGTATAAGGAACCTGCTGACTCATGGCCAACATGCTCTTCCTATTAAGCAACACTTGTCAATCGTTGACTACAAGTTCCAGTACATTTTCCAGATCAGTGACATATACCGATGCGAAACTGCGGGTGATGCGAGTTGTATATATTAGCTATATTTTTAGCGCAATACATGCACCATTCGCATCACAAATACGGAGGCCTCGCTATGAATAGCAAAGTGTTGGCTCACGATTCACGAGAGCGAGGCTCTCAAGACAGACAGATCGCATAATTGATGAAAGAAAGAATTAGTTATCAGAAGACGTCTCTTGCAGTTAATTAATTAGCATGAAAAGAAAAAATTGTGTTAGTAAGACAAATTAGATCTCATGAGGTCTCTTTTGTCAAGTAAAAGACTGCCGAAACGATTAAATTAATACTTTGGAAATTTTGCGCCCAGTTAATCACTGCATTAACACAGTGGAATGGATCATTCAGGTCAGTAATTAACCTGAAAAATTCGGAAATATCTATTACCTACAGAGTGCATGTGAAGGAGTGTATTTTTGTCCATTTGCGAGCTCCCTAAATTTTCGACAGAAGTCTGTTTGGATTTGCATTATTTTTGTATTGGTGGGAGGTGTAACCTTTCTTTGTGGCCAAAATTCTTTAGTATTTTCGTCATTAATATAAACGGCAGAATTTAATGAGAATTAAGAAACTGCATTTTTCCTAACCCCGATTACACAATACCCAATTTGCTACAATGCGACATCTTCATTTGCTGCCAACAATATTTAGAAGCTCTATGACCTGTTTGGCTTATTGGTAGACTTAATAAAGTCTTTGATCTAAAAATTTTCCCCAGCATTTCTAATACATAAAAAATTATATACCCCGATATAAGGGGATAACCATAGTAGTAATATAAAGCCCCAAGAGTTCCGGGGCATGCACCGACAGTAATATTTGGTATTTCCTGCACTTATGAGAATACGCTATGTATTGTATACATCTTAAAGGATTAAGATCATAAACACATGATTAACGCGAAATTACAACGGAGACCATAGTGAGACAGTGGGAAAGATGCCGACGGTCGGACGCCACGCAGTAGCGCCAAGCATATGAACTCTGTTCATTCCTGAAAACTTGACCGAGGTCAATATTAATCGTTGCGAAATGTCGTTAATATCACAAATTAATTCTTTTCATATTGCCACTGAATTACCCATTTAGATTTAATTTCAATTACATTCTCTGCAGGAATTCCTGCTGACCATTTAGTTTAAGTGATTACAAGTCTCTCTAGTCATGGCTTGCCGGTATTTATGATCGATGTTACATGATTTATGATATTGTGAATCGTAAAGATACAGGGTTTCTTTAAATCAAGTTAATCAATTTATTTGAATATTCATTCAGTACTGATTTGGTCAAGTCCGGGGAGACCGTGGGTGTGGTCGTTCACTTGAATAGTATATAAACCGAAACTAGCCAAATTAAATTAACAAAAGAACAATCTCGATTGTGATTCAAATATAGCACACATCTATGAGTTCAGCTTACAGACTGAATTTTGTATATATCTATGAGGCAGCTAACAGAAATTTTCTACAAAGAGCCCAATTTTCGTTTGGTTAAACCAACCCAGAATATTCATTTAGATTGAGAACAGATTTGATTGGTTCTCTAAATCGATCTATAAACGCGGTCTCCGAGCTCAATTTGGCTTCCTATGGATAACAGTAGTAAGCATTTGTTTAATACATAATTGAACATTTCATGATCAAAGGTAAAGACCAAGGCGTCCAGCTGAACAAACGACGTGTTTGTGTATGTTATTAGGTTAATGTTTTTGTTACCCACGCATTCATAATCATACTTTTTATAGCGCTTCGTTGTTTCGTTTCTCAGTAGTTTTTGCGTACTGTACGCAAACTCAATCTATTAGTTTGACTCATAGTCGCGGGCAAAATACTTGATGCTGAAACAATTATGAAATAGCATTATGCGAACTAAACCTAGCTCAGAAGTCGAATCTCACTTTTTGCTGTAAAGTTTATAGAGCGTAATAGCGGTTCATATCAAGAAAAATTTGCGCACCTCGATTTACCGTCACAACTAAATATGATAATTATATGAGAGCGCTCTATAGTCTATCCGTTGCGTCATGCTCATTCAACAGCGACTGTGCGACGATGAAAATTATATCTGCACGCAAGGAATTTTACACAGTAAACGACTGGAAAAACTTTTGAATGTACAAAGTGCTTACAATAGTATATTTTAATTTTATTAATCATCAGGAAGTAATTTACGCCAAATAATCCATATACAATTGGCCTTGGTACCTCAGCTAATTTGTACCGTGTGGGACGGATATCCTATGTTACACAAAAAGGGGAATTTCCTTAATTTAAACAAAGAATGATTTTTTAGAAGAAATTGACTATACGATATATAACAGCAACCGAATGAATTAAATATTTTAAACTGACTAACCTCTAGCTCCCAATACACTGAGATTATATTCCTGACTGGGCCAAGAGAGCTTCGGCGATCAAGTGCTGCGTCGCAACATTGCGCGCCTTCTTTATAATGTTGAACACACAGCAAGAGCACATATCGTTGCGTATCGTGTTACTTAGTTATGGCTTCCTGCAATTTTCTCCTTTTTAAGCAAGTGCCATCCGTGAGACATATTTTTGAAGAAAATACAAAGGTCATACCTAGTGCAGCAAACAATAATAGCAGCTTGGATTTAAAAATGTTTCCACGCAAAAAATGTAAACATGCGAGTGCAACGCAATCGCAGACCCACACACACGGATATTTTTAATGTATACATTCTTTACCCAGGCCGGCAATATCGCTGCATGCCATTGCTATTATTTGAACTGTATGGAGAAATTTCTAATTAAATTGGAAAACGACAATTCCAATCGTGCATCAATTATTTGGGATGTTGTAAACTGCGCGTTTCGCCTCTGCATAAGCCAAGGAGTTCAGGAACGAGTACGTTTTCGACTCTTTCCATCTAAAATCAGACAGTATGTTCACCGAATATATTTTCCCTCTTAGTTCTCCATATTGATTTTTCTTTACTTAGATGAACTGGACTATTCAACAGAATTGTGTAGAAAATGGTTTGTTTTTAAAATCAGTGAATCTTATCTTGCAAGCGAATGGTCGTCATTTATTGTTGATAAATTAGATCGGAAACAAGGAAAAGCAGATAATGCGAAAAGTGAAAACTTCCTTGATGACGCCGGTTTGTTAAACTATATTGATGGGTATTTGAAGAGACACTCTCCAGAATCCAGATTTACATTCTAATGTTAATCAACAACATGTTTATTTAAAAAAACTGGGAGGTCTTGCACCCCTCACCCCCTGCTCAAAAACTAGTTCAACTTAAAAACATCCAACTGCCTAACTCAGTCTTCAATTAGATGCTGTTTACGTACTAGCCTGTGCTCCCGTCCACTACACTTGAAAACATTAGCTATATGTTTTCAGGATCCCGTTAACCCGGAACTAACTAACGGATGAAAGCGTGAAAAGAGTGAATATGCTTTTGAGTTTTGACCACGATGCTGGTAATTAAGTGTTAATCAATAGCGAAGCCGTAAACATTGAATGATTGGAGACCTGAACTGGTGAAGATAAATCAATTCAGGACTTCAGGTCTATGGTTTCCCTGCTCAACTTCACCCTACCTTCTAGAAGAATTTTTCTGGATTTAAAATATATTTGTACACATTGTGTGTTCTCGGTTTGTTCCTACTTTGAGAAAAAGAAGGTGAACACGCATTAGACATTTTAATGTTTTTTGTGGTGGTTTATCTGATTCCCTCTGAAACAATCACCGAAGTAGAAATAAACTGAGAGGACACAATGTGCAGCTACAAGAAAACATTCAAAAATGTTAAAAAATGTCAAAATATATTTTGGTTATTAGCGAATCGTGGACAAATTAATAAAACAAATTTATTATGGAACTACTAATTTACTAAAACAACTCTACCCGCGATTGGGCTGCTGCGCAACCGACCCTACAGGCTGAGTAACTTGAGTTGAGAACCCTGAGAAGTCAAGAATTGCATAATATTCCAGCCTCATGTTTGATTCGATTTTTTTGTGGTTTAATCGTTGAGTTTCTGTTTAATCAAGTTTAATGCATTGTTTAAAGACCTGACCTTCAGAATCATGGTTAATTGTAAGAGTGCAACATTCTTTTCATTATTAATTGTCATTTTATCTTGGAATGAAATCGTATGTGCAGAAGATAGAACTGGCAGATCAGATTTCGTGTATGGAAATAAATCTTTAACTCGCATTGCATTTGGTAGTTGTATGAAGTGAGTACAAGAAATTAAACATACATTTACGTGGTATATGTTTGTAGGTACCTTCAACTTGTACATTACTAAATACCTATTGCTATTCGGCCTATTTCTTTTGCAATCACCCCCAAATTGCATCTTGGAAATTCCTACATATGAAATGGAATAGTGACATGAACTGCATGTTGTGAATTCTGTTTTTTTCACTTGCAAACTAAACTTGAAATGATTAGCTGTTTGAGATGTTTATATTAGTAAAAAGTATTGGTGAAAAAACTGTCCAATTGTGCACAGCATGCAGGTAACATTAGCTGTGTATGCTGTTAAGTTAATTAAGATGGTGTTCTGTCATTTTAACTATCAGGGGTGCTTTCCATTTTGACAGTGGTCTGACTGCCCAGACAAAAATTCTGTCTCTGATATTGTTGTGATAGCTAGCAGAACCTTTTCAAGTCTGCAATCAATTTGTTAATTTGACCTTTGTTTTCATTTTACATGGCTTCCTTATGTTCTCCCATATAACCTAAGATTGAAAAGTAGTCTGTATATTTTATATCAATTGCCTACCTTTCCTTACCTGCTTGAAACTCTTTAGCAGCTAAAAACTGTATATTCAGGTAATTTATTAACACACATATGTTAAAGTAATTTCTTAACATGCTCTTAGTTCTGCAACTTTCCAGGAAGTTAGAATACCATGATAAAATATTTTTTATTTGAGACAACCTAGTGTTATATTAGTGATGAATATAGCTGATAAAATTGTCTAATTGTGCACAGTATGTGGGTAACCAGACAAGAATCCTGTCTCTGTGGTGTTATGATAGCCAGGCCATTTTGTGCAAATCTGTTGCCTATAAACTAATTGTGAATTGAATTAACCTCCTGGTATTTTCCCTTCACAAAGCCATATGTCCAGGCTAAGCCCAAATGTTTTATGTTTTATTCAATTTTATGTGAATTTTAAATTTATTTTATATTTATGTTATTTGTTTGAATGTTTGTTTATAATGTGATGTGAAACACCCTAGTCAACGACCCCAACAACTGATAATCAAGTGACAACAATATATAGTTGTATCTTGCCATTCATCTATTTTTGCTTCAACAATGCAAAGTCCTCAACAGTGAAATTATATTCTTTTGCAATTTTCATGTTTTTCTTATTACTTCTTGCACTTTCTTTATTGATCATCAATTAACTGGCCTGGCCTGGTTTATCTTTCATTCCTCTTTGCATGTTGGATTTTCTCAGTTATCATTCCTCTAGGATATTTTTTCATACACTATCCTGGCCCTCTTCTGATCGACTCTTACCTTCCCTTGCTCTTCTGAAATAAGTCATTCAAATACCCTGCATTAAACACGAGTACACTGTACACTTAGTGATTTGTGAATTAAGTAATTTTAAACAAACATCACGGTCACAATAATCTTGTTGCTACTATAAATTTATCTTTAAATAATTTATTTATTAAAGTTTTTTGTTGGACTTTCTTGGTATGTTTTCTTAGTGGGATGTTCAATGGATCCAAATGGTATCAGAAGCCTCAGCCTGTGTGGAAGCATATCTTAGAACAACATCCAGATCTGTGGATATGGCTTGGCGATGGTATGAAACAACATGAATGATGAGTTAAAGAATGTATTTTGAAAGAAAAGCTCGGTTATAGAGATCCCAAGAAAACAGGGCAATCGTTTTCTATATAGCCTACTAGAGAAAGTAGGTCTGAAGCACGTAATTTACATGATCTTGATTTTTGGATGATTATTGATTGCATACATGAAGAATCATTATACGTACCGCGCTATGTTTTTGCAAATACTGTATTTGGCCACATGATGTTATCCTAGGTATTGCATCCTTTATATACCCGAGCTAGTTCATCGCTTTTTTTGCTAATCAAGACTGTTATAAAGACTTCATCTAACAATATTTCTTTAGCTGCATATGGCGATACAAGATTATTGCCATTCCTTTGGACTGCATCACCATTGCCACTAATGGCTAACTACTTCAGAAGGCAGAAGAACCACCCGGATTATCAGGTAACATTTTAAAAAATATGCCCAACGTCTTTATACTAATCACGATAACTGAGGGTTACCATTATTCATGTTATTGCATTGAATAAACGAAGACAGTAAGACACAAAGGTATAAAATAACGACGTCCCTACTGGAGATGTGAGCTTATTTTTTTAGGAATTTCTCAAATCTAACACAAGCATCGTTGGTATCTGGGATGACCATGACTATGGAATGAATGATGGTGGAAAGGTATTTATTTATCTTAAATTCGTTATGACATTAATGGTTGACGTATAACAGAGGGCCTATGTGTCTGTTATGTTCTAAGGAGGGAGTGGGGGGGGGATGGTATACACACAGGGGCATGGTATAGCTTGAGATGAATCAAGATATTTTACTCAGTTTTAAATGTTAGCTCAAGGGTCGATCAAAACCGATCAAGAGTCGGTTGTATATAAAAGGGTAAATTTTGTTCAACGTTAGTCATTATCAACCATGTTAAGTCGCAATTTGTATTCTTTAATCTAGAATTTTCGAAACAGACTTCAGACTCAAAACATCTTCTTAGATTTCCTTGATGAACCTCTGGACAGCATGAGACGCAGACGCGAGGGAATGTACGTCTCGTATACTTTTGGTCATGGTGATACAGCGATAAAGGTATATGAATAATCAAGTATATGAATATACCAAGTATATTGGCCATGTGCATTACTACTTTCTATTCAAAATATCTTCCCCGGCCGTTACCGACTTTTGCGAAGCTTTTGAATTCTCTAAAGTATGAAGTATTATTTTATGCGTTCAAATGTATTGTTAAATTCTTGAAAGAATGTAATTCCACAGGCACTTAGTTTCGAACGACTTCGAGATATTTTTAACGGAATTTTACCGCTCGCGACTCGCACGTACATGAATTGATTCGGGGACAAGTAATGAAATATCGGATTGATCTGTGTTTAATTGAGGATACATATCAATTAGATTATTATATCTTTAGTTGATAATGCTAGACATACGATCATTTGCTGTGTATGGTTCAAAATGTGATCTGTTGGGAAGTGACCAATGGAGGTGGCTCGAGAGTCAGTTGGATGATCAAACACCCGTTGCTTTGACAATTGTTACCAGTGGAATACAGGTGAAAATGGCCACATATCCTGAATTAGATTTTTTCGCAAAAGAAATGTCATTTTAGGATCGCAAAATATCTTGCCTGTTCACCTTTTAAATATTTTGAAACGCATAGGCAATCATTACTTAATGTTGGGAACACTTCGACCAAACCCCCACTCTCACCAAGAACCCAATATCACACGTCTCAGTTCACACGGGTGTTTTAAATTTCTTCTTTACTCCCACAGCCCCAAGTACAATTACAATAAAGCCCCAAAATTGTTCAATTCAAAGTCTACCTAAATCACACGATGTCCACGTCATAATAACTTAATTTACCTAATTTCCGACACTCATATCTTCACGGCAACTAACTTCATTATTCATATTATCATGCGAACTAATTGAACCTCTGTATCATATTGAAAAGTTGTTACATACTCAATATCATTTGTATTAAAATTCTCACGAAGGCTTTTCGATAATATTTTGATGGAAAAAAATATTTCATACTCCAACAGATTTTGCCAAATTCAATTAAAGGACTGCAAAGTTGGGATGACTGTCCGCCTAGCTATGATCGGCTAATCTGGCTTACTCAGAGCCGCAACAAGGTAAAGATTTGCTTTAGAATAATTATTATCTTAGTTTTCTTGGGTTTTCTTAGTGTGGAAAGCGAAATCGATCACATTTTTCATATTGATTATTGAATAATCCGATTTATCAGGGCAAATCGACTACTGCCTTACGTTTGGTCATACAGTTCAATATCTTCTGAATAATTTCAATTTTCTGAAATAGGTCATTTATCTAAGTGGCGATGTCCATTTCGGTGAAACATCTTGTCTTAATAGTTCGTCGTCAGGTATGTCGAAGTAAAACAGTAGTTTATCCACAATATTGATGTGGGTTCGTTTACTGAGTGGGCAATGGAGTATAATATACTGAATACAAAATAAGATACAAGTGGAAGAACGTGTTTTTCCAATCATCACACTAAAATTTTCATCATATAAAAACTAAATTACCGCATACCATGTTTATTTGAATAATAACAAAACAAAACGCATTTTCTGCACTCTAAAACTTCAAAATTTCCTTCGGGGAGGATGCCCCCAAACCCCCCTAACAATGCTCTATCTCCCAAAATGTACCTTTCATACACCTCTCAAGCTTCGGTAGTACAAATTTACATGAATTTACTACTAACGAGAATTTTGCCCTGGCCCCCCAAAATTCTCTGGGCGGCCCTGACTATTGTGTTTACCCCTGACGTCTGTTTAATTTTAGGATATCCGTTGTACGAATTGACATCTAGTGGTCTTTATATGGCTTGCACAATCCCTCTATTTAATTTCGAGCAGTGTGTATGGTCAATAAGGTAAGGTTGGCAAAACTTCTCCAAGTAACTGTACGGATAATCTAAGGATAAGGCTTATTTCCATTTCTTCACAATTGTGTCCTGACAAGTCATCATGTTTACAGATGTGAAATAATTTGGGCGTATCTCACACCTCGTTCGTTTATATGATTGCATGTGGAGACTGAACTTTATTCCTCTTACTTTCTTTTTGATTATTTTGACGTGATGCATGTTTGAGAATTTGTTTTCACTAGGAATGCCGTTGGGAACGATTTCCGCATAACCGATCCTGTGGTTGAGAGAAATTTTGGTTTAGTTGAGATAGATTGGAGCTCAAATCCTGTATGTAATAAATATCTGTAAACCTAAATATTTTTTTAAACCCGTAAATTTGAAGCCTAGTGTATTTCTTTTTTTTAGACGACAGTTAAACTTCAAATATTTGGACAAAAAGGAAGCATTGTTTCTGAAGTAGTTATTAACTTAGACCATATAACAAAGGTTTGCATGTTTTCCTTTTTCAGCCGGATAATAAAATTGTTCATTTTTCAACACGATTCTTAGTTCAGTCAGTGCTTACATACTGCACATCACAGTAGACTATCTGGATTATGCTATCTATTGTGCTATTATTACACTACCTTGCAACTTCCCCGGGGGAGAGGCACGGCATACTATTGACGGTGCGTATTTTCTATTGTAGAAAGTGAATGCTGCCAAATGTCCGGATATCAAAAGACCAGAAGCATCTTTAGCAAAAATTTACCTGTATTGGGCAGTGTTAGGATTAATAATTATATTAGCAATACTTGTAGTTTTAGCTAGGTGAGTTTTTACTTTGTGCACCTGGTATTGTTTTAAACTTTCGATCATCTAATATTGACATTTCAAACCTAAGCGTATCTTAATTTTTTTTTTAGTACCATTTTCATCCTCTACAAGTTGTTCGTATCGCTACGCTATTTAGGAAAATGTCTATGGAAATCTAATCATAATTCAAAACCTAAACAAAAACGTTCTTAATACTTTAAATTTTCAAATTTAAAGTAAAAACTTTTCAAATTTTATAAAATTATTTTTTTATTATAATAAATTAATAATATGTTGGCTGGGAACGATTTAAGATGAATGACGGGTATAAACAATATATAGTTGTTGGTGCAAGATTCTGTTTTATTTCAGTTTCACCACAATGGTCCACTGTCGGACATTTGATTAAAACGTCTTGACGGGATGAAATTTAAAATCATCGCATCGTTAAGAATACAATGCAAAAACACAATGTGTTGATAAATTCTGTAATTAGAAATAATTAGAAATGTAATGAGGTATATCCAATACTGATATAACCTCTTCTCTGTACGTGAACTGTGGTTTGCGTGCTTTTCATGCAAATGAAATGAATACAATGTTATAAACTACTGATAGTAATTTAAAGTCTGATGTTACACGAAATTTCATCGGCTTCACAAATTAAACTATCGAGCCAATCAAACTTCGTGTAACATCATACTTTCCGCGTTTGACGTCATTATGAGAAGGTCTATTATAAGGATCTTAAGGATCTGTGACATCGCTTATGACATCGCTACATGTTATGATGAGGAGTCATGAAGTACCGTTTAGAGATCCATATATTGCAGGCGCATATATTCAACATGGCGGTGAAAATTGCTTTTTGTCGTCTAGCAAGAAATGTATTTGCAAGAAATGTATTTGCGAGAAATGTATTTGTACTTGAAAAGAGAAAGCCTTACGTTTTAGGTTTGACAATGAAAACAATAAGTACAAGCTCTTCGCAATCGTATCCTATGGTTCCTATAGTTATTGAGCAAACGGTGGGTTAGGAAAAGGTTTTGGACATAACGCCGAATCACTAGTCACTACGTCTAAGCTAGTAATGATTAGACACTATTTTTGGAATGAAAACTATCTAGAGAATACCTGTATGCAAAAGTTATAACCTATTTACTCGACTACCTGACCCGAAGGTTTTCAAACCATGCTGGCAAATTAGGTTTCGTATTATCTTTCTTCCATAGATGCGAGTTGTGCATTCCGTGCACGAAAAATGGGATATCTCTGGTGACTCAAAACGCATGTTGCTTGTTTTTCTCTCAACCTTTTTTCATTTTGGCTGTTTGGTTTTTGTAGGGGCGTGGTGAACGTGCATATGACATATATTCTAGACTTTTAAAAGATCGAATAATAACTGTAATGGGTCCGGTAGGTACAATTTCAGCTGGAAATGGATTAGCTATAGTAATTGTAAATATGCATCTTTATTGATATGGTGCATTGTAATTCTACGCTTGGTGTGTAGTGCATTTTTTCCCTCACAACTGTATATAAAAACGTGAAGCTGCGATATTTTTCATCTGCCACAATTCATTCTGTTTTGAATTTTTAGATAACCGATGATTTAGCAAACATTGTTGTGGCACAGTTGCTATTTCTTCAGACAGAAAGTGCTGTTAAACCCATTCATATGTATATTAATAGTCCAGGTTTGAGCAATGAGCATTACTGCGATTGTAATAAACGTGCTGATGAGAGACGAGATTGCTGCTGTTTAGAAAAGTGGTACCTTTCAACTAAATTTGTTGCCACATAGAGACTGTGACTTGACAGAAGTTGAGAAATCGACCAACTGGATTAATTGCCATTAATAAGCAGCATCAATTGGTCTTATTATAAAAATGATGAATTTTTTATCGTTCTTTTTTAAACTCTGAAGGTGGTGCTGTTACAGCTGGTCTGGCTATATATGATACGATGCAGGTACATTTTGGTCAATTTTCCGTATTTTATAATTTAGATAAATTAGGATTAATAGATTAGACTAATTGTGATTTATAACTTACGTACATGTTCAACTATACGTACGTACCTTTTTATATAGTAACGTACCTTTTTATATAGTAACGGTACCGACATAAATTTAAGAACACAACTTTGTCATGTACGGATTGTCCATCAAAAGTATTTTTTTGTAAAAGTACACAGCATTTTGATGTTACGCTATAATATATTATAGGTGAAAATATTTTCCCTTGCTATTTTGTCGCTATACCATTGCTTCTCTTATTCTCAAGTATATTCGTCCTCCTATATCCACATGGTGTGTGGGCCAAGCTTGTAGTATGGCATCACTACTTCTGGCATCTGGCGCTAAGGAATTACGTCATGCATTACCTCACTCGCGAATTATGGTTCATCAACCTCACGGTGGTGCATCAGTAAGTTATCACATCCGACTTAAGTTATCACATAGACTACCTCAGATTGTGGTATAAATCAGCTCTTTTTAAATCACATGCCTTCAAATGGTTCATTTTCAGTCAAAACGGTGTTGATATAGTGAAATTGCCTTGTAACAAAGTTCTGGCATAAACCTTTTCACGGCTGTTTGAGTTGTCACACAATATTATATAATCCTAATTCTTGAATTAAGTTTACTAGCGTTTGTTATCGTTTTTAGGGGCAAGCCACGGATATTGCAATTCAAGCTCAGGAGATCTTGAAGTTAAAGAGAATAATCAACGAAATTTATTCGGAACATACTGGACAACCTACAAAGAAAATAGGTATATAAACTTGGCGAACTAACTTCATATAGTGAGAAATTCACATTAACTGTACTAATTTTTAACGGGAAAATTCACGTTTGGCGGAAAGAATCTACGTCGCCAGCTGTTCCAGATTCCATTCAATGTAACGATTTATAGTTTAATTGGCCGCTAAAATTTCCTCACAAATTTTTCTTCTCTATTGCAGAAGAAGCTTTGGAGAGAGACAATTTTTTATCTCCCGAGGAAGCGAAAGAATTTGGTCTGATTGATCGTGTTCTTTCACATCCCCCGAGTAACGATGGCTCCACACACGAAGAGAAAATTAGTTAGGATAGGATAATTCAAATTTTCTGACTCATGCCTATCTACTCTGGCCTAGAAGATTTGATATGTATATAGAAAAATTAACAAGAATTTTTGAGCACAGAGATTCATGCAATGTCATCGCTTTTTACTTGCTACTTGCCCTGGCACGTGTTTTGTAAGCCGAAGGGATGTATGTCTGGATGTGCAGGGAGCTTTCACTTTACATATCAAATTTTACAAAAGCATTTATTTAACAAAAATATAGCAACTAATCGGGTAATCACAGCAGCTCACGGCAATTGATAACAATTGATTAGGACCAGGTGGGGACGAAAGAGGTCGAGTCGCCGGGGTTACGTGATGGTTTACGGGATTGAAATTTTCACTCGATGGGAAAAAATTACCTCAATAATTGCACGCGCACTATTTTTAGACTTTGATACTTTGATATCAAACTTTTGCAGAAAAAAGGCCTATCATGTTACGTTCATGCTACTCTCAAAAAAAAATGGCGCGAGTTTCAGAGTTCGTTCCTTTGTATGTCGCAGCGTGAAGCCCTCGCGATTTGCGTGTAGTCACGTTTGTGTAGAATCGTGAGCAACAAAAAATGGCGGCTCTTTCATGGCTTGAGAAACAAACGTGGTGTCCTCGCACTTTAGACTTCAGTCTCAGAGATTGTTAAATCCTTTACTATTTTTGCCATGTAACTGGGAGAAGAGCAAGATTACATCACTGAAAAACATACCGTTGACTTGGCCGTGACTGCGGTCTAGTGGTCTGTGAATTTTGAAGATTGAATATTTTGGGAACTCGGGTAAATTTGAGGTTGCCTAGATTACCTTAAAATGGACGACTATCCAGAACTAAGTAATCTACTGGCGATGGTTCAGCACCACGACACGCACAAGAAAATGATGGCGAGTGAAGAGTTAAAGAAATATCTGAGCAATCCCCTGAGTCCTCTCACGGTTGATGCGATAGATTGTTTAGTTGATAACTTGAAAACTTGGATAAACAGTGGGAACTACAAGGTATATCAATATACACAAACCCTACATGCTATGAAATAGAACATTTAACAAGGCTATAATTCTAAATAGAAATTAAAATTGACAAAAGTCAAGTAATTTCGATATACTATTTTGCAATTCCGTTCAACTTTCGTGAAGACGATGAGGAGTCGAGGACGTCAATATGAAGTTTACGTAATTACTATACCAAAAGAGTAAAGAGGCAGTCCGTACGATTAGCCATTTTGGCTTGTATAGTAAACTTATTTTGTGGGTAAATATTGACTGAATTTCCTTTTTAACTGAAGAAATAGCCGTAATCATTTTCGTATTATGAAATTTATGAATATTAAAATATCTGCACAGAATCTTTCATTATATTGCAACGAATTTTCTAGTATACAATGAAATGAATAATCTTTTAGCTATTTCCGTCATTTCAAATTCTTCAATTTTGAAATATTTATTATTTTGTTTTATCTCCTGATCATATAGCCTAAAATATTAAAGATACGTGTCTGATAACAATTTGTACCAATCCATGCCTCGTCAAAACTTCAAAATTTGCAACTGCTAAGAACCTATCAAATTATCACTTTCAAATATTAAAGTTTTGTTAAAAAATATAGACAATGTATCATTTTGCATCAGGTAATACAGGTAATGCTGTAATTTTAAAAGTTGTGGTGTGAAACTTTTGTCTAATAATGATATCATTTCACTGTCAAATTGAGTGCTACTTATACCTAGTATGTTGATATATTTATTCCTGTATGATGTGAACTTTCATAGATAAGTGCAAGTGGATTAGAATTATTCACCATACTCATAAGAAGGGGAGGCAAATCTGTCAAATTGCACTTAGGCACAGGTCAGTGAGTGGCATTTTGTCATGTTTTATTAAGTTTGCCTAGCATAACAATGTTCCTGTCTTTACCACAATTACTGTGGTTTTTACCTCCAATATCAGCAATTTGTCAACAATAGGCAAAGAGAATAAGCAATATCCAGTCTAATAGCCATGGATGAATACATCAATGAAGAAAATTGGACTTGTGCATATCGATATTCAGCATTAATTTTCATTATAAAATTTGTATCATATACCTGCTAAAACTAAAGTTTTTTTTGCATATTTACATATTGAACCACAGTCACATTGTTTGGCACAGACATGAGGGGAGGTCAAAGTGGTCTGACATCTGATGCTTTCTATATGAAATTTATTTATCCATGATTCACTTGTCTAGATATCTACTTTGATAAGAGACCATCTTGTCCATTGATCATGTATATTCATTGCATATTGTTCATATAATTTTGCAAAATGTATAGTATTTGTTGACTTTCAGTAAGAATAGATTTCTCAATTGGATTTTTTAAACTTGCCATATATATGCAAAGTGACATTGATCTACTTAACAATATATTTTTTTCCTGTTGCAGTTATCCCAATAATCATAGACCGTCTGGGAGACAGTAAAACTGTGGTAAGGTTGCAACATAATTATGTTATTTTTAAACAGTACTGGCACTTCAAAGGGATGAGTTGATGACCAAGGCTTTTGTTCATGTAGTGAAATTCAATAAATGTGTACAGTTCCCCTACACATTGCTCATTAATAACTATTTTTAAGGAGGAAAATCCCAACCTTTCAGGAAACTACTGAAATCAGACTTACATATATACTGGACAAAGATATAGACCCTAGATATACTATACTAGGCAATATTACATCATAAGGAAAAACTGTGTCTGCAGTGGATTAATAGTATGGGTCAATATTTTTTAGGTCAGAGAGAACTCTCGTTTGTTTCTTCAAGAATTAATGGATGCGCTAACACCACAGGTAAAGAGAGTTGTGTTTATTTTGACACAAGATTGCAAGGTGTGGGAGCTGGAAAGTGTCTTTTTTATATTCCTTTTCTCTTGCCAAAACCTTAAATAGGGTTATTGTACTGTAATCAACCTACATTAGTACTGTAATGGGCACATAATCTCATAGTTTGTGCTGAATTTGAAACATTCAGGTATCAATAATCATAATAGCTACCCCATTCCAGTTTAATGATGGATTGTGTAAGTTGTTATGTAGTCACTGCTCTCATCCATGTGCATGAACTCTGTATGACGTATTCATTCAGTTCAAATTCAAAGTCAAATTGGCTGCACTATTTCCTCTTTACCCCTTTGTATTTTTTAGGTTGTACTTGATATGTTAATTCCAGGATTCTCTCACAAAGGATTTAAAGTTCGTGAAGAAGTAATGAAATGCCTAATTGATGCAATCAATACGTAAGTGTTGGGTATAGGGGTGCTCTCCATTGAACTGAAACTATTTTGTTATCTATTGTTTTTATATTTTTAATTCTTCTGCCATGATTGTTGTTTTAAAATGTGAATAATTTTTGTTGTAGGTTTGGTGTTTCAAATTTGTCTGTCTCAAAGTTTACACCGCACATTTGCAAATTGTTAGGCGATGCTAACAGTCAGGTAATTAGTTGACACTGTTTAATTAACAATGCTCTTGTGTGTTGTCTGAAAATGATTAAAAATATTTCCTCAAGATTGGAGATGTGCAGTTCTGCTCACAATATACCATTTGTATATACTCAAAAATATGTCCATAATGATTTTCAACATATTTAGCAATGGCTAACAGAACATAAATCTTAAAATAATTACACAATCATGTTAGAAAACCGCCAGGGGAACTATATCTCAATATATATTATATCTCAATATAGTTATAATGTGTCAACTGAAGTCAGACCAGGATAAATGGAGTTTAAACAGTCCAATGCATTTTATTTTTGCTAGTCTTTTTCAATACACAATGATCATTTCAATAACACACTCGCTCTGTTTTTTTCATTAAACATTAATGTGGTTCAGTTATGTGACCGTCGTATTTATTTAGGTTCGAGATACATCTATCCGTACGTTAGTTGAGATCTACCGTCATGTTGGGGAAAAGGTTAGAATTGATTTGGGCAAAAGAGGAATTCCGCCTACAAGGTGTGTATTCGGTTCGTACATACCTACATAACTATAGACCCATTGCGATGACGTCATAACCCTTAAGAATTGTCCTCCGGATGTTTCCATGCCTGATTGGAAATGGTTGTTATGTGAGCATTACAGGAACGTATGACAGTCAAAGACGGTTAATCTCTTTACTTGTTAATATTTCTGTATTTCAACATTTCAACTGAAAATTACGTCGTTTGAAAAAATTTGATGCCATGTTAATTTGTCCTCAAATGCCTACTGTGACGTCATGTGCAAAAGGTCAACTGGTCTATACGGTGCATTTTAAAGTATTTTAAAACTTTGAATATTCCCTTGGCAATAATTTCTTGAATATCCTTTCAAGCTTTGAATACCCTTGACAACAGCTCATCAAGCTCCATTTTGACATTGCGGGTTGACCCATTTGACATCAAATTGATAATAGGTTTAGGCTTAGTATGGGGATTACTGATTAGGGTTGAGATTTGGGTTAGAGGGATTAAATTCGTATAGCTATATCCAGGCGGGCATCGGATTTTTGGCGGCAAATCATATCTATGCGGCAAACATAATTAACATTGAAAAGAAAAGTTCCTGCATCAAAAACAAAAATGGTCTCATTTTGATGCAGGGCCATCGCTAGACGCTTTTTAAAAGGGTGTCTATTCATATATTGATATTCATATATCGTACAATCCCTTTTAAAATAAATCAGTCGGACATAAGACGAATACATGAATATGCACCTCCCGATTAGGCTTCCAACGAATGTTCTCACCGACAGTTGCATAACGAAAGCTACGCGCGTCAATCTTAGCTCCTCCTCTCCTCGTGCGTTTGCGAGACACGAGGGGATTATGCGTCTGGGTAATTCGCAAGTTAATTCGATTTAAGATGATGTCACAGTGGTGGTAATTGTTGGTGAACTCTGGTTTGAAAAAGTCAACAATTTTTTTAAAAGCCATCATGGGTATACAGTAATACACTGAACTATCATCAGTGGAAAGTTGACTTAATCCTCGTTTACACTATAACAGTTAATTTATTGGCGCGGCTAAAAGTGTAGCCTACGTCATAGATCATACTCGGTTTCCTCGTGGCTACTAAAAGTGGTCCCCGTACCGTACCCAATTTTATTCGCGCTCAGCCTACCAATACAAACGCACAGATGAAATGGGTACGGGTACCTATTTTAAGTCGACTCAATCAAAAAACATTCACCTGTTCGTGTGCAACAATCTGTGATAACGGTTTACAATAAACTTTTTTCCTTGCCCTTGTTTTCTTTACAGCGGCAAGAGCACTGCACCCGGCATCGTATAAGCGTAGGTTCGATTCCTGCCGACGGACCGATAGTTGACTAATTTTTCTCAACTGTTCCTGGCTTGAATTGAGTTGTGAATGAATCCACTGGAAATTAAAACCCTTTAAAAACCTTCAGAATTTACCTAGATCGAGTGAAGTGCCACAAAATCGTAATTGATATACTATATATATATATATATATATATAGTTTGTATATACCAGACGAACTAAACGAAATCCGTCATTTCTCGCAGGCTGTCTCTAATCAACGCAAAGTTCGACGAAGTGGCTAAATCTGGAACTATGGTTGCAACATCTATTGACGGTAGGTCTCGTTCATATAATTGAAATGTTAATCAAACTATGGATTACAAGTTGCATTTAAGATCGCTTCAAAAAACAAATTTTGGCGTTTCTCCATCAATGTTCGTGTTTGCGATTTGAATGTTCGAGCTGCGAGGAAATGACGTAAGAAATTCCGTTAGTTCTCCGGCAGTGAGTTTTTCTGTATAATAATTTCAGTCGTAAACAACTTTACATTATCTAATTTGTGAGAGAAATGTTTCTCGTGTCCCTCTTACTCAATATACTACGGTCCGCAAGCTCGAACGTTTAAAAGGTAACTACAAACATTCTTCGGAGTGTAAAACGGGCTTTGTGTGATTGTGCTTATTGCATCCCCCCCCAGCTCCAATAGACGGGAAGTAATTTTCATGACCATTCCCTTTATTAATCAACATTGTGTGCGAAAAATCATGATGATAGTTTTACTCATTGTTGTGTTGAAAAAGGATTACAATTCAGAGAATATTTCTCTGCACCGTCCATCGCGAGTACTCTTTCTTAATAAAATCAGCAGCCTTTGTCGTTTGAGTTGAATGGAATTGTATGGAGTCTTTTGCCTCCAGCTACTGTAATTTCCGGTTTCTAACCAGTAACTTTAGTGTTGATCATCACCATGCCGTCGTCTCTGTTGGACACTACTATTTCCTATTGGAGACTTCCGTTTTTCTTTCACCAAGTTAACGTGTTTCAAAGCCTCTTCAGCACAGATGATTTATTTTTGGAAATTTTGCCTAATATTACACGAAGCATGCGGGATTGTAACGCAGAGGCGAAGGAACGCAGGCGTTCATAAATTCCTGCTGCGCCAAGGAACACGAAGCCATATTCTCTAATATAAGCTTCTGCAAAGTGGAAAGTTTCAAAGCGTTCTAAGGTTTACCCATTATTTTTGGTGGGCAGCTGGGTTGTGGGTGGACACGGTGGATAATCGAAGATATATATATGTATGATTAATGGGGATGTTTTCCTATTAGCACGCGTAATCTCTATCCTCGCAGGCGAGCTCGCAGACTCGAAGAATTAGAGAGAATATTTTCTCGTCTTTACTCACAATAGACAACAGTTGTATATTGAATTAGTTTATAGTTTGAATATTTTGAAAGAACAAGGGGAAATTCCGCTACGTGCGTAAAATTCCGCGTCGTGGAGAACAAATTTAAGATTTGCCCTGCAATTCGGTTTCAACGGCGAATTTACCAGTTTACGCAAAGTTAACTTCCATGCCTTGCATGCGCCAAGACATCTACGTGCAAAAATGCGTTATCGTAATTTAGGCTTAGTTTATATGTTAAATTTTAGTAGAGTCGAATTTAACAATAGATAATGAGGCTTAATGAGGTTCATCAATGACCTCATCTATTGTCCTAATTGCATTAGACGCAACTGAAATGCGCCGTGTATAAACTAGGCCTTATGCGTCACTCGGGCACTATTCCAGTAAGATAAAAATATGGGTCCAATATCCAACTTCCTGAATTTGCATGAGTGCTCTTGAGACAAACAAGGAATGCAATCAAGGTCTGCATTAAATCAAATAGTTGAAGGTCCTCTTTAATGAATACCTGATTTGTTCTGCCTTTCGAGATTGCTACAATGCACAATATCGGTCATTTCTCAATCTTGCGTTAAGTGCATAAAACCAATGAAACAAAACACAAAACCAAGATAGTTGGTTGATTAAGTCATAACTAAAGCGAGGCGGGGAGTACATATAAGGATATTTTATATAAGATTAGTAATCATGAACGTGCTTTATAGCTTTTATTTGACAGTAAATGCAGTCTTCTATCAGCCTAAGTCGTATATTCATATTGTCTCCATCAAATTCCAATGATATTAGTATATGATAAATGGTTAAGCAGAAGCCGGAATGAATTTTCACATGAAATACAGCTGAGATTTTATTTCAAGTAGTTGAGCTATTGTTGCCCTTAGTTTGAAACTGCCAAGTTCGTCCACTTGATGAGTTGGCTGATCGTCTTGGTTTTGTATTAATATTTAATAACGGGAAATTATTCACAAACTATCTCAGGTTCGCCCACGCGCCGCATGCTCAATATAACGTTAAATAAAGGCATGGAATAAAGCTTGTAGTTTGATTATTTATTCGCAAGACAATGGTAAGCCCGTGGACGCCATTATGCCGGTGTATTGCTGACGGTGAAAATCATTGAGAAAATCAGCTGCGGTTAGCAGAGGAAAAGGAAGTTAATAGCGTGGTCTGTCTATATGCCAGGCAGCTGTCGAAATATTTCTTGTCATCTGTCGACTAGATACTGGCCATTCTCTGCTAATGACAAGTATATTCCTGAATAGCTATGGAGAAACTTTGGTCGTGAGATGAATTCTTTTGTATGATGCACGCGACATCACAATGTAGGTGGATGTCGCTTCAAAAGGTTCCGCCGTAAATTTCACGTTGTTTTTTATCTGGGCATTATAAATAACTGATGGAAAATGAGACATTTTCAACACTGTCTAAGGAATATTATGAAATTCTACACGATATCGATAACATATGTCAGACGTTTCGCCATCAAGGTAAGCGTTTGACATCATGTAGATTGTATGACAAATGTTTTTCCTCGATGTCAGTCGATCCTAATTGTTCATTGTTTCTTGTGTTTGTTGCAATCTACATTTTACATATGACATCGTTGTATTATGGATGTTGTCTGTAGCCTTTTTAAACATATTTACTCGTATTACTTTGAAAATTATGTGCCAGCCTGATAAATAGGCCTTATATTTATTATAATAAGGTTTTGCTTGAGAAGCGGAAAGTAATTTCGAGTTAATTTTAAAGTACTGTACATGTTTGGCAATGAATGCGGTTCCTTGCGTGATATGCTGGGAGACGGTGTACAATATAACTTACACGAACTGATGAGAACAAGAATAGCTGTATAGTCTTTCATTTTTCGCACGTTGAAAGTGTTTTACCTGAATATTCCTAAATGTTTCTCAGCAGCGAGGCTATATAACATCATATAGCACTGAACATAGAGTAAGACTAAACATTTCCTATGAATACAACCCCCCCTCTCCCACTGAACTCTTTTAGTCTAACCTTTGTAGCTGGATGAGAGTGAGAACTTCGCTTTTCAGTTTTGATCCCGTGCGAATTGAAAGTAGCTATATTTATCAGTATATATATTGATCTATATGATCCCAAGCTTACGACAGTTATGTTATTACCAGACTTACATCTTTAATAATGTATAAAGCTCCATTTAAGTTTTTTGTACGGCTGAGATATACTTTGTTGCACAGATAACGAATACAGGCTGGTGCCAATTTTATTCGTTCAGTAACCACGAGTAACGGAGCTTAATTTTAATCCTCGCGCTTTTTCGCCGTTTATTTTCTTAGCAAATGGGGAATTTGTGACATAATTACAAACACGGAACTTCTCAAAACAGGTTTTCAGAAATCTCGACATATTTTGAATCGGAACTGTTGTAAATTGTATATGCGCATATCTTTACTTGCTTCCTCGCAAAAGGAGGAAAACGTTTAAAATTTGGCAATTTGCGAAAAGGAAGAAAAACATTTTGACAGATTGAATTATTGGACGGACGCCATTTGAAATTCCATCCGCGTGCACGCAGCTGACGAATGTATTGTTTGCTCAGCTTAGTCCATTAGACGACCTACAATCCATTTATATATACACGCTAATTCAATTGAGGTAGACAATACGATATCATGTCATGGACGTACTTACAAGTACATTTTGTTGTCTTATCTAGGAAGTTATGCAAAGCAATAAAACGTACATTTTAAATAAAACGAGTTTCGTCCAAGTTTTTGCAAAGTACACTCACGCATACACATCGTGAAATGGTAATCCTGATTCAAAAACCAGCTGTACTCAGACAGTGTTCACAATGCCCCATATATCCGGCGTAATACTCAGGGATCGTTGAAAAAAGGACCGTTGAAACTATAGAGTTTGGTTGAACTACAGGATTGGCAATCAGAATCGTGTATTTTATAATGTTACTTTTTATAATTTTATATGTTACTTTACAATCCATATACCCATTAAACATGCGCCCCCGGTCATTGATGGTCTTTGTCGATCGCGCGAGCGAATGCGCTCATACAGCGGATGACAGTGTCGTATGCACTCTCCCTATAGGCTTGGGTAATATTTTAGCAATAGTTCGAACCTATTTGCAAGACCGCCATTCCATTTACGGCACTTATGTTAGTAACTTCTCAACATACATATTTCCAAATGAGTTGGCACTCAAAAATTGTGTTGGGCAATAAAATTACACGTAATCTCTATTTGAGAGCTTTTCCATTGTGCACGTAATATAGCTTCACACAAAATACTCGAGATCCTATACAGTGGCAATTCAATACTGTAACATTCACAAATAACTCGCCCAATTAAGGAACTGAGTTTATTGATTGAACTAAAAGCAAGGAAAATAGATTTGCAGCTCTGCGTGTTCGTCATAATTTTCTTCTTTTTGTGTTTGATTAAAAACTTTCGTTCCATTGCGCTTGAATGACTGTCTGTATTCTTCGAAGAGTTCAGTTTCTTCACCGACTTTGTATGAATTCTAACTCTGATTTAAAGTGAAATTGTCATGAATTTATTCTTTATCGCTGTTGTAAGAGGTCAGCTGCGCCATTTATTTATTTATGGTCTATATAAATTCTCTCTGAATAATCACGTTCAGAGAAAATTCATAAATAGCTAGTCATGGACGCATATAGCCATATATTTATATAAACTGTAAAGTCAGAATTAGAATTCAATTTGGCAAATACATACATTTATTTATAGCAAACAGGAGATAAATTTGTTATTTATAAAGGTTATACAGCTTTATAGAAATTTGGAAATCTACACCTGATGGAACATATATTTTGACTAAATATTGTGCTCAGAGTTTGATTTAAATATAAAGGGAATATAATTCTCGATTCTAGTTACCCATAGATGGGTTATAGGAATGAAGAAATGTTTATAGCTTGTATGTTTGTCTGCTCGTATACAAAATAAATTATTATTCGCACATGGTTGGGATTTCGACTGCACTCTTACTAATCTGTATAGTATATAGCATTAACACCATTAATGCATGCCTGTATTATATATTTTTTCATTCGGTCAAATTTTTTCATTCCGTGAATGCAACAGCGTATAGGGCAACGTTTTGGCAGGATTACGCAACGTTTTACAGGCGCGTCGAGAGACTAGAGGCTTGCAATATTTATTATTTTCAGTATATCGCGCCTCTTCGCTTCCGACGGAGGAGGGAATTCAGCGTGGCCTTATCTTTTTCACTGACACTGATTCCTCAATCGTAATTTACAATGTTGTTTTCAGCTGCTGGTACTTCCCTTTTCCTATTAATCAAAATTGACTAGAAAATTGACTTATCCTTAGTAAATCTTTCTTATAACACGATATTTGTACTCATTACCATAATTTTCATATTGAATATTTTCAGGTCCAGTTAAAGTGAATGGAGAGGTATCTGAACCTGTTAAGGTAAGTTTGTAATATTAATAATAATGTCTTTTTGTGGGAATTAAAAAAAATAGAGTTAAATACTATACTCAAAGCTGTCTCCCTCTATATAGAACTTTGCTTTTGCTATATATAGCGGTCAATGACAAGCGCACTAGAATGATTTTTTTCGTAGAGTGCACGTATCGTTTCCACCTTGACTACAAAGTAGGCATGTATTGGTTGCTATAGCAAAGGAACAACCCCAGACTTGTACCCAGCTTTCTGAATTCTGATAAGAAGTATGAATATTTAAGGTATATTCAGTCCAGGGATTGGTTCTATATATAGCGCCTGGATAATTCTTCCTACCGCGGTCGTGGAAAGTATTTTCAACCGTTGTATAATACGTTTGAAAGGCAATATAATTATATGAAACAACAAATAATAAAGAAAACCTTAGCTTTTATAGGAAGATTTAAAATGGATTATATATACCAACAAACTTCGGGCAATTAAAAATGCGACCTAAAAATCACTATTTTTTGAATGGCGCCTAAATTTTACAAAAAAAAGGGAAATTTTTACTAACAACTTTGACTTTGTAGACGCGGACGGGCAATTCGAGTTTAAAAAGATCAAATTCGAGAAACGAACCTCGGAGTGAAGGATCTTCAACGTCAGGTATTGTTGTGCTTTCTGATATGGAACAATGTTTTTCAAAAAGATCGGCAGGTATCATTACAAATGTAGATTTAGGCGGTAAATATGATTTCTTGAAGCTTGTCGATAAATTAAAAGTTGTCGAGAAAAAATTAATCTCATATACATATCCCCATTTTAATTTATTTCTCGGAATATATGAATACTGAAGATGGAGAGTTATCTCTTCAGTAATTTATACGGGTAACCTAATTTGTGTTATCACTAAAACCGCTTGAATGTGATAGAATATTTATCAAAGATGGGGGACGATCCATATTTTTCAGTCAATACATTTCAGTAACTATAAGCCAAATAACAGATATCACAATCCAAATGTCGGTCGAATAGTTTCAGACGTATAGTTTCAATTCGTTGCCACGGTTTCATTAATTGTTTTACGATTTTGCTCGCCGTCTTCGGTATATTCGAGTAGTGTTTGTATATCTGTCTGTATAGTTTGTTCCCTAAGTGACCTAAGGCTACAGACCGATTATAACTTAACATCAGCCTATTTGCTAAAATCTCCCGTGTGAAATCGTAAGCCTGGTTCTCATATATAACAAAATAATCGGTGATGACTGTCAGTGTGATCGCTGACAAATAAAGTGCTTTGCTTTAATTCTCTTCGCGTCCAGATCATCAACAAAACATCGCGGACCGTTGCCGACATATGTGAGAACAAGGCTTTATGATTGTGTTGTTATATGTGTACAAATAGATTAATGAATGATAATAATACAGTGCTCTTTTGCCCAGGACTTGCTGCTGGTGCTGTTGATGAAAATTATTTTATTCGAGCGTACACTGACACTCCAACCGTTCAGGTAGATCATATGGGTAGATTCACCGAAGTGCTATCATTCTATCATTCTAATGCCGTACTATTGTCAGCAGTTTGCATTTTTGTTTTCCAAAGTTAAGACTATAATAGGAAGATTATATTTATGCTGATTAGCCCAACTGAGAAAGTGAGAATAGGACCCTCAGGGGCCAGTTGCTCGAAGGCTGTATATATATACCGTTGTCGGCCAAATAATTTTTTTTAAAACTTTCGTAATGCTGTTTCAATACCAATAACATTACAGAATATGGAATAGTTCAATGTTAAAGAAAGTCACTTGACTTTAGGAATAATAAGGTCTAATTAATTTAAAGATTTGCTCAACCCAGGGTTAAGCTAACCGGGTTCTGAGCAACCGGCCCCTGCAGCTAGGTTACCAACAAACTCTGTGTAGACTGTCGCATATTATTTCTGAGTGCATGAACATAAGAATACTAATCTCTTGCGTGTTTGCTACAAATTTTTGTTGTAGCAAATTAATTTTTATTCTTGTTCGTACGCAGATTGGTTCAGCGAAAGAACTGGCTGAAGAACTGACGAAAATTTCAAATGCTTTATCAAGTCCCTCGGATGATTGGGAGGATCATGTCGCCGCAGTGAGTTGCAGTTCCAGATTACGATTGTTCAACTTAGGGCCTGCATGTTTACTTGGAGCGAGTTATCCCGGCTAGGCGAGTTAAAAAACGCATCACATCAAAGGCTTATTCTGATTAGTCTTTTATTACATGCAGTTGTCACCTCGCCTAGCCGGGGTAACTCGCTCCACGTAAACAGATCCGAAAATGATCATTTCCAAACCTTTTTTTAAATACTTGCATATGTATGTTTTGGTGCAGGTAATCATGCACCGTTAACTGTTATAGGGCCTAATAGTCTTTTCTTATTAATAAAATTAGCTAAAAAGAGTACGAAGTTTAGTTGATGGAGGCTCGCTGGATTACGATTTTGTCACCCAGTTAAAACCGTTGGAAGGTTCTTTCAACGTTGCCGTAAGTTTAGTTTTTACTATACTGATGTTTTTAGTGTAGAATTGAAGTCCATATTTATATTTCTTACGAGATTTTCGCAATCGATTTGTAGGTAAAATCACTTCGATCCGCTGTAGCGCGAGAAGCGTGTGTTACTCTAAGGTAATGCTTCCAATGGATAGCTTATATATGAAGACTGGTTCTTGTTATATTCTTATATGAACACTTGTTCTTGTTGTACCGTTATATGAACACTTGTTCTTGTTGTACCGTTATATGAACACTGGTTTTTATTATACTAACTTCAAAAACCAGGAAATAATGTAAGCTATATGGGTATTTAACGGTTTAATAATTTCTTATCTCCAGTTATCTTGCCACAAAACTTGGTAATAAGTTTGGTCCTTTGGCCGATGGTGTTCTTCCGACAATAATCGACCTGAATGCCAACACAGCAACAAAGGTATTTGGTCGATAGATCAGCATGCAGCAAACTTGCAGGCAATTCGGGCATATTAGTAACATACATATACTGTATATAAAAGACATTCCTGTTTTGGTTCGTTAACCATGGTTAGTAGTATGATTTGATCACTTTATGGTATTCGCATTGGCTGACGTCATGCGTGATTTGATTCTATACCATGACGTCATGCGTGTTATGAATACCATAACCCCATTCATTAACCTTCGTGAATAGAAATTACCACACGCAGTGATGAACAGTCATCGCCACTCGCCAGTATGAATGAACCATGTTTTTATAAACTATTTAGATCATGGCTTCGTCGGGGGACACATGCGCGAGAATAGTTATCAAGGTATTTCATTTGAAGGTCCATACGTAGCTCTTTTGTTATATCTTTTGTTATATCTATCATTTTTTACTATTCTAGAACACTCATTTCCCGCGACTGATTCCTCACATCACAACCCGAATGACATCACGATCAACACCTGTTCGAATGTAGGTATTTTTGCTAATAAACAAAGGAAGTCCAAATCCTACTTCAAAGAATAAAAATATCCTGTCTTATTTTCAGTCGTTGTGCAGATTACGTATCGTTGCTGTTGGAGTACTGGGAACTACATTATTTAAAATCGTAAGTTAACAATTTGATTGGTGCTCAGTTAACTACTTTTGATGTATTGAAAGTTTCTAATCAGTTTCTGTTTTTGATCTTTAAAGTCATTTGACCATGGTCAAATAATCATTGTTATAATAACCATGGTTAATGATCATGCATGATCATTTTATAGTCATGTCGGCGAAATCGAGAATGTAGTTCGCAATGGCTTAAGCGATGCCAGCTCAGACGTGCGTGCGATGATTAGAAGGTAAGGAAATGTTATTTCTGTTACCTTGATAAAGAAGTATAGACGGCAAACTTAGTTCATGCAGTTGCAAGACCTGGGATGGCAGGCAAGGCAAGGGTGATCATAAAACGAGCGAGTTAACCGTTGATCAAGTCACCACTGCATGAGACGACCATTGTGTGGTCAGAGAGGCCTAATATTGTTTAAAGTGTTCTATTCTTCCTTCTACCTTTCCTTATTTCTTATTTTTATCTCCATTCAGGGCATTTTGGCAGTTCTCAAAACTCTTTAAAGAAAAGGCAGATAAGTACGTCCTTAGTGTAAGCGCGCTTAAGTAATTCATTTTATACCATGCATAGATCACATCGGCAAATCGGCATTGTTGTTATTGATGTTATTCAATATTTGATGGTTATTATGTTTGCAAAATGCACTGAGCAGGATGTTTCTAACTGTTTTATAGAATGTTTAATGATTTGGACAGCAGTAAGCAGAAATTACTAGAGGGTGACAAGAAATCTTTAAATGTTGATGGTCCCAGCAGTGCCCCACCAACAAAAACTGTAAGATCTTCTAAAGCTTCGACACGTACAAGACCACCATCCACTACGTCTTCTATCTCTAGTGCATCAAGGTAAACAAACAGCAAAGCATTACATTGCATGCATAGGGATCATAATAAGGCTAGTCGCTAGACTGGTCGCAAACAAAAGTCAGCATCATTCAATCAAATTAATGTATGTCGGATCTAATCATAAGCTTTCTAACATGTACCCGTAAACATATATCCATTTATAATGCGCTGATACAGCCTGATTTCAATCACTATTTTTAGGACTTTACGATATGCGGTATACATGCACAATCTGTAGGCTTTCTTCTCAATTATATTGCATTTTATTCTTCATATTTAGTAGTTCCCTCCCATCATCAAGACCATCCCGAACGGATGTACCAAGTAACAATAAACCTACCAGAGCGAATTCCATGAGAGAAGGTAAAAGATTCCGCGATCTGTCATAAAAAACCATCCTGTTTACCCTCGCAGAATATACCGGTCCCTACTGCATGTAAATTTATTATCCCAGCAGATACCCAACATGATCCGGCTTTTATGTTTTGTGTTTATAAATACTTGAAACACTTCCACACTTTTGCGTAAGGAGACCCTTCAAATGATGGCTTACAGGTTACTGAAGAATACCACTGCTAAATATGCAATTCAAATTTTATTTCTATTGAACCGCAAACGACCACTCGAAATTTTTCAGAATTTTTCTTGCTTTTGTATACTTTTGTATACTACCCAGCCCCTCCAAACTCACGCCATATTTCAAACGTTTTTAGAATCACGACATACGGCAGCAGCCTCGCCTGGACGACGCGCATTATCGACCAAAAAATCGGGTACAACTACCCCTAACAAAATGATCGGTCGTTCAGTGAGCAACATAGACACACGTGCCGCTGAACGTGCTCGCCTCCGCAGGAGATCACAGACTGAGGGCTTAGCACAAGCAAGAAATCAAACAAATGACGCGAGACAAAGACCAAGTAGATCGGCGACGAAAGTTGTTCATCGAGGATACATGTCACAGCGTAAGAAGAGCTTTCTTAGTTCTTTATATAACTCCATGTTCTAGCTGTGGAAAACGTTATTTTTCTTTGAGGGAAAAACCTCATTCTCGTCCAGCCTCGCTAAAGAGATCTCAATTTCTTGAGTAGAAATGATATAGGATATCCACTGTATTTTTTCAATTTAGCCGCAAGTCGTTCGACTTCACCATCGCGACTAAACAATGCCTTCTCACCAAAAGAAAGATCAGAAGTTTACTCCAAAATTTACAGTCCAATGAAATCGAAAATCCCGACACCAAAGTGAGTACATAATTATCTCTAATGTCATGTGTAGAAAAATTACGATACTTACTTTCCCGGTGAGCTCATAAATTACTCTACCTCATTTTTAGTTCACGGTCTGCATCTCGATCAAGTTCTCGTGCAAGCAGTCGCGATCCCAGTCCCACTCGGGAGCATGGTTTGCGAAGTTTCAGCAGCAGCAGTCTTAATGCAAGAAAACCAACACATGGTAAGAGATTGCCAGAGATACACGGCATGACGTCCGTCTCCACAAGGAATTTGAATAGAAAAGTGCATGGATGATGCGCAGTATACTTTAATTTTGATGAATCCTTAATGCTTTCTTGTTGAAATAGTGAGGAGACTAGACACGAAGGACTTCACAGAAGCTGCTGTTTGGGATGCATTTGCGGTGAGTATTAGCGATCTAAATCAGAATTTCCCATTTCTAATACAGTAATGCATGCTTCTTATTTTTCTTGCAGTCCAAAAGTTCGAGACCTCGAAATTACTCTTTCAACTCAACAACTTCTGAAGACCAGGATGATGGTAGCGACACTTCAAGTATTCATTCTGATCGCTCAAATTCCTCCTTATCAACGACATTGGTAAGTACATTTTCATATAGTATAGCATTCAGTTAAGCATTGGATGAGGAATTACGGGCGCATGCAGGAAAAAAACTGAAAGTTCTTAACATGAAAAGATTGCTTTCATTTGAATCTGATTTCATTCCGTGGTTATCTGTAGGACACTAGTTTTTTGAGTGCCATACACGAAGAACAATTTAACTTAACTTGTTTACATTTATTACGTTGTATATGGGAGTTAATTCTTTGCTAGGAATAATATTATGGTAACTTAATTTTCTAGGAAATATCTGAAATAACCCGACTCTGTCAGAGTAATGCCTGGTCAGAGCGACGTGATGCACTTAATGCGATACAGGCATACCTCAGAAGCTCTCGAATTCTTAGCCACACAGAAATTGTACAATTCTTGGAATGTTTCAACAGATTTTTCTACGATCCTCATAATAAGGTTAGTGTTTTTGAGAATAGTTTTTATTTCAGGGCCATCATCATGGAGGCAAACATGATATACTTTATTCAAGAGAAATCCACATGGATGTCATGTTTTAGTAGTTTTTCCAAATAAGCAATTTAGCTGCCTGGAATTGATATAGTTACTGGACTGAGGCGTAGTTGAACATGTGTAGATGACTAACTTTACTTTATCTCTCTTCTTTTGACAGGTGTATAGTGCGTTCTTGGACACACTTACAGATTTCATGGTAATTCACAAAGCTGATCTAAATGAGTGGCTCTTCATCTTGCTGACGAGGCTTCTTTGTAAACTTGGTGGAGACTTGCTTGCATCTGTTCATTCCAAGGTTGTACGTGTCTTGGATGTCGTGAGGTTAGTGGTGAACTTTCACTCTCATCCTAAGCACCCAAAACTAAATTTTAAATTGTGTTCTGTGTTTTCCTGCAGAGATTCTTTTCCATACGACATTCAATTCTCAGTTATGACGAGGTTTATTTCTGATAACAAACAAATTCCGAACGCGAAGGTAATTTTTATTTACGGCAATCTGCATGTTTCATGTCCGCGATTTCCGGCCATATTGTGGCACTCTGATTTTTTGTGCTGGTCTAGAGGTTAGGCTACATCGAATACTAGCTATATAGTAAAATCGACCAACTTTGTATGCCGAGAATTGTAAAGATATCACATTTTCACGTGTTCTTGTCTTTCCATTCCAGGTGAAAGTCGCAATTTTGCAATACTTACAAGGCTTAATTGCGCGAATGGACCCCGCAGATTTTGTAAATTCAGCTGGTATCCTTTTCGTACAAACATCCTAGCAAGTGGCAAAACAAAGAAGACCGGGTTTTATGATCTCATTGGTAGACTTAATCTTAGACATTGGTAGCTAAATCTGACATGTTCAGGACTAGGCTGTATGTATTTTGTATATGCAAATTATTTCTCTCATTAAATAGTTTGAATTTGCCTTAACGGTTCATAGAAACACGACTAACAGTTTCTCGATTCATAACGTGGAACTCAGATCCAAAGAGCGCAGAGGTTCGAAAGGTGAGGTCATCATAGTTTAACCACAATGTTAGTTTAAAGTTTGGCGAAGTTAAATACTCCGAAAAATAATGGAAGGACGTTATGTTCTTCATATAACATGATTTAATCTTTTTTTTGCAGGAGTCGGCTAATGTTGTTATCGCTTTGTTTGAATTAAATACGCCAATCTTCAGCTCAATGCTACCACACTTTCCGAAGTCGTTTCACGTAAGTTGCATTGTGGAGAATCAAATAACTATTACTTTTGGTTGCAATATTGTTTCAACTTCTCAGTTTTCCTTTAATACCCACAGGATGAATATTTGTTTAAGTCTTGTAAAAGAAAGGCACATCCGAATATAAATGCTCGTGAATTTTACTGTGCCATTTCTCTATGCCACGCTTGAGAAATCACTGGTACCAGTTAGCGTTATCGCAGCAGCGTAGGTGGTAACAGCAGTCATGCATATAAATACACGTAAAATTTTCTCTTATTACTTAGGATGGTGCTTCTAAACTTATTCGTAATCACTTGAAGAAAGTAAACAAAGACGCTAAGTTGTTTACGTCGAACTCCTTAGACGAGGTGGATAACCCACCACACTCCCCCGGGAGGCTTGGTTACCGTAGCATTCCCCCTATTGTTCAAAAACAGTCAAACCGAGAGGATGAACTCGCACACGATTCCGCGTTACACGACGCCGCGGGTGATGACTCTGCACCTGATGTTTTCCTTCGGGAAAACAGCGCCACGTCGCTACATTCAAACGACAGTTTTGACTCCCTCGAAGGCGTGAAAAGGAATCTTAACAATCACGCCGAAAATTCACCAAGTATTACATCTTCCGGTTACCATAGCGATGAAATTCACACTAACGAGGCAGTAACTGTCAATGGCAATACCAGCCCGCCTCGAGTTTCAGGAGTGTCGACGTTGTCTTCCAGCCCATCCCACCCAGCACATAATGTATCAACATATGACGCAACCCGTTATCAGGATAAGGCAACGCCCGAGGAAGTAACCTCTGGTGAACCAACGTTACCATCGGTAATTATGTTTTAAATGTAATAGAGCTCTTCTTCTACTGTAAATATACAGTAGATCTCTCCTACGCATGCCTCAGCCTGTTATCACACGGATCAACTGCATTCTTCTGTTGTAGGAATCTCCTGTGAATGGCATCGGTACCGTACGTGATAGCGTTGCGACCGTACCAACGAATGAATCGTCCGATACTTTTAATAAAGGTAATTCATTTGTTTCTTACGTGCAATAATGACGTCAATTTCATAATCACATCTTAGTGGGATGATTGATCCTTTCAGAAAAGTTTTCCTTGCTGATTGTATTTCTTTTGTTGTACGTCGCAGCGATCCAAGATGATGCAGAATCCATTCATCAGTTATTGCTTTTACTTTCTGATACGAGTATTGAAGTGAAGCAGAATGCTTTAACAGATCTCATGAAGCTCGCAAGAGAATCATCACCAAGCCTTTGGGAGAATCAGTTCAAAGATATTTTGATGTCTGTTGTTGAGAAAATGAAAGATCCCGAGGTACATCTTATTGCTTTGTGCAATAGAAAAACAGTCAGCTCGAAGACTTCACCACTTTGAAATACTTTTAGCTTTCTTTCAGAAGGTTGTTGTTAGAACGAACTTTACCAACGTTTCTGGGCATTATCTATATATGGTAGAAACATCAACTTATGCAACTTAACATCAACTACTTTTATTCATTTCTAGGCGTCAATTAGAACACTGGCTGTACGAGTTGTACGAGATATGGTTAAGGCTCAGCCGTATAGTTTTAATGAACTGAATGGTCTTGTGATATCAGAGGTATTGAATCTACATCAAGATGAAGACAAAGGGGTAGGTTTACTTGTGTGCTAAGTTTGTTTATTAAAGTCTAATGCATACCATATTATCACTCTTAAAAGATAGGATTTCAACCTGCTGCCCTCAAATCCATTGTCTAGTATATGGTTTTCCATCATTATGTAGTTGTCATGGTCTGAACGTTTTTTTCTTCCATGTCCAGGTAACTCGTGCTGCTGAGGAAGCAGCAGCTACCTTTTCTAAATCGATAAGTCCAGATGAATGTATGACGGTGTTGTCACCCTTGATCAGCGGGAGTTCCTATCCTGTGAACCTCGCCGGAATTAAGATGCTTACCAAGGTACGCAGGTTGATTCAAGATGTTTATTGACAGTGATAACTTGTTGGGAAAGTAATTGAAGAAATCTGAATATAATAAAAGTTACGTAATTACCGTTGTTACATGATCAACTTTTCATGCCATTTTTATCAAGGCTCTTGAAGATGTTGACCATACAACAGTAGAGATTAATTTGCCTCTACTAGTACCTCCTTTGCTAAAGGTATGAACAATGATTAACTTAGATGGTACATGTGTTCATGCACAGGATCCTTGACATCACGACGGTATATATCATCTTTAAATTCAATCCTTCTAGTGCTATGATCATTCGGAAAGCAGCGTTCGAAAAGCAAGTGTATTTAGTCTGGTTGCAATTCATAATATTGTTGGTGAACCTGTCATTCGCCCATATCTACAAGAATTACCAGCAACTAAAGTAAGTGAAGAAGGTTCTTTTTGGATTTTTGTAGACAATGGCTCAAACTTACTTGGCTTTTTATTTCGTGGACTCCTATACATATTTCTAATTGTTTTGTGTAAATTTTTTTCCAGATGAAACTATTAAATTTGTATATAAAACGGTCCCATAGCGGTGCTGGTAGTGAATCATGAGGACAAAACAACAACACAATTGATGAATGCTCAAGGAGAGTATAATACCATCACCAAGTGCAACCAAGGACATATCATCCCAATACGATGTACTACGGATGAATAGGAATATAGTTTCATCGGGAAACAACTTCTATGTGATATAGCTATGATGCATGGCAATGCTAGTGCTGTGTCTATAGAGACATCAACTCTGGTACATTTAAAAATTAGAAGAACGTTATCTATAATAAAGTTTACTCTCAAATTAAACAGGAACCACTTCTGAATGGTAGTTATTATACCTATAATGCTATAATTGCGGCGCTTCTAATACTATAATATATATGTTTGCATGGCAAAACAATTTTATTGTCGAGAAGGTGCATGTCTGTATGTAAGGCATGGTTCACAAGATATAATAGATTGGCCTGTATGAGAAAAATATTATTTCATGCGAACCATGCAGGTCTATAAAAATAGCTGTCTGTATGAGCCGGGCTAACCCAAATAACCAAGCTGATTTATGTTAGTAGAATCTTACCTTAGCCGCAACAGGTGTCAGGTAATATTTTACTAGTAACTATATAACGTAATTGGTGTTAGCCGGGCGTCGCCAGCTCATGTGAGTATTCCTATGACTACAAGGATGCATAAAGAAAGAGCAATTAAATCTCTTTCACTAAACAGAATCAGGATTTGAAAGAAGGAATTTTATCACGAAGTCCTCAGCATTCGATGTACAGAAAAAATTTAAAAATAACGTTCCTCGTTTTCTCCTAACGTTCTTTTATTCCTCAATTGCTTGTGTATAGTCACTATCCTTTACAAATAGGGATTTAAATGTCTTATTAATGTTCATTTGAATTTCATTTAAAGTATCTCTGTACTCGACGTGCTTAAACGCATATATAAATGGATCTGTCGCACTGTGCAGGTATATCGCCCAGAATGCAAGCTGTCCTAAAAAATCCGACGAACTTATCACCCGCATTGTTATTAAGAAGAGATAAATAAAAAAAGGAGTCCGACAGAGTAAAAATGTTACTACAACAATCACCACAGTGAAAAATATTTTGGTTTCCACGGAAATGGAAACGTTCATACTACTTTGAGATGTACTCATTATTGATTCTGTTCGAAGTAAATGTGCGCTCTGGTCTCGAAATGCTCTCAAAATCGCGGTATATGTTAACAGCATTGTTAGAAATGGTAGAGCAAAGGCGTAGACCATTAGGGTGATATTATACGACATCTCTAAGGTCCGTGTCGTATGAGCTGCGTTGCAGTCGTAGATAGTGTCAGTGAATTCGTATCGACCCCAGCGCATTATGGGACCGAGGGCAATAACAAATGACGTAATCCAACCACAGAGAACGATCATAAAACAGTTTGTGTTCGTCATGCTTTTCTTCATTGGCGATGTGACGGACGAGTATTGCGAAGCACTTATGCACACCATCATTGACGTACTTGCCAAGGCAAAAAACAGATTCAAAAAGCCACTGAACTGACAAAAATTATCACTGATACCCTGTAAAAGATGAGAAGAAGTGAAATGTTAATCACCATTCTTTCTTTCACACTCGAGTTTATTAAATATAATTAACAATCTCATTAGAGAATGCAAAATACGGTCAACATTTGTACAATTGTTTCAAAGTTTGCACTTTGGAGTATGTTATCTTTTTAATTTTGTTTCGAAACAACGTTATCATTTTTTCTCTTCATGCTTGCCCAATTGTCTTTATAACTTTACTACCTGAACCTCTAGTACTAGGAGATTTAATGTTGATCTTACCCTGGATTTGTTACATCGACGAATGACTAAGTCTTTAAGAAGTCTAAGAGCAATACGTCAACTTACATTAGATTGAAGGAACACAGTCGTGATAGCGAAAGGAACACAGGACGCAGCTACTCCGAGATCAGCCACTGCGAGACTGACAAGCAACATATTAATTTGAGTTTGTAGTGATCTGTTCCAATACACTACTAGTAATACACTAACATTTGCCAAGATTCCGGTCAATGTAGTAAGACCCAGTAATATACCTATAGTCAGGAACAAAGGAGAAATCGAGGCGGCCATTATAGTTTTGTGTGGTAATGAGATAGATGTATCACATAAAAAACACAGCTAAACGTTTGGATGCAGCCATGATTAATTTGAAAATTTATATGTCCGAGATTGTTCTGTTATAGGCTATTCCCTGTCGCTTCCAGCACCACATCACTGACACTTAAAGTCATTCTCCATACGTTTCAATTAGAAAAAACCAAAGACCCTGAATAAGCGAGTGTTTCACCCGAGACTTTAGCATTTGAAGATTACAATGCCGATATAAACAGCGATTTACAAAGTCGAAGCTAGCGAATTAGCGCCACCTGTTAGACACCCGTTATTTCGTTGGACTTTATTAGGCTTAGCTACTACAGGTTTTCGTCGTTGCATATATATATAAAATCAAACATTTCAACAATTCGTACTTAATTCTTAATTAAAGGGCTAAAAACAATTACGTGATTGAGAGAAAGGTCTTGTGTTGATTCTAAAAACATAGAATTTCGCTTCCAAGTCCAAGAAATAGATTGTATAGTTGAAGAAGCTATTCAATTTAATCGTCTTTTCTTACAGCGTTCTCTGATTTAGCACTATATAAAGTTTTCAGTCCTCGACAGTCAAATTTTGAGTCAATATTTTCGGAATTTTTTGCTTTACGCGCGACGTTGCTTAAGGTCGTGTAAGGAGATCGTAAAAAACGATGCACTGATTTAGGAACGAAATGCTCAAAATTGTTCTGGTGTGTGCACACTGATAGGTAACGATCATATGCCTCTCAATCTCTATACTCCACTTGGCATCATTAGCCTTCACAGTTCACAAGTTACTCCAGTTTATCTCAATTATTCTCGATGGAGAATCCCAGCCTTCTCTCCATTGATCTATGAAGTATCACATATAGGGAACTGATGCTGATGCAAACAGCAGGCAGCGTGTTATACAATGGAGCGGCGAAACATCTCCAGGGATTTCAAGTCAGGCGATGTAGTGCGTATGAGACCAACGTGTCTTGGGTCAACGCGAATGCTATGCACAAGCACTCCACATGAACTGTTAAGTCTGTACTAACCACCAATACCAAAGTAAGACCTCAATATCTCTTTGTTTTCTTTCCATATACGTATATGTATACCTCGTGTATAGTTTTACTTGCCATGTTTTTCTTACCTATGTCAAGATTGTGATACAATGCAATGCTTGCTTTCCCAGTCATGCTGACTTGAAATACTCTGTCTTGTGCTTATGACAAATTCAACACACACTGCCATCTATCATTTGCATGCAAGCTATAGGACATTCTGCAGTACAGTAGACAACGCTCTCATCAGAATGGAGCCTACGCTTTTCATTTTATGTTGGGTAGTCAATATTGGAATGACATTTGCAAACACCTCGGGCACATCTCAGGTACGAGCAAAGATTGTATGGAAAGTCAACCAATTGAATGAGGCTCACAACCATGCAAATTTAAAATTTTCTTTTGTGTTCTGTTGCACAGTACTATACGGAAATTTTGTACTATACGGAAGCTATAACAAATGAATTAAACCCCGGCGAAAATTTAAGTAATATTTATTCGTAGTAGTCTAGGTCTATTTATATTGGCATTATCCTCATTGTCATCGGCTAATGCTCCTTTACCTAAGCCCAATGGCGCTTTTGTAACACTCCGGCTTTACTAATATGAAACGTTAATTTATATGTCATTCATTTAGAACTCGCAGATTTCCTGTGGTAGCACATGTGCTGGTGTACCAGGTATTCCTGGCATTCCAGGCCAACCTGGAAGGGATGGCTTGCCAGGAATCCGTGGAAACGATGGCGCGAAGGGTGAGCCTGGAGAAAGAGGAAATTATAGTTGTGATTGTGAAACTAAGTCTAACTGGAAGCAATGCGCCTGGAGAAGAAATTATGAAACCGACGTAGGATTTATCAGAGTAAGTGCAGCTTCGTCAATGGTCAATTTGTTCGAGGATTGGACAAATAATTTGATTTGAATTGACTTAAAAAGTTATTATACCCAACATGCAGTTATATATCTGAGGCCAGTTGTATAAAAGGCTAGTTAATTTTTAACTGTAGTTAAGGACAGAATTGGCGAATCAGAGTTGTGTATTTCTTAATTAGTCAACTAGGATTTAACTGTGCGAAATGTAGTTAAAGAGTTATATACATATGATTACATTTTACTGCGGTAGTATTTCGTTAGCCTGCTAGATGTAAATTGGACTGTTTTTCTTCCAATCCGCACAAGCGTCATGAATAATCAATGTCTATAATTAGGTCACGCGTTCAGTTGTCCAGCATACTTACCTGAACTTGCCGCGGCGTAAGTGTTATTCGTCTCGAATGCACTAGCTTCCGTACTAGTTGTTACAATCTCGTTCCCGCAATTCCTCTGGCGAGAAACAAACAAAGGCTCTGGGATAAAAACTGGCGCGGGATTCAAGGACGAGATTGTAGTCGTTGCCGTCGTCGGTATAGATGTTATTCACTGTATGCTTTGCGCTTGCTCCATTCTGACTGTTTTGATTGTGTCAGAATGGTTTTATCTTATTCTTCAGAGTTGCTCTTTCAACAAAGAGCATAGTCACACCTCACTGCGCGTTTTCTTCTCGGGAAATCTTCGTGTTACCTTTAATAACCAATGCAAGCGATGGTATTTTACATTCAATGGGGAGGAGTGCAGCAACCCAATGACTATTGATGGCTCGTTGTACAACGCGAGATCAGGTGAATACCCTCACCGTCATCGCCATTTTGAAGGTTACTGTGACCAACTTCCAAGAGGAGCAATAAGCGTTGGTTTATGGGTCGCAAACTGTGCTGGGTATGGAGACGCGGATGCACACACTGGCTACAGAGATATATCACGAATTGTAATTGAAGAGGTTCCACCACCTCAAACATAGAACGAATAATTCAATAGATACCTCGGAAAATGACAAAAACCGAATAAAACAAATATGTATCCATCCTATTCAAGCGTAAAATTTAGAGATATCGAAGGTACTAAATAAGAATATAACGAAATTGATTCTTAAAAAGCGTCGGCTTCTTTTAGTTGACTGTACGTACGTAGTTCCTAACCACTGGGGCCGGTTGTTCGAAAGGCGTTTAGCTTAAACGGTGGATATAAGCCAAATTTATCCACCGTTTAAGCTAAACGCCTTTCGAACAACCGGTTGCTCCTGGTCCTAACATCTAACATATACGCTATCCGTACCTTGGCGTACCTATTTTTCATTGTGTCACGCCTGCATCCTGCATAATTATGAGATCAGTGATTTATTATGGTAACGCAAATCCACGTGCTGTGATTGGCTGAACAAATTTTAACTGCGAACTTTGAAGCAGGGAGTCAAGGAATCAAGTGCGCTGAAGAAGTGAAACAGGAACATTTCATCCCTTTATGAACGATTAGTATTTAGTATCATTTAAACAAATTTGAAAATGAATAAAATTGGAAAAACACAGGATCGTACTATAAAATCAAGGTAAAAGGACATAGATTTCTTGGTCTAAAACTGTCATATCTGTACTTAAATATGACATAAATTTGATCAATTTGTTGGCGTTTTACTTTTATATTGTTCTTATTTGAAATTTTTCGAATGTTGTTTTAGAATTGCCGTAAAAAAAGGCAGCACTCTGTTAAACAAGGAAAATGTGCCATGTAATAAAGGTACGGTAGACTGGCCCAATTTATTGTTGATGAATTTATTAGCACAACATATCAATATAAACATTGCATGTCTACTATGTCTTCGTTTTATGCCAGACTTTATTGAATAGTGAGCAATCTAAACGAATCAGTATATATTGACACATAAAAACGCACACAAGACTCACATTGTTGCAAAGGCTGCCTGATAGTAACTCTAACAAGTTATCTTTGCAGCTTCTTGCTGCAAGTTATTGTGTAAACAAATTTGTTGAGGGTGGTGTGGGGAGCTGTAGCCCTTCAGATTTGACAGAATTAGTCTGGCTTAGAATTAGTCTAGATATGTGCTTAGAACTTTAATCCTCAAAGGTCAATTTCTGCATAGCCTGCGTGCAGACCATAGGTGCAAACGTATGGAGAACATACATTCTCCATATGTCTGCACAGAGGCTATTTCTGCAGAAATCATACATTTTGTTCAGTCCACCCCTCCACAATTCTTTCACATGTACACCTAAAGGCATCATCAGACATACCGGTTAACAATATTATTCTGGTGTATCAAATTGTCTTGTTACATAGTTGGCAATGACCTTCAGCAATTATGCAATATGGCACTGTTGTTTTCAAAGCAGTTTGCAAATTAAATAACTCTGCACTAATGCAAATTAAAAAGCCTTGAATAACTTGCCCTGAATAACCACTGTCCATTGAAGGCCCTTATAATAAACAGTGATTAGGTTAAAAAAAGAAATGTTTTTGTCCATAGATTCTTTGAAGGAATTCCTTGCAGAAATTAAAGTATAATAAAAATTTCACAACTTTACAATTGTTGCATCATATATTTAAGTTAAATTGCTACTCAAGAAATTTTAAATAATAAGAGGTTAAGAATGGCAGTCGTCTCAAAGTATTTGCTTAATTGATTTCAGGAAGTGATAAAGTAAGAAAACCCCTATCTGGAAGGTTAGTTCAAAGTGATTATGTAGACTTTACAGCCCCTGAAAAATTTTTCAACAACCAGCTTTGTTTGAAATTTCATTGTTTCATTTACAAACTATTGATCAACGAAACCATTTTCTGGCATATTAATGATTTGAATAAAGCCAAAAAAATTAGGCAATACATATATATGCAGCATGAAATAAGGATTTGGGATGTGATGAGGGATGGATCCATGCCGTTTAATTTTGTGAGGAGGGGGGTGGAGCCAGCTGTTGGTCATAGCTAGATTGAGGTACAAACACCATGCAGGTATTGCATTAATTATTGCATCTTATGAAAGTTGAAGCATCTTTATGAGTTTAGGAAAACGTTGTCAAGCAGGAATGGTGATAATTCTGAAACAAAGATTCCAGTGGCAGCACTGGTAAAATCGAAACATAGAGTCAAGACAGCTCCAGATTTTGACAAACTTCATAAAAAGTGGGAAGCAAAGTTAGCCAAGGTACTTGCTTTACGATCCGTGATGAATTATCAGTTGAACATATGAACTAGCTGTTGAAGCTGTATAGTCTGAGCACTGACAGTGTAATTCTACTATAACTTTTTCTTTTCTAGGGAAAAGCCGTGACAAAACGGGCAAATACAAAGGTAAGGAAGGGATCCAAACTAACGTACGTACGTGAGCGTTCGATGTTTTACTGATGATAATGCCAAGGTTACCAAGTGACTCCTCTGCATGTGAAGAAAAGTTAACGTACACGTGCGAATTACGGTGTGTCTGTTTCAGATTGAAGCGTTTAATCTCACGAAGGAAGTAAATTTGAAGCACGACGATATTGAGTCTACTGAGTTCCAAGATAAGAACGATTTGGTAAGTATCAGTCTTATAACTAAGACGAGTTTTGAAACTTGAAAACTTGAAAATGCAAGGTAATAAGCTGCGTACGCACTTAGCAACTTATACTTAATCATATATAAAAGTTGCATCCAGACGACACCGTCAGCGTTTCGATTTCTTGATCTTAGCTTTAATCTTAATCGTAGCTTTTGTTCATTTTTTAAAACTATTTGTGTTTCTTTGTGTCCTCAGGAAGATGAAAAACCAGTCAAAACTTCACAAGAAAGGTACACTGTGCATGAATCAACTTTTAACAGGAAAAAATATTGCGATGTAATATCAATAATCAGATCATTGAACTCACGGATGAAGAACTATGCACAATCGATCCTTGAAGACTAGGAATACAAATTTATAGGCCTGCTTTCCATTCAAACAATATCAAACAATATCATAACTAAATGTAATATTATAATAGTTGTACCATTGTTTCTTTAGCATTCGGTTAAACTAATGACTTATAAAACAAGAAAATACACTCTAAGATAAGATACAATTGAAATTGTTTATTCAGTGAAGTGGTGCCAGAAGTTAAGACAGTTTGTTGCAGCTGTGGAGAAACGAAGGCCTCACAGGAAAACGTAGCTTCAATACCAACAACTTTTAAAGTCCCAAAATCCATCAGGAAAGTCAATGTATCTTCTTCAAAGAAGAAAGAGAAAAAAGTGGAATTTGAAGAAGGTATTTATAGAAAGTAGAGGTGGTACAGCGTGGAGCGATATAATCACTACAAAAGATGGCTGCTGTAGTATTTTTCCGCGTTATTTTCCTATCTAATAACTTTTTTATAACGACAATTAAATCCATCTATTAATAATTTACCCCAAACGAAATGTTCTCATTTGTTTGTTGATCTTTTTGTTATTAGATCCATTTGAATTCAAACCAGATAAGAACGCTTTAGAAAGCATTCTTAATAATGATGGTATCAAGTCAACTCCAACTAAACGAAGCACTGGTTTCTGCTCGCCTTCGCCGTACAGTCAGGTAGCATTATACTCTGAAATTTCTCCTATTATATTGGTAAACACCTATTGAGTATATTGTGGTATACACCTTACGACATGATTTTCTTTTTTTTATTTTACTGGTCATTGACCGGGACCACGCATTATTTAATCAGAGCCATGAATCCCATTCTCCCAAGTTATCTGGCTGGTAGAGCTATCTTAAAAAGTTAACTTAACGGCCGCAACTGAATATTCTCCGTTCCTGTCAGTGTTTATAATGAATCTGTAAAAATGTGTTGCCTGATTTTGTAACAACGTCAACCTCGAGTCTCGTCAAGAGTTTTTTCGATCATTGACGATCCTTTACTCAGAACATGTGATATCGCATTTCTTATTTTATTTTTGATATCAATCCTAGAAAAGAACCTCGATATACTACACGGGCCCTCGACCAGACCGTCCGCTCAGTGCTTTCGATAAAAGATTGAGCATGCGTCGTGCGGCAACAATGATGGCCAAAATGAGTGAAGCAAAAAAGGAGTTCGACCCTTTAAACACCTTGATTGGCGTACACGATATTGGTAACAGGTTTATGACTACACCTCGTAAAGGTTAGTAAAGACTTGCTCCAAGACATTTTTCATCTTATATACAGTTTACACAGTATATCTTCCGATGTACATATACTATCATACTTCGATCGTTGAGAGACAGATTTAAAGAAAGCCTTAGGCTGGTTTGTTTAAAATTGTGTGAGTGGAATGGGCCATGAAAAGTTTAGCCGGTTTTGTTATGGGTTGAAAAAAAGTTGTCGAAATTATATTTTACTGAGAAGCATATTTTTGCCGTACCACTTTTTGAAATACTCCTTATATTTTAATTGATACTAGAAAGCAAATTATCATGATTGTCTTTTCTGTTTAGAAACACAAAATGATAAGAACACGAATCCGGAGTGCATACCCGAAGAAACTGAAGACGAAGAAACAACACAATTCTGTGACACGATCCCTCGGACAATTGAAGCTGAAATCTCCTGGGCAGATACACTGAAACACTACTCGCAATCGCAACTAGAAAGTCATCCCCTAATTAGAGTATGTTTTTTATTTGTTTGTTTTAAACGTCAAGATTAAGATGTATATTGCCTACGTCATATTGGCCGTCAAAACAAACAGGTTTATCGTGAAGAAAAAAGATCAAGAAGTAATGTGACATTGGTGACCGGGCCACGCGTAGACGAGTACTTAGATTCAGGGCGCCCTGATCAGATTATTTATAGACTTATAGAGTCTGTAGGCGTGACAATTGACCTGCAGAATTAGGTATTCTACTATAGCCAGTGTTCAAACATTTTTGCTTACTCACTAGGAAGACGAGGAAGACCTTGACGGCGACATAGAAGAAGAGGTGCACCAAATTTTTTGTTTTGTTAAATTATTTTACAAATCAATTCTATAAGTTATAGTGTATTTAATACATTCTTCATTACTGAGGGAGAGAACCCTCTTACCTCCGTCTCCCAAGTAAAGGTTTCAAAATTCACGCTTATTTTGTCTCTCATAGGACAAAGAAGCGCTAATCGCCCAGTTAGAGGAGGAGGTTCGCGAAACATTGTCCAGTGTAGCATTGAATGAACGTAGTTATCTTCCTAGTGTAAACCATTCCTTGCCTCATCCATCGTCTACTGAGCTCTTGAGAAATCCTAATATCAGCATCCCGCTACAGCAAAGGCGAGACAGGCCATCTATTTATCGTAAACTTTTCGCATCGCCAGCCAATGTTCAAAAGAGAGAACCAATCGTAGAGATAAACCTTCCCATAAATGTACCTGCGAGTCTTCCCTTTAGTAGCGACGACGTGGCTGAACAACGTTATCACACAGAAATTGCGTCATTTTGTCCGTTAGAACCAATTGGATTTTCCCGGCTGGCAGTGGATAGTCCATTACAAAGTTCACACGGAGAAAGTCAATGCATCTCCGAAGGGTATGGTAATCCACTTAAAAAATTTGTGCCGTTTCAACCGTCAACCGATGAAAATCTGGGACATCGAAGTGGTTGTACAAGAAACATTGGTGGTGAAAAGCTGATATCAACCTGCTCTACTATACACGGTCCCGAAAACGCCCCGGGGGGAGGTGTGTGGGTTGCCGATTCTGCTAGTATGGAAAAAAGGGTTGAGTTTACTAATAATAATGCTGGTGGAACAATATCATCACGTTGTGCTTTGCAAAGTCTTAAAAACTCCGCAATTGGCAGTGCATCGTTTACGAAGCCTAGTGAAATGAGAGATTTTAAACACACAAGTCTAGTAGAAGCTGCTAGTGCCTCGTTGGACTTTAAACTAAAGAGAAAAGCATTAGAAAACGAGTCAGTGTTTAAAAGAATCCAAGCTTCACGTTTAGAGTCAATAAAAAATCCTCCTAAAAGCGAACAAAATATTTTAATTCCAAAACCTGTGAGGCATGTGGTGGCAGGAGATGAAGGATTTGTCACTCGTCATCGTCAAATCATGCACGAGGCTCTGGTGAAGAGTCGTGATCATGCGCAGGTGCTTCTGTTAGACGCTGAGGTGTCAATGCATACAAGGAGTATTGGTTATTTATGGAAATATGAACATGACCAAAGGCTCGTAAATCCATTGGCGAAAGTATTCAATGAAGGAGACGAAAGGGTAAGTATTTTTGTTTAAAAACCCATGCAGCCGACTGCAGTTTCTACCGACTCCGAGCATGATTTTTTGTTTTTCTCGAATAGCAAATAAAGCTGAGATTTTACGTAATAGTAATATTATAGTTTAAGACGAAAGTCACGATGCACAATGCCGGCCCAAACGAATATAATGTTAGGTTAAAACTAATGTTAGGTTAATGCAAGGTTAAATTTTTGCATGCGTATAGCTCTACAATTTTAATCTCGCACCTTTCACGCTTTCTCAAGCGGCAACAAAAGAAACTCGTATAAAACAAGTTGTTATGAGAATTATAACAGAGGATTTAGCAGAATTCCATATAAAACCAATCCGGGAACGCTGCAAAAAATGCATGCAGCCCAAAGTTTTCTAGCAGGAATCAAATCTATACCCAGCTCTGCGCGGTTCCGAAGTTTCAGACGTTTAAACGATTTTAATTTCTTTTTCAGCATTTCATTCCAATACTGGTATAAGGAAGTACCCTATAATCCTATATATGCACCAAATATATATATTGTAAATATGTGACATAGAAAATTGTTGAAAAAGATAAGGTGTAGTTTAGCTTTTTAAATAAACATTTAGACTATTGACATCGCATTTAGGAGATATATATATATATATGTATATATAACTTTAAAATCCACTACAAAAATTTTAAACCCGAAAGAGCAATATTATATATTGCCTTGTAACTTTAATTCACCCTTCCGGGAAAGTACACTGGGTTCGTTGTAGCTGCAACCGTTTCAAAATTTTAAAATATGCTAGTACATCGTCACAAAAATTGCGGAATTACAACAATTGGTCAGAAAAATCATTGCAATTATATGGTACTGTGTATAGTAGCTATTACATGCGTAGCATTGTCGTAAACGTCAAAATTTAGTACATTTTTGTGCAGGGTATATTCCGTAGTCCGTACGACATCAGGTCTCTATAATGTGTAAAACATTTTGATATACCAATGTATTCCTTCGAACATAGAGCGTGCTTGTATGGTTAAATAAAATTAGGGCCGTTGCCACACGGATTATTGGGATTAAAAATTTTTTTCTAGCAAATTAGCTCAGGAAAGCGAAACATTAGGAAAAAATATTTCCGAAACAATGTTTCACAGCCCCAGGACTTAGGTCTTAAGCTGGTATTTTAAACGCGCAACGAGGCTTTGTGTCTGGCTCTGACTCGTCCCCAGTCGTCTTGTGAAATATCACACAGTTAGAGTGAATTATAGAGACCATATATGGTCATATGGAAGCGCAATTTAGTTTGAGATCAGTTTGTCAACTGAAGCGCGAAAATGTATGCCGGATAGGAGATAATTTAATGGTGCGCGAGAAAAAAGGGGGAGTGCCAAAATATTCATACAAATGATTGACAAGAGCTCGAGCCGACGCTTATGCATCTTTTTGAGGTTAAAGTTTAAAGTATACTTTAAAAGTAAGCTTGGCTTCGAATTTGCAGCTTGAAGTATGCAAACATTACAGGTCAACACCGGAGGTCGTTTGGCAGTTTTGGATAAAACGATTATAAAAAGCCACAATTCCTCAACCTGTTAACTACTTTACGTCCTATAATGATAAATTAATGATTGTGAATGGCCGAAATATTTGTTTATTCGTGTACGGTTGTGAAGATCAATCGAATTCACATCTTTCATGTCTTCCATATCAAAGTGATATATTTATAGCCTTGGTCTTAGAATATATTTTTCTTTTTCAGTCATCACCGTATGCCGACTCTCTGAATTCATTTTTCTATTGCCTAATAAATAATATAACATAAAAATTTTCTATCTCATGCATAATAAAACTAAACTATAAACACAAAGCGTTGCGTAGCAATTACAAACATCGATTCAAATTTACAGCAAGCAAGTTGCTTAATTTTTCGATAATATACAAATGCATTCAACTATTATACATAAAGAAATGAGCACACTTCGCACTGCTGACTGGCCTTTCTACTTTCTTTCATTATTCTATGGCATTGATCAACTCTCTAATAACATAGCAATGAATAGATGGAATGTACTAGCTGAAACTGAGAGTTATGAATTAAGTTGACATTAATTTTTGCGTTGTTATGCCTTATGTCAGTAAAATTTGGTTTAAATATCCCTCCTAGTATTCTCCTAGCATGTGGTATCCGTTGGTATTGATCCATAACCACTGTTCCTCTGAATATATTTCGATGAATTTTGGAAACAAAATTAGGACGAATCGACAGGCACCTCAGTGACAGGCACACGCAGAGCAGACAGGAAATAAAAACGTTGCATCAAAGACAAGAGTTACCATTTTAGTATCCAGTTTCAATATTTAATATTCTTTAATTCTATTTTCTCAATCAAATTCCTTTGTGCTTATATCGATGTCGTCGTTCAACTTCATTACAATTAAATCGTAGAATTGCACTAAACTTCCGCGCTTACATTGTTGGCAACACTTCCATTCAGGTCCGACCAACAAATTTAATGTGTATAACTAAAAATTTCGGCCTTTGATAATTTTCATTCCCTCTGTGCGTAAAATCTTGTTTTTCCAGTAAAATATTAAGCAGTTAAGTGTACTATTCATCGTGGCTATCGTTTTGGCCCAGAACGCAGCAGTAATTTCTGTAGTGTGGATATCCAAAGTAGATGTTGATTCGGATGAGTTTATGGTTAGCGCTATGTAAACGGTTAATGGAATAGACAATATGGCGAGGCAAGCAACTGCAAGCAAACAACTCGATATATTTTTGAAGGAATAATTTTTTCTCATTCCGGTTTCGGGTGATGTATTGTTTCTGCGACTTTGTCTGGAGATTCTGAACAGTTTATAGTTCATGAATAACATCGGCGGAGTAAATAAAGCAAAAAATATTGCCAGAGCGACTGACTTGGAAATTACTATATCGTTTACAGATAACACGCTCAAAATAATCTCGATAGCGATTAGAAATGCAAGAAGAGTCAAAAGTCTTGCCTTTGTTACCGATGTTCGATGAAAAATAGGGTAATATGTTCCCAAGTATCTTTCAAGGTTCATCACCAATAGAACGAGTATAGAAAAAGCAAGAGACATATTCGTCAAACTACTAAATGTTTCCACCCATGTTGGAAACCCATCTAACTTTTCAGCCAACCATAACGTCGCCGTAATAGCCAAGAATGGTTGATTTGTTGAAACAGCAAGAATATCGCAGCAAGACAAAACCATTATCATGAAATAACACAATTTCTTTCTAAGTTGAGTTGATCTCCAGAAACTGATTATGACCAAGGTATTTAAGCATATACCTGAGAAAAAAAAGAGTGTATTTGCAACACTAAGAGCTACCAGGCTGATAAAAATATGTAACTCCATCATGAGAACTGAACACATGAAAAGAAATTTATACTTTTTCAGACATCCGGTCTTAATCAAAGCAGGTAGCTGCACCAACATAATTTTTAATTTTTTGTTTATATAATATCCCGAGGCGTAGATATTTTTCATGCCGTAAAGAGCTTAATTAATTATTTATATTCTGTAAAAGTTAAATATGTTACTATTTATCATCTTTTAATAGTGTAAAATATTCCGGGATGATATACTGTAGATGATCCATGGCCATCGCCATTGAATGTCAGTTAAGTGACAGTGCATGATTATATGTACTGACGGATTTCGGAAGCGATGTATGCCAAAGTACTGATGAGTCCATGCACCGGCAGCCTGCGCGCCAAGGCAAGAAACTGTATACTGAAATTGGGCAATAATAATTCATCAACGATTTATATTTGACGTCTAACATAATGCTTTCAGAAGAGCCATATAACAGTTTAAAGTATAACTCTCTAACTCGTCCCCAGTCGTCTTATGAAATATCATACAGCTATAGTGATTATAGAGACCATATGGAGGCGCAATCTAGTTTGAGATCAGTTTGTTAACTACTTTACTCTGTTAACTACTTTACGTCCTATAATGATAAATTAATGATTGTGAATGGCCGAAATATTTGTTTATTCGTGTACGGTTGTGAAGATCAATCGCATTCACATCTTCCATGTCTTCCATGTCAAAGTGATATATTTATAGCCTTGCATGGTCTTGGAATATATTTTTCTTCCTCAGTCATCACCTATGCCGATTCTCTGAATTCATTTTTCTATTGCCTAATAAATAATATAACATAAAAATTTTCTATCTCATGCATAATAAAACTAAACTATAAACACAAAGCGTTGCGTAGCAATTACAAACATCGAGTCAAATTCACAGCAAGCAAGTTTCTTAATTTTTCGACGATATACGAATGCACTCAAGTATTGAGCACATTTCCCACCGCTGACTGGCCTTTCTACTTCCTTTAATGATTCTATGGCATTGATCAATTCTCTACATAGCAATGAATAGATGCAATATATACTAGCTGACAGCCTGACAAGGGTTATGAATTAAGTTAGCATTAATTTTTGCGTTACGTTATTATGCCTTATGTTAGTGAAATCTGGTTTAAATATCTTTCCTAGTATTCTCCTAGCATGTGGTATCCATTGGTATTGATCCATAACCATTGTTCCTCTGAATATATTTTGACGAATTTCGGAAACAAAAGTTAGTGACAGGCACACGCAGAGCAGACAGGAAACAAAAACGTTGCGTCAAATTGTTAAGACAACAGTCACCATCTTAGTATCCAGTTTCAATATTTATTCTTTAATTCCATTTTCTCGATCAGATTCCTTTGTGCTTATATCGATGTCGTCGTTCAACTTCATTACAAGTAAATCGTAGAATTTCATTAAACGTCCGCGCTTACATTGTTTTGCAACACTTCCATTCAGGTTCGACCAACAAATTATGTACAACTAAAAATTTCGGCCTTTGATAATTTTCATTCCTTCTGTGCGTAAAATCTTGTTTTTCCAGTAAAATATTAAGCAGTTAAATGTACTATTCATTGAGGCTATCGTTTTGGCCCAGAGCGCAGCAGAAAGTCCGGTAGTATGGGTATCCAAAGTAGAAAAAGTTTATTCGGGTGAGTTTATGGTTAGCGCAATGAAAACGGTTAATGGAATAGAAAATATAGCGAAACAAGCAACTGCCAGCAAACAACTCGATACATTTTTGAGAGAATAATTTTTTCTCATTCCAGTTTCGGATGATGTTCTGTTTCTGCGACTTTGTCTGGAGATTCGGAACAGTTTATAGTTCATGAATAACATTGGCGGAGTAAATAAAGCAAAAAATATTATCAACCTTAGGATAATATCCACCCATCTGGGATATCCATCTAACTTTCCAGCCAACCATAACACAGCAGAAATAGCCAAAAATGGTTCATTTGTTAGAACAGCAAGAATATGGCAGCAAGACAAAACCATTATCATGAAATAACACAATTTCTTTCTAAGTTGAGTTGATCTCCAGAAACTGACTATGACCAAGGTATTTAAACATATTCCTGAAAAACAAAAGATTATATTTAAAACAAATAGAAATATCTGGTTGATAACAGTACTGAGCTCCATATTGATAGCTAAAGTACGCTTTTTTTAGACATCCGGCCTTAGCAGGTCCGTAAATTCTTGGTAATTAATTATTTATATTGCATTGTAGAAAATAATATTACTAAGTACGTCAAAACCTAAAAGTGTTGTCACCTGCACGCTATACTAGCTATATACTATAGGACAGGAACTGCTATCGATGGGATTTGATGTGAGTGTTTACACAAGCCGGCGCACTCATTTAGTTAACCGGCTCATAAAACTAATTAAAGAAACTGTGTTATTTAATGTTAATTTTGATGTTAGATTTCAGCATTTTCGTGCAATATTGACTTGATGGGTTCAAACTAAGGATAGCGTTTCTGAAAGCAAAATTAACGAAAAAGCAAGAAACTATATAAAATTGGGCAATAAATCCAATAATGATTCATCAACGAATGGACGACTTGTGCTTTCGACTAATTTCATGGAGCTAGGCCCTGGGGACGAGGATGGACTAATTTTTGATCGAAGTAACAAGAAAAAAAATAAATCATCACAGCTAGAACGATCTTACTTAAATTAGTGCAAGTGCAAAGTTTGGCTGCAAAATGTTGTAAAATACGGAAAATATGCCAATTCGAAGTTGGCAAATTTTGTATACTTTTGTTAGTTTTGTAATACTTGCGGAAATGTGTAACTAAATTAGTTACAAACTTCCGGCCGTAGTACAAAAGTATACTAGAAATACATTGCATGCAAAGTCCCCTCGCCTAAAGCAATAAACATATATTTCCATCACTGAAGTGAAATGCTATAATACTCGTTTCTGCCGAATGATCGAAGTCGTAAAGTAAAATCTTATATCTTGGCGGGTACAATTACAAAGTCGACTCGGAGGCTATCAAATTCGACTATAATCATATTAATAAATTGTGCTACGAATAGTTTTAAATACTACAATTTTTAGCGAAATTTCAATTACTTTTTAAACAGATTCACCTTTAAAAATAAATACTTTCCAAATCAAAATCATTTCAACGAAATTGACGAATAAATTCAAAACTTACAAAATACTTGCATGCTTTAAAATATAAATTTACCCATTTACCTGTTCAACAGCACTTCAAAAATGCCTCAAAATCGTAGTTTTTTTACCATCCATTTGAATGAAAGTTTTTCTATCCGAAGGCATCTTTTACATTATATTTTAATTAATTTTACGAGTCAATTTTTCCTATATTTTTAAGACCATCCAAATGAAAAATATTATTTAAAAAAAGTTTTATAATTCAAAATATCAGTTATGCTGACGTGAACCCAAATTTTAATTTAGCCAATCGCACGTTTGTAAACGTTTGCTAGTTACCAGTTTTAACTCGTCTTAAACTCACGCATGCGCATAACTTACAAAAACGCCCAACGTCCATGACATAATGGCGGACAACTTTCATTTCGCATTTGCATTCCCGGGCGTAATTAAAATCTCCGGGCGGAATTAGTACCCTCGCCCGGTGCTTCGCACCGGCTCGGGGACAAAATTCGTCAACTTCGCATGGCTATATTTTCCGTAATTTACAACAATTCGCAGCGAAACTTGGCAGTTTTACTAATTTTAATATGCTCTTTTACTATGCCCCTTTTTATCGCCGCGGTTTTATCTGGGATATCAATCTAACTTTCCAGCCAACCATAACACCTCAAAAATAGCCAAAAATGGTTCATTTGTAAGAACAGCAAGAATATCGCCGCAAGACAAACCGTTATCATAAAATAACACAATTTCTTTCCAAGTTGAGTTGATCTCCAGAAACTGACCATGCATGACCATTGTATTTAAACATATTCCTGAGAAAAAGAAGATTACATTTACAACAAATATAGAAATATCTGGTTGATAACAATAATCTTCATTACATATTGAGAACGTTTGTACACTAAACTGCACTGACTTTTTCAGCAGAAAAACATTCGGCCTTAACAGGTATTTAAGACTTCTAAATTCTTGGTAATAAATTATTTATACTATTGGCATTGCAGAAAAATATATTACTATGTACGTCAAAAGTGTTGTCCACCTGCACGCTATATTAGCTATACCGATAGTACAGGAATTGCAATCGATGTGGCTGTTTACACAAGCGGACGTGCTCATTTCATTAAATCATAGTAAAACTAAACAAGCTATGTCATAAACGTTTTTAACCGAGTATTGTTTAACGTGAGTTTTGATGTTTGATTTCATGCAATAATAACTAAAAAGCAAAATTGCTAAAAAGGCAAGAAACTGTATAAAATTGGGCAATAATAATTCATCAATCAATTATATTTGAGGCCTAGGCTAAAATAATGCTTTAAGAAGAGGCATTATATAACAGCTTAAAGTATAAAAAATTTAACTGATGGACTAAAAAATAGGGTTTGAATACCAGAGCTAGCGTTAGTCTGAAGATGCCTTAGCACAGAGCCAAAAAGTACTCCCTTTTGAAATGTTGGCCCTTCTTTAAAATCTTTGAAAATTGTATTTTACACGATATTATTATTATTTTACACGATATACGATTCGACATGCACACGCAGAGTTTTACCATTTTAGTAGCTATCCAGTTTCAATATTTATTCTTTAATTCTCAATCAAATTCCTTTGTGCTTATATATCGATGTCGTCGTTCAGCTTCATTACAATTAAACTCGTAGAATTTCATTAAACGTCTGCTCTTACATTGTTTTGCAACACTTCCATTCAGGTCCGACCAACAAGTTATGTATAACTAAAAATTTCGACCTTTGATAATTTTCAATCCCTCTTTGCGTAAAATCTTGTTTTTCCAGTAAAATATTAAGCAGTTAAATGTACTATTCATCGTAGCTATCGTTTTACCCCAGAGCGCAGTAACTTCAGCAGCATCCAATGTAAATGATGTCGTTTGAACAGAGTTTATAGTTAGGCCTATGTAAATGAAGGTTGGAATTGACAGTATCACAAAACAAGCGACTGCCAACAAGCAACTCGATATATTGTTGGAAGAATACTTTCTCTTCATCTCGGGTGATGTTCCGTTTCTACGAATCTTTCTGGAGATTACGAACAGTTTATAGTTCATGAATAACATTGGCGGAGTATATATAGCAAAAAAAATTAGAACTGCGACAGTCATAGTAATTACTGTGTCATTTATACATAGCAGAAACAAAATGATTATGATAGCAATTGATATACCAAGAAGAGTCAAAAGTCTTGCCTTTGTTACCGATGTTCTATGAAAAATAGGGTAATACATTGCCAAATATCTTTCGAAATTCATCACCAACAGAGCAAGTATAGAAAAGGCGAGAGGAATAGTCGTGAACCTCGCAGTCGTAGGCACCCATCTGGGATATCCATCTAGCTTTCCAGCCAACCATAACACAGCAAAAATAGCCAAAAATGGTTCATTTGTTAGAACAGCAAGAATATCGCAGCAAGACAAAACCATTATCATGAAATAACATAATTTCTTTCTAAGTTGAGTTGATCTCCAGAAACTGAATATGACCAATGTATTTAAACATACTCCTGAGAAAAAGAAGATTATATTTACAGCAAATAGAAATATCTGGTTGATAACAATAACCTCCATATTGAGAACGTTTCTACATTAAACTACAGTGACTTTTTTAGCAGAAAAACATTCGGCCTTAACAGGTATTTAAGACTTCTAAATACTTCGTAATTAATTATTTATACTATTGGCATTGCAGAAAAATATATTACTATAGGTCCGTCAAAAGTGTTGTCCACCTGCACGCTACATTAGCTATACCGATAGTACAGGAACTGCAATCGATGTGGCTGTTTACACAAGCCGACGTGCTCATTTAATTAACTCATAGTAAAACTAAACAAGCTATGTTATAAACGTTTTTAACCGAGTATTGTTTAACGTGAGTTTTGATGTTTGATTTTCATGCAATATTAACTTAGATGCGTTCAAATGAAGGATAGCGTATAATCGTTTCTGAAAGCAAAATTGCCAAAAAGGCAAGAAACTGCATACTGAAATTGGGCAATAGTATATATATTTCATCAACGAATTATATTTGAGGTCTAACATAATGCTTTAAGAGCAGCCATATAGCAGCTTAAAGTATAAAAAATTTAACTGATAGACTAAAAATAGCGTTTGAAATACCAGAGCTAGCGTTAGTCTGAAGATGCCTTAGCACAGGTTACAGGCAGGGCCAAAAAAGTACTCCCTTTTGAAATGTTGGCTCTTCTTAAAAATCTTTGAAAATTGAATTTTTACACGCGCAAAGAGGCTTTGGGTCTGGCTCTGACCACTGACCTATATTAGATATAATCCAGCATAGCGGTGAGTGGCTCTAACTCGTCCCCAGTCGTATTATGAAATATCATACAGCTATAGTGATTATAGCGACCATATGGAGGCGCAATTTAGTTTGAGATCAGTTTGTTAACTACTTTACTCTGTTAACTACTTTACGTCCTATAATGATAAATTAATGATTGGGAATGGCCGAAATATTTGTTTATTCTTGTACGGTTGTGAAGATCAATCGCATTCACATCTTCCATGTGTTTTCCATGTCAAAGTTACATATTTATAGCCTTGGTCTTGGAATATATTTTTCTTCCTCAGTCATCACCGTATACCGATTCTCTGAATTCATTTTTCTTTTGCCTAATAAATAATATAACATAAAAATTTTCTATCTCATGCATAATAAAACTAAACTATAAACACAAAGCGTTGCGTAGCAATTACAGGCATCGATTCAAATTTACAGCAAGCAAGTTGCTTAATTTTTCGATGGTATACGAATGCACTCAAGTTTTATAAACTGGCGGTCAAAAAGAACTGCTCAAAACCAGTTAAAATGCTCTCAAATGAACGTAACTGTCCCTCTAACAATATATACGGGTAAATATAGACTAGATTACATGCTTAGCTATATGAAATATTAATATTTTGTTGACTCTCCTTTGGCCTTATAATTGATGACGGCCTTACACCGGCGTGGCATACTTTCTGTTAAGGTGCATGTAATGTTCACGGTCAAAAGAAATTCATCCTATGGACAGTCTTTACAGCAACGCATAAATCATGGACGCTTTATGAATGAATTCCTTTCTTGCACTATCCCCTTGACATTGTCCCACAGATTTTCAATAGGGTTAAGGTCTTTTGACTGTGCAGGCCAATCCATTTCTGTCACTCCCTCTTTCTGAAACCATTGTTTGACTATATTTTGGAAGTGTGGCAGATTGCATTACATTATTGAAATATTGTTTAAAATAAGAGAATTATACAAAATGCCTATACAGCTCTCTCCTATATTCGCTTTTTTTCATGAATTTGTATCCAAACAGTTTTTTTTTACCGCTAGTGTACAATAGAAGATAGATTGTCACGATTCCTGTTACATACGATAATAGCAACATTTGAGCAGTTCTTTTTGACCGCCAGTGTACATAAAGAAATGAACACACTTCGCACCGCTGACTGGCCTTTCCACTTTCTTTCAATATTCTATGCCATTGATCAATTCTCTACATAGCAATGAATGGATGCAATATATACTAGAGTTATATGAATTAAGTTGGCATTAATTTTTGCGTCGTTATGCCTTATGTCAGTAAAATCTGGTTTAAATATCCCTCCTATAGTATTCTCCTAGCATGTGGTATCCATTGGTATTGATCCATAACCATTGTTCCTCTTAATATATTTCGACGAATTTCGGAAACAAAAGTTAAGATGAATTGAAAGGCACCTCAGTGACAGGCACCTGCACGCAGAACAGACGGGAAATAAAAACGTTGCATCAAATTCAGTGTTAAGACAAGAGTTACCATTTTATAGTATCCAGTTTCAATATTTATTCTTTATTTCTATTTTCTCTATCAAATTTCGGTGTACTTATATCGATGTCGTCGTTCAACTTCGTTACAATTAAATCGTAGAATTTCATTAAACGTCCGCGCTTACATTGTTTTGCAACACTTCCATTCAGGTCCGACCAACTAGTAATGTATAACTAAAAATTTCGGCCCTTGATAATTTTCATTCCCTCTTTGCGTAAAATCTTGTTTTTCCAGTAAAATATTAAGCAGTTAAATGCACTATTCATTGAGGCTATCGTTTTGGCCCAGAGCGCAGCAGTAACTCCGGTAGTATGGGTATCCAAAGTAGATAATGTTGATTCGGATGAGTTTATGGTTAGCGCAATGAAAACGGTTAATGGAATAGACAATATGGCGAGGCAAGCAACTGCCAGCAAACAACTCGATATATTTTTTAAGGAAGAATTTTTTCTCATTCTGTTTTCGGATGATGTTCTGTTTCTGCGACTTTGCCTGGAGATTCTGAAGAGTTTATAGTTCATGAACAACATTGGCGGAGTAAATAAAGCAAAAAATATTACCATAGCAACTGATACAGAAATTACTATATCGTTTAAAGATAACACGTTCAAAACAATCTCCATAGCGATTAGAAATGCAAGAAAAGTCAAAAGTCTTGCCTTTGTTACCGATGTTCGATGAAAAATAGGGTAATATGTTCCCAAGTATCTTTCAAGGTTCATCACCAATAGAGCGAGTATAGAAAAGGCAAGAGGCATATTCGTCAACCTTAGGATAATATCCACCCATCTGGGATATCCATCTAACTTTCCAGCCAACCATAACACCGCAAAAATAGCCAAAAATGGTTCATTTGTTAGAACAGCAAGAATATCGCAGCAAGACAAAACCATTATCATGAAATAACACAATTTCTTTCTAAGTTGATTTGATCTCCAGAAACTGACTATCACCAAAGTATTTAAACATATTCCTGAGAAAAAAAACATTATATTTAAAACAAATAGAAATATCTGGTTGATAACAGTACTGAGCTCCATATTGAAAGCTAAACTACATTTTTTTTAAACATCCGGCCTCAGCAGGTAAATTCTTGGTAATTAATAAGTACGTCAAAACTCAAAAGTGTTGTCACCTGCACGCTATACTAGCTATATACTATAGTACAGGAACTGCTATCGATGGGATTTAATGTGAGTGTTTACACAAGCCGGCGTACTCATTTAGTTAACCGGCTCATAAAACTAAAGAGCTATACGGCTATGTTATTTAACGTGAATTTTGATGTTTGATTCGAGCATTTTCGTGCAATATTGACTTGATGGGTTCAAACTAAGGATAGCGTTTCTGAAAGCAAAATTAACAAAAAAGCAAGAAACTATATAAAATTGGGCAATAATAATTCATCAACGAATGGACGACTTGCGCTTTCGACTAATTTCATGGAGCTAGGCCCTGGGGACGAGGATGGACTAATTTTTGATCGAAGTGACAAGAAAAAAATAAATCTTCAAAGCTAGAAAGATCTTACTTAAATTAGTGCAAATGCAAAGTTTGGCTGCAAAATGTTGTAAAATACGGAAAATATGCCAATGCGAAGTTGGCAAATTTTGTATAGCTACTTTTGTATTACTTGGGGAAATGTGTAACTCAATTAGTCACACACTTCCAGCCGTAATACTAAAGTATACAAAGTTCGCCAACTTCGCATGGCTATATTTTCCGTAATTTACAGCAATTCACAGCCAAACTTTGCAGTTTTACTAATTTTAGTATGCTCTTTTAATATGCTCCTTTTTATCGCCCCGGTTTTACCTAGGATACCATGCAATCTAGCTTTACAGCTAACCATAACACCAATAAGTTGATTTGATCTCCAGAAACTGACTATGACCAATGTATTTAAACATATTCCTGAGAAAAAGAAGATTACATTTACAACAAATTGAATATCTGGTTGATAACAATAATTTTCATTACATATTGGGAACGTGTCTACACTAAACTACACTTTTTCAGAAGAAAAAAATTCGGCTTTAACACGTATTTAAGACTTCTAAATTCTTGGACTTGGTAGTTAATTATATTTATACTATTGGCATTGCAAAAAAAATATTACTATGTACGTCAAAAGTGTTGTCAACCTGCACGTTACAATGTTACATTAGCTATACCGATAGTACAGGAACTGCAATCGATGTGGCTGTTTACACAAGCCGACCTGCTCATATAATTAACTCCTAGTAAAACTAAACAAGCTATGTTATAAACGTTTTTAACCGAGTATTGTTTAACGTGAGTTTTGATGTTTGATTTTCATGCAATATTAACTTAGATGCGTTCAAATTAACCATAGCGTATAATCGTTTCTAAAAGCAAAATTGCCAAAAAGCCAGAAACTGTATACTGAAATTGGGCAAAAATAATTCATCAATCAATTATATTTGAGACCTAACATAATACTTTAAGAAGAGCCATTATATAACAGCTTAAAGTGTAAAAAATTTAACTGATAGACTAAAAAATAGGGTTTGAATACCAGAGCTAGCGTTAGTCTGAAGTTGCCTTAGCTGACAGGGCCAAAAAGTACTCCCTTTTGAAATGTTGGTCTTTCTTTAAAATCTTTGAAAATTGTATTTTACACGCGCAAAGAGGCTTTGGGTCTTCAACTATTCTACATAAGGAAATGAGCACACTTCGCACCGCTGACTGGCCTTTCTACTTTCTTTCATTATTTCTTTGGCATTGATCAATTCTCTACATAGCAATGAATAGATGCATGGAATATACCAGCTGAAACTGATAGTTATGAATTAAGTTGACATTAATTTTTGCGTCGTCACGCCTTATGTCAGTAAAATCTGGTTTAAATATGCCTCCTAGTATTTTCGTAGCATGTGGTATCCATTGGTATTGATCCATAACCATTGTTCCTCTGAATATATTACGACGAATTTCGGAAACAAAATTAGGACGAATCGACAGGCACCTCAGTGACAGGCACACGCAGAGCAGACAGGAAATAAAAACGTTGCATCAAATTGTTAAGACAAGAGTTACCATCTTTGTATCCAGTTTCAATATTTATTCTTTAATTCCATTTTCTCAATCAAATTCCTTTGTCCTTATATCGATGTCGTCGTTCAACTTCGTTACAATTAAATCGTAGAATTCATTAAACGTCCGCGCTTACATTGTTTTGCAACAACCATTCAGGTCCGACCAACAAGTTATGTATAACTAAAAATTTCGGCCTTTCATAATTTTCATTCCCTCTGTGCGTAATATCTTGTTTTTCCAGTAAAATATTAAGCAGTTAAATGTACTATTCATTGAGGCTATCGTTTTAGCCCAGAGCGCAGCAGTAATTTCTGTATTAGGGATATCCAAAGTAGATGTTGTTAATTCGGGTGAGTTTATGGCTAGCGCAATGTAAACGGTTAATGGAATAGACAATATGGCGAAACAAGCAACTGCCAGCAAACAACTCGATATATTTTTGAAAGAATAATTTTTTCTCATTCCAGTTTCGGGTGATGTTCTGTTTCTGCGACTTTGTCTGGAGATTCGGAACAGTTTGTAATTCATGAACAACATTGGCGGAGTAAACAAAGCAAAAAATATTACCAGAGCAACTGCCATGGAAATTACTATATTTTCTACAGATAAAAGGATCAAAATAATCTCGATAGCAATTAGAAATGCAAGAAGAGTCAAAAGTCTGGCCTTTGTTACCGATGTTCGATGAAAAATAGGGTAATATGCTGCCAAGTATCTTTCAAGGTTCATCACCAATAGAACGAGTATAGAAAAAGCAAGAGATATATTCGTCAACCTTAGAAAAATATCCACCCATGTTGGATACCCATCTATCTTTTCAGCCAACCATAACGTCGCAATAATAGCCAAAAATGGTTGATTTGTTGAAACAGCAAGAATATCGCAGCAAGACAAAACCATTATCATAAAATAACACAATTTCTTTCTAAGTTGATTTGATCTGCAGAAACTGATTATGACCAAGGTATTTAGGCATATTCCTGAAAAAAAAAGAGTGATTCGCAACACTAAGAGACCAGGCTGAAAAATATGTAACTCCATCATGAGAACTGAACACATCAAGAAAATTTACACTTTTGACATCCGTCTAAATTAGCAGGTAGCGGCACCAATTAACGTAATCAGTTTTAAATTCTTGTTTATAGTAGCTATCCATTTAAGAAATAGAAAACATTTTCCGTGTTTCTACACAGTTTTAGTATACACCCGACTATTGTCTGTTACAAATCCTGCATTCTGATTGGCTACTCAACCATTGTTTATTCGTGATGGTGAACGTTTGGGAAAAATTCGCTCGCGCGACGATAAAAGAATTAATAAATTTTTTTCGGCGTAATTGCGGTGTATCGATTATTTTCTCGAAATTAATATATCTAGGCACAAGGTGTATACTATAACAATTAGACAACTCGTTTTCGTTGTCTATGAGTGAATAGTCAACTCAGGCTTCGCCTTCGTTGACTATTCGCTCATAGACAACTTGGACTCGTCTAATTGTTAAATAGAAACACGCGTGGGAGTTTGGGAGAAGAAGAAGTAATCAGTGGGATTAAAAAAACGAGCCCGTAGGGCGAGTTTTTCCACGTTATTTCGAGTTCTCCCAAACTCCCACAAGTTTTTCTATAACTGTATAGAAACACAGGGAAAAATGTTTTCTATTTCTTTTATAATATAACTCAATGAAAAGATTTTGTACAAATATTATGATTCGATTCAATTATAAATTCTCATTACATCGCTTCGCTTGTCAAGTTCGGCGGGAAAATTCCCGTGTTTCTATACAGTTAACGTTATAGAAACACGCTTCTCGACCAATCAGCACGCGCGTACTATTTTTTCTACTTAATGTCGCTGCGATCGTTGATCATCGATCAACTCCATTAAAATTAAATCGTGGAACTTAATAAATGACTCAAACGTAGCGCTGCTTTGACATTGTTAAAAAAACTTCCGTTTAGTTTCGGCACACAATTTATATGCCTATAGAATTAGGCCTTTAATAAATTTCGTTCCTTCTGTGCGTAAAATCTTGTTTTTCCAGAAAAATATCAAGCAGTTAAATGTACCATTTATCGAGGCTATCGTTTTACCCCAGAGCGCAGTAACTTCAACAGTATCCAATGTATATAATGTCGTTTGAACAGAGTTTATAGTTAGGCCTATGTAAATGAAGGTTGGAATTGACAGTATCACAAAACAAGCGACTGCCAACAAGCAACTCGATATATTCTTCGAAGAATACTTTCTCTTCATCTCGGGCGATGTTCTGTTTCTGCGACTTTTTCCGGAGATTACGAACAGTTTATAGTTCATGAATAACATTGGCGGAGTAAATATAGCAAAAGAAATTAGAACTGCAACAGGCATAGTAATTATTGTGTCATTTATACATAGCAGAAACAAAATGATCATGATAGCAATTGATACACCAAGAAGAGTCAAAAGTCTTGCCTTTGTTACCGATGTTCTATGAAAAATAGGGTAATACATTGCCAAATACCTTTCGAAATTCATCACCAACAGAGCAAGTATAGAAAAGGCGAGAGGAATAGTCGTTAATCTCGCAGTCGTAGACACCCATCTGGGATATCCATCTAGCTTTCCAGCCAACCATAACACCGCAAAAATAGCCAAAAATGGTTCATTTGTTAGAACAGCAAAAATATCGCAGCAAGACAAAACCATTATCATGAAATAACATAATTTCTTTCTAAGTTGAGTTGATCTCCAGAAACTGACTATGACCAAAGTGTTTAAACATATTCCTGAGAAGAAGAAGATTATATTTACAACAAATAGAAATATCTGGTTGATAACAATAACCTCCATATGGAGAACGTTTCTACACTAAACTACACTGACTTTTTCAGCAGAAAAACATTCGGCCTTAACAGGTATTTAAGACTTCTAAATGCTTCGTAGTTAATTATTTATACTATTGGCATTGCAGAAAAATATATTACTATGTACGTCAAAAGTGTTGTCCACCTGCACGCTATATTAGCTATACCGATAGTACAGGAACTGCAATCGATGTGGCTGTTTACACAAGCCGACGTGCTCATTTAATCAACTCATAGTAAGACTAAACAAGCTATGTTATAAACGTTTTTAACCGAGTATTGTTTAACGTGAGTTTTGATGTTTGATTTTCATGCAATAATAACTTAGATGCGCTCAAATGAAGGATAGCGTATAATAGTTTCTGAAAGCAAAATTGCCAAAAAGACAAGAAACTGTATACTGAAATTGGGCAATAGTATATATAATTCATCAACGAATTATATTTGAGGTCTAACATAATGCTTTAAAAGCAGCCATATACCAGTTTAAAGTGAAAAAAATATGACTGATAGATTAAAAAATAGAGTTTGAATACCAGAGATAGCGTTAGTCTGAAGATGCCTTAGCATGCACATGTTACAGGCAGGGCCCAAAAAGTACTCCCTTTTGAAATGTTGGCCTTCTTTGTGGCTGTTTACACAAGCCGGCGTACTCATTTAGTTTACCGGTTCGTGAAACTAAAGAAGCTGTGTTATTTAACGTGAATTTTGATGTTTGATTCGAACATAGATCGGTTAGAACATAGAATCTATGGAACGTGCCAGTCAAACTTCGTGCAACTCGTGTGCAACATCAGGCTTTTTTGCATGAAGTTTCGTGCGTTTAAATACCGCAGTTACCACTTGCTGGCTCAGTTGCCAGCAACATGGCTGCCGAAAACGTGTAGTAAAAGAATTGTGATACTCAAAATTTATCCCATGAAGTTGAAATAAACATTCATACTGTACAACAAGCGGTCAAAGCTACACAAAATGGAAGAGATCAAAACACTCCCAAGCTCTATTGTGTCTGTAATCAGTGGAAACACAGATGCTAGACTAGATGATACTAGTGGAAGTACTAGACAAGAATCACGAGATGATGTAAAGCGAGATGATGATAGACACAGTCGGGATAAAGAGACTGACCGACACAGAGATCGCGACAAGAGCAAGAGAGGTCGGGAAAAGGGTAGTCATAAAGATAAAAAAAGGGACAGAGAACACAAGAGTCGACGAAAAGACCGACACAAGGACAAAGATAGAGATAAAGTCAGAGATAAAGACGGGGAAAGAAGAAGAGATCGTGATAGATCTTCAAGGAAGCGTTCAAGGTATCACAAAATAAGCATTAGCTAAGCTGCTGGGCTAGACAAGGAGAGTTGGCATGGGATTTTTTTAGATTCCAATACCTATTTTAGACTCTTGAAGGCCAGCAAAGCTGTTAAACAAAAATAAGAGTTGCACAAGGTCTGATGAAAGTTGACTAGAAATAGCCCTATGCTACTCTAACGTGCAACTCTGATTAGAGGTCAAATGAATAGAAACTCTAGAAAGTTAATTCTCTTGAGAGGATTCCTTGTTGAAAAAATAATCCTATTACAGACTATTTGTAAGGTACAGATGGGCATTTCTGCATATATTTTCCTCATAGATCACGGTCGCCTGGTAAATCAAAAGAGAAGAGAGTAAAGTATGTATTTTTAACAGTATTCAGTATAGCTTATATGAAGTATGAACCAACACTTTATTGGGATATAATGTTTTAGGTGATAAATCCTTGCACACATATTTGGCTGATTTACCAGTGTTTTTTTTCAATTTTTACAGGGCAGATTCTCCAAGTAAAACCAAAGCTGAAGAAAAACCAAAGTAATAGAAATATTGTCCAGATTATTTGAAACATTGTCCCATCAATTTTATTTGTTCACACACAAGTTATATGTTTTAGTGAACTGCAAGAAGAGGAAAAGACTGGAACTGAAAAAAATGCTCCCAAGAAACAACCTTTATCTTTGGAAGAAATGATTGCAAGACGTGAAGCTGAGAAAAAAGCTCAAGAAAAGGTTTTTGAATAGAAATTAGATTTGTCATGCTAACATGTAAGGATGAGCCGATTAATCGGTAAATAATGGCAAAGCCGATTAATCGGCCTTTTTAAAAATAATTGGTAATCGGCCGATTATTGCCTGATAATCAGCAAATAATTGGCAATAAGCCTTTTTCTGTTTCTGCCAAGAAAATGGTAAAATAACTGAATGCAAGTGAATAGATTTTCAATTTTTCACGTTGCGGGCGTCAAAAAGTGAAAAAACCCATGTCTTTTGTCTCATCTGTGTTTGAGAAAGTCATTAAACATTAAACATAAAGTAACATGATAAAATGGGTTATGATAATACTAATAGTGTATACACCATAGTGAAAAAAGTGATCACTCTTCATTTCTTATGCCTAATATGTACATACAATCATTTGTTTCAACACTATAACACTGACACCACTGACACCACAATGCATATTAGTTGGATTTTACAGTACCAATATTTAATAAAATAGAACAGTGATACATTGGTTGAGAGAGAACCATAACATCTAGATCTTTTAAACCTGAATACAGTAGATTTAATGGTACCCTAGGTAACCTTGGTTTTTTATGATGTTGATTTAAGAAAGTGGGTTTAATTTTCCTGCTTGTTTCAGCCAAAATTTCTGACCAAAGAAGAAAGAGCTGCTGAAGCATTACGAAAACGGCAAGAAGAGGTTGCTGAGAAGCGCAAGAAACTAGAGGTGCAGTGCATGGTCACACACAGTGTAGATAGTGTATGGGGTAGATGAGGGTCACCAATATTTCCATGAATTGTAGGTTGACCGAAGCACAATGTTAAAATTAATTGTTTAGAGTTTTATGTGAGTGTCACCCTGTAATTGTGTGTACTTACATTCTAATTTTCAAACTTAGGAAGAACGTAAGACAAGGGAGCAGTTTCAAAAGGAAGCAGATGCCACTAGAGGTGTGTTGGTTAACCAGTGTGTTGAAATATTTAAGGAGAGATGAGCTAATACTGTATGCAAGAAAAACGTTTTTGGTCGAAATCAGTGGCAGTGGATGGTACAAACCATCCTTGTTTGACCTTTGGGAGGCAATGTCATTTTAATTGCAATCCAAAATGATTGACTTAACAGAACAGAACACCCATACCATAAGGCTTGCTTACTTTTAAAACATGCTGAACTGTAACAGTATGTAAGTATTTTCACAATGTATGTATTTGAGAAAATGAATCGGTAAAGTTGCCTTTCATATATTTTTAACGGCGAAGTTTTAGTAACATTTGACATGTTGTTCAATATCCAGGATATGACAGAGAAAGACGTGACCGAAGAAATCGAAAACCAGAAGATGATGATAAAGTGAGATGAAGTCTTCTAACACTAACTTAATTCTTTTTATCCTTGCTTTAAGAGTAAATAATAGTATACAGTAGTGATGACACGTGTTTTAGAAACTATACGGTTGGCATTAAAAAACTATCAGAATTAACGCAACAACTTAATTGTCTCCCGTCTAAGTCAACAAGGACAATCTTTACTTTCATCATATCCAAGAATCTTAGTCGTAATAATTCAAATGCTAACTAATTGATATTAATTTATTTAAGTTTGTACACATGCAGTAAATTCCGATGCTGAGTTTTTTGTATTTGGTGTAGAGCAAGAATCCAGATTCTACGATGGAGAAAGAAGCCATAAAGGTACTATAAAACCTGGTTCAAGAAAGATTATTAGATGAATGCTCTTGCTAAACGCTTTTAAAGATGGTATTTGATAAGCTTAATATATTTGATGATGCACACGCATCACAGTGCTCACCGGCTCTTACCATGCTGATTGAGATCGGTCAACGGGATAAGATATCGTGTTCAGCGAGAGTTATTTACCTCTGGTTGATGTAGTTTGCATTTGAATTAGTATTTTCAAACCTTTTTTGCATAATCTTAGTTCTAATACTTGATTAGGCGAGGTACTTGGGAATAACAAAAAAGAAACGCAAAGTACGAAGATTGACTGACAAAAAGTTTGTGTTCGACTGGGATGTGAACGAAGATACATCCATAGATTACAATCCAATGTAAGTTTAAAATTGAAAGAAGTGCACACTATCTTATATATATAGGTATATGTTCGTGTATACTAGCTATATGACATGAACTGCCTTTTGTGAAAACGTCAAAATGTTTGTCATTCTCGGTTATATATACAATATTTTCTTCCCAGGAACCGCAAACCTTTAAACCTTTTTTATCACTTTATTTATATTATCTGCTTTGCACGTACTTATTTTACATGTATTAGTAGCAACTAATCTATCATGATTTCAGTTATTTTGCTATCTTTTGAGTGACCCAGCGATTTGTTTTTGTAGTTACAAAGACAAGCACGCTATTCAACTATTTGGACGAGGTCACATCGGTGGAATTGATATAAAGGTTAGAGTTAACGTTCTCGCTAAACTGTGACATACAGATTATATCGAACCCAATGTACATGTATGTATACATCGCATTGGGTAGAAATGAACGGACGCTTGCTTTCGATGCTGGACGACTTCCAATGCTCGACGACGTCTGCTTGGGTTTTTAGAGAATTTCTATATAACATTCAATAAGTGACGCAGAATATATGATTTTTAACTGCATGAAATGTCATTGTAGATGCTGTTGATTTTGTTTTTTGTCCAGATTATTTTAATCAGCCTCGCTTTGTCATATTATGTGGTAACTGTCTATTGAAAACTTAACTGATTATTCCTTTGTTCTTTAGAGTCAAAAGAAAACAAGTCGTTTCTACTCGGAGCTTCTGGAAGATAGAAGAACGCAGGCTGAGAAAGACCAAGAAGTGTAAGACCATATTCTAGGGTCCTAGAGACAATCTACCCCACTTAACCAACAATGTTTCCCTACTACTGGCCATAAACTCTGCTATCTCGTGTATCAATGTAGTATGGCTGAATTTTTCCTTCAAGGGCGTACTCTGGTTAGGGAGGTATAAATATGATTCCCAAACGGCCAAAGTATTACCTTACGCGGTATAGGGGAAGAAAATTTTTTTAAAGTTTTAAAAATTTGTAATTATCAGAGACGCGTTTATGGTTTTCTACAAAAATACATCTATAGGATTTTTCGAGTGTGTTCGTGAAACAAGTATCTTATACTCTGACACAACCGTTCATTTTTCCCCCACGTGTAGTACACGTGTTAACAGAATACGTGACAAAGAAAAGAAGCAAGCGTTTGATGATCGTCATTGGACCCACAAGGATCTTGATGAGATGACTGAGAGAGATTGGAGAATATTTAAAGAAGATTTTGGTATTTCGTGTAAAGGTAATCTTGATAACTTCTTTTACTTTATTTCGCTTTGGAGAGTGTTTGTTATGGTTCTGTTAAAATTGGAGGAAAATTCTGTTTGACATTTTTCCAAATGCATGGTTGATAGGAAAGGCAGGTCATGTCCTCTCCTTCCTTGATTTTGGGTGAGAAATCCGTAAGAAAGTAAAGAAACTATTACGAGTAATAGAAAAGCACTATAACGACACGAAAACTGGATAATGCATTTATACAATCATTGCCTTTACTTAAATGAAAACCATTAAAACTTCGTGCCTTCAAACACCTTGTAGTTCTTCTTCATATAAGTGTCAATTTTTTGCAGGTGGTCGGATTCCAAATCCGATACGAAACTGGCAAGAGTCGAATCTTCCCCCTGAGCTCTTAGAAACAATTGACAAACTTGGTTATAAGGTAAGAAAATACAGTGTCTGTTAGTCTAGTCTCAGTGTTTAAAGAATGGCCCGATCTTTCACTTTAAGTGAGGTGAGCTCGATCGGTACATTTTTCCCCATCGCCTTAAAGCTTCCATATTTTTACAACTATACCCACAGCAATCACCTCTTAGATATTTTTTCCCTAGCGTAACATTGCATGTTTATTGTTGTATAGTTCAGTAGTTAAAAAGGCTTATAATCCATTATTTAGGATCCAACACCTATTCAGAGACAAGCCATTCCAATTGGATTACAATGTCGCGACATTATTGGCGTTGCTGAAACCGGTAAAGAAGTCGTTATATTGTAACGAATCTAAATGGTGTGAAACTCCGCCCTCCACTATTTCGTTAATACGGCAGTGTTGTTGCTAAGTTAATCAATGGTTTATTCCAAATACTGTATTACTGTGATTACTGGTCTCTTTTTGCTTTATTTCTTGTGTATGCTTTATATTTTTGTGATTAACGTCACCTTTGTCTTATCACTTTGTGCGTAGGTAGTGGAAAGACGGCGGCATTTGTTTTGCCGCTTCTTGTATGGATCATGGGTTTACCAAAAATTGTCAGGTGAACAGAAAGAACGCATTCAATTAATAACTTTAGAGTTTGATTTTCCGCCCTGCCCTGGCTTGCATTGCATTGCCATTATTAAGCAATTTGAGATTACGACTTTGTACGACTTCTATCTAATTCACTTCCAGAGAACAAGACATTGATCAAGGACCATACGCACTCATCATGGCTCCAACCAGAGAACTTGCGCAGCAGGTCTGGTCGTATTGCCGTAAAATATCAGAGATAAACAGTACATATATAATACTAAGTTCATTTGTTTTTCTTAAGATTGAGGAGGAGACTTTAAAATTTGCCAAACCACTTGGTGTTAGGACTGTGTCTGTAATTGGTGGTGTAAGTACTTCATGCATGATTTTTTGAGCCAGTGTTGGTAGATCTGTGTTTTGGGATTGAATAGAATAAATAAGAATACAGTAACTTCTTGTTATATTAAGTACGTCTAATCACACAAATATTGTTTCTAGTTATCGAGGGAGGATCAAGGCTTCCAACTCAGGCTTGGAGTTGAAGTAAGTTTTGCTGCCTAGATTCTGTTTACTTTATGTTCAAAAATTCCACTGATATTTTCCATTACTTTGTATTTATTCTTCAATAGATTGTTATCGCCACACCTGGTCGTCTTATTGACGTTTTAGGTAAAAATTACAAATGTCATATTACAATCTTCCGTAATGGAAGAATGGTCTTCCAAACATATATCTAAATATTATAAATCCCAAATATTATATATGAAAAAGGAAGCCTGCTTGATACAAACTTTCTACAGTGTTTTGTTCGTGACTTGTTTTTCTCACGGAGAGAAACCAATAGAAAATGTAAAAATATGCAATTCCAATTCCTTCCTGTTTTAATGTAATGGGCACTCCTAGCGTCAGACCTATGGTCTGAATGGTTCTGTTTTTCTTTTATTAGAAAATCGCTATCTTGTTTTATCACGTTGTTCATACATTGTGTTGGACGAGGTATTCTGGTCGATCATATTGATTTCATTGTAATAAGCTCGTCAGTGGCAGTGCTATCAATGTTGTTTAGCAAATGCTTTTGAAGAATCATTGAGATTTGCATTATTTAATGCATCTGCGATGTCCATTGGTGTTTCATGGGAATTGGAAACAGTTTTTTTTGGTTTTGGGAAATATTTTTCACCTCATGGAACGTTCGCGGTGAATGAGAATCAATCTAGAAATTGCTTCCATTTTTTGTCGATCATCATTCGTCTGCTTCTCTTCCGTTTATTCTAACAAATAATTTATGAAAATATATGTTCCTATTTGATAACCTCGGTTAATGATGCAGAAAAATATCATTTTCTTACTGTGCACAAAAATACCAAACGTTAACTTTCTTAAGGTTCAAAAACATGCATGTGTATTTTCTGATTTTCCCGACAGGCTGATCGTATGATTGACATGGGTTTTGAACCAGACGTGCAGACAATATTAGAACATATTCCTGTTACCAACATCAAACCTGATACAGATGATGCTGAAGATCCTGCTAAACTGCTGGAAAGAGTTGCTTCCAAAGATCGCTATCGTCAGGTGAGAGAACAGCATATATATTTGGCCTCAGTAGCGTATATACAACCTTTCCTCGGGACGATTTGAATAGTATCGTAGTATTTGGATCTGATGGATTTGACTGTCAAATGTCTGCTTCATTTCGTTTTAGACGGTCATGTTTACAGCAACGATGCCGCCTTCTGTTGAGCGGCTGGCGAAAACTTACCTGAGGTTCGACACTTTTGTGCAATAATTATTTGGAAAGATAATAAACCTCACAGCAACGTATTGACTGAGGTCTATATTATGTATTGCTAATCAATTGTAGTCTTCCTGGAAGATTCAAACTGCAAAAGAAAGAATATGTACCCATCACAATCTAAGAAACTTGCGGTGAATCCACATAAACCCGAACCTTTCAACCCGCTAGATTGTAACCCCCCATTGGAGTTCATTCCATGTCTGTGTCGGGAATGATGTCGATCATGTAACTCAAGTAAATTTTTCTATTTCAATTATTGGTTTCAGGCGTGCAGCAGTTGTGTACATCGGTTCATTTGGTATGTATTTGGTCAAATGTTTCTTACTTATTGTTCATTGATAAGGAGATTTATGTCGGAGAAGAATGAACTTCGTTCAGGGCCTACGTCCGTCCATCTGTTCCATATATAGCGATTCCTTCGTTTATGGTTTTTTTTTGCATTGTGTCTTTTTTTCAATATCTCCAGGTAAACCAACGGAGCGGGTGGTACAGATCGTGCATATGATGACAGAACCACAAAAGAGGTATTGTCCTATATGTTGGGTATATTTCGTGCTTTCCTCATCATTGAAGTGCATGCTGAAAACATTAAGGACGCTGTATAATAAGCTGGAGTGCTGGAATGATGTGAAATAATGGGGTATGAAAAATTCCTGATTTTCTCAACTTAAAACAATATTCCTTTTTCTCGCGAAATAGGAAAAAGCTTCTAGAAATTCTCAGCAGGGGTGATATGCAGCCTCCTATTATGGTGTTCGTCAATCAGAAGAAGGTAAAGCATTTTAAATAAAACGAATCACGAATTATAACGAATCACGTAAATCTTTATTGGAATGAGAACAGTACCTTTCTATATTTTTCAGGGAGCTGATGTCCTTGCGAAATCACTGGAGAAAATGGGGGTAAACATTATCTTCTTTAGGTCTCTCTTGGTTTCGGCCGGAAGTGATGGGAAACCCGCCAACGGAGCTATAGATCTGTGTTTCAGTTGAATAATTCCCCACTTGGAACCCCTTTTTTAATGCTGATATAAAAAGTACTAGTACTATGCATATCTGCAAATTTTATCTTATTATTCATGTATTTCTATTCTATGTATAGTACAGAGCAGTTACTCTTCATGGTGGAAAAAACCAAGAATCGAGGTAAAATGATTGGCTATACCTTAAATTGGAAGAATATTTCTAGGAGGTTTCATCTAGCTTTAGAAGATTTAGAATCATCGTCTGATATAGCAGTTAAATAATCATATATACGTCGGTTTAAGTGGGCATATGACAATATTTTACTTTACAGTTTATAGTATGTATAACCAAATGAGCATATTGTTTACTCTGAAATCCCTTTCAGAGAGTTTGCTCTAGCGAGTTTAAAGAATGGCAGTAAAGATATATTAGTGGCGACAGATGTTGCAGGTCGAGGTATCGATGTTAGGTAAGTTGTTGTGTAGATAGCACTGTCACACGGCTGAGTTTGACTAAAATTTGATAACTGTTGTCAATTTGCCTGTACCGATTTTGCGCCTTTTTTGTTTAGAGATGTGTCATTGGTTCTTAACTACGACATGGCTAAAACTATCGAAGGTAAAGTTGTGCACTCTGGTGTTTACAAACTGATCCTATAGATTCATCATGTTAGCTCATTTTGTGGATTTGTTACCCAATATATTTTCCTCCTTAGATTACACTCATCGTATCGGGCGTACAGGTCGTGCGGGCAAGAGTGGTACAGCTATAAGCTTCCTTACTCAAGAGGATTCTGGCATTTTCTACGATCTAAAACAACTTCTTGTTGATAGTCCTGTAAGTATCGATCTACACTGTATATTTCTCGCGTGTTATCGGACAATAAAACACCAAGAGCACTACAGCACCGAGTGCTCATTTGTCTGACTGCACTTTTGTCCACTGAATAGACTTTCTTTTCATGTGTGATTGTTGGTAGTAACAATAAAAGCTTGAATGTTTAACTAAAACATGTCCCAATCGTCTGGTTGTGCGGTATGTTTGTTTGTACACAACCAAGAAAATTTTACAATCCATACACGTTGAAGTTCCAGTCTTTAACTCGAACTATGAATATCGTATAATCATATTTTTACTGTGTGTTGTCGCAACGGTAATTTCGGCATGAATATGTGCACGCGCATACTGCTAGCGGAATGATCGTTGAACACTTAAAGTTGCTACATGTACATACAAACATTTATAGGTGAGTTCGTGTCCTAAGGAACTTGAAAATCATCCTGATGCTCAACACAAGCCTGGCCAGGTCGTGATGAAGAAGAGGAAAGATGAAACAATATTCGTATGATCAATTTAACAATTTTTATCAGTGTATAAAATTTGATTACTGTAAGTGTCGCCATGCATGAACCAGAAGTGAGTGCGGAACGGTAGGGCAGCGGAAACAGAGAAACAATGAACATACTAGGAGTTAGGCCATGTATAGTCAGGCAAAGTCTCACTCGTACGTTTTTTAAGCAATATATCTAGAATTGTGAGAATTATAGAATTGCTGGAACAGAGCCCATGAATTAGTCATGATAACTGGCATGGCCGACCCCTGGAAAGAAGACAAAAATATGTTTTTGACAAAGGGCGAGCAATTTATTGTACAAATCGAATTGCCCAGAATGAAAACGTGCTTCGAGCAGTAACACATGTTCACTGATAGCCACTAGGATTAGGATAGGATTTTACATAGATAAGTGGTTATAAGCTGAACGAAAGCACCTCTGCACGATCACTAAGCTTGGCCGCTGATCTATGTAAAAGCCTGTACTGTGACTATTTTTAGTAATCGTTAGTGCCTGGGTACGAGGCTGTGTCGTTGAACGACTGGAATGAGAGTTACGTGTTGTTTGGTCTTGACTTTGTCTTAAATCTAGGTTTTATCACAGGTAATAATAATATGTTTAATCGTGATTTAATTTGAACATTTCTTAGGATCTGAATCTCCGTGTAATTAAGTCCTTAGCGTATTAGCACTTGACGTTGTTGAAGATGTCTGTCTATACTGATGTAATCCTTGCAAGAAAATTCTCTTTGTCTGTTCAACGATATTTTGATAATATTGAAAGTCCTCTTTCTTTCCTTCTAATGTTGATTCTAAAGCTTCCTTCAACGCATCGTTCTCATCTTTTTGGCAATAGAAAAACGCAAAAGAAATATTTTTGTTAGCTATTGGTTTCCTTGGAGAAATTCTATGTTTCATAAGAAAACCATCTTTGAACTTACTGAGTTTCAAGTTCTTCAACGTAGTATGGTTCAGTTGGTCTTTCATCACTAGTACCAGTCCTTGAACGATGATGTTTCTTACCATTCTTATCTTGAGCCGAACGCTGTGCGTGAAGTCGAGCTAGCTTTTTCTCAAGTTCCACATTTTGTCTCTGCAAACTTTTTACATCACTAGACATTTTACACGTAGAGTCATAGACCTCTTTTTCCCTGTGATGAGACACAGAAGAGAGAAATTTTATTATTTGTAACCTATAAGGCTATAATAATATTGCATAAACCGCAATATAGAATAATACCATATATCTGAGAATTACGAACGTGAATATGCCTTATAGCTGCATACAAGGGCACCAGAGTCAAAGTCAATACAACTGAATTGACAATGACCATCTTGACAATGACTCAACTGCTAATCGCTCTTAGCTCCATTTGGCTTTGGCTCTACGTTTGAGCTGGATCAATGTAATAAACCTCAAACATTTCTTATAAGTTCATGAAAATACCTGTTTTGAAAAACTGCAACAAGTTCAGCTAATTTGTCACGTTCAATCTTTGTGGTTTCGTAAAGTGTTTGATATTCATCAAACTGTGTATTAACGCTGTTGCATCGACTATCACTGTAAAGAAATGATTAGTAAACATGGATATTCCAGGTGCGAAAAATGAAAGGTATTTATTTGTACCCTTGACAATACCTTCTCAGGCCACTTGATCTTCTTTTTCCGCTACCAGACTTTGGCGGGGTTGGTGGCAGAGTATTGGTATTCTTACTAGTGGATCGTACAATACGTCTTCCTCGCGATTGTCCATCCACCTCTTTTGGTTTAGATACCATCGTTTCACTCGTATTTTGTTGATGGTCATTAAAAGAACTTGATATTCTCTCAACAGGTACCTCATCTGTGATGGTAGCTTTGTCCGCTGATCCAATGTTCCTCCTCGCTGGCGCTTCGGCAAGGTTCATTGCCAAGGAATTAAGTTCGCGTTCAAGTTGAGCAACCTTTTCCTCTCTTTCTTTACACAGTTGAGTCAGGGTTGCCACAAGTTCAGTATCTTGTTGTACTTTCTCGTGTCTAGATTGACTGCGCTCAGCGATCTGAGAATTTTTCTTTTCTACTGTTTTCTTCAGTCTCTCTTGTTCTCTCTAAAATTTATATCACATCGGTTCTTTAGGGTATCGATTTTATACGCTTTAACACATCGTCCAACATTTCTGATCTAGTAATCTTAGACGATAAAAAGTTGGAAACACACAAAGTTGGATGACAACATCCAACAACTAATATCCGACAATTTGAATCTCAAAAAGATTTACCATTAAAGCAGAAATCAGTTCATCGTCGTGCGCCCCTTTCTCTGCTAACATTTTAGTTTTTTCTTTCAAACTCTTCAGTTCTCCGGTCAATATTTTATTGCGTGTTTTTGCAGCGTCGAATTTTGTTTGCAGTTTTTGATGTTCTTCATTCAGCAGGTGTAGTTCACCGCTGGTTTTCTATAAGAAATGTTGATAAAATGTACCAGTAAATATTAATACAGAAAAGCTGGACTTAAACGTTACTCTAGAGACCTGATTGCAATTGTCACCATATTATGTAATTACATTGTCATCATATTATGTAATGACAGGAGTAAGGGCACAACAGTTTTGGTTTTTAAACAATGCAGTTATGCAGGTTAGGTGTTTTTGCTAAATTGTATCAACCTCGTATTCTTCTTTCTTGCTTTTCTCCATCTTTTTCAGCATCTGTTTATGTTTTTCGTCATGAAATGATGGCGTCATAACTCGTTGCACATTATAATTTTGATTTGGTAAACCATTCGTTGATAGGGCTTGTTTTGAATGCATCACATCATTTAGCTGGGCCTTCAGTTCATTCACCTAAATAGATTAGTTATACTTCAGCAATATCTGGGTCCATGCAACCTGCAGTGATGGTTGATGTTTGTGTTGGGGAGGAAGAGTTTTTCTGCAAAATAATTTTGAAATTGCCATAGGTATGTTTGTTTTCCCATTCACTTCATATGGTATAACTATGCAAGGAAATATAAGCTAGTATTATGACAATAAACATACCTTATTTTGCAAGGTAGTTATTTGCTGTTGTCTGCCACGCCAGCCACTTGGCTCATTTAGTACAGCTGTCACATTCATTCCTTCACCACATTCTTTTGCTATAACCTTTATATAGAGAATACAATATCAGTTCTATCTGTATCCCATGTACTGCACTGATGCAGCCATTATCAGTATTGTTTATTCCTGCTTTGTTGTGTTAATATTCTGACTGGTAGATGTGTTTATGGAAATTGATCCTTTGGTGTGTGTAGTCTTTTTGTGTAAAAAAGACTGTTTTTGTTAGAAACTGATCGAGTCATATTGAGAAAATTAGGTTTGCCAATATAGATGTCTGGTTCATGAGTGGTGGTTTGTGAATCTTATATACTGGCAAAGGTTACTTTCCTCTTCAGTCATCTTTGAAGGTAACGGCTGCTTAGGTTGTTGAGGGCCAGTCAACAGAGTCAATCCCTATGTACTTCAAGATTTCATACTTTAATTTACCTCAGATCATGTTATATAGGTATTTACCTTTTGGGCAATCCTTGCTTCCTTCTTTAAAATCTCACACTGGTTACGATATTCAGCTACTTTTGCCAGGGCTTGTTTTAATTTCTCTTCAAGCACTTGAGAGTTATTTTTTCCCTATATTAAAATATGGAAATACAAGATCTGATATATTAAGTGAATTAGATAAATATGGTTTAATGCTCCTTGTTGCCTCATAACTTTTGAGAACACATTATGTTTAGCCAGGTCACAATCCCTGTCACCAATATGCATTGTCACCCTAGTTCTGACCTCGTCAGTAACATCCTTGCTTCTCTGTGTGTCATGCTTGGTTACTTGTGCTGCCATAGAAGAATTCTACATAAAAAGATTGGATTTTTGCTCTGTCTTAAAGTCATCAAATGGACACTTGCTATTGTGGTTGGCTTTTGTGTTTTAATGAGGAGAAACCACCTACTTGACTTTCCATGTCAGTAATTTTTTTGGAAAGTTGTTTTGCTTTTCTCTTTTCTTTTTCAATTTCCGATGCTAATTCCCTGTTCTTTCTCGATAATTCCATAATACGATTGGCAGCAGTATCAGATCCAGGACCACTGCCTAAAAATAACCCTCTTTAAGATGTTAGATATTATTACCTATATGGGGAAATTTAGAACTGCATGCATGCACATAAATAACTGTTAGATAGTGCTTCCAATCATTAATAGTAAATTATTTACAACATAATACTCAGCAAATGCTAAACTTAATTATGTGATAGGGATTTTTTACCAAAAAACTGATACAACTTATTTGATGCAACAAACAGTGAAATGACATCATGTTATTGCAATGACAAAAATATGTACAATACTAGATCACTTCAATTACAAAAAGAATAATATATATTTTGAGACTTGCCAGCAATTGCCTGTCTTTCTGAATTAATTTGTTTACGTAGTATTCTCATCTCCTCATCACGCTCAGCTAACAACTTATACAATCTCCCATTTTCATCTTTTAATTCCTATAAGACAAATGAATTGAGTGATTTATTCCATACTCCAAATATCAGTTAAGTACCAGTTTGCTCTTTAATATTCAATTAAATACCAGACTAATACTGGCTTACCCGTATTTTATTATCATACTCAGATGTCCTTGAAAAGTCTTCACTCAGATTACTGTTCAACTGTACCAAAAAAAAAGTGAAGAAAGTTATTTCATGCACATACTTTTAAGATCAGTCAGAAAGAGTAGATATTCTTGATCAGTATGGTCTGTATTGTTGCTTATTTTGTTACTTTGTCAATTTTTTATACATGAAATCATTAAATTGTAAAAAAAATTATGAAATGAGTCTTGTCAACACTATTGATGTCTATTATGTCTCAATAGTGGGGAAGAGGAATAGGGAGGCATACCTATTTTCATTAACAGAAAAGGGAATAGAATATTGAAACATGCTCCTTAAGCCTTCATCTTTTGAAGGGTCATCAAAGGTTATTAATCAGTAATCACTGGCGGGCTTTTTATGTGGTGGTTACTAAGCCTGCAGTGGTCATGTAATTAGACATAGTAATTGAAGGAAGTGAAAGTTGGAATGCAGGTGATCCAATTATATTTATTTTTAATAGATTCACATAGCCTTTGCCGTCAAATTCATGATTATGCCATACTGGAAGTATAAAATATGACAAAAGACTGCAAATGTACAGTGATCTGATCACTGGGTTAATATTCAAATAAGTTTGTCCACATATTTTGTCTGTATGTGTGATTGTATGAATGATCTATCAGAATGATGGGTATCTTGATGGATGTGATCTGTCATACGAATCAAATATACCGCTCTCAGTCACTTACACCGGATTGCACGATGAATGATGCAAGCCATATATCAACTTATCAAGCACTACATGTCATGCTCAGAGAAGCTACCGCACAAGAAATAACCCTAAGGTGGATGTACCTGAAGTTCTAGATTATCTACATCTTCAATAATTGTCGAACCGTGACCATTTACGCTATTCATATATTCCGGTTTTTGGTCGGCTGTGACCTCTGTTTGGGTAGATAATTTCTGTTTACGTAACAATAGTTTCTTTTTATGTTGCTCTTGAAGTAGTTGGAACTGTTGTCGCAGCGAATCTGAGCCATTCGAATCAATATCCATTGTAAAAATTACGGTTTAAATTATATAGAAAGTATGAAGAATATTATACAATATGTATAATGTAACAACATAACAACAAAATAAAAATGTTAAATCGCCACCAAGCAACAAGAACTTCATTTGTAATTGTAAACAAACTTGTCGGAATCTATCGGAGAGGATTCGTGTATGTGATCCGTAGCGAGATTTGTCCGACCACTGACCGACGTATAATGTCATACAGTTCGGCATTCGGCAAATCTCCGTTAATTTTTTTTATTGAATTTTGATTTTCGAACACGTGTGCTGTCGATGTACAGTCTCAGAATTTCTTTGTGTACATTATTTCATCCTGTTAGCATTACGAATATTTCATACGAAATGACTTTTCCATCAGATTGTATTTTTTACCGGCATAGTGTGACTGGTTCAGAGACCAAGTGGAATAGGCAAGTAAATATATTATTGAGATTTGAGATAATAATTATTTTAATAGAGAATGAGAAAGTGAAACAATAAAAACAACAAATCTGGAATCCAACCATTTAGATATAAGATCTGCTGTTCTCATAGAATTTGAAAAGCAGATGAATGGAAGTGGAATTATGGAACCATTTTATTCAGGCGTATTATTAGGCTGTTGTGGGAGAAGGGCACATCCAACAGACATTCCATACCCCATGGTCGAGCGCACATGTTTCTCGAAATATACGCCATGGCTGGGGAATTCCGAGAATATTTTAACTTCCCCTGAATAATTCCAGACTTATTTTAGCTACCACTGAGAAATTCTACCCCCAAGGAATTGCAGGCCACATTTTAGAGGTATTCCTAGCCATATTTTAGCTATTCTAGAGGAATATCTGGCTATATTTTAATTACCCTTCGAACATATTTTAATGTAAAAACATTATCTTTGTCTTGCATTCAACACTCACATAATTGTTTGGAACTATGCATGATTCACAGTATTCTTTGCATAAAAGAAGAATCATACAGTAAATTAATTTAGTATGTATTGCTGGAGTTGTATGATTCCCAGCTTGGAAAATTTCTGAACTCCAGCTCCATTGCAAACCACTAATCCAAAGAGACAGGTTTCCAGTTTAATGTGTATTAGCTGCAGGCATTGGGGTAGGGTTCCAGGTCTAAAGGGGTGTCCAAATAGTCTAGGACGCCCAGTCAACTTTTTTAGCATCTGTAGTAACCTTTTTTGGGAAGTTTGTGTAATGCTAATAAGACCTGAAGGCCTAAGTTTTTTTAATTGTACTGAGAATCTGGACTTAATGTTTTACACAAACACCACACAGAATGTTCATTGTGCAAAGCATGTGATTTTTTTAGTTAGTTTGTTGCACTTGCTATGGCCCAGGTTCTCCCTTCTGTTTGAGACATATGGATTTTTTAGCTGTGCATACAAGCTGTGGCCTGGTACACTAAAGCCCCATTTATACTACGCACAATTTAAGGTTTAGTACAGATAAAATTGTTCAGACTTCAGCTGAACTTGGTATGGATGAAATTTGAATTTGAAATCTATTTAATTGCCGATTTTATGTGTACCAAAACTGAAATTGAACATAGTGTAAAATTGGTACAGGTAAATTTGGCTGACTATTTGGCAGTTTAGAATTTCACCCCTACCATATTTTCGGTACCACAACAAAAATTGCACTTAGTGTAAATGCAGGGACTTAAATAATGTATTGGCAAAATTTTTCAGAGCTATATTGAACTGTTCATGTATTTCATATTTATATTTCATCATTTACTTATTTTTTTAACTCAAAACACCAGACCATATTGTTGCAGCTTTTGTCTTTTTTAAAATCTCCGTAATTCACGCGAAAGGAATGCGAAAAAAATAGTTGAAACCTTGCCAAATTCTTTAGTCCATTTTAATCTGAAATTTTATATTCGAGCAGAACGATTTAAAAACCTAACCAAAACACGTTACATTTTAGCCGTCCGTCACAACTTGCTTCTTGATCTAGCTGTTTCACTAATATAGTGATGACTAATTTTGCCCGAATTCAATTTCAAAGAGCTGTATTTAAGCCTCACTGAGTGATTGGTAGACCTGCCGGGAATGCAAGAGTCTTTGTTTTTTAACTTCCAGACGTCGCATTATAACAATCCTCTTTGCTTTATGGCTATATGGCTATGCATGCATCTTTCCCTTTTTAGACTTTAGTGCACTTTTGTAACATAGTTGGAGCGTTGAATTAAACATGAACATCTGTGTTCATTATAATATTCTTTTCGCGAGCAAAAATATATTATTGGCCAGACTTACCTATTTTAAGCGAGTGGAGATTTATTCACTTTTACTTCCAAGTAAAGTAGATTATCAAAGTCATTTGAAGTTAAATAGGAAAAAATATTTAAAGTAAAAAGAAATCATAAGAGAAAAATAAACTGAAGAGAAAACAATAATGCGGTGACTTTAAAAATCACTATAAATCGTACACATGTACACGTCAAAAAATAGCGTATGCCGGTATGGCTCTCAATATTACATGCGTTCGTGTGGTTTGAAGACTACAAACACATTTGCTGCACTTATATTTAGTGAAAAGAGTCGTAAGAACGCAATTTCACGGAGTAAAGCTTTAATTATCGTGCAATGTGTAATAAAAAATAAGTGCCAGAATTTTTTTACATTTCGTTCGTCACTTAGTATTATTGCCGTATCTGTAACTAAAGCCAGTTTTCCAGCAGGCGAATTTATTCGCGCGACGCGAAGCGATATCTGAAATCCGGTGATGTGAAAAATTTCGTCGCGAAAAAGTAGAATCGCTTCCTACTTTTTATTTGTTAGGGCTAAGTTAAACGTCGCATTTTCGTCGCGTCGAATGCAAAATTCAAACAATATATAATGGGATGATAAACCTCATCAAGTTTCAGTATCATCTCATTATCCATTGTTTGAATTGCATTCGACGCGACCAAATGCGATGTTTAACCTCGGCCTTAGCTACTGTGAGTGATGTCACAATTTAATTTTTCAGTCTCACCCTGGCTGTTCGCGACACGAACATCCTGCTAAACTTTCCAATCACTCAACAGCAATCTAAGGAATCCATATCATTGAAAAAAGGTACCTAAAACAAAACCGGGATTATGTTATTGTAGGGTTGAGAACAATGGGGTTTCACAATAAAAGGACAATGTAAAATGAAGATTAAATCTGCAATGATTGGGATCTTAATTGCATTGTTGTCGTGCTTACCGTTTATGATTGGCACTTATAAGCTGCGCATGCGTCATGCCTCAAAAAGTGATGTTTTCCGGCAAAAAATTAGTACCTCTCGACCGACCTCTCAACTGGACTTCCGAAGTGGTGGGTGTTTTCCAGGAGCCGGTTGACAGATTTTAAGAATTTTACACATCATTGATATCAAAAAAGGACTGTGCGCAGAACCGTTTTGAGATAAGCGTGGAGACCACTTTCTGCATAGTTTAGTAGAAAAATAATAGCATGTGGTATACAAATAGAGCTTCAAAGCTGGGTCATTGTTATGATATATTGTTTACAGCATGCATGGGATGAGTTGTCTCTTGTCATCACTATTTACTGTAACTTTATACATTTTCGATATTTTGAGATTACTGAACAGAAGATGCAAGCCTAGCACACAGTGATATTACATGCAGATAAAAATTTTGTAAAGTTTTATAAAACCAAGCAGGCGAGCATTCTGCATTGAAGAGTTATTCACGTTGACATGATATATTGGTTCGCTAAGACAATAAAGGAAAAGAAATCAATATTCAGTCGGGCTTTTTTAGTTTTCGCAATATTTCAATTCATAAATCTTTCCTATTGGTTTTGTTCAAAAAATCAGGTGATATTATACTAATGTCGTATTTTTATTTTTCAGGATGATGAAATCACAATATATAAAATGATGGGCCGTTTAAATGATGCTATTTAGTAAACGACTTCATTTATAGTTGACGATTGGATATCCCAAACATGCGAAGCCTTCTGAGCCAGTCGCTGCGCATGCGTGTGGAACGCAGCCCAATAGGCCGGCGGCTTACATGATCTATTTAATACAGATGTTGACAGCGTATAACATATAGACGAAACGTGAATGGGATTTGGTGACTAAACACACAAGTTGAGATCATTGAGAGGTAAGCGTTTTCTTCATGCACAATTACTATTGTAGTGGATGGACAGGATGGTTAGGGTTGCACGCGAGTGTTCTAGCGGCAATTAATGCGATTCGCTTTATGTACACGTTAGCCTCGCGTTGCACTGATAAATAGCGTACTACGTTGGAATCTCAAGTGTACAATGCTTTGGCCTTGCCTTGATTAAGGAATTCCTTTCAATGCCGCGACTGTTGCAATGTCGTGAGCGAGAAACAACGCTTTTTAAATACGTGGGTACATTTGTTTACATTCTATCGATACTGTGAAGTACATTTGTCCTGCCTATTTTGATCGCTTCGAGGTTGATACAAGTCCTGTTCTCTCTCCACTCTCATGTCGGGAGAACGGGGATTAATAGGTGGATAGTATAAGCGAAATCCTAGACGGGAGTAAGTCCTTTCAACGTTGCCTAACGAATTCTTTGTGAGAATATTCTAGAGATTAATATCACAGGGCAGCAACCTCAGGCGAAATCTTAACATAACAGACAACCTCAAAAGTGTAGCAGAATTTTTCGGAGAACTTTGAGCATAGAAGGGATTATATATTTATCTAGGTTTTTGGGAGAATGCCGTTGACCATAGGGAAAAATGTGGGTATGATACTATTGCTTGTATAGACACACGGACTGCATGAGTCTCATACACTTATCTTGCTGTACATTGAGGCATGCTTTGCATTCCATAGATTTTTTTCCCATGCACTTGAACCGCGGTTTCTAGGCGTTTAGCTAATACTTCAATTATCGTGTGATCAGCTATAGAATTTCACAATGTTACGTGTTTTGCTGCCAAGCCTGTGTAAATACATATCACATTGGACATCACGCTATGCATTTCTTGTTAAGCGATATTCATAAATTATACCACTTGTAAGGCTTCGATATATTGTCTTTACTCTTTCGACCATTGCCTTACCATGGCTCAGATTTAGCCGCAGGGTACTTACATGGCTCTTTAAATTTTATCGTTTGGCGTGTTTCCTGTTCGTGTTCTAAAATATAATTTATATATAGGCCCACTTCAACCTTTCGAATTTAATAAAATGAAAAAATAGGCCAAATTAAAATTTGACCTTTGCTCATGTATGAATATTAAAGAATGGACACCGGTCCCTTAAAATGTTGTGAAAATAATATTACCTTTGTCGTCTTGGCCTCTTAGCAAAAAGTTGATGTGAAATCACGCTTTGATAAAGTATATTGTACAAATAATTTGAAATCAGTTCATGGATACGCGTGTAGCGCACAGAACATGCAGTTTTTCAGAACGTTCTCTTAGATGCTATCATGTATATTAAATGAAACTTGAGAAAAATTTTTGATCTAAAACGTTCTTTCATATATAGAGTGTGTATATTTTTTAAGACTATATCGGGTATACTTCGCATATTAGTTATTTCTTAAGTTGACTGTGCTAGATTAATCGATGTTTCTCTTTGAACAAAGGGCAGTTCCAGTAGATTGATTTTAAAATGTAGCTATATTATGAGATTTGTTAGCAGAGAGATCTCACGGTTTTCTGTACGTATTTCTGAAGCGTTGTAGCCCAGATTCACGACGTCACATTTAGTTATCTGCCGCTGTATCGCTCAATTTTATGAAAATGCCGAATGTTTATTGAAAATTTAATGCGAATTTAAGCATTCTTAAACATTCCTCCTGCTTATTGGCATAGTAAACACCGTGGAACGTTAACTATTATGTTTATCTTAAAAGTATTCGGCGGTTCGTTGTTGTACTGGCAAGTGTTTCGAATCTTCGGAGGATTTTGAATTTTCGTATAGGCGTAGCTTTGCTGGGTGTTTTGTATATGTATGTTGTATGCATATAATTAGTATAATTACCATTTTCACACGTATACGGCCGATAAGAATTGATGGCGGGATTGTAAAAATTTCGTATAAAGGTAAATTTTTTATCGTAATTAGGTTTGTCAGCGCAGGACTGAATCTTCTTTTTGTTTTTGAAAATTTGTCTTTCCTACTTCCAAAACATTTATATTTTCAAAAGAAATACTATACAACTTTATATACTTCATCTGATTACACGACGATTAACTGCAATGTCAATAGTGTGTTAATTTGTGTATATTTATTTTCATAAATATTTTCATGGTATATACATTGCATACATACTCAAGAGTTAAACTTTAATTACGACAGAATTGTTTATCTGCTCCTATTACTACCGAATCTCATGCTGTATATTTTAGAGAGTAAAGCAAATTCTTACGAATTTTGATATCATCTTGTCTTGGCGTTTTGCATATAGCTAGTACCTTCGTGTAGGGTAAATAAAATACCCAACCCTAGCAACTCGTGGCGGAATATTGTCTTCCTTTATCTTGCAGTAATCACGACGTACAAAATGACTACCTTATGAGTAATCTTCTAATCTTATGGTAATGAAAATAACTTTGATAAATTTCCTTCACCCTATTAGCAGTGTCATGCCATCGTTTTAATAATCAGTCATGAGTAAAATAGAGTTTCGTTTTGAGTGACATAAATAAAATCGAGTTTGGTTTTGAATGAAACGAATGTATTTAAGTTTTCAAAAATTTACAATATATAACTGAAGCAGGCAGTGAAACACTAGCATCATATTCGTATATGACAATGTGCGGACACGTCTTAAAGGTCTAACATATCTGTAGCCGTGTTTATTATTGTTGTTTTATTAAATTGTACATATTGTATGCACGAAACATCGACGCATTGCAAAGATCTCTAAAAACTGCTCTGTAACATGGTCTGTTCGTGCGATAGTTCAGTTTTCTTGAGGAGAGCTGCGATCAAATTGACGTCACACATTGTTTAATGAACATTTGTAAAATGTAAAGTATCTGCCAAACATATATCTTGAATTTTCCGGTTATGCTGTAGACAACCTTCGTCGGAGGCACGGTTCTGCCTGTCATCCACTGGATGATTTTAAAGATATTTTCTAGTACGTGAGGACTTAGCTATAAGATGTGACGTCAACTATACGGCATAAACGTATCAAGAAAATCTAATTATTCTGCAAAGGAAGGAAGGTACTAATTGAAGTCTGGAAACGAAATTAATTTGCAATTCTCAGAGCTCTTTTTAATACGTCAACAAATGTTTGTGCCATCTATGTATCATTAAGGTTAAAGAAAACAAATTAATAATAAACTTTGTAAGCATGCACGAGACTGCAAATATGTACTCTTTCGTGCATTTTCATAAGCATTAATAGTTTCATTTTATAGTGCCGAAGGTGTGCAGGTGTTGATTTAAAAGATCAATACTCAGGGAATATTATATACATAAGGGGCCGATCGTGTGAAACTTTGGGTGATTGCTTTTTGGGTACTGGCTAGTTACCTAAGTCTTGGTTAATTTCAAAACACGCGATTCTGATTGGCTAATTTTGTTACAAACTGTATGGTTAAAGGTAGCTACAAGTGACCCAAGGTTTTAATAACCTTGTGTCTAAAAGTCCATGCAGTTCGACTTCGCCCAAGTTCCTTTTAGGTTCGATAACGGACAGTCTTTTTAAGTCGTAATCTTTTCATTTGTAAAGTTCAGCTAATGGACAGACAAAAAGTTGGCTTGTGGTTTACCTTGAATATCATTTTATCGAAAGCTTTTTTTGTGCGATCATGCTTCTTGAAGCATTTGACCTTGTGCTAAATGGGAAGCATTTTATACATTTTAGGTAACGTATTAATAAGCACTTTAGGTGGATCACGATGGCGCGATGATTATACATGTAAATATCTATCAGCGAACAAGTAAAAAAAAACCCGTCTTGAATTCGAATTTTTATGTTAAGAGCGTATTTTGATATTTTATATGGGAAAATAAGTGACTATTGACCACCAATACTCGCATTTCCGGTTCCATGCCATGATATAGGATAGAACAGCAGCAGCAGTATACACGGATCACACTGACACCGTTGTAATTGCTTTGAAGAAATTGAATGGTTTCGTTTTGCTCAAAATCTCATGCGATGAACCAGTCTGTCAGACAATTAATAGTACATTCATTGAAGCCTGTCTGGCATATGTTATGCCGAAGTGAAATTGAAAAATGACATTCAAACACTTCTATTTCACGGCATGTCAATAAAATACCTTTGTCATTGTCCTAAAAAAAATTCATTGTTGTATAGATATAGTATATGTATTTTGTTTGTAGTTGTTGCCATGTCACGAAAATGCTGCATGTTTTTCTTTACCTCTTGCTGCGTCAACTATTTTCACTAAACAGGGCGTATTTTACCAATGAATATTTGATATGCGGAATGTCTAAATCCTCAATGCATGTAAGTTATTCAACTATTTTTGTCACGTGTACTACTTGCCGCGTCCAGTGTTGTTAGGAAAACCTTCAATGAAACGTTCTTCTGCGAAACATAATGTGCTTGTGAACATTAATATTCTGTATTACTATATATACTGCTCGGTATATATGCGCCATCACTATTTTACTTGAACTCTTGATAAAAATTATGGTTGTTATAGCTTTATTTGTTTTCAAATTGTTGCTGAAATTTGTTTAGCGAAGTTATTTTATTGCTATGGATAGATTTTCGTTGTTACAAGTTATGTGCATCCGGTCAGCCTTACGCTCGACATATTGTTCTTGCATGATTATATTTAATTTTGATTTGATCAGGTGACCATTTGCTTTGGATTTTTAAAGTCTCATGCAACTTTCTGAGAATGAATTTTGAATTAAATCAACCTGCACCATTCCTTGTTTTCCAACTTGGCATCAGTGCATGATATAGTAAGCTTGCTGGTGTTGATATATATATATAGCTACTATATTTTCGGATTTCACGTTGACCGTAAACGAGTTTTCTTCAAATTTAAGTGCATATGACACAAATATGTTTGTCCGCCTATTAAGCACCCGTATAAAATTACTGTCGTAAGGAGTAAATCAAATTATTTTTTCTCAATATGTAAATCATGAGATATTGGACGAGAGTAATATTTAAATAAGATAATTCTTGGCAGCATTTCTTTTAATTTTCATTCCACAATTGCATGTAATTTCAGTATAAATTAGTAAAAATTACGCAAACTTTCGCCATTCAAAGGCTCTATTTATCTAAGCACTGCATATAAATGACTGATGATTTTTGTTGAAAACCGTAAAAAATCGATTTGCAAATTATACCGATTAGAAAAATTTGTGTCAAAATTGATCTCATTTGAATATCACTCTTGTCCAAATATCTCGTGCTGCGGATGAAATTTGAAAACGAAACAAATTAAATTTTCATACAAAGAGTGTTTAAACAGTTCTGTGTCATATTCTGTGATTTTGACTTTTCACTATAGACATGCGATCATGCCAAAATGTGTTTAAATCTCACCCCTGGCGTATATTTATCGACTTATTTCTCCGCTATATATGAACGCATTCTCGGTCGTTTATTTACCTATTTATATAATGAATATTCCTGGTACTTTATTCATAGTAAAGACATGCCTTCAAACACCCTTTTTTCCATGTATATCCTTACTATACTGACTTGATTGTATATCTTTTCCAAATTTGGTCATCAGGTAATGATGCTTCAACTCCTCAAAACTTGACCTACTCCCAACATCTCCCTTTCGTTTATATATATATAAATATACGAACTATGTAGATACGCTTTTTGATAAACGTATGCATTAATTTACACTAGAATTTTCCTTGTATTTTTTAAGTTGGCGAGGATAAATCCTCGCACATCGACGAAGAGAGGTGGGTGTTTTTGTAATCGTTAGGTTCCTTCGACACCTAGTTGCAGAATTGTGTCAAAATAATGTGAATTACCCTCCAAAAACGGCTAAACCTCACCCATTTACGTTCTTTTCGGGGAGAGGATCCTCAAAACAACCTGTAATATTCGTTCCTATAATAATTCTTGTATTCAGCACTAGTTTGATCTAAGCCGTTAAACCCACTCTGCGATGTATGAAGTGTGAACTACATCAGCACGAATAGTCAAATTTCGTTGTCAGAATTTCATGCAGTAGGTTCAATATTCAATTTCGAGGGCTTCTTTTTCACCTCTAATTTACCCAGGAGCCATGGTGGCTGTAAAATATATAGTTTCATATTTTTTTTCGGTATAATTCAACTTGACAAAATATACATTTGACAAACTGGTCTGCCCAATGCATGGTTCATTAGATATCCACAATGCCACAGCATGTTTATTCCTGCTTCAATTTCTCGACGAGCAACGCGCTGCAAATATACTGATGACATTGAGTAATACTTTCTTTTCAAGCTAATTTCGCCCTCAATGCGGCCACCCGTTTCGGCCGTCATAACATACAGAATATATAGTTGCATATATTAAATGTCGTGACTAAATGTGTGATCTGTTGTATAATTCACGTGTGCTTGTCGTGTTATAATCCATCTTGGATTCAACTGTTTATTTATAGTATTTGTATGTCAATGGCGGGAAATTGTTTGCTGGTGTAGATATTAAAAACGGGATGCAGCTGAGGGCTACATTTTCTCCTTAGCTCTACGTATACTTGGGTAATTTCGAATCTCTGTACCAAGATTTATGTATACATACGTTCGCGTTGTGTGTTTATATTAGCGGCATCTGGACTTGTTTGCGGTAAAACCCGGGAAAGCGTAAAAGATTTTACACCCGCGTTATGTGTGCATGAAAGATATCCAAAGGTTGTTGGCGTTTTTTCACATTGAGATACGAGGTTTAAAGGGGTACGGATACGTGTGTTCTAGTTGCAAGGGGCTGGATGCAATATTGACGTATTAAATCACACGCTGTTGCACGGGTTTGCATTGCTTACATTCTTGTCGCTGCTCTCAAGGGGTCGTCAAATTGTCGTATCTCCTCACGCTTGAATCGGAAATTAGTTGCCTGCCACCGAGAGCCGGTCATAGAAAAGGCTGTGTACAGCAGTTTGGCTGATCTGCCTATAGTATAACATATTGGTGTCCACTGTAATGTACTCGTGTATATAGGTAATACAATTAGATCGTAGATGTAGGTTTTACTTGAAGCAATCTAATACGTGCATATCTTTTGTTGAATTTAAGGTTGTTGTGAACGCCATGGTGTAATCACCGTCAAAACAGCGCTCGTTCGTTACAAATTCATGTACTTTGGCCGTGGAAATTCAGCGGCTAGTTGCTAGCGTACAATGAACGAGTGTCCGAATACATCGAAAACAGAAGAAGCCAGACACACGAGTCCTATAACGAGCAGAAGTGAGTCGGATGAACTGAGCGATTGCAGCAGCGAACAAGACAGCAGGCTATCCGTCACTGTTGAACATAGTGGAGATACCAGCTCGGAGCAGAATGTAGAGAACGATGACGATCGCCAAGTGACAGAGAAAAAAGGGGACGGGGAAAGCGAGAAAAAGGTAGCGTCCAGTTTCTCGTTTACATGTCCGCATCAATTTTAACTGAAGGACGGCATGAGTTTTCTTGTTATGGAAATTTGTATGCCTGCGTTGTTTGAGCTTGATATTAATTTAGCATATCACATTAAAGTTTGTTTGACGAGAAGCATATTCGGTGTGAATATTAGCCGCTGGTGAGGAAAAAATGATGTTTTTTGCCGCTCGTATGGCGAAATCGCGTGTTGTCGTGATATGATAACATTTTTAACACTATACATTGTCTCACTCGACCTAATTCCACAGTCATGCGATCGTTTACATGCTATATAGATAATTAATGCCTGCTCTCCGCTTGTTTTGGACCAAATTTGATCGTTTTTTCCTCTGTGCGTGCGACTCCCACGTTATTCAGTGAATGTTAAGCAAAAATCTTTTTCGCGAATGTTTGTTTTGGTATAGGTGTTTTCAATATAGGGAGGCGAGTGATTGATTCCAAGGATATTGAATATTCAAAAAGCGTAAATAGCTTCTGTATATGTAGCAAGCGTCTATCGTTACGTGTGGCCAGTTTGATTTTAGTTAAGCCTAAGTTGAATGTACATTCTTATGTCCGGTCGTACTACGGTCTGAGGTCAATCCAGTGTTTTGATAATTTCTTACCGGAAGAAGTCCTTCCTGCCGGTGAAATATTGCCCTTTGCGCTACAAACAGCGTAGCTTCATCGCCGTCGTTCATTAAATTATTACCATTCAAGATTCTTTCGTGCCTCACAGTATGGCCACGGAATGATATGAATTTTTAACAAGTATTTTCTCAAGTTCAATCGCTTGTATTTTGACGACATTCGATTGCATTCCAGATATGACATTGAACCTCAGTCTTTCATCACTTTTTAGCATGCCTATATGAAAATCTCATGCCAGACTTTCAACGTAAAGAGAGTGTGTATGTATGTGTGTGCATGCGTTCAATCACTAGGAGACGGGATCTTAATATTATTTTAACTATATGTGTGAATTGTATTCGCGGTTTTTCAGTCTTTGGTTTTTGTACAATTTATTGTATCAAAGGAGTAGCAATATATGTTTTGTACATACGATATATTTCTCGTCTGTCGCCTGACATTGTATGTTCACCCGACAGAGTTAAAGCCAATGCCAGCCTAAACATCCTTGACCTTACGCGGAAAATTTATGACGGTGTATAGCAAGATAAGCATCATTTAACAACGAGTTGCCGAATAGTTTAGATTGTATACTTCGTCCGAACTATAAGGGCGGCCATCGCAGATTTTTGGTTGGTTTTGAGTATTAGGAATGTGATATAATTATTTACTTTCATTATTTCTCATGTCAACTGTTATGGGAAAACACGCCTATACATAATATCAACTCGCGATAAAATGTGATACAAATATATATTGGGTGTTATGATCTGTTTAAACAGTTCGTTAAACCCAGTAAGATCTTTTTACACAAGCAAATTTTCTTTGCCTTGATTGCTTTGATATGGAAAATTTGCATTCGATCTTTTGTCTAAATTCACTTTCCGTGACAAATCTATCACAAATTCCTCGTACACACAGGCAAAATATATGCTTGCCACATGAATTTTGTCGATGAAAACCCGTCCGTGTAAAGAGGGCATAGGTTTATATGAGATCGTTACCGTTGTCAGTATTGTGTATCCAAAATTGATATTTTCGGTTTCACCAAGCAACCCTTCTTATTCTGTTAGGATACTTACGTATTGAAAACAGAAAGAATGTTATATTTTCGCACACTACAAAAACCTATTCAATGTGGTATAAGTCAGTCTAGTAGCGTGGTCCTTGACCTTGCTTTTGTTCAAGATTAGGTTATTTTAAATGACCTATGAAAGAGAGCGCTTTGAAATTATTTTCAATATGAATTGACTTCGCGACCGCCAACATATGTTTTTAAATATAGCTGCGTTTTTATCAAAGGTAGTTTTCTTCAAAACAATTTGTAAATTACAGTAAACTGCACGAGATGACAGCTAGTGGCTACTGGCAGCAATAAATACTAATTCCACAATGTTTGCTTATATTTTTAAACCAATGTATATTCGAATTGATTAAGTTGAGTGAAAAAAAGCCTAAGTACGAGATTAGGCATTTGTTGCATAATGATGATGCGTCAGCTCGTTCCAGAGCCTCACTCGCCAACTGCTTTTACGAACTGCTGCCATTTTCTCTGCATTTCCAGGAAAATATCTTTTTAAAATGTTCGGAATATGTTGCAATTAGTCTATGCATGCATAATGATCATTGGAAAAATACCTTTCTTGTTTAAGACCTCAATTACTCCTATTCATTTACATATTTTTTCACACTTGAAATTGCAAATTAAAATGCTCTCCAAACGCTTTGTCTCACAAGTTACAAAGCTAATTCTCATTAAGTGCATGCACCTATTTCCTGTTCACATTATATAAAACTATATCTTGTGAAGCATGTAATGCTACTTTGAAGTCATCTTGAACTTTGTCCACGGTGTAGTTTTGAAAACCGCAATTTGTGTATCACGTTTCTGTTTTTCAGTCAATGGTTTGACCAGCATGATAGGCCTTTTGAAGTCAGTTCGGTTAGAGCCTTCTTCTAAACTATTTTAAATCAGTTTACAAGACATGATATTACCCTTTCCGGTTTTGTCGTAATGCTATTCCGATTTCCGATTTAATGTACTTGCACAAAAAGCATGTTTACAGAAGAGTAATCTCTCGGCTTTTGCATGAGATTATTTTTAGACTACAGCGATTGTGCATCACTCATGTGGAGTGATGTGGTTGTGTATTGCACGTGCCCTGTTTTATCCCTGCATGTGTATTTCTCGTGGTGCTGGCGCGGGTTTCCTGGAAACACGATGAATCAAAAAGGTGCGAAATCGTTGTGCTACATAACAAGTCGGCGATTTTCGTGACATGTGAGGTATTTTCTTTCCAGCGTTCTTCGAACCACCATTTAGCACAGCGAGTTTTTGCCGTTAAATTAGCAGTCAACGATTAAAACATTTGCTAGTGATTTGATAAGGTCTATTGCCGTCCCATGCGGACTCCACTCGGATATTGCCAGCATGCATGCAGGAATAGGCAACTATCCATTACATGAATTGTGTTGTATACATATGTGCCTCTTGGTATTCAAGGTGTGCCTCTTGGCTTCAAAGGTTGCATCGAGCCGGTCGATAAGTTAGACTTGGATTTGTTTCATTTTCTGATTGTAATCCATATATACCATATATATATTTTGGAGTTGTAAATCGGCGCGAAAAATTTATATTTTTATTATTTTTATTTAACTTGCAGAAACACCGTCAGTCTCCGTCGCACAAAAAGCAGAAGGCAAGCGTCTTGAATCAAAATAAGGTAAAACGTTATCATCGATCTTGTTTGCAGTGATGGTTTCAGTGTGACCTGATGAGGTGTTGTCGTGTGCGGAATGAAAACAGGCTGTAATTTTTTAATCTATCCAACTGATTTGGCGGAACCTGATATGACTAAAAACGATGGCCAATTATTGTAAGCTTGCAGCGGTTAAATGTGAATACACACGCACGCTTTAACTGCCTGTCTGTAAGTGTAGGTTTCACTGTGTATCTGCATACAATAGTAACCATGGATATACTTTGCTTTTTAGCCTCGAAATAATAACTATATTCCTCGCAGTCGTTATCAAGCTCAGCCAAACCACTATCCAAGATATCAACAGCCTTGGCCTATTAACTATGGTTATCAGACTGCGAACTATTACCCAGCCTACCAACAGGTATGTCATCATTCTACAACTACGAAGTCCAAGTATTTCGACAAATATTCAAAACCCATGCAACGCACCTCGAGTTTCCCTGCGGGTGGCGTATATGTAAACAGCACGGTGTTTGGCGCGAAAATAAAGAGTTTCGTAGCTGTGTCATTCAGCTCATCGAAAGGAAATATCAAGTTGTAATAAGAAATATTTCATGTTCACTTTCTACACCAGGATGGTTTCCATACTTGTAGGAAATGTTAATTTCGGTTCATTCATGCAATTATCGCTGTTCCTGTCAATGAGAGTGGTCAACTATATAGCAAGTAATCAAGGAAAAATTAACTGAAATAAGAAGTAGTGTAACTCAAGAAAATCCAGTTCGGGCATCTTTCATTCTTACATGCTTTACTATGTAGCTATACGTGTTTGAGATATGAATTTTGATATCTTGGTTGGGGTATTTTAACTAGCAGCTGTTTTGCAACTGTTAGCAAACATGTGATTACCATGATGTTATCTTATGAAGTCTTAAAACAGCGTCATTGCTCTGTGTAAGGAACATAAGTAGAAATATACAAAGGGAAGACGTTTTTCATACACAAAAGTTTAAACCGAACGTTATTTTAGTATAGTCTACTAGTGCGATTCCACCGTTGTGTATCTATGTTCGGGTGATTGTGCTAATTAACAATAAGATTACGAGATCGAGATTACCCTGTATGAGATGGGAGTGTAACAATCATATCATATAGAAATCAACACGAGAACAGCTTGCAATAAAACAATATTTCCAGAGGATTGGACTATTCCTGCGTGAAAACTTTGTTACGAAATCACGAGGAAAAACACGATTCTTCGCCATACTCGTTGTCTTTTAGGTATACGAGTAGCGTAGCCAATCAAAATGCTACATAATGATAATATCTTCGTCTATCTGGAGACTTATCAGTTATAATATCCCAACATTCAGTTTTATATATTGTTAACAGGTTTTCACTAAAGGAAATTAGTAAATAATCTCAATTTTTAGCCATTTTAATTCAGTGATCATCGGTCGTTTCGTAAGCTAAAACAAGACTGAGCATGCAAGTAGCTACATACGTGAATCTCACGCTGCATGGCTTCGTATAAACACCAGTTCTTATTACTTTGATACAGCCAAGCTATATGAGCCCTCCGGCAGTGAATGGCGGTATGAACGGCGCCCGAAGGTCAAGTAGCGACAGCTCGACAGGTTCAACAGAGAAACTCAGTAAAACTAATTTGTATATACGAGGATTAAAAGCGTCCACGACAGATGAGGATTTGGTCATGTTATGTAAAGAGTAAGTTTTGCACTCAAAGATTTTACCCAGTTACCTAGGGGTTGTTTACATGGTTTTCCGAGATTCGAAGAAGCGTGAGATAATTTTGAGGTATTAGAATTAGTCTTTATTGAACTAAACAAACACATGTTATTGCTAGGATGACTCCACCATTGCCAGTATCTTGTTGATATACTCGTTTCAATACCTCAAAGTCATTTCGTGCTTCGTGTAATCTTGGCTAAGCGGGTTGGTTTAAACAGGGTTGTTATCCACTGCTCCCCATATTTAATTGTTCCATATTTATCTGATTGAGGAGTCAGGGGAGTGGCTCATGACCAAGAGATGGTCGTGCAATGAGTTTATCAAAAGAATTATCTTGGGTTTGTGTTCCGGCTGCCATGCAACGAAAGCTTTTCTTTGGTGGTGATAAGCCGGCATTATCATTACCTAGTATTATGTTTTTGTTTCACGAACCCAATGGACTGTCAAACCCAAATTTATATTTGTTATAGAATTTTTGCCTGCCTCGATCCTTAATTCTAGACCCAGTGCGCCAAGTAGTTGTTGCGTTCCATTGTATTCTTAATTATAGATCCCGTGGAGGGTAGTGTCGCAGTTTCTCGCAAGAATGACTTTCATTGGCTGAACTTTACAATACATTTCTGTTTCAACCAATAGCATAGCTTCGTTCTTTAGAAAGCATATACAAAAGCATTATCCAATTCGACGAAAGCTTCCGAGAGCTGCGACATGTCCCCCCGTGAACTCTGTGTTTTAAGAATGTCCGGTGATTATGTCGTTTATAAAATATCTAAATGAATGATGATCTTTTTCAGTTATGGAACAATAATATCTACTAAAGCAATATTACACAAAGACTCAAACCTGTGTACGTGTGCTTTTATTTTTCTTATGGTTTCTAGAGCAGATCTTTATGCAGTCTATACCCCACAATAAGTTGCAGATAGAATTTAACGAGTTATTTATTTGAGAGCGTTAATTTGTTTCTTATATAAGACGTGTTTTGTTCGAGTCTGTCAATACCAGATCGTTTGCATTTTATTTCATGTTGGATATAGGATCAAAGAGAACATGAAATGCCATAAATACGTGCATGTTTATTGTTTTATCATCAAATTGTTTTATTTTTTCAAGAATTTCTTTTTTTGCTCTCCTTCATCTTATTCTAAGAGCCCGCATGTTATCTGTGTTTTAGTATCCTCGTATATACACGATGATAAACTTGACAATAACTACAGCAGAATTAACAATTAGCAATTTGTATAGGCTACGGGTTTGTGGACTTTGAACATCCACATTCTGCACAAACAGCAGTCGCTGCGTTAACGGCCAAAGGAATTCAAGCACAGATGGCTAAGGTTATTATTTTTTATGTATTATACTGTATTTAATCCTCGAGACATCAACAACCATTCAATGCAGTGAACTCAATTTTTTCTTCCTAATGTGAAAGATAGAAGAATGAAGGAGCTAATTCATTTGTACTATGTTAAAATTGCTTTGTGTCTTTTGTTTAGCAACAAGAACAAGATCCTACTAATTTATATTTTCAAAATCTTCCTTATCATTTTGATGAAACTGTAAGTATCAAAATTGATATATTTTGAACTAATGTAAAAAAATCAGAGCATGTTTGTAATATTTTTCCGTATAACACTCTTTTTTTTTAGATTCTCGAGAAAATGCTTTCACCTTACGGAACAGTAATATCGACTAGAATACTTAGAGATACAAATTCCTATAGCAAAGGAGTTGGTTTTGCAAGGTATTATTCAGTAGGAGGCCACTATAATTGTGGTTGTTGTTCTTTATTTTATTTGTAAGTTTCTGAATAACGGGTTTTCTGTAATAACAGATCCTGCTGTGGGGGGTGCACTTTCTCCCGGAAATATTTCAACTTTGAACTTTCTGAATTGCGTTGAATGCAATTTGGGCCTTTAGGAAAAGCAACCCTTACGGCTCAAGGTTTACACCTTGACTTCTGCGTTTATTCATATAAAATATTGAAAATCATAAAGAATAAACAACGCAATTTTGATCTATCTATATCAGTAATCCATCCTCAGCAGTCTATATCTTGAAAATGAAAACTTGTCCATGGAGTTTTCTTTGTTAACTTGCAGGAAATGTTAACAGCATTCTCTGCATGTAAGATGTGAGTGTACTTTTTAAAACTATGTGCATTAATGTATGTAATCCACATTTATTTATTTAGAATGGAAACTAAAGAAATATGTGAAAAAATTATTATGAAGCATAATGGAACCTATTTAAAAGGCAAGAGTAATGAGATTTGGTATCATATCTCATATGCATGGCATGCATGAATTGGGCGTTCATGTTTACTCAAATAATTTTCTTTCAATCTAGGCTCACAAGATGCCTTACTTGTAAAATTCGCCGACGGTGGCCCAAAGAAAGCCAAGCAGTCTCCAGGTAAATTTCTGAATACTATTTCATGAATCTATGGCTTATAAAATACATTGCCACGTGAAAAACGACACACAGCTAATTATATTTGCCGATCTAATTACTTGTACCTCCACAAGCAATTTCGACGTTTTTTCTTTCTCCATAGATAGAGGCTGGCGTGGACCATTAAAGGAGGTATATACGTCTTGTCTGCTTGTTATCAGCTTTTTTGATGCATGACTTTTCATTTTCCATGACGAGTGTCATCGCCGAGTTCCTGAGGAAGGCTCTGCTATTGCGAGAGGCTTCTTTGGCTATCATGATAAATATACACTAGGCTAGTTTAACGTTTATATCCTTATGTGAATCATTGTATTTGTCTTGCTTTATTTTCCAGCCGCCAAAGATGACATATGACATTCAAACTATGAATGGGTAAGCCTTACACGTCAAAAAGTTAATTTATTATAGTTTTTATGTGTCTGTTTTGAATACTTTAAACCTTACTTTGTAATGAGATCTTGCTTTTAGCTCAACTCATAATCTTGAAAAATCTTTTAAGAAAGAACTTAAAACTTAATTAGATATAAAAACAGAGTTTTGCTAAGCGATGTGTATTCATTCATTCCCTAATTGTTAAGGCGAATCAATATGGCGGTGCCAACATCTGTCCCAACTACCCATTCATCTTTAGCAGCGGTAAGATATTTATTCATTTATTTCGTGAAGTTAAAATGTTATAGGGTATACGGTTAAAAAAACGCCGCGTGTTTTAAACCTGCTTTTTTACTTCTTTTTCCAGGGTAGCTTTCCTCAAGGCTCGACAACTGGCTTGCAAGCAACCTATCAGCAGGTAAGATTGATTTGCGAAACATACGTGGCATGCTCCATGCAAGACAATTGTATAAACACCTCTCTACACTGCGATGACTTTCCTACGCTATTTTTTTCTTAACAATATTTTCTTTCTAGTATGCTGCTTGGCAAGGCGGTTGCATTACCAGTCCGGCGTACCTTCCTCTTCAAACACCTGTACAGGTAAACCTATCTTAACTGTGAGTCGTATGAAAGTCGCCAACATAAAATGTACAATTCCTGAAAGAAATCCATGAGTTTTTAGCAGTTTCAGATAATTAGATAATTTGCTTAATGTACACGGAATACGCGTTGTGTGAATAGATTGCCTCCCACTATTTTAGAGTCAACTTCCGCTCAGCCCAACAGGAAGTGTTGAACAAGGAATGCACCCAAATAGCGTACAACAAATGACTAACCAGCTTCATCACATGCATGTGTCAGGAAATGTAAGTCTTTTTGAAAAAATCTTGGTGAAATCAAGAGAACGTTTCTTTGCAAAAACATTTCTTTGATACAGTGATAGAATTTATAGTCTGACTTGACTGGCATAACTATTAAATGGAGAGAGCGTAAGAGTTTAGAGCATAACTGTAACAAATTGAAAAAATTGCCTTGTGTGTTTTCATTATATCTAATGCATCCGTTTAGCCGTTTATCGCTGGTACATTGTCAACTGGATATCCATCTCAACAAGCATGGCACCATATGTTGCAGAATGCACAGTCACACCATTTGGTTCAAGTACCATTAGAGGTAAAAATCTATTCATTAGTTCATTTATTTATTGATGCATCGAGAACCTGCAGGTGTATTTATTGGTTTTAAGAACTACATGAATAAAAAGCCTAAGAACTGTACATTTTGCTAAGAATAGCACGTTAAATTAGATATCCCGACGCTAATCATGCGTATATACACACTGCCTAAATAGATTGCGTTGTTTTAAACGATGATAATGATGCGAGGTTTTTAAGTATGCTCCGTGTTTTCAGGAACTTGCCTTGAGTAGTGATGGTAATGAGTCTGCAGTACACGGGCAGACGGTTCAGGCTGTTTCACCTGGACAATCTCCAATCCATGTGCAAGCGACAAATCTCGCACAATTAGATGCTGTAGTAATGGATGAATCACGAGCTGCCAGTTATCCGACTGTTGTCGCGTATCAAAGGTTAGTTTCTGCACGATATCTTTACAGTTAGTTACAGTTAGTACAGATTAGTTTCTAAACATTTAGAACAAAGGACCATTCTGATGACGGTCTGTTTTAAGGTCTCTGAAAGTACTTTTGACTTCAAAACAAAATAATTTTTATGGATCTTTTTTAGGTTAATATAAAATTTTGTATTCGTATAGTATAGAGCTAGTATACCTATAGTCAGGGCCGTAGCTAAACCGCTTAATTGGGGGGGGTGTATATTCATATATTCATGTTTATATACAGTTAGAACAATAGCGTACAAAGGAAATCAGTCGGGCATTAGATGAATATATAAATATACACCCCCCTAATTAAGCTTCTAGCTACGGCCCTGCCTATAGTTGCTATATGCACATCATATAACAACAATATTTTGCATTAGATCATGAAAAAGAAATGGATGTGGCCATCGATTTATGTCAATGGAATATCTGGTTGGTTGCATGAATGATAATTGATTTGATGTCTCGAAAAAGAAGCCATGCCTCACAATCTGTTTGAGAGTAAGATTGATGTTCCACCATGAACCATGGTATCATTGTGGCATTTGTAATTGGAGAGCGCAGTTTGAATAAAGGAAGTATCTGTGTTCCTGCTGTGCAGGAAGGGGATTGTAGGTAATTTATTTTAGTTCATAGGTTCAAACTGTCCTCTGCGAAAAGAGAAGCTTTTTGTCTTTTTCAGTGGGTTTACATGTTGGTAGAAATTATTAATTTGTTTTAGTGGATGCACCACCGGAGAATGTATTTTTTCCCGAAGAACTTATTTCGCCCATAAAATGGGGTCAAACGCCTTTTTTGACGATAAATATTTCCGATGTGGGAGTCAATGGAAACTTAACGAATTTGCCTAAGTGCACTCAAAACAATAGCCTGAAATCGAGGCGGGCAATATGATCTATTGTTAATTGGGCAGTTTTCATTGCAAGAGAATAATTTCGGATGATGTCTGTTGAGATTGGAAAGCCACCGCGAATTATTAGGTGCGTTAATATAATCTCACTGCAATCGCTACGGTTATAAGTCAAATCAGTGTGTCAAGTTCTGTGATAAAATTCCAATTATGTCTTGCTTGGTGTGTATTTTATTGCCGGGGAAAATGTTCTTTTGTAATTTTAGGATAGATTTTATATTTTTGGATTTATTGAAGCAAACTATTCCTGTTGATGTTTAAGCTTTCTAGTTTCCATTTGGTCGTTGCCTCTCGCTATCCAACGATTTGTCTTGCCTCTTGTGTGGTGTATGAAAACCACTCTTCACTGATCGTAAAGACTGTGATTACACTGTTTTACATGGTAGCGACAAGCGACTGCCAAATGGAAGCAGGCTCCAGCGGTATAGGTGGCCAGCAATGGAGTATTCTGTACTTGGTTAGAATGTAAATATTGTTATTTAAATGTCTCACACAAATTAGAGTTTTTCTTCTTCCCGATCACGTGCACGCCCGCTTCAACACGGCTAATAGACCTTTCTTATAATGACGTCAAACGCGGAAAGTCTGATGTTACACGAAATTTAATTGGCTCCACAAAACTATCGAGCCAATCAAACTTCGTGTAACGTCAGACTTTCCGCGTTTGACGTCATTATGAAAAAGGTCTATTGAAGAGTGGGCTATTGTTTTGTTTCATTTCAAAAGAATGGAAAGCCATGACAATGAATGGAGTATTTCTTTCTATTTTTATTGTCACTTCATTTTTCAAGGCCGATTGAACTCTAAATTGACTGGAACGTTAACTTAATCGCCATATTTAGAGCATCATTTCCAATTTCGATTATCCCAGGCCTTTGTTTCCTCGCCCGAGAAAATCGCGGGCTCGGGGAACGAGATTGTAAATTGACTAACATTTATCTTTCCGGATTTCGTTCCAGTCTTTATAAAGTTTCACTTCTCAGGCCTGTCCAGTCCTCGTGCTTCTCACGTGACGAATGCATTGAAAACATTATCTAATTTAATAAAATTTCTTATGTCTATTCTAGTATAAAATGCGTTCGGCACGTCATAAGGACGACGTTAAAAACAGGCCTGAGACCCGATTTCAGAATTTCTTTTTGTTAAAATCAGATTGCTCAAGGTTTAGTAGTTTTTTAAAAAAATATCTTTGGTGAATGTGTATTCAATATCATGAACACACATGGCATGTCCGTCATCGCAAAATTGCGTGAAATTTTGGTTTCACAGCTCATCCACATCTTGACTCACTCTAAATTTAATCTGCAATAGTTGCACAAAAGAATTTTTCACCTAAGATTGATCTTCGACATAGGCGTACGAGACAGGGGGGCATGAAAGGCACTTGCCTTTTTTCGGGCAAAGTTCAGCCGAAAATTCGGGCAAACTGAAAAAGAGTTACATAGCTGAGGTTTTTAAAACCAAATTTTGTAATATATATCCATATGATATGTGTATTCTATTTGGCCAGTTTTGTTACACTTTCTTGAAAGCACATCCGGCGCTTTGCCAAGTTTATTGTCACAAATCTGGTAAAAGTTAAAACTCGGGCACATTGTATGATTAAAAAATTCGGGCGATTTTTTTTGCCCCCCAAAACGAAGTTCCTCCCGTACGCCTATGGTCTTCGAGTCGCATGGAAGACTAAGATACAGAATAATGTAGTTTTTGTTATCTTTTAATTTATTCTTAAAATAATTTTCTTCACTTCTATTGTCATAAACTGTTTCCATATGACAATTATGTTGCGTAACCGGCTAGCTCTCCTTTAAGTCTGTTTCAAACTATTCCATTACAACTGAGTACAGACAATGGCTAGCCAACTATCAGCGAATGATATTTGTCAGAATAGAGAAATACTTGTTGCATGTTTTTTGGAGGTAGCGTACCGATTACTTTCAGAGCTAGTTCTTGTTTTACGATCGATCCGCTGGCTGATTAGGAGTGAGAACTGAGAATGTATTTCAATTTAAAACGTTAAATCATCAACAAACATGCATGATGATTTCAACAAGACAGACTAGCTTTGGCGAGCTTTAAAATTCTCTGTGATCAGTGTAAAGAATGTCAAAGACTTGATCTACTACCATATACAACATGTTTCGTTGTAGTATAGGTCTTGCTTTCATGTTTTCTATACTGCACAAAACTGTTGTATTGGTTGTTAACAATACAAGCTTCTCGGGTTGTTTTATTGTGAACGTGTAAAGTAATAAACTGTTTGAAATTTGTTATTATATGCTCACTGTTGTCAATGTCTTGAACCATGCCTCGTAGAAAACACGGCTTTGCATCTCATTGTTTTATGCCATTATTATACAATTTGGAAATTTGTGCAACTTTTCGGTATTGTCTTTTTTCCAGCAGTCATTCAATGCAGGAAATCGATTGAATCACGTTTCCATTTTATTGTGCTTAGTCGCGAAGTTAATTCTTGCTGATAAACAATGAAATTACGTGGACCTGTCCTATAGAAAACAAACTTTCTCTAGCCTTTTCATGAAATCCCTGCATGGCTGAGCTAACGGTTGATTCTAAAAACCATTCGGACACAACAGAACTACCAGAAGGAAATGTTGAACCCGGGCTAGAGAAATCCTTTTAATGATACTAAAAAAATTGGTGATTTCAATAGTTTTGGGGGTTTTATGGGCACCTCTTTGTGTTGGTATAAACTCATTTCAATACGTCAAGTCATTTTTCGCTTCGTTAAATCTCGACTATAAAGTCATAAACAGGTTATGTAAACGACCTTAACTAGGGTGTGTACAGGGTGTCCCAAAAAAACGAAAACTATTGAAATCACCCATAACAATGTAATTGTTAGAGTTTGAATGCCTAAGCACTCTGTTGGGACCCACAAGTGTGTAAATGTTTGCCATAAGCATTTTTATGCATGCATATGATGCAGTAAAATTTGCTCGTACGCGAAAATGATATTTATTAACAATATTTAAATGTGCATCTCAATCACCATGACCTTTGACATGTCCCCTTTCTCTAGCAACACAAAGCATCTAGCATTTCACTGAGTTGCATTAAATCCCCACGGGTTAAAATTCGTGCACACGGCATTCAAATTTTAAGAATGAGTGATTTCAATAGTTTTCGTTTTTTTTGGGACACCCTGTAGATTAGCCGGCTAATTAGGCTGAAACGTCACACCAGCTCTATTTTCTTTGTCTTAGACTTAGTCTTTTGTTTTTTGTTGTTTTGTTTTGGGACACAAATACCAATCTGGCTCTAATATTCTGCTGATCTACGAACCCTATCAGCATTATATTCAAGATGGCGTTGCATTGGGAAGCTCGAAATGGTGTGTACTTTTCTGTTTGCAGTAAAGTATCAGGTAAGTCTTATAACTTTTTTTGCTTTGCGTTTTCCGTATGTGTTAGTTTTGGCGTAATCCTATCTAAACGTAGACAAATCCGCTTATAGGATATACGATATTCGATAAACAGCGTAGCTCCCTGGCGCTGAAAGTAATTGACTGAGTTAATGCTTCGAATCTCGTTAGCATGAGTTACCTGATCAGAATTTACAGATACCCGCTTAAATACTATAGGATTGATTTATCGCTGCGCTAAACTTCTTTCTGAGGTACTGAAAAGAGGTTGCGAAGTGGTGTTAATTTTAACGTGTGTATAATATTAAACCGAAAAGAATAGGATTCTCAAAAGAGCGACTGAGTTGTTTAATATTAGCCTCACAAGGCACAAACCGACAAACGCCGACGAGATAGATACCTTCGGTATTATTTCAGGCTTATACCCAATACATAAAGATTATCAGATGGGAGAATTTCATTTGTAAAGCATTTGGGAAGAAATCGCGCCGCGCGCAAAATTCCGGGACAATTTTTGCCCAAATCAATGCATGGTAAGTGGGGTAATTTGTTCTCGTGGCATGGGAAATTTTTGCTGAAATCATTCGCCTGAACCCCGAAAATTTTTAAGCCTGTACACGTAATGTAGCTATTGTGATGAACATCATAAAATAACAGCTTGTAACAAGCAGATGATTATTCATTGTATTTTTATGAATTCTAGAAGTATCTAACACTGACTGGAAATATTACATAAGTGCATATATGCTAGTTTTAAGTGCCGTGCAGGCACTAGTTTGGATAATGATAAACACTGCAGTTTATTTGAAAGTTAAGTTAAAGTTAACGAGTTACATGTATGTGCTCTTCTAATCTTCAGTGCAAGTGATACTCAATTTTGTGGTTTGCGTCACCGACTCGCTGTCATAGATGTTTGGTTTCCACGAATGCTATATACACGGTCCCAAAAAAAACGCAACCACTTAAATATGCCAGAATATTAATATTGTTCGGGTTTGCACCATAGTTCAGCTAAAATGACTTTTAGCATTGTAAATGAAGGATTAAGAGCCATTTTCAATTCCCAGAGGTGCTTATCTATTGCGCTTTAGAGCTGTTTTAATGTCTTGCATATTTAAGTGGTTGCTATTTTTTTTTGGGACACCCTGTATTGTGCTCGAATAAAATCGAATTGCGAAATATCAGGACCAGGTTTTGCAATTGTTTTACAGTCCGTGCAGCATGCAGCAAGTTGGCAGCGCAAACCCAAAATGGGTGAAGGTAGCTCTAGGCCCTTTGGTTTATTCCAGTATTCAAGTATAATTAATATATTTGTAAAAATTAATTTGTCGAAATTCATCATCCCTGACCACTGAGCTGAATATTTTTGGAATTACAGACAAATGTTTTATCTCGCTAACAGACAACATCAACCACCTGACTGAGGCACTGCGCGCTTTTCGTTTGAAATTGAAAAGGAAAAAATGATAATGCGGCGTTTTTTGGCCTTTTTTCTTTGAAAACTTTATTTAAATGGTAAACAAAATATCAAATTGCACGATACGTTGCGATTGATGATAGTTTTGACTAGAGACGTTGCAAATTTCACTGGCAAATTTCACAAAATATAGCTTGCATGTACTTGGCCGCGCATTTATTTAAAATGAACTCCGCCAACAACCAAGATTAGGTTTTGCCACACTTTATTGCATTCATTGTATATATGTGTATTACGCTTGCGATTTTTTCCCTAAGTTTACGCCACTGCACACTCTGGATGCAACTGAATCAAGTAATAATTTTGACATATATAGGAAAAATATTATTCAGTGTAATGGTTATCCAGATACTATATGGTATAACAGTGACAGGCTCAGATGCATGAAGATAGAAGGAGATGAGAAGATAAATGATTGGAAATATTGAATGGATGATGTTCAGAACACTCCTAGATCTCTGGGTGGAAAAAATGGCTTATGAGGAAACGTGAGATTAGATGCGTGTCCACTGCAGTGTGGAAGTCCATATAGAATAACGGTGGACGCCAAGGCTGTGTGTTTGTTGGGCGAGCACTATTTTCCCATTCTGGAACTTGATGCAATCTGCACCTGCTTCTTAAGCTGCTTCAAGCCTTCAAAGTTCAATCCTTGAAAAGTTTCTTCACTGAACTTTTTTAAGAGGGTCAGTGGTTGGTAGGGAATTTGAGAGTTGTTGTATTTCACATTTATACTTTAAAAGTTTTTTTTCTTTTTCTTTTCACCGTAATACGTCCGTACAGCACGTTTATGTAAATATCAGTGAAAATATTCACTGCCAACGTTCATTACCAAACACATGTTGCGAAAGTATTTCTAAGCCACGACTCTTAATTGATTGTATAGATGACCCCAACCAATCTCCTGAATTCTTGTTTTTCATTTGTGACACAAAATAGCGGATGTTCTTCATTATCTTCAATAGCGTTACAATCAATTAATAAGTGATATCCGACAAGTTTTTAAAACGAAGTTTGATCGAATATTCTCCATGCACCTCTGATGGCGACAACTATGCAGTCAACATCCCAACAGATATATTCTTTGTTTTACCATGATTTACCTTTTAACTGGAACAGCAGACATCTGTCTTTAGAACTAAACCTCTCCATAGATAACTTTTGTGCATAAGTTCGTTTCTGACCATTAAACAAAGCATTCTAAGCGTTCAGATAGTTTGGTGTCACGATGCTTATTCCTTTTATCCCAATACACAACAGCCGTAAATACCCAGAGAATTAGAGTGTTAAGGATTCTTTCTGCACTGTTTCTGCATAATGAAAACTCTCTATGAAGTACTGATATGAAAAGAGAGGACTCTTAGTCATAGGTTGCTTATTGTTTTTTTTATGTAATAAAAGCGAGGCAAAACCTGTTTGTGGATGGATGTTTCCCTTGAAGGCGGTTCATACATATAAGACTGGACTAGTTACTAGCGAGTTATTTCCTGAAATGAAATTTGCATGCACCCTATATGATCACAACACAACTATGACAAACTGTCCTTTGACGCAAAATTGTGAAAACAACCAGTGATTTGCGTATCGCATGTTTTAAAACTTCTTAAACGTTAGGCCTGTTTTCCACTTTCATTATACTGCAGCGAAACGTAGCGTATTCCTTTGTTTTGTTCAAAGTCGTTAGTTTTAGTCGAGTGCCCAGGAAACAATGATATTTCGGCTCGCTTACGATACGATACGGTTGAAGTGAGAAGAAACCTTGCCCTGGGTAACTGTTCATCCTACACAATACTGTCAATACGTCATCTAAAGTTCATCAATTCTCCAACCTAACAAGCCCTATTCCCAAGTATTCCGTGGGAACGATCAAGATTGATTGTATCGGCAGGGCAGGAATTATTTCGAGGCGTTCCCCAATAAAGCCTGGTTCTCATATGTACCGATGGTCGGCAATGGTGCTTTGTTATTTGAAAAGATCTTCTTCGTCATCGGCCACAAACAATACGACGCCGACTGTTGGCAACGGTGATATATGAGAAACAGACTTCATAAATACTGGTGCTAAATTAATGGACCATATTTAGCACCATTTTACATTGAAAAATGTCTACAACTGAAACGTGAATAATGTTAATGTAATTAGGCATAAAATAAGATGCTTAACCCCCACCATCTATAGACCTGGGGATATGTGCCTTATGGGTATATATGTGGATAGATATAACGATATTTCTAAAGTAAAACCTTTTCTCACAAAATTTGTGCTTTTCTTCTCCCTTTCGGAATCTTCTTCATTCCTGATTTTCGTTGATCATCATCAGGCTGTAAAACGAAAATTAAGTGTTTTTATTTTCCAATTGCATTGCAACCGAATGAAATTTTGTTGTTTCTATTCCTGCATGCACTTGGAATAAAATACTTTTTAAATTCAACTTGGGGAGAGGGAGCTCAAATTGGTTACGAGGTTGTCAAAGTACCTGGATAACGATGCCATTAGCTATGAATTACAAAAGAATATTTACTGAAATCGACTTATAGAAATATTTTTACAATTATAATGTATACCCAGATGTCAGCTACGCTAATTTATTTTGACTTAATTCGCCAATGGCTAATTTATTTTGACTAGATCCGCCGATGAACCAGCCTGTATAACGAATAATGTCATGTTATTTGGTTGCATCATTGTGTATTCTTTTCTCAGAGGTACTCATACAATTGTATACATTTAGTCTTGCTATTCTGTCTGAAATTCGCTTTAAAAGCTTGCGAAAACTAAATAAGCTAGCGCTGAATCGTAAGGATTTTTTACGCTGTTTTACGTTTTCATAAATTGCTACTCTTAATTCCTTCTGAAAATTACTGATGCATGACTATTTTAATTTTTGAGTAGTTTGACTATTGATAAATCGCCATTGGGAAGGTAAAGAAATAGCCTTTAATTTAATTTAATTTTCAACGAATATATTAATATAGAATTTCTTGTTCAAGTCACACCTATGATTAAAATTCGCAACAAGAACTGAGTTTCTTTTTCCTTAGAATTTTTTTCGCGATACCCTGATATAAAATGACTAAAGTCAATGCCGGCCTCAAGTGCTGTGGATACATCTTCACGTTTTGTACATAACAGCAAAGTACTCGTGTTTGTATCGATGAAAAATGAAAATGTTGTCTTACCTTACCATTCAATTTCTCGTCGATGAAAGCCAAAGTTTCATAAACATATTCTAGTTTTATTTCGTTCGGATAAATGTCAGAACTTGGCACGTCACCATCATTCCATAGAGAGTTGTTTACAAGGCAAGCACTTAAAGTTTTCTCAGACGTAAAATTTGGCGAAGAATGATAACGAAATACAAATCGAAGTAAAACCTTATGAAATTGATGTAAAGATATGTCATGTTGTTTTTTTAAATCATCAATAAGACTCTGCAACTTAGCTTCTGTCTCTTCTGTTAGCTTCTTTCGAAATTCATCGTGGAGTGCTTCTTTTGCGCCGTCTGCTAGTGTATACTCCAACTCTTCACAAAGCGCCACAATGTCCTTGAGTTCGATTTTGCTTCTTGGTTCCGGCAAACTCGATGTAGGGAATGGCTTTGGTAGCATATAATTCCACTCTTCAATAAATGACAATAGGACCACATTCTCGACAGATGAGATTCGCTTGAGGAAAAACATCAGCATTTCTAAGTGTGCCAGTAGCTCTTGAGAGTCGTAATTAGATAGCTTTTTTAAATTCGTTTCCACTTCTTCAGGTAAGCAGTGTCGTTGCGGTATTAATTTACCTATTTCGACAAGGAGCTCACTACAAGAATCGAAGAATTCATTGGAGAAAATAAATCTTTCAAATCTAAAATCAAGATACTGCTTATTAAATGCGATTGATTCAGCAAGTTTGGCAGAAATGCGTTTAAAATCGTAATGGACAATTTCTCCCATCCCATAATCTAGGTCGTTATAAGCATAAGCTAAGCTTAGCAACTCTGAGTTGTTCCACTCAAAATGAATTATATCCTCTCTTCTTGCGATTTCCACTGATGTCACTTCCACTGCAGTGTAGCTTTCACTTATACGTAAAAAGTCCAACGAATGATCATCCTGTGATGCAGCAGATATCCGTAATAATTCATCAATGATTTCATTCTGTGCTGAGCAGAGATATTTTATAGCCATGTAAATGAACATTCCCTTTTCATCATTCTTGTCAATGATACAATAAGATAATTTCAGAACCTTTTCGTTTAGATTTGGCATCTTATCTACACCATCCTTCAATTGACTGTTCACATCTTCCCGCACGTGCTGCCAAGCTCTTTTGAATTGGGGGAACAGTTCTTCGCATTGCTTCTTCTCTTTATCTGTCCACTTCAAGTTCATCTTTCCATTCAAGAAATGATCAATATTTGTTGACTTTGCTTCTTCGCGACTGATCCGATGATTTAGGTGTGAATAGACAAAGCGTGTCCATTCCAGTATTGGATGAAGATTTCCAATTTTCTCCAGTGTACTTCTCTTAGAAAAGAAAAAGGATAAGAACTTGTTTTTCGCTTTACATTCGTCGGTTGACATTTCAAAGCATAAGCGAAACCCTTCGAACGATGGAGCCTTTGTCATGCGAAACAAATGGTTCACTAGTTGGTGGTGTTGCAAATGTTGTGGACTAATTTGTTGCCAAAGATTTAATTCTAGGATTTTGTGCTCAACTGGTGATCCGTCACTGCTATCCTCCGCTTGCAATATCATGTATTCTTTAAACTTTCTATTTTGATCGTGTATACGGTTAAGAACTGATGTCGAGTGATCTGAGAAATCGTTAAGCCACGTTTTCGAATCCCTACCGCTCATATGAGACATGAAATGATGGCACTGTTGAACCACCAGATGGATTAAGCAGACAACTTGTGTTTCTGTCAAATTAACAATTTTTATTAGACGTTTCAGTTCTTTTTGAACATTTTGCAGACAGTCCCTAATCCCATTTTCAGTTTCTTCCTGATCAGTGAAGCCAAGAGCCTTTCCCGCATATATATTTGCATAAACAAAGAAGCGCAATGTGTGTGACGCAAAGTTGTTAAGCACCACTTCTTCCTCGAGGGTTTCGTACATTTGTGGTCCATCTTGAATTTCGCTTTGTGCAATTTTGCGCTTCGTCCCACAATTTGGACACGAAAAACAAGGCTTTCTTGTGCAAATCCTACGTCCACAGATGCAACTAAACACTACATGTTCTTGCAGTATGGCAAGGTCAATAGAGAATTGGGTATTCCAATTTTTGCCATGCTTCAAGGAACTAAACAACAACGATGGTTCACACTTTACATCTTTTACTGATGTGGCACAAGCAATGTGGAGAATTAAAAGAGCTTGTTGAACGTCAGAAACGTTTGATTCCGATGAAAGCTGTAAAAATCCATCGTTAAAGTTTTCGTTGATCAAGGCGTCAAGAAGTAACGTTGCTTCACTTTGGGGCAGATTGTTTATTTGTTCTGAGAGCCACATAGCTATTTTAGCTTCGCTATCATTTAACTTTCTGATTGCTCGTTTAAGGACGAATTTTACAAGGAGCAATTCCATAAAAGCAAGGATATGCTTTGAAGATCGCTTACACTCATTGAAAAAAGTAGTCATCTTTTGAACCACGGTAAGACTGCTTTGTTCCAGTTCAAGATATGCTTTCTCTGCTTCCTTGTATATTTTAAAATTGGCAAAGAATGAAAAGTTTGCTTTCAAGAGGTGGAAATTTTCATTTGGAAAACACGAAGCTATGGAATCAATTGACGTACTGGACAGGCACATTTTTCGCAAATCATGCATGTTCTTTCCGGCAAGCATTTGTTTTAGAGTGAAGATTAAAAGAGGGGACTGTTGTTGTCCATCGGTAAGTCTTTCTTTTAACATGCTGTTTATTTGTGCTAGCGGGGATTCAACGCTAATTTCCTCAACCAAGAGATCCGGATTTTTTAAAACCTCATGCGATACTTTAACTAAGAATCCGCGAATGTAGGCCACGGCTGTCAAAACTTTGAGATCAATGGATTCGTTCGCTCGCGACAAGATATCTACAGCCTTGCGAGCAAGTTTGGTGCAGCCATGATCAATTTCGCCGGATTTTAAATCGGTTTGAAACACAACAGGGTCGAGAAGAGATTGTATTATATCGCACATAGCTGCGCATGCGTAAGAGACATACGTATGACTTTTACCAGGGCAATTTATTTCTTTTAACGTAGAATTAAGTGCCAAAAGATTTTGTGATGAAATTTCGTCATTGAAGTAACCCATCACAAAATCAGAAATCTCCTCCTTCTCACATTCTAAAATACGCCAAATCACCGGTATCATTATAGAAACTGTTTTTTTACCCCTAACAACTTCCCGCCCCAAACGTGCGATGACCGCTTCCATCCAATCCATATCAATGTCCGTTTCTATACATCTGCCAAACAACTGGGCATTTAAGGCAATGGAAATATTCGATTCAATGTGATGATTTCGCTCCAGATTGATGATAAAGTCGCTTATCTCATTAAAAACCTCGAATGATTCCAAATAATTTGATTCATCCTCATCGTGTCGTCTTCCTATCTCGCCTAATTTGTAGAGAAGATCAATTGGCAGTTCTGAAGGCAATAAGACTATACTTGCAAAGTCGACACAAAAGTGTAAGAAGTGCAATGAATTAGGGAAATTTTCCATTCTCCTGGCGAACAACAAAAGGATTCTGACATTTGCTATCCATGACTCAAGCCCGTTGTTCATCGTTTCAACGGAATCTCGGTTCGGAAGCAAAGCTTTGCTCCAGTTTGCAAGAAGTGCAGATTCGAATTTATCTTCTTCCCAATTCTCCCCGTCTGTCGAAATATCCGACTCTTGATCACTCTTGGGTTCACTCTCTTCCGTTTCTTTACATTCCTCTGTTGACGAATCCCTTGCTGAAGCATCCTGAATAGTGTGCGACAAAACGCCTTTTTCAACAATCTTCGGGAAAGCTGTTATCATTTGTAGTTGGTCAAATAATCTCCCTTGTTTCTTCCATACGCCTGTAAGAAGTTGAAGGCAGAAACTTGCAGGAGACTGAATCTGTTGTCTCCGATCCTGATCAGAATAAATTGCCAGGGAGGCGGTTACAATGGAAACGCGCTGTTCACGAGTAAGCATCTTAAATTTTACTGAAAACCAATCAAAAACATCATCTTGAAAAATGGACCGTTTCGCTTCATCGGTAAGTGCGCTGGACACAATTTCTGGTAGCGATTTTGCTACTATATTCTCCAAATGTTGGAACGACTTTTGTTCGTCGTTATCATTCTTTAATTGATCAAGAAACAATTGTTTTACTTGCTTTTCTATTTCCGTGATTACAAAGTTGGTGAACGGGAAATGCAGCTCAGATAATGCATTACTTACCCGGTAAACACCGCACTCTTGGAGTTCTGGAATTTTTTCCATATCAAATATTTCATTATTCAGTAGCATCTCACACCAGAGTGACTCAAGATCAGATATTAATTGCTCGTCCTGCTGACCATTTGATATCCAGAATAAAAGTGGTGGCCATGCGTTATTACTTTCCATAAAAAATACGAATTTTGCTAAGGGTACGCGTATTAAATTGAATACATTCTTTTTCACAGCTGAAAAGAATGAAGGAGAGTATAGAAGTTGCTCCTTTTTACAAGCAATTTCGACTTGCAAGTTTCCATTTGAAGTGCTTTCATCATTGGCTGTTAACCATCTATTTATTAGCTCGTTAATAGCACAAACGACCTTTTCTGACTTAAGAAGATTATCAATGATATGATATATGGATTTCAAATCCCGTTGCTCTTGATTGTATTCAATACACGAAAAGCACCTCAAAAGAACATCTTTGGCTATTTGCTTCGAAGGCCAGATTGATTCTTGAAGCATTGTTTGAATGCTTGCCGAATGTAAGTCACATATCGATATTGTTTGGTGGTCCAAAACATCCAGGTAGATTTGTTTCCATCCACCGCAAAATGAAAATTGCAAAGCTGGTTTTGAAGTGTTACTGTTCTGTCGCTCCAAGTGCATCAGCATGATAACATGTTTTCGTTGAATGTCGCTGCTCTTCTGTCGCTTTCTCCACTGGGCGTAAGATCTTCTTTCATTTTCGATAATGGATCGCGCAAGAAGTAGATTAGGGGCATCAATTTCATAACATTGTACAATTAGCACGTCAGATTCGTTGTAGAAAAAGGATTTCATTGCCTTTGTAAGCTGTTTCTCGGAGTTATATGAACACAACACTTCTATTGTACCGTTGATGCCATCAATTTTGCTGTTAGAGTATGTCATCACGACGCATTTACTACCTATTTTGTCGCCTGCGAGATATGAATCATTACTTTCTCTGACAGCGTTAATGAAATGTGCGAGACCATGATGTATTGGTTTCTCAAAATACTTCTCGGTAATGTTTTCAATCTCCTTGTTGTCCTTTTTAAAAAGGTCTGATCTTTTAGCTCGCACCACTCCTTCAGGAGACGCCAGCCACATTAAATCAGCTTTGCAAATTTCAAGGAGATCTTCGTTCGGACTGGTTTTGCTATGAGAAAATACAAGGGAATAAAGGGTATCTTCGTGAAAGCCAATAAACATGTCTTGTGGACCAAAGGCATGGTGCATACCTTCGATTTCAGATATTTCCTCGATCCATACCAAAAGATCCGCAACAGATGCTGTTTTTTCTTCACTTAGCACATTGGAGTATCGAAGCAATTGCTTTTCAAATCGATTATAGAACGGTGGGTCAGAAAGTTCGATGATTTCTTTGTCATCTTTAAGGACAATGCAACGAAATTTATCATTGACGAGACATGTTGGATTACTATTGGTCCAATTGCAACACGCGACATCTTCTTTCCATCTACAATGGTGTAACTTTGGTTCAACATATCATACAGAGCTCCATAGATTAGTTCCAAATCACGCAATATCAAAATGCGACTTTGTTCCATATTCAGGAGGATGCGACTAAGTATCCAGTAGTTGTATTCTTCAGTTTGGTCTTCATCGAAACGACTCCCATAAATTGTTACCACCTCTCTTTTCAACTTGGATAAGATATCGCTGAGAATGTCAATTGCTGAGTCTCCGTGTGTAAAGAGCATGAGATGTCGAGCGAGAGGATCGAGAAGATTTTGCAGGATAAGCTCCGTCACTGGGAATATTTCCTTTTGTTGTTTATTATCAAGAAAAAGACGTTGTATTTCTTCTGTTTCGGAACGAGGGAGTCCCCCGAAGTTTCGTTGCACCGCCAAATTGGTGTTTTCAGGCAATTTCTTCGACCCATTGTTCATCAAATTTTTCAAGAGCGAGTAATAGTCACGCAGACCATGGAAGCTGGGAAATTTTTGCTCTCTTTGATACTTATGATACGTCTCAGCTAGTTTGCGAACAATTTTCTTTCCGTTTTTATCCAAACCATCTTTTCCAATATCACACATGATAGAAAGTGCCGTGCTATGCAGATCATCCACATCAGGATCAGGCTTACTTAGATGAATTGCTCGGTTCATTTTAGCCGCATCCAGCGTCCAGTTTGATATTCCCACGACAGCAACTTGTGGCTTCGTCTGACAGGTTGTAGAGTCTGGTTCCAAAAGACTGTGAAGCACCTTTAGTGGATTGTGTTTTGAGCATTCGGCGAGCCCAACTTCGTCTAAAAGAACAACTGGTAGAATATCCTTGTTACAGTCTGCATACTTACGAGCTTTTTCAAAAACCCTCTCTATACCCTCGGAGGTCGATGATTCCGAAGTTTGATACGAAATAACATATATGTGTGGGAGCGTCTTAAAGAAGGCGTCTTTGGAATCCCGGCCGAGCAAATTGGTTTTAACGAGTCGCATAGATAAGGATTTGCTACATCCTGGTTTACCAACTACAAACACTGGAATTCGGTTTAAGATACACACTAAAATAACGAACACGTTCTCTCGTAAAAAGCTGTTTTTACACGTTCCGGGAGGAAGGATCATCCTATTAAGAAAATTCTCTTCCATTATACGGACAACGGCCGTAAACGTCCGGGCATTGAGTTCCTCTGAAATCTTCTCAATTTCTTTGCAATATTCGTTGCGCATTTTTGTTGTTGACAACCGATACATATAGCAGTGGGCTAATCCAAGAATGAAGCTTTTAATTTCTAGAGAGCATTTGTTTGAGATATCGTGTTCTTCAGAAAGATCTTTCGTTAACTTTTTGCCGCTATTAGAATTTTCGTTTACTTCATCTAGCGTTTTTACCGTTTTTTGAAACCATTCTATCAAAGTAATACATCTACTCACATCACGAAGACTGACACTGAAGTTTTCTTCAGTCTTTCTTATGAACATTTGCGACGCTGACAACAATTTTGAAAGTAACTCCAAACTCTGGCTCTGAAGATTAAGCCGACCGACCATTCTTTCTATGTACTTTCTTTCATCCTTTTCCTGTAGAAAACCAAAATCCCAAACGTAATCAATCATTGCTTCTGGCAGAGGGTGAACTCGATAAACAAGGCGAGAATACTCATCAGACTCAGTGCTTTTGTGTTCAAGGCCAGCTGTCTTGATGTGCTCTTTGGGTCGTAGTTTGTACGGATTACATGCAGCTAAGAATACAAGATTCTTTGACAAAGGTCGTCCGAATAGCGTGTGATGGCACATAATTTCGCTGATTAATCCCAGGTGATCCGTCGTATTTATTTCGTCTAAAAAGACCCATGTTTCCTTTTTAGCAAGAGCTTCTTTTTTCTCGATAAACTGCACGATTTGGTGCTGGTGGATTCCCGCGTGTAAACTAAAAACTGAGAACGGGATTTTACACGTGATGGCCAAATATCGGACGAGACTTGTCTTTCCACATCCTGTTTCTCCCATTAAAATAACTGGTATTCTTCCTCGGACCCTCAAGATTATTAGAATCATTTTATGGATATTATCCGAAGTGACTACATAAGTGGGATCCATATTGCCATCATAGTTTGCCACTGTTGTTTCAGTCGATGCTATTTTAAGCAATTTTGCTTTTAATTCATCAGTTTTCATTGAACTGAAGTCCTCTATGTCTTGTTTCTTTCTATCAGTATGACCAATGGCTTGACTATTCAACAATACTTTAATGCTCTCTGGAACGCTATCTCTATTTCGATAGATTGCAGTGGCAGCTTGAGAATCTCCTTGATGAAACACCAAAATTAAGTGATTGGTATCCTCCCATTGCACCATTCCTTCGACTCTTTTTATCATCGCATTGACCGTAGTTTTCGAGGTTGCTTCATCCTGTTGTGTAGAGCAGGTTCTTATCGATCGTGATGAAAATTCTTTAGAAACTTCGAGGAGTGTAAAGAGGAAGTTTGTTCGAATTCCACAACTTTTTTCTTTGAGCATTCTTTTAAGACTATCGACTTTAAAATAAAAGCTTTCTGAAAATTTTCTCAATTGACTTGCTAGGAATGCCATAACAGTTTTCAATACGGTGAATGATATATCTTGGTTACTTGGAAAATATTTTGACAATAGTTGACTGCATTCTTTACGCGTCAATGGTATCGGACAACTTTCATCTCGAAAAGAGATATCTTTGCTTTCCAGACTTCCTTCCTCCGCTGCATTCAGATAATGGCAGACTATCTGAACATTGCTGTGTATGTTTTGGCTCACTACAAGATCATCATAATTAAAGTGACCAAGGCGCACACATGTAAAATACTTGCAAATTTGTAGCGAGTCGCGAAGTGAATCTTGCAAGGTGTTTGCTATCTCAATGTATACACAGCTTGTGGGTAAATGAAAAACGTGAACGTCTGATGAGACCATTCCAATAACGATTAATTGGAAAAGAAAACTATCCAACATGGAAGGATCGTCGACAAGGCTTATGTCAAAATGCAGGCAATGGTATTCTTTAATCGGGAGACATGCCAACTGAGTGACAAGCTTGTTCCAGTCAATCGAATCGCTTATCATGCACGTGATGATACTTTTGCTTTTTTCGCATGCATCGGTTTTAATTCGTTCAGTCTTCCCAAGACCTGGTAGAGCAGATGTATAAACGACTACGTTAGGAAGTTTCTCTTGTAGGCAAGTAGTTAGAGCTGTGTCAGTCATCCCGCTGACCTGGTGCGTATACTGATCAAACTCCCTAAAGATACGATCACATTTCTTCCCACGGCAAATGAGGACGAGGCGACTACCTAGATGCTGATCTTTTAATCTCATCTCAAGCTGGTGTCTGATTTCTGGTTGTAAGAGGTCAACATTAGCAATGCAGTGTAAGTTTTTGCGCTCGCCAAGTTCCTGTTCGCGAATGAATGAACATCTATTCAGAAGCAAATCCACCTCTTCCAACTCTGTGTTGACGCTGCAAAATAATATTTCATGAGGTTGCGGAAATGACTTGCATGTGCTAGCATATATTGTCAACATTACGTTTGCAGTTTGGGGACTTTCATCATCCAACTTCACAATAAAGATTTCTCCGTCTTTTACAACATACTCAGTGGACGAAGATGCGCTAACAGGCAGAGCTAATGGTCGAGTGACAGGTACTGTATCTTTGAATATTGTTTGCAAAACCTCACCAGTTGCTTTAACGAGTGCTTCTGGACTGTCATTCACGAAAGTGTTGTTGCTAGCAGTGAAATTAGTAAACGTTTCCTGGACTTTGTTCATTTCCACCTTAGGATCGATGATTTTCAGAAGGGATATAGCTTTGTCGTAATGATCCACCTTTGAACAGTCGATGATGAGTTGATAAAACACGCGCAGCTGGTGAGATCGATAGAAATTAAGGAAAATATATTCATTGCGACCTACTGATAAAGCTGACTTCCACATTTCTAGATGGTCGCGCAATTCATTTTTTTTGCTCTTTAGAGACGGAGTACCCTGGAAATCATCCCAATTTACCTCATCGTACATTGGGTACTCGAGCGGTCTTATTTCTGTTAGAAGATCACAAATTTCTGTCAGAAGATCAACTTGTCTAATAAATGCTCGGTAATTAATACTTCTACTTGTAGTACTTCTACGAGACGTTCCTGAAACCATCTTATTCTCTGCCGAATTCATGAGTAGATAAGCACGGCTGCGCAAATTGTGGAGAGCTGGAAGAAAATGCTCTCCATTAATCTCATCGTATTTGATCTTTGCAACGCAATCGCCGTTGTTATTTACATGCACAGAGTATTTACCATTTTTTAAACAATTTGCAATTACGCCTTTAGAAATTTCAACTCTATTTGCAACGCTCTTGTACAGTCCATCAAGGCTACTGATATTAACATTGCAGTTGCCAATCATTTCCATCATATTCTTAATATCAATACGTGCCGAAATTTCTTTTAAAAGTAGTTTATCCAGCGATAGAAAAAACTCTTTCACACTTATGTTTGATTGCGCTAGTTTGATTATTCTCCCAAGAAACTGGTGAACGTCGATCAATTTTGTAATTAAAGCTTCTGAAACCTTCAATTGCTCTTTGTGTTCTTCCGCTTCTTCGATGATAAAATGCAAATCTTCGCTTATAGTTTTCTGAACAAACATTACGACGTCTGGAGACTTGTGAAGATATTGTAAAACTGATTTAGTGTGGCTAGTGTATGTCAAGTGTTTCTGCACATTTTGACAATGAGTGTGATACTTTTTTAACGACAATTTATTCTTATCGTTTACTTCGGTTATGAAAGATTCCAAAGTGAGAAAAGCATGCCGATCGGAATTTTTGGCAAAACCAAGATTCTCAAGAACAGAAATAGCGCATTCGGCCTCTTTCAGGACCTTATCGCGGATTGCATAATCGCCAAGATATTTTTCCAGCTTGTTTGGAAATGGTTTTTTGAAGTACTTTTCAAGGATTTCGATTTCTTTCTTTAGATTCTCCTCAGTTGGTACATTACCAATCAAATTATCCAGCTTTTCTAGAGTATGACTATCATCATCTGGTTTCATTTGAAAACCGTGCCATTCAGAGCGAAATGCTCTTATGCAATACTCATTCAAGATTTTTAGCAGTTGTGGGAATGTTATTTTGCTTGATTCAACGAATTTTTGCTTCAGGAGTCGTTCTGCAACTTGCTTAAAAGACATGCACTCCCGCAAATATTTCAAATCTTGCGACGACTTGACGACCGATAAAATACCCCAAAAATCTTCAGTTTTTATACTTTTTATACTTCTTTCATCACTATTGCAATGTTCATAGACTTTGCTAACGTCTTCGAAATCGCAAATTTCTATTTTAACTTTCTTAGAAACATTCCTACAAATCAGAATTGCGGATTGAACCGTGTCGAGTTGTGCCTTATATGACTCAACGAGTTTTGAAATTTTTTGAATGCGATCAAAAAAATTGTTTTGAATGGTTTTGAAATTCCGCTGTTTTTTTTCACTTGGTCTTTCTAAATAAACAAAAATCTCAGATAAGCTTTCCCGGTGATTTATGACGTTTTGAAAAAGCCGAACAGATATTTCATATTTTTCTAAACATGAAAACAGTGCCTGTAAACTCTCTTTCGCAGAATTGAATGTCTCGTGTTTCTGCAACTGTTGTATGCAGCCTGTGAATAAATATATTATAGTTAGAGTGGTCTGCCTAAATGACGTTAAGCAACCGTTAAGCGCCCCCCTGTTACGACTAAATAGAGACAATACAATTTCGACTGTAGAGAAACCATGAAACCCTTACTTGTGGGCAACATGCATTTACGACTTTTGTCTATACTAGCTCTTAGTACCCATGCAATCGCAATTTCCATTTTGTTACAGAATAAGCTTAAGTACATTGGTGAGATTATACCCCCAAAGAATCCTCGACAAAAAATGAGAAATCAATTTCATCGCTATTTCCCGTGTGTTACAAAAAGAAATTCGGACTTCGAGCCGCGAAAAACGTATACAGTTTTTTATATGAACAGAATAACATTGATAAGCCACCCAGCTGCCAATCTGCTTGTGCATGTTCGTTGCCTTACCCCCCATCGTTTAACACCCAGCAGTGCGTAGCCAGGACCTTGACTTTGGGAGGTGAGGGTAAAGGACGTTCGGCACCATTCCTGCCAGGGCGAGTAACGATTAATAACACCTTCCTAATTTTCTACCCGGATTTCAACGTTTTCATAATATAGTTTCTCAGATAAATGGGAAGCGATTATTGCCAACCCTGACTGTCCAAAATAGTTGAAAAACTTGATTACATGCAATAACTATTAAATGTTTCGACAAATTTATAACATAAAATGATCGATAAATTTTGAGTATATTTCCTAATTCCTATACTTTGCATATATAGTCACTTAAGGGTGAGATACGGTAATGGCTGGACAGAAATGACTTGTCGAATATAGTGGTATTCACAGTATTCATACCTTCTGCAGAAAAAATTGTCACCCAAAGGTCAGACAAATCGATTAGTTCATTGAATTTCTGACTTGAACTGTTCATCATCCCGGGCCAGTCCATTGAATCTAATACTTGCACAAGCAAACTTTCTGCCAGTCTATATAATAATAATATATAATAATAAACGGCAATTTATACGTCTATATGTATATATGATTTCAGAAATATGGCGATTTGATATAACTCTTATTTTGGTTTGCTGATAATGAACGATATTTTCACACTATCACTAATTTTACAATTGCCATGGATTCATCATTCATGGATTTATACTGTCGCTAGATCAACATTAAACACAAATTACTATGTCTTGAGTAAGGAATAATCTACCAGCTACGCTTTCATCTGTGCTTAATATCTACATTGCATGTCTATAGCTACGTTATACTGCTTATACGTGATATTTTTTGTTTCCCAAACTTTGTTGAATTCTACGACTTCGGTGGAATACACCATAACCATTATTGGACAAATATATTTACTGCATGTTTATACGTTATTACTCGTATTCTCATACGTACCCCGAAATTATCTGCGTTGGGCTAGGCGAGTTATCTGTGAACCAACACTTCTTTTTACAACAAGAAACAATGTCCTTTACCGTGGCCTTTTTGAGCGCGGAAGCAAATATCTTCTTGTAGCATTCTTGAAGGCAGGGGGGTGACTTCTCTACTATGGCTAAAGCATTGAGAATTGATTTCAGTGTGATGTTATCCATCTTTTTTGCGGATCCTTGGAAACATGCCTCTTGAATTATATCATCGGAGAACAGGTTCGACGCTTTTAATATTTCTGCTCGTTCGAATAAGTCGCGAGGTTTACAATGTGACGATTTAGATGATTTATCAGTAAGATCAGCAGTCAACCATTTGGATAAGATAGACACATGTTGAATTTTACCTAACTTTTCCCACCAAGTTTGGTAAAATTGGCGTTTCACGAGAAACAAAAACATCTCATGACAGTGATGCTGATTGGACTTAACCAAAGCGTGGAGGACAGATATGATTTCTTTAATAGAGAAGAGGTCCACACGACAAAGTACTTTGCAAAATTCGGAAGCATTCTCTTCCTTCTCACGAGGGGAGAAGCTGGAAGGAAAGTCGATAAATTCCAGAAGTAAGAACAAAAATACATTAATTGACCTCTTATGCATTTTTTCAGGTATTTTGGAAATCTCTGCAAGCGCTATTGAAAGTTCTCCCTTGTTACTTATTAGGATTTTTTTAGCCTTTTTCTTCAGCACGTTTTCAAATAACTGAATTTGTTCTCCGGTGTCACGAAACAAGTTTAAAAATTCGTTACTTTGGTACAACACAACAACAGCGTCGATGTCTGGTGCTTCGACCAAGATTCTTTCGAGTATTTGAAGGAAGGCACCTTGCAATTTCTCCTGACGATCAGCAGTCATAAAACGTGTCAAAAATTCTGTTAGCTCCTCGTATTTCCCTTTTGGGTAAACTTGATCCTGATTAAACTTATCATTGTTTGCTAATATCTCTTTCACACCAAAGTAAGGATAAAACGATGAGGCATACGACAGCCATTTGGCAAAGCTACTCGCGTGCACCAATTTCGGTGCTAGTTTTCTTAGATAGTGTACCAGGTTGTTTTCATTGTCACACAATGAGCGAATCTCTGTCTCGTGCGATCGCAGAACGTAAAGAAAATTGTCGGCAAACGGAACTGATAGCTGCTCGTCAGTTTTCTTTTGCCAATCAAAGATGTTGTTTTCACTTACTAGAGCTAGAAGGACTCCCAGGTACAAGCATTTTGAAATGCAGTCCTTTGTTTTTTGTCCACAAATCCAAGAAACAAACATTTTTAAATATTTCGAGCTATTCGCAGGGAAATTAAAGTTCATTCTCTTGATCGCTTGAATACATTCATTGAAATTCTGTTCATTTAACTTCTCTAGAAACCACTTGCTGTAAAAAATAGTTTCGTGTCTTGATGAATCATTCTGTTCATGAAAATTGTCGTAGTTGGTCGATCCTTGTTTAGTCGTACGACGCTCTAGCATTGCTTTTGGACCTTTCCACTTTCTATCTAGCGTGTAATAGTACTCAAACTGGTTTGCGGCAGAATAACCTTCGAAAGTAATTTTCGCTTCCCATAGACATCCTTCTTCATCTTTTCGCGAATATATTTTGGTCATTTGCTTTGTTGTTTTCTTGTCGTCTATAATTGTTATCGACGCAGATTTTGCAGTGTTATGAGTGTACAGGTAAAATGTAGTCTACAAAATTCAAAAAGGTGTATAAATTGATTATACCAAAGTTCATTTATCTACAACATACTTGATTTCGGACCAATGTTTTAGTCTAATTTCACGGTAGAAATTTGGGACTAAAAAGCTTGAGGTTATACGCATAACATTAGAAGTGCGGTTCATAATTGATTGTGAATTACATGCAAAACTTTGAGAATCTATTTTATCACTTTAGAATATGCATCAACAGAGTGAAACGACTTGTCAATTTATTGCAAGCAACTAACAAAGTTGAGCAAAATTATACTTATACTACCGACCGTCGACTGACGTCGCGTTTAACCGACAACCTTGCCAAAACTGGGGTGTAGAACTCCCCCCTCCCCAAGGCAACGCCACTGACAACCTCCCTGACAGATTGGTGAAAAGGATATACCTCGAGTTTCTCATCCTCGCTTTTCTTCTCAGCATCTTTTGAATCCATGCTAGCACCGAGTCTATATATAAAAAACATATATTTAGCTGTCCTTATAGCGGTAAATTTGGTTCAGACGAGATATTTCAACCAGCAATCGTCAACAACTTGCATTTTTAGAAAACACTCTCACAGATAAGATTCTCATGACCCAAAATTGAGGAAAATGAGAAAAAATACTGAGTAATGATTTATCTGTATTTCAACGTCAGCTGACGAAGGTATCAAATGGCAGTATTCCCCTCACTCGTACCCACCCTTTTTTGGAAAGAACGTCTCCACAAGCCATAGTAAGTAGTAACTTAACCCATGCATTTTGATGTAGAATTGTTGTAATCCACCACCAAAAAATCGAAAAAACATACACGCAGATATGTAGGCCATTGATTTTACTTAAGATATTAATTGCGCCAACACCCTGCTATACATAAAACTTATATATGATTGCCTTCACCGTATGGTTTTTCTAGCATTAGCAATTTCTTTGTGCATGCATGTGAATCGGCTAAGAATTTTCCAAACTTATTATTTAACGCAGATATATTATACACATGCATGTGAAGAATGTCTAACGTTGTTACCGAAATCTGTGCCTAGCTAGAATCTATAACTATAAGAATGTATACTTTTATTTGTTTCGACTTTAATCTTGTTGATAAACCTGCTTCTCATGTGAGAAATCATGCAGAGTAAATGCTGATCTCGAAATCGAAAGTACGAAAAGCATCGTTTAAAGTTCGTCGTAAACATAAATCTACAATGAAGTGCTATCGTTGCAAGAAAGATATTTGCGAAACATTTCATAATAACTATGCTCTGAGCGAAGTTGTGTCTGAAAGTATAAGTATTATATGAAATAGCAAGGATGACGACACGTTCCAATATAACCAAGGAGCAGCGTGGCAGCGTCTTTAGATTTAAGCAACTTCGTATCAAATGTGATATAACAACTGCGAAACGTCGAGAAGTGTTTTTACATATCCTGGGTTACTAGTTGTTATACCACATTTTAAGCTAGGCAAAGATGCCGCAGTTCTATTTATTTGTCTACAGTATAATCTTATGTAAGAAAGTCTGTAGCTATATAGGATTGTAGCAACAATCATGCATATAGATAATTCATTCAGTTTGCTGTATACAATGTAGATGGTAGGTTGACAGAAAGGAACGAAAACATATACCATATTAAAAACGAAAGTAATTGAGACATTCGGGAGGGTATAGAGCAGGAAATGCATCCCAGTTTCACCAGACGTATGTAAAAAATGTTCGATTGCTGCAGAGTTTTGTAAAACGTGTGGAAGCATTTGATTGCCATTGTGCATGCCAGAGATTTTCACGAGCTTTCCCGCTGAGTCCGAAGAGTCTGGAACCATAATTTCATGCATAAACTGCCAAATTGTGTATTCAAATTATTTTTAAACGATGGCACAATGAGAAAAATGTTTGATCCGAACAAATTCCAGTCAATTCCATTGGGAGTCGGTTCTGTCTAATTCCAAACCAACGAACAAGTTTTTCGGTTCCGTCATAATTTACATGCACGTCTAGGTACCTGCACAAACCGCAATATCAAGTTCAGTTAATGTGCATATCACCATGGACGAAAGAGAGGCAAACCAAGACTTTAACAAGAATATTTCAACCCGCAAACTTCTACAACTTACAACGTTTACATTGTTCAGAAAACACTCTGACGAATAAGATTCTCTTGACGCAAAATTGACGAAAATGAAAAAAAAATATGAGTAATGATTTATTTGTATATCAACGTCAGCTGACGAATGTATCAAATGGCTGTATTCGCCTCAATCGTACTCACCCTTTTTTGGAAGGAACGTCTCCACAAGCCATAGCAACTTAACCCATTTGATTTTGAATATTTTCGTCAATATTAACCCATGAAGAAAAGAAGAAAAACATACATACAGATGTGTAGGCTGTTAATTGGCCTTTACTATTGTGGCCAACACCCTGCTATGGATAAAACTTATGATTGGCTTCACCGCATGGTTTTCTAGTATTAGCAATTTGTTTGTGCATGTGAATGCTAAGAACAGACAGCAGACTAGCTGGAATCTTAGTATGCATTTTTTTATTTGTTTCGGTTTTGTGAACCTGTTCTTCATGTGAGAAATCATGCTGAGTAAATGCTGATCTGGAAATCGAAAGTATGAAAAGCATTCATTTATTCATGTAAAGTTCGTTGCAAGCAGTATTGACTATAATTACATAATCTACGATGAAGTGTCATCGTTGTAAGGAGGATAAATTGTCCGAAGAATTCCCGTACTATGCTCCCAGCGAGAGTTGTGAACACGCTCTTCTACACTGCCTTGAGGTAAGTATCAAATAGAGAAAATACGGTTTTATTTGTCAAGCAGACATCATAAATGATCATCAGTTCATACAGACTGAGCCAAAGTCTGTGCGGGATTGTAGCATCAATATATATAACTATAAATACACTAAATACGATAACCATTAATTGACATAAAGTTTTTTTTCAGTGCGTGACTAACGAAATCCGACAGTCCAACTCATGCTCTCAGTGTGAATCGAAAGTTGAGATAGGCAGTCATCGCTACGTGGAGTACATGAATGCTTTGGAATTTTTGTTTCCGAAAGTTCAAAATGTCATTTCGCAAGCCGGGCCTGGTAGCGAGTCATTCATAAAGGTGACAAATCTTGCAGGAGAATGTATAAACGAGATGTACCAACCAAATTTGACTATCAAAGCTCTCGAAGAAAAGGTGGAGAGGGAAATGCATATACCCTGTGAACAGCAGATGTTACTGTATAGCGGTGTCCAATTGAAGGTAAAGTACACAACTGCAAAAAATATTCACGTTGGCCAGGCCTGTGATATTATTCCATCTTAATATTATTCTTGATATTATTCCATATTAATATAATCTTCGTGTATTGGCCTAAATCTACTCACGCGATTGGTCAAAATCAATCACGTGGTTTCTCTGGCGACAGATCATGGGATTGATGGGAACAGTGAGATGGGAATAATAATTTATGTTATTGAAAATCGTGGTTTATTCGCAATCATAACCCATTAAAATCATGGTTTATTCAAAAATGACAGCCTGCAACGAAGTTTAGATCTTCAATGTAGCAATCAATGAACTCAGATTATATATGTTAAAAGTGTTAGAGACTTTATGTTCGTGTTTTGTTTACAAATAAAGGCACTTACTGACCATACAATGAATTCGAAATTTCAATATAAATTTCAAATTTCACGGCCTCGTGCTATATTGAAATTTCTCGTTCATTGTATGGTCAGCGCGTGCGTTTATTTGTGAACAAAACACTCACAACAGTCTCTAACCCCTAATAGAAACCCTATCTGGTGTTTTTATATTTTGCCAAAAACAAACTTTTTATTCTTAACACATGAAACAACTTGTAACTGATGATAGTGATGTCCGGCTATGTTTTACGAATAAAATCGATCCTACATAACTATCATCGCTTGTAAATGATATATGTCTAGTGGCTAACTGGAGGCTTTTTTATAGACAATACTCAATGGTAAAAAACTGACGCTCGCAGACAACAAAGTTGAACCCAATAGCACAATACGCCTTTTGGTTTGCCTTTTCGAAGTACCAGCCGAGCTTGACAATGTTATTTTTATGCTTTCTTGGGGTTTTCCTGTAGCCGGCGAAGACTATTTGGATGCCACAGTCTTTCTTTTCGAGGGTGAAAATTTCAAGGAATGTATTGACTATAAAGAACGCGATAGCAAATATGGTAAAATTAAACATACGGGTGATATAATTGATAAAAGCAACAAAACCGGACACCATAGGATAAATGTATCAATCAAGTCGCTTTCCCAAGAGATTGATAAAGTAGTGTTTACATTGAGTTCTTATAATTCACCCAACATCTCGAAATTTAAAAATCCAAGCCTTAAATTTTTTGATCAGAAGAAGCCAACGCAACAATTATGCAGTGATGAAATGAAGGAAGCTGCTGACTCTCAGGCCATTATTATGTGCTCTTTGACAAAAAGCGACGGACATTGGAAAGTATTCAGTCATAAAGAAAAATCAAACGGCAATGCGAGGGACTATACTCTGTTAAAAGAGACAATTAAACGTCTAATATGCTCAGGTCACATATAGAACATAAAATCGCAAACACTAGCATAGCACATGAAAGTTATATATCTTGTTCCTAAACGAATTTGTTGGAGACAAAAGAGAGCAATCACAAAGGAAGAGAAAGAATGAGTATAATTCCGCACGCAAACACATAACCACATATAGCATATGGTATATAGGCGTTAGGACCACACCAAGGCCACATCCACTTCCCCTATAATGATCGCACCCATTCCTGATGTTTGACGTAACAGTTTAGCTTATTGTTTCCACTTCGTCGTTGCTTTTCGCTACCACGACAAGTGGCTGATTCAAAAGAGTGTCATCAGTACATCTCTACGGTCAGTAAAGCCTGACGCGCATTCCCGCACAAAAGACAAAGATAAATTTAGACTATTTAACATCGACTCCTTGCCGTCACTGTAGCAACAAGTAACAACCAAATAACATTAAGATATCAATTAGGTTGGCATATACTACATATCAAACTTAATTAATACAAATGCCTAATACCCATTTTGTGAGGCTCATATTTCACCGAATTAGCTGCGAAATGTCGGTAAATTTTGCGGTTTTTTGCTTCTTGCTCTTTGTGTGAACAAGTTGGAAAAAACTTCCCGAGATATATGAAAATTAGTCATATAAGCTTTATTTTGAATTACTTCTCGTGGTGAATAGACGTAATTACCGCTCGTCATTTTCGAGTTGAAATGAGACTGTGAAGCGATATTTTATTAGGACTTTGTACAGTGCGCGCGTCAATGGGTTGGGGGATTGAGCCATAGTTCGAAATACGCATGCTCTGCGCGGTAGTTACCACCAAATTTGAATAGCTCGAAAGAAAAGCTACATTTTGATACGAAATTCGTCGTGATTCGAGGCATTTTAGGCCTGTCAAAATGCGAGTCAATTTACTAAAGTTGGTATTTAGTTTGCTGTTGATATCCAGCATTGCCATAGATGTAGCTCAGGCTGGAAACTATGAATTATGCCCATGCATGAGACGTTGCCGGCCTTAGCATATCACGTTAGCATGTAAGTGTATAAAATTATGAATATTTTTAAATGACTTGAATATTTTTTATCAATTCACATCAAAATTCCCAATAGATCTTTGTTATTTCGGTTTATCGTTGTGTTAATAGGGGTATATAATTTATTCGTCGACGCGTGAGACTAAGCGGCAAGATTCCGCTGCTACTATAGCCTGCCTTTGTTGTGAATACGCACTAGATTTATGTCTTTGTCGACTTTTTGTACCTCAATGTCATATAACGCATTATCCTTCTTTTTTTTGGCTGGCTTTGGACCAGATATCGTAGTGGATTCAAAGCAAAACAATCTGGTGCTTGACGCACACGCGTCTTTCCGGCATATTGCGCGTACACAATTTGAGCTAAAGGGCCTGAACCCGAACTTCAGCAAATGTTCATTTACATATGGTGAAAGTTTGATTTTCTGTGCTCACGATTACGCCTAAAATTTGTCGGGGTATATATATATATATATATATATATATATATATATATATATATATATATATATATATATATATATATATATATATATATATAATATATAATATATATTATATATATATATATATATATATATAGTAATCGCCTGATGATCGTACACGTAAGTAATCGCCTGATGATCGTACACGGTAGAAGTACGTGAAACACAGTGTAGCGAAATAAAATTTTAAAAAATTTTAAGATTGTAATTTGTTGATATATATATATATATATATATATATATATATATATATTAATATATATCAGTAAATAGATGTTAATATTAAGGTCTGGATGAATTGGATAATTTAACTAAAAGAATATATACTTGAAACTAGAACGACTCTACTTTAGAGTGAGTCTAGACTAGTATTTGGTACAACAACCAAGAAAATTCAGCAGAATCTCATCGACTTCAGAGCGACGAGCATGGCTAAACTTAAAAGGAGAAAGAGCCTGAAACAACAACTTTCATGACGTCAGAGAAACCATGGGAATGCAGGCATAAATCCTGGGCATGTTGTAAAACACGCCTTTCGCCTATTTAGAGTTGAGTCTGACACTGTCCACTGCACTGGTGACTGGTGTGGTGTCTGATAACATAGTGCACTACTTCAGTATTTGGATTCCCGCCGCTGTTTTCTTTGCCCTTCGTTATTTGTCCGGTATTGGTGTTTTATGCTAAACTAGCCATACAAAAAACTAGTTGGGACTTGCGAAAATTTCAAGGGTCCGAAAACCACAAAGTTTTACGTAGGTTGCAAATGGCAATGTCAATGACGAAATGATGAAAGATACCGGAACCAAGTTCTTAAAAGCCTCAAAACATCGGAAATTATGTCTGCTCGTGAGTGCATTCGAGAGCCAAACGACAGTAGATTAATATAGACACTGAAATTAAATATTACCGAACAATGTTTAAAGATGCAATAAAATTTAGTTCACTTTGTTAGTATCGATAATACAAATTGGTTATTTTGCTCGTATTTTAAAATACAATACTGACGGCTGCATCAATCGCAAAATCGCGCGTGGTTTCCTGGGGAGGAAATTACCTATCTGCAACACTTTTGTTCTCTGGCGAGCTGCCTGTAGTCCAGATGGCAGGCCAAATGCTGCAGTTGATTGAGGAGTATTTTCCCCGTTTTTCTCAACGTTTGTTTGTCGTTTACAAACGGTACTGCCTTATTGTGTAACTATGAAGTTCCGTGATGTCGATGGCGTGAAAGTTTTTGAACCAACACTCGATGAATTTCAAGATTTTGGAGGCTGTATCAGGGAGATAGAAAGACACGATGCTGCGAATGCTGGTCTTGCCAAGGTGAATTTTCTCTTTGTTCTCAGTCATGTACACATTGTACTGCATGTTTAGTGCAACCAATTGACATTTTATTCGTTGTGCGATGTAGGTAATACCACCCAAAGGATGGCAAGCACGAAAGGACTACACGACCATCAAAACCGGCGAATTTTGTATCCCTGCGCCGATATCACAAATCTTTCAAGGTCGCCAAGGTTAGCAGCAGTGTTAATTAAAACTTTCAATCGTTAGGTGTTTATTTGTCGTCGCATAGGTTGTAAACTCGTTTTTATATATACTCTACTTGAAATTTCAGGTTTATATGAACAATATAATATATTGAAGAAAGCCACAACTGTGGAGGAATTTGAAAAACTGGCGAACAGTGAAAGGTAATTTAAATTGGCGTTTTACTCAATGTCAAATTACAATAGCAATCTGATAATAAATTTTAACGCTCTTTTTTTAGTCCTCGTATGAACTAAGCTGATTTATTTTTTTACTATCGTGTTTATATGGTGTAATGTTTGTTTATTCTTGGATTCTCTAAATATAAAGACATCTAGTATAAATATAAAGACAATGTCATTCAAACACCTTTACTTCTGTCGTTTTGATAGTAACCAGTATCTAAAAAATACAATATTGTGGAACTGTAATATGAACTTGTGTCTTCCCAGATAAAACCATACTCTATTGTTTAATGCATAAAGCGTTTGGGCATAAACATTGACAAGGTGAACAAATGATTTCACAAAAAAAAAGGCCGACTTTGAGTTGAAAATGCCGGACATATCACCAAATTCTAGCCAATAGGTCTTCATGTAAATGTCTTTACGTCTTCAGCCCAATGTAAATGGTCTTAACAGTCTTATAATATCAACCAATGTGCAATTTTCAAGTTTCTTGCAAGACAAACAGCCTGAAAAATTACAGAAATTGGATTTAGGTTATCTTTTTTTGCAAAAATTACAATGGTGTTTGCAATAGACCTTTTTCATATGACGTCATAAACGTGGAAAGTCTGATGTAACACAAAGTTTGATTGGCTTGATATCATAGTTGCCAAGTCTCAGGGATTAGGCGTGAGACTCACGTATATTTGCGTAAAAAACAATCTCACGCCGGAAAATCAAGACAGTCTGAGATCTCGCAGATTTCGTCTATTGTTGTTAGGGTATTGTCCTTAAAAGTTAAGAAATTAATAATAACATCTTAAATCAGTCCGTACACAGATTCAAATTAAAATTAGTCAAAGTTCAAATAAAATTTTTTTGCTGCAAATTGTTTTTTCGAAACAATATCAAATTTCCAGGACCCTAAATTTGAAATTTTTTGTGTGCCCTAGCCTTCTAAAAACCTATGTCTATGATGCTTGCTCCAAATTAAGAAAAAACTGTAATCTCACAGATATTTTTTTTAAAAACTTGGCAACCATGTGATAGTTTTGAGGAGCCAATTAAATTTTGTGTAAAATCAGACTTTCTGCATTCATTATAAGAAATGTCTATTAACATCCCTTGAGGATGTGAATGAAGACAATGTAAAAATAGTGAATAAATAGGTTAGTGATAAAGAAGGTTCACATACATTGTATAATATGTTTTTTAGGTATCAACCCCCAAAAGGAAACCATACAGAACTTGAAAGAAAGTATTGGAAGAATATTACATATAAAACACCTCTATATGGAGCTGATGTATCTGGTTCAATATTTGATGATGACGTACATGCCTGGAATATAGGTTGTTTACCAAGCATCCTTAATGATTTAGTCGAAGAATATAATATCAGAATTCCAGGAGTGAATACACCTTATCTTTACTTTGGAATGTGGAAATCAACATTCGCCTGGCATACTGAGGATATGGATCTGTTCAGCATAAATTACATCCATTATGGTGCACCTAAGACCTGGTAGGTGTATAACATACACATTCTCCTGCTTCAGTTGCGTATTGTTGGTAGAGCACGATGGACAAAAAATGTAAAACATGCCTGTGTGCTGTAGATAGTTTTAAACCAGGGTTTGCTCTTTGTGTTGGTGATCATGTGACCAATTGATGGTCATGATGATCAAAAGTACATTTTTGTCAAATCTCTCTCCTAACTTGACCAAACCTAACTTGGAGGAGGCTGCATTAGAGTACTGTTATTTATTTTACTGCTAAACAACTGTGTGTTTTATATACGTAGTTTGCAATATACAGAAAAGGGGATGACAATCACATAAAAAATAACTAATGCTATTCAAATGTATTTCATGCAAATGTGTGCCTCTACATATAGATTGTTTAGCACTGTAAATCTAAATACTGAATAATGTTTAAATACACCATATATGTTGCTAATTTACAATACTGTGTACAATGTATTGTAATTCTAAAGATCATTGGTAATTTTAGGTATGTAATCCCGCCAGAACATGGTAAACGTCTTGAAAGGCTTGCTGCAGGTTTGTTCATACTATTGTATAGCACACTGGCCTAGCCAAGAAAAGTAGCAGTGGAAAGCAGTCCTCAATTCCTCCCTAACTAATAGCATAATCCCGGATGAATATTTTAACTCACATCCAAGGTATCTTCCAATTTCGATGTCACGGCCTCGAAGTACAAAGTTCAACTGCATCCATTTGGAATTTGGATTTTCGCACAATATTACAATTTTAACTACGTATTTTAGGTCTACAACTCGTAAACCCCAAACAAATTTTCTATGATGAACTAAGATAGGCCATCTATTGTTCACAGTACTTCAAATATTTTACGCTATATTTGTTTAGGATTTTTCCCAGACAGTTCTGGCACGTGTTCAAACTTCCTTCGACACAAAATGACGGTGATGTCACCTCAAGTCTTGAAGAGATATTCTATTCCTTTCACCAAGGTAAGCTGTATAAAACGTAAATATTATTTCGACCATCGAATTTTAAATATAAAAAATATATAAAAATATCTTACTGGATTGTAAATTAGCCCAACCCTTCATCATGGGTCAAGTATTGTAAATGCCAGATTGATATTGTCTAATTCTGAGTGCAGTATAATGCCCCAAGTTAGTTGTAAAATGTAACTGACTGTATGGTAAAGCTAATATACGACAGTATACAGCATATTTTCGTAATAAACTGGTGAAAATTGGTATTAGGTCAAAAACTTTGTTTCTTACTGCATTTATCTAAAATAGTTTTTCATTGACAATCACTAGGTTGTCCACGAGGCGGGCCAGTTTATGATTACGTTCCCGTATGCGTATCATTCTGGCTTTAACCATGGTTTCAATTGTGCTGAATCGACAAATTTTGCATTTGAAAGTTGGATTGATTATGGCAAGCTAGCGCAGCAAGTATGTGCACTGCAACATAACTCATGTGTGTCGTTTTTTAAGATACTCCAGCATTTTAGGGGGTTCCTATTTTTAGTTTAGTTCCAAGATTAGGGTATATATTGCGATATGTTAAAATTCAAGTGCAGTTCGCTTCCAGAAACTATGCTACTAGTTTTACACATTGCTTTTTCATGAACGATTTGGTCTCCTTTTTCCGATTTTGACATTTTTTAATGATGTTGCGGGTGTTCGTGAGCGAATGGGTACGGGTTGACCATTTTTCATAAGACCAACTTTTTAGCGAAATAGCAACACGAACTCTGCCATGTTATGTTGTGTTGTGTAGTGTGACTGCCAGTCAGATTCCGTGAAGATTGATATGGATTTTTTTGTGAAGAAATACCAGGTAGATAGAAAATAATAATCGATATATATTATAATAGAAACAATATAATTATAGTAATATAGTGGATAATAACCAACTATGGGCATTGCCTAGTTTTCGTATAATCTTTTTACCCGATTTGTTGTGTGACTACTTTGAAATAAGTTTGGAGTGTTCAAAAATTGTTCCAGACTTGTCGCAGTTATGAATAAATAAACATTCTGAACATAGCTAATAGCTGCAAGATTCCTCTGTGTAGAAAAGCCCCATTTGTGAATTTACAAAACTGAAGTAAACCTTGAATTTCAGCCAGAACAATGGCCGGAGTACAAAGCAAGTCGAAAGAGTGACTCGGATTCATCAAATGAAGATGACGTTCCATTGATTGAGATAGCAAAGAAGTACTCAAAGAAAATGAGAAAGTCTGGCAAATTCAAAAGTTGATATTTGATCCAAAAGTTGTGATTTCATTTCCATTCTTGTACATTACTAAATTATTTTTGGGTATATTTTTATAATTTATTTTTCACCAATGCAATTTGTGTGACACCTTGTGAACACCCTTTAATCCATTAATGTTTGTACTCAAGTGTTGACTAATATTTATACGTGTTTAAATTTTAACACACGATGTATTTATATTTGACATGTTATCATAGAAATTGTAAATATTTTTCACAAGGTCAATATAATTCGACGTTATCTGGGAGAAAAACTGAAAACTTTTTGTTTTTAAGATCATAAATTGTTCACGATAGCAAGGATGACAGAACTTGGTGGAAAGGAAAGTTTTGTCTTGAATTTTGATATACGAGGACATTCATGACAAGACGGTCATTCTCTTTCGAAATATATCAAATCCTTGTCGGAACCGTGTTCACTAGCAAACTGAATGGAACTAACTTTGCTCGGTTGCTTTTAACCGGGCTAACCTTGCGCAAAATTATTGCATGGACTCCATGTTGAAAATAATAATTTGCTAAATTGAGGTTTTATACCCGGGGACCACCAGTAGTTATATGACGGCCAGATTCGAAGACTTTGCGCATTCATAGATGGAAAATCTAAAAACGCTCCTCTCTTTGAAATTTCCCAAATCATGAGAATTTCGGGTGTTCCGCGTATGCTGCTGGCCGGACGCCCGTGGTTACCATCTTATCCAGCATCTATAAGCACAATGCATTATAACTAAGGAGGAAGCGTTTAGTGGACAAAGCGAGGGGTGCCTATATATGTCAAGCTAGGGATATTGGAATGCAAACATTAGTATTGTATTTATACTTAAAATTTTCAACTTTTTCATTCCAAGCACTTTGCTTCAGCATAAATAAAACAATCTACCGTAGTAGACAATCTATCGTATATTTGGCTTAGCCAATCCAAACAAAAAGACCATAGACATTGAAGTGGATGTGCATGTGTATAATTTAATAATTCATTTATGAAAATGTGAAAGCATAAAAATTCTAAGTGATGATCAGTTTTGACCAAGGCAACAAGGCATATTGCTTTGCTGGTCAATGACATTTTTCATTCACATATCAAACATATCTCCAAAACTCTTAAAACTGGTTTTAATACATAATTTAAATTTTTTAACTTAGATCATTTTATGTTATTCCAATGTCTGGGTAAACTATCGCCATTGTCATGTCCTGAATACAGTATAGTCATCATTTCTAAATACTAGCTGAAAAGGTTTGACATGTGATCCTTCCTCTATTTTCTTAAATAATATACTACAACAACTTGGTCTTCCTCTGTTTTTAATATCTTCAACGTCCCATATGTCTGGCATACTGCATCCTTGCCTAAGATAAGTAGACATAAGTAGAAAATTTATAACAACTATACTCTTGGAGATTTACTCATATGAGTACCATTCATGGGCTTGACAAGTTTTATTGATATTCATATGTATAATAATTAGTATGATAACTCACTTTGATCTGCCAAAACACCAATTTTTTTCAATAATAATGTAATTCACGCCCATATCTATCAACGATTTCCAGCTCTCTTCACAAGGTTTTCTGCTGTACATCTGATAAACCTTTTTTGTTCTTTCTCTAAAATTGTAGTTTTGAAGGATTATGCCATACACGAAATCGTACAATACTCCTTATGCACTCTTAAATATATATACAAGAAGTTGGATAGTTGAAAGAATAGGTTGAGAAGAGAGACGAAGAAAATGTAATATCTTATCAGTTAGAACTACCCCACGGTTTTCTTTCAAAGCTTTCTGTTCGTGTCATCCATGAAGTACATATATTGTACTGACTCACTGATGAAAACCCGGGTTAATGGATCGAAAGCTTTGCAGGGGTAGTACTACAATACATAGTGTAGTTATACAAACTCATTATTTCGATTGTTAATGGCTATGCAGAAATATAAGAATATAATTAGAGAATATGTTGTTATTTCGTAAATTTTTAAGATAGTTATATTTCGCATCGGGTCCATAATTTCAGAATAATGATAAATTGAACACCTCAGTCCAGCATCTTCATAATGCGGGTGATTTACGATTGGTCTCTTTGTAGTCAACTTGACCGTGGCCATTGTCGGCATTGAACCAGCAAATACGTGAACTAAAGAAATTTCAAACAATCAGTGCATGTATATAGTGATTTGAAACAATTCGATAATCCGATGATACATAGTAATCCTAATACTAATCCTATCCACAATCCTAATCCTTCAGACATGTCAGGAGAGTCGTATATGGGAGTCAGACACTTAACTGGATCTGTACTGAATTTGTATATGGAACTTACATTTTGACGTCTTTGTTTCTATCCAGCTGATCTAAATATAAAGATCTAATGTTCAGGTTAAAGAATCCGTAACGCATGCGCTAAAATAAGCAAGCATATACCAGTTCTTCCAAGTGAGGATTGTTGTATTCTCCACTCGTGTTCTTAAAAAAAATAATACATTTCTTTGTAAGGTTGTAAGAGGAATATCCCAAGTTGATTTTGATGCATGTTGCATGAGACATGTGATAAATGAAGGTTGAAACTGCACTCACGAGAAAACTTCCCACTAGGAGAAATGTTTTAAAAGTTGTTTAAAAACTGTCAAAATTTTTGACAACATACAAACTGGATTCTTAAATTGGCAATTCCTTGCACAGACATCATTGCTAATATCACAACCAAGATTGCTTGATGCCGAGTTTTACTGCCAACGAAGCTGAAATACTGCAAAAATGTTTTTGCGTCATCACATGTACCAAATACGAAACATTTGAACATTGAATTCGATTTTTCAAAATGTCATCCTCACACATTTCACATTCCTTACCTGTCGTGAGGCAACCATGGAAGCCATGATGCACAGTGCAGGTGTTCCGAACAATTTTAGACGCATGATTAATATGGCAATGATGATGAACGCGGATGCTTGAAGTACGTGATAGAAATGCTATAATTGCGTAAGAGATTTAAATTATATAACAATATACCATATATGCTATGCTCTAACACTTTACCATACCATGGATTATACCGTTATGTACATACTGTTGTAGTGTATCCATACTATGGTATAGTTCAACAATATACAAGACCATGCACATACAATACTATATGCATCTACATCCATGCCGAACTACGTAAAATATACAATAAAAAGTTGCAAGGTCTTCTATAGTATAAAATACCTCAGCATAAGGTTTTAGATTCGATAATGGTCTGTTCCGAAAAAAAAGCAAAAACAAAATAGATATTAGCTTAGTGATTATGACAAGGACTTCACCACACTTTACTAAGGCATATCAAACATACATCTCGTCATCTTCATTATCTGCTGCACCATTGGGTGTCTCGTCATCTTTCGATAACAACCAGTAATGTATCTCAAATTTTATGATCTGAAAAATAAGATATCCACGCAAAAAGAACACTTATTTATAAAGCCTGCAGCATCCTGTATCGGACATATCCATTATAGTCTTTCATCTCAAGGTTTTTGCTTGCATCAGGACTGAATAATTTATTCACTATTAGGTAGTGTACCTTACCTTGAAAAGAATGGCTGTAACACCAAGGAGAGCACAAGGTAACAATAAAGTCTTTGATAACTTGTAAAATGTCTGAAAGAAGTATTGAAGTGGAAGTGGTAAATATAATTATACAACAATGGATGAATGAACAAACATGGTTTGGCCGAGCGAGCTCGATAGGCGAAATGAAATGTACCTCTATTTCGATGAAATTAAATTCGGGTGCACAAGTGTATAACAAGGTATGGAAATCTTTATAACTTGTAAACTTCGATTTCAGGATATCTACAATATGTGCCTAAGATGAAAAATGACGTTGAAGGGATCATAAACCAACCAACTACTTCGGGATCCTGTCAAGGTTGTGAACATGTATGAAAGTGGATCTAAAAACTAAAGTGTAAAACTCACATCATCTTTGATATTAAGAAGCCTCGCTGTTAGAAACTTTATTCCAAAAGTACCAACTAAAAATACGGAGCCTTGCACAGCCTTGAAAAATGAGAACATACATTAAGAAAAATCAAGAAACACACACTAATAGAACCGAGTTATTATGACTAGTCTATTATTCAAAAAATAATTGACTATATAGATAAATATATACTCTTACCCAAATTAAAATGATATTTGGTAATTTGAATATATAGAGTTCCAAATTGGATATTACCTACAGTACAAATAGGATTGAGTTGGATTTCCTTTTTCTAGTTCTAGGATCCATTTTAGAAATACACTTTTCGTAATTCCGAACACTTTTACGTAACATCAAACAACAGAAGTTAACAGAAGGGCAACTTACCAACACTGAGATAACAGCTGCCATGAAAAATGAACTAGGATAATTGAAATCTTAGATAAATTAAAATTGAATAGAAGACGAGACTGGACAGACAAAATCATCTCATCCTTTACCTGAGTAACATAGAATTTCCAAATTGACAGACGTAGTTTGCAACATGAGCAATCTAAATATTTCAGGAAGAATTTTTTTATACAGCGCTTTCTTTTTAACTTTGTATTCTTGACTTGAATTATTTACAGTAAAACAGGATTCAACTTACAAAGAGACCGTACAAAATACAGCAAATCTTCTTAGCTGTTATAAACCTTAGTGCATAAAGACCGAAAAGGGCGCATGTCTAAATAGAAAAAAGTTAAGTATATACCTATTCGCTTACAATTCAAGATGAATCTCGGGACTTGGGGTATAAGACGAAATCGACGTTGTTTCTTTCGTCAACGTTACTCGATAGTAGTTACCTTTGCCTGTACTGGGATCAAACCGGCTAAAATGCATGCAAGTTGCAAGAATTAAAAACAGCCGTTCGTTTCATTTTGATGCATCATCGCCATTTTTTCTAACCATTTCTATATCGTACTACAAACTTTTATTATTTACCTGTGTTAGCAAAACAAACTGGGCAAACTAAATAGAAAAAATACACAAATATACTTTTGTGTGATGAAATAGCGTACGCTAAAATACGTAGCTACTACAATTCTAACAAATGATCTACAAAATAATGCTTTTGGTACACTGTTGAGTGAACTACATATTGTTTTACCTGCCATGGCAACATAAAACCAAGGGTAGTAATAAGTATTAAACAGGTATGATACCAGTTTGGTTTAGGATGCCTAAAAAATCAATGTGACAATGGTGTGTAAATAAAGGCGCATTTAAACTACCAGCCAACGCCAGCTTTGTCTTGGAACTTGTTCTCGTATGGTGTAGCCTTAACATCCTGATTTTAGAATATGCTTATTATGACAGAAAGTTAAACGCTTACTTAAGAACAATGGTTACTGACAACAATTGTACAACAAGCAGTGGAAATGAGAAACTTTCACGTAAAGGAGGCGTCCACATAACGCGTGTTGCCTAATAATATGAAAGATAAAATGATGAAATAGGTAAGTTGCCTTTTGAAGCATTTCAAAGAGAAAACCTCCAAAACCTATATGATCTGGTTACCATGAGTTTTTTGTAGCTAATATATAGCTGTATTGCTTGCCAGCTAGATGTTCTGGCTATGTAATCTTGCTCATCAGCTTTAACTTAAATCATTGCTACAATTACCTCACCATGGTTGTAAAAATATGTAGTGATTCCGATAATTCCTCCCCAAATGCTACCGCTGTAAAATACATATCAAAATCATTGTTATAATCCTTGAATGAAAACATATACAAAAAAATTTGCAGGTCTACCACTCAATGTGTGTATGTACCTCAAGTAAAAACAAAGTAGAAAGAAACAAAACATTGTAATTCCACTGAGATAAAATATAGGATACACATAAAAGAATGACAATTCACCCATCCCTGGTAAAAAGTAAAAAGGCACAAAGATATGAATGTGTCAGTGATACAACGGCAATCCAAAAGTATCAATCATATTACAGTACCTTCACAACTCTCTACAGGTGGTAGATTATAGCCTCTGTTCACTTGATAGCATACTTTTGTTTGAATCTCAAATGTATTTGCTACCCAAATATATAATCTATACCCAGCAGCCAAAAGGACCTGAAAGATAAAATGCAAAAAAAATGCAAAATCTAGACAGTAGCCAACAGCATTGTATGCATTTAAGCACAGCGTAAAGGGCCCAGAAATAGTTATCATTGGTAGAAATTCATTAGTGACAGGTGCATAGGTGAGGAGAGTAACCGACCAATTTTTTTTTTTTAACAATATCTAATTGTGCACATAACCATGCTAAACTAACAAATGTCATGGCTTCAACACAGCTAACCCACCTCTGGGTATAAATTAAATCTCTTCAGTGTATTTGTTGTTTGAGGATATTCTGTGATGTTACAGTTCATGATGGCATGAACACCACTCCAAAAGGTTGGTGCTTCAACAATAGTTTTGTAGTATGAATAGTAGAGACCCTGCATTACAAAATACAAATTTTAGACAACATATTCTTTACAAACCAAAAAAGGCTTGGGTAAACTTAAAAATATTTCAATCACTCATATTAATTTTCAATTATAGTTGTATGGCAATTATTCCACAGTTACAAACCATTTCAGTCCTGAATGAAAGTTCCCTCTCCAAGGTGGAAAGGTGAGAGAAAAACCGTTCATTTTCAAACATCCGAGAGACATGCGCACTAGAAATAAACATTTATTAAAATATAATTGGACAAACATAGAGTTTTAATTAAAGCAATATCAAAATATCAAATAGAGCTCATTACAAAATTTCACCTGTGAAGGATTCCAGCACATGTAGCTACAGAGAGATATTAAGAAATCTAAACAATCTTTTTTTTAACGTTTTAGAATCACTACAGCCTCATGCCTCAACACATAACCTACCCAGTAAAATCGCCAAGGCTACATATGCTTTGCTATGATTTCCAAAACTACCAAAAGGTTGCAATATTTTCTCCTCATATTCCTTTTTTTTCAACTTCGTCTTCGCTGTTTTTTTCGGGACCGTGGATACATGATTATTTCTTGGCGCATCTTGTTTCTTCTTCCCCATATTAACGAGTCTTTTATTATTGTATCGATATTTTGTTAGTTGTATCCTCTTCGTTCAGTCATCCTTTCATCCTTTGTTCTTTTGTTGTAATTATTCAATGATGCATAAGTGAGTACTTTATGTAACGGCGAAGTATAGTGGTTTTCAATATGGCCGCAAAAATGGAGAAAGAAATTGAGGATCATCATAAAAAATCGTCACTATGTGCATCAAGGCCAAAGTATAGGGATGCAAGATGGGAAAGGGCTGTTAAGGTAATACTAGGAGAGGCAATTTATTCCTGTTATTCTGATTTTTTCCAAGCAGAAATTCAACACACCCACCGGTTTGCACTTTGCAGTCTTCAGTCTTGCTGAGTGTCTCACTGAGTGAGTTGCAGAATGTGGCTAGTATTTATTAGTACATGTCAAAATTATGTTCCTTTGCAGCTTATTGTATGTGCTTAATAATAAGGTCTAGATTAGTTTCAATCAGTTCTAATACTACCCAAGACAGCTCGAGAAACCGTTGGGTAAAGTTTTAATAGATAACCGCCTTACCCTCGTATGACGTATTTACATTTTAAAAAATGAAATGTTTGTCATTGAGATGACTTGAAGATCAGGTATTAATTAAGAAGATTAGATCTGCACACTGAAGCTCTTTCGCATGAGCAAGACTTTTCAGAAGTCACCCACTAGAGTAGATATATGCATGTATATTTACTGGAGGTTATAACTTTTTAAGAACAACTGAACAACCAAAATTGAATTGACTTTTCTTCATACTAGGTCTATACAATAAATTTGGAGTCAAAATTTTTACTGGTTCAAGGTGTTCCAGCTTTGGGTGTAACTAAGGATTTGTTGGAAACATTTGCAATTTATGGCACAATAGATGAGTAAGTACTATTGGAAAAATATGGGAAAATATATAAGCTCCAAAGTTCATAGATCTTGTATATTTGTTACCTGCAAAGAAAATTACTCTCTGCAGCTAAAAAACATACTTGTCATACATAACTGAGGTTGAATATAATGAGTTTGGAAGGAGACCATATACACAAGTAGTTGGTTGTATTTGTTCGCCTGTAGTCGCGAATGCCGATGATAGAAAATACCAAAGAAAATAAATTGGAACATTTGAACATGCATAAAAAAATTGTGCAAATTTGAAGGTATACACAGCTAAACATGTGCTGAATACGCTAGAGTTGTGATAGAAGCATTAAAAACAGCGTGTACCTTCGTATGAGTAATATTTGCCAAAATATGAATGCTGGGCCGGTTTGAAGAAGGACATCCGAAGAAGATGTCAAAGAGGAAGGGCAAAAATGGAGGAAAATATCATTCCAGATGACCATAAAGAAGGTGTGTGTTCACCATTCATTTTCTTATTATAATAATAATTTCCTAATGTCCATGATTCATTTCTCATTCAACTTTACTAAGAAATAAATATTTAATAGTACATTATGCTAACTGTACGGTATTCTGAAAAATGTAATGATATAACTGTGACGTCTTCTTATGTCATACACTTCAGCTGACCAGAATAGCTGGTCAAGGAAGGCTCTCGGTCTGAAGAAAAGTGATCAAACTGATCTTCGCAAAAAAAGTATGCTCAACGATGAGGTGATAAACGCAGCACAAAAGTTTATAAAGAAAAAGTTTCCACTCGTCGGTGGCCTCCAGGATCCTCCACTCTCACAACTATACCATGTGATCGGTGCACTTGTGAAGGAATCCAGATTCATAACACTTACAATGTCACTGGATTACGTCGTCATCTATTGGAAGGCAGCCAGTCTTTGATAATGATAGCCTGTACGAAGACTTAACGGATATTGAGCGAAATGCAGTTAATGCAATGCTACAATAATTATATCGACCAGGAGGGCATTGAAATGGCTTAATTTCAGAAGCAGAAAGGATCTACGGATTGCGGTTTATTTGCTATTGCAAGTGCATAAGATATGAGCTAGCAAGTGGAAATACTCACTTTAATTTGGAAATAATAATACACTTAAATTACGGTCGTCTATTTGTAATTATAAAAGTGGCGCACATTCAAGATATTGCTCTAGTTTTAAGATGTGGTGGGGAGTTACACATGAAATAAAATGAGGTTCAAATGGATATGGAACCTAAGGGAATAGTTTTTGCTATCAATTTAGCTGAAACCTTAACACACCTGCTCAAAGATGAAAATAAAAAAATTTAATTAAACTTCAATCATATTTTGACAGTCTATAATATGCTACATAACACTTGATTGCATTTTTATCAGCTCCTAGAGAAGGATCTGTTGCTCCGCTGATGCGCTGAATGCTTTTAAAAGTGCTTGACTATTCTCTATATTGTATCGCCATGTATGTGTGCATAAACGTGCGCCTGCCTGTATCCTGTGTGCTCAAGAATACTAGCATACTTGAATGAAAGAATACTGCAATCCTGCAATATTATTTTACTGTAATGAAGTTGCTCATAAATGTTATGTCAAAATTGACACTGTCAATTTTGTGTGTGATCTAATATAAGGATGAAAATTCGTGCAAAACTGCATTAGAACCACGCAACGCAATGGACAAGCTGATTTCTTTTCCCTGAATATTTCTCAAAATTTCAAGTCCATGCACTAATGCACCCAATCTCGCAGCATTGAATAGTGCAAATAATTTTTATTATTAAGGATGTATAGTAATATAGTAATAGGAAGTAATAATAATGAGTTTGAATAATTATGCATGTAACATTGAGAAGAATTTGTATGTACAGTAAGAGTTGTTGGTCAGAGGCCCACTGGGATGGTTGTAAATTATTTAATATAATGAGTAATTCTACACGAAATATCGCTCCAACGTCGTTTGTTGTTTCCGTGAGTGTACAAATGACAATAAACGTATTCGGAATACTATTGAATACTGCATTGCTGTATGCACACAGAAAGGATCCTTTCAGAATTTTACGATGTTCATCGTCGCCATTCATTGTTAATATTGCAGTTATTGATTTATTGTCGTCTTGTTGCTTTCTAACCCGAACGATTCTTGTGATTACCTATTTCAAGTTCGAAGTAACCATGTCTCCGAGACATCCAACAAGTTTACTAAATACTGTCATAACATTTCTTCAGTCTATTTCATATTCTTCATTTTTCTGTCTGTCTGTGGAACGGTATACTTTATTAGCATATCCATTATGGCATCGTGTCTGGATAACAACGCGTGTCGTTAAATATTGGCTGGGAGCGCTGTGGCTCTTTCATTTAACTTATGAAGGATTAGGGCTTATTTTAATAATCTATGAATATATTCTTCAATGGACATTAAACAAACTTTCTTTCTCGTGGGCAATGTTTTTTTTTACTCAAATTATGTACTTTGCCTCGTATATTTCACTGAAAAGACAAAGAAGACGATTAAGAAGAAGAAATGATTTAGGCGAGACCAGTATTAGAATGATTCAAATACGTTTAAAAAATGAAAATGATTTCCTTGTAACAATTGCTATTGTCTGTTCCGTCCTTGTTTTAACGCTGTTCCCAATGTTAATCATGTGTGCCGCCATATTGTCTGCGGAAAGACAATGGAGTTTTGACAACTTACTAAAATCATTTATGGATTGGGGAGTTACAGTGTCAACTTTGAACTATGTTGCTAATGGACTTATCTACCTCTGGCGGATGAAAAAATATCGTAAAACGTTCAAAAAGCTTTACTGTACCTGGAAATGTTCCTCTTTAACTTAAGGCAATGGAGGTCAGTGTTGGATGGGGAATTTCATTTCGTTGACTTTTGGCCTGATACTTCAGGATCATTTCATACATCATTTTGTGGAACCTGATATTGAACATATTAAACAATGGTGAAATGTGGCATCGTCGACGAATTAGAATATATAGACTTGGTTCATATTAATCAGTTATATTTTATGATACTTTTAAGTAATAATATAATAAAAATATTTTACTAAAACGAGTGCACCTTCTTAAATATTTTTGTCGGGAGGGGAAGAGGGTTTAGAATGTTTCGGGATCGACCGCTATACAGCAATACGTAATTCACGTAGAAAAGGGAATCGTGTTGAATTATAAATTTGTGCAGCCAAGATTATATAATGCGGCATTTATTGTTGTGCTCGCGATAATACTCTCTGTTCATGTTTCATGTTATGCACCTCTGCGGTTTTACAAATGGTTCATATGGAACCTATGTCTGTATTCATCTCTCTGAATGGTACGCGTCAGCTGAATAAACCATTTTTCGTTTCAGCATTTGTATTATTTTTTTATATCTATATTATATTTTTCAGGTATAGGATTTTGGATGATTATCCTTCAGATAAATTCACAAAGGTTTATTGGATAAAATTTAGGCATATTATGGCTGCACGGTAAATATACAAAATATTCACTTCATGCATAATGAAAACATTATCTTCCCAGACTTTCCTAATTGGTTATTCTTTTACACTGTCGGCTTTATTTTTGTACTCTAAATAAACAATTGTTTAGCTGGATTATTATGTTCTGTACTTCTTTGTTTTCAGAAAAGCTAAAAGAAAACTCGATAATCGTTCGTTTTTCGGTGGTATTCTTCACGTTTCCTATGCGCCAGAATTCGAATCGGTGGAAGAAACTAAGCAGAAAATAATGGATCGAAAACGAGTCGTTGAACGTAAAATACATTGTATGTTAAATTATTTGTTCATTGCATTTTATAAATGCTGTAAGGCGTAAGCATATAAACTGCCTATATTCAGATATTTTTAACACATTTCTCTTGCTAGTTGCAAAGTAGTATTGTCGTGCAATATTTGACTGGATTTATAGACATATGTTTCGCAGATCATTATTGGTAGAAAAATAACTGAGACCTTGTATAGAAAGATTCAGCACCTATTATTTTTTAGACCCATTAAGAATAGAGTTGGAACAGACCTATATACCACTTCACAGCGAATTGTGTTGTAAATTAAATTTCTGATAGGATTTTCTAATCTTTTTTGGGATATTTGGTGATACAAATGCAGATAGTCAAAAACAATCAAAGAGCGAACAGGAAACTGATCACGAACCACAGACTTCGCAACGTTCGCGCAGTATACAATCAGATTCTACTGTTACATGTTCAAGAGTGCACTCGACAGAAATAGCTGATAATCAGTCGACTGCCTCAACTTCATCCATGCCAGCAACCGCTATGTATGAGAACGAACCCACTCATGCGATTGTAAATGAATCACCATATCCTCCCCAATTACCACCATTCTCTGTTCCTACTTATCCTTCGCAAGTGCCAACTATGTCCACCTCATTAGCCAACCCCCCTCATAGAAATGTAGGCGAGAATCCTCCCTCAGCAACGGCTCCTCCCCAGCAACATTACTCCAAGGCTCAATCTGGACCTGTAACTTCTTCCAGCCGAAAATTATACGGTTATAACACAAGTGTTAGTTTCCCTACACTACCTCCAAATCAGAGGAAAGGAGTATCTCTTCAGCCACCTGGTGACAATACAATTGAGGAATCTTTAGTAAGTATATGCGAGAATGCAGGACATTGTACACCATATTATGATATGAAGACTGTAGCTAGCAGTCAGCTGCTGAACTTTGAGGATAACTACTATCCCTTGTACCAAAGTATCAGATGTCACTTAATTTTGCAATATATAGTCCTTATCGTGGTTCAAAACGTGACCCTCCCTTGTTCCTCAATGACAATGATGCTACCAGAACCTGCTAAATATACAAGTAGCAAGCAAAACCACGATTCATGTAATTTAAAATCATATATAAGTCTATCGCAGGATATGCAACCAGCCAACCACTCTGGGTCTTCATATGCTTATTACCGTAGGTAGAGGTTGACATGCCCTAGCTGATTCCAGGAGCACTACACCTATAACCGTAATATTCCTTGTGTAATAAATATGAACTTTACAAATAAAACATATCAATATAGATATAACAAGTAAATATAAATCAGTGACCACATGCAGTATGTTTCTTTTAGACCGGTGATCCTTCCTTGGACAGAACTGTTCTTTCTATAAGAGAAAAACTAAAAAGGGTATATATAGCGATATTGTACAAATATTTCACTTATTTGGCATACCCCCAACTGTTGCAGTTCTATATCTAGGTTTAACACATTCTGCAATAAATACTGCGCACTATTATATATATATAGCACCGTCAATATTTACTTTGTTTTCGCTGAATACTATGGTTTGACATAATGGTTTGACAAAAAAGGAAAAACTGGATTTATATTAGTCTTAGTCCAATCTTAGATTCATTATTGACCATTATTGACGCTGTATATTATGTAACGAGCGATGCTCCCTGGTACAGTCTTGACAGATTCACAGAGTGAAACACTAATTAATGAAAGCAGGTGCACCTGAGATGTTTATTGCTTGCTAATGAGTTAACAAGAAACACTGGCAAATAGTTTTTATTGCATTACCTGACAGTGCACTTTCACTGGCGAGTTAAATCGTCTGGTGTTATAAAAGTAAAATGCTATTATCGTAGTACAAAGCGCAGGAGGGCTCATTATCGGCTGATGAGTTAAATTGAGTGGTTAAACTGAGAATCTTCTCTTTGCATTATCAGGTCAATAAAGATCCCATCGCTGAAACACAGGCGACAGTTGGTGACAAAAAGAAAAAACAAAGAAAACGAATATAGCGTTGTGGTTAATATTTTTCTGGGCATTTAATTGTTGTTACGACCGTGGTAAGTCATTTCATACACAATCCCGAGGGATAAAGAAATGATGATGTTTCCAGTTCATCGCCCCCGACATCTTGACATGTTAATTTAATTTTTGCTCATTTTTAAAATTCCGTTAACTTACAAGCATTGCGCAAATTTTTTTTCGGAATTTGACCACTTAGATTACAACTGTAGTTCGGTCATTCCACAAGTAAGCCGTATATCTTAATCCTGCGAACTGCGATTGGCGCGGTTCTTTAGAAAAATAATAGGGATAAATGGTCAAAACTCTCTTTTATCTTAAGAAATACAAGTTCTCATAATTTACAAGTCGGGGTTTCTTGTGTCATCACTGGTATCATCGTGCTGCATATAGTACCGTTAATCATTCTTACAGATGATAAGCTATTTGAAACTTGAATTCGAGATGTTAATAAGTTTATTGCCGACGTTACCATGCACTGTCGCTGCTATTCATTAAAAAAAACTACTATATACCGTTACCTAAGTAAATATATTTTAATATTAATATTACCTATACATTACATTCTATACATTACATTCTATACACATTATTGCAGCAGTGCAAGGTGGACTTTTTTTCATCTACACACACAATACTGATCATTTTATTTTAGAATATACATCACAATGTGTCACGGGGACAAAAAATATGACGACAGCTCATAAATATAGGAAGAATTATCGGTGTCTAATACCAGTAATCTTTTGCAAGCATTTAAATCGCGGTGAAAAATATCTCAATAATTATTTCCATCCATTGATTCCTGAATTATTTTAATATCTTCATCATGGTATTTCCCGATGTGAATGAATTATTAAAGCATTAAATAGGCATCTACGTTGCGTACACTCCTTTTTACTTGCTAGCTGGTATCGCCGTTAATGTTTAATGGGCAATCTTCTTTTGGAGTAATTGACCCGGCGATTGGTCTACTGTTTGAACGAAGTGTGTTAAGATGTACTGCTTTTGTTAGCGTGTTGCTTTGACATATTGTGTTCGGTGAGAACCTCTGTAGTGAATTAAAACTGCCATTTGTATTTAACGTATATGTTGTGGTCAAACGTTCTGCAGTTTTAGTATCTTCAGCGTCTTTTTCCATTCGCTTGCAGAATACTATGCTGTAGCCAAACTGTAACCATTTTCTCCACACCCTTCGAGTGTCTTTGTTGAAGAACAGTAAGAAGAAATTCAACAGGCAGTAAATGCCAGGGCCACATATTCTTACGCTGGAGAGGAAGAATATTTGAACCTCGGGTCTTGGGCAGTTTTTGTCGTATGTCTGAAATGGAAGTGCAGTTGGGTGAATGGTTTAGTTTTGTTGTGATCGTCTATATATTTTCTAAAAATATTAGTATCTAGGCTATACCCTTTGGGTCTCAAATTTCTCGTTTTGTCTGTGCAAGCTATTGGAAACAGGAGCACTGAAAGCGGTGAGCGGGGCAGAGTTTTAGAAAACGTCGCAACTCCTTTTACCTCAGCAGGCACACAGAGAGCAGCCTGAACGAAAAGTATACACAGATTTGCAGATCCACAGGAGAATGTAATTTAAATATGGTTAATGTATGATACTGCTATATGGTGGGAAAAGGCACAGGGCTGCCCCCGCTTGCCTCCGCCAGATGAGGACAATGAGGGAAGCTGCCCTCTGAGCGTCTACAAACATCTCTACTTCTCTTCTTGGTAGAAATATATTGAAATATTTAGTGTTAGGTTGAGTACAAAATGCTAAAAATATTGATTGGCTATACTTTCATAATAGAGAACAAAGAAGAGAATCCAGGAACGAGATTTACCTTTAAGCACTCGAAGTATTCGTGGACTTTATGTATATACTCCTCATTTCGATAAGTCAGTACAACTTCAGAAGATAATACAACGGCGACTGTTGCGATAAATAATGCAGCAAGTTTTATGAACTGATGTTCGGCATGGATGAATCCTTTTATATCATCATCCGGACGAACTGCTTGAATAGTTGTGTTATTTTGCCTCACCTGTAAAAGAAATTGGAATTGGTTGAACTGCCATTCACAGTAATTGGTCTTTTAGTTAGGTTTACGCAAAATTTTCCGCTCGATAAATGCATTCCTGAGGTTTATCATATGGGCCGGCCGCTTGTATAAAACTCTTTAACTACATTTTGCATAGTTAAATCCTAGTTAACTCCGAAATACACGACTCAGATTGGCCACAATTCTGTCAATCGTTTGTCAGTTAAAAGTTAACTTGTCATTTATTCAATTGCATGGCATGGGCCTGCCCCAGGTGGCAAATAGGAAGCAAATAATTTGAGGTTCTTAGACCTGAAATCAATATAAAGTTTAAAAGCAGAGGACTGTCAGATAACAAAATGCGTGCAGTTATATCTCCAAACTTACCTTCCTTACGAAACGTATTATAGACCAAAGAAGAGATACGGAAATGCCAATAGCCACTTGCACCGGTAATGTAAATGTCACATACTCAAGTACTGGGGACGTGAAGACTGACGTCATTCGATCTATGAACAGTGACTTGTATCCAGGCTGTTTGATTGCCATATTGAGGGCAACTAACAGAGCAGGAAGAAGTGAACAGATAGAAAATTGGATAAGATGGTATTTGCATCTCTTGTCAAAAATCTTGTGTGCCCGTCTGATGATGACAGAATACGCGTTGACGACATAACATAACGACCAGAAACAAAATGCCAGGAAAAAGTAGTGAGATATAAATCCTAAATTTAAGGAATTCCTAATTAGTTCGAGTGATAAAAATTTTTAAAGATTACGTCTGATGTTAGCCGTGATGTAAGAGACGTCTTTTTTACTTTAAATTTTAGTTTCGGTTTCAATGGTTTGATCATTGGCAAAAGACCGAGCTGAAAACGAAATCTAGTAATTTTAGTAATTTAACGATACACGCACATTCCTTATCCTATAAATACTTTTCTCCTTTTGATATTAAAAGTGTTCAATGAGTTGTCTTTAAGTCCTATCTATAGTCACATAAAGCAATCCCAACGACATCGAGCTTTAATTTTAATGACGCGGGTGTCTGGTGACATAATTTGCCTAACTCTTGTTCCTAGTTTTTACCTTGAGAAATTTGTGTCTAAATTTTAATGAACTGCTTGCATGGCCTACTACTACCTTCAATAACAGTTGGTATCGTGCTATGTCCATCTTCGTTCCAAAATTGTTCCTTTCCACAGTATACTTTAGCAAGACCAATACGAAAGGGCAGTAAACTGGATGTTGCTAAAACAATAAAAGAGCGAGATTCATATACAATGAACGACATACAAAGAGTAGGAAAAAAATCGGATTCCTGTTTATGAAATCAATATAGAAATGTTTACTATCCTTTCTGCTCTAGTCTGCACGTAACCAGAGTAGAGACTAAAGCCCAAGGATAATGCACTTCAATTATTTTTTTAACATGCAGAATGCTAAACAAACCAACTTTTCACACAGGATTATACTTTCAAGTGGATAAACTTTTAATGGTTAAGCTTGCCACACACGTGAGCATGCAATTATCCGAGAAAACTACCACTTTTTTCGATCACTGTCAAACCATCGCCTCTCAAATCTATAGCATTAGGCACGCGCGGTTAGCTCAGCTCAAAGGGCACTTTCCATGCATTAATTAAGCGGCCAAAATGGTTGGACCGCCGGGTCGTATTTTAAATTGAAATAGAGTATTTCGTTAAGATTAAAGCGATGAAACTAGATTTCCCGTGCTAGGCAGATGTAAATAACGATATACTTGACTGCAGACTGCAGAGTTCTTGAAACACTCTAAAATACCAGTAATCGTTCTGTACCGAAGTACAACAGGACCGGTCTGGCCGTTTTTTCCGTATAAAGGAAAGCGCCCTAAGTGTTTAAAAAGTCATTACCATTAAAAATGATGCTTTTTTAAAATAGCATTGGGGATTTATGCAGTGTGATTTATAGCAAGTAGAATATTGGCATATCACTTACACTATAAGTGTAAGTAAATTTGTACAAATAATCTTGTACAAATAAATCTGCTAAACATTAAATATTCCGAACCAAAAATAGAACTTATTCTGAACCTGGCAGGGGAGAAAGGTTTTAGACTTAAGTATTCCTTCAATGACGAACATTTAAACGAGTTGCACAGATGTAACTTATCTCATAAGCAGGTCCGTGACGACAAGATGACAGCCAACACCTGTGCACTCCTGTCGTTCTTCAGACACTCATAGTGTGTGAATGAATATTCGAGTTACACACGTAAAAACGCACAAGTTGTAACAAGTCTGCAACAGACTTGTAGCAAGCTTGTTCCAACAAGCCGATATCAGGTTGTGTTCGCACCGCTTGTCCCAAGCTTGTTGTGACGGACTTGTAGCAAGTTGTTGACAGACTTGTAGCAAGTTTGTTGTGACAATGCTGTAGCAAGGTTGTTGCCAACAAGCTTGCTACAAGTCTGACAACAACTTGCTACAAGCTTGTTGAACTTGAGCTGTTCCAAGCTTGTTATAACAAGGCCGTTACAAGCTTGTCGCGACAAGCTTGCTGCAAACATGGCCGCGCATTAAATCTCGCTTGAAAACACGCGTGTTTTCCCGGAGATTGTGAAACAAAGAACAAACAACACAAAGTTTGATGTAAAAATCATATTATTTTAAAAACAAATTCAAAGGTTAGCAATTAAATACAAACTTCACACTTGAAGTACCAAGATTACTAAAGGCTCAGTACAAGAGCATATGTATTTTCCTTTCTGCATGAGTATATAGCCTAATAATCAGTTCGTAAGAAAAGTTTCTTTGCATTCATATGGTAAAAATTAACTGGTGGCGGTGCATGAGTATTCTTGTATAATACCAGTATTTCAGTCACTTGTTGAATTGACTTCGTCATCCCAAGAATCAACAGCAAATGGTTTGCAAATACGTTGAGGAAACTCCATCCTGTCTGCTGTGGCGAGGGTCTTGCTTGCCATGAATGCCATCCAAGTCTAATGTCAAATAAGTAATGTACAAATACTTTATTACCATAATACGTAAATATATATTATTATTTCTAATCAGAGCATGCTAAAAACATACGCACAGATATTAAAAATAGGAAATTTTGCACTTTACCGTACACCTTATCGTCATTAAAAATATTTGAATTATTGAATACAAAAAACCGGCGAAGTTTCGATTTTGATAAATATCCACAGAAACTAACAGTTCAATGTTTATAAAAAGCAATAAATTCAACAAATATTTTAAAAACTATATAGTTTTAAAATGCTATCTAGTGTACTATAATAAATTGTGTTGCCGGCGTTGTGTACGCCATATCAAATATTTGGATGAATTAAACGCACATACCTTTATTAAAACGTCGAACTGTAGTATTCTTTAAACTTTTTTAAGTTGCCCATCCGTTTTAACTGATTTCAACGTTTATTAAACTTTTAAAGGCTTAAAAAAACAAAGGTTTTGGCACAAAGATAGCTCAATGACCAGGTGAATCAGTGAACTCTTGAAAAGAGCAGGGAAATTTGCAAATACACTGACGTATATTTCAACCAATAAGATCACTTATACATAGTTTAAACAGAGTCTGAACCAATGAGATTACTCCGTTCAAATCGTCACTTCCTCAACGGTTCAACGGTTGTAGATATCCTTGAAACAAGGAAATGTTCATCTGTAATGTTTTCAAGGAATTCGGATTATTTTCAAATCTTATTATAAAAAGAAGTTATGAACTTCGTTGCAGTTGCAGAGTGTTAAAGTGTTTAAAAGCTCGTTGATCTTGCTTTTGCCATTTGATGAATGGCGATGATCAATAAAATCATATTTGGCCCAGTTCAAATTGATTTTGTTGTTATCGGAAAACTTTTGCCGTTAACAATGTCGCTACAACTTGTTGGAACTGTCTTGTTACAGCATTGTCAAGCGCAGCCTTGGTACAAGCTTGTTGTGACAGGCTTGTTACAACTTGATGACTATAACAACTTGTCAACAAGTTGCTCCAACAAGCTTGGTACAGCTTGTTGTCGACAAGCTTGGTACAAGTTGTTCCAACAACTTGCTACAAGTCTGCAAGCCAACAAGTTGTAGCAAGCTTGATGTCAACAAGCTTGCTACAACCTGTTGTCTCAACAAGCTTGTTACAACTTGTCAACAAGCTTGCTACAAGCTTGTTGAGCCAACAAGTTGTCAACAAGATGTGAGATTTTTAGGTGTGTATGCTTTTTACATTCAATCAACAACGCCAGTAATCGTCATGTCACCCTTCTTTAATTTAATATAAAAAAAGTATACCGCAGAATTACGCCCTGTCTAGACTTAGTTGTCTCTTCACTTTTTCCCCCCGAGACTATGTTACGGTTGTTTAAGAAGTCGCATTCTACGGCTATTTGAACATCTTTCTTCCACAAAACGTTTTAAAACTCTCCAACCTTTCCAAGTCCTTCATGTTCTCACATCTGCATGATGTCCACGATCTGCGTCAACTTTTTTTACTTAACTTGGATAACATTGCACCATGTGCCTCATCATTCCTGGCGTTCAGTATGTTTTTAAATTAGGCCCATTCCTCAAGTGAAAAATGCCAATAAAGAATTAATCGAAAGACTTTATGGCAACAAATTTAAAGAACTTTTATTCCTTCTATCCTAAACATTGTCTTGAATGATGGAGTTCATACTATATTTCACTGCAGCCAAAGCCATCGTGCAACTCCAGATGATTTCGAAAGTTTTCCCTTGTGCAGAAATATTGGGAACGAAAAAACCATTGAGGGCCAAAAAAAAAGTGCGGCGGCCTACGTCTAGGTCCATTGCCGTTGGTAATATGATGAGACTTTCTGGCTGTGACAGAATACGCGTATAAAAAGCCAAAAAGAGCAAGGAACGTAGGACGACGACAAATATAATGGTGTTGGGTATATATCCAGGCTGCTGACTGGCGAGATTTATATATGTCATGATTCGTTTTTAAATGGAAAATGGCGGAATGTAAAATATAAGCCAGCATATAAACTTGTTTTCAGCATGAATCACGTCTTTGATCCCGTGATTAAGTCAACTGATGATTGAATATAGCTATGTAAAGTAGTTTATGGTAAAGTAGTTTATAGTAAAGTAGTTAAACATGCCAAGAGTTGATTTATGATTTTCACGCGTCGTTCGACAATTCTTTTAAGACGATGATAGCCATGAAACCTACGACCACTTCGTCGAAGTGTTATGAATGCATCACAGCAAGGCCTGTGTTAGAGGTGTAGTGCTACTACTAATGCTGAGCGCATTTAAGAGTAAAAAAATGGACATTAATAATGCTCTCTCTTATTTGTAATTCGTTTTGGTGCGACTGCGATACATCTTCTGTTCTGCGTGTGTCTAAACCCGGTTTTCCATGCACAAGCGATATTTTTTGCACGAATTAAGCGACTTTTTGTATTTGAGCAATTTGTTACAGATGGTTACAGTTAGAGCTCTGAAACAATTTCGAGTTATGAGCTATCCAAATTTTGAGGTAACAAGGTGTGTGCAAAAAGGAGTAGTAAACTTTTACTATGGTTTGTGAATTGTGACAGAATTTGGCAATCAGAATCTTGTATTTCTAAGTTAACTGCGATTTCTATTCGCACAATGTACCTAATACTTCAATATAATTGGCCCCTGCCCCTGGTGAACCTTTCTATATATGGTTTGGTCGTCATGAGTGCATCGGAAGAGTCTGTGTGTGGACTGGGCCGATTAAATATACATTGGTCATTATTATAGCTGATTTTGTACAATAAATTAGAATAGGCTTCCTACTGCGCTATTCAATAATTATTTAATTGTCGTGTTACTTGACTAATAACGTCATTAACAGCAAAAGCGTGTGAAAATTACCAGCTAGGCCTAGGGACTGGTCTGACAATCATTACCATTCCTAGCATAAAAATAAACAATTTTTGTTGAAGTCATTTTTACTTACCATACATTGCTGAACAAATCAGAATATAAAAGCGGACAATGTGTGGATATTCACGCCTAAACCAAGCAAAGAGGGCAACATATTATTCAGTAAATGTAAACAGCGAGACGTATAGCAATCAAATTTTTGTTGAAAATTTTTTAGCGGGTGGGAATTCAGGAAAGGAGCGAGATTCAATTTTGAATGTGAGGTTGATGTTACTTACATTTTAGAGAAAGATGCAAGTGTTGCCAATGTAATGACAGTTGTAATAAGTGCAGCCCAAAAATTAAAAACCATAACAGCGTAGTAAATATCACGTAGTCGTGGACTCATCAAAGACCAATCACATGGAATACGACATGTGCCATTCTCATCCTTTACCAATGGATGTAGACAAGAGCTGAAGTTTCTTTCTAAAAATCAGAACTTTGAAGTGAGACTGGGTGCAGGAAATTATTAAAATATGACGTAAATAGGACAGAGATGCAAATTATACTAAAACATTGCGACATGAGACAGGAGCAGCAAAAGCATTCAATAGAAAGGTAAATGTTCCTCCTATAAAAAAAAACACCATGTCCTTGAACAATATACGTAGAAAATAACATTAAAACTCACCTTCTGTTGTGCCTTTATGCAGCAGTTCACTTATACAACTCATATTTTTTAACCAATTATATCTCCCTTTTTGAAGTGAAATATTGCTTTTGATGTACGAATAACAAGTTTTACAAAACTTATTCGTTTCGTTAACCAGTTGAGTTTCAAGCTTTGCAATGGCTGCTCCAGAACTTCCATTGTTGCAATGATAATAATAAGCGAGATGTTTCTTTATACATAACGTTTTTTCAAGAGTCGTATTACACGTCGAATTGTGTTCTTTTGTAATTGAGATTGCGTTCAAAAATTCTTCCAGTTCTTCATCAGCAATCAGCAAGGGGTCGACAATACCGGAGCATCTGGGCTGATAATAATCTCTGCATCTTTTGTGTCCTGCCATTGATGTGACATTTTCTTTAACTTCACCGTGTGTGTTGTTAGGACTGTAACGACAAAACAATAATATATATTTTATTATAATTAAATATATTCTTTAAATATAAATTAAATATAAATATATATTTTGCGTAATAAATTTCGAAGGCTCTCTAACAACAGTACTGTATATAATAGGCTTGTTTTGGGCTACAACGATACAACGTTTACCACTGTGTCTAAGTACTGTCTTGTACTAATTGTACCAAAATTAGTAAAACGTACGGATGTAAGTGTTGTATTCAGTGGTATAATTTTTCAATTTTTTACCTTTGACCCTATGGCCTCGTTATCGTGTCGGCTGCTTTCTAACCTAATAAACAAGCTTGTGATTGAAGAAGCGGGTATACACAGAAAGGATCGAGGCAATTGTATTAATGCCATAGAATGGACAGTAAATTGTATATGAAAGAAAAATGTAGGAATAACAAGTTTGTAGGAATAAAAGATTTTAATTCAAATGGAAAATATCACAATTTTTAGACGTCTATCAGTTATCACCGTCCAATAAGGAAATGCATGTGGAACTGATTTGTTTTTTTTTCGTGAGTTTTCAATTAATACGTTTGTATAAAAATAATATTTTTTAAATATCAGCAATATTTGTCATAACTGAGGTCTTATTAAAATCTGCTCAGTGACATCTTTTGGAGAACAATATTTGTTCACTCGTGAAGGTATATCAGAAACTAAGATTGGCAGGTTGCCATTCAATTTTTCAAATGGGCAGGTGGCATTCGAATGAAATCGAGTACATTAAGATTTTTTTTTGACTAATGAATTTGGGTAAGGTATAAATATTTGCGTAGGCTCGTTTTCAATATTTATGCCGTTGTTATTATGATGCTTGGAAACAGACACCAACCCACGGTTCATGCTGTTCTTTCCGGCAGGAACACACCGATATAAGCTGTCTAAGTCTCATAGATGTTCACTGCACATAAATTACGCCCCAGATGCTAATTTAAAGTATGATCAGACTCTGAGTGTAAAATTGTTAGTCAAGTACTGTTCGATGAAGCAAACAGGAAATCTCTAGTCCTGAGAGGAGTGAGACGGCGATAAATTGTCATCATAAACTCAGTTATCATGCAATATGACAATAACCAACTCGGATTTCATTCCAGGAATTAAATGTCAAAGCATATTTTAAATGCAATCCAACTCCTAATCTGCGCGCCTTATTGTAAACTCTAACCCTGTTGCGTCAGTGTATAGTTATGTCCCCATTTTCAAGACAGCAGCTGTTGAAACGTAAATTACGCGGGACTAAGCTTAACCAGAGGCCCATTTCAAACCCTAACCGATAAATGACACGGTTTTTGGCACTATTGCATAGTGTCAATGTTTGGTATTTGACATAACTCTTAAAAAAGAGTGAGGCTCTGAAGCTCGCAGAACATTTTGGCTGTTTTTCGTCTCAACAAGCATTTAAATTACGATCAACCTGTACTATGAGGGATTTCCATTCAGTGCAAAGTGCTGCATGATCGCTATTCATGATCGCTTTCTTTTTAAATTGTTTGCAGTCAAGTTCATCGAACGCGATTTGTTCCGCTTGGCTGTTTGTTCAATTTTGAGAAGAAAGAACCGCGCGACCTTTCGCATTGAATGCAAATCCGGTTTGAAATCGTCGGATGCGCGCCTGGCTTTAATGTGCACAGTTTCACGGTAGATCACCACAGGTCGTGGTGATTTGAAAAGAAGATTTTTAGAAGTTATAGATAGTGTTGACTGTTGAGTATTTTCGGCGATTTAAATGCATGCATGAGCATTTTGTTTACCTACGGATGCGTAAAACCACAATGAGATCGAAAGCACGTATTTTGGGCGCGCATAAATAAATCCGATTTACAGATGACTTTAGCATGATAATTCACCGATTTAGTTCGGTTGTGTTTCGCGTCGGTGGTTTCAGTGTAGTGCTAAAGCGTGACATCTACTAGCAAACCTATAACTTTCAAAGGTCTCCTTTATTTGGTACACCCTGAAGGCTCGTACCCTCAAAATCTCCAATGATATACGTGATGAGTTGTATACATGGACTTTGCCCGAGGGTTCAAACTCAGTGTGTACATGCTCAAAAAACCTCACCTGGAAATAAAACTGAAGATCGTCGAGTTTTCGAGCAAAGGTCCATACGATGACCCCTCTAGTATAAATCCTTCAAAGCACGCTGACATTACTGTTCTCCCTTCACAATTACTACTTCATTATATATAACAAGATTCAGTATTAACATTGACCTTTTGTCGGACCACTATTTTAATAGATGCTATATACGAACAATGTTATTAAAATTCTAGAAATTCTTCGACCATACAGCGATCTATCAGATAGACACTGTGGCTAATCAAATTATATACACCAGATAATCATATGATAAAGCATTATAAAAGAAATTATTCATATGTGTTTAGATGTTTATGTTGAAACATGATTGCATCCAGCTACGAAACAAAGCATTTTTAACTGTGCAAGAGATACACGCTATCTCGTATTTTATATTGCTAGATCAGGCCCTTGATTTTTTCATCATATTATAATATTAATATCAAGTATTTTTCAAGATGTTTAATTAATAGCGCTATTTTTTCTCTTCTCGGTTCTATTCATAGTCAAATTAAGTGATTAGACTCGCGCCATTAACCCATTACTCTATGGTCCCAATATATGCATGAGATCGCCTAGGCTATTATGAATAAGAGCCAGCTGTGCGATTCCTTTTTCTGTTATGTATCATAATTCCCTAGATAGTGAGTGTTATAGGTCTAGTACGATGTACCGATGTTGTTGGTAAGCGAGTCAGTTCGAAATTCGACGGTTTAAGATGTATTATTATTATAATTGCATCTACTGTCACAAGGAAGGTGGTATCTTTGTTATCTATTATTCTCACAAACTAATTTACCTATCTATCTGCACTTAAAGTTATACAAACAAAGTATGATATAATAGCATTAAGTCGTCGATCACAAATTCAAGTTATCTGCTGTTGCTCATAGATGACCACTCTCAGATTAAACATGCAACAACGAAATATATTCAGGTTAATGCGCAGTAGAATTATAAAAGTTGAGATTGTAATATCAGTTTAGTTATACATGTCGTTTTATAATTAATACTTACCTAATAGGTTCCGTCTTTATTTCATCGTGTCTGGGATGATTTATCCGCAACAGAAAGAATACTGTTGGTAGAGCAATCCCAATCCACACGACACAATGAACAAACCAATACAATCCCGTTTCCTTCTTGCACAACCTCATCGCAAACACATTGACGGACAAACCAAACTCTTAACTTTCACAGTTGGAGAAGCCAGAACATGATTAATTGAATTTTCCTAAAGAGTGTAATTTAATAGCTGAGAATATCAACGGAGCGTCATTGCGTGTTCATTAAGACCGTTTTCCACTTCACGCTTTCGCCTGCTGTTGACGGAAAATTTCGCCGAAGGCAAGATGTGTTTTAACATTATTTCCCCATTTACAGGTTTGTCGTGCCGCCAAATGGCTAAATATGCGAAACTGTGTTTGATATTTCGCTGACGTGTTTAACAAACCCAAACGTGCACCTAGAGAAAATTGTTTGCGAAACTGTTCGCCGGCGGCAATCAAAGAGGTGATGAAGTGGAAAACGGAGTTGATTAAGCGTCATTCGATATGTCCGGTTGCAAATAAATGACACAGTTCCCAAAAAAAAAACACAAAAGCGAATTTTAGTTTGTTCAAATTTGAATTTCAGATTCGTAAATCATTCTTGTCACGATTGGCAAACAGATTGTCACAAAGCCTTATGAACAAGTCGTCATAGGGGTTTAAAGTTATTGTCGGAAATAAACATTCAAGAGGTCACGTGAAAAATCAAAATGTTGTGAATCATCATACAAGACACACGACTAGGACGAAATATCGAATGAACCCAATGTTTTCTTTTTTATACTTTCGTTTTTGAAATGGTTCACTTGGGATTTTATCAGTATATAGTCCTTTCACTAGAGACGTGCGGGGGGACGGAATATTTACCTAGAGTGAAACAATCAGAAATTCGAAGCCAAAACTAATAAATAAGGAAGCCACTGGCATCCATATAGGAAGCGCCTTAAGTAAAAACGTCGAAAAAAAATTATATTGAGTATTTTTCATGACATATTCCATCAAACTATACCGTAAACACTACTGACTACAACAAACCAAGTCTGACACACCATATTTCACAAATCATATCACTGTCCACAGGCACAGATTTTTCAGATGGATGTCAGAGTCAAGTTGATCCAGTCTTCCCTCATAGTAACTCGAACAGTTGAAACTCTAGACCTGTTTCAGACGTCGAGTCTTCATGTGCCATCAGTGCCGAATTGTATGCAAATGAACTTAAACAAAGACTTTAGCTCATTAACATTACTGTTCGGCACATGATAAGTTCGAGTGTTCGACGTTTGAAACGGGCCTGAAGCGAGTGACAGGCCATGCAGTATCTTAAAATACGCGGTGTGGTGCCTCATGAAGTGTAGGTAATTTGGCTTGAAATATGCATTGTTATATAGATACGTAAGAAATACCACAACGTCAACGACACTTTAGATATAACTTTTAAATATAAAGAACACTTCCCAAAAACAAATATTGATAACATGAAATACCTACTAAGTCAATTTCATTATATACCAGTTCCGGTGCATGGGCAAATTTGCCGGCCGGGTCGACCTAAACGCCTATAAAGGAAGTTCAATTGTGGATTATTGTCGGATTAAACGTAAGATTTATTTATATTTCATGCTCAGTGATGCTCTTTTATTTTAACCACACTTGTCTTACGAAATCTAATATATCTCTATACAATCTTTACATGTTAAAGTTGAAATAATTGAAAGCATTATTGCGACCATTATGGTTGTCAAAAGTAATCAGTTGCGGGTGAACTCACTGAACTGACATCACAATTGCCGTATCTCGTGTTGCCTGCGGGAAGCCTGAAACAGAACCGTTTCTGGTGTGAAATATGGCCTCATTCCAGAACTGTATAAAATAATAAACTGCAGTGCATGTATGTTATTTTTTGTGGCTAGGCGTCCAGGAAATGAATGTTAGGAAATGAAGCTCAGGAAAGACAATCCAGTTTGGGTGTGTGATACGAAACTGACGAAATAGACGAAATATTGGCGCCTTATAGATTTCCAAAGTGCTTCACAAGAAAGCAGCTCGTATTAATTCAGTTTCTTTGATTTTTTATTTCATTATACCACTAATATAATTTAACGATTACGGAATTTGTATAAAGCAGGTCTTAAATCTGGTTCACATCATTTCCACATGTCATAAAGATATGACAATAGGTTTTTGGCTTCAATACCGTAAATATGATAAACTTGACTTATGACTTTTGAATTTGAAGTGCAATATCGTGAGCTGTATACGCCAAACAAAAAACTGAAGATGGCATTTTTTTGTGGATTCTTCCAGACATATTCATTTTGACAGGTTTGAAGGGAACCATATTTAGAGGGAGGGCAGCCTTCGTCGAAAACGGTTTACCCGCAGCGAAGCATCTGCATAAAATAAGCTGGGTAAAATGTCAACTGATAAACAATATATTAAAATATCCAACATTTTACGTAAATTGGTAAACATGAGCGTAGGCATGCAGAGATCGTTTGACACGCGATACAAACTTCATTCAGTTATTATGAATAAATTGGATTAACTTTATGTGAAAATAGCATCACAGGTGATGTATATTAACGCCTGGTGGAAACTAAAAATGGAAAGAATATTTCCTATGATGAAATCCCGGTCTCCAACGTTCAGATGGCGAAATATAACACATTAATTACGGGTTTGATAATATGACAAAGGAGTGGGTATAGCAGTTGAAACAAGCGAAAACAGTCACTTGTTTTTTAGGAGTCGCAGCCTGTTGTAAATTGTACGGAAAAGCAGCTGTAGCTCAGGGGAAAGTGATTTAAGAAATAATAGTGTCCAATAATTTCTATATATCGTAGATATATATTGCAGACTATATATACAATAGCCCATGGTAAAAATATGAAGAGCCCCTTTCATGCAGAAGGCTACTGCGTATAAACTTTCCGGGAGAAGTTACCTATATATAGTATGCAGGAATATTGATTATCGTATTGTTAAAAACATTTTCTAGTCAACAATCGGTAGTACAATGTCCTTGCAAGATATATATGTCAGTTTGGGCGTAAAAATAGGTAAAGCCGTTGTCCTGTCCTACATTACTGCATAACACAGAACCAACTGCGTGTTTTGAAGTGGAAAATTATAAGAGTTTACATTATAATAACCGCTAGTGCATGTGCATGGGAACAGCGACTACAAAGTCTGGTGAGAAGTGGCTATGTACCACTGGTTTGCACTGTCCATTTCTTTATCACTTCTTGTTTTCACTTTGTTTACATATTAAACGTAATTACTGAAATTTAGCCCTTCTGAAAAGCACTAGATTAGTGATGTAGGCCGTCTGTTTTAAATAAAGAAATGAATGGATATTGTTTTGGTGTCATGAAATAGTGCAAGTTTTATCGACTACCCGTGCTTAACCACTGCTTTACTACCTCCCCCCACCCTCGCTGCTCTCAAGTCCGTATATATCTGAGCGAAATCCGACCTCGTGTCTAGAGACTAAAATTCACGTAAAAGCTTGGGCACTTAGTTGATTTTTAGTTCTACCCGAAAAACTCAGTTTCAAGTACCTGCTGCAGTGCTGCAGATAACCTTGCACTGTGATTATCACTTCGTCCAATCTGGTTTTGAGTAGGAACGAAAAATTTGGCAATTTTCACCAATTTTCATCCTTCGAGAAGGTCTAGTTCCATATTTTTCATTACATTTTCGTTACCTTTATACCTTTGTCTGAGCAGGTACTAAATATATATGCAAATTAAACTCTCATGCATGCATGTATAAACTTTTGCTTCAGGATGACAAACTTATCTCACTCAACGTAATATCTCCTAGTCCTATTACCATACTGAAAGTCACGCATGTGTTGTGCATTAAACGAAATATCTATTCTTCGGCATAGTGAGTCGAACCATTATTGTTGCCCCGTCCAATTGAATGATGTACTTATAATTTGACTTTAATAAGGATAGGAATTTGCTTTAATTCCAGAAGCAGAAGTGTATGCAGCGTAACCGTTAAGCATACTGTTCAGCCATTCAAATTACAACAATATATTACATGAGGATAATTTCTTTAGTATCACTACTCTTTTGGGACACCCGGTACAGCGTGTAAGAAAAAAGAGGCACTTTTATAAATTGATCTATTGTGTTGAGCTTTAACCTCGCAGGGTATAATTCATTTCTTATAATATTGTGTTTGGCAGATGCACAGCCATTAAAATCACCACATTATATACCAATGCACAATACATATATGGCAGCATTTCGGGAGGTAGCCATTTTTAGACACTTTTATTATGCTCATTCAGTTTATTATGAGTAAAAATACCAAAATAAGTAAGTATCGGTTAGTTAATTCGTTTGCCTCAACTGCACATTGCTTTATAGTATAGGGCGACAGAGCGTATATATATATATATAGATATAGATATAGCCTTACCCTTAATCAATATATTGTTTATGTGCTGTGAAGAAATTTTAAACTGAATAAACGGTACTCACAAACTACCACACGAGACTTTAACATTGAAATCATCAAAAGATAAAGAAGCACTATAATTGTATACGACTATTTAACTTTTTTCTAACTGCAAACGGTGAAGTCCAAGTTTTTTCAGCCCAAATATATATCGAACTCGTTTCTTCCGTGTATATAGTGCCCACTTTGAACCGACTGCGCAATATCTCTTAGTCATGCAAACAAAAAAGGCAAACTGAATTAAATAATCATTTCGAATTTAAATCCGGAAAATAGGTCTAATTTAGATCGGTTTTGACTTAAACGACGGTTGATGCATGTTAACAAAACTATATATCCGCTAAGTCATATTACGCGTTCCAATTAATGTATGTATATATGTTATATTTCATCCAGAAGCGAAAGTTTTTGCATCTGCATGCACGAGAGTTTAATTTGCATTTAAGAAATAGAAAACATTTTCCGGCGTGTTTCTACGTATACAGTTATAAATCACGCGTGGGAGTTTGGGAGAACGAGAAATAATCAGTGGGAAAACGATATTTCCTACGCGGTTTTTGATTGGCTTGCGAAAATGATATTTTTACACGTAAAAATATCGTATATCGTAAAATATCGTATCTCTACGTGGGTTTAAACAGTAGCGTAGCCAGCCTGTCGATTTGTCCCGCTATGCTAATATTTTAGTGTTCACTCACTGTGAAAACAATATATTTCTAAAGACATGAATAATTATAATAACTCGAAATTTACATAGCGGGACAAAATCGTCAGGCTGGCTACGCCACTGGGTTTAAATACGATTTTTCTCGGTGGCGTAAAACTTTAATTAACACTCATGTTCATATAATAAAAATAGTACTTTTTTATATATGCTAATACTATATGAAATGATTGGCTGTCATGTGTTTATTGATCACAAATCAGCTCAAGTAGCTGAAAGCACATCTAATGGCAGTATGCTCAGTAAGTTCGCATCAAATGTCGTTCTATGCCGATGACTACAGTATTTTGGTGTACTGATGGCACCTTTCATCAAATCCTCATTTGCATAGCCATAGGCAGTACGGGCTTATTAAAAAATAGTTGGGGTCAGCGAATGATTTCAGTAAAATTTACCCGAGTCACGAATACAAAATGCCAGATTTATCACTGATGTAAGCAAAATCTTCGTAAAATATGATAAAAAAAATTGCTCAACTTTTCTAGATTCCAATGTATCTGGGGGGTGAGGCAGCTGCCACCTCTACCCTACGCGTAGGGTACCCTACCCCTCCCGCATGTACACCTATGCTCTTGTATACATTTACATATCCTGCATTCTTTTTCGCCTTTCGTCTTTACACATGTAACTTTACCGTCGTCAACCACGATATGATTTATAATGTGCTTCATCATGTTCTTCTCGTCTCGCTCATTCCACACTCAGTATCTGCCAACATTCTCCTTCTTAATTCGTTTAAAAGTGGTTGGTTAAGGTATTTTGATAGCTGTGAAGGGTGGATTAGTCGTGAATGTTCAGGTAATGGCATATATTGAACAAACAATTTATTACACTAATTCACTTATTGACGCGCATCAAAAGATGATAAATTGTACCTGAAGTTCCAACAAGAACCACAAACGGTGAATTATGATGAATCATAATTTGACCTAATCATGCGACTTGATAGCTTGATGGCACTGTTTCATGTGCTAATTTGTAGTCATGACGGGGTTTTTAAAGTATGCAAGTATAAGTAGCTATCGATGCGACTGAGAGTGAGAATGGTTACTAATATAGGATGGTAGAAGATAATTCCATGCCAACATTGGACTGTCTGCTGAACGCAGAATTTAATTAGGACATCCATTTGTCTCAATAATTATGTCCTTCATCATGGTCCCTATCAAGAACTCGTTCCAGATCAATCCATCACTCAGGCCCCCGAAAGGCATTATAGTCAGCCCAAATTGGTTGGATATTTATAAATATATTGTTTAGTGAAAAAATGCGACATAATTTGTCTCGTTTCAAGTGTTCCAGAGCTCGCCTATTGAAAAATTTCTTTCCTCTCCAGTGAAATGATATTGCAAATGCACTTTTATAGTCTTTTATTCTTGTACTTTCGTACCCAGATCTCTCAGAGCTGGACGCCGTGGACGGAGTGTATGTGAAAAAAAAGGTGTTCCGATCAGTGGTTCCGTAGTGGTGGGCGATACTGGGATTTTATGATTCGATACGATATCGATATTTTTTATCGATATTTTCGATACGATACCGATATCGATACTGGCACTTTTCACCTAATTTATGCAGATCGTGGTCTTCCCACTCTCAGTGGGTCTTCCTCGCAGCCTCCTGTTCGCGGGTTCCCAGTCGATCTCAATCGGTGGGGAGCGTGAAGAACACTGAAGAATGCTTCAAAGGTCTATAATACTCCATGTAATCCTCACGTAACCTAATATCGAAATCATCGATACTGAAAAATAGTATCGATACCAACAACCAAATTCTTAGTATCGGAAGTATCGATATTTGAAAGAAATATCGCCCACCACTATGGTTCCGATAGCTCAGTGTGTTCCGATAGCTCAGTGTGTTCCGTCCATTCGTCGTGTTTAAATGTGAACTTAGATTCCTTTGTGATTGCTGGTAAGTTGTTGAACAAGTCATTGTTAGGCAATTGATGGATTCGGACTTTCAAACTAGATTTGATACTTTTGTACTTTATTAAATTACTAATCATATTAACGTGTTTGATTCACTCAAGTACTACGTCTACTACCTTAACACTAACCTTTGTTTCCTTATACTTATTGAATGAGCGACCCTTACAGTACACATCTTTATCGATTATCGATAAAACTATTAGGAATAAGATTGTCATGGGGCTCTTACTGATATTTAATTTCCCAACCCAAGAAGCTCTGCAGCTCTGGCCTCTGCATTCTGCCCTCAACCACCTAATTTGATAATTGTTCTATAGCTCCTGCAAACATTGAAAATATGGAGAGCTTATTGCATTATCAAAACCCTCTTAATATAAGGTTTTTGTATTGATAAACAGAATTGATCCCTCAGCTAAAAATTCTCTCTCCAGGCACAAAAAATTTCTGTGTGACAGGGTCTTGTTTATTCCTGCAACTAATGTAGATAGTTAAAAGTTACAATAACCTCATTAAATAGATTTAGACAGAGATACTCTTCAACTGACTAATAAATTATATAGCATTAAACTAAGTTTAATACAGAGTACCTGGAGCATTAGTTAATTCATTATGTTTAAATAAACTGCATTCTAGCCCTGACCAGTCAGGTAAAAAAACATCAACCTAGCAAAAGTCAGGCCGGTGTAAGTGTTTTTTTATACTTCATAGTGATTGATATCAACAAATACTCTGATTTAAAAACAAGAATGGCAGTGGCAAATAATGTTGGAAAAAGCATAATTGTTGCAGGCGGTTTGGGTAATGACTCTGTAGAGATGTTTGATATGCGCCAAAGAACATGGTTATCATTACCTGCTATGCCACAACCACGTGGAGGTGGAACTTCCTTTGTCTACGACAATTATCTATCAATAGCTGGGGGTTACTGTCGTAATTTTGGCAAGGTTGATAATGTGATACAAATGAATGTTGACCAAAGTCCTGATATTGCAACACACTGGAGTAATTCTCCTATTAGACTGCCTACTCAGTTAGCATATCACAGCAGTGTGCTTTATAATGATAGTCTAATAGTCACTGGCGGTTATGATCATCAAAATTCAACATCCAGTAGTATCCACCAAGTCCAGCTTGCACCTCCCTATACTGTGACAGCCTTATCTAGAATGCCGGAAGAAAGGCGATTCCATTGCATGGAAATATTTGATGATAATCTCTTTATTGTTGGTGGGTTCACGCCTCGTTTTAATCGAACTAGCCTCGCCTCTATCTTACACTACGATATAAAAAAGAACGAATGCAAAAGGTTGTCGGCTGGATTGCCGTATATGGTGAGTGATATGGCATCAGTGAGATGGGGGGACAATATTATTGTGGTAGGTGGCTTTGACACTTACAGACGCAATTCTTGCATGGATTCAGTAGGCTTGTATAATGTCAAGATAGAACAAAGGAGTATTCTACCAGCAATGAAATATAAAAGACGTGCGTGTGCCGCTGTTGTTATTGAAAACTACATTATAGTACTGGGAGGGGTGGATGAGGAAGGACATTACCTTAAGTCGGTTGAAGCCTTTAACTTGGAACGTAACACGTGGGAAGAACTTCCAGATATGTCTAAAGGAAGAATCAAACACGTCGCTGTTGTCGTGTGAACAATGTAAAAAAGGCCGAAACAGTTCTGAAATATTTCATAATTGTAGTTAATTCCTTTTTACTTTACGCGATGTAAAGAGTAACAATATATATTATGTAACAAGTTTCCATGCATCAGCTATACAAGCTAAATAACAAACGGTGGAATTTGCAGTTCATACTATAGTCGTCTTTCAAAGCCGCGAGGAGCTTCTGAAAAACCCAAAGGTAGTACTCCAGAACTGAAGAAACCTATTTGCACTTTGCAAATGTCTAATTTTTATGTTTTGAGGTTCCTAACGTTAGTAACGTATACTCCTTACGTTTAAGAGTATAGTTACAACAAATCGGAATGATAGGAGATCTACCAATACGTAATCATCTTAAGGTGTCCCAACCTTTAAATGCGGCACGGGCACCAAGAAGAACCCCAATGAAGAACCCCCTTGGGCGAATTGTGGCAAGCTTGTTTCCAATCTTACTGAGCCTTTGATTAGATTGTTTCAAACTTTCTATGGTTTAGCAGCAAATGCCTTGCATGCCTCAGTGATATCGAGCCTTGGCCACACTTCTTCCTTTGTCCATGCCGACTCCATGGCGCGGCCTCATGGCCCTGGGAATGAGATTGATTGCGGTAGCGGTTATAAGTCCATGTTATGGGTCACGAAATTTATTACTATAATTAATTAAATATATTTAAGGACCATAAAACCTATACCCCGTAGAACCAAGAACCATAGAAGCTTAGAACCTTAAACCATAAGAACATAGAAGTACGAACCAAGGAACCTATAATTAAGGCTATAACCATAGAACCGTAGAACCTAAAACCATGCATAAATAGAAGTGATAGAACCACTGATAGAACCAACCCTTAACCACTGCCCTGAACCAGAGGAGGTTGGACAGCAGGCCGCAAAGCATGATGGGTATTGAGCGCTCAATTATGCGAACGCTTCATTTGACGTTTTGACTGTCGTGATGTGAAGAGCTCTGCGAGTATAGGAAAAATGGATGCTTTCGAAAGACAGGATTTTCAAGCTGCGATAGTGCAAAATACTATGATGTATATGTATTGTTGCGATCCGCATTACGACTTATCTTTTACTGTACCGAGTTTACCGTTTTTTAAGCTGCATGGGCTTTGCTGCCATTTCGCCTTTCATAATACTCCGTCTGAAAGAAGACTTTGTATTATACCAAACACCGAAGCACTGCTTTCGAAGTTGAATGGCCTTAAATCTCCTTGTGTCATCAACGTTAAAGCAAGTACTATATTTGAGGTTAGTATAAAGTACTTGTCAACACCTCATTTTTTAATATTTTTTATTAACTTTTAAGGCTTGATTTGTGTATTAAAATTTAACTGAAACTTTTTTTTAGTTTGGTACTATCCCTGATGAATTTATTCATTGTAAAGCGGAGAGAATGCTTTTAATTTGGGATTTTGATGTGGATCGTGTATTGACAGAAAATACGAGCGCTGTGGATGCGGTTACTCCTGATTTGATGACATCGAAATTAATAATGAGGACAGTGAAGAAGATGAAAGTGAAGAAGTTGAAAGTGATGAGGAAGAAATCACTCATGCTCTACCATTCAAGTGCATTGGAGCTGCTCATGAACAAAGTTACCAACATCATCTGGAACAGGCATATCTTGCCCTTGAATATAATGAATCAGTAAATGTTAGACTAAGACCAGAGCCGGAGAATCCTCGGGACCAAAATGCAATTGCTATTGATCTTCATTATGGAACTCAATGGGAAAATGTTGGATATATAGCTTCTGAACATTGCAAGTATTTACATCCACTGATTGCAGCAGGAGATATACTAGACGTCTATGTTGAACACATCAAGTTTCGGGTTAACTTTTTAAAAATAGGATTTTATCCAAAAATCTGGATAAAGAGGCGTGGTAAATGGGAAGGTCAGATTGTAAGGGCTAGTATGAGTGTACGTTGACATATAATTTCATAAGAACCAGGGTTTGCAAGTTGTGAATTTCTGCAATTATTTCCATTGGCTAACCTATGTAGATTTTTCCAGCATTTTTGCCATCAACTTGTTTTTAGTCTGGTTTCCATATGACAATCAAGTTGTTGCATAATAACTAATAATGATAGATATTTTTCTTAATGGTTAACACAACACCCTGACAATGTTGTATGGAAACCAGGCTTTCTATTTTATATCCTCAAAACCTATTGTCTATAACCAAAGCACTTCACTGTCATGTGATATTTCATACAAACCCTTGCAGTATTAAGAAAATTAGAAAAATATTCATACAATACATGGTATAAATATGTAAATCTGTATTTATTGATGAACAAATAAATAAACTCATCAAATTTTATTATGGTTATAAAATATTGTAAGTAAAATTGCCTTGACAAAACAGCCAAGATTTTGCATTTATACATATATTTACATGATGTTCAAAAAAGTAAAAACCTGCATACACACACCATTGTTTTTTGTTTCTATGCTATTGTTTCTATGCTAATAGCATTTACAATTCATGCAAACTTGAAGATCAATTGTACTAGATAAGGTGTTCATGCCTTTAGCTTTTCAATCAACCTAATATACATAAATATTGCCAGTTCTAACACACAATGGCTTAGTAATGCAGATCTTAACTCACACTAACTGTAAACATCAACAAGCATCTAAAGAACAGAACCAATATAAAATGTCAGTTTATTTTACTGAAGAAGTGAAAACATATAATCACACAATATGTTTCATATTTATCAATTTTGTGAAGGTGGTGGTGGTGGTAAGCCTTCTGGTTGTTTGAAATGTGCTGATCTAACACTCAATTGACCACGTTGTGGGATTACAGCTAGGCGTTAGCGAATGAGCATAGGAGTCGTCACTGCCAAAAATGGAAATCTATATAAAATACAAAAAAATACTATTTTCCCGTCTAAATGTTAATAACTAAGGAAGTTAAACCATGAATACAAATAAAATTTACATTAATATTACAAATTATGTAGTTAAACAATATTTGAAAGGGAAATATCCCATTGACCCGAAATGCGCTATTTTGAACATCTCAAAACAAGAGTGGTAAATTCAAAGCCCGATATCTCGGAAATGGTGTGGGGTCGCAAGGGGTCGATCCAGCCGATTTTTTTTTTACATACTTAACTTCATTCTTACAAAGAATCTCAAAAATCGAACCACAGGAATTCGAGATTTTCAACTTTGAAAATTGTAAACAGACAAGCACATGACTCATCACTTCGGAACGACCCGACCAACTTCAGTTATAAAAATCGACTTAAAAAGTAACGCTTACCTCGATAATCTCGACAGATATCGCCAGTCCAATGAATCTTTTTTCAAAAAATATGCGTTTTAATCAGTAAACTTTAAAAAATATACTCAATATTTTTATGTTTCTCCGTCTTATGTAAATTTTCTCGCTCAAAATCTTCGCAAGCACGCTTGGAAAATAGCGCAATCTCATTGGTCGAGAAATTCACGTGACAGCTGTCCAACCTCCTCTGGCCCTGAACCAACCGTGGTGCCCGTATAATTAGAGCAGGGTTTGGCAGTGTCAATTACCGGAGAAGACCCGCACGAGAAGACCCAATTACACGAGAGAGCCCCGGCCATATATGGAGTGATACATAGAGGAGTGATATGCAATGCCGCCATTATTGAGTAAAAATCTGTTTTCTAATTCAACATGTCGGACCATTTTAAAGATATTTAAAAAGTGAGATCTATATGACAAGTTGGCTTAAGGAAGGATTGGGAGTTTAAGCATTGCCAATAGAAAATGTCTGAGACTACTAAGGAAAAATACAGCGCAGATCGTGTAAGTAAAAAATATATATTAAAACTATATAATTGTGAATATTTTACATGTGATTTATATAGATGTGAATATTATAAATGGACAACAATGTTCAACTAAATACTAGCATATATTTACAAACAAATTTTAAGTTGATATTTTCAAAGACAATGAAAATTTCCCTTGGGCTTTAGCAAAGTCCAATTGAAATGTTTCATAAGGACATAGGTGAAAGAAGATTCTGATAAATTTGTGGAGTTGTCAGTATATTATGTACACAATGACCATCAAGGGTGTCTAAAGCCGGTTTTCCACTAGCGATATTATTCGTGCGAATCGATATAAATTTTACATTTGTTCCAGAGCTCTTAACTGCAACCATCTGGAACAAATTGCTCAAATACAAAGGAATAAAGTCGCTTCGCAAAAATATTGCTAGTGGAAAACCAGCTTAACAGTGGCAGCTATCTGTGAAAATATCAGCCTGGTATTATGTTAAACAGATATTATGAAACATGATGTTTTCTTAAAGGTTTATGCCATATATAGTCCTGATGTAATTACTTCCAACTTTATTAATTAGCTTTCTTTAATGCACTCTTTACTGCAGAATCCTGGATATTCAAGAGTTGAGTAAAATTTTCTGAACTCGCCATATTTACCATTTCCAATAAAGCCATACATTTCTTTAAATGACATGCCACATTGAAAACAAGTTTTTATTTCATACATTTTGTAATTCTCCTCTTTGAATTCTTTTGATGATGAATTCCATTCCCACACACTGTTTAACCAGGCGAAGTGAGTGGTGCGTCTAAAAGAGTCTCTTCCCACTATCTGTCTAAATCGCTTACAAACCAAGCTAATTGTTAAGAATCCTTTATCACCTTCATTTAATACTTCTTTAAAGACAGACTCTAAGCCATCATCTGATAGAGACAGAATATTTCTAACCTTTGCTTTAAGTGTGTATGTGGCATGGTCATCCTCATTGCAATGTTCAGTTTGTTTCCTAAAAGCAATTGGTACTTGTAAATGAATTGTCTTTTACTAGCTACCCAAAATTTAGAGTATGTGTTAGTGAGAATAGTTCTCAACAAATTCCATTATGTCAACAATAGATTTTAAGTGACATCCATTTAACTGACCTTATTGGTATTTGGACGTTTTTTTGAGGATTTGCTAGGCGAACTGCCATGTATTTCCTTAAACATGTATGTCTTCCTTTAGGTAAAAAATGCAATATGATTTATCATAAATTTAAACATATTAAAATACAGCAGGGGTTTTTCTGTGGTTTAAATAATGTAGTTACCAGAAATTGTACTTCGATATAATTACCTGTGTAAAGTTCACATCCAAACCATTGACCATATAATCAGCTACCTAACAACAAAATATGCCGCTAGACATTACAGTAATTGAAGCAATGGGAAAAACATAACTATAATATATTAGATAATTTATATCAAATGTATTTTTCACTTACCATGCATACAAAAACCCCACATGAACTTCCATCAAGTTGTCTGGGTCAAATTTTGTGGAGTTATCAAAATATTTAACATCTGGTGGACTCATTTCTGGGCATATTGCTTGAAGGTGTGCTATCAGTAATCTATAAGTTGAGTGAATGTTAAGTAATACATCCATGTCAAAACATTTTTTAACACCTAATTTATCTGTCCATTGAAGGCCTACCTAATTTTTTTGTGGAAGCTTCTCTCTTCTCTTAACATCGCCATAGCCATAGGGTCATAAAGAAATATGGTACATGAAGTAAAGTCCACTACCTATAAGGATTAATTTAGAACAACAGTCCAGAAGTGAAAAGTATTGCCTAAAACGTAAATTTATTGAGTTGAATTTATTTTTTTAGGAACCTGACTAAATAAAATATTTGTTTTCTAAATTTTTGAAACAGAGGCATATACTGTATGTATATTGTATTCTATCGCAGGTTCTATGCGGTTCTACGCAGTTCAAAAGGCACTTGTTTTTAAATGAAGTCTTTATGTTTACTACTTTCCATTACAAAATTAAAAAAACCCTGTTTTTTTGCTATTATACTCGCATTTAAAAAATTACTTACCCCAAGACTCCAGTGATTATTGTCCAATTTATTGGTATGAAGCACAGGTCTGCTTTAAAGAATGGGTTCTGAAAGATCCCACACAGAAATCAGCGTTGAGCAATATACAGTATAAAGCATTATTTTGAAAGAAACGAATCCATACCTTTTGAATCCATTTCGTTATGGAATGGACGCCATATTTACATAGTTTTGTGTACATGAAGCTGCTCATGACTGCTACACGATTGGTACCCTAGTAAAGATAAATATTTAGCTGATTAATATATATCACAAAATAAGGAATACCAAGTGGTCTTATTTAAATATAGAGGATATAGCACGGATTTTATGTTCGAGTAGCAAAAACAATCTCACGAGTGAGCGCACCGAACGAGTGAGAAATTGTTTTTGACACGAGTGCCATATCTTCAAGCGAACCGTATAATGTTCTGTTTATTATATTGATTTAAGCGAAAAATATTTTGAATGTTATTCCTCAATCCTCAGTGTGACATACGAAAAATACGCGCACCTGGTCCCTGATGTAGTGGCGTATGAGCATTCCACTAGTGTTTTAGTTCCCAGTAAACTACTCTTGTTCATATAATAAACTGTTAAGAACACTATCTGCAGTTATTATTCTAGTTTCAGTACAGACAGTAGTTTACTTTCCCCTACCTGAGATTTTCTTTGTACGTCGATTAGAAAATTGTTTATTATCTAAATTTCAATAGAAAAATACATGTTTATTCATGATGTGAGTTACTGTAACTATGTGGGTTCTCGGAATACTATATCAATTACACCAGTGATAACCTTATCATTTAGCCATCCTTCGTTATACGTTTCTCCATGTTTGGTTGCGTATTGTTCAAGCAATGTTTTTTCATAGTCGGAAGGCGCTTGGTCAAGCAGCTTGATGTCGTAATACATTAACAGCGTTCCGTTGATGTGTGACACAATGTGATGTAGCTGATGTCCCTTGCGCAAGTCCCAATACCTCTCAACCTACGTCAAGGAATGAATGGATTTTATACACTGTTTATACTAAAACGTTTAGAGCGTTGGTAAATCGAACAAAGATCATGCAGGATATGGTTTCAACAAAACCTTTTCTGTGAGTGTACTGTCCTGTACACATTCAGGTGGACTCGGAGGTGTCGTTACTTCCATTTTATCCTTTATCTGGTCTGAAACATATTTTGAGTAATAAGATAAATTATCTATTGTTTTATCCATTGATTAAGAATTTATTACCGTTTTTCGGTCTTAACAATGCGTTATATATCAAGAAGTAACGTTTCTTTACCGATTAAAGTAATCGTACTGTATAGTATCGTTAGTTATAATTCGAGATCAGATGTCCATTTAGAATTTTATTTATGAGATATATAATATATATAACGGCTCAAGCCAAGACGCGCCTACGGGGATCAAATCGCCAACAAAAAGTTTAAAATATAAAAATATGCACCTTGCTCTGATATCGATGTACTTTCATCAGTCATAATTTGAACCTCAAAATGTTCTAAATAAAAAACACATTCCTATCTTTTTAAATTTAGATTAAAATGAAGACTGCTAACATTCAGGAGCGTAACCAGTAAAGGGTTGATTATAGGCTTACACCACGCTTAAAGGATAATAATAATTAATAAAAATCCAATATGGCTGTGACAGTTAGGTAAACGTTTGTCGGAATGGTCTGTCGTATGTTTATATATAGTTGATCTTACACTTATACTTATAGGTTTTTTCAAAACGTATTTATAGCAAACCTTCTGAGCTGTAAAACAGCATATATACGTCTCCGTTGAAGATGGTTTCGCACAACTGTTGTGGCTTGACCAGTTTGTCGTCGATTAGAAACCACCTTTTATTTCGTAAAACCGTACAGTTGAAATGACCCTCTTTTGCATCAATTCCATAGTGTGTCTATATGAGACATTTAAATTGACACGTCAACGCGAAGCCCGTACAAAAGAAATCAAGCCCGCTTTTCAAATCGTTTGAATATACATTTATACTTACTAAAAGCTGAAAGTTTGTATGTATGTCTTCGTCCCAACAAGTCGTGAACGCCAATTAATTCTTGTAACTTAAGGCGAACATGCTGTTTTTCCCCATTCTTTGTTACTGGGAGGATGTTGCAAATTAGACTCGATGGTAGTTTCATTGGCTGTCGCAATTCTACGATATCTTTCTCTTTTTCTTCACAGACACTATAATTAATCAACATGTCTCAATAGTCTATCGTATATACTAAAGCATAATCACAATGTATATTATACTAACGACGAAATGCTATACTATATATCCGTACCAAAATGAAGATTTAAGATCCTTATCTTCCAGCTCGAAGTTGTTTAGCAGCATATTTTCCACCGTTTGAAGACATTTTTCTCTACTTGGCAGGTTTAAAACTGTGAAGGCAACATCCTGGTGCTCGTTATGTTTTCCACAGCTTCGGCATACTAACTGCACCCTTTCAACTCCACGACAGGCACTGATTTTTAATGGAATGGATGTTTTATATTGATGCCATGCGATATCAATAGATCGGAACATTTATAATTGAGTCAAGCAACAGATAGGTATTATACTAAATTAATTGTATATAATATTGTTGCTATATCACTTTTGTTTTTTTGAATAATTTATAGGGTGAGTATAAAAAACTGATGCTCATAATAATTTTCCTAATTGAAGAATTTCCAACAGGCGCAGTTGATAACAGTTTTATCATCTCGAACAATTAGAATACATTTTAACTTCCAGCGCCAACAAGATTTCTCTTTTAGATTCACGATTAATGATTCGCCAAATATGCGGCAAATTTGTATTTGAACAGTGATCAGTTTTTATTCACCCTGTATGTATACAGATAGAAGTCTGTTCAACGACATGTTAATTACTTTATACATTACCTCTGCAGTGCTTCATCGCCTACAGACGAAGTGTAGCGTAAAAGACTATAAAGAAAATCGCCTGGATCATCGGGATCGTTCGAATTCACGAGTTTAGACGCAAGGCTCTCCAATTTCTGGGATACATCTTCTTGTCTAACTTCGATGTATGTTCGGGCTAAGTAAAACAACAACCACGAAAGGTCGCTTCCGCTGGGGGATTTCACTGGAATACACGATGCCAGACATTGCAATAAGCTGTTTACAAAGCAACGATTTTTCTTCGGTGGATTTTCTAGTCCCTTCAAAAGAAAGAGTGCAACAGTGGGTATAGTACTGACCTCTTTTATAGTTATAGCTACATGATTAGAGAAAATGACAATTTTCGGATTACATACAATTATATGAATTTAATAAATTTTACTAACGGTACTTAATGAAGAAATTAAGCAACTTATATATAGTGATAAATATGCATGCACAATTATAAAAAAAGATCCTTACTCGAGGTATAAACCGAACGTCAGGTTCTTCCGTCAATTCTTCCCTTTCCCAAGGGTCGTCAACTCTCGCTTCATTGACATTGCCAGTAGGACTGCTAACCGTATTCTCGTCACTTGAATGTGTCCCAAAAGCAGCATCTGCAGGGAAATAAGGCAGTGTATCACACCCCTCTTTTGTAATATAAATGTGAATAGGTATATATGCGTAGGCCTAATACAATAATGCTCTACCTATATTTCCAGCGATAATGATCCTTCCTAATGAATCAACAGTCGTATGTGCTACTAATCCATGCTTTTGTAGGGCCTGCTCTTGACGACCGATCTCCTCGTTGTTTTTTTTCTTGTTTCGCAGATGAACAAGAAGTCGTTTCATGAATACGTGTGTAGCCGGTTGCATCATGTTGAGGAAATAGTTGTCTTTGTTCATTACACTGTGAAGTTGTTCGTGCGACTCGCTGTTTACATTTGCGTGGAGCTGCGGGCATATCACTAATCGTCGAAGCACATCGTCTGGGTTGTTGGAATTTTTCTCGTGGAATCTGTCATACATGCTGTAACGCTCTTTCGTTCATGTCATTGGATGTGTGTCATCAGTCGTTAAACCAGCGTTGGCATTGGTAAGTGCTGAACATGTCCACCATGGAAAGTGTTTTTTCAGTTTGCCATCTGTCGCCAGTCGGATATTTTCGTCCGATGAAGGAAAGGGTTTTCCTTCGTTAGGATTGAAAAAACCTGGCTCAAGTCGATTCATCAGGTGGGCAAGTCTTTGTGGGATGTCAGATACGTTGAATGTAGGTGGATACTTAAAAGATCGAAGAAGGTCTGAATAATCCCGCGGTCCCTCGCTTCTGAGGACGAACTTGATCGCATAAATTCTGTTGTGCGGACAAGAGCCTGACGCCCATCCACCTAAAAAGATAACAAGCAGGAAAATCATACAAATCAGTCAAATCGTCGCTTTACAATTCTGCATGTAAACGTATAAAACTAGTCATTAAAACACTTACCCGACGCTCCCCATATCTTTGTAAATATCTTTTTGTAGTGTGTTGGTACATTCAACTTCTTTCTCAGGAATGATATAACGTCGTTTTTGGGTAGATGTGAACTGCCTTTCGCTCCCAGCTGACCACACAACCTCTGCAACACATGGACCTATTATATAGAAAAAAACATTGACGTTGATATAGCAACATTAATTTCATGCACGGGTTCAACATTCATGCATGTCAAAAAGCTTTTGCAAAATTAGAAAAATGCAAATATTATCGTGTGAAGTGTTTGTTATGTGAGACATTTGTTGAGAATCGTATTTTTAATTCAAATAATCATTGTGGGGACAGTTATGACAGGTTTAGCCAATTTTAAGATTGCATCCGCGATAACTGAACCTGAGACTTCGTTAATGCATGCAAGCATGCTTGGTTTAGAGATTTGTATGAACTCATGTTTTTTAATCTATACCTGCGCAAAATTCATCATGTCCAGTAGATCCTCTTCAGAATATGTTGTTAAATTCATATCCTCAAGCACCTGGTCACTTTCTGGGATTCTATGACACTTTCTGTACTCCGTGTTATATGCACTGTCCCCTTTTCTTGTGTGCGGACCAATCCATGGAGCCCAGAACTGGTAGTTGGCCTTCACTTGAAATGAGGAACTCTTGTTCGCTATATTTTGGGTGTGAATTAAAGTTTTAAATTAGTATAAAAGTTTTATTAGGTTTTAGCCAGGCGAAGTTGACAAATTTAGTATATTTTTGTATTACGTGCGGATATAGATGTAACTAGGTCCATATATACTTACCGTTTACACCTCTTGCTAAATGCATCACTTCAACACTTTTCCAGAACTCTCTAATGCTTACACGGTCTGAGTCGTCACATTCAGGTGGAATATCTAGATCGCTAACTATTTTTTGATAAAAAATATATAACGTATTTAGGCCTTAATATATGTATATATATAGAGAACAAGACGGTGCACTTACGTGCGATTGAGAAACACCCTTTCTTGCAGAGATCCCAGTTTAGATGTGGAGGGTGATTTCCGCAGAGCACACATGTAAAATCGTATATGTGTTCAGTAAGAGCTTCGAAGTGATAGTAAGCATTTCGCACAACGGTTTGATTAAGTTTCACTCCGGCAGTGCTACCAACTGCTGATGCGACTCTTCCTAATGCTGTATGCTCCTGCAATAATTTAAATATAACTTTATCAGTCGAGTCCTGCAGGTGCAGGAGTCACTCATTTTTGGCTTCTCTACCAGCTTACCTCGACAAATGCTCGTAACAGCAACAGGAAGCTTAGACTAAAGCAATGGTAATCGTCAAAGTTATGAAGCCCATCCGTATACTCCTGATATCGGTATATCAGTCCACATTGTGGACATGATTTGTAACATAGTTCAACATCTGAAAAATATAACATGTTTTGTTTATTTTTGCATTTTGAAAGAAATTCCGTAACCATGAAATAATACCCTTTTCAATTTGAACGCCATGTTTACGTAGCTGACTGCATAATTATAAATATTGAGCGTGATGTGTTATCGAAAGCTCTGGGTGCATTAATTTAGCACAAACTTACCTTCAATAACTTTGGTTAAAGTAAATATCTTTCCTTTCCGTGTAATCAATTTCTCTTTGCTAAGGGCAATACCTTCGCAATTGCAGCACGTTTCTTCTGTTGGTACCAGAACACGTGGAAAGGACAGAACATCAGCATCATGTGTCAATGATCGTGGTAGAGATGGCGGAATTCTCTTCGCTGAATATATGTATTCTACCATTCTGGTTAGCTGTAAATCGTTTGGGGGGTACTCTCCAACGTTTACAAAAAGAGTCTCTTCTTCGGCTGGATTATCTACCGATTCGCTTTCACTGACATCGTTTCCGTAGTCGTTTATTGCCGCGGTTTCTGATTCTTGTGGTGTACTGTCATTGGACAAATCATCTGGTCTCACCTGATATAGATACCACTTTCCGATAGCTTTATGGACGCAGGTGACCTTCAAACGGCAGCAACCGCAAGACCATTTATTTAAAGTAATATCGAACGACACTACCACTCTTTTAAATCGGGAATAATGGTGTACTTCTCCGACATATACTGAGAAGTGGCGAAATCTGTTTGAAGTTTCGTTTTTGTTGCAAAACTCGACAATCAGCGGCGCGCTTGCACTTTCTGCTACCATTTGTGCTTGAAGGCATTCTTGTTCTCTGCTTTGTTTAAGCCACTTCATTTTAACAATTAGTTCTTCGAGTGCTCTTCGTGTAATTTTAGGTGGCCCTTTGAATGGTTCCGAAACGTACGGCACGCTTTTCAAATGACAGCAAGTAAAATTTGGATTCCCGCTTCTTCTCGCTGTCTTAGAAACCTCCCTACATTCGTCTAATTCGCATGAGAATCCACCTTCGCTTCCAAAGCTGTGAAGAACATGAATAGGATGACTAGTGCCACTAAATGAGCGTCTTACCAAATACAGTCCCTTGCGCGAATCAACGCAAACTCCGTAAAGATGTCTGTTAGCATTTATGTAATCGGGTGTGACATGAATGTATTTTATGTGGTTCCGAAGTGATTTTTTGGATGAAAAACATTTCAAACACGACTCGCACTCTAAAGTACCTTGCTGGTTATTAATGTCGCTTGAACTCGTGCGCGATTCACGATCCTGTAAGTCAGATGTTTGCGACTGTCCCGTAAGTGATTCGTCGCGAGCAAGAGTTTGCCTCTTGTGGGAATACAAATGATTAGTAAACGAGTCCGTTCGCTCGAAAATTCTATCACAGGAGCAACAGTGAAAATGCGAAACATTGTTAACCATGCTTCCGTCTGAGGAAATGCATTCAAGCCGACATCTTAAAATGACAAATTCTAAAATAGGTAAAAGAAAACATGATCTTGAAACAGTCCATTCTAAAATTAACCAGAACTTAAAAGTATGAGCTACATATTTATAGCCAAGTGCATTATGAAGTGACGTCCTCAATTACATAAAATTTGCTATGATTAGGTGAAGTAAAAAATTCATTAACTTCCATGCACAAACATTTCGGCCTTCGTTGTATCAAGTAATTGCACGAACAACTCTTGCATGCATGCATGGAATGAACTATATGTAGTCTATACTGATAATTATCCTGAGACGGTGGTCATTCCACATCCTTTTGCTGGCCGTGTAATCTATATGACTTGGTAAAAATGACTATAACTATACATACAGCTTACCGTCAAAAGAGATTCTTGTTTTCCAGTGAATAGCATGAAAATGTTTAAGCAACTTGCATCGTTTCAATCCTTTGATTTTCGTTGGAGTACATAGTGGGCAATGAAACAGTTTACCTCCGCACTCACAGCTTTCTGAAGTACATCGCTGAAATATATCTCCTGGAACTTCCGTTATGCTGCTTCTCCATACGGATGATATAGAATTCATTGCCATTGACAAGTAAAACCTCGCTAAAACACAATTGGTGAAAAAGTAAAATAATTTGACACATGTGTTACAGGTAATTTATGTCTTGTATATTATCACTTCGTTCAGTGCTTATTCATATTATCTAATAAAGTAACCAAATAAAATACTTACATTTAATTGTGAGACAAGTTGCTGTTTTTTCTACCTTGTTCTTCTAATGGTTTCCGTTTAGCAACTGCATGTTCATGCATACAATGTTGCTTTAAACCAGCATCGAATTATTGTGCTTAGCTTAGGAGTTCTTAAATTCTCCCCTTATATAACCAGGTCGGGGAGTGGTTTTTTATCCCACGAAGTAAACTTCCTGTTGATACTGATAACTTAATTCCTGTTGTGCTCGACCTGCTAGACTTAGACATCACTTGAAAATTTAAAAATTTTGAACATTTGAGTTTTAAGAACCGAGAAGGGTGTAACGGATATCGGAAAATGGTAAGAGGATGGTGTAACGGACATCGGATAATTGATTATTAGGATTAAATGTAAATATAGACTAACACTAATAGAATAAGGAACAACTAGTTAGTTGCCGCGGATGCACCATTGCAAGTGCTTCCGAGATTTTATAAATATAGAAGTTGATACTGATAAATATAGCATTATATATACAATATATAACTCATTGAACTCAGTTGAACAGAGTCAATGAGTTATGAGTTAAAAAAATTTCCTGCATTTCTACCAGTGCCAGTGTATGTCTGCAAAGGCTTCTAATTAGGATAATTTCTAACCTTCCTACCACAATTTTGATTTTAATTTTCAAATTGCCTTATTAAGCAGTTATTTAGGGGACATTTATGACAACTGAGATAAAACAAACGTTAGGAAATTTTCAAAAAATTGAAAAAAATTTAAAAAACATTTGAGTTTTAAGACCTCGCGAGGCTGCATGTTAGCCCAGCAAGTTACTCTCGTGTGCGGATGGGTTTATGAGGAAATCGCCTCGAGCGGCAAGTTTCTCCCGTGTGCGAATGGTTTTCAGGCTGAGTTATCAGCTAACTGTCCCGCGAGGTCGTTAGCTCCACTGATAGCTCTCGTGTGCGGCGGACTTTACTTCGGTGGTATTGTCCCACTCTGTACATAGGAACACATGCATATATACAACCGCTTGAAATTCTAAAGTATTAAGACTGGATTATTGACGAATACTCCTAACCAGACGAAAAATGAAAGGACTCTTTCTTTATTAGCATACGAGCCCATACCTTATTGACTTACAACTCAAAACTGATAAACTCATTTGACTTATAAAACAGGCGACATCGTCCTCGAGACGAGAAGGGTGTAACGGATATCGGATAATGCTGGATAAGGGGATGGTGTAACGGACATCGGATAATTGATTATTATAGGATTAACTGTAAATATAGACTAACACTAATAGAATAAGGAACAGCTAGATGCCGCGGATGCACCATTGCAAATGCTTCCGAGATATATATATATAAATATAGAAGTTGATAGTAAATATAGCATTATATATAATTGTATAATCTGTACGTATCTACTTAAAATAAATCATAGGGGCTTGAGCACGCCACATAACATGCCAAGATATTTTTTTTCTTTTACATTTATACAGTCAGACACCGACGCGAAGTGAGGCACGGCTCTTTGTCTATTATACATATAAATTTAAAATTTTAATGATTTTCGTCTAGTTTTTCTCAAAAAACAACCGTGAGACATGGTATATTCTCTATTCTGACCCCTGCAACTGATCCGAGCCTGGCATAACATGCAGTGTCGTGAAAATGTGTCAAATGTCATGCATGTTCGTCAGTAGAGTTATGGTGTATTATATATATTCATATATATTCATTTATGTGGAAATATAGTAAATTTGTAAACAGGGATGAAATATAATTGGATGAAAGACGCAATCCTGCAGGGGCTCTTTTAAAGTGAACATTGTGCAAAACAGTAGGGGTGTATTGAAGAAGGATCATCTCTTCGCAATGTTTACCTCTTTTACAATTTTCAGCCTGCTGGCAGAGAGCCCCTTGTAGTTAAAATTGCTGCTTTCATATGCACTGCATATTGAATATTGACATAACGATAAGTACTTTCATTTTGTGAAATTCCACATTTTCCAATCTTTGCCACACCTATACTTACAATATCGGATACATGACTGCGAAAATTCTATGAAAATTTCCTTTCTCAGTGCAAGTTAAAAACACACAGTTTACTTAGACGGGTACAAGCCATTTCGCAATATTCCTCGTTTTAAGGAAAATCATCACAGGCTATAATATTAAATTATTACAGGGGTTTTGAAGGGTCTTAATTTCGAATGGAATTACACACTTCAAATTAGATTAACATTAAATTAATACTATCAATATTATTAATGATAGCTGTGTATTATTATCGAACGTGATTCCAAACGATTCCACCAGTTAGTGACATTTATTTCAAACTACAAGTGGTTTTTAGTCTACTTAATAACCATGCGTCCAAATCCAATTTAGTAGCTATAATATGCAGAAAATCCTGTCAATGCATGAAATATTGTAGCATGGCAGTAACAACAGTTGTCCCACAAACTGAGCAAAATTTTCTTGTTTCATCAAAATATAATGATCTGACAGTTTGTTTCTAGTTAGAAATTTGTCTTTTTTGAATCTCCGAGGATACAACCACATTTTTCAAATTGGTTACTTTCTCGTTATGTGCGTATTGTACATCCACCCAACCAACCACAATAGTATTTTTATTTTGCTTAAAATTCGTGCGGTGGAACAACCAGTAAGTCGTACTATACTTTTATCATGTCTCTGCGAACGGGTATTTTAATAACTGTATTACGTAATAAGAAAGATCATACCTAATTGCTCCTTTCCAACCATCAGCGAAACTAATTAACTGGATGAAAACACAAGAAGAGCTTGCGAATTGATCGTTAACAATGAATGAAAAATTCCCTTCGTATTTTCTAAAATACGGTGGGAAATATGAAAATATAGCTAGTTTAAAGATATTAAGTCTGATATCTAACAGCTCTCTTGCTTCAGTTGCTTTTAATCTGCTTTTAATGAAAATCCTCGAGATTTTCAGTAGACCCAGCTTGATAGGTAGTCACTACCTATTTCAATTAATATATGAAAATAATATAACTTAGCATCAAATGTGGTATAACAACTGCCTAAAATAGACAAAACACTTCTTGACGTTTCGACCTGAGGGCCTTCGTCAGTACTCAGGAGAGTTAGTACGAATGAAAGCCCTTTATGAATGAAAAAAATAAGGGAAAAAAAGGGGAAAGTCATGAGTAACTTATGTAAAAAATTTTTTGTAAATTAAGGGGCGTAACCAATAAACAGAGGGGGTAGTTAGTAGTTTGTTGGACAACCACTAACCATGCGGTTCGTATGAAAATGAAAGGGTTTTATTCGTGTGTGATGAAACTCTTTAACTCTATTTATACCGGGGGTTTGCACGGGGGTGCGTGCAAACAAGTGATTCCATTCGCTTGCCCTTTTATGACTTTTAATATTTTTCCTCTACAATATCACAAATGTGAAAATTTTGTTTGAAAAGTTCAAAGTTATCGGGTCGTTTGACGACATTTGTCAAACAAGGTGTCGAGCCGAAAATAGGGAAAATGGGGGTTGGTGATTTATGAAAAAGAAAAATGGTAGTATTTATGGACATCAGAGGTATGCCATAACATTAAACTATGTCGTTTGAATTTAAAAAAACAAAAAATAACACATCCAAAATGTTTTTGTGTCTTCATAGAAAAGAACCAAAATCATAGAATATTTAGGGATTTTTGCCATTTTTCGATAGGTGGTCGTATCGAATGGGGCCAAAACGCAGCATTTTGGATGTGAATTAAACTTTTTTGTTATTTTAGGTTAAAGAGAGATAAAACTTCCTAAAAATATAACTAAAAGGATAATTTCAGGTAATCGACAGAATATCTGAGGGGTGTGCCCTATCAGCAAACCCCCGGTCATATCAACATCAAATAAACCCCGGTACAAATAGGGTTAAGGAACTATGTAGATATACATGTGTAGTAATAGGTTGTGTATTATTGTTGGCGATGTTTGAAATCAAAGGTATGCAAGGAGGTAGTTACAAAAGGATAACAGAAGACAAGATAGTCGAGCGTGCGAATCAGCGATCCTTCAACCCGTGTGTTGAGCCTTTAGACTGGAAATTTAGGACGAGAAATTATCTGTGACCGAATTCACATCAGACGAGTTTCCAGGCTCTAATATGAATTATGAATAGGTCCCGAACTAGGGCATGAGTAGTTGAATCAGGCCTTTATATAGGCGCTGTTTATATGATCTCGGTTATCCAGGTAAACTTGTGATCATAATCAGTTGTAGCAGCTGAAACGCAAGTGTTTATACACTGGCGGTCAAAAAGAACTGCTCAAATGTTGCTATTGTCGTATGTAACAGGAATCGTAACAATCAATCTTTTATTGTACACTAGCGGTCAAAAAGAACTGTTTAGATACAAATTCATAAAGAAGAAGCGAATATAGGAGAGAGCTTCATAGGAATTTTGGATAATTCTCTTATTCCAAGCAATATTTCAATAATGTAATGCAACCTGCCACACTTCCAAGATATAGTCAAACAATGGTGTCAGGAAGAGGGAGTGACAGAAATGGATTCGAGTGCACAGTCAAAAGACCTTAACCATATCGAACATCTGTGGGACAATGTGAAAGCGATAGTGCAAGAAAGGAATTAATTCATAAAGCGTCCATGATTTATGCATAGCTGTAAAGACTGTCCATATAGGATGAATTTCTTTTGAGCATTAAGATTACCACCTTAACAGAAGTATGCCACGCCGGTGTAAGGCCGTCATCAATTATAAGGCCGAAGGAGGGTCAACAAAATATTAATATTTCATATAGCTTAGCATGTATCTAGTCTATATTTACTCTTATATATTGTTAGAGGGACAGTTACGTTCATTTGAGAGCATTTTAACTTGTTTTGAGCAGTTCTTTTTGACCGCCAGTGTATTAGGAAGTTTTAAACTCGTCTCGGCTGGTTGGGTCAACGTGGGTGTGACACGCTGTTTACGAAAAAGAGTAACCCTAGTGGTAGGGAGAACCATGTAGCCTTACACTGTCTCGGCCTCCAGGGTTAACTTTTCCTACCGGTGCGTGCGCAATAGCGAATAGAACATTGATTAAAAAGACACTATCGCTTGCTATTTGTTTGCAATTTTATCATATAAAGGGTTGGCTTGGTATAGTTGTCTTGGGAGTATGATGTCCCCGATATACGAGATCAGATAAACAGCGCCCTAGTCTTTGACTTGTAAAGCAGTATTTCAGATAGGTAGACCGTAGACACTGAGAGCCATGCGAAGGTTTGCAGGTATTGTTCAGTTTAGGCCACTAAATAAATACTTCTATGATGAGAGAACATGCATTGGAAGTACATGTGAATATCCTGATACGGTTCCAGTAAAATAGTAATAGCAATAATAAAATGCCAACATCAACTAAGTCTAAGATGTCTACAAGACGACGACACAAGACAATAATAAAACGCATTCTGTTGGATTACTAACGCGGTAATATTCACATTGACGTTTATATTAGCTAAAATTAAACAGAGCATCTTAGTCCTATTTCAACTTTCTAACTCCAGTTATTAAACGTGCCAAACATCTTTGGTCTATAATTGTAAACGAACTAACACGGCTGTTTGTCGCGTCCGATAACCGCATTACCGCAGGAGAAACGCAAGTGACAAATAAGGCTATATACACCATATATGGCAGGGGCTCTCTCGTGTAATTGGGGTCTTTTTATGAGGGGTCAGCACTGCCAAGTATAGTAGTATAATTATGCACTTTTGATTTAATTAATTATTATAATATATTTCGTGACTCGTAACATGGGGGAAAACCCTGGGTACGAGGTTGAAGAAGAATCCAAGATTACAAAAACATTTTGCCAAGATGGCAATGTGAAATTCAATTCTTTGCGAGAATTTAAATGGTTTCGTACGGCAGAAGTATGGATTTCTCTGAAATTGCTGAGGGTAAGATGTTGTACATATCGCTTTTTAGCCATTGCACGACTTCAACGCGTGGTTTTTACATTTGGAAACCGAAATATGAACTATAAAAGAAAAATTATTATCAGCATGTTTTATCATGAAATCCCATTAGTTTTTCATCACTAGAAAGTTACGAATTTGTTCTTGCTATTGCTTGCGTGGATTCTGGGGTGAAGAAAATGGGAGAGTATATGAGCAGTATTTGCATGAAAGTTTCACATAAATATTCTCCTTTTCGGTGTTTGAAGATTTTTGGACCAGGAACTGGTCCCTAACCGCTGCTAATCTTCTTGTTGTTGTTGTTAGGGGGGCGACGCTCTTTAAAAAAACCCTAAGGCTCTATTGTTACTTGTTTGATCGGAATGAAACTTGGCACAATTATTCTAAGCAATATTCCGCATCGATTGACGGAGTTCGAATTTTTACTTTTGACCGTTGAAGCAAGTTACAAGCAATTCTCAAGCAATATTCAGCCTATATATCATTAATATTCAGCCTATATATAAGAATACGCAAATGATTAGAAATACATTGTCCTCTCTATTGTTGTAAATACAATGCAGTTCAGAAACTCAGTCACGCAGTTCCTGGTCCACTATCGTACGATCGTACTTGTTAATTTAAGAGTTGAATGGAAGTTGTGGTGTACATATACAACAGATCTGGTAGATTCAGCCTGGATGTGTGGGCATACTTTATGACCTCCAATGATTGTTTGAATCCATTTTTGTTCATAAATATTAGGAAGTTCATAACCAATAAGGGCTTTTTTAAATTTAAATAAAGCCATGTAATTTATAACACCTCACCCAGTTGCAGTATTAAAAAAGTGAAGTAATAATAAGAAAAAATTACATAAATTAATAATATGTAATTCCTATATTTTTCTTTACAAAATGTTCAAACTACTGCAAATTGACACAAAAAATTCTCCAAAGACTGTGTTAGTTTACGTATATTTCCTAATTTTTTTACCAGACGTTTTCCATAACAGGATTATTTAGCATATGCTGAGTGTATATACAAATGTAAAGCATACAAATTTAAACTTAAATATTGATATATTGTAAGATATGAAAATATGATGATATACTGAAAATCCAATCATTGAATAATCATACTTACAAAAGTCAGGGGTGGATTTACTGGGGGGTGCAGAGGGGGTGCAAATTTCCACATCAAATATTTATGTACCAAGCAATAAAGCAAAAATAATTGTTATATTAATGAAGCAAATTTACAAAAAATATCTTGAATTGTAATTATGTTGACAGAAAGTCAATCAAGAGTATGACTATTTAGCTGTTAAGTGGTTACCCTTAAGCTAACTATCTTTCTAATATTTGACCAATTATTTTACAAGTCAATTGAAACACTTTTCTGAATATATTTAATGACAGCAGCTATGTATCACCCCATCTAAAAATGTTTGTGATATTAACATGTATTTCTAACAAGTTTTTTGCATTGAAGTTTTACTGTATACTGCCCTCCCAGGTGAATGTTTAATATCACTGAATCAGCTTACTATTTTAGTGATTTCATTTTCTGTATCCTATGCTGATAGTTTCACTGTATACATTGCTTCCCTGATGAATGTTGTTGAATATCACTTAAGCTACTCTATATGCTACGTACTAAGTCAAATTGCTATTTTAACGAGTTATTTCATAATAATCATGTTATAACACAATAAACACAATTTAATTTTGTTATTTTCCTAGATGATATTTCAAATTTGGGATTTGAGTTTGGTAAGTAACCTGTACACAGTTGCATGCTTTGTTTGGAGTGTCAGTGCAATATTTAGGTCACTGTAGGCCATGGTACAAACTGAATTGATAATTGGTAAATTAAAAAGTGCAATTAGAGTTTGTAATATTCTTTCATTTGGAATAAAAATCATTTTCCCAAAAGGAAAAAAATTGTGCCAATATTTTCAGAGGAACTGTGGATGAGCCCCTTCAGTTTGATGACTAGGGTCCTGCATATTTTTAGATACTGACCAAAGTACGCCTGCAAAGAAACAGGGAGGTGGAGGGAGAGGTGGAAGGATGCATCCACAAGGAATCCCACACCAGAGAGGTTTTGGTCCAAGGGGGGGACCTCCAAGATTTATGGGTCCAGGTGGTCCATTTCCACCTATGAGACCTCCATTTCGGGAACCTCCTTTCCCACATGATGGCCCACCTTTCGATCACTCATTTGATCATGAAAGTCCGCCATTTGATCATAGAGGACCACATTTTGAACCACGATTTGGTCCCCGTGGACCACGCGGTCCTCGAATGGAACCACCATTTTCACCGAAAGGGCCTCATTTTGGCCCACGAGGTCCACGGGACCATCCTATGAACCGTCCAATGCCACCAGGAGGCAGTCCAGGTGAGCGACCTGCAGGACAAGGAGAACGTACAGTGCGGCCAAATCAACCAAATCGCTCCAATACATTGCCTAAAGGACCTCGAACGCCTCAAACTAGACCACAACAGCAAAGCCAGGGAGGTGAAACCCAAGCAAAACTTCAATCAACGCCACAAAAACAGCCAAACCAGAATAAACCCAAAAACGATTCAGGAAAAACAAGGTATTTACACTGATATTACATTTCTGCACTTTTGAAATCCACATATCCAGTAATAACAAGTTTAACCAGCTATAGACAAAAAATATCATGGAAATGCGATATATGACAGAGAAAAATAATTTACTCGACATGTTACTTGACATGTTACGATATGATGAAAATATATTCGATAATCCCACTGATCTTGATAATACACTGATCTGATGATAATACAACCGCAATTGAAAAGAATCAACACATCACGCGATCTCAAGGAAGGGTCTTTCAGAGTAATTTTACAATTTTCATGGTCTAAAAATCAGTTTGTATCAGGTTCTAAATCAACCTTAAAGTCATGAGATGATAGCGACGCCCGCAAGGTAATATTTTCCTCTGTTCAGTCACCGGAAGTTCATCAATTCTTTTTTCGTTTTTGATGGGAATACAATAGTTGCAATATAATATTCAGTGTATTGTTAAAGTGGTATACTTCAAGCGGCTCGTTTTACCTCCGGAATTTCGCGAAACCACAATTTTCAGTTTGCCAATCCACAAGACAATAGCAGCATAAAACCTAAAGATCATAATATGTTATGATTCGTTACTATAGTAACGTGGTGTTATATACTCGATAACTTATAAGTGTTTATAGCCAAAAACTCGTCCTTTTGTTTATATTCATGCGAATTTGTGGGCGGTGAAGCCGAAGGATTTTTTGCCTAAGAAACAATCGTCTGTAAAATCACTCAATGATAAAATTGATAAGCCGTTTCAACTTTTGGCTCATTGTAGATGCCTTGACGTGTGCGGGTATTTTTCAGAGTAATTTTTTTGTATACAATAGTTGACTGATTAATACCGTAATATTTCCATTTGTAGTGAGAATGGTTCACGTAAAGAACAGGATCAGGTTTGTTTGAATTCCCGTTTTTTAAGACTCCCATTGCTCACACCTGTTGAACTTTGTTAGTTTCTATTTAGTCGTTTCTATTGTCTGCATCCTTACGGTGATGATAAAAACTACTGCGCCCGCCGCCCCTCATTATCTTTACAACTATTCTTAAATATCTTTAGAACGCGGTAAAAGGCTCGGAAGTCAAAGATGTTGTTAAGGTACTACTAGTATTGTATTTGCATGGAAATTTACCGTCTACAAGTGGCGTATTTCAGATTCCATTCGATAATTTCCTTTTTTCAATCACTGTGCAATATTTATTTTTTCTCGTAACCACTGTAGGAAAAACACGAATGTGACGGTGAAGAAAATGAATCGTAAGTGAACAGGTTACAATCTTTTTGAAAAGACGCCGCGCTTAAACCGTAGCAGTTTGTTTCTTGCTGTTTATTTTTATTATTTCATGGATATAATTACATATTAATTTATCTGACTCCGTCTTTCAAATTCCTGGTCTACACGATTAGACCTTTCCATGTCTACAAGTTCATGTTTAGGTGAATAGTTAATAACCGAAATTAAAATCTATGAAAAGGCAAAGGAATATATTTAGCTTCAATTTTTATTTCTCATTTCATACCTAAAGGAATGATGTTGATTTGGAAGATGCCGTGAGTATTCATGGGGATGAAGAATTCGATATTGAAAAGGATCAGGAAGAGCAAAATAAGGAGATAAAGAAACAAAATACTGCTGGTATACACCATCTTATATTTTGTGTACATGAAGTAATATAATTTAATTTGGAGTAATTTAGCGTGATATTCGTATTGTGTAGTTTTATTCTGTTTTGATATCTTTTAGATTCTAAGATAAAAAGTAAGAGTGAAAATGAAGAAAAAGGGAAACCTAAGGGTACGGTATTCGGGATGTACTTTAATTGATGATTTTATTGATGGATTGATTGATTTTTACTGGCGGGATTTTGAAGTACTGTTTTTCATTGTGCAGCTTTAATATTGTTATTGCAAATTTTTATTAATTTTGCTAAAATTTTGCCTGATGTTCTTAATCTAGTTTGTTAACCATTTCAGTATACGGTATATATGTTTCATCGTATTTTTGAAGGTGACAGATCAGAAGATAAAAAGGATTTTAATCGTGGAAGAGGACGAGGTGGTAGTTTTGGTCGTGGAAGAGGATTAAATCGTGGTAGAACACCACCAAGGTAGATTGCGTAGAAAAAATATCTTCTATCAAGACTTAATCTCAAAGTTTTTCTTCTAAATGAACTTGGCTTTGGCAGGAAATCACAGTGAATTCTAAATTCTGTTTAAAGGTTTCATGGACCTGAGCGGGATATGCATCCTCCTTTTCACGATAATGGGCCTCGACCATTTCCAGCAGGACCATTTCACCCTAATTTTCGTGGACCACCTGGTGAGGGATGATTAGAAACACATGTCTATTATTACTCTGTTGTGCAAAAAGAACTGTCAGATAATTTGTGAAAACCCTTTTGTACCTTTTTTATCTTCGTCTTAATCATTGATTTATTATTTTACAAGATAGCGCTTTCCTGCTGGTTATTTCCTTCACTGACACATATATTTTCTCATGTTTTCTAGTTGGAAAAAATATTCACGTGAATCCTCGTTTTATGGCTCCTAGGCCTGGGTTTGAAGGTAATTTACTGCATTTCGTTCAAAATTCAGACGAATCTTGCTGTAAAATACATTTTTGCAGTGGACTACTTTTCGAACATTTTCGCATGTACCAAAAAATAGCGGAAGAATGGGGTTACCGTACGTTCAACGCCTAATCTTCTAAATCGCCGTCAAAAATCTCCTGTCTAGTCGAGGCTTATTACTTTTTCCCATTCCGCCAAGTATTAAAGCCCAAATCTCAAGTCTGTGTTCACTGTTTCATAAAACTAGTGTCTATTTATACATGATTGAGCTGTATTTGTCGAGGCAATAGTTTTTTGGGAGGGGTTTTCGCACAATTACAATACAGTCTTATTAAGCGAGTTTATCAAGTTGCCCTAAAGGCGGATTTCCACTTATAGCGAAATCGTTCGCTAGCGAAATATTTGCATATTTTCTTTTGATTTTTAACGGCATAAATAAATTAGGGCAACTTGACTGGTCACAATTCAAAAGAAAATATGCAAATATTTCGCTAGCGAACGATTTCGCTGTAAGTGGAAATCCGCCTTAAGAGTACCAGAAAACTTGTATGTGGAGGCACATGGCCCTGCTATGGTATATATGATCTGATAGTATCATTTGTCTTCTGTTAGGTCATCGTGGTCCTCCTCCCATGAGACTTCCAGGTCCATTTCCTGGCCAGGTATTACCACCGCCACCAGATCTACAAGTTAGAGGATTGCCACCAAGGCCTGGTTTACCTGGAAATCCAGAATTAGCACCACGAGTAAGCAATTATTATGTCCATGTCCGATAAAGATTGAAATTACAAGGAATTAGGTTTCATCTTTAAATTGCGAAAGATTAGTTAATTCAGATTGTTTGTTTTATTTTCGATTTCTGGTTGAAAATAAAACTACCTCCCCACTCCTCGTAATTTGGAATTCATTAATATTCGGGATTCCTGAAGTTATATATGCTATATTTTTGGGCTGCATGCATGTGACGCTATAGAAATCAATTCGAAATCGAGACTCGGTGGTAATGGGAGTGTGTTTCTTTTCCACTGTATGTTTTGGTTTTCTGCTTGATTGTAAATAACGTGCACATAACAATTCTAACTAACCACCATTCAAATCATTGATTAAAAAACTTGATGAAACCAACCAATACTGCGCTATCGATTAACCCCCCGATTATTTTATTTCTTAGTTTGTTTCTCCGCCGCAGGCAGCGATAACACCTGCCGGACAAAGAATAGTCCCTGCTGGGCCGTTGCCTGTTGCTGATGCTATGGTTGTACGAAATCCAGCTGCTGGTCTTCATCACTCGGCACAGTTTGCACCTGGAATGGCGCCTGTCTTGCGTCCTGGTCTTCCAGCTGCACCGCACGCGCCGTTAAGTGGTGCTACAATGGATCGCATTTACCTTAACCAGAGAATGATTGGCAACGAGCGAGCAGATTTAGCTGCATTATATAATAATCCGGCTTTCATTGCGAGGCAACAGCAATACCCTACCGCTGCCATGCAACAAGCCATGTATGATATGCAGAACTGGCAACAACAAATGCGTAGAGATCAAGCTTTTGACAGAGAATCAGCAGAACGACAGACTAAAGTAAGTCAGTGTGTGTATTATAGAAATATTAGTGAGTTTAAGATTCACCAAATATACGTCGCGGACGTGAAGTAATACTGCTCTAATTTCCACCGTTTCCCAACAAAGATGGAAATTATAGACTCGTTTTCATAAACAAAGTCAGAGCCGCATGTAAAACAAATTAATACTGGTTTCCTAATACTAGTGGCCGTTTTCATGTCACGTCCGCGTCTTAGATTTGGTGCATCTTAGTTGACCATAGATATTCGAAAACTGGTGAAATGTACTTGATGCACGTCTGCGTGCATTCCAGTATCACTAGGGTGATCGATCCTGGATCCGTCATTATTAGCTACATATATTATAAGCTGCGTTATCATTATTAAATAACTACATGTATATTTCCTGCATTAGCCGCATGTAGCTTAAACAGGCAGTTTCCAAAGCGAACTAATTAAATTGAATTTGTTTATATTTCAGCGCACACGCGAGAAATCTAATCGAAAATATAGCGACAATAGCGATTTAAGTAGCCGCTCAAGATCTGGTTCGTTCTCAGACTCTCGATCGGACTCTCGTTCTGGTTCGTCTTGGAGTCGGTCAAGGTCACGTTCATTGTCACCATCACCAACGCGATCATGGTCTAAATCAATATCCAGGTCTAGATCCAGGACTCCGGTGAGCCGTACCCGCTCTTCTCCAAGACGTGAAGTTCGAATACCTAGAGCAGGCTCACCATCCAGACGTACAGAGAGATCAGCTAAGCGAACTAGAGAGACACGTAGAGAGTCTAGAAGAGAAAAAGACAGGAAGAGCACGAGGGTCGGAGAACCTCGTAACAGGTCTCCGCGTTTTAGGCGTGGACCGCGTGTTGAGAAAGGTCGTGAGAAACAGAGTGAAAGGTCACGAGGAGATAGAGGGAAACGTGACGGTTCAAAGGAAAGACGAGACAGGGAGAGAGATCGAAAAAATGAACGAAGTAGAAATAACGAGAATGAGAGTAGGGAGAGAGCGGGTAGTAAGCGCTCAAAGGTCGAGAGTCGTGGAGTTCGAGAATCTCATGGGAGTAGTAGGGTAAGTAGAGATTCCTGTTTCTGTAGTTGTAAACGCTATCCAATTATAGACTTATTTCAGTGTCGTTGTTTACGTCTTTGAGACCCCATACTCTGTTTTGAATAACTCATATACCTATATGTATAATACATGATTGTTCCAATCATGGGATCATGTTTTATGTATCTAAGCTAATTTTCTACTGTCCTATACGAATACTAACATACGAATTAGAACATTTATTGTACATCTCAGTGATACCAATATTTAAAACTTTCTAGCAAACATTATTCAAAACACCCAAAATTGCAATTAGTTCAATTTGGTTTAACCGGTCGCTTTATCGTGAAACGCTTTAATTTCCTTCTAATTCAGCATTCCCGCAAAAGCACTCCTGATCGAAAGTCTTCAAATGCTGACAGCAAAACAAACCGAGTTGTGGCGACTAAATCCAGTAGCTCTGGTAAACCCGCAAACCGCATTGTGATTGGTTCTTTGCCCAACTCTATCACTCCATTTAAACTGAAGGATTTATTGGCAACTATTGGACCTATTGAGGTAAATCAGCAATTCATAAAAAACCCACTTTTCAAAAAACTACAGCTAAAACTAAAGCCCGGTTTAGTTGAATATAAGTTTAATGCACAACAAAAATATGGAATTTCAAAATTTTAGCGTCTGTAATCACCCTTAATGCCTTTCTATCCCGTCTAAACAAATCAGGGCGAATTTTCTTATGGTCCGTTGCACCTTGAATGCTGAGTACATTTAAACCTTTGAAGTTTGAGTTTGAAATGGATTGGAAAACATCTGGGGCCAGTTTATAAAAATTCTTTAACTACACTTTGCATACAAGTATATATTTAAATCCTAGTTATAACTCAGAAATACACAACTCTAATTTGGGTATTTCTGTCCTAAACTACAGTTGAAAGTTAACTAGTCTTTTATACAACTGGGCCCTGAGCTTCATGTAGATGTTGCGACCAGGTGCAGCGATAGCTTGAATACCGTGCATGGGAGGGATATTCGGTATGAATAGATGTAGGTTCATTCATATGGATACCTTATAGCTACAATTTGTTTTTTTTTCTTTTCTCACCAGCAACTGAAAATGTCTACAACAAAGCATAAAGCCTTAGTGACGTTTGAGAAATATGAGCACGCTTTAGCTTGCAGGCGAAAGTTTCACAGGTATGTGCATAATTTCGTAATTTTTTATGTAGCTTTTCAATTCACTTTCGCTAAAATGCAGGGCGCAATAGTAAAAAACCTAAAAATGACCAGTGGTTTAATTCAGTAATCATTTATCGATTAACCGAGTTTCACTAAACCTAAACATTGTACGTATTAAAATAAAATGCTTTAGTTGCAGAAATTTGCTTATTTATAGGCAGAGTAAATTGGTAAGTAAAAATGAATCGCTTAATTTTTAACGCCAGTAATATGATATTTTGGTAATGCGACAAAAAATAACTTATTTGCATCTTCAAGGGGAAATGGAAGTAAAAATGTACCAAATATGAAGGTTAGAATTTGTTTGATTGTTTGTTTGTTTGTTTTCGTCGTTGATTTTTATGTTTTTACGTTGCGTATATTTTATGTTACGTCTTTTTATTTTTTGTTTCTTTTGTGTCGGGTAATTGTGGGTGATATGTCTGCGGTACAAAAATAGCTGGACTAAAGGAATTTATGACAAACTAAAATAACTGAATTGTCTTCTGAATTATTGCTTGTACCTGTTGCAAAGCATCGTATATGATGGTGCCAGTAGAGACTGCGCTGTATTGACACGAATAACCCTTTACTTCATGCTTGTACGTAATTGAATAACTATGTTTAGTAACAATGAATAGTTCTAAGATGGTATTATAAACACTGTCTGATCATATTTGTTCAAAAAGTCTTCCAAGGCATACTTTAGGTAAACGTCGAAATACACCTTTCAACAGTATAGTGCCCCGTTTCAACATAGCCGGACGAAAGGTTTCGTTTAGGCATTTTGAAACGATGTTTCTATTTTGTAACCGAATATGACATTTCTTGGGCAAAGAGCCTGGACGAGTAAAACTTCAGCCTGTATTCCTGTCTATGTTGAAACAAGGCCTAGGGGTGCTGGGGCCGATTGTATAAAATGTATAGTTAGTGAATTTTGGAACAAGAAGGAATTTCGTTTTAATCGGTATATTTGTTTACATTTTTTTTAGACAAAGCCAATCAGAATGCCTACATTTTTAATACTTCATGTAAAATGGTAAATAACATGCCTTTCTACCGGAAGTAGTCAAAATTTATGCATTCTGATTGGGTTGTAATGAATTGAATGTAAACAAACTTGCTGATTAGTCTAAAACGAAATTCCCCTTTGTTGTATGTTGGTCAATCAAAATTGCGATTTCTAATTCCAGACATATAAAATTGCAATGGGTTGATATAGAGAGCCAACACAAGGGAGCCTTGTTTCAGGTCCGTTTCTATGTAGGAGCTAGCGGTTGTAACAAAACTTGATTGCGCAGTTAATTTGCAGTAGATTATTCATATGGTTTTGCAAAAAGAGTTTTCTGAAATTGGCCCCTGACGTAAAGACATAAAGTAATTTTGCGTCTTAACAAACGGGTAATAGTTATCCCAAGTAGTGCCCAGTTTCCATTTGGTCGTTGCTTGTCGCTATCACGACACAAATGCCGGACCTACTCAGTAAGTAATCAAGTAAGTATCTGCAATAAGTAAATGCTGATTTGCATACACAAAAGATAAGATTTGAGCTATAAACTATTTCACGATTCACCACTTGTCGTGGGTTTACCGACAAGTAACGACTAAATGGAAACAAACTAGGTTTTAATACTGCCTTCTGGAACCACATATAGCGAAATCCAACAGAACGTTTCCTCCATTTATTTCTGGTATGATCAATTTAAAAAAAACAAGACACAAATAAACTTAGTCTATTTACATAGCCAGAATCCTCTCTCTGTGGCCTTATCCAGCAGGTTTAAAGTGTAGCGAGTTTCTCTACATATAACTATATTTTTACATATAATTTTAGCATATTTAAAAAAAGCTGTGAAATAAGGCATATCGCGCTATTGACCCTAATATTGATGCATGGTGATATTTTTTTAAACTAAGGAACAAATTGTCTGCCTTCAAAGCTTGATAATTACCCTTCGTAGGTTATACGTATATCTTCTTCAATGATATAATTCATTCTATATAAAAAATCATACGTATTGCAGCACGTAGAAGTTATTACATGATGGTTATTACAGATCACTTGTGGTCACCATTATAGGATTTTCCCGGTCTGAACTGATCTATAAGAGGTTTTCATCGTATATCTGTATTCACGCCAGCCTGTGCCTCGGTCCATACATAGAAGAATATAAATGCGGAAACACGTGCAAGCTATACAAACCCCTACCGGTCAGTTTCGACTTCGATTGTTTTTATGTAACGCTCTTCCTAGTGTAACTTTTGATACCGTATGTAGTAGACTGGTCACATAAGACAGTGAAAAAAATTGACGTCAGAATACAAAAGTTTCGGTTTGGTTTTAAAGCTTCAGTGTCGGGTGGACGCCTTGTTTTAGCGGTTGGAACAGAAATACGATGAAAGTCTGATAATAGCTAATATCGGGGTTGGAAGCGGAGTAATAATAAATGCATTCATTTTTAAAACTTCATTCACGTATCCCGTATTATATATTCCATTTGATGTCTCTGTCTTTATTCCATTTTTAAATCATCTAACTAATCATTCATCACTCTGTTACGCACTCATTATTCCATTTTCATCCTCGATTAAGTCACGTTAAAGTATTCGTCAAAACTTTGAGATATTGTTTGGAACATTAGATATACTAAATATTAAGCGAAAATTTATTTAGTATCTTCATGTAGTGATATCAAAATAAGTATATGGCTAGCTAATCTTGATCAATTACTTCATTAAACGTGCGCATATTTTTAGGTTAATATAGTTCAGGATTTGGGCTATCGGAAAATGAGCAAATACGATTTTTTTGAAAAATTCGGGTTTTTTGAACAGTTCGGGTAAAAAGAAGCCTGCATGTTTGTTAGACTATGCATGCAAATGATTGCTTGATCAACAAAATTCGTTAAATGAAAATCGAATTTCAATAGTTTTCACAAAATATACGTAGAGCTAGAGGACAAAGTATTTCGCAATAATTCCACTACGATTTTAAAACCATTCGTATTTGCTTCTTTTCACTTATGCAAATATCACAAAAAAGAACGTGATATTTCGCAGTCAAAAGCCTAGTCTGTATTACTATTAAAAATAGGCTTTTGTTAAAGTACAACACGCTGAATTTGCATGGATTGTCTTTTTTGATACATCCGGTATGATTGACAGAAATAATTGACAGTGAAGGTGCCACCTTTTCTAATGTTTGACATTTTTGCCTTTATTTAATAACACCAATGCTGTAGCAAGACATTACTTGGAGTTTCCGATACTTGTGCATTCTGTTTACATGTTGTCGTAACAGTCATAACATGTACGCTATGCTCGATCTTGAAAAATACCCTCATTGAGTTCAGTGAGTTGAATGCTCAGCTGACAACAGTGTGGTACCTCACAAAAAATATATCCACAAGCAATGAGTGAAGCAGAAAGAGGGTGGCAGCAACTGAGTATATATAAATAATTCCGAGAAATCTAATCTATAAAAGGTGTCGTAAAGGTTCCTCTATATTTATCTGGGATCGGTTGTGGGAAGGCTCGATAAGCGATTTTTTCAACCAGTGCAAAAATGCTTAAAAAGTAACAATTAATAAAGAGAAAAAAGTAACAATTAATAAAGAGAAAAATCACTTGATGAGGGGTAAGGTTCAATTTAAATTGTACCAAAACAGGGCCAATTTAAGAACGATTAAAAAATCCACTACCCGGTTGATAGCGTTATTCGGCCTTCAAACAACCCATCCGAGCTGTTTTACATATCCATTAGGTCTTCTAGGCGTGGCATACATGTTTGCGACTGTCTTGACAATATTAGTACTTATGCAACTATTATTATGCCTTAACAAGTCTAAAAGCAATGATTGTATATTAGTCAAAACAGGGACTTTGTCAGCAAACCCGTGTTTATGCCAGTTTTCGCCACATATGTTATATGTATCGTAAGGCTAAGGGCGCCTAATGTGTTTTTTCATCTGAAAGTGTATAAACTAAGTTTTTAGTTTCATTGAAAAAACGATGCAACTGGAGCATGCGTGCGTGGACGTGTCAGTGTTAATTGGGCATTGCCTGTGAAATTATAAGCCACTAACTAAAAAGATAGCAAATAGCATCTATATAGCTTAGCGTCCTGTAATGAATATAGTGTGAGTTCAACCATCATCCGGTATTTGATTCATTTGATTGTTTTATGATAATGTACTGTCCGTTCCCTGTCAAACTGGCATAAACACGTGTAAAGTAATGACAATGATCCGCACTGAAAACCAAGTTTGGAAAGCCAAGTTGGTAGTTTCGTATTATATCGTAATACTTGAATTCATTTAATTTTTAAACAGAGCGAAGGTGGACGACAGCCAGATCACGGTGGATTTTCTTTAGGTCTTGTATTACCCTGCTATTTTAAATCAACGTTTGCGCCTGGTGTTACTGCGGGATAGAAACTTTGTAACTAGTTTAAGTAGGTTGGCTGCTTTTTCGGCTGGAATCATTTTGCCACAAATATTTGGAACCATGGAGCAATTATTTGGAATCATGGAGCAATTATTTGGAATCATATGTCGAGCAAGTATTTAAAATCATGGAGCATGGAATCATCCGAGACAAGAATGAAGCTTTCCAAAAAAAAAAGTGATTACCATTGTCATTGATGAAATTATGCGAACAGAAATGGACGATTTGGTAAAGACATTTGAAGTTTTAGCAAGAGTCGTGTGTTTTTGATGGGATTTTAAAGATTGGAAAAAAAATAAACATTATATACATCCGAATAATCGGTGTACACATCACATTTTTATTCTGTTCCGACGGGGAATGCGGAAGCATTCCTACACTTGTGAAAACGATAATCGTAATTACTGTCCTATAAAAGGTGATAAACTTGTGTTTCTGATTTGCAAATTGGAAATAAAAAGAAATTGTAGAGATTGGCAACGCCTTCTTGAACGTATGTTTTTTGCGAACCTATAGAAAGAACTCGTCGTGATATTGTTTCCACAGATAGAACGGATTACGATATTGTAGAATTCGAAGATTTTAACTCACCTAGGCCTAGGGCAAGGCATAAATATGACCTTCATCTGCTTGCCAGATTTTTATTTAACTGAGGGCATTGTAACTGACTCGTTCATGATTTGAAGAACACTCCATATTTGTTCAACATTAATGGAAACCAGCGCAACGTTGCTGTACTCTTTCCTTCGCCATCCTAACTATCAGACTATTGTTTCCGCATACAAACGAATCCAGATACGTGTGGACAAAGTCAAAATTTGGTCCCTTTTGATTGCATGGCAAAAGCCAGTTTGCACCATGCACGTGGGATTGTAAAATTTACCTTTTCTACCCAAGTTAACATGTAGAAACATGTTTGATCTGATTAGTATAAGCCAGTTTCGGTGCTGTTCATGATTTTGTCAATCAAACACAATGAAAGTGAAAATCATGGTTGTCAATGTGCATACGTATAGTCGTATACGTAGCTTTATTATAAAACCTTAGCTATGCCTATAGACATGACTAATGTATCGATGCAGCATACGAACGGAATAGTGCAATAAATGGACATAGGTATTTAGATATACTGTTCCTAAAATTAAGATTAAAAAATTATAACGTTTCCATGGTCCATACAAGTGGATGACTTGTTTCAATGTTGACTATGCCACTACCATCTAATGCATTGGAAGTACTGATGGTCTGGCCAAATTCTAGGGCATGATTAGCTGAAAATAGTAAAAAAAGTACCATTAATTGAGCATAAATTGAATGTCGATGGTGATAAGAAACAAACAACCTAGGTCCTCCGGCAGGAATCGAACATATATGCTTAGTGTCATAAATGCTGTGTGCTTCATGATTGAAACTTGAGCCTTTGAGGATATCAGGGCACGAAATCGTACATTTAAGAATTGTGTATTTGGAAATATTGATACATACTAAGGTTCCATTTTAGTCCACTAGTTGTCACGCTGTTACATTTGCCGCCAATAGGTAGTAGGCCGCATTTAAGTCCCTCGTATCCATTGTTCACGTCAATTGAATGTTTTCCCTAGATATTTTAAAGCCAGGTGGTTTGATGAAAGTAGCTACGTCATTAATGGTTAAACGTTATGAAACAAACCTAGCCCTAGGGTTTACGAAGAGACTATGCTTGATATGAAAAAAAATAGGAATATAGGATGATTTAAAATTCTCGAATGGTATATACACGACAAAGGCACAATGACGGAGTCGGACATTGGAACAAAAACACGAAAACACATTAAAACGCGATAAAATAAACTACAAACAAAATACGTTACAAAATCTGAAAACAAAAACTATACTACGAGTCTACGTCTACTGTGCATACAATATACATACATATGACAATAACATTAGAAAGCGAAACACGACAAAGCGTAGCCAAGCCAAGGCAATAGTCGAATCAGTACAGTAAAATTCTAGAAGATTGTGCATTATCCACTGAATGATACCTATGCAAGTCCCGTCTTTGAGATTGGCACTGCACTTACTGGTTGAAGAAGAAAAGCAAGGCAATCACTTGCGAGAATAATAACCGGTTTATCTGTCACATTTGAAGCTATAAACAGCGTATTGATATTCCCAAGAGTTTGATCAAGTAAACCAGAGAATTCCGAGATAACCACTACCGCCTTTACCTAAGATAAAATTACACCAATACATGTAAGTCAAAGTTAAAGACGAACGACCAAAAAAAAAAGGGCGAAGGATGAATATCCAAAAACTAAGAGTGAGAGTAAGAGACATACATAGTCATAGGTTCGACCTGCCAAAGGACCTGAGCAGTTCTGTTGCATTCTTCGCCTGCAACGCTTCCCGTTTGTTTTTAAAAATTATTTTCCAATCCTACTTTGTTCTCCTAACATGCAAATCATCAACCTGGCTGCATAGGTGCATGAATATGTGTTTATATAGCTTTGTCTTTGGCCAAAGACTAAATACCGACCTGCTCGTCACAATTTGAGAAAAGGTACCGAATGGCTTTTGCGAAATCTGTGTAATTTTGATCAGGTGTAGGAATAATTTTTGTTCCCTAGGAGAAGAAGAGTGCATAAAAAGCAATCATAAACAAATTCGTTTACAGTCATAGACATGCATAGATTATGCTATTTATGATCGAATCGTTCCCGTTCGTAACGTGTTAGTTTAGTCTATTAGATATACCGAAGTCCGAAGGAATGGGGAGATGTAGTGAAATGTTTGCAGCTTTTATAGTTACACTGTTTTACATCACCTTGTCTTTGTAGTATGCCAGCACCTCTTCTCTTATAGAATCAAAGTCTCCAGTTATATACTGTGGTATCCATTCGAAACTATAAATTATAAAATATATTCAATTCAGTTGTTTTAGTACAAATGTGCACATATAGGCCATAGCTCAATGCAACCCTATTTTAATATAGGTGGTGAAGTAACAGAGTGTTAGAGAGCGGGAAAGGTAAATCAATTAGGATATTGTAGCACTTCGCTCGATTTAGGATAATTTCTAAAGGGTTTTAAGGTCTTAATGAGTGGGAATCATACACAGGAACAGTTGAGAAATGTATCGGTCCTCCGGCAGGAATCGAACCTACGTCTTTGGGATGTCTGTGCAGCGCTCTTGGCGGATGACATATATATAATTGATACAATTTTCTCAACTGCTCCTGGCTTAAATTTGAGTTGTGTATGATTTCCACTCAAAATTACTGAAGACTCTTAAACCCTTTATAAATTATAGATAAAAGATAGACACACTCGTGCAAGAAAATGAAGAAATTGTTTGATTTTCTATGGTATTTCCTCCCATTTGAGAGAAACGTTAACAAAAATGAAAACGACCATAGACAGCAACAAATGTTTTTTTTATATACAAACGCAACTATTGCATAGTTAATACTTTTAATGCCTGCTAGGAAAATGTTAAAACTCTCGACCAAAGTTGAGCAGGTTACTATAAATGTGCATACTTTCCATTTTCAACACAAATTTTTTGAAGTTCATTTGCTCCACCATCAACGCAAATTGTAACTGAAGCTGGTAATAGAATGATAAACTTGAGATTTGTATTTGTGAGACTACATGCTCTGTTTTTGCAATACTATATTGCATTATATCTTCCTGTAAGAAACAATTTCCACTAATTCATTTTAGGATTTAAGATTCCAATTTTTTCTATTTGGGTTTCTCAGTCCCCACCCCAGAGGCACCCATTTCCCCCCCCACCCCTCTTCCCCTGTGGTCCCTGTCAAAACTTTGATGATTGCTGTTTCCAAACACTGTATAGAGAGAATATGATGTAAGCATTTGCTAATAAGAGCAAATTACCTTTCTTCCAAAGTGCTTTAAGTTTTTCATACTTTCCGCACAAAGGTCTGTTCAAAATTATGAGCCCAACATTTTTGTCTGATACAAACAGAGAGTATATAATAGCTGGATGCAGTATCGAATTTGGTTGGTTATATATGGTTGGTTATGTAATATATACTTTATTTAATTATTAAAAAGATTGAGGCATATTAAACCTAGCTACAAACTAGGTTTTCAAATTTAGACTGGCATATAATATTTTTGTAATTACTTGGCAGAGGGAATGGCTGGCCATATAAATATATTCCACACATACTCATTACTTATTTAATTAATCCTATCTCACAAAGCTGGGAGTTTGCAAAATAAATACAGAAGAGGAGGCCAACCTCACAGATTCCTCTTATGAGGAAATATTATCTGTACTTGACATTTGTACTCAACATCCTGTACTGATGCAGTGTTGATTGTGGCACATGCCTTCACTTTACCAAAACAACAAAACCCATCGCCCTAAAGTGCTTTCTGTTATGCATACCATTTTGATACCATTTACCAACTGATCACTTCCTGTGTTTGTACAAAAGCTGGATAGCCCTCTGAAATTGCCTCATAAACCCTAATATTTTTCAATTCTCTTTTATAACTGTTAGCTCCCAATCTTTACTTTTATTGCAGATTTTCAAGCATGCTTAAAACGGTTCAAAATAATCACTATCCGGTGGATAGCGTTATCCGGGCTTTTGATAAACGGTTTATGCTTACCTGTCTGTGAATTTATAAGGTATAAAAATGGTGACAAATACCGTGTTTCATTATCCATATTGACCAGTCCACTGGAGGGGGGGGGACAAAGAGGGGATTTGACTTCCTAGAGCCATATCATTGTGATTGGCCGATACCGTATTTGATTTGAAATTTGAAAAGGTTTTCATAAAATGCCTATGCTGACATTGAATATTTCAAAAGGTCTCGTTTCGAATGGAAATATTTTGGAAATGGAAGCACACTGCACCACAACAGGCCCAGTAAGCCTAAATAGCTCATGCATTTGTGATTACACAGACGCAGAAAGCGAATTAAACAATGGAAACAAAGCATTGTTGAGCTGTCAGAGTTAGTGTTTGCCGTTTGGAGCAGTAATGGAATGTGTAAACAGTTAAAGTTTTTTTCACGAAAATTTGACAGGGTGATTTTCTCGAGAGTGAAAAAATTTAATTTTTTTCACTTTTTTGAAATTCTCTTAGATTTTTTTTTCACGAAGAAGTATTTTGTCTTGGGCTACCTGTGTCTGTCTTGGGCTACTGTGTCTGGCTTGACACAGGTAGCCCAAGACAAAATACTTTTACGTCAAAAAAAAAATCTAAGAGAATTTCAAAAAAGTGAAAAAAATTAAATTTTTTCACTCTCGAGAAAATCACCCTGTCAAATTTTCGTGAAAAAAAATTAAGGTAAGTAAACATGAATTTTTTAAAAGCGGGAAATTGTTTAATTTTTTTCCGTCTGCGACTTTCTTCATTTTCAGGCTTTTTAGAAGACACGTGTTTTTAAAACTTTTTTTACTTGTGCTTTTCTTTTAATTTTCAGGTACTTTTGAACGCGATAATTTTCTTTTAGTTTTCTTATTTCAAATTTTTTTTAACTTACAGTCTTTCGCAAAGTCTGAGAAGTCTTTTCACTGTTTTACACATTCCAAATCACACCGAGATTTTTCAGGCTAATTTTGTTGCATTGTCAGGAGTTGAAACGTTTGTCCTCGGATTGAGAGACGAACGTCTTAACCACTAGACCACCGCGTCATTTGTCAAAAGCTATTGTTCTCTAATCGACCTAATTCTTTTCGATGAATTTTAAATTAAATAGTAATTTCGGTGGGAAAAATCGAACCTTTCCCATGCAGGATTCGAACCTACCCTTACAACCTGGTAGGCCGAAGCCTTAACCACTGGGCTACGTCAATAACATACATATTAAGGCTGCTATCAACAACCAATCCTACGGCCCAGTGGTTAAGGCTTCGGCCTACCAGGTTGTAAGGGTAGGTTCGAATCCTGCATGAGAAAGGTTCGATTTTTCCCACCGAAATTACTATTTAATTTAAAATTCATCGAAAAGGATTAGGTCGATTAGAGAACAATAGCTTTCGGCAAATGATGCGGTGGTCTAGTGGTTAAGACGTTCGTCTCTCAATCGGAGGACAAACGTTTCAACTCCTGGCAATGCAACAAAATTAGCCTGAAAATTTTCGGTGTGATTTGGAATGCGTAAAACAGTTAAAGGACTTCCCGGCCTTTGCGAAAGACTGTAAATTTAAAAAAAATTTGAAATAAGAAAACTAAAAAAAAATTATCGCGTTCAAAAGTACCTGAAAATTAAAAGAAAAGCACAAGTAAAAAAAGTTTTAAAAACACATGTCTTCTAAAAAGCCTGAAAATGAAGAAAGTCAGACGGAAAAAAATCAACAATTTCCCGCTTTTAAAAAATTCATGTTTACTTACCTTAATTTTTTTTCACGAAAATTTGACAGGGTGATTTTCTCGAGAGTGAAAAAATTTAATTTTTTTCACTTTTTTGAAATTCTCTAGATTTTTTTTTTGACGAAGAAGTATTTTGTCTTGGGCTACCTGTGTCTGTCTTGGGCTACTGTGTCTGGCTTGACACAGGTAGCCCAAGACAAAATACTTTTACGTCAAAAAAAAAATCTAAGAGAATTTCAAAAAAGTGAAAAAAATTAAATTTTTTCACTCTCGAGAAAATCACCCTGTCAAATTTTCGTGAAAAAAAATTAAGGTAAGTAAACATGAATTTTTTAAAAGCGGGAAATTGTTTAATTTTTTTCCGTCTGCGACTTTCTTCATTTTCAGGCTTTTTAGAAGACACGTGTTTTTAAAACTTTTTTCACTTGTGCTTTTCTTTTAATTTTCAGGTACTTTTGAACGCGATAATTTTCTTTTAGTTTTCTTATTTCAAATTTTTTTTAACTTACAGTCTTTCGCAAAGTCTGAGAAGTCTTTTCACTGTTTTACACATTCCAAATCACACCGAGATTTTTCAGGCTAATTTTGTTGCATTGTCAGGAGTTGAAACGTTTGTCCTCGGATTGAGAGACGAACGTCTTAACCACTAGACCACCGCGTCATTTGTCAAAAGCTATTGTTCTCTAATCGACCTAATTCTTTTCGATGAATTTTAAATTAAATAGTAATTTCGGTGGGAAAAATCGAACCTTTCCCATGCAGGATTCGAACCTACCCTTACAACCTGGTAGGCCGAAGCCTTAACCACTGGGCTACGTCAATAACATACATATTAAGGCTGCTATCAACAACCAATCCTACGGCCCAGTGGTTAAGGCTTCGGCCTACCAGGTTGTAAGGGTAGGTTCGAATCCTGCATGGGAAAGGTTCGATTTTTCCCACCGAAATTACTATTTAATTTAAAATTCATCGAAAAGGATTAGGTCGATTAGAGAACAATAGCTTTCGGCAAATGATGCGGTGGTCTAGTGGTTAAGACGTTCGTCTCTCAATCGGAGGACAAACGTTTCAACTCCTGGCAATGCAACAAAATTAGCCTGAAAATTTTCGGTGTGATTTGGAATGCGTAAAACAGTTAAAGGACTTCCCGGCCTTTGCGAAAGACTGTAAATTTAAAAAAAATTTGAAATAAGAAAACTAAAAAAAAATTATCGCGTTCAAAAGTACCTGAAAATTAAAAGAAAAGCACAAGTAAAAAAAGTTTTAAAAACACATGTCTTCTAAAAAGCCTGAAAATGAAGAAAGTCAGACGGAAAAAAATCAACAATTTCCCGCTTTTAAAAAACTCATGTTTACTTACCTTAATTTTTTTTCACGAAAATTTGACAGGGTGATTTTCTCGAGAGTGAAAAAATTTAATTTTTTTCACTTTTTTGAAATTTCTTAGATTTTTTTTTGACGAAGAAGTATTTTGTCTTGGGCTACCTGTGTCTGTCTTGGGCTACCTGTGTCTGGCTTGACACAGGTAGCCCAAGACAAAATACTTTTTCGTCAAAAAAAAATCTAAGAGAATTTCAAAAAAGTGAAAAAAATTAAATTTTTTCACTCTCGAGAAAATCACCCTGTCAAATTTTCGTGAAAAAAAATTAAGGTAAGTAAACATGAGTTTTTTAAAAGCGGGAAATTGTTGATTTTTTTCCGTCTGACTTTCTTCATTTTCAGGCTTTTTAGAAGACACGTGTTTTTAAAACTTTTTTTACTTGTGCTTTTCTTTTAATTTTCAGGTACTTTTGAACGCGATAATTTTTTTTTTTTTCAATTTTACAGTCTTTCGCAAAGTCCGAGAAGTCTTCACTGTTTTACACATTCAAATCACACCGAGATTTTCAGGCTAATTTTGTTGCATTGCCAGGAGTTGAAACGTTTGTCCTCGATTGAGAGACGAACGTCTTAACCACTAGACCACCGCGTCATTTGTCAAAAGCTATTGTTCTCTAATCGACCTAATTCTTTTCGATGAATTTTAAATTAAATAGTAATTTCGGTGGGAAAAATCGAACCTTTCCCATGCAGGATTCGAACCTACCCTTACAACCTGGTAGGCCGAAGCCTTAACCACTGGGCTACCTCAATAACATAGATATTCAGGCTGCTATCAACAACCAATCCTACGGCCCAGTGGTTAAGGCTACGGCCTACAGGTGTAAGGGTAGGTTCGAATCCTGCATGGGAAAGGTTCGATTTTTCCCACCGAAATTACTATTTAATTTAAAATTCATCGAAAAGGATTAGGTCGATTAGAGAACAATAGCTTTCGGCAAATGATGCGGTGGTCTAGTGGTTAAGACGTTCGTCTCTCAATCGGAGGACAAACGTTTCAACTCCTGGCAATGCAACAAAATTAGCCTGAAAATTTTCGGTGTGATTTGGAATGGGTAAAACAGTTAAAGGACTTCCCGGCCTTTGCGAAAGACTGTAAATTTAAAAAAAATTTGAAATAAGAAAACTAAAAAAAAATTATCGCGTTCAAAAGTACCTGAAAATTAAAAGAAAAGCACAAGTAAAAAAAGTTTTAAAAACACATGTCTTCTAAAAAGCCTGAAAATGAAGAAAGTCAGACGGAAAAAAAATCAACAATTTCCCGCTTTTAAAAAACTCATGTTTACTTACCATAATTTTTTTTTCACGAAAATTTGACAGGGTGATTTTCTCGAGAGTGAAAAAATTTAATTTTTTTCACTTTTTTGAAATTTTCTTAGATTTTTTTTTGACGAAGAAGTATTTTGTCTTGGGCTACCTGTGTCTGTCTTGGGCTACCTGTGTCTGGCTTGACACAGGTAGCCCAAGACAAAATACTTTTTCGTCAAAAAAAAATCTAAGAGAATTTCAAAAAAGTGAAAAAAATTAAATTTTTTCACTCTCGAGAAAATCACCCTGTCAAATTTTCGTGAAAAAAATTAAGGTAAGTAAACATGAGTTTTTTAAAAGCGGGAAATTGTTTAATTTTTTTCCGTCTGCGACTTTCTTCATTTTCAGGCTTTTTAGAAGACACGTGTTTTTAAAACTTTTTTTACTTGTGCTTTTCTTTTAATTTTCAGGTACTTTTGAACGCGATAATTTTTTTTTTTTTTCAATTTACAGTCTTTCGCAAAGTCCGAGAAGTCTTCACTGTTTTACACATTCAAAATCACACCGAGATTGTTCAGGCTAATTTTGTTGCATTGCCAGGAGTTGAAACGTTTGTCCTCCGATTGAGAGACGAACGTCTTAACCACTAGACCACCGCGTCATTTGTCAAAAGCTATTGTTCTCTAATCGACCTAATTTTTTTCGATGAATTTTAAATTAAATAGTAATTTCGGTGGGAAAAATCGAACCTTTCCCATGCAGGATTCGAACCTACCCTTACAACCTGGTAGGCCGAAGCCTTAACCACTGGGCTACCTCAATAACATAGATATTCAGGCTGCTATCAACAACCAATCCTACGGCCCAGTGGTTAAGGCTACGGCCTACTAGGTGGTAAGGGTAGGTTCGAATCCTGCATGGGAAAGGTTCGATTTTTCCCACCGAAATTACTATTGAATTTAAAATTCATCGAAAAGGATTAGGTCGATTAGAGAACAATAGTTTTCGACAAATGACGCGGTGGTTTAGTGGTTAAGACGTTCGTCTCTCAATCCGAGGACAAGCATTTCAACTCCTGACAATGCAACAAAATTAGCCTGCCACAAAATCTCGGTGTGATTTGGAGTGTGTAAAACAGTGAAAAGACTTCTCGGACTTTGCGAAAGACTGTAAGTTAAAAAAAATTTTAAATAAGAAAACTAAAAAAAAATTATCGCGTTCAAAAGTACCTGAAAATTAAAAGAAAAGCACAAGTAAAAAAAGTTTTAAAAACACGTGTCTTCTAAAAAGCCTGAAAATGAAGAACGTCAGACGGAAAAAAATTTAGCAACTTCCCGCTTTTAAAAAACTTCATAAGCATATAACCACATAACTATATAACAACATAACCATATAACCAGATATGTATTTGTAGATAGTGTAATGTGTGTATAAAAAACAACTTTGACAGGCTGCTGCGTATAAAATATTAAAGTAAACGATATAATTTTTATATGGCAACATAGATTAGCTTATTCAGTTTGCGATTATACCGTTTTTATATCGACACGACCAAAACTGGCCAACTTTTAAAAATTGTTGCTCGAAATCAAATTTTTCCGCCGATGGGAATTCGAAGTGAGACCTCCAAACAAAAGAAAATGCAAATTTAATTAAATGGACAAACAGTTATGCAGCAAAATTTACATAAATTCCTGTTTTACATAAACTCCTTAATGACGAATTTAGAGTCCTATGCCTTCAACATGTCCTCCGTTTCTGTCTATGCAAGTTTGACAGCGTCGAAGGATGCCTTGAACTACTCGTCGAACCAGTATCATAAAATGTCTTTACAGTAAATGTTCGTTGTCCCGTGCTTAATTGAGGCATTGTGTTCTTCAAAGCTATCGTTGAACATTGAATAAGCAGAATTTTTGCGATAAATTTGCATTTTAGTTTTCAGTGATAGTTAGATTTTAAAGCCCTTTGGGACTAATTTTCAATAAAACAAACGTCCAATTCCCATCGGCGGAAAATCGTGGTTTTTATGAACTTTTTTTTGTCGAACCAGTACTCCTTCATTTTTTAACTAAATGACACGTACAACGTGTCATTTGAAAGAGAAATAAATCAACTTAACAATGGTGTAAAAATCAATCAAATTTGTCAAATATATTTTGCATTATTACACGCAAAATTTAGATTCGATTTTTTTCCATACAGGGTGTCCGAAAAAAAACGCAACCACTTAAATATGCAAGAATATTAATATTGTTCGGGTTTGCACCATACAGGGTGTATCAAAAAAAACGCAACCACTTAATATTCTAAAATTCATATTGTTCATAAGCTCAATAGATTTTATGCCCCTGGGATTTTAAAATGGCTTCTAATCGTACAGTCAACTGCTAATGGTCAAATCAGCTAAACTAATAATGGTGCAGCTAACAACTGAACAACGAGTTTTTATTGTCGTGCATGATAACTTGAATGCTAACTGTCGACCTTGTAAAATAAATTGTAAATAAAATTTTACTCGTTAAATACTTTCAATTCAGCTCGTTGGTTTACGCACCCGACTTTGTTTACCGACGATTGTGCCGCTAGAATATGATTATAAGCTTTCTCGCATTCCAGGGGCCAAACGTCTTTTGTGTTGTAGAACAAAGAGGATATTCATGAATATTAAGTGGTTGCGTTTTTTTTGATACACCCTGTAGTTCAGCTAAAATGACTTTTAGCATTGTAAATGAAGGATTAAGAGCCATTTTCAATTCCCAGAGGTGCTTATCTATTGCGCTTTAGAGCTGTATTAATGTTCTGCATATTTAAGTGGTTGCTTTTTTTTGGGACACCCTGTACACCCTGTATGAATGTAATTTCGAACTCTCGTAACATGAAAATATCATTGAAAATATAACCCATCTGGGGCCGGTTGTTCGAAAGGCGTTACGCTTAAACGGTGGATAAGTTAAAAATAGAAAACAAAATTATCTATTTATTGAATAACTGAGCTGAAATCATTTCGACGTAAATAGTTTAATTGTCAATGGAAGCACATATTAAATGCATAAGATGCAGGTTCAGTCAGTTGGTTCAGTCATTCACTGGCACTGTTCACAGGCCCCTGACCACATGTGCACAGACATGTGGCTCAGTGATGAAATCCAATATGGCGGCCAATGAGGGTGAATATGAGCGACCGAGAAAAATTGCAAAAACATTGAAAGAAAAGGACGTAGGAAAGCGCCTGATCGTTGTTTTGGAAAAAGCATCGCTTGAGACAGTAAAGGTAATTTTGGCTCAAACACTTTTTTAAAAAGCGAACTTATATTAAATTAAAATATTTTGTTTTAAAAATAGAATGGGAAGAATTTTGAACTGCTTAATTGTGATCACCACAAAGGGATTTTAAAGAAAAGTGGACGGGATATTGGATCAGTTAGGCCCGACATCACGCATCAGGTATGGACTGAATCTTATTATATGTATCCGTTCATAGTGCTAAATTGCCAATACTTTGCACAACACTGTTTGTAGGTCACATTTTAGTTTACAACACTAACCTTCAAGGATTCTTCCGTAGTGCTTACTGATGCTTCTTGACAGTCCTCTTAACAAGGCAGGACTCCTTCAAGTCTATATACACACAGAAAACAATGTCCTCATTGAAGTGAACCCTCACACCAGAATTCCTCGAACATTTGATAGATTTTGTGGACTGATGGGTTAGTAAACTCTTGGGTTAGTGAAATGCAAGAGGGTTGGGTTATCTTGAGGGATAATCAGTTAATTTTATTGTGTTATGTTTTAGTCCAGTTACTCCATAAGCTCAGTATTCATGCTTCAAATGGTCCGCAAAAGTTGTTGAAGGTAATCAAGAATCCAGTCACCCAGTATATGCCAACAGGGTGCAAGAAATATGGTATGTATATAATGATATGTCAATCGTGATTTGGTGATGGGGATATGTTGATGATTATTATATTGGTGATTGGTATAAGGCAGTTGTTTTAATTTAGATGATAGCATCTGATTAGTTTGATCTTTAGGAACCTCATTTAGCTCAACAAAAATTGTCAAAATGAATGATCTTGTACCTAAGGATGATCCTGCTGTTGTTGTGATTGGGGCAATGGCACATGGCAAGGTAAGGTTATTTACATTGGCCATTTTTTGTATTGCACTGTAAACGAAATTCCAAACCCTGCTCTGTATGTACCTATTTATCAAGTTATTCCTCTTTGTTTCATTCATCAAACTTAGGTTGAGGTGGACTACACAGAAGAGACAGTTTCAATCAGTAATTACCCTCTGTCAGCAGCACTCACCTGTGCTAAGATCTGTTCAGCTTTTGAGGATGTTTGGGGAGTAGTGTGACATGCTATGCCATGCTGTGTGTGGTGGATTAGATGTTTGCCAAGGACATTAATTCCACAGAACCTGTATGGGTGATATTTCAACACCGTAGAACATTTCAAACTCAATTACTCAGTATTGAGAATCACAATACTGGAAGTCATTCATTACTTACATGTGCTTGTGTGACACTTAACTTGACTGAATATTACACCATAAGATTGTTTTAGTCAAGACTAAAATTTGGCCCTTGCTGTGGGTAATGACATACTTGTGCATAAAAAACACGATCAAATCTCTTATTTTGAGGCTGGTTAACTGCTGTCACTATACACACATAATGCCAATTAACATACACAATACCATTAAATAAAGATACCAACCTTCAAAACTGTCCTTTCTATAAATTTAAATAGTTATTTTATTACATAATATTACAAAATATTACACTTATGGTACAAATATCTACATATAGTTTTCCCTAATTAATGTAACTAGGAGTTTTACACCTTCGCAGCGTGTACTTTTTCAATTTTGCCATATCACCAAAATGTAGTCTGGTGAACTGCAAAACTTTGAATATCACACAATCATCACACCTGTATTACTTTTCTACCTTGAATGAGTTTTTAGTTTCTTTAATATTCTGACACAATGTTCAGACACATTACTTTCTGTCGTAGCTGTTGAGCTTGGTGTAGATGGCAGGCTGTTGCAATGAAAACTACTTGAGGACTGCCGAGAATGCTGAAGGACTCCTTGCAACCTTTGTTGAATTTTGCATGCCAGCAGTTTCTAGGGAAAGAGAAGTGGTTGGCCCCTGAAGCCCATTTTCCACTAGGCGCGATATCTGAAATCAAATTCGCCGCTAAAAAGTAGAATCGCTTCCTACTTTTTATTTGTTCGCGCGAATAAATTAGCCTAGTGGATAATAGGCTTGAGTCATGGGATTGTTTATCTTCCAAGACTAATTCAAACAATCCAATTACTTGTCATCCAACAACCATCTGCTTTGAAGTGCTCGTTGAATAATTGAAATCTGCTGGTTGACCTACCTCACGACATGAATGATTTCTGCAAAGCAACCTCAAAGAGACCAAAGCCACTTCCCTCACATCATTGCAGCCATCATTGCATGCTACATCTAGTAAACTGATAACACAACTTATATTACTGAAGTAATTTTTGCCTCATTCAATATTTTAAAGATTACTCCAAGGATAACTTTTGATATGTGTAATACCTCAAGTTTGTAATTAAATATATGTCATTTTCTTATTATTAATATTTTAAAGATCAAAAGGGTAAACCCACAATCCCTCAAAGCTCTGCCAATGCAACTGCGATGAAATCATACTCAGACAAAAATTAGGTCATAATTATTTTCAAGAAGCAGCACCAACAACATACAAGTACTCTACCTCTCAGGCACATGATACTCCAGCAAATTAGAACAAAGTATTGGTGAATTGCGAACCAGATTTCCTAAAGCTCCTGCGGATAAAAATATTGGTATTTCATTAATAACCTTATACAAGAGTGAGCCCTTCTCATATCAGCTATAAACTGTTCTTCCTAGATATCTAGTAGGGACTTCATCTCTTATTGATCCAGTATTGATCCGAAAAGCTAAACTAAACAAACTACATTTATACTGCATAGTTCTATCAATTCGAAGCAACGAAGTTATTACGTAAAAATAAGATAAAGCAAACCTGCTGCATTGGACCTTGTTCGGGGCAGTGGATCAGATAGCAGTGGCAAAAGAAGTGGAATACTTTGTGACAGCGTACTATATAAGGAGTCGCCGTGGAACGCAGCGTTTCCAATGATGTAACTAGACGCCTGTGAAGGGAAGAAGGAATATGCCCAGTCAGAACAAGAATACACCTTTTATTCCTTGCGCCAATGTCTTGTACAAATGAACAAGAAACCCAGTCACACTTGTCTAGTTGTACTGCCAAATCGTGAATCGTTTTTTTATCCACCTTTCTGATATCATCATCTTCGTGTTGTAGGTTATTGTTGATCAAGCTCATGATGGAGTTTCTAAAAAAACCAAAATAATAGATGTAGACTTTCCTTATTGGAGTTTGAAGCAGACAATTTTAGAACATAAAGCTTTTTTGCAATAAGTGAAGAATAGTTACGTACTTCTTTAAAGCTGGAAAGAATGCAACAGATTTCTTTAGTAAATTTCCAATCATTCCACACGTTTTTGCACAAACAGCAATACTGTTGTGGCTTAATAACAACTGTACTGTTCCATAGTCACCTAAAACACGTCAATTCCGTTAATCTTTTGCGTGATAACTGGTAGGGTCTAAATGGGTCCACCAACCTTGTTCGCCTTTCAGTATTGATGAGATTAGTTCAACATGATGAACGGATGATCTAGCCATGTGACTGAAAATTGATAGAGTGTCGAGTATAATATGGTCTGGTTGGTCTGAGGAGAGCAGCGATTCAAGCAACCATTCAGCCTGGAATTAGCGAAAATGGAATAGACTAAACATGAGATTAACAATTTTATAGAAAGCACAACGTCTATTTAATCTATAGAATCGATACAACTAGAAAGTTTTAAGTTGCAGGCCAGCAGGAGTTTTAAATTTAAAAAAATTGGAAGGAAGGAAACATGCCTGTTGTCTTGCAACTGTTTTTGAGAACTGACTGACAAACATTAAATCGCTCAACACAAGACGCATCACAAAACCTGATAAAAATGAAAAACAAGAGAAACTATAAAAACAAACAACACACAAATAAACCGGATATACAGACAAACAAATAGACAAAGAACAAGATCACGAACAGCACAGAAACCTAAAGCAAGTTCCATATTGTCTGGATATAAGACGTTGGCCAGAAGATCCAGCAAACATTCCATAACTTGTACTTCATAAAATAGACTAAAAACATGGAATAAACTGTTTTTAAATCGAGAGCTCAAAGAAACTTTTCATTTTGACATAATACGTGTGGAAATAAGCCATAACTCGAGAACGAGGCCTCTGGTCCTTGCCTGGTAGCCTCGTTTTAGTGTTACAGCTTATTTCCACACTTATTTGTCAAAGTTAAAAATTCTTTCTTATTCATGTGTTGAAGAAGGATGTCGTGCATCTTTGCAAGTGGCTTGTGAGAGTAAAACTTGAAATCCATCTCATTTATTAAGGTGGTTCTAAATTAAGGTGGTTCTAAAATGTTGTAACGTAATTATCGAAGTGCGTTTGAAGCTTGGTCTTGCCCGGAATTAAACATTTAGATGAAAACACATGTTACTAACCACTATGTTTGGTAGAGTGTAACTGGAAGCACTCTTCTCACATGTGACTGAGGTGAAATTATAATGCTGTGACGTAATTATATATTAATTACCTTTGTAAATCATGTAGAAGAGATTCCTCGATTTCCATTGCAAATGGCGTACAGAATATCTGAAGGATCTGTAGGAGATACAGTACAATTCAGCAAAACGAAGATCTAGGAAGCTCGCCATTCAGAACACACTATTCAGTCATATTTAAAAGACCATTATCCAGTTTTCGCACAACCAGCTACTGAATATTAAATGTTGCAATGTTTCTCTTCCTCGTCTTAAGATAAAATGGAACACTTACCTTGTTTACAAATTGTAAAACCACAGTGTCCTCATCCGGCGATTCCTCAGCATATAATCTGTGAATGAAGTGAACGAACATCAGTATACTGTAATCAAGCAAAAAAGATCTTGCCACAAATGGAGATCAATCTGCGGTCTTCAGATGAAAAAAATCATTGCAGATTTCCCTAAGAACTACATTACCTTCTCTTAAAATACAGCAAGAAATCTTTCGATAACCACAAGGAAAGAACGTGTATAGTCTTATTAGATGAGCTCACCAAACTTGACACCGATACCAAAGGATACTGGAAGATACGTAGACACTTAAACCATTACAGTACATCTTATATGCTAACTCTATATTCTCACTGTTTTCATCTCTGTGGCTGAGGTTTGATTAACGCAACATTAATTATCTGGTCTGATTATAATTTGACCTCAGTCACATGTGAGAAGAGTGCTTCCAGTTGGACTCTACCAAACACAACGGTCAGTAACATGTGTTTTTTATCTAAAGGTTTAATTCCGGGCAAGACCAAGCTTCAAACGTACTTATCCTTTGCCAAAAACATTAATTACTCATCATACATAATAATTACCTTAGCAAACATTCTGCAAGAAAACTCCAACAAGGTCGACAGACCCTGGGGAGATAGGAAGGTCCAGTTGACTGATAACACTTGAGATCTTTCCCCGTTCGAGATTGCATCGCTGTAATAATATAAAGATTAAATTTCATTTCATAGTTTTATAGCTTGATGAGATTCAGAAATAAAACAAAGCCTTGAGTTACCAGTCTTCAAGCGAAGACGACGTTTCCATAGTTACTGATAAACTATACCACAATGCATCCCATATTCCACTTGATACGACGTCACTTGCATTGAGACTTGAAGATTCCTGATTTAGAATTTAGAATTTTTGCGCGTCACAATGGTAACTGAGAGTTCATAAAATGATTAAAATTATTAACACTGACAGTTCATAAAATGGAACGGTGATCTACGAGGCAAACGATGTAAAACCGGCCAACCCTCACCTGCGACAGCATGCTGTCGAGAAGATGAATGACTCCATCACATAGACCAATGCGACAAAATGGAAAATGTATCACCTGGGAAAGAATAATAGGTTTGTCAACTCTACAGTTTAATGCCAAAGTGAGAAAATATTGTTGCCGGTGGTGATTCACCGAATCTTGATCTACGGAGGACACCTAAATAACACCACAGCCAGAAAAAAAGCAACATTCATGGTAGAATTGAGCGATTCCGGTGATCACGAATCCTGCCGAATGGTTAGTTCACCAACACATCAGCCATTCTTACCTTGGGCATACTTGTGATGGTAACCAGTATCGCGGTAAGAATGTCGTCCTGTGATTGGTTAAACACATCCAGGCATTCTGGGAACAAGGTTTGGAACAAAAACGAGGTTGTAATTTTGAATAAAACGTTGCCGGAGTTAAGAAACAATTCGATTAAAAGGTCGCCACAAATTGACAACCTAAAATACAAAGGGATACTTCTCAGCTGGCAACACGATAGGACGGAATTGATGGAGGCATGTTAAACGCCTGACGATTTTATTGTCGGGGTCTCGGGGATGAAGCGTTCTCTCGTTATGGTTTCATACAACCATATCTTTTAACAAATGACCAATCAACGACACTTACTGTTGAGATATATCCTGCTGATGGTACTTCAATATGCACCACAACACTGTGACGTGTAAAATCCATTCTTCAAGATCCACCAAATCTGTTGACCCTGACTGCGTAGCAAGCTTATGAAAATTCACCCCTAATGTCTTCATATACTCCTCTTGATTCACAAGTGCCACACACATCTCTCTTGAATCCTCGCACACCTTAAGGACAGAAACACCCTTGTTTAACACGTATCGTATTTTTATATTTTCATGAAGATACACATTTAAGTAACCTCTGCTCCCAACCAACTAAACATACCTTGCAGAGGAAAGCAAGTGTTCTTAAGTCATTCACTCGTTGCAGGGAGAGCAGTGAAGATAGCTGTTTCTTAAACTTTGGTGACAGAAGCTTTTGGACAAGAAATTGAGTAAGAATCTGTTTGTAATTCTCTTCTTCATCTGTACCTCGGTGAATAAGCGCTGTCATAGCAGTGATGGTTGAAGAATGATCTTCAAAAAGAACATGAGAGTGTTGGTTATGGTGTTGAATGATGTCTAAGAATTTGCGCATTTCGATATACGTATCACAGCTAGTAGTATAGGGAATATAAAGAAGAAATTTTTGTCTCGCGTATATCTTATTACTCAAGGCATTATCCCATGCCCTGTCAATTCCATTTTCCAACCAATCAGAATTTCCCATTGTTCTCTGCCTATACTGTGTTTATATTACATGCATCTTGTTTATATTACATGTACCTTTAACAGGAACGCCGTGTGAGCCGAGAGAGTTGATAAGACAGTCCACGACCTGAATGTTTGTTGTGATTATATTGTTGTAGAAATCGGTAAATACCGACATCAAAGAGTCACCTTTTTCACACAACGCTGCGAAACACTAAAATAAACAAATAGTAAAAAATCTCGGGAATGCTCTCTATCTGAAGAAATCGGATTTAAAGGCGGATATATTGTACTTAGAACTATATTTACATTCAATACGGTATCTTGGAGTCGCCCATCGTAATCCAGAGCCACTAACTTCGGAAGAATGGAAACATAATGAACTGCTATTTCACCAAGAGTACGGAATGGCGTTTGCTCGGATGGTTCCATCGTACACTCTTCAAGAAATGTCCAAAAAAGCGTGACGCAATCGGTTAAGACCTCAATACACCAGGGCAGCTAGAGACACAATCAGAAAATATATCATTTTATCTTGTTTAACTGGTCTCTTTTCCCCTGTTATTACAGTTTAAACCCATTTTCTATATACGGCCATACCTTGATGAACTCAGTCGAGATGAGATCGCTCAAAACTGTCACACATTTCTTAGGTAACCCCACTGCAACACAGAACTCTAACTTTTGGCCAGCCAAGCTAGAAATTATAAAAATGCACCCATTATAAAGAGGTTTCTTTTTGCGCTGTCGATCTAACTAACTGAACGATAAATGTACAAAAAAGTGTCAAACTGAAGGCACTCTTCTTAAATGTGGATGAGGTGAAATTACAAGCAGACAAATGCAATATTGTAAGAATAAAACCTTAGTCACCCGTTAACAAATCAGATTGCGATTTAAAATTATTCGTTAAAACAGGTCAGTGACTCACCCAGGTAAACGTAAAATGTTTCCAAAGAGTTTAATAATTTGACGGAACTTTGAAGCTCCTTCCAGAATGCCTTTGAGAACTTCATCTTCGGCAGAACGAAATCCGGCGGCCATTTTTCCAAGAAATTCAGAATTCTCAGCGAGCCTTTCTAGGAATGGATACTCAATCTTCACACCTTGTTCCCGAAGATTTAACTCCTCGTTTGTGATTTCAACAAGGTTTGCCCATTCCTCATCACTCTCCAAATCCTTCAGGAATGCATAAACACAGATCATTGATGGCACCACCTGGTTCCAACCATTCCTGACGTTCAAAATAAAATGTTACCTGATCTTACCTGATCTTGTATTAAAGGTCCACTGGCATGCTTTACAAGCCCTTCTTTCACTTTATTTGTAATCTCCATTTCCCGATCGTAGTCTTCGCTGATTCGACCCTTCTCTTCAATCTTTTCTTTTTCAGAACCTAAATAGATTTCGACTAAGAACGGTGTATTTTACAAAAAAGCACAAAGTAGAGTAGATATTGGTAAACTTCAGAAATGTATACTCGCACTTGAATCATCACTTTAATCCTACCTGATTCCTTTTTACTTCTTGTGACTTGACTATTCTTCTTTCCATTTCTTTCCTTCTTATTTCCTGCACTTTTCTTCCTACCATTATCCTTGCTGTCCTGTGTCTGACCAGATTCTTTCTTCTGCACTTTCTTCTTCTCCTGTGTTTGCTGCTGTAGTCTTTCCACCCATGTCGGTTTCTTGTCCCCAGTTTTCTAGCAATGTACATCCAAGCGACAAGCATTGAAAGCAAAAATGACCAACAAGAACTTACATGAGAGTTTTGGCAAGGCTTAAAGAGATAAGACCTGATAGCCTGCAAAACTGCTTACTTTTTTCATTTCTAATTCAATTTTCTTGTTCTCTTCAGATTTCTGTAATTTTCCAAACTCTTCTGGTGTTAAGGGAAGTTCTTGAAAGTCCTCTTCTATACAGAATAATAGAAGGACAGGTTACATGCAGTACTAACTCACCATCTATGCATCCAGACCCCATTGAGGTAACATATCTCATTCACAACAAATTTTCTAATTTTAATAACTAAACATTATTTTAACAAGGAAAACATTTTACCATTAATATCATCTGCAATAAAAGGGTGACGCAGCAGATATGGCCAGGTTAATCGTTTCCGTGGATCTTTGGTTAACAGCCCTTGTAAAAAGCTCTAAAATGGAGTTGGGAACATTCAGATTTAATGTTAAAGCAGCATCAGTTGAGATATTTTATACCAACCCTGAAATTTGGTGACATTTCTGCAGGCCACTTTACACTGTCCTAAATTGAAATAGAGATGTCTTCTTGGTTACAGGAATCAAGATTCAAGAAGGGCTGTGATTTTGGATGAACTTGGCAAAGAGTATAATCACAAATACCTTGCATATAAGATTGACAAGTTGAAATATATTATTGGTATAAAATGGCGGCGTGCCCGCAAACAGCTCATACAGTATACAACCAAGGGACCTATATTTGTGAATTAAACATTGATACCAATATGTTATGCAGAAAAAAATAAGCAAGGCCAGTGCGAACAAGCTTGGAATATCCAAGTTTTTATGTCGAAGGTCTAGAAAATCTCTTGCAGGTATCATGCTCACTAATTTGTCCTCACTTCATGGTTTGCTCTCACACAATGGAATAGTTTAATTACCATAAGTCAGCATTGTGATCATAAGGTCTTTCCTCCACTAGTTCTGGTGACATGTACAGTGGGGTGCCCTTTATGAGAAAAGAAAAAAATTATGGAGGAACCCAGCATTTTTTAACAATCTTTGAGTATTCCATTTAAGATACCTTTATTGAAGTTAATACCAAAGTATTGATGCTCATTGCACGGGCAAACCTACACAAAATGCAAAGTCATGACACACTAGCATTGCTACAATGCACATTAAAAATCTAAGAACTCAACAGCATGATTTGGCAACCAACAGCAATTATATTGACATTTTATCAAGTTGTTATGACTTACTGTAAGATAATGTAATAAAGTGACTGTATCTTAATTGACCTTAATATTACCCAATTGGCATCAGTTCTGATCTAACTTATAGACAGTCACTATGTTACACTCTCATGGCTTATGCTCCACAGCACACATTGCTGGGAAAACATGCTGCTGCCTGGGCTGTGGTGCTTAGGTAGAAAAGCATGGCTTGTGAGCTAGGTTAGGCTTACCCAAAATCACAGAGTTTAACAACCCCTCCTTTGCCAATTAGGATATTTTGCGGTTTCATATCCCGATGAAGAATACGATGAGAATGTAGGTAGAACAAAGCATTAACCAACTGAACGGCAATCTCGTGCACCTGATCCTCAACCAAGTTACCGTCATCTTCCAATATTTGAAACAATTCTCCCTCAGCATATTCTGTCACAACACACACCTTTAAGAAATAGAGAAACCAAGGTGATTACCCTTGTGGGTTAGAGGTTTGGTAATGGTAATCTATATATGAATAACTGGATGGATATACAACATGCTACATGCTACTGCTATAGGTTAAGCCTAGTTTTCATTACCGTAATTGCCGTGAACATGTCAAGGTGGCTGATGAAATAGAGTATTTCAATGTGTGTGAAGACAAATTACATTCATACTATCTCTTATCTATGAAAATTACTTGTTTACAACAAAACAACAACCATGTAAAATGGTGATAGATGCTCAACCAAGCCATATATAACTGTGGATTGCTCTATATAATTATGCCCCTAATTAGCTACCTCATCTGTAGTTTCAAATGAGTCCAGGAGAGCTATAATATTCGGATGATGTAATGTACGCATAATGTCAATTTCCCTCTGCAAGTTGGTGAGATCCTTTGATGAGCGACCTTTCTTTGGTATAAACTTAAGTGCAACAACCTATAAGATAATGGTAATACAACAGTATAAATCATTCGATCTGGGTGTATTCCACCTGGTGCACAATCACACAAAGGTTGGTGATCAAGTTGACCTGATTTGGTGCACAGCAACATAACCTCAGGGTGTCTTTGGCTGCGTTAGGTTTATACAAAAGCCTACAAGTTTGCTAGCCTGCAAACTTGAGTATGGACATATCCTTAGGCCCCAATCAAATGAAGAATGTTCAACTATATTCTACACTGTAAAAAAATTATTTGTATCTTACCAAATCTCTTATCAGACTATCAGTTATCACTGACATTTCATATTATTAAATCATATAAAGTTATAAACATTGAATACGACGTCACCACCACACCATGCAAACATACAAGAATACAGGCAATTTGGTCTAGAAATTACGTCTATTGATTTACAACACACACCTGGCCACTATACTTTTTTCGCCCCTTGTAAACTCTACCAAAAGATCCTTCCCCAATAAGTTCCAGAACATGGTAACTAGCATCACTGGCAGCCATCTTGAATAAGACCGATAAGAGTCCTGGAACGAGGATATTAGGATGGAGCGATTCAAAAAAACAACTATCCAGTAAAAAGCGTAGCCTTCTCCGCAGGCATCTTTTATGTATTTACTATTTATATTACTTATATTAGGCATGGGCTATGGAAAGCGTTACCCAGTTTTCCTACAACCGGCCCTAGTTTTTCAAGTATCCATTGCAGGATCATGTACTTGCAATTCGATGTGCGGTCAATAAGGCGATTTCTTACTGAACTGCAATTTAAGTAGATCTGATCTTTTTTATTTCACCCACGAGACAAGTGAAAGATGTGGAATAACGCGGGACGTAGCTTAACTTGTGTGCCATAATTAGAGTCGATATTTACAAATTTTTACATTATATACATTGCAATAAATTCTGATTGATTAAATAATTGTTAAACAATTGTTAATTATTACGTCCGTTATTATAGAATATTTTCTATCAGTTCCAAATTCCAGGTATCAATTAGCCAATAATTTGACGTAATTTCGAATTTAATTCTCGTTCTTTCAATAAAAGCTTTTCGGTGTGTGTTTTGTATGCCTCAAATTCCTGAAGGAGATAAAATGAATAGGATAAATGGTAATAGACCTTTCTCATGACATTAAACCTTGTCCATGGGGAGTCCATATTTGCGTGAGAAACTAAACGCGAAAATTTTACAGGAATTTGTCAACATATTATGGTGGGCCATTGATTGGGTGAAAGTGGAAAGACTGGTATCGCGCGCTTTAGCGTCATTATGAGAAAGATTTATTCCTATAACACGAACAGAAATGGCTGTCGAATACACAACTCTTCGACGACATGAAATCTAAAGCAAACTGCTGATTTCTGCTCGCCAGTTTGGTACTGTCCGAAAAAGACACTAAAAGTGAAAAATCACCTTATCGTGGTTAACTACTTTATCGTCAGCTTTCCTTAACAATGCCTTCAGCTTTCGCACTTGGGCATTAGCAGATGCATCTTCCATTTCTTTCCTAAAGAAGATAGTTGACAACTTGACTTATCATATTCACAAGTTGCGGGTAGTTCGTACACCATAAGCATTTATTGTAATATATCATACAATATACAGTTGACTGTCTACAACACACACTAAAAGCTGCTTCCCAATTTTGCGTTTCTTCACTAAATGTTATCTATTTGACGAACTTGGACAAAGAGATTCATTTATATATGTATATTCACGTTCACAAATCACAAAAAACAAAAAAAAAGAGAAAAGTAGGTCACATACGCGAATTTTTCGCTTTGCTTTTTCAAAAGCAGTTCAAGTTCATGCACTTTTCCACGAAGTTCGGTAATTTTTTGCTCTTGTTTCTAAAAACATAAATGAAATAAAAATTATTCAACTTAATGTTTTTAAAATAGCTTAAAAATTTCAGTTTGCCCTTGGCCTTGTATCCTGATTTGTAGGGGCTGCTTATGCATTCATATCTATAAGTTACCATAGCTATCAATGATTTAATTTCTTACACATATGGTTTCTTTTTGTTCAGATGTAGCTTGGGTCTTGTGAGAAATATCTTCTTGCAGCTCAGTAACTTCCTTTTCTGTCAATGATAGCTTGGAGGAAACCTGCAATGCTTTCTTCTCCATTTCTAAAAGTACAATTTGTCATCCATTTCAGAAAGGAGATATATATTATTTACAAATATTGCAAAAAAATGCCAGCTCTCAGACTCAGTGAAAATGAACATTACCAAGAGCTCTTTCTTCAAATTTTACTGCTTTAGATTTCAACTTCTCAAATTCTTCATTAAAATGCCTTTCATTTTCAATAGACTCCTCTTGCAATTGACTAAACAAAATACAGTATATATAGTTTACACTCTCACAGAATCCTTGCTCTGCCAAGAGACCTTTGTTCTCTTGAAATGATGATTAAGATTAGTTTGATATGTGATAGAAAGGAAGACTAAAACATTTTACTGTTAGAGTGTGTGATGCATTACTTATTATACAGATTAAAGTCAGATGCAACAGCTAGTTGAATACTAAATGTAGAATGTATATATACATACTTCAGAAGGCCATTACAGTTATGAAATTTGTTGTTTAGTGCTTCCAAAGCAATCTCCAGTTCTCTTATTTTCTCATTTTTTTCCTCAACTAATACAGTCACTTCTTTATCTTTCTTTGTTATAAGGTTTTTATTTTCTCTCCGTAATTCATCATTTACAACTTTGTACCCATCTTTTATTTTTATTATCTCTTCATGATTTTGGAATAATATCTTGAACCTTCTTTCAAGTACACTGTATTTTCGTACTTGATCATGGTAATTGCACTCTGCTTCCTCTTTGACTGCAAGCAGTTCTTTCATTTCTTGTTCAATTGTTTGGGATTTAATAAGAGAGGTGTCTGCTTGTTTCTTAAGGATGCATATAAGTTCAGATTGTTGGTCAATACGATCACGCAGCATTGCATTTTCAGACGTTTCATCTTTTGATAAACTCTTTAACTTTCCCAAGTTTTCTTCAATCTCCTCTGGGAAAAATGTTGTATCCTTTGATATTAAATGATATTCATATTGGTATTATAATTCAGATATTATAAGCGATTATTCTTATTAATTCGTATTCATACCGATATATCTAGGTTTATTTATTACGGCATTGACGCAGTTCTGGCTATTTTTATTATCGCAATACAATATCGATTTATATAAAACACAAGTCAGTTCGTTGACATTCAAAATTACATTACTACTATGATTTTTACCTGACGAGCAACATTCAGAAGATGGTGTAAATCCTTGGGAGAACGCCCACCATTGTAAGAGGCCATTTTCTACACTACTTGTTCCGACATACCAAATTTAATACTTTATTTCAATTTTTTCGCTCAACTCGGCCGCCATATTGTTTTTTTTGTTTCCAGGGCAACGGAAGAATTGCAGAAAAAGAGTGGAGCCCAGTGGTTGAGAAGGTTGAGTGGTGGCCAAAGACCTCCAAGCCAAGTGAACTGAAATTAATTTTCTCAAGCCCCTCCAACACAGTTTATAAATAATAGTCTTTTTTACTCTGTCCTTGCGGCCATGCTTAATAGACACTAACCACAAGGAGCGGGGGGGGGGGGGGTTGGGGGAGAGTCCACAATCACGAGGCGCCACCATGGACCAATGACCATTTTCGGGCAATTTCAAATACTCAGTTTGAATTTAAAAACATTTTCGTTTAAAGTACTGTATTATTAAAGGGAGGGAGAAAGATATTCCGGATAAATTATTGGTATTGTTTTACTGCGCCCAATTCTTTCCTAGCCTAGTCACACCACTCCTTTCAATGCTTGTTATCATCAGAATGATCAGATATATATATTCATATTTAGATTTATATTTAGATATATACCGTTCCTCCTTTATCCAATACAAAATCGTGACGATTAATTATTCATATTTACTTTTGCACATTAATATAATCTATATTTCCGCCCTGTTTAGGACTCCCCAATCCCTGTTTGCTTTTAGTTGACAGTTCGGTTGATATGTACATGAAATATTGTACCATTTTCATTACACAAATAACTTTCTTAAGAACAAGAAGCGAATTTAATGGATGCTTATGGACTCTTGGATGATGAATCAGAACTCGTGCAGCGATATTATCGATTACCGAATCACGACGTGTTAATGTTCACACCATGCCATGAAAAATATTGGCATATCGATTTCAAACCTTGTTAACCTACAGCATTTCATACTAACACTTTAGTACACTACATATAACACTTTAGTAAAAACTTATTTGGAAGAAAAACCTGCTATGTAAGTTCTAATCCTCTTTAAGAGTTTTATTGACAATAAATAGTTTGCAGTGCATCAGATGAAAAATTCCGCTTTTGTAACCTGGTGCCAAGATAAGCAAGGCAGAGCCTTGGATTAATTTTGTTGACACAAAGGCTGCATTTGACTAGTGTACATAATCAGTATAAAGTCGATGTCAGTAAAGTCCATGTCAAGAGTTTCAAAGCTGAAGTTATCGGGTATGAATAAGCAAAAGACCTCTCCGTTCGCTCGCGAGAAAATCAAGCCGCACCATGTTCCTAAGATGTCAACAGAGGCGCAAATCGTGCTGCAAGAAATACGTTCCGTGAAAAGACAGTCGCAAGAGAGGACAGAGCTTGCTACAGAGTTGCAATACTTAGTATCTCCATTTGCGGAGAAACCCGATGAAGTACCAAATGTTCACTCAAATGCCTGGTCCAGTGTGGCTATAAATCACAGCGGAACCAATGTTCCAATGTTAAAAGACATCGATCATGAGTATCCATTTGTCTTCACTTTTCCAGGATTTGATATTAGGTACAATATGGCTGCACTCAGGCCAAGTCGAGAGTCACCACAAGAAAGGGAGAAAAAAAATTGTATACAAAGGCAGTCTATAGAAAAGTGTAAGGAATGGTTGGAAATGACTTGAGTCAATATTCATTGGAATATTCATTAGTCGAAGTGTGAAATATATTGAAATATATACGATTCAGAGAACAATATTCGCAGCCTCCGCACAACTGCAAGTGGTTTTAGACGGACCAAAAACATGACCGTTGGTGCCAGTGGTTGGTGCAGATAACCTCGTAATTGGTTGTGGTATTTCTATAGTTAATTTTTGTATCGGCACTTTGAAGTTTGAACGTGTAAATATGAGTTGGACTGGCTCAAAAGAGATACACTGTAGTACCCATAGCAACATCAACGTTGACTTATCTGTCTTGTTTTATAGCTTCTATTTATTCACAGGATTTTACCTTTAAAGCTTTACCGTGCAAAGTGACCTTTAAATTTGTTTTGCTGTTATCGGCGTTTTGCCGATTTGAATAGAAATTCGATGAGCATTTAAATCATTCACAGATAAACTTTTTCACTAGTACATGGCCCATTCATTGAAGACAGTTGAAGCGACCGGAAATTGCATATTTAGCGTCCAATATCCAGTTTCTTTGACCATATGAATCAAATTCCTATTTATGGTTGTTTTAACTGAAGTAAATTCTAACTCAAACATGAAATCCCTTCGAGTACCCAAGCTGTTGAAGGTACTATTACTCCCTCAAATATCCCTATTGATCAACAAAACATTTACGAAATGTCGCAAAACAAATTATGTAAACCAGATATAACTTTGTGTTCTTTCGGTTCCTGTTACATATTTGGATATAACCGGGCGGACAGCTGGTCGAGAGCGATCGCTTTGCCCTCTCAGCCCTTTACCCTTCTAATTGTTTAAAAACAGTTTAAGTGACATCGAAACAGGCAGCGAATGTCATGATTGATATATACTGCGAACTGAAATAAGAGTTTTAAATCGCATCATGGCGTTGACTGCAATTAAAATTGTAGAGGTACAGATCAGATAAATAGCACCAAAATTTCCCCCTTTCGCGGAAAGGTGTCACAAGGACCAAGGTACTTCACACCTATCAGCAAGAGCTTTCTCTCAATTATGCCTGATAGTTCTACAGAAATTCGTGAAAATACACTTGCTTACATTAGCCACTGCACGTCAGGCAACATGCGCAACGACACATAATTACACATTCGACACTTGCCGTAAAATTGGTTTTCCACTAGGCGGAATTTTGCGCGCGGAGTGCCGAAATTTTTCATTGTCTCCACGCTTTCATGCAGAACGTAATGTGAGAAAAACAAGAAAAATTCTGCTCCGCGCGCAAAATTCCGCCTAGTGGAAAACAGGCTTGATAATTTGTTAATAATTTGTGGTCATAATGTCAATTTTGGTCAATTTCCAAATTCGGTGAGTTATTAGCTGACGTCACAATCGTCACAATTTAAATCGCACAAGCTTTGTTAAAAAACGCGCGCGCAAATGAAGATAATTAGTTTGTTGATTACTGTGGTAGTGACTACATATGCCACCTAAAATTGTTAATAATTTCACTAAATCAGCCTTTTTTCACATAAAATTTGTGAAGTGAGAGATTTTAATGAACTACTGGATCTTCAAGCGTTATCATTGCCAAGAAACTTGATGGGACATACACCAAAATGCTACGCACCAATCTTAATATCTCATGGCGGGTGTGTATCACAAATGCAGAGGTTTGATTCTCTTTCCCGTGTATCTAATGTGGTTGGTCGTCGTCGACTGTTACTTGCTGGTCTCACAGTTCGACAAGATGATCCAGCAGGAAAAGTTCTACTCTGGTGTCCCGAAAAGAAGAGGCGTCGTGGCAGATCCCGTGTAAATGAAAATACTGTTTTGAAAAACAAACTGATCTTAAAGATGCCGATCTTCTGGCTGCAATGAAAGATCGTATTGTATGGCAAAAAATTTTGTAAGTGTTTCACCATGAACTTTGATGACAGTGGAAGAAGAAAGGAAGAAGTATAATCTTCAATTCAAATAACGACATAATGAATTTTACATGATGAAAAAAATTGTGTCTACATTTTACGAGGTAAGTTAATATAGTAAACTCTTGCGCGAACTCATTCACAAGCCCCGGAAGCCGAAAAAAATTAATGAAATGAAAAAATCAATCTTTTTTAGGTTTATCGACCATCAGCAAAAGAGCGAATTTGATATCCGTGTATGATCACACAACGATTGTGCTCTGGGGCACAAACATTGAACAAGAACTCGCAACCAAAAGGATGCAACAGATTGATGATAAGATGATTAGTGTTTTAAAAGACGGAACAACAAAGAAAAATTAACACATACAGTCAGGCAATTCATGCAATAGAGGATACAGCATGGCTATGAAAAAGCAGTTATCATTGGAGAAGAGAGCACAGATTGAGATTTTATCATAATAAGGATACTCAAAATATGGTGTTCAGTAATCACTGGCATAAAAGAAACAGACGGGCCAAAATACCGACAGGAAACGCTGTGGACAGAGCAGAGTAACAATAAAGCGGAGGACTAACACCGCGGAGATTGGTAAGACGTAGCTGCGATTCTTAATACATAGGCCAGATATAGGCTCAGTTTAAATTTGGTGAGAAAAGACTTTTTTGATACTCAACAAAGTAAGTTTCCACAAAACAAGATTTGAAGCTTGCACCCAGCACACGGCCCAAACAAATCTGAATTGATAACCTAGCTCATCATACATATGTGAGCTATGAAATGGCCATTTTGAGGCTTGTGTATAGCTCTCAGATGCATGACGAGCTGTCAAAAGATTGCGTATTCAGAACGTATTGAAATGCGTACTGAACTTTTTAAAGTTATTCAATATTTTTCTCTTTCATAGCAATACAGAAATGCACAATTGTGAACCAGTGATTAAAATTTCGGGTTGAAACTTCATAAACACCAATTTCTGCGGTGTTACTCGAAGGCAACACCATAGACACCATACCACATGCATGGACTTATGAGTGATGGTTCGTTCATCATGCCAGAAATATCGGTATATTGACTTAATTTGCTTCGTATGGACTTTTAACTTTAACTCAATTAATACCGGATGGTTTACCCTTTTTCTCTATACTTTTCATTGTTCAGTGAAGAAAGTGGTTGAAGATTGCTTATTAATGTAAAAGTGAGAAAACGGAATAGAGTATTGTGAGAGACAAGCAACAATTTCAAATGAGAGCATTAAAGATGAGAAGTACAAGGTATGTTTATCGGTTATATGTACACATTACACAAGTATATAATCGGTATATAATGTGCTTGAACTAAACAACAAAGAATTCAGTCAGGCCTTCGCAGGTATATACTTAAAAGTTAAAACTTTCTATTTTTATTTAAACGCAGGAAAAACATGTATGTATAGTACAAGCATGAACAAAAAAAGATGAGAACAAAATCACGGAAATCGAAATTTAGCATTGCTGCGTGAAGAAAACATGCATGTTCGTGTACAAAACATCTAATTAAAAAAAACCAAAGCCAACATATTACAACAACTGGGAGCATAACCATGAGGTCAAAAATTGATATCAACGAAAACATTACGAAAAAAATATAGACATTCCTGTGAAACACAGCCGAAGCGCCGCAAACAGAATGCCATTAAAAAGTTGTTAGAAAATACGCCGGACTTTCCCCTCAAAAACGAGGCTGTTTGTTTTTTTCAGAAGCTGAAATTTTAAGTGAAATATTTTTCAAAGTTTAGTCTTCATATAGACTGTAAAATCATAAAATCCGTGCGTAATGACAGGTTACGTTTGTGTTCTTTTAGTTATGATATCGTATTCGTCTGAAGCTTGTGCATGTCATAATATATAATGCCTTCAACGGGTCTTGCATGTTTTGATCGATGCAACTTGGACAAACTCGTGTTAAACTTTTCTTTTTGTATGTACTTTAGGCTGTTCATTTGTGCCTAGTCATGCATAAAACACATGTTCATTTTATTATAAATTCTCATACAGCATATTTCAACAAAAATATTTTACTTTCAAGAATATAAATTTTACAGAGTAATTTTGAAGAAAACAACGTGAAGCGCGGAATTAAAAGAAAATAGTGCATGAAGTATTATTGCATGCTGCATGCGTGCCGTGAACCAGTAGCTTTGACATAGTAACTATTGATGGTTGTTGTGGCTTCGTCTTTCTCGCTTGCATGGTTTGGCCATTGTGAGAGAGAAATTGTGAGAAAGAAATTGTGGGGACTCGTCAGTGTGTGAGTGTCATTGACATTATGGAGAAGCTCATACTAACTTTTCGAAATTGCGTTTATCGTCTTTAATCTTTCCTAAATGCCCCAAATTCACATCGATCACTGAATTTTTTCAAGCATTCGTTAGGTCACACGCGAGTTCGAAATTTATAAGAGACTTCGAATGAGAACCAATGTGAAAATTTAAAAGAAAGATAGCCATTTATATGACGTTTATCAAGAAGGGCATGGAGTAGGAAATCAATATACTGCATCCTACGTCGGGAAGCTGGACGTTCCCGCCCACCTGAGTCGGTTAAGAATTAAAAAGTAAAAAAAATTGCGACTACATAGAACATCAACCACACAACATCGTGAAACTCTCATCCATCCATCCTGACTGATGTAACATCTACCCGGTCTTAAATAAAAACAGTCAGGTTACCATCTTGGATGAAAAGTAATATTTCTTCTCTCCATTAACATCATTCAATTAGAGAAAGAGTGCGACTGTACAAAACATCATGAAACATCTTCAAACTTTCATTTCTATCCTTCCCGTTCAAATATTCGATCTCTCAATCGGAAGGTAATGTATTAAATGTAATAAGATAGGACCCTGACAAATGTAACATCTACCCGGTCTAAAATATAAACAGTCAGGTAACTATCTTTGACCAAAAAAAATGAGAACAAAATGCGAATAAGAACAAATTTAAAATTTAAGACGGACCATAGCGGTTTATATGCCATCTTTCCTCTTTTGTCTAAACCAACATTTTATCATAAAGGGCATGGAGTAGGAAATCAATATACTGCATCCTACGTCGGGAAGCTGGACGTTCCCGCCCACCAGAGTCCGTTAAGAATTAAAAAGTATCAATAAAAAAATGCGAAAACATCAACCAAAAACATCAACCACGCAACATCTTGAAACTCTCATCCATCCATCCTGACTGATGTAACATCTACCCGGTCTTAAATAAAAACAGTCAGGTTACCATCTTGGATGAAAAGTAATATTTCTTCTCTTCATTAACATCATTCAATTAGAGAAAGAATGCCACTATACAAAACATCATGCAACATCTTAAAACTTTTATTTCTATCCTCCAAATGTGAAAATTAAGACGGACCATAGCGGCTTATATGACATCTTTCCTCTTTCGTCTAAATCCACATTTTTTCATGAAGGGCATGGAGTAGGAAATCAATATACAGCATCCTACGTCGGGAAGCTGGACGTTCCCGCCCACCAGAGTCCGTTAAGAATTAAAAAAAAATAAAAAAAAATGCTACTACATAGAACATCAACCACGCAACATCTTGAAACTCTCATCCATCCATCCTGACTGATGTAACATCTACCCGGTTTTAAATAAAAACAGTCAGGTTACCATCTTGAATGAAAAGTAATATTTCTTCTCTTCATTAACATCATTCAATTAAAGAAAGAATGCGACTATACAAAACATCATGCAACATCTTCAAACTTTCATTTCTATCCTTTCCGTTCAAATATTCGATCTCTCAATCGGAAGGTGATGTAATAAGATAGGACCCTGACTAATGCAACATCTACCCGGTCTAAAATATAAACAGTAGGGGACTATCTTGGATCAAAAGAAATGAGAACAAAATAAGAATGAGAAAAAATGCGAATGAGAACAATTGTGAAAAATAAGACGGACCATAGCGATTTATATGACATCTTTCCTTTTTTGCCTAAATCCACATTTTTTCATGAAGGGCATGGAGTAGGAAATCAATATACTGCATCCTACGTCGGGAAGCTGGACGTTCCCGCCCACCAGAGTCCGTTAAGATTTAAAGTATCAATAGAGAAATGCGACTACATAAAACATCAACCACGCAACATCTTAAAACTCTCATCCATCCATCCTGACTGATGTAACATCTACCCGGTCTTAAATAAAAATAGTCAGGTTACCATCTTGGATGAAAAGTGATATTTCTTCTGTTCATTAACATCGTCTATTTAGAGAAAGAATGCGACTGTATAAAACATCATGCAACATCTTAAAACTTTCATTTCTATCCTTTCCGTTCAAATATTCAATCTCCCAATCGGAAGGTAATGTAATAAGATAGGACCCTGACTAATGTAACATCTACCCGGTCTAAAATATAAACAGTCAGGTAACTATCTTTGATCAAAAGAAATGAGAACAAAATGCGAATGAGAACAAATGTGAAAATTAAGACGGACCACAGCGGTTTATATGACATCTTTCCTCTTTCGTCTAAATCCACATTTTTTCATGAAGGGCATGGAGTAGGAAATCAATATACTGCATCCTACGTCGGGAAGCTGGACGTTCCCGCCCACCAGAGTCCGTTAAGAATTAAAAAAAATAAAAAAAAATGCTACTACATAGAACATCAACCACGCAACATCTTGAAACTCTCATCCATCCATCCTGACTGATGTAACATCTACCCGGTTTTAAATAAAAACAGTCAGGTTACCATCTTGGATGAAAAGTAATATTTCTTCTCTTCATTAACATCATTCAATTAAAGAAAGAATGCGACTATACAAAACATCATGCAACATCTTAAAACTTTCATTTCTATCCTTTCCGTTCAAATATTCGATCTCTCAATCGGAAGGTGATGTAATAAGATAGGACCCTGACTAATGCAACATCTACCCGGTCTGAAATATAAACAGTAGGGGACTATCTTGGATCAAAAGAAATGAGAACAAAATAAGAATGAGAATAAAATGCGAATGAGAACAATTGTGAAAAATAAGACGGACCATAGCGATTTATATGACATCTTTCCTTTTTTGCCTAAATCCACATTTTTTCATGAAGGGCATGGAGTAGGAAATCAATATACGGCATCCTACGTCGGGAAGCTGGACGTTCCCGCCCACCAGAGTCCGTTAAGAATTAAAAAGTATCAATAGAGAAATGCGACTACATAAAACATCAACCACGCAACATCTTGAAACTCTCATCCATCCATCCTGACTGATGTAACATCTACCCGGTCTTAAATAAAAACAGTCAGGTTACCATCTTGGATGAAAAGTGATATTTCTTCTCTTCATTAACATCGTCTATTTAGAGAAAGAATGCGACTGTATAAAACATCATGCAACATCTTAAAACTTTCATTTCTATCCTTTCCGTTCAAATATTCAATCTCCCAATCGGAAGGTAATGTAATAAGATAGGACCCTGACTAATGTAACATCTACCAGGTCTAAAATATAAACAGTCAGGTAACTATCTTTGATCAAAAGAAATGAGAACAAAATGCGAATAAGAACAAATTTAAAATTTAAGACGGACCATAGCGGTTTATATGCCATCTTTCCTCTTTTGTCTAAACCGACATTTTTTCATGAAGGGTATGGAGTAGGAAATCAATATACTGCATCCTACGTCGGGAAGCTGGACGTTCCCGCCCACCAGAGTCCGTTAAGAATTAAAAAGTATCAATAAAAAAATGCGAAAACATCAACCAAAAACATCAACCACGCAACATCTTGAAACTCTCATCCATCCATCCTGACTGATGTAACATCTACCCGGTCTTAAATAAAAACAGTCAGGTTACCATCTTGGATGAAAAGTAATATTTCTTCTCTTCATTAACATCATTCAATTAGAGAAAGAATGCCACCATACAAAACATCATGCAACATCTTAAAACTTTCATTTCTATCCTCCAAATGTGAAAATTAAGACGGACCATAGCGGCTTATATGACATCTTTCCTCTTTCGTCTAAATCCACATTTTTTCATGAAGGGCATGGAGTAGGAAATCAATATACTGCATCCTACGTCGGGAAGCTGGACGTTCCCGCCCACCTGAGTCCGTTAAGAATTAAAAAGTAAAAAAAATTGCGACTACATAAAACATCAACCACGCAACATCTTGAAACTCTCATCCATCCATCCTGACTGATGTAACATCTACCCGGTCTTAAATAAAAACAGTCAGGTTACCATCTTGGATGAAAAGTAATATTTCTTCTCTCCATTAACATCATTCAATTAGAGAAAGAGTGCGACTGTACAAAACATCATGCAACATCTTAAAACTTTCATTTCTATCCTTCCCGTTCAAATATTCGATCTCTCAATCGGAAGGTAATGTATTAAATGTAATAAGATAGGACCCTGGCAAATATAACATCTACCCGGTCTAAAATATAAACAGTCAGGTAACTATCTTTGATCAAAAGAAATGAGAACAAAATGCGAATAAGAACAAATTTAAAATTTAAGACGGACCATAGCGGTTTATATGCCATCTTTCCTCTTTTGTCTAAACCGACATTTTTTCATGAAGGGTATGGAGTAGGAAATCAATATACTGCATCCTACGTCGGGAAGCTGGACGTTCCCGCCCACCAGAGTCCGTTAAGAATTAAAAAGTATCAATAAAAAAATGCGAAAACATCAACCAAAAACATCAACCACGCAACATCTTGAAACTCTCATCCATCCATCCTGACTGATGTAACATCTACCCGGTCTTAAATAAAAACAGTCAGGTTACCATCTTGGATGAAAAGTAATATTTCTTCTCTTCATTAACATCATTCAATTAGAGAAAGAATGCCACTATACAAAACATCATGCAACATCTTAAAACTTTTATTTCTATCCTCCAAATGTGAAAATTAAGACGGACCATAGCGGCTTATATGACATCTTTCCTCTTTCGTCTAAATCCACATTTTTTCATGAAGGGCATGGAGTAGGAAATCAATATACTGCATCCTACGTCGGGAAGCTGGACGTTCCCGCCCACCAGAGTCCGTTAAGAATTAAAAAAAATAAAAAAAAATGCTACTACATAGAACATCAACCACGCAACATCTTGAAACTCTCATCCATCCATCCTGACTGATGTAACATCTACCCGGTTTTAAATAAAAACAGTCAGGTTACCATCTTGGATGAAAAGTAATATTTCTTCTCTTCATTAACATCATTAATTAGAGAAAGAATGCGACTATATAAAACATCATGCAACATCTTAAAACTTTCATTTCTATCCTTTCCGTTCAAATATTCGATCTCTCAATCGGAAGGTGATGTAATAAGATAGGACCCTGACTAATGCAACATCTACCCGGTCTGAAATATAAACAGTAGGGGACTATCTTTGATCAAAAGAAATGAGAACAAAATAAGAATGAGAATAAGATGCCAATGAGAACAATTGTGAAAATTAAGACGGACCATAGCGGTTTATATGCCATCTTTCCTCTTTTGTCTAAATCCACATTTTATCATGAAGGGCATGGAGTAGGAAATCAATATACTGCATCCTACGTCGGGAAGCTGGACGTTCCCGCCCACCAGAGTCCGTTAAGATTTAAAGTATCAATAGAGAAATGCGACTACATAAAACATCAACCACGCAACATCTTAAAACTCTCATCCATCCATCCTGACTGATGTAACATCTACCCGGTCTTAAATAAAAACAGTCAGGTTACCATCTTGGATGAAAAGTAATATTTCTTCTCTTCATTAACATCATCCAATTAGAGAAAGAATGCGACTGTATAAAACATCATGCAACATCTTAAAACTTTCATTTCTATCCTTTCCGTTCAAATATTCGATCTCTCAATCGGAAGGTAATGTAATAAGATAGGACCCTGACTAATGTAACATCTACCAGGTCTAAAATATAAACAGTCAGGTAACTATCTTGGATCAAAAGAAATGAGAACAAAATGCGAATAAGAACAAATTTAAAATTTAAGACGGACCATAGCGGTTTATATGCCATCTTTCCTCTTTTGTCTAAACCGACATTTTTTCATGAAGGGTATGGAGTAGGAAATCAATATACTGCATCCTACGTCGGGAAGCTGGACGTTCCCGCCCACCAGAGTCCGTTAAGAATTAAAAAGTATCAATAAAAAAATGCGAAAACATCAACCAAAAACATCAACCACGCAACATCTTGAAACTCTCATCCATCCATCCTGACTGATGTAACATCTACCCGGTCTTAAATAAAAACAGTCAGGTTACCATCTTGGATGAAAAGTAATATTTCTTCTCTTCATTAACATCATTCAATTAGAGAAAGAATGCCACCATACAAAACATCATGCAACATCTTAAAACTTTCATTTCTATCCTCCAAATGTGAAAATTAAGACGGACCATAGCGGCTTATATGACATCTTTCCTCTTTCGTCTAAATCCACATTTTTTCATGAAGGGCATGGAGTAGGAAATCAATATACTGCATCCTACGTCGGGAAGCTGGACGTTCCCGCCCACCAGAGTCCGTTAAGAATTAAAAAGAAAAAAAAATGCTACTACATAGAACATCAACCACGCAACATCTTGAAACTCTCATCCATCCATCCTGACTGATGTAACATCTACCCGGTCTTAAATAAAAACAGTCAGGTTACCATCTTGGACGAAAAGTAATATTTCTTGGAGTAGGAAATCAATATACTGCATCCTACGTCGGGAAGCTGGACGTTCCCGCCCACCAGAGTCCGTTAAGATTTAAAGTATCAATAGAGAAATGCGACTACATAAAACATCAACCACGCAACATCTTAAAACTCTCATCCATCCATCCTGACTGATGTAACATCTACCCGGTCTTAAATAAAAACAGTCAGGTTACCATCTTGGATGAAAAGTGATATTTCTTCTCTTCATTAACATCGTCTATTTAGAGAAAGAATGCGACTGTATAAAACATCATGCAACATCTTGAAACTTTCATTTCTATCCTTTCCGTTCAAATATTCAATCTCCCAATCGGAAGGTAATGTAATAAGATAGGACCCTGACTAATGTAACATCTACCCGGTCTAAAATATAAACAGTCAGGTAACTATCTTTGATCAAAAGAAATGAGAACAAAATGCGAATGAGAACAAATGTGAAAATTAAGACGGACCACAGCGGCTTATATGACATCTTTCCTCTTTCGTCTAAATCCACATTTTATCATAAAGGGCATGGAGTAGGAAATCAATATACTGCATCCTACGTCGGGAAGCTGGACGTTCCCGCCCACCAGAGTCCGTTAAGAATTAAAAAGTATCAATAAAAAAATGCGAAAACATCAACCAAAAACATCAACCACGCAACATCTTGAAACTCTCATCCATCCATCCTGACTGATGTAACATCTACCCGGTCTTAAATAAAAACAGTGAGGTTACCATCTTGGATGAAAAGTAATATTTCTTCTCTTCATTAACATCATTCAATTAGAGAAAGAATGCCACTATACAAAACATCATGCAACATCTTAAAACTTTCATTTCTATGCTCCAAATGTGAAAATTAAGACGGACCATAGCGGCTTATATGACATCTTTCCTCTTTCGTCTAAATTCACATTTTTTCATGAAGGGCATGGAGTAGGAAATCAATATACTGCATCCTACGTCGGGAAGCTGGACGTTCCCGCCCACCAGAGTCCGTTAAGAATTAAAAAGTAAAAAAAAATGCTACTACATAGAACATCAACCACACAACATCGTTAAACTCTCATCCATCCATCCTGACTGATGTAACATCTACCCGGTTTTAAATAAAAACAGTCAGGTTACCATCATGGACGAAAAGTAATATTTCTTGGAGTAGGAAATCAATATACTGCATCCTCCGTCGGGAAGCTGGACGTTCCCGCCCACCAGAGTCCGTTAAGATTTAAAGTATCAATAGAGAAATGCGACTACATAAAACATCAACAGTCAGGTTACCATCTTGGATGAAAAGTGATATTTCTTCTCTTCATTAACATCGTCTATTTAGAGAAAGAATGCGACTGTATAAAACATCATGCAACATCTTAAAACTTTCATTTCTATGCTCCAAATGTGAAAATTAAGACGGACCATAGCGGCTTATATGACATCTTTCCTCTTTCGTCTAAATTCACATTTTTTCATGAAGGGCATGGAGTAGGAAATCAATATACTGCATCCTACGTCGGGAAGCTGGACGTTCCCGCCCACCAGAGTCCGTTAAGAATTAAAAAGTAAAAAAAAATGCTACTACATAGAACATCAACCACACAACATCGTTAAACTCTCATCCATCCATCCTGACTGATGTAACATCTACCCGGTTTTAAATAAAAACAGTCAGGTTACCATCATGGACGAAAAGTAATATTTCTTCTCTTCATTAACATCATTCAATTAGAGAAAGAATGCCAGGCATGGAGTAGGAAATCAATATACTGCATCCTACGTCGGGAAGCTGGACGTTCCCGCCCACCAGAATCCGTTAAGAATTAGAAAGTATCAATAAAAAATGCGTCTAGATAAAACATTAAACACGCAACATCTTGAAACTCAACCTTCCACCCTGACTAGACCCGGTCTTAAATAAAAACAGTCAGGTTACCATCTTGGAAGAAAAATAAGATACCTTCTCTTCGGTAACATCATCAAATAAAAGAAAGACTGCAACTACATATAAAACATCATGGAACATCTTGAAACTTATATTTTTATCTTTTCCGTTCAAATATTCCATCTTTCAATCGGAAGGTAATGTAATAAGATAGGACCCTGACTAATGCAACATCTACCCGGTCTAAAATATAAACAGTCAGGTAACTATCTTCTTTTCATTAACATAATCGAATTATTAGAGAAAGAATGCGACTTCTTAAAACATCAACCACGCAACATTTTGAAACTTTCATCCATCCTGACTGATGTAACATCTACCCGGTCTTAAATAAAAACAGTCAGGTTACCATCTTGGATGAAAAGTAATATTTCTTCTCTTTGTTAACATCATGTAAAACCTTGTAACTTTGATTCGTCAGTCCTTTCCGTTCAAATACTCGATCTTTAAATCGGAAGGCAATGTAATAATGACTGATGTAACATCTACCCGGTCTTAAAGAAAAACAGTCAGGTTAACATCTTGGATGAAAGAAATGTATCTTCTCTTCGTTAACATCATCGAATTAGAGAAAAAATGCGACTATGTAGAACATCATGCAACATCTTGAAACTTTGTTTCTTCTATCCTTTTTATTTGAGTTTTTGATCTTTCAAATGGAGAGTAATGTAAAAGGTTAGGACCCAGACATGTAACATCATTTCACACAAAAGATACTTGGACATTGGTTTACATGTTTCCGAATGACTGGATTCCAGGTGCATGATATAAAGGCCATGCACGAACCATCAAAAGGGATTGTCAAAGCAGATTGTGTTCACGTGAGCGAATTTGATTTCAGGGTTTAAAGTTTTATCGTAAATCATAAGAGCGATTGGACGAATAAGGAGGTTATGAACTTGTGTTGTTGTGCGCGCGTCATATGATGAACAGCCTGGAGATTTTTTTATTATGATTTCGGATTTTCAACATGCACACCAAAAATAATAGCCGAAAAATGAAAAAAAGGAAGCTTTTTATTATACTGAAAGAGGTCACAAAACAAAACCTTCGTCACACATTCACGGATTGAAATTTTGAAGGGAAAAACGCAATTGAATGTTATTACTCGTAACGTTGTTTTTTGTATTTTTGAAGACATTTTTTGTTTTCTGGTTTGTGTAGCTTTGGCTGTGTCAGCAGGCCATATACTGTGTAAAAGAGATTTGCCATATTAATGATTTATCAAACAGGCTTCATGTAAACAAGCATTGTGTAATTTCTACGTCAAAATAGAAAATAAAAATACTTATTCGTACGCTGATATTTATCTGATGTGTCCATTTCAGTAATGCATTAACGTTTACACAATGAGAGGGCATTTTATTTTAAATTGCATAAATTAAAAATATGAAACCTGCAAACTAACAAACTATAACTATATATAGTTATAATGATTATGGCCATTACAGACAGTGCATGCAGGAGTTTGCGTTAGGCTCTCGCCTTCAGTTGTTTCATTTTGAACGCAGGGTTTCGTTTTTTCATTTCTTTTTTATGTGCTTTCTCCTACAATCAGAAAATATGTGTAGCTACTGTATCTATAACACTGCGCGTAATTTTCCCATAGCATGAACACGATATTTCTAATTATCTAACTATCAAAAACACAGTTACATCTAGTGACTTAGGTACAACACACATTACGACATACGGTACCTCCCATCGTCTTTGTTTTTCAGTATCATCTTCATTCATTATGCGTTCTTTTTCTGCACGCTGCTTCTCCTCACGACGTAACTGAGCCGCCTTAATACAGGTATTGTTGTTTAATATTATCTATATACGGTAATTACACTAGTATTTACTGCTCATGTGTTTCTGCATGCCCAAAAATAATGCCAAAAAGGAGATTCTGATTCCTGCATAGACATTCTCTGTCTTTGTACCCTGCATAGACATTCTCTGTGGTTTTACCCTGCATAAAGATGCTCTACCATTGTATCCTGCATAGACATTCCCTGTCATTGTAACCCTGCATAGACATCCCCTGTCAATATGTACCCTGCTTAGACATTCCGTCATTATACCCTGCATAGACATTCCCTGTCAATATGTACATAACCTGCATAGCTATTTTCCATTCTCTTTCATTATATTCTGCATAGACATTCCCTGTCAATATGTACCCTGCATAGACATTCCCTGTCAATATGTACCCTGCATAGACATTCCCTGTCAATATGTACCCTGCATAGTCATTCCCTGTCATTATTCTTTGCATAGACATCCCCTTGAAATCTCACTGTCATCATGCCTTGTATGAACATTATACAATACCTCTTGACGGGAAGCGTGAGCTTGTTTCCAAAACGATTCCTCCATTTCTCGTCTTTTCTTATCAGATTTTGTTTTAGCCTTCAAACAGGAATCATATTCAATCGCATCAAAATTGCAAAACATATTGTCAAGAATATTTACCCTAATAGCACTTGCAGTATACTAGAAAATTTTCCTTTTTGAAAACTTTTCACATCAAAATCAAACATACATTGAAGTTCTTAAATGACGACAATTTAAAACAAAGGTACTTAATGGAGTCATGCACAAATGAAAGAGAATTTTCAATGGATATGCACAGATTAATAATATACTTACATCTTTACTTAGTTTAAATTTCTTTACTTTATCCATAAAATGAAATATTAAGTTAATTAAGGGTTTGCACATTTCCATGTAAGTGTACTTCGTCTTTCCTTTACCAGGAACTAAAATAATAACAAGACGCTTGCTAAGCGTTTACTCGAGCTAAAAGAGCCTTTTTGCTGGTGCTTTTACCATTTTACCATTTATTTATATGGATATATAATAAATAATGAATATATTTTCATATATATGAACTAGATCGAGGACACAGAATATACGCTCAGCTCACAGTCGTTTAGTTTTCATCGAGGACACAAAATATGCGTACCGTCGTTTAGTCTTGATCGATTAATACACAAAATATACGTCCAGTTATTGCAGCTTAGATTGAGTACGCTTAGAAAAGCGTACATTCACAAATAGTTGACAGTGTACGCATAATAAAACGTACTATTATTACACTTTTTGTTAACGTTCCGTTAACACGTTCCGTAGGTCAGAAAACTGGCCTTACAACCGCAGCTTATGTTAAGCACACACAAGCTGGAAGTCGAATGAGGCGCTGAACGGCAATAAGATGATCACAAATAGTCACACGCGACCACGATTTATTTCGATTGGCCTAAATTACGATTGCAGCGTGGAAGAACAAGTCTTGCGCGAAAAAAAACCCAGACCGAAATTAAGACTCTCGATTTAGCTCCAGTGATAAAAAAGCTTTTTCACTGGAAACCAGTCCATGATATTGAATATTAACTTATGTATACGTACATATACATACACGCTTGAACGCAGTTTCAATATAACGGATCGTCTAAAAGATCATGCGCTACCTAATATAGCTATAACCATAGTTTTATGGTCTCTATATCATCCATACAGCTGGCATTCCGCGGAAGGAAGGGGGGGGGGAGGTACAGCTTTGGCCCACAAATATTCATATTCGAGTCAGCAGTAACTGCGCAGCATTTTCAAGACTAGTTACACGCGAATAACGATATCAATAAAAACATTTTTACCAACTGATAATTAAACACTCACGATTAAATGTAAAAATTAGAACTTTTCTTGCTTTTTGTGGCTTCATTTCCTCAGGATTTTCTGCTTCACTAAAACGATTTTAAATTTACTTAACTACACTATCAATACTATGCCAGCTGAGGTCAGAATATTTGACTGTTTTGATTACTATGCTAAAGTTCACGCGAGCTATACTGAAGAGAATAAACCAACTCACTCTGGATTCTTTTTATATCCAACATATTGATCAGAGAAGTGTAAGCTTTCAAATAGATCGCTTTTATCTGTTATTAGCTTTGTCACCTAAATAGGATACAATGACATATGAGAATTGGAGTGAACTGGAATAGAAGGACTTCATATTTTAATATGTAGGAAGAAGAATCTCTTACGGTCACTGAGAGCAAGCTTAGCATTTCTGCACTTTCTGATAAAATACTGTATGTACTGGGTAACCCAACTTTCTCCGCAGGACGTCGTTCTGGGCAGAAGAAATTCTGCAAAACAGACAATATGGCTTTACGTCCATTTAGTTAGATAGGCGGTCTATTACTATGTAATACAATTTAGAAGTGTACGCCATCAGAATATTTAGATAAAAACACTATCACAAACACAAATCAACATACTAAATCTTGAAGTTCTTTCTGCATTCTTCCCGCTGTGCGTTTTGGATAGATTGCAAAGACAAAGTTATCCATGTCTTCATCACTCATGTAAACTGTTGCAACCTTTGAAAATACACAGTCCAGAATTCAGGTAGATTCTCCACACCCCATTTTCAATGAGACATTCACAAATAAAAGATTACATACATACAAAAATACACAACACTCTGGTTTACTTGCCATTTTATCTGAAGTTGGCTTGAACATGTATGTGAGAACATGAACCAAATCGTGCCTTTTAAGCAACTTTAAATGAAACATAGAGAGAAAGGATTTAAATCTACCACTTCAAAAACAAGACTTAGGGTATTAGGTATATATAATATATTTTTCAAACATGCGCACTATTCAAAAATTGTACATGTTAAATGCCTCATGGGTGAAAAAATGAAGGTGTACACACATCTCCTTAAAGAGTCAATACGTTATATGCTGCCCATAATTACTATTCAAATTTTTCAAAAAATGACAGGCTTCACATTATAAATGTCCATTTTAAAAAAATAATATTCTAACCAATACACATCCAGAGTTGGGATGTCGGTGCACTTGCTTTTTGTTGGCTTACTAATGTGTTGTGGTTTCTAGTGTTCACATACCTTCAGCTCAACAAGAAGTCCTTCACAATTCACTCTTCCTGAACACCACAAAGAATAATGACTTTCACTTTCTTTCACAAGAATTCCTTGTTGGGGTTCATCACCTGATCCATCATCACCTACATTTGAGATTTAATCTCTGGTTAATCTCTGCAAGCCAACTATATTTTGTGTAACATTATGTACAGTAGTTCAGCTGCATGCGCTAGCTGCTTTGTAGTAGGTGCAGTGTACACATAGGGACTAGTGAATCCTCTGCTCCACATTTGATCCTTTGCTCCACATGAAAAACATTTAAACATGCTAGCTAGGATGCTTACACTGGTACATCATTATCTCATTGTTAATAAATTACCATATAGCCAAAAATTAAGGGCCCAAATTGATGACGAAAATCAACCTGGTTCCAAGGGCCAAGAACTATAAATTGTACTTACCAACAATTGAAAAATTATCCTGCATAATGCTTCTGTTATATTTCATCCTATTTTTAGACAGAAATGTTAATTTACTTATTACACTGGTTCATAAAACATCCTTTATGACTGTATGTATTTCTTGTGTATTGTACAACAGATTAATGGCAATCATCCTATACACAGTATATACAGAATGATCCTAACTAAAATTTACCAGGCTGTGGCAAGTTTTGAATTTTTACTCCTGCCAGCAAAGAAGTTCAAAGCATAAGCTGCTAAACCAGCAATCATCAAAATTTCCAAATAAAATCCTTCCCAATTTGCTCTCAAATGCAATGGAACCTAATAATAGTAAAACAATTTTTTTTAAAACAAAATGATCAATGTTTCTTAAAGCACAATAATGAAAACTGAAATAAATGGCTTCAATAAAAAACTTTCCTTTGCATAAGCAGGCTGCAAAGGCATGGCCCACGCATATCAACATACCTTTGCTATCTTTAGGTCAGGTTCAGATTGTTTTCCTTTACTGCCAGACTTGTCTCTTGAGTACCCCTGAGGATAATTCAAGAGTGTTATTTAATATGTCACATAGCTAGTTACATATATATAGACGTGGCAATCGAGACATAATAGTCAAACCTCAAACTCTTCTTCATCAGCAAAATGATCATAATCATCTTCAGTCTAAGACAGTAAATTTAGTTTTAAGTTTTGGTCTAAAAACTGAGCTAAAGTCTTTGTACTTGGCTATTTATGTTTTTGAAAACCTATAAGACATAAAGACACTGACATGGATATGAATTTTTGTTGCCAGAGAATTTTGAACCATAACTGAAGAATATTTTTTTAAAATATATATAAATCCATTGACTGATGTTATGCAAGTAGTTGTAGTGGACATACTGGCAGCTACATCATTAGGGTACAAAGCCTTCTATAGATGGACTTGAACCCTGGACAATCACCTAAATTAAATTACCCTACCTCAACAGTTAAGTCTTCTTCTGCTTCATCAGACTCATCACTTTCACCTCCATCATCTAAATATATTTTTAAGTGGTGTTTATATATTTTTAAGTAGTGTAACTAGTGTTTATATATTTTTTGCATTTCCAAGTGTTACACACATAAAAGAATACAAACAATTGAATGATAAAATTATAAGATGTACAACAAGAACATTTGACTTTATTTTATTAATATTGTTATTTAATTAGAAAGAAGGTAATGATATTTTTAATGATCAGACTACTTCACACAAAATTCACCACAGAAGAGCATGGCAAGTCAGATCCACTGTGATGGCAAAAGAAATAATATGTTAGTGGTGAATGGAAAGTTTGGTAATTGGCACACCTGTAATCAAAATTTCAAAATCAAATGGTATTTTATAAAGATATACACTACAGATGGCCAATATCGTTGTTGCAGTAATACAATTTTTCCACCTTGGCTGAAGACAAACTTTTAAGAGATAGCTTTATCCTACTGCAGAGAAAACTCATATTCCATGGCTTCAATTACATGTTTAATTATTAAGTATAATAACACATGTATCACAAGACAGTACATACATCTAATATATTATTCCTGACATACTTCAAGATAAACGACAGGAAAAAGGCATAGCTACCTGACAAGGCAAACCTACCAAACTAAAACCTACCGGTTTCAACATCAACATCATCATCACTATTATCGTCACCAACTCCAGTGCCCTTAGCCCTGTTTCTTTCAGCCGGTTTGGTTTCTATTTCATCTTCATAAGCATCGTCGCTTTCGTCGTCATCTTCTGTCTCAAATTCAGCAAAATCGTTTTCATCTGAGTTTTTGTCTAAATCTTTTGCAGCAAGAGAGTGAGACAACAATAGAACGAAAAGAAGTAAAACCGATAAAATTTTATAAGAAATATTTGACGCCATGTTGCTTTTTTGTTGCACGTTCGCCGTCCGCGTGACTCATAAAAGAGCTGGGAACAAAACTTTTTAATTATTCAAAAATTGAACTATGAAATTGAACGTAATAAATTTATGGTAATTGTAATTAACCTAAGTGCTAAATTGTCCGTAAGTGCTAAATTGCCCCTGATCTCAATTCTAAACCTTGGAAAGGTTGTAACTATTATATATAGAATCAATACTTGATTAGTAATATTATCGCTGAAATAATATCATCAGTGATCGATGAGATATTATGAAAATTGAAGGCAAATCTATGTTTGGTCATTTTTTTCTTAGATCAGCGCGCGGCCAATTATTATTAGTATTCAACATGTACAGTTCCATTCAGAATCGGAGTTTTCACCATCTCTACAAGACAGTTTTCAGGCCGGTCACAAGGTGAATGATCTAATTCAAATATTGTCAGGACATTTTCTGAATCGTCTATAAAAGCACTTGCCGGAACATACAATGTGATTTGCGGACCTTCGACTGGCCAGTAACGACCCAAGTTGAAGTTGTTTAGAAAAGCTTGACCCTATAAGTGTAAAAAAGTAAAATGTCATTCAACAGAAAGCCGGAAGAAGTTTCTACCGAAAAGATAAATTATACTACTTTTAACCGGATGTACATCACGTAAGCCACGAGCCTGAAAATTAGTCAGAATGAAACTGACTTATTCGTGAAGTAACCTCCACGAATGAATTCCAACTTTACTTATTACTTACGTTTTAATTCTGCTTAAGGAGAACTCAGGAAAAATGACACGCACCTTAGTCCAACCTTTCAACAACAAATATGTGTCCTGATGCGCTACTCCTTTGGGTATAGGAGGAACAGTTCCTTTGTAGAAAGCAGGGACTTTCACCTCGTCGTTTCTCCAAAGTGCGTCACTTGGCATGTCTGTCAAGACTTCAGGTGGTGCATCAATATGCATGACTGTCCAATTCATCAGAACAACACCATCAAGGGTAACATTACTCACAAGTCCCTTAGGATCATTCATATGACCGTAGTTAATACGCCCCTGGTTTTCTACCATAATTTCAAGGGGGCAATCTTTGTCAACTTCAATGTTCAGGCTTTTTTCTTCGTCGTTACGTTGAATGACACCTTGTCTACTCTATAAACAAAAACAATAATTCTTTTTAGCAATCCATTTAGATAACTAACCACAGTCACCTAGTCCATATACCTGACAAACGAAGACAATTGCTCTGTCGCGTACACCGGGCATACTAAGTTTGCTTGCTTGTGGACCTTTTAGCGACGGTGTTTTATGAATGGTGGTCTTATAAATAGCAAAGCCATAATACATGTCCATTTGCTCCATGGTGAGAGGGTACTTTGACATCTGCTGTGTTTTAAATGACCATGTTGGAACAATCTAAAGTTAAAAAAGAAAGCACGGAGAATTAGCCACAGAGGTTTTTCCATATAGCGGCCCCAGCCATTCCTCTATATAGATAAATATGAAATCCAAATATATGGACTATAGAAGTATTAAACATAATTTCTAACTTATTATGCTTACCTCCATAGTTATTTTGCCATAAGCATACTTAAGAGTCGGTGGAGGAATGGGAATTCCTGGATCGGGCAGGTATTTGTTGACAACTGTCTTGATAGCGTCGTATTTCTTATTGCTAATATTTGGATCTCCGGCTTCAGACAAAGGTGCATCGTAATCATAACTGGTGGTACATGGATGGTAAATATTGCTACCAAATGTTGCGCCTATGTAAGGACGTGCGAATTCAAGAATATACATTCAGAAAAACAGCAAGGTGGGTTCAAAAATATTTTACTTGTCAGGGAATTGACATATCCCTTGACAGCTAGGATTTGACATAATCGTCTATTTTAATGTGAAACGTGCAAATCAAATTACTTTTGACAACTGGAAACAAAATTAGATTCAAATGAAGTTACTTCATTTTATTTTGCAGTTTGCTGTTAGAATCTCGTATGGCCGTGGTCTTGTTGCTGTAGTTATATAAAGTTCCCTAATTTTCCCCGGTGAAAATTATAATCTTCAGACTTCAGTAGAAAACACGCATCTCTCATGCAGAAGTATCATTTGAAAACTTACCACTCATATATCCAAAATTCGTCCCTCCTTCAAACATGTACATGTTTACGGAAGCATTCATGGATAAGATTTTGTCCAGAGCATTAGCAACAACAGTAGGGTCCGTGGTTTGATGCTTGATATCCCATCGATCCAGCCAACCTGTGTAATACTCTGAATTCACTAACGGGCCGTGCGCTTGATATTTTCTTTGCACGGCAAATGCCTTTGCTGGATCTGATCCTGAAAACATAGAACCAACAACCTGTGTTCAAAAATCTCTCCTTTCTGAATTTTTACTAGTTTACTTTTTTTGTAGAAAGTTTGCACATCCTTATGTCGGAACTGAAGGCAAGGGGGGATTTTCGCGAAAGAAAAGTGGCAATTCTATACATACATACATAGGTCGATAATTAACTATATGCTCTGATTTAGACTAAATTTGTCGTCATGGTTGTTTAAATGAAATAAGTCCATCTAACCTGGTCCAAAATCCACTGTACTGAATAGACTAGGCAATGTGCCACATTTTAAAAGACTTTCGCTGTCTCCGTCGGTTGTAAACAAAATTACATCTTTCCCGAGATATTCTTCCAACAAATTCTTTAAATACTCCAGATATTTTTGGTCACAAGTGAAGTAACTGCCATATTCATTCTCTACCTGCATAATGTTTATAAAAAAATATGATAATAAGCAAATCAATTCACACCTGGTTGGCACCATCCCAACCACTCCTTGTTTGAATCTTGCGGTATGCAGCATTTTAATTTACATAAAGTGGAGAAGCCTTTTCGTACTTCGCTTCAATCATATACAGCAATTTGAACAGCGCAATGTCATGCAGTTAGAAAAATTGACTTCACCTGTGCTGAAATGATTGGTCCACCATTGGAGTATAAATAAGGTCGTAACATTGGTAAAAGGACTTTAAACCAGGACGCTACTGCAGAGGTGTACACTAGTAACAAAGTAACAGCATAATAATGATCATTTATTTTTACAGGAAAACTACATAGTTATACTATTCCAAAGAAAACAGCCAAACTTCGATGAGTGAAACCAGCTGACTATAAAAATGACTTTGATGTAACCCAAAGTATACGAATACGACGTCGCTAAAACATTTCAGGACAAGTCATCTCACTATAGTTTTCTTGTTCAAAGTATAAAATCAGGCGTGCTTTGATCACCAAGATTGCTACCAAACGTCGTACCTGGATCTTTGGAGGAACGCAAAATAATGGAGGCATTTTTTAACAACCATGGTGGAAAACCGCCCTGAAAGAAGTGAGTAATAATGACTTATTCTCCAATGAACGTTTCACTGAATACCGAAGGATGGACTTACAAAATCCCATTCAGCGCATATATATGGACCTAAAGTAAGAAAAATCACTTCAATATAGGATACTTGAACTAACTAGCCTATACACTTTTCGGCGGAGCTCCAAAATAGGGAAACCGCTGTTCAGGAGTACTAGTGTTTGGCACATTGTCAGCTGTCACTGATTTATATCACCTCAGCTCTCGATTTTTTTACTAACCTGGTCGCAAAATGAGCAACAACCCAGTCTCTTGTATCAACTTAATGTAGCTTAAAAGATCAGCATCACCATCAAAGTTGTACGTCCCTTGTTCTGGCTCGTGAATATTCCAAGCAATATATCTAAAAACGTGAAATAGCAATATATCATGCATTAATTATGTAGAACTTGGATAATAATAGAATAATTTACAAATTAATACAATCTCGTGATGGAAAGAGTACTTTACGAATTAAGAGTACTGAGATGGCGCGGGAAATTAATTGAACGACACTGATATTTATCACAGACCGTCAGACCGATAGTGCTTATGATAGATCCATTCTATTATTTATAATATATAGTGTTATTTATAATGGACCGAAAGTGAATGATTATCTATTGTTATAATGGCACGTGAGAATCATGCATGTTTGAAGAACTCCTAAGAGAACAGTAATCAGTATACAAGTCGTAATGAGGATCAACGGCTGTCCCTGACTCGCTGCAATCAATAAGAAAATGCGTTTCTGTTCAATGAACATGAAATGAACTGGAACACGTATAAATACAATGGATCATGAAGGAATTGTTGAACACGGAGCGATGAGCCTATTAAAGTAAATAAACTTTATATACCTACAAAGGCATTACATCAAAATGTCAGTTGTCGCTTTGGATCTTTTGCACATCAAAATGTAACATAACTGATCTTACTTACGTTTGGACGGCATTTACACCTGCAGCTTTAATTTTTAGCAATCTGTCCTTCCAATACATTCGCGGCACTCGAAAATAGTGCATACCGGCAGATATGTAACGAAACGGCTTTCCATCCTTCAGAAAGCAATCGTTTTCATAGTCAATCGTGAATGACCTGGCATGAATCGGTTCCAAAAGAAGACACAATAAAGCACAAAGTAAAAGAATAGGTATTCTGCTTGCAATGTTGGCTTCCATGTTTGTTGACAACACAACAGGTTATACCGCCAACAAGGAAGCTCTGCATGTGACAATAAAACACGTCATGAGGTCAACCAGGGTTAAGGCTCGCTTCCAACCGGAAAATTATCCCCGAGAATAGAACCAACGAGAATTTTTTTATTTCTGGTCTGGAAACCACAAACAAAAGGAAATTCAATCCATCAAGAGAATTTCCTCAATCAGTGTAAAACACTCAAAATCGTGCTTTCAGTCGAATGGAAATACCGTGATACAACGAGCATGCAATCAGTTTTGTCTCCCAGCCAGTTAAGTGCCCCGAGCGTCAATCATGCCATACAATCGTATACAATCATATACACTACAATACAATTTATTCAATATACTACATCGTCAACAACACTAACTAGGGGGTAAAATATAATACATATATACTAATCGTATAAAAATGCTAACAATTACGTCTATTTTCACTAAAAATACATTATTAAAGAAATGCTTAAATTTCAACACTAGTTTAACACGCTAAAAAAATATATTCGAGACCTTCTAAGTAATACTCCAAGCACTAAGAAATTGGAATACCTCTTTCAAGGATTCATAAAACTCGACTTTTCAATACTGCAATATTCTCTTTGTAAATTGATCCTAATTTTCTGGTACAGCATCGTATCTTTGTGCTCCAGATCGATTGAAGAAACCACACTAAAAATAAAAATTATAATCAAATTCAATAAAAATTATAATCAAATTTAATATTTATTGGAATAACCAAGCAAAATAGAACAACTATAAGATGAAAACTATACTAGGACTTGTTCACATAAGAACCTAAACTTCGTTTTACCATTCGTTTTACCTAGGTAATTAGTCGTATTATTTTAAATACTTTGTTTTCTGCACACAAGTGTTATAGTGTTATAAGAACTCTTTAATCTTCGAATGTTTCCTTTACCGATTTGCCTAAAATTTTGAAATTTACCAAATATGATTTTTTGTGTTCAAATGTTTCTGTTTCATGAAAGAATGCAATTCTACTTAGTTGTCAACCATTTCGAGGTGTCTTGAACCGAATTTTGAAATTTCAAAAAATTGACGAATATCAGGAAGGGCGTATTTATTGCTATACCGAACAAATTGCCCCAAATTTTATCTATAATTTACCCTCATCTTTGAATGTTGTTCTATACAAAAACTATACTTACCATCTTAAATACAACTACCAGTATAACAAGAAGAACAACACCGGCAACAGCTGATACGGCAATAATCCAAACTTCGATATCTTTCTTAGTTGTCTTGGGTGAGGCTGGGAAGAATGATGTGCTTGTCTACACAAAACGCAAGATTTGTCTGTTATGGTTTGATGCATCCAGATCATGATGTGGTGTATCCAGATCATGCCTTAGTGCATTGAATTGAAATGATGATTAAAGCTCTGAGAAAACTAGGAAACATTGCGGCGGAATCATTGTTTCCCGCCAATGTTTCTCAATGTTTCCGAAGTTATAGGCAAACACCATGCGGAAAAAATTGTTCCCGCAGCAAAAATCGCAATTCGGTTTCCAACAAAGTTTGCTCGCATGCAGATAATGTGCAGTGATAAATTTCTTACCTCTTTTTCGTGATTATTTTCGTTAGCGTCTTCAATGTAACTAGTGAGTTCATCGATACGACCCCGGGAGACAACAATAACATCCCTATCAGTGTAATCCTAAACAGAAATGTTAAATAATACACTCGTTAACTAAGTAAGCAAATGACTATATATGGTACAGCTACGTGAATAGTCGCCACCAGTATAAGCTTGTTATGTGGCTTTATATTTGGTTAAAAATTTACATAGCAAAATGCCGGAGGAACGTCCGACAATTGTTTCATTTACATGCACATTGAGAGTGGTTTCATGCACGTTTAACCTATAAACTAACCTCCAGCAAAGTACCATTCCATATTCTTGACACAAATTTAATATCAACCTTTTGACTCTTGCCAATATTTGTTACTGTACAAGGTATTGAAACACACCTTGCTGTTCCGTTGGCACAGTCCTGAAGAAAAATAAAGTAAGATGTTTTATAAAACATAAATATTTTTAGGATAAAAACGTGTTTAGGAGTTAGGCTTTGGGAGAACTATAATCTACAAGTTATCATTCGAAATCCACTTTTCACAAGGCAGATTATTTGCGTAATGTGACCTGGTTTTGTTTTGTTAAAATCGTTATGTCAGCAAAAGCGATGGCAATAATGGCGGAGTTACCTGGTGTTGCACTAAGATTAGAGAATCAGAGTGCTTAGTTATAGCAGATCATGTGTGATTATAGAGTGATTATAGAATACTTACCAAAATAATTCTAGAAGCAGATCCTTTTCTGTTTGGTGGTGTCTGTTTTTCTGTTGAAGACGCTGCGGGATCCGTATTACTATCATCATCAACATCACGACGCACTCTGCTTTCATCATCTTTATTAAACTTTAAAGAAATATGATAATCGTAAAATAAGATAACATATGATGATATATATCCATGGCGCGTAAAAGGTGACAGGAGTATATAACGATAATCGTCTTACCTGAGAGGCGAGTGGATTCACAACATTAGGTGCTGGAAAACATTTCGCGCGTCCATTATTAATATCTTTCCCCTGAACGAATAGAAAGAAATATCACAATATTATTCACTTTTGTAGCTTATACACTGCAGGTATGAAAAAAGTAATTCTCTATATTTAAGTACTAGCTATACTTTACAATCATTATAATTCAAACAGCATTTAAGATTAATTTAATAGAGTATGGCTAAAGTAAATTTCAAAAACTATACTATTTTTGCACAGTGTTCATTGTGGATTAGCTGGTATCTGAATTATTCCTGCGACAATCATTCGCGAATATTCACACACCGTGATGTTAACAAGATACAGTAAGTGTTTGCCACTTTTCGCTTGATAAGGCCAATCAATGGTTATATTCACTTCTGGTACACGATCCGGGCCATTGTTGTAGACCTAAAATAGGACAAGTTGAAATATATTCTTTACCTTTAATACACCAGACGAGCGGCTTTTATACTTTTCATAGAAATAATTGAAATAAAAATTATATAACTATGTATTTACTTTCAATGTATAACAATCAGCCTAACCGGTTCTCATAACTCTCATTGGGATTATTAAAAGGCCCGGCACCTTTCTATACTCCCATAACCTAATTTTTGTACAGTATATACTTCGGGATAGGGGCTTGTTGCCATAATGTTGGCAATGTTGCCATAATTCTTCTTAACTAACTACTTTAACCAGAAATATTTCAAGAAATAATCAAGTATCAGAAATACAACTTCTAGGATAATGGCTGACATGTAATTTGATTAAGAAAACCTTCATTTCTTCATGGTGGATAAAACCAGAGGAATTTTTTATTAACTTCATGATTATTCATTTGTAATGGTGGTGGAATCACGTGAATCATGGCATGCATTTAAACGAAGCCCGATTCTATTGAGTGTGATTTCACTTACAGAAAATGTATGATTAACTTGCAAACCAATTTGATCTTCATTTGTCATAGAAAATTGACCCCTAACAGATCCGCCATAATATCGTGATTGTGTACCTTCCGCTCTAAATACGAAAATTTGAATATTAACTATTAAATTCTGTGTGAAGTGAATGAAAGTAGGCAAATTGGAAAGTGTGTGGGTGCAATAATGACGACGGCGCTGGGAATTGGTAACTACTGTATAACAGAGCCCTTATACATGCACACCAATGTGATGAGCATGCAATGTACTCACCTCATTTCGATATCGGCCTCTGAAGCAACTTGAAGTTCCAACTGAAGATGGTTATCTTCCAATAATGACGCATCCTCTTTGTTTTTGCTGAAAGAAAGGTAAATGCTCATTACAGAATAAATAGCTGCTCTCTTAGAGAAAAGTTGTTCATAAGTTCTCCACTAGATGACATTCAAACGACAAGTACACAATAACTATATCAATATTAAATGTATTGCATAGCGCATACCTTGTAACATTCATTAACACTGTGTATGTTTCAAGGGAATTGGAAGCTTTACTTGTATCGACCTTTATTTTGTATTCCTATAGAGAACAACAGTGTACATGTATAAAAAATGTACACGGTTTTTCATTTTATTGAATAAACTGAAAGCCAAACACGAGTGTTGTATCCCGTGGCAAGATATGGCGTAGTAGCTAAATACTAACCGAAACTCTATTTGTCTTGAATGCAGAAAGATCACAGCTCAACAATGAACCATTCCTTTTCTTATCACATTTAAAATACAAACACTACAAAATAAAAGAGGTCGTTGTGTTTGTAACGTTAAAATAAGGCATTTAACAAAGTACAGCAGTGAGATTTATATTATTGTCTTGATGAGACGGGCGAAAGAAAGATAAGTAAACACGCGACACAATCCAATGCAGACTACACGTGTGACGAGAGATGTATAAACGATTGTACTGTTTAATTTTCTGTGGTGTATTACACATAAAATAACCTTATCTTCCTCCCCGCAAGGTTGGGCTTTTAGGGGCGGAGGAAGATCAATTGTAAAAGTAACTCCATAAGCTTGGTCCAATTTGTTGCCAATCATAACTTTAAGGAGTACATTTTTTGCTTGCACGGGAATTTTCCTGGAAGAAATATCAAATTTAAACATGCACGTCAGTATAATCAAGTAAGCTCATTGCAAAAAATTAAAAAATCTGATTGGCGACTGGCCACATTGACCAATCGAAAGCGTGCTTCGTCCTAAGTCGTAATGCAGTGTTTTTTACAAAGGTGCATGTACTATATGTTATGAAACTTCAGCGATATACAAAACATATATAAAAATCAGTTATCGAGGTGCCTAATCTGCTCGTGTTAAATGTAAAACATTTTTTACCTCAGGGACATAGTAACTTATATGCAGTGGAACACGCGCGCTATAGCGTGGTATAATCAGGAATCATACTCACGTAGTTCCATTATTTTTAATCCACAGATCTGGTTTACATGGAGAACAAGCCCGTTTAACCTGGATCTAAAGTGAGATTGAAAACAATTGGAATTAATTTTCCAAAATAATCAGCACCGCTTTGGAGAACAGTTCCGCGTATCATTTTTCAAACGATAGAAAAGCTTACAAATCAGCTATCTGTTGAACTAACACGCTCTTAGGCAAAAGTTCTGTAAAGGTTTCAGGACCCTAGACATGTAAACTGCCCTACGTATCAATCATGTTACTTACCGTGGTCTCAGTGAAGTTCGCCTCGGCAGTACTCTCGGCATACGGTAGTTGAAAGTAACGTTCTAGCGAAGGTGGTGTACCAGATGTTGAAGGGGTAGGCGGCTCCGGGCGAGTTGGTAGTTCTGGAGTTACTTTAAGTTGAATATCCGGGAACGGTTCGATCAAATCATCACATTCAGGACAAAGATCGACCTATGATGCACAATGATGCACAAACAAGGTTTCACAGATAGACTGGTGAGTGTTGCTATAGGTCTCAGAATATTCTAATAATTTTTTCATACCCTTAAATATGCTTTAGCCCTAACAATAGGAGTCATTTGCCCCTCATCCACACGGTGATTTTTTATTTCCAAATAAGGCGATTGACTGGATTCAAATCTAACTCGTTTGTCTGCTACATCTGGAACCAATGTATCTGCATCAATATTGAACGATATATCTAGGAAATAAATTAATGAAAATCTTTGAAAACTACGACAACTTTCACAATCATTCACGTGATTCTACACGTGATTCTACAGACCTGCATCGACTGGATTAATATAGTATGTATAATTTAGTCCCATGGTCGAGGCTCTGCATGAAAACTTTGTAAACTTGAAAGAAATGATGAAAGTTTACTTATCGGTTTTTTCATCTCTCCAGCTCTATCCGTGTACGAAGCGACCACTTCAACCACAAAGCTGAAATAGAATTGTAACGAATCATTTGATGACAATATAGCGCCCATTTCTCAACACAATGTAATAAGCAATGTTTACATTCAAGTGTGTTCACACAATCCAACCCAATTCACTTCTGACGTATGGGATGTAGCGTATTATCGATAAAGCAATACTGAATTAGCTTCAGTGGATTTGCTGCCCATATTTATTGCAAGTCGACAGACTATTAAACATCTAACAACAGAAATGAATTGAATCCAACCAAATTGGATCGTGTGAACAGACCTTTACAGTCTCGAGCTTGGCTAAGGTTCTAGAATAGGTTCTAGTGTAATCAATGCTGTAGCTATTGGATAACATGCTAATATAACAATAATAACAATATAGGGTGATTCTCAGGTCACACATGTGTCATTGCTGTTTCTTCAGGCTTCATATTTTGCATGTAACAACATAGAATAGCATTGTCACACGTGCGAACAGAAAATCACTGTACGCAAATATAATATAGGCGAGACCCCAGCCTAAAGCGTACCACGACTATTGTGGAACATTTGTAAAATAAGGTTTCTTACCATACAGTTGAAATTTTCTTGTTTAATACCGGATCATCAATAAAACAACTTTTATTAGATACATCAATTGTGGGTGAAGATAACTTATACTGAACATCTACGACAACCACTGGCACTGATCTGTGGTAACGAAAGTCAAAATTAAATCATGCATGAACACATGTATTTTTATGAACGGGGACATTTCTTTCGCCTTGCCTCTGTCACCAATTGCTAAACGTAGAAGCCCGGACCTCGGAAAGCTATATAACGTCGCTTTTTATAATTGCTTGATCTCTAAATGGTCTATATAGAGCGACAAATTTAACGAACAGAGACGCTAAACCCGTAGTTTTATATCTTACCTTAAAACCATGACGGAATCGCTGGCATACGCTCCAACAACAATGTCTATAAGGGGGAAATACATGTACATACTTTTTGCTAAAAATATACCGACTTAAAAATGAAAATGACTTTTGAAACTAGTTTTGAAATGTGGCCCACGATTACAATTTTTTCAAAAAGGTCACGAACGGACCCCAAAAAATTACTTCTTTACGTACATTAAATAAATGTGCTTTCCATATTATCCGATAAAAAGCGATGATACTTTACACTGATGCTTATTTTATACGTAAAACACTTCTACTGTTGTTGTGGGATTCTTTGCAACACCACACAGAGCATGCGTGGATCAGACTACATCTTATCAGAATAGTTATGTTACAACAAGGCTAAAAACTTCAATATGGAGTTCAAATGGTTTACAATATATATGAGCGCAGTCTATTTCATTCATGCCATAACAAAATTCATACCTGGGTAACCGTTAGTATCGAGATCTGTTTCACCACGAACTGACCATCCAAACGTCTTAAGATTGTTAGGGAAATCTGACGGTTTTATAGTCTAAAAAATTATTTATCAAAGCTGGAATGATACAGGCCTCTTTACGCACTCTCTATTAATGAAAGTGCATGATTTCTAAAAATGATAGATAGGTAAATGCACTTCCAAAAATAATAAAAATATATTAAAAAATGCTTTAAAGTTTCTGCAATCGGCATGCGCTCTCCTGGTTTCTAGTATACAATTATTCAACGAAGTGATACGTGCTACAAACTCTCGGGTTTCCGTCATTTGCCTTTCTCTCTGTAGGTTTACCTGTACAGGTGATGTGGATAGGCTTTCACTTGACCCATGGTAAATATAGATGGCTCCAGAGTCGTCTTGATATGGTGAACCGATTGCTAAATCTAAAAGGAGATCACAGTGTCCATATAGAGAATCCGGGCACACATAGGCACCTTCCAAAACTGTCATTGTTTTCCATGTTTTTCAATATAAACATTTTTTTAGAGAAAATGTAATTTTCGTGCTCTGCAAGTTGGTGAAAAGTGAAAAGCGTTTTAGATGCTTAAACTGATAAGTTATTTTTTAAGTTATTAAACTTGTTTCTTAACTATACAAGTGTTATTATCCCACCGTTAAATCCATCAAGATTTAAATCACCAATGACAGCAACAGCCCGGCCGAACAATGCGCGAGCTTGGGTCTCAGGCGCCCTAAATGTCTTTACTGGAGACGTGAAGTTATTCTAAAAAATATCATCGCAACATGGGCAACAGTTCAGGACAAAAGACCTTTATAACAATCAAATGTGGCTGAATTTACCGCCATCTACACTTGCAGATAGGCATTTACTAGTTCAGAATTGGAGAGATAACTTTACATGCAACCTCGCGAAGGAGGTATGTAGAGTAAGCAGTCTAGCTGAAGAGGAGTTGCCTACATATATACCTTGCTACTATAGAGATAAACTTTTCCACTGCTCGGGACGTTAATAGAATCCGTAAAGAACGGAGCTCCGACGACGACTTCAAAAATTCTATGACAGCACAGCAATGATTAATTCTTGTGTTCTTCGTGACTTTATGCATTTACGTGTATAGCTATTATATGAGATGTAAATTTTGGCTGCATAGCTAAGTTTGACCAAGCAACAAATCCTTGCTGATGATAAATGAACGATAATTTACTTACTTATCTCCATCAAAATCTCCGGCACACACTGCCATTCCAAAATACGAGCCATATCCCAAGTCCTGTTTTAACAGAAAAAAAACTCTCTTCATATTCATGCGCGAGTAAAAATCACATGAACATATACTCTACCGATTTTAAAGACATGCCGTGTATATACATGTATGCTACTTTAGAATAAAATAGGAGAATAACTTCACCTGTTCCCCAAGAAGAGAAACCTTTGGATCTTCGCTAAGGGAATCTTTAAGAAAAACCTGAAATAAAAAAGATACGTGTACAGGTACTCCAAGTTGCATCGTGCAGTTTTACACCTCAAACAGCATGGTTGCGTTCAATCATTCAAAGCAATGCAAACATGCACGCAGGCGTATGCTTTTCAAAATTAAAGACCTCGTCAAACCTTGCTATTTTACGCCTGTAAAAATACTTACTGCCCCATTAAGCTTGTATCTTGGAGCACCGATAGCAAAATCTAAATGCAAAGACAAGAAAATGGTGTGAACATTTTCTGAATGGTACCACACAAAAAGAAAGTGTCCCGCCCGGTAGCAATGTGTGCTTGTTTTGGAACAATTTGCATTTGGGTATTCTTATGTTGGAAGTTACGTATTAAGTCTTTCTTTAAAGCATTGATAATTCTATTTTTTCACCCGAACATACAAGACGTTAATAGTTATACATGTATTTGGTGCAGCAATCTGGTAGAGTGCATAGGACCCACTCATTCTCATCTTTATTTAAAAAGTAATTAATTTCTTAATAATTCATTTTAAAAGTAATTTCACTGTTTATATGTAACTGATTTTCTGTGTAATTTGCTACAAATTCATCAAATCTGTATATATGTATGTAAAATTACTGTCATTCAGGGGGGGGGTTCCTCACCATTACTGCCAGGCTTAAAAAATGATCCAGTTGCTAGTGAGTAACCTGTAAAATTGGAAATTATGAAATAAATTTACATAAAAGTGATAAAACTCAGAACATTGCTGACAGTGGCGTAGCCTGCCTGACGGTTTTGTCCCGCTATGTAAATTTTGAGTTATTATAATTATTCATTTCTTTAGAAATTTATTGTCTTCACAGTCAATGAACACCAAAAAATTAGCATAGCGGGAGAAATTGTCAGGCTGGCTACGCTACTGATTGCTGATAACATAAAAAAAAAATATTGATATCAAAGGAATAAAATAGTAACATTAACTTAAGTAAGTAAGTAAGCATGTTTTTTACAAGCACAAATCCTTTCCATAGGATGGTAAACTGATTTCAAAGTTTAACATTGTATATTGTACCTCCATAGGCATATTCCTCTTCTGTAACTCGAAAAGGGTCTAAATTCTCGCTACTTAAACTTGAAATTGAACCTGCAAAGAGAAGAGCTGTTAGTAACATCTGACAAGGCAACTAGTTATATATAATGTGCTTTAAGCAGTTCCTTACTGAGCCTACATTGTTTAAAATGAGCCAAAAATGAAATGAATTTTTCAATTTTCAAAAAGGAGTTCTTTAGAGCTAAGGAGCAAAAATTACACCACTTATTTGATCATACCATAGGCATTCCGTCAAAATCACAATCTTAATAGTAAACTACCATGTACCGGTACCATGTCATTAATAATCAGAATAGAAATCATAAATAGATCATGTATGTCAAAAAATTATTTAGCTCTAATGGATTTTCTCACCCAATAGCTAAAGGAGATCTATTAAACTAATAAATATAAGTGCTAAAGTGCATTAGTGCATACCTGAAAATGCAAAATCACCCACAGCACCTGAGTAGAATACTTGATCCTGTAATATAATAGCATAACATTCAGTTATTTGCCAATAAATTATCAACTGTGGCTGTTTTATAATATAACATGCTGTATATACCGTAGTTATGTGCATGTTGATTGGTCGAGAAGCATGCTTCTATAACTGTATAGAATCACAGAAATTTTTCCACCTTGCAGATTTAAATTTTAAAACATAAATAGTACTAGTATTATACTTCGCTATATAAATGTTAAGAGTAGAAGTGAAACAAAAAGAAATTCCTGAATTTAAACAATGAAGAACTAGACTGTTGCCTGAAAACATTTGTATAAAATCTTTTTCTTAGTGTATTATAAAAGAAATAGTCTGCAGGTAGCCATAGTCTATCCTGTTAAAAGTTGTAAATTTTTAAGGAATTGTTATAATTATTGCCATTAAAATTGTGATTGTGCACAGAATACAAATGACAAGCAGCCTCAAATGGTCAAATGGTGAAATGCTTATTGTTCACATGCAACAAGAATAAAGATAAAGCTTGAATAAAGAAAAACAGAACTGAAATCTTTATGTATCAAATAACGTCTTTACCTGACTAATTGCTGCACCTATACCAGTTTCCCCAAATCGAGAACCAGTGTAAAACAATCCACGCTTTTCAAATTGACCTGCAAATGGAGAACATTAATTTCCATAATTGACTATATTTACACTAGAACTTTCTGACGTAGAGTAATGAAAATTTCTAAGTTTAGAACCTGATCAGTGGATTCCTTAAAATTCAAACTTAAATTCAATTGGCATTGCATGTTTCACAAAGAGTTGAAATAGTTCTAAATTATATACAACTTTAAATAAGCCATAAATATTGCATTCTAAAATGACAATACACAGTTAATGCTTCAAATAAGATATATTGCATTCTAAAATGACAATACACAGTTAATGCTTCAATAAGCCATATTGAATTCTAAAATGACGATAGATAGTCGGGAAGTCAGATTATTTAGAAATTAAAAATTTCAATACAATGATCTCACTATTATAGTGACATTTAGTCTCAATTCTGCAAATATCAAAATATACAAGGTCCAATAATGTATAACAACTTACGTTGACTAACGGTTTGGATTGCTTCAATGATATGACCCCCAACAGTGAAACAAACCCCAGGCATTGCGTCCTTGCAATCACCAGTGATTGTACAGTGTTTTACAATTGGCCGATGGCTACAAACCTAAAAATAGGATATAACATTAAAATATTCTTAAAAAATAAACTCTTATACATTATGCAAGACACTTGTGCCAAAAATTAATAGACCTACAATGTGTAGAATTTTGAAACAATTACTTAAACACAAGAAAAAAAGTTTCAATCAAATGATACATCAGATTGAAGTAATTATATAAATAGAAAATATTATATGGTTATGCAGAAATATGGAATATTCTATTTATTATATGAACAAATTATTATATGAACAATTCTTAGTAACGATTTTTCTCGGTGGCGAAAAACTCTATATAACACTCATGTTCATATAATAAAAACCCATCTACTCTTCCCTTCCAGTTAAATGAAATTAACTCACCATGACATCCTTATCTTGTAATCTTCCACCAGTAACTGTAACACCATACCAACCATCACGTGGTTCAAATGAACCTTAATTCAACAAAAATATACATCCATATATATATATACATATTTTTTTAGGGATCTCTAAACTGTATGTTCCCATTGTTATTAAACGCAGAATTGCAGAACAACTATAGAATATCCTGCAAGGTCGACTATATATATATTAATTGATCATGTTTATAAATATGAGAATTATATTGAGGTTTAGGGTTGTATGTTTCATTAACAGGAACAGGTTGCTTTGCTGGCAGGGTATTCTATAGTTATTCTTCCCTCACAAATTAGACGGTAAGAGTTTGGAGAATAGTATACAACTGTAATTTCAAATTATATTAAATTAATCAAATCAGCCCTAGGGTTATACATTGATGCAGCACTTATGGCTGAGGGGAGATTGCTTGGTTCATCTTACTACCTTCGCAAACTGTATACTTACGAAAACGATTGTGTATAACAGTTATATCCTCGCAATCTGACGGGTCCATAGTATACGGGCATCTATATAAGGCGCCCGTACTGCTGTTGTCAAAATTCCTCTCCGGCGACGGAAACCCAGTGTTCATACGTGAAGTATTGGCTTTTGGACTGCCGACTGCCACCCTAATATAACAAATACGAGTTAGATACAAATACAAGGAACATACAAACATCTCTTACAGAGTGAGAAATATTCTGTCAGAAGCGAATTCTGTTTATAAATACTTGATCACTGCGTCTTTATTGATACTGACCTTTAATATATCTTTACCGCTTCCAACAACTCCTGTCGCACTAAAACCAAAATACGAGAGCGCTGTGTGTGTTTTGAGTATTGGACCGACTTTAATACCGATATTATGGGACAAAGAGTTTGCTATACAGCAACAAATAATCAACAGAACTTGAAGCATTTTCGAACAGATCAGCATTATAACGTTTGTATATATATATATATACAACACTCAATATGTATTCGTCTATCGGAACCTGATCGGAACGGATGGACAGATGGTCGAACCCAGGACTAGTATTGCAAATATCGCGGCACACCCAAATGTTTTGCATACTCAAACAATTGTTCAGATTTTTTAGCCCTCGGAATTTTATGCCATCAACAGGAAAACAGGTCCATAGAGTAGACCATTAAAAGTTGGAATATCCAGCAGCACAGATATTCTGAAATAACTTACGCTGGATTTCCACATGCGAAGAAATGGTTCGCCAGCGCGAAATATTTGAATATTTTCTTTAGAATTCTAACTGCATAAATAAATTAGTTCAACTTGACTTCTCAATTCGAACGAAAATATGCAAAGATTTCGCTAGTGAAATTTCAGTTAGGACTGTAAAGACAGGGGCGGACCCAGCGTTTTGGCTGACTGATGCGATGTTTTGAATCTTATTCTATGGGGTCTATATTTCGGTATATTCGACCTGAATCGAGAATGCAATATACCATATTCCCGTGTATAGGACTTTATCAAGGTCGAATATGCTAATTTTCGGTATATTGGACCATACCGAAATATGGTATACTCGACCATGGTCTAACTGTACCGGAATATGGTAATACTCGATCGTGGTCGAATGTACCGAAATGTCGACCATTGGACGAATATACCGGAATATGGTATAACCATAAAATAGTATACCAAGGCCGAATTCCGCCAGTCTCCAACTATGGATCAATGAGTATTGAGTCGCATCAGTCTGGATCCCCCCTGTCTCTGTATGTGGAAATCCACCCTTCGCTAGCGAAATATTTTCATTTTTTCTCCACCGTGCTTTCATTGTTCTCACTCCAGTTGCGCTGTGAGCTTTGGACGTAATAAGCGACAAGCAGAGTCGTAGCGTGACTATATATATCCTAACTGGGGAGGGGGAGTGCAACCCCCAAGTTTTAACGACGAACACGTAGCACTTGAAGCAGGTCTAAAGTCTGATTTCCATGGCTGACATGCCACCGATATGCCGCACATACGGATCGGCGCCTTGAGTCGGTGAAGCAAATTATGCCAACGACTACCAGTGGGGTGGAGTTTTAAAAATGGCAGCAGCAACGAAAAGACTTTGCTTCTCTGCCACTATTGGCTTTCTGCATTGCATTGCTGCACCATGCAACATGGGGAAATTAAGGTGCAGGCAACGTAGATTTATGACGTAGATTGGTGTTTCCATAACGAAAATCACAGGTCCCCGGCCATTAAAAAAGTTGAACCCGTCACGCAGTGGCGTCGCCAGCTTGATAAGTAGGGTGGATTCATATGTTCGTGTTTCAATGTTACATTATTAATTTCTTTTTATATCAATTCTTTTAATGGTCTGTGAACATGAATATATGAATATGTCCATCCCACTTAATTATCGATGCTGCATGGCGGACGTCACTGCCGTCACGACTTTCCCGACTCGAGTCGGCGAATACAAATTAGTCGCAGATGTCGCCGACAACGTGTTTCCATATGCTTCGAAATTGCGTAGACTCGAGTCGGCGGCACGTCGGCGGCCTGTCGGCGTTATGAGAGCAGACTGTTTTCACGAAAAATAACGCGAGCTAGGTGGCTGAAATGCCTCATACGTTAGGCGTTTTAGAAGTGTGCGTAATTATTTATCGGACATTACAGTGAAATTTGAGAGTTTGATTTTTATCATCCGATGGGTGAGACGACTAGTAAAATTATCGCAAGCAACTCAGTAAGCTGAAAAACATTTACCGACGCTTGTGTGCTATTACCAATGTCGCGTTTAACCGATCACCTTGTTAAAACTGTGGATGTAGCATCCCCCACCGAAGTATATAGTATAGATTCTTCTATTGTAGATGTGAAACGGCAGAATAAGTTAAAATTGTCAGCTGAGGCATGACTGCTCACTCGTTTATAACCATCAAAAGACGAAAATCGCAACTAAAATTGCAGCAAAATTTCCAAGTGTAAAGTGGCCATATTTTGTATGGCAATTTATCAAAATACTGAGTGATTACGGTTTCTAATCAAATGCAACTGATTGACATTCTTTGTCTATGATTGCATCAGGAAAAAATAAAGGTTTCGTAGGTTAAAAGGGAGATAATTTAAAATTTATTCTCAGTCCATCCTCCGAACTTGAAATTTTAAGAGAAGCGTATTAATTAAGTTCTGAATCGGGATCAAAATACACTTTTATCACGGACGGGAAATGGTTTGATTGACTCTACATTCCAATTTCGTTTTTCTCTCGCTGGTTAATTGCATGTTTAAAATTACTTGAGTACCTGTAAAAAATGCCTTAATTTGTTTAGTTCGAATTTTGCTAGATATTTAAATGTTGTTGCCATCCGGAGTCCCTATGACACAGTGACACATCTTTGATATTTAATACTCCACCTATATAAATGGTAAGCCTTGGTTCGGCAACTCCGAATTGGTCAACATGCTTCAGCTTTGGTTTTAGGTGACGAATAAATGATGCTGTTTTCCTAATTGGAAACAGTGCATGCTGAAATTCATTATTATTCTTAAGGATATAGGCTATAGCGAAATTTACTCTTTATAATTGCCTACTGGGGATTATTATGTCATAAAGTTGTTTTTGGCAGGCGTTAGTTAAGATTGCACTGTGGACACAAAATAGAGAATCAGCAATCCATCCGTGCTTATCCGGCACTAATCACGCCGCCGTATCATACAGTTCACCGTGATTATTTCGCAGAGAAGTAATTCACTAGCCAGAAACCAACAAGTCAAGCATGTTTTCCCCTTCATCCTCAGAAGGGACACGCGTTTAATTCTTGAAAATAATTTAAATTTAACTTATTTCTATATAGTAGTTGATTTGAAGACATGTTATAGACAAGTCATGCAATAACTGAACTTCAAAAATGTTTGGAATAGTAAAGTAAGAAGGCTGAACGGGATTAAAGGTCGAACTCATAGATTTAACTCTTTTTGTTACATCTTGGTACCTTATATATAGGTTCTGCTGTCAATCTCCTGTCCTCAGCTTTCTATACTTTTTAATAAATTCTCACTAGGCGTTCATTTTATGCTGATATAAAAATATCTGTGCTGGTCTTGTCTCATCAGTGCAGTATAAAGATTGATTGATACGATCATTCATCCTGATGACGCTCTCAGTTCTATCTCTATTTGTAAATGCGTGGAAATGGACAGACTCACTCACAATTTGATTCGATTGCAGTGGAGTACGTGATAGTGTTAAGATTCGCACGTGCATGAACATTTTCTGATAGATTTCTTTATATACATTTAGCGATTAAACATCACGACAATTGAGAGAGATCTTGGTAAAATGATCATTATATAACCATCACAAGCAATAATCTAAAGTGGACTATTTAAATATTAAGTGTTGTTGCAGTGGCTAACCGCGAATGCTTATTTAGTTTTCTATTATATACGATGTGCGCATATTGCACTGACAGAAAAAGTGGACTGCATCTTTATCATCATGCACTTTTGAGTCTGATAACAGCTGTCCTGTCATCCTTTGCGAAGGCTAACTGCGAATGCTTATTTAGTTTTCTAAACTGTGCATAACTGTACAATTGTTTGTGCACATACAAGGATCTCTTCCGTTTTACTGTGTTATTCGGTGAACAACGAAATAGTCGGAAATTATATATTGCATGATGAAATTACATTTTCGTCCTCGTATACAAATCGTCAAATTGAGCTGCCAAATCTGCTTTTATTTCCTTTATACTGGTCTACGATTAATGGCAAAACTTTCCTCTTTAAAATGGATCATACCAATCACAACTCCCATGCAAACGATATCGGACGTTTCGGTCAACGTCATATCCGCCTTTTTTTCCTTCATGATTGAGACCCGTTGATAATTTTAATAATTCTCTTATTAAAAGAACAGAAATTTCATGGAACATCCGAGGACATCCCTTCTCTCAGCCAAATTTATTAAATTTTTGTGATTGCAATTGGAATTTTCCTGGATGAGTGCAGAGTGAGGGAGGCGTAGCTGTATTGAAATGATTTACTATTTACTATTGAAAATTAGAACATGATGAACAATTAACTCAGTATTCCGCACTATATATATGTTAAAAATATTTTAGGAGAACCTAAGACGTATATATTATAATACCTACACAAAGTTCTAAATGTGACTGCAAACACTTTGACGGGGTTCCAAAACGAGATATTAACACTATAGTCTTCACAGTCTGTTACAAAATACACAGTCCTTGCTATACCAGTGCAGTAGCAGTGGGTCGAGCCGTACAAGATAGTTTGTTTGAAATGTTGTTCTGGTTAAGATATATTGTTGATAGTTTATGATGTAGTGCTTTTGTGACTGCGTCTGTAATATTTAGATAATATATTTGTGTAAGACTCTATTTGGGATCATTTCGGCTCTGTTTTATAAGTGCGTTATTATGTTTTTTTAATTCTTCTTCTTTTTAATTTAATTTGAATTCTTCATCACAAAAACCATCGTAGTCATTCTAGAATTTGCGGCCGGAGAGAATCTAAACGAAGAAACTGTATCTTTTTATCAGCTTGAGTCATTGTCGGCCATTAAATTGAAATCGTCCTCAGATCGTGCCTTATTAAATCATTATTCGTCAGCGTAAATTTGAGGAAACGCAAAGTAAAAAACAATTTATTGACAATCAAGTGGCAGATGATAACTACATTTAGATATTTATATAAGAGCTTAAAACGGCAAATGAGATTATTCCGAATATCGAACATGCAACCGCATCATAAAGATGTCGTGACAGGCTCGTGATCATATGGAAATCACTCCACAAATATATGCACTTTTCTATTCAAACCACGCGGTGTAAAGAGAAAGCCAAACTGCGCATGCAGCTCGAGCCCCCGCAAGCTCACAGTAAGACAGGTGTACAATGAAATGAAATGGTCCAATTTCAAATAGTTTTGCCTTGTGGGAGATCTGAATACTGAATATCATAATCAGCGTATATCTTCTAATCCATCTGTCAGTTTTATAGCGTTACTTCCCCCAGAGTGTTTAGATCACATGACTGGCTTATATATCTGGCCTTCTTCCTGATTGGGATAACTATTAAAATCAAAACAGCTGAGGGCAGGATTCACCGGCTTTCAGGAAGGAAAGTATATAGAGCATTTAGCACTGAATGCATATTTGCGACCACTAGCGCAGCAAGTTCAGTGCTTTGACTTGCTAATATATGTGCTCGCATAATGATTCGCCAATGTGTTCCGAGATACACACTAGGCCGAAATTTAAATGTGAAACCTATTACCAACAGTGGGACTATCCGTCTTTGTGACAAGCTTTAATCCCCACTGCGAAAGTACGGTCAATATTTACTGCCATTGGATTTCATAAGCAGTAGGACCGCTATGTCATAATCCGTGCATTCGTAAGTTCATAAAGCACTGACTCTCATAACTCCGCGGCTCCGGCTTTGCATTTCTTCTTGTCGTGTAATCGATGACTTGGAGGCATCTATTTGCTTTCATAATTGGCAAGAGAAAAGTGCGATGTCTATTTGTGTTGATATTAGTGTTGATCTATATATGCACGACGTACATACGTTTGATATTCCCTAGAATGAGAAGGATTAATCTAGACAATACGCTACTGTACTCCGAGCAAATACATTTGGGATTTCTGCGGACCGCGTCCAAGGATCAACTCCGGTGGATTGGTGAAACATCTTCAACAGCCATTCAAGGAAATCTGGAGATCGACGAAAGCCCGTCAACAGTAGACCATTCCGTTCTTCAAAGGAAATTCATATTTGCATTTCGTTATTATGAACAGCTTGGTCGGGCCACGGAAAATCTACTTGCGCTCTGTTCGTTAGCGAGCTACGGTAAGCGCGATGTTGTTGCACCGTTCGTAAATAATTCGCGAATGGCTGGCATTCCGTACGGAGTTGGACATCATTTTCGCAGAAAACGAGTTGCCAGTTTCAGCCCATTTCAGACATATTTTGACCTACGGCAAGTGAATGATCAACTTAAAGCGAACGGCTATAGCTCCCTAACATCATTTGACGATATGGCGCAGACCTGCAAGCGAAGACTTGATGTTGTCGTTCATTTCTTACATCACGAACGAAAGTCAATAGAAGACGCTGTGTCGTGGTACAGGATCACTGAAAGGGAATTGCAAGATATATATTTGCGAGCAAGACAAAACAAAGGCTGGACAGACTGTCCATATATAAGAAAATCAAATATTGATAAACAATTAGGTGAATTCAAAGTTAGTCGCTATGTTTGCGTGGATCCGGAGATAATCCGAACATCACAAAGACTTGAAGAGGAAGTGCTACAAGGTGCTAATTGTGTTGGAATTGTACAATGGAAAGGAGTAGGCCCTGGTAGGAGCCATTTTACAGTTTCACAGACTACCTTGCTTCGGCCGTCTGATTTACAACACAATGCCGAGTTAGTAAATCTTGCTAGAAGGTTTATAGAAATGTCAGGTCTTGGTAAATCCTTCATTTCCGTGCATGTACGTGCAGAACGACATATATTTCGGCGAGGAATGAACATTACTCGACAGTGTTTTCAAAAACTTGCAGCAAGGGTTAGGAAATTAAAGGCTAAACATAATTGGAATGTATATTTATCAAGCGATATAGTTGACCACGGTTCAGATACGCTAATACAAGACGTCAGCAAAGCAAAGCGATTGAAATTGTATCTCGAATTAAACAAGATATTAGGATATCCAGTAACTTTAAGTCGTATTCAGGGACTTTACGATACTGGAGCAATTGCCATTGTAGAAATGCATATTTTATCGGCGGGAAAAAAACTTGTTACATTAGGCGGAGGGAACTATCAAGAGTGGATAATTCAGTTGTTTTCACAAAATGTTAGCGATTTAACACATTCATTACACCGAGTTTGCGAAATGAGGTAACATTAATTTGTTACATTATTTAAAAGGTTTGTTGTCACTTGAATATGATCAGGATATTGCGCCTTCCAGACACGAAACAGTCGAACTCGCCACCTGCGGAATCCAAAGCGAAATCAATGAGTTGGTAACCGCTTGATATACAATGTAATTGTATTCTTATCTGCCACTGTTTAAGTGTTGAAAATAAATTTGAAAGAGATTTGAGCTCCCCCTTAATATCAACTCACTTAGCATAACAAACCACTGAATTCAATATTGATGTTATTTTAGTAAGCTTTATAAATATCATATTATTAGCAGTGAATAGCGCTACATCCTCTTATGTTTTTAATTATATAGTGAAGACTAACTTAAGACAGCGAGAATGTTTGGCCTGAAATGGAGTTTAAACATGAGAAGTCCTACTGTGTCGGTACATTTTTTCTGCTTGCAAATGCTATATCGCGTTTCCATGTTTTGAGGTAAAAATGCCGAGGCTTTCCCAGCGTGGTGCTCGGCCTTGTGTTTTGTCGAGCCTGACCTCAAGCCATTATCGACCCATCATGGCTGAATTGGGTAATAAATTAGCAGCCAACCTCTCAGGAACGCCCAAACTATTAACAATCTGTCGCACATTACTTCATTTTCTGGATAATGTACACTTTAAAGTGTACATTGCATTCCTAAACACTCGTAATTACTTCTTATCGACCTGAAAAGTATAGTTTATTTTGGAATTTTGTAAGAATACTAAGTCTAAACATTTGCCAAAATATTGTCCCAATGGCAAATCCTCTGTGATCTAAATATAAAAAGTTAGTAATGAATAATGAATTGCAGACATAAGGCTCGGATTATTCGAGGCCGTTTAGCCTTAAATGATGGTAAATGAAAATTAAAAAACACTCTGTTACGTATGCATGATGCACTAAATGATGATGTACTTGATGTATTGAAACTTTCAGTTTCGTTGTTTAAAAGGTACAATTTTGATTTGCATCCAACCAGTTCATCTAAGTCATGAATGTGGGCTCACACTACTGACCGAATTATAGTTCATTTGATTATATTATTTCATGTATTGAAGTTGTTGATCATTGTTGTATATCCATATCAATGTTCAATTAACGCTGTCGTTACTTTTAGCACAGTGTAGTGAATATTGTTCAGAATTGGAAATTAAATATTTATCAATGACGATAATCTCATATTTTGTAACATGTTTAAAATTTATTAATAAGCTTTGTAATAAGTTTCATGCTACACTTCTATATATCGAACCTTGTGTTTGCGTTGACGCTTTGTGTTTACCTCAAAGGTGACTGGTAGCACGTCAATTCGCAATGGCAACTTCTAGTATCTACAATTAGCGTCTTAAAATTAGTGTCTTCAGTACTAATATCCGGATAATGATGATAATCTTGGTTAGGTGATTGTGTCAATTTTCCTGTATCCTAATATTTACACCACCCGCACGCGAAGTTTTTATTTTCGTAAAACTATTTTTTGACACAACGAATAGATTAGATAGCTTCTATATTTAACTGGTTATAATGTATGAGGTCCTCATTTTAGAAATACGGTAAAAACTAAACGTATTATGCAACAGAAAACCGGTTGCCGCTCACCTAATACAGTTCATTCTCATCTTGTTCAGGTACTAAGATTATCCCGCTGAGTATGAAACCGGAATTTTTTAATTTAACGATATCCTTCTTAGTTATATTCGATCAACGCAGTTCTCATTAATCTGATATATCACCTGGCTACTTGGCGACTCGACAGCTAGCGGCGAAAAAGACCTTCATATTCTTTGGAAATTGGCATCAATATATACAATTTTACAATATATACATATTACTTCGAGTCCCTACAGTTTTCGATTTCATTTACAGAACAATAACTAATTTTGTTACCCATATTGTAGTCAAACAGTGAAAATATAGCAACACTTTTTTTCACGTCCGTTTCGTAGATTTCGCAAGTCTATCAATCACCAACTACGACACAGGCCGATTATATATGGAGGGGAATTTCATAATCTCTTTTTCCAAGGAATAACTTACGTTTCCTCAGGCTGTGAAAAAGACACCTGTTTACAATTGACAATTTGTTTAATTTGGGTAAGAATCTAGGAGAGATTGGCCTTAAATAACAGACATCTGACAATGGAACTTTATCAAACTTAGTACTATTATCTTACATATTTCAATGAATTGTTGATTCTATAGCCGGAACGCATGCAGGTTAAAGGGCAAATACGATGGAATGTAGTATTTTTGCCCGAATGTTCTCGCTTGTGTTAATCGGGAGCGTTGCATGACCATAGTCATGGACATAATGCATGGGAATGACGCAGCCATGTTGCAAAATACGTCGTGATCAATTATGCATTTATCAACGATTTAGACACTTCCCGAATATCGAACTAAACAAAGACAACTTAGGCCCAGACATCCAGAAATATCCGAGAACGCGGAGAATGATTACTATAATATTTCATTAAATTCTTAACAAATAAATTTAAAAATTGGAAAAGTATGAACCCGTGCCGTGTAGGAAAGAATTACATATATAGCTACATCACATGTTTTAAAAACGAGATCGGGCGCGTATATGTTACATGTCAAATTATATCAGTGTTGCGTTCCCATGCCCATGGCCATACACGCCAAGTATTTCTATAACATATATGCAACAAATTAAGAGTCTGAAATAACAAGAGCAACGTTAAAACAACACCAAGAGGAAAAGCTGTTTTATAGGTTGGATGAAAACCTGCCGTGAACATTATTTCAGTCTATATACCACCTGGTTGCCAGCCGGTTTATGTGAACGCGGCCATGTCAGTTTTTAAAAATATCAACTATTGTTTTAAAAGAACTACATTGGTGTACTGATAGGTAATGTGTACCTGTATGACAAGATTCCTTTAGTTTATTTATTTTGATGTCTGCAATATATATATAGACACGTGGATATACCTGTGGGTTAACATATATATAATGCATTTGAAGTAAACATACAAGCAAAAATAAAACAATAAATGCAAATCGCTCGCTGAGAACAATCAGGTTTCCATCGAGAAATGGCTTTGCGAAGAAAAATGAAACGGAAATTTAAACGATTGGTATGTCTTGCAATGTGTATTTAGACTGTGTATATAGTTGGCCAAAAATAACAGATCTTTTGTCAATTGGGTATAAATTACATGCATTGTATACGTCGACAGTTCAAGCTGATTATAGTATATATAGGGGAATAATAATACATACATGCAGGCGGAGATATCATGAAATAAGAGTCAAAGAGACTCGGTTGAGCCTAGTTGCTTAGCAAGTAAAGTTTACCTTCAGGCTTTACATATTAATCTGTTACCTCACGTATATAATAACCTGTGAGAGATTTATTAAATTTATTACGTTCGTGATCATCCTAAATTTGGCACACGTAATGTGATTTTGTGTAAAGTCATTACAGCCTGTACACTTAATATTTTACAGTTTGCATTTACAACAGTCGTGACCACAGTCACAGTAATTATTTACTGGAAGATGGTTTTTACACAAGGTAAATGTTTCATGGAGGAATTTGCATTGCATTTCCTTTACTTGTCTTTCAGATATTTCGAGATAAACGAGACTACTTTAGAATAGAATTAAAGCGTAAAAGAAAAGTTGAAAAGACAGTTCTTCGTGACGTCATAATCTGCCATTATAGGCGCCATCTTGGTTGATTCTACTGTTCCATTCATGTTTTTAGAATTCGCTAGGCAAATATCAAATGCAGAAGTTATGAATAGGAGAGAATCGGAGGGAAACACTGTCTGCCGCGTTCTTTCAATACACAATCAACGTGGTGAAAATGACGATACAAAGTACACAAGGCAGTGCAAACCTTGGAGGCCAACAGAGGACGATTGCGCATTCGCTGAGCAATTCTACTCAATTAAAAAGGATATTTACTGCAGGGAAAAGTTAAGCAACACAAGTAGGAAAATCTGTAGTTTTGCTGTAAGTAATCTTCACAAATACGATTTAATCGAAAACATACTGAAGATTCATTGTGATCAGAAGATCTGTCAGGAAGGTCGTTTATTTGTTGGCAGTGTAAACCCAGAAATCGGAACCGTGACGTCACAAGATTGGGAAGAATTTCCCTCAGCCAAATTAGTCGAAACAGCTCTGCCTGGGATCATTTCAGATAATATTAAAAATGGAAATACTTTTTCCCTTATTCGGTGTGTAAAGAAAAATGAGAATATTGACCAGTTGCTTTTCTTCCCGCATATTCTTGAGCACAAAGAAAAAACGGGAGCGTATGTGCGATTTCGTCAACGATATCAGAGGAAACCGCGGAGAAAAACTTTCAATATCAATGTTGTCCTTCTAGATTCAGTTTCGCGCAATCATTTTTACCGGATGTTGAATAAAACAGTCAACATTTTGCGAAAAACAGCACAAAATCCAGAGGTCCTTGTGTTGGATTATGAATTTTTCCAAAGCTTAGCTCCATATACTGCGATGAACACTAAAGGTCTTTTAACGGGAACCACAGGCAAAGATGCGAATGAAATTTTGGATAAAAAATTGGAAATAAATAATTTATACGGACAGCTTAAGAAAAGAGGTTATCGAACACTCTTTCAGGAAGACAATTGCTGGTACGATAAGTGGGGAACAATATTTATGAATAACATCAGAAAAGATAAGCTACCTCAAAATATTGAAGAATTTAAAAAGTCATTTGAACAATTCAGAAATTTCACAAAGATCTCCTACGTAGATGATTACGGATTAACCCTTTTCAGTTGTTTTGTTTTCAACATGCATGGCATTACAAATATGTTCAATGAACCACTGAAAGTCTGTTACGATGGTCAACCAATTTCTACGCATTTCTTGCGATACACCGAACATTTTTTTAGCCATAAAGGCAAACGACCATTGTTTTCGTATCTTCACACTGGTTTTGGCCACGAAAAGACAGGGATACGGATCAAAGCTCTAGACGAAGATTTATCGGTTTTCATACGAAACATGGCGCAACAAAAGAACACTTTGACTATCTTAGCATCAGATCATGGGCCCAAGACAACCACTTATTCTCAGGACTATCTGCATGGTAAATATGAAATTTACGATGCTCTCTTATTTATGATTATTCCTAAGAGAATTCAGAAAGAGTTAGGTACATCAAGAGTAGATGCACTTGTGAAGAATCAAAAGTCTTTAGTAACTATGCTAGATATTCATAACATGCTGATAGATATGACTCAACTTCGTAAGCGAGGGAATAGAGGAGGATTATTTTCCGATATTTCTAACAGAACTTGCGATTCGTTACCATTTGTAAGCTATGGCGTATGCAAATGCAGAGACTGGGAACAGATTTTTATGGATCAATCACCGCGCTTCGTATGGTTAGCGGAATTTGCGACTGAAAAATTGAATAATAAAATACTTGAACAATTCTCCAAGTCCAATCGCTCTGGCTTCGGAAAGTGTCGTAAGTTACGGCTGCATCGCATCTGGAATATACGGCAACGTGTCAAAAACGGTTCCTATATCACAACTTTTGATCTGGTTGTACAGCCATCTTATACAGTCTTCCTCGTTCAGACAGAACATTCCATTTCAGACGAGGGCTTAGTTGATAAAGTGGAATTAAAATCGTGGAGAAGAGTGAGCCTCTACCGTCGTTACATTTCATGCAAAGACAAACCTGTTGATGTGGAATTATGCGTGTGCAATCTCAGACAACGAAATTCCAAAAAAAGAATGTTAAGAAAGATTGCAAATGCAAAAGTCAGCAAAAACAACGAAATTTTCAAGACCCAAACATCATGTCTGTATATTTTACTTACTAAAGGCGAAGACAAACTGCAATTAATATTTTCTTATGATATCATCAACATTTGTGACGAACGTTATATTTTTACACTCTATGGCGGTCGAAAAATTGTCAAGGAGCTACAGCCATATTCAGATACATTTTTACATTCCCTAGTTGTCAAAGACAATAGGAAACCGGTGTTGAGATACAGGTTTAAAAGAACTTGATAGCTGAATGCTTATTTGTCAATCCCTAGCGCAAAAAACATTAAAAAGCGTTTTAATTGGATAGAGAGACTTGCAGCGAGTTAGTCGTCGTTACTATAGTGCAAAAATTACGCACAGAGGCACTGGACCCGCAGGAATTAAAGATCAGAGAAGCCGCTTGCGATAATAGATAAGTCAAAACACGTCGGAAAGTAATTGACCTTGTCGAACCCAATAGCCTCTCTTCCATGCTAACTTAATTTAGCATATTAGGGCTACAAATCTATATTCCCATCTTTTCCAAGAATGGCTACAGTAAAATATGATAATGCAATTCGTATCCCAATCTGCAGCATAGTTCTTCAATTTCATCTTCTATAAATACATGTTTTACTGAGTAATGATGCTATATAGTTCGAATATTTACAATGCATAACAGTTAGTTATTTACACGTAAATATTTTATGTATAAAAATAAAGAAAGCTCTGAGATGAGAAAATAAATATATTTCCAATGTTATGATTACTGTCTTTAAACACACAACGGTATACGTTAGTTTTGAAGCTTTCGATCTTGATCGACAACAATGTGTGAATGGTGCATCTAACGGTCTCTTTCCTTTGTACCTATGATGGGAAAACAATGGACATTCATTGTATGTACATGTATGCATGTATGCCGTAAACAGGGCCAAGGCAGGGCGAAGCCTCTGTCTGTTGTATCTAAAATTTTCTTTATAAGTGGACTTTTCACCTTGGAACATCTCATCACCTTGAACCTGGTTACCATGAGCTAATCTCATTGCATAACCTTTAGCGCCTATGGGGCCGGTTGTTCAAAGCTAGGTTAGCGCTAACCCAGGGTTAAATTATATTCAAGAGTTTTTGTTTATGTGCTTTTGAACCACTGTTCGTTGTAAAACGTTTAGAAAATATGACTTCTATCGGTCCTAAAATTATTTATGAATAATTGACTATAAATCTTACAAACAAGAGGTTAAAAAATTAAGATAAAGATTTGCTTTAAACCAGGGTTAAGCTATCCGGCTTTTGAACAACCGGCCCCATGTCAATAAGTTGTTAGCCTAGGGCCGATTGTTCAAAAGCCGGTTAACTTAACCCAGGGTTAACGCAAATTTTTAGATCAATTTTTTTCATCGCTTGTATATAAAAGTTGAACATTTTTTCCATGAGTATTTTCTGGTTTAATAGAAATCATATTTTGTAAAGTCTTAAAACAAGCGGCGTTTTAGGGACCGCCTGCAGGCAGGCTAATAAGTCGTTGCAGTCAATATTATACTAATAATATTAACCTTCAAAATCAACCTTCAGTCTTGTAATGTAAACATGTTTGTAATAAGATTCCAGCCTCCAAAGAACTAACCTCGGTTTAGAGACAATTTTTGTTGCAAATTGTCTAGTGTTTGTATCTTTCTGTCAAGATCTTCCGAATCAAAGTTCAGCGTGGTCCTGACATCACGTCTTGGTTCAGTTTGATAAGAATAGGTGGAAAAAGGCGGAGGGATGCTTGAGTGGTTAGTTACCAGGTTATTTGGCCTCTCCCGAACTGGCGGGGAATGAAGCATACTGTAATGAAAACGTACATTTTCAACTAACCATTTTTTGAGTGGTTTCTATATTTATATGATTTTGGCTGAGAGGAAGGGACAGATGAGGCTTGGAATATTGGCTGAATTGAGTTATCATATCAGTTTCAATACAATCTAGAGGCTAGACAAAATCTGTTACGTCTGTTGCAGGATAAAAACTCAATTCAGACTAAACGTTCTTTTGTTTACGAGGGAATCTAAATCTATGACTTCAGCGCTAAGTGGCAACAAGATATAAATTTCAAGTTATGATTGTTCGAGGAACAGTGCTTGACGACGAACAGTGTACAGATTTTTTACTTACTTTGGTATGTTGCGAGGTTCTAATCGGTTTCTAGACTCCAAGTTGGTAAAATCACGACTTGTAGCTAAGCCATATGTAACGACTTCATTCGGTCTGTAGTCAAATGCTGAATACACGCCAGAAACAGTTTGTTTTGGGCGAGAAGCGTCTATGCTTCTTGTATATATCTCAGCGAATGAAGTGTCTTTAGTGTCCATCGAAGTCTCTCCTTGCTGCGAGCTAAAGCCATTCAAACTCTCAACCTCATATCGAGGCAGGACACTTTGACTTGCACTGTCTTGGCGATAATTCTTTCGATACGGTTGATCATGCTTTACTGGCCTGGCAGTTGATTGAGTGTTCTTATGAGAACCGTGTTCTGATTCCAGCGGTTCCATGACTTGTTTGATAGATTTCTTGGATTTAGCAACCAAAAATTGCATTCGTTTTGTAGCCACTACGACTCTAACTGCAGTACGGAATTTCGTGAAGGCGGGTGAGAAACGCGAGTAAGGTTCGCGGAACGAGGGATAGGCGCCCATCTTTGCAATCATTGCAAGTGTCCTTGTCTCGTTTTCCCGGAATCCTCCCAACAGTAACACGAGATATTTCTTCTGATAAACCAGAGATTTCCTTGATTTTTCTGCTCTGATGTATCTTGCGTACAGTTTTTGGATCTAAAATTTGAAAGAGTGACATCCGATGAGTGTTAATTTTAACTGAATTAATCCCAGAGTTTTATTAATTTTAACTGAATTAATTCAGGACATGCTAAAGCAAAGATAGTCGCACGAAGGAATTCGGAAAGCCATTAGATTATAGCGTCGTTTCACGACTCCGTATTCACTGCAGGTGGTGTATTACGACAGGCTTGTTACGTACTCTTGTTGGCGTCCAGTGGGAAACAAGAGTCTCAGATGATTGTAATCGTCTAGCCGAGGCTGTTTGCTTCTCCACCTGGTCTTCCATGACTTGCAATGAACGCTTAGCCTCGTCTACTTCCATTTCCTTCTCGCATAGTTTCTCCTGCAACTCATTCATCTTCTTCTTTTGTCCCTCTACTGTTTGATGTAAAGCAAGACGGTCTTGAGCCGCGCGACTTCGCTCAGTCGAGAGCATCGCCTCCGTCTCGTGTTTATTTCGCTGCATAATCTGGTTCAGAAAAGCAGAAAGAAACAAATTTTATTAAAACATTGTACAAACATTGTACAAGATATCAAAACATCTTACCTCCAAATGGTTGGCCTCGCGATCTCTATACTCGGATACCTGCAGTTCCAAATGACACAGTGTGCTGCGTAATTCGCTTTTCTCGTCCGTCAGCTTTGCTAAATAGTCCGACATTTCTTTGTTTTGCTTCACTATCCTGTCGTAAGCTGCAGTCTTGACGGGTGAAAGTCGGATAGGCGAACCCTGGTAGAAAAAGCGGAAAAATCATCTTAAAACTGAATTTACACACCGGAAAATTTTCCTCGGAGAAGGAAAGTTTTCGGAGGAAAATTTTCTGAATACAAGATTTTTTCCGGTGGAAAAAATTTCAAATTACTTTGCGGTTCTTTCCTCGGAACAGAAATATTTCCGAATGAATTTTGAAACGAATCTGCTGCGCATGCGACCTGCGGAAAATTTGGCGTTCCGAGGAAACTTTTCCGGGCTGTAGATGCAGCCGAAAACATCGTGAAAACAGGAAAGGCTCCGCCAGAGACCGTTGTCGTTTTACAAAAACATACCGTCTATAATTCTATGTATTCGAGAACTAACTGTAGCAGTTATCTGTGAATCGCGAAGTTATAAAGAGATTTCAAATCTCTGGCTGTAGCATTAAATACCGCTTTTTAGATAAAGTTGAAGCTAATCCACAAAATATAGGTTCCTGACAATTGAATTAGGCAATCTGAAGTTAATAAAACATACTTCAAATATAGTATTTACAGTCCTTTCTAAATGATATATATTCTGGTGCGGGTAAACATTCTGACGTACATGACATACCCTACTCTCGAAACTGTGCTTTCTCCTTGGTTTTCTCTTATAAGACTTCTTCTGATGGTGTCGTTTTTTGCTATGAGACGTTTGGCGAACGCTAGATGAAGCTCCACCAGAGTTGGTTTTTATATCATTAAAATCTTCTTCACTTGTCTCATGGGCTGTCTTATACTCTCCTTTTTCGCTGGAAGTGTCCACTTTTCCACTTTTCCCCATGTTTTTCAATTGATCGCTTGGTTTTTGTTCATTTTCTCGAACGTTTTCACAAGATTGGTTTGTTTCCTGTGACAAGTCGCTACTTTCCGCATCGCTTGCCGTCGTTTGACTTGTAAAACTGGATTCCTGGGACTTCCCTGAGTTCTTCTTGATAAACATCGCCTTGCAGTCACCGCACTGGTTGTTAGTCATATGCCAACAACATATAGGATGATGAAGTTGGTACTTGCTATGCAATTGACAACATGGTAAGTCGAACATTCCTTCAAGTTGGAGATGTCGACTTTCAGGTCTACCAGGATAAGATGACTTGCTTGCATGTGTTTCTCTATCATCATTGTTTTTGGTAACCTTTTTATCGATGACATCATGATGTTTATCGACACCCAATTCTTTCTTGTGTTCTGTTTGCGTTACAACTTTACTCCCTTCCCCACTTGTAGTTCCTGGTAAAGTGCTGTGACGTCTTTGCTCTACAATAACACTACCATCAGGGTTGTCTCCAACACAGTGTAGCTTTCCGTCTCGGGCCGACGCCATTGTACCGGATACTTCATGTCTTCTTTCATTGCCAGTCAGAATGTTTTTATCATCATATCTTTGGAGAAATGTTTGGGTTGGAACATGTTCTGCGGAAGTATCTTGTGACTTAGTTTCTAACTCACGGTATTCTTCTTCACCTTCTTCTTCAATAATGGACAAATTAAATTTAAGTTTATTTCCTCGTTCGTCCTCTCCTTTCAATAAAATATTCCTCGGAGAGATCACCTGTGATTGACGGTCAGTTTCACCTCCTTTTTCCTCAAATCGAGGTACGCGTACGACAGTGCTTTGATCCTTTGACTGGAGATTATCAGGCAACTCTCCATGGTGAATTTTGGGGCCACGACTTTCAGTTTCATAAACGATGCTATTTTGCCCATTTCTGTCGCTATTCTGTCCAGATCTCGTTAGCGTAAAACGAGGTGTTTGTATTTTCATGGAGTTTGCAGGGCTTTTATCTTCAACAATTATATTAGTACCCCAAGGCGTCTCGTCTTGGTGAATATGTAATTGATTATCAGAAAATATATAGCGATTGGAGGAGCTTCGTGGTTGTCCATCAACACAAAACTGGTCCATCTCGTGATCACTATAAATACAATATTTCTCTATTTGGCCGTCTTCACCCTCATGAATATCATCATAGTTCTCGTTCTGTTCGATAGGTTTCTCATTTCTTTGAAAATGCTGTTCCAATCCGCCATCTTCAATGTAAAAACTGTCACGGCTATCAAACGGGCGTTCATAAACGGAATACGTTATTTTATTGTCATTAGTATCTTCATTCACCTCATTACGAGGCGAATCGTTGTCAATGTTTACACCCGTGTCTCGCCGTGCTACAGTAGGAGTTTCTTTACAACCCTGCAAGAACTGATCATCCACATCGCGATGCAACTCGTGGTCCTGAACGAGACCAATATGTGTAGATCTTCTCTTTGTTTGTAATTCCGGGACTGTGCCTGTGACAGGCTGCACATTACCATTATGCACAGTGGGTCTTCGTAGAGAAGATTCTCGAGGATAACGATCAATTTTGATATTTTCACCTTCACTAGTAATCACATCGCGAATGTATTGTTGACCTGGAGTAGAATGTCGTTTTAATGGGATATTCCGTAGTTCACTGGCCCTTCGAGTTCCGTCCATACTCCCCCGAATATTTGCGAAAGATTGTCTCGGCTTTCTTTTATCCACCGAATACCTTCTCGCATCCGACATTCCTGGTCGATTTTCTAATGATCTTAACTCATCCTTATTTATAAAAACAGCCATATTTTCACGACCATTTTCAGCGGTTGTATGCCTCCTTAAGAAAGCAGAATTGGGACTACTCGAATTTCTTTTCTCCGAGTGAATGCTTGGACCTGATTCGGTACTGGTGAAATAATTTCTCGACGAAATTCTTCCATATTCATCCTCGTCTCCAGCAACGGTATGTCTTTTAAATGCCTCATATTGACCGCGGACCTTTCTCAGGTTCTGCTCATTTTCGCTTGTTGAGATAATATCGTCATCCGAAGTTTCGACGACAGGATCACGAACACCACCTTCCTGTGGCAAATCGTTATGTTGGTTTCCACTTGAACGTATATCTGCCATAGTATGCCTTTTACTCTCGCTGGGAGTATTTGAACTAGTTTGTTCATATCCCAGCCACCCACGAAGATTTTCCATTATATAACCAGCGATTGTATTTCTTCGTGATATATTCCTGTCTTGTGGACGAAATGCTGTAACGTCAATCTCGCTGTCGCTAAATGATTTACGCAATCTCGATTCAGTGTTCTTAGGCTGATCATCATCATCATTATCAACACCATTTATAGTATTTTGAAGCTCGCTACCCGCATACGTACTCCTTCTCTGACCAGCATTTCTTTTGAAGTTTTCACGAAGTACGCCACCCTCACTATACCGTCGTGAAGTGTTCGGCTCAACACTCAAAGATCGTCTTCCTTTTTTAATTTCCTTTGTTGTTAATTTCGACTCCGGGTCTCCAGCGTGATCATCGATGATTTGAGGTTTGCTGCCTGCAAAAGTGTTTCTCCTCTGCCCAGCATTTCTTTCAGAAGACAGATTTAGCACATCACCTTCTGTCCTGCGTCGAGGTATTTTCGGCTCAAGGTTTGATTCTTTTTGCCATTTTATGTCGTTACTATTTTTTTTAATTTCTTTTGTTGATAATTTCGACTCCGTGCCTCCAGCGCGATCATCGATGCTTAGAAGTCTGTTGCCTGCAAAACTGTTTCTCCTCTGGCCAGCATTTCTTTCAGAAGAAAGATTTAGTACATCACCTTCCGTCCTGCGCCGAGGTATTTTCGGCTCAACGTTTGATCCTCTTCGCCATTTTATGTCGTTACTAGGCAGCTTTGGTTTAATGCTTTCAACATCAACTTCATAATCACTTCTTCTGCCAGCAAAAGAACGTCTCCTCTGACTAGCATTTCTGTCAGAAGAAAAATTCATGATATCACTCACTGTATGCCGCCGTGATGTGTTCCCTTGTTTCATTGTTTTCGTAGATTTTCGACGAAAATCTTCACCATATTCTGAAGTTCGAGACTCAGTTTTGTAACCACCAACTTCTGCGCTTTCATCAATTACAGAAATTGGTTCATTAAGAGTACCTATTCCAGACTCGGTATCAAAGTTTTCACAATTTGCTTTGTTATTCCAATCATTCGTATTATTTCCATCCGATGAGGTGTGCTCTTGCAAAATATTTTCGTTACTTTTGCTTGTTTCAGAGTCCGTCATCAATTGCTTGATTTCTCACGTTCATCGCAGATTGCTTTGTGATTATATATTACAGCAATAGTCTTGAAAATCGTACTTGTGTTGTTCCGGAATCAGTATTTTATTTATTAATAAAATTTCGCACGCGCGCAAAGCCAATTGATGACGCAATTCGATTAACGAGCCGTTTCCCATGCATCGAGCTGGGTACTGGGTCCTGAGTAGGGTGACTGCAGGGGGCTATGAGCAATCGCAGTACCTTTCTTTGCAAACAATTCATAGATGCTTGCGGTTCCTGACTAGACCCAGTACCCTACTCTATTGGGCAATGGCTAATAATTTCTTTTTAATAAATCCAGCTCTAGATATTACGAAATCACCAGACTGCGGTGTTTACAGACTGTCATTTTGTGAAGATCATTGAAAGTAGTAAATATAAATTTCTTACTTCTGAAACTGCACTAACTTGTTTCTTCATTCTATCCATTTCAAAGGACAAGTTCTGAACTTGCGAATACAATCCTCTCACTCCAGGCGAACTAGAATTAAAATACATCTGATAATGCGACCGCAAAACTCCTGAATCAGCAACCTTGTATTCTGAGTTACCCTGATTCGTCGTATAATCAAACTTAATTTCAGTTATAACTTACTCATCAGAGTTTTTCAGCTGCTGTTCAAGATATTCTTTATGCATGATAAGTAACACGCGATGTTCATCTATGATTGATTTTAAGTCATGACGTAGAATATTTAGACGATCCTTTGATGGGCTGTTTGGTGGTGTCTGAAGTTCAAATAAAAGCATATCACTGGCATGCAGGTGATAATCGCATACTTCATTTTCCTATTCCACTTCTAAGTACATTCAAATAAGGCTAAGGGATGACCTAATGCCATAAAAGAACGCCTGTTCCGTTGTTACCTTAAACCCAGCCATTTTTCTGCCATCTTTTAGACACTGCAGTTCTTGACTCAAGGTTTCCAATTCTGAATTCCGGGCATTCAAAACTTCCTCTAAATTTCTTTTTAACGCACATTCATGCTCAAGAAGATCTTTCAAATTCCCAACTTCCATTTCACGAGCAGCCTTTTCCTTTTCCAAATCTCTTTCAAGATTTCTTTCCTTCGTTCGGGCTCCCAAAGCACTCGCTTCGTGAATGTCTCTTTCTTTGCGTAAACGTTTAACGCGACTTCTCTCTTGGTCAACAACATCTATTTGATTGCGTAACTGCTCCTGAAGTAGAAAACAAATTGTTCCTTAAAAATTAAAAAACGTTGTCAGAAAAATAAATTTAATTGTTTCTATCGCAAAATCGCAAACTTCAAAAGAACGTAAAATTAGTATATAATTGTTATATAATAGAACCGTATATAGTATATAAATAGAACGCGTCGACGATCAGATAACATGCAGATAAAACCAATTACCGATATCTCTGTTTCTGAGACATGCTTAAAGATACGAAATATTCATTTATCACTGCAGAGAACAACAAAAATTCGTTGTCTCGGGATTTGCATAGGCATCTTCGGGTTATTATAAGCCCGCCTTTCTAGTTAATCATACAACTATAGTTGTCGAGTCATCATTTATTATTAGCGATCCAGGTCTATATATCGAGGTCACCGAGTTTAAATCCCGCTTGATACAACGAAATCGTCCCACTCTACAGTTAACAGACTTCGACTTACGAGATCAGTGCATGTGTCTATTGATTAAAGTCCTATCTCGAGGTGTAGATATAAAACTTTTGTTGAGAAGATGTGATTGTCTATTGCATAATTATATGTACTGAAAAAACCTAATTATTTTTGGCCCATCCTGAAATGTATTCTTTTTCTTAGAATCATGATGTGCTAAGTTAAGACAATGCATGGTTACCTGCACAGCGGTCAGAGATATTTGAAGTTCTTTGACAACATTGCGTTGTGTATCGTCTGCTTTTTCAGTTTCTTCATAATCATTGTCGAGTGCGTTGCGAAGCTCTTCATTCACCCGTCTTTCATTTTCTAACGCTTTACTCAATTCTAGATATAAAATGTCATCAAATGTAGCTTTGTAACACGTGTGGGCAACATTTCAGAGGGTCGACAATAAAAATATAACCAAATATAATAAGTCTTTAATTTTATGGTCAACAGAACGTTTGAAGGCGACAATGATATCCTCCTGCATTACGTAACATATACAATTGTTTGGCTATGATCACGTAATAATAATAAATAAATAAATATAGGAATTCATAGCTACTGTTTTTTAGTATTGACCAAATTAAGTCACGCAACCTTTAGCAAAAACTAAAAAACTTGCAACTAATCTCTTTTTGAAACTAATTTGTAAGAAACAAATCTGTACAAAAGCTAATCTATAAATGAACTAAAATTAAGCTAACTAATATTATTATACTAAAAGCTTACCCGTTATCAACTGTTCTTGCTTTGCGATCTGTTGATCTACTCCATGAGAAGAGATTCTAAACCTGACTTTAAATCTTCAGAGACTTTCCTTTCCTCATTTATCGACGTGACAAGTTTACCGTTTTCGGTTTTTGTCCTTTCAAGTTCATTGCGAAGATCATGGATGAGATTTTTCATTTTGTCTTAAATTATTAAAATAAAAATTTTAATATTCCAATGAAACACGAGAACAAAACAACTCGAAATATAAAAGCCCGGCCTGCCCGGGTAAACAGGGATCAAATTTATCATCGAAAATTGCAAACACGTCATATTTGGAGTATTTCTACCTTATACTAAAAGATTTATACGCATATAATTTTAATTAGTGCCAAATAGTCTTCTGTATCTAATTTCTCACGTAACCTCTTCCAAACCAATCGTCCAATAACGGTCGGAATTACGATGTTTTCAGCATAAGTGTTTTTATCTGGGGAGATCATGCATTCTGCTTCATAAATAGCCCACAATTATAACCTGGAGAACATCAAGAGAAAGAGAAACCTACCATTGTCAGGTACTGAGACACTGTCTTTATTTGCTTGTTCCTTTTGCAACTTTGTGTTTTTGGTTTTCTCCTCCCGTAACTGTGTCTCCAACTCGGACAACTGTTGTTTACCTATATGTAAAATTGATAATATAATATCGATTTGACTGTAATCGCTTCACTTTCAAATTAATTTTATTTCCAAAAAAATCTATTATATATAGCAAATAATGACAAGTACATGAAGTATTCAAAATGGAATCCGGTTAGAGAAAAAGTTAGGTCAAGACGGTTAAAGTAAATCCCAGCAATGGAACTGCCAGGGAGAATTGCACAATCACAGTCGTACTTAGCAGTAATTCGTCCTCCAAATCTTTGATAGTTTCATGTTCTCTGTTCGATATATCCTGCAACAACACGCTCTTCTTTTCAAGTTCTCGTTCTCGTGAATCAACGTTTAATCGTTCATGTTTCAATGCCTGCTCTAGATTCGAGCATCGTGCTCTTTCGCTTTCTAAACATGTCCTAATAAAATAACCATTATCAAAAACGAATTATTGAAACACTAGTAACTACCTATGAAAACCTAACAATTTCTTTGTATAATAAGTTGATAACTAGTTGTGAAGAGTAAAATTGTTACCGAAACATATGACGACTTCTCACTTTCTTCATTTACTCTTAATATTTAGAAAAAACTTCTTGCTATATATTGCATCTGCGTCATACTCACTTAATAACGGTGTTTTGTGTTTTTTCATTTTCTAACGCAGATTCCAAATCTTTCAGACGGGACTTGTTCTTATTCGCGATATCCTTCAGCTCTTTGGTTACATTTCTTTCGATGGTTAGTTGATTATTTGCATGAATTAGTTGTTTCGTTCCCTCGTCTCTTTCGTTTTTAATGGTTTCAAGCAACTTATGCGCCTTTTGCAAAAGTTCTTCCTTTGATGTAACTAAAGATAAGTTAGAAACTATTAATTCCTCTAACTTTAACTCCAACATCTATCGAGATCATGGCGCAAATGAGAAGAACAGATAAAGCTTTGAACTAATAGCTTAGCACGAAGGACGTCAATATGACTTTCACCCCACACGTGAATGACCACCCCCACACCTCATTCCGACCATGACGTAACGATAGCTATGTGGACCAAATAGAAATGTTGTCAAGTTGCCTCTTTAGCTCCTGTTTTTATGCTTCAAACTGTTCATTTCTACCCATACTCTCAAAAAGCATGCACCAATCTTGACCCTTTACCTTGTTGAAGAAGTTCCTTTTCACGTTCTTTCACTTGCTGCTGTATGGCTTTGAAATGGTCTTCTAGTTTGTTGTTCTGCGAAAAATTAAGAAGCCGCCATAGATGTAATACGTTTTGTGTTTTATGATTGCGTTGGAATTACGTACTCCATGCACTGTGAATCTTGAAATATTTTGAGCCAATTAAACTGAACAAATTTGGTCATGCGCTTTTGTTATTTTGTGTGTGTTTTTTGACAACAACTCGTCATAAATGTCATTATTATATGTGTATAGAGATTTATGCACAGCAGAATGATGAAATAATAATCGTATTTCACTGTACAAATTAATTTCATGCAATTTGATTGGAAGTACGATGTTTTTCATGTGTGAAAAAATGCCATACACGGCTTTTGATTGGACGTACGATATTCTTCACACGTGAAAAATTGTCGTATGTCATTTTGGCGGCAATTTGTTTACATTTTCTTTCAAGATGGTGTCGAAATATAGGAGTGAGATTCAAAACATAATTCTCATATTTCACATAATTCAAGATATTTTTACATTCAGCACATTCTCAAATCTTTCGGAAAGAATGTCTAACTTCTATTGAACAAAATTACAATGAAACTGAACGGTAATAAATATGTTTTCATGCATAAAGTTTCGATTTGTTGCTCGCTGTGTTTTTACTGCGTCGCGCACTGCGCGGACGCAGTCTTAAATTGCCGTCGGTGTTGTTTTTTTTTGTTTTTTTTTGTGTTTTTTACGTTTTCGACCCGGTTTTCCTGGCCGCGCAGGCCAACTAAGATACTCGTATTTTGAACTCGTCTGATTTCGTATCGAAATATTTTCGTGCTAAACACACTTCAAATAGTAATCTAATGGCTGCTTTCCAGTTACGCGTTTTTCATACGCACGTACACGCACGCAAAAGTCTAAATCCTTTTGCATGATATCTTTTAAAAAACTAAGTAAATAAATCGAAGGAACTAAGTTTCCTGCTTATTTTAGTATGCATTAGTTGACCTAGATGTTAAATAATGAGAATTTAAAAGCATTTAAAATTTTCCGTACGTGTACGTGCGTATAAAAAACGCGTAAGTGGAAAGCAGCCTTAAGCCTAGTAACCCCCACAAAAGAAATATTTTACTGAAACAAAAATATGAAAAAGTTTGTTGTCGCCGGGATTCGAATTTGGGTCGTGCGAACCAAAAGCAGGAAACTGCATGCACGATACACGTCATATAAAATAACACGTACACGAGTCGCTGTGCATGGCCGATAGCGCAGGAGGTCTAGACGTCTGTCGTTCGAGAAAATACGTACAGGTAATCATAATGCTGGATTCTCGTCTTGTCGTGTTTGATATGCTCACTCTGCATACACTAGCACACACTGATCATGGTAAACCTACACTAAAACGGGTTTACAGACAACGATCACATGAATCATGAAAGCCTTGTATGCCATGAAAGCCTTGTATGAAAGCCTTGTATGCCATTCTATGCCATTTTTCAATCAAACCGCACCTTCCTTTCGAAGGGTAAAAACGGCCAGACCGATCCTATTGAATTTCAGTACAAACTGATTCCCAGAGTACATGATTCCAAACTCAGCCATATTCACGTATATGGTTAGCTACATATGCCTAGCACCAATAATACAGTTTTACCCCTATATTCTGTACGAAGTGCTCTATTTACTAGAAACCCTAAGAAAGAAACGTTTTTCTAAAGGAATAAATATTGACAGGAAATGGGGCACAGTTGCATGCAACGATTGGCGCGACGCAGTAACCGCCAGAATTGGCGTTTTGTTGTATATTAAAAGCGTGTCGTTATCAAATTGATCTCTATACACATTTAATAAACAAATTACTTCATGGTTGGCTCGTTTGTACGATTTCTATTATGCACTTGTTGCGAAGGATCGCAAACTCACTCGTTCGCTGCGCTCACGCGTTCGTATTGCGATCCTTCACAACTCGTGCATAAAAATCGTACGCACTCGCCAACCATGAAGTAATTTCTATTTATTATATTGTCAAAGTTTGTTTTCGTAGCGTTTCATTGGTCGAGAGCGAATCACGCGAGAGTGACAGAATTTTGATGTCGCCAGCGCGACGCCCTCTCAGATCGAGTGTGGAAATAACAACTTTTGCCATTTGAATAGATATTTCGTTGTTTACCTTGTAGTTTGGTTTTTCTTTGACAAGTGGTATATAATAAAACACTTATTTACCGAGACCTCAGAAAACATTATGTTTTGTGGAACCTCGACCATCGATATTTCACTCGGCTTCGCCTCGTTTTCACTTCGAGGTCTCGGGTCCACAAAACATAAAGTTTCCTTCGTTTGCAGTAAATAAGTTTTAAATGTTACATAATACATACATGCTCAGGTTTTCAGTAGCTAATATTTCAAATGTTCGAGGACATTTCTGTGTGTATAAGTATAGGAAGAGGATATCTTAATTTGTAGTCGCGACAACCGAGCGACGGTATATTAAGATTAGCGGGGAAAGACAGTTGGAAACCCCCAACAATTTGAAGTTAATCTATATTTAACAAAAGTCCCTGCATTTTAAACGGTTAAATGATCGAGTTTTTATAGTAAACACACATAGAGACGGCCCGATATGGACAGTTGATTGAATATGACACTTATTACAGCGTTATAGCTATATATATGCTTTAATAGCTCTATTACCTCATGCGTTAGGTCTTGCTTCACGGCTAACATCGATTTCTTCAAATCTTCAATTTCAGTTAGTAAAGACATTCGGTCAGCTTCATAGAGTCTATCCAAAGATTCACGGTGTGTATCATCCTACAGCATTGAATTACGCCAAAAGGGACATTAATCAATACAGAATATTTGAATTTTTTAGTATATCAAGTGGTAATTGTGTAAAACAAATATGGTAAATATGTGTATTTCATGAATATTAAGCGGCGGGGAATACAGGGTGTCTCGAAAAAACCGCAACCACTTAAATATGCAAGAATATTAATATTGTTCGCGTTTGCACCATAGTTCAGCTAAAATGCTTTTAGCATTTTAAAATGAAGGATTAAAAGCCATTTTCAGTCCCCAGAGGCGCTTATCTATTGCACTTTAGAGCTGTGTTAATGTTCTTCCATATTTAAGGTTGGTTGCGTTTATTTTGAGACACCCTGTATAGCACATGCCAAGATGGTTAATTCACATAAAGGTAAAAGTCTAGCTTCTTGGACCTGTTGTACAAAACATAATATGTCTGGCTCTAACATTTAAAATCTCTGTAGCAGGGAGATTTTCCTGTCTGCAGAATGTTATACTATGCAGGAATGTAGTAACGAAGTGAACATTTTTGCAGGTAAATTAAATAGTTAGGTTCCAACCTGTTGTTGTTGCCGTCTTCTGATAAGGTTTGACGCTGAAATTTCATCTTCAGGTGAAACTGTCTCTATTGCATCCAATTCTGATGAAAGTATTTCTTCCTCCTTCTTCAAAACCTAACGTTAATTTACAGATAGATGTTAAAGACACTTCTGAATGTGAAGGTCGATAAACAAATGTAGTGAATAACTTTCTACTTACATCCAAAACAGCAGTGACAATAACCCCTCTCCAATCATTGCTTGTGGATGTTTCATCCTATTCATCAAAATGATATTTTAGTGTTTACTTCATAAGGCTTATTTACTTGAATCAAATGAACATACCGTCAACTGCTCGATTGCTTTTCTTAAGATTTGTCTCTCTTCCTCCCAAGCAGTTTGAAGTGACTTGACATTATGGTCGTGAAATGCTGGTAGGCTGTTGACCAACTTATACACAGCACTAGCGTCCAGTCGTAAGTCATCTAGAACGGACTGTAAAAGAAAAAATATTCACCATTACAGATACAGTAGTGACTTGTTATGAACAGGAAGAGATGGATGATTTTGTACCGAGCGCACTATGATTTCTCAATATAGTTCGCAGCCATCGACGGGAAGAGTGAGTAGTTTTAGTGTAACTTACTTCAATCTTTTCTGTGGTAGAGGAGTTCATATCCCCGTTTTCCCCAAAACTCTCATGGCTCAATTCAGACAAATAACCAGCTATGGTTCTAGTGAATCCGTCAACATTCTTAAGCTCGTTGTTCAGCCGATACTCAACATGAAGATCTACAGAGAAACGAAGTTCTTGCTCAATATGTACATCCAGAGTAAAAACAGGTCAAACGAATGAGAAAGCCAAATAAAGATGACCCTATTTATTGGACAAAACCGGCCTGAAATAAAGTCAGGTCATTGTTAAATTTTGTTCATACCTTCTTCAAACTGCAGGCTCTGTTGCTCGGTTGTAAATTCCAGGATTGGTTCTTCTCTTGCACTATTTTCAACAGTTTCCAGCAATTTTGTTCTTTCTACCGCATTCCTGACATCCGTTTCAAACTGAGCTTTACACGACAACATCTCCTGCATATGTTGTTGCTTAAGATCATTAATGTGGGCAGTGATCGTGTTGTTACTCTGTATTAAAACAAATCAGGTGCATGCATGTGAAATAAAGATATATAAATTATATTGATTACATTTCAAATAAAGACCAACATTGAAGATTACACGGGTAAACCGTAAACGGTTCCCATACCTGTTTTTCTTGATCAAGTTTAATTTTTACATCAGTTAACTCTTCTTGCAAAGCTTTAAGCTATAAAAACACCACGAATGATCAATATATAGTGTGTCTCCCTAAAAAAGTGACACTATGGAAATTATCTTATTGTTTTTAAACCTCTCCTAAATGCGCGTGAGTAAGCACCAGGGAATTTATTGAATCATACTGTGTAAACAAAGACTCTGTTTTGTCAGTTGAGCCATGATTTCATATAGTAAGTGGACTTTTATTGTAATAGGAGTCTAAAATTAAAAAAGCTGCTGCCTATGCATCTGTCGTAGCGCAGGCATACAAATTAAAACAATAGGATAACTTCTATAGTGTCACTCTTTTGGGGAAACACTGTAGTCATTTTCAACTCATTAATTGACACCCTCTTATATATTTCACCACAGCTAAGGGAAAGTTGATACTTGATATCGATAAATCATAACTACAACAAACACTATCCCACTATTATCCTACAATTCTTCACCAACAACTAGTTAGCACTGCTACCATTTTAACTACAATTAACACAAAAGTTGAAATTAAGACAAACGAGATGGTATAATTACCTTTTCATTTACAAGCTGAGTAACTTCATTCGTCTGCGTTTTATAAGTTGACTCCAGATTTTTCATGTTTTTCAAAATTTCTTGCATCTTAGTTTCTCCTTCTTCAACATGACTTTCGGCTTCAACAAGAGCGTCTTTCAGTTTCCTAATCTTCTCTTCGTCTATAACTTTCTCATTTTCAGCTTGGATCAATTTTACACGATGTTCTTCAAGAATATATTGTTGATTTACCAATCCTTCCTTCAGTTCTTCAACAGTCGCTGAAATGGAGTCCACTTCGGTTTCTTTTTCATCTAAAGACTTCTTCAGTTCGGTTACTTCGTTTTCTAAATTGCTAGCGTTAGTTTTTAGCTCTGTGTATGCTTCAGTTTGTTCAGAAAGTTTTCTTTCCAGTTCCGTCACAGCTTCGGCTTCGGGTTTCATTTTATTCAATTGATCCTAAAATATAAATTATAAATCGAGACTTCTGGGACGCAACATTCAAGAAAATGTCTGTTTCTAAAATAAATCGTCTCTTTCGAGGAAAATCTTCTTCAAATTGTAATGTTTTCATGCATAAAGAAATAAATACATCTAATTAGTAGAAGAAGTGTTTATTTTCTTGTGGACAAGGCATTAGGGGAAAAACGCTTGATAGAAAATTTACATTGAGAAAAAATAGGCAAATAACATATTTTTCTCACCTTAAACGACGAAGCTTCAAGGCAACTATCAAAAAGCTGTTGTTGTAAGTTATTTTTCTCTTCCTCCCATGCAATTTCAGATTCTTGGAAAGCATTTTGCAAGTCATCCTTATCTTTAGAAATATTCTGCAAATCACTTGTCAAGCTTTTCACGCTTATTTTCAATGTAGCTACCTCTTTCTTCAGCGATTCATTTTCCTTGAGTAATTCTTCATTTCCGTGTATTTCATGTTTCTCTTGCTCTTGCTTCGAGCGGACTCGTTGAATTTCCTTTTCATACTCCTGTTTAAGATTGAGAAACTTGGCTTTGTTTTCACTCAATTCTCGTTCTATCTCCACTTTATCGTCTTTTAAATTGGACAGTTCGTTGTCAAGTGTTTTCTGTGCTTCTTTCAATTGAACATTTTCCTTCTCTTTATTCTTAAACTCTTTTTCAAGAGACTCTATTTTCAAGTTCAACTCGTCAGTCTCAGATGTTGCGGGTTTTTCTTCTGGTAATGCTTCTTCCTGTTCACCTGAATACGCTGAACCAGAATCCTCTGATAAATGCAAATGGAGTTCGCTTTCAGAGTCTTTTACCTTATTTTGTAATTCTTTAATTTTCTCGGATAATAGTTGTTTTTCTTTTTCGTAAGCCTTTTCCATGTTCTCGGTCTTAGATTTCAGAGTTTCGATCCCGTTGAGGAGTTCCTCCTTTTCTTTTATAAGTTCCTCAATTTCTTGTTGCACTTCTGCGTTCCGCTCCACCAAAAGCCGTTCTTCCAAACGCAACTTTTCATTTTCCGTTTCCTTGAGAAGGTGTTCAAGTCTTTCTTCGTTTGCCACATGAACTTCTATTTCCTCTTCAGCATTCCTCAGTCTATTCGTTGCCTCTTCCTTGGTTTCAATTTCCTCTTGAAGACGCAACATAAGCACATTTTGTGCTTGAGTCAGCTGGTTCAGTTCTTCAGTTCTCTGAGTAGTTGTATTCAGTAATTCATCTTGGGTCTTTCGAGCATCGTTCAACTAAACGCAAATCAATAAAATAGTGAATATAGTGCCTTCACTATATCACGAATAACGACTAGGTGTAGGCTTAACCGTCCCTTTTTATCAATGATTTTAGTTACATGCTCAGTTTCCTCTTTTTTAGAATTTTAGCCAATTTCAGAGAATTTCATTTTCAAAATCTCTTAAGTTTGATTTTCTTATTTTACTTTCTGTTATAAACATCTGGTTGCCAAGAAACAGGTAATCTTAAAATTACAATACCTGTCTACTAACAGAAGCTACAATATCGAGAAGTTTCTTCACAGCAACTCTCAAACGATTCCCTGAATCTATAAAAAATAAATCGCACAGTACTGTATGCTCATCGGATTTCAACTTGCATTTCAAGTATATCGAAGCAGTTTAAACAATAGTTTGAAGTATGACAGTTTCTGCGCCTTGATGCGATAACCGTGAAACAAATGACACGCTAATAACACACTAGCGTTATAATCTCGAATTAGTACTTTGAATTTCTTCTAATTAGGAAATAGTCTCGGTTTGATTTTTTTCTAAATTACCGCGAAGACCTATAGTGAGAACCTGTGACTGTATGGTATTTACTAAATCAAACAGATATAATGAATAAAGTAACTTACCCACAACAGTTTCATCATTTTGAATATCCAATGAGCCTTGATTGTCACTTAAAATTACAGACACCTCAAGTCCTTCATCACTCAACAAAGATAGGTCAGCTTGTTTGTCCTCAGTTACAGTTCGTTCATTGTCATCACTATCGTCTGAAAAAAAGGATAGTATTTTCAGAGTATGAAAGAAAAATTATATACTTGGAAAAACATTAAGTTATATTTTTCAAATTCGAGGAGCCAAGGTGAACGAATATCATCCCATTAGAAATATGACAACAAATGTCACTTCGACCCCCTCCTGCCACTTGGACTATTTTGTGACATTTCCTTTATGCATGCGCCATTTTAATTTTTTCCTAAAAGACCCTGGTAAACACAACAATGAAAAACTCCGAAAGGACCATATAATCCCATTTAAGATAAATTTCAAAAATTAAAAATCATCAGCACATCTGGAAAGAGCATCCCAAACTTAGTAATATTGGAAAGTGGTCCGTTGTATATACTTTATATTGTTATTATGCATGCAGGTTGGAACGTACCAAGAGCTCTGGCTCCTTGAGGAGCAGCAGGTGTAGATGATGCCAACATCGCGCCAGCTTGCCTTCTTCTAAAACCTTCAGGTGTAGCATCATCTGCATCAGGAAGTGAAGCAACCTCAGATACAGTTTGTTCATCATCTTCTTCTTGCATAGTTTGTTCAAACAACGTCTCAAGGCGACTGGTGATTGTGTCTTCAATGGCTATTGTTGTCTTCACTGCTGCTGTTAACTGTTTAACTAATTTCGCTTTAGCTCGTTCGACGCTGTCTCTATATTCAGATAATAATATGTTAGGATACCTAATCAATATGAGATACTTCGAAACTTGTGAAATGCATGTGAAATGCATGTGAATAATAAAAAAGACACAACGCATTCGGTTCGATGAAAGAGTATGGCAGGATATCGTGAAACGCGAACTCTCAAGTCTTAACAAGGTTTTAGATATGGCATATAGACAAGGTAATGAAGGAAAAATTCAGATACCTTTCAGAATTCATAGCATCCAAATCAGCTCTTAACATGTGGATGAGATTTGCATTCTCACGCTGTTGTCTCTCCTCTCTATTCTCAATATCCCTAATATGCCCTTCCAGAGTACGAACATCCATATCTAAGGCTTGCTTTTGTTCTTGAAGCTAGAGGATAAGAATTAAATATTTCTCAATGCATACACTTTTTATAAGCTGAATGCGTTATATTTACAACAAACTTTCAAATGCATTCAAGCAGTTTAATCGTTTATTAGATAAACTAATCGGTTTAGAGGCAGTAGAGACACATTACTGGGCGAGTTAATGGATTTTTTAGCCAGCACACGACAAACCGCGTGCAAATAATTTAAATTAGTACATTTCATTGTGTACAAAATTATTGACACTTGCTTGTAGTGAAAACCTAACCTACCACAATATATTCATTTTCTTTTTCCTCGAGAGCTTTTTGGACATTATCATTTCTTCCCTGCAATAAAAAGAACTTTGTCTGACGCCAACAATTGTATTGCATGTGCTACTTGATCATAATATGAGAAGATTGGGTTATACCAAGCCCTTGCAGTACAGATTCTTCATGCCAAAATATACTTAACGGACAGTCGTACTGTAATGGTTTAATATTAATGTGACACCGAAACTTTACATCAACATTCAGTCCTCATTTACCTTCAGTTCTGCAATTTCATTTTTCATCTCTTCCAGCTTGTTCTTCAACATTTTTTCTTGCTCTGCTGCTGTGGTAAGATGTTCAGACAATTTCTCTTCTAATTCCTCCCGCATTCGAGTTCTCATTACACGCTCTCCCTCAAGTTCGTTGTTCGCTAGTTCAATATGCTACATGGGGAAAGCAAGTTCTTCAGGTTTAAAGAAAATACCAACAGTTCATTATGCTTTATGGAGACAATCGAGTTCGGCAGTTTAACATGCAAAACAGGTTGGATATCTTGCGACATAACTTTCAATATAACCGTGAGTTAACTCAGTTTTGTTTTAACATTGGTCTATGCGGAAAAATTTCAATGTTGGTTGAGATTACAAAAAAATATTCAACATTTGCACTAGTTTCATCATACCTTATCATGTTCTGCTTTCAGCCGTTCCAACTCATCCGCATGTTGTTGTGACAACATTTCCTGAACACCACGTAACTGTTCTTCATTTGAACTATCAGTATTGCTTTTCATATCTTCTAACTTATCATCAAAATCTTTGCGTATTTTTCCAAGTCTTTCCTCGTACTCTCTACTCGTTTTCTCAATAAACTCAGTCATTTCGTTAATGTTTTTATCTTTAGTTTCGATTTCTAGAACAGCACGTCTTATTTCTGTCTCCGCTTTATCAAGTAGATCCTCCTTAATTAACATTTCTTCGCGTTGATCATTCTTCAATTCAGCTAATTTTTCCGTCAATTTTTTTTGCCAATTTTGTTCAAGCTCTTCTTTTTCAACCTCGTGGTCTTTTTTTAGCTTATTGATTTGGGTTCGATGTTGTTCGACCAGATCTTTCAATGCGTTCAACTGCTTCTCGTGCTTCTGCTGTAAATCATTTTCAAGATTCTTCAAATTTTCCAAATGTTCTTTTTCCAAATTATAGCGAGCCATTTCCTTGGCTTCCCGTAGTTTTGTTTCAAGTTCCTCCTATCAAATATTAAAAATAAAAACGTTAAATTCAAGAAACCGACGAATATAAACAGTTTTTTAATTTATTGAACTTTAATAACTCTCTAACGAGAACGTTACTAACTTATAGAACTTAAAGCTGAGGATATTAATTACCTGATGAGATTTTTCCAGTTCTTCTGTCATTGAAGTGAACTTCTGCATGTGTGTTTCAACTAGTTCTTGTTTCATGGCTTCCAGATTTCGATGGTGCTGTTCATTCGCCTGTTTTAAAGCTTCATCTTTTTCTTTAACCATTTTTCCTTCGTAAGTTTCTTGCATTTCTTGCATGGAATCTTCGTGTTCTTTTTTCAAGTTTTCCTTTAACTCTGTAATTTCGTTTTCGTGTTCTGAAAATCAAAATATACTTATAAAAATGTACTCAAAATATCATATCGCCTTTTCTGGTAAATAAATTATAAAGGACTGTTCCAACGTTGCACTATTTAATAACGAAAAGTGTTATATCCGTTATACTTAAATGCATGGAATTTTTTTCTATTATATGTACCTGTTTTCAATTTGTTTAAAATCTCATCTCTCTCTTTCAACTTCAATGCCTTTATTTCTTCTTCTCTTTGCATAAAGCTTTTACTTAGCTCTTTATGTTCTTCATCTGAAGTTTGTTTCCACATCTCATGCATATTATCCATTTCTTTCATCAGTTTTCCTTTTAGTTCATTGAGAGTATTCTGCTGCTCAACTTCTAACCTGTATGAAATGAAGGCCATAATACTACGTAAAAGCACAGTTAATAGAATATACATGGTTTGGAGACTAAATAAAAGTACAATACAACTCATTAACTATGTTATTGTCCAAGTTTATGCAAAAAATGGTTCCTTTCTCGTCACGTGTCAAGTGTATTTTAGCCAAATTTACCAATGGCATTCGTCTTGCTAAGCTCCTCAATCTTGACTTAAAAAATATGTTAATTATAAGATTGCTATTGGTTTATCTGTCCAAAATACAATAGACACGTGATAAGAAAGGAACAATTTTTTGCATAAATCTACCTTAATATACGTAGTTTATTAGTTGTGGTCTCCAAACCATGTATATTCTATTAACTGTGGTAAAAGTGAAGAACGTTCAGCTCCACGCCTGCTGCCAAGTTTACGCTTTCGTGTGTGGCACAATTTTTATTATATTTATTACCTCGTTTTAAGATCCTGAATTTCTTCTTCATGAAGACGTTTAAGCTCGTTTCTTTCATTTTCCATGATTTCTTTTTGCTCTTGTGTTTCTTTAATAAGTGATCTGAGATGTTCTTCTAACGATTTCTTATCTTTTTCAAGCGATTCTATCATCGCAGCTTGTTCGGTGATCTCTTTCAAATGACCGTCCTGTATTTCTTTGATTTTCTTTGCTTTCTCATAATCTGCTTCTAATTTAACAATCTCAACTTCGCGAGCGGCGTCGAGGGCAAGATCTGCTCGAACCTCAGAGACCTCATCCACCAAATCATCAAAATTTCTTTGCTTCATTTCCTTTAAAGATTTCTCGTGCTGCCGCTTTAAGTTCTCGATTTCCATCTCTTTTTCTTGCATAAGATCTTTGCATACCCGAAGCTCGTTGTTTAAAGGTTCAATTTGTGCTGACAATGCACTATTCAATCTTTTATTAAGCTCTTTCACTGTCTCTTCGTGTTGTTCTCTCAAAGATTGATATTTGATCACAAGATTGTTAATTTCTGAATCAAAATTATTTTGATGTTCAATCTTTACATTGCTAAGCTCTTGTTCAAATTCTTTCGTAAGTCTTGTCCGTAGTTCCTCCAACTCCTTGACATTTTTTGCATTCAAATCGCGGTTTAATTTGCTAATTTCTTCGGAGTTTTCATTCTCTAACCTTGTCCGAGTTGCTTCCAATTCTTTTTGCTGTTCCTGTCTCAATTCTCGCATTCCTTTTTCGTATTTTTCAATGATAGCCGTCTTCCACGTCTCGAAAGCGTCTCTATCTGCATTTGATTGGTTTGACTCTGCTTCTGATATCAAATGGTCTATTTCCTTCTGATGCTGAAGTTTCAGTTCACGGACAATAGTGTCTAAATCTTTCTGAAATTTCTCAGAGAGCTGCTGTCGACTTTCCTCCAATTCTCGGAAAGTATTGTCTTCATTCTCTTCCTGTAGTAGAGCAAGTTTTTGTTGCAGAACATGTATCTCGGAAATGTGCTGTTCGTCTTTATCTGATAATCTGTAAAACATTGAAATCACACATCACAACACTCCCCTTGACTGTTCATCTACTTTACTGCACATGTGACAATAGTGTTGGATTTATAGTGAGAAACCATGCAGGGTTCTAACAGATATCTAGAAAGATGAAATTAATACTGCAGTGCAAAGTTTAGGCCATCTTTGTACCGCACCTGATCCACTTCGCATAGTTTTTATCAGTAGTTAAATCATATATAAAAGCAATCTCCAATGCAGTCCGGCGAATTTGTATCGATTGTAGATCGCACCTTCTAACAGGATTGGTCAGAAAACAATTTTGTATTCTCAGAAACGATGCACTTACTTTTTGTCGTTGTTATTTGATAACTCTCGAACTTCAGTAATGTGTTTTAACTCCATCTCCATTTTCTCTTTTTCAAAATCATTCCGCAGTGTCTTTAACTGCTCGTTATACTCATCTTCATGTGATTTCCTTTTTGTTTCAATTTCCTTCTGCATATCTGTTATTTTCACTTCATGTTCGTGTTCCAGAAATGTGATCTTTTGTTCCATTGTTTGTAAAGAGTTGTTCTTTTCATCTTCTTCTTCCTTTGATTTTGCAAGCATTTCTTCCATCTTTATTGACATTTCTTTTGCCCTTTCTTTCTCAAGTTCCAACTTATCTGACACAACCTGAATCACATTCAAAAGTTATACAACAAGACGATAAAATGACAATCAATTGGTCTTCTTATAACTGGGCTCTTACAGGAAATTTCATTATTTAGGGCAATTTCAGGGCAGTTTCAAGTTGTTCCGAACTAAGGTCTGAGCTCTATTCACAGTAGATTTCTATGTATTATCCGAGTACGCAGTTGTTTTACAGCGCAATCAAACTGACCTGCATGTCTTCTTTAAGACTATCTTCCTCCTTTTTACTCGCAGTTAACATTTGTTTATGAATCTGTTCATGTTCTTCCCGCAACGCATCAATTTCCGCGAAATGTTTTCTCTGCAGTTCTTCGATCGCAGACGCCGTAATTTCACGACCTTGTTTATCTAATTCCTCGCGCAATTCTCGCAAATCTTTCTCATATTTTTCCTCAAGCTCGTCCTGCAAAGTCTCCATTTGATTCTCGTATTCTTCTTCGATATCCTACAAGTAATAATCACTGTCAGATAAATACGATCATAAAGGATTTCTCATTACGTCTGCTAATAATGGCTCTCAGGGTTTGGTAGACAACGTGTTGATCGTAAAAGTTAAAATAAAAAAAGGGCTGAGAAATACAAAGACCCGATGCGGGGATTAAAAGGGTTTTTGAAGGGAGCATTTTCATTTATCAAATTTTTTATTTAATAGCCAAACCGGATTTCTTGTCTCTATCAGAAAAGATCAGGCTAACATCTGGTCAAAATGGTCTCATGGCATGTACAAACGGATCCCAAATTCTTTAGTCAGACAAGTATAATTATAGTTATGCATGTGCTCACTCGGTAAAATGGCGATAATGCCCGTTGTTAGGCAAATGATTATAAAATTACCTCCCTTAATTTAAAGTTACCCCTCTTATTATAAAGTCACCTCTCTTATTATAAAATTACCTCTCTTATTTTTTCAATATTTGCTTCATGCTCCTTATTCAATTCATTCCTCAATGCGGTAAGTTGTTTCTCCAAATCTTGTTCATATGTGCCTCGTAGATCTTCACTAACTGCCTCGTGCTGTTTTTCAAGTATCTCTCTCCGTTCGACCTCTTCCTTGTTCCGTGATTCTAGTTTGGAGACTTCCTCTTCATTCATCTTTCTTATTTTCCCAACTTCCATCTCTGCGCCCTTCTTTAATTCCTCAAATTTAGCTTCATACTCTTTTTCCACTTCTAACCTGGCAACTTCGACTTTTAGTACGGTATCAGTCACCGCTTCAGCCAAGCAGTCTTCCATTTCTTGTTGATGAGTTTGTTTTAAACGAGCTACAATTGCGTTAACGATATCCTGATGACGTATGTTTAACTCTATATAATATACAAAGACGATACAAATGTTAAAGATTACACTAACATGCTCACATTTACTTTGATGAGTTTTAACAAATGATGAATGTTCTTGCAACCTAAGATGCTACGGAACAAACAGCCTCCAGACGACATAAGCTGGGAATACAGTTGCCTCTTTATTGCTCTCGCCGTTCATCATATTTCAAAAAAAAAATTTCCATGTTTTTTTTTGCTTCAACAAAACTCCAATATTTCCCTGATAATAAACGGTGAGTTCAATCGATCATTTTTCTCGACTCGCCTCAAAAAGATCAAAGTATGGTCTCTCGAAAAATGTTGTGATGGATATTTACCCAGGATTATCTAAAGTCTAAACAGACCCTAGTTGTGTACCTTTCCGTAAGTTCTCCATATCATCATCGTGATTATCCATGAGATGTTGAACCTCAGTTGCCCGATCTCGTTCCAAAACACTCTTCATTGTCGTAACTTGTCTTTGTCGTTGTTCTTCCAAGATTTGTTTTAAATTCTTGATTCTTTCTTCATACTCTGCTTTCACACCGGCTACCTACAATATTCGTTTAATAAAAAAAAAGTTTAGAGAAGAGTATGTTGTAACTCCGCTACAACATAAAATAAACCAATGTTCTTAACAATAAGTTAAGAGTAGGAAGAACCTGGTAATGAAAATCAATCGTCATATCGAAGGTCGATCGCAATATAAAGCTACTATTACAAAATAAACTAAATTCTCTCACGTAAAGCAAACCCCAAGACGTTTGCATACATGTACTACAGGAGAAAAGTTCACTGAGAAAACCAACCAAACCCAAACGTCTCTCAAATTAGTGTCATACAAGCCAGCTGGCACGCTTAATGAGTCTATGTACGCATGAAGAAATGTCGACAGTTCAGGTTACATCATTTTCCAAGGGCCAACTTTTAACAATGCCATGTTAGTATTCCAGACAAATGAGTTTATAGTAATAATTAAACTTATTTGAATTAGAGCGCCAACATGGCGGCTGTGACGTCAAGACCAAATTCTCTATATAAAGTAACCGTTTCATTTGTATATAGTCATTATGATCATATTTGCTTGTTCAATGTTCAACAACTGGACAAAAATAGAAATAGCCAACAAAATTCCTATAAGGATATAGCAAGCTTTCATGAGAGAGACGCCTCATTCATGCAATGACTACATACAATAACCTATAGACAAGATAAGGTTTCAGTATATCCAAGAACGAAAGGAACAATCTTTATCTTCATGTTTAATAATTCGTTATGCAAATCTCTCCAAACAGCAGTTGGGATTATGACAGCAATCAATATATATGCTTGTTTTCAGCTGCCAAACGCGAGACATGCACCGACTGACATGCGTTGAAATAAATTAAGCTTTTCTAAAGTGAAAAATATTAACAGGATATGACATGCACTTTATGTATAGCGAATCTAATCGTCTTTTAAAGTAATATTCTGGCCAGCAAACCTGAAACAGACATCACGGGTATATTTTTAAATAATAATCAATTCATAAATTCATTAGTTATTTCATGACAACTCATGCATGCATATATCGTTTTCCCTTCTCGGCGTTTGAAACTTGGTGAACAACATGCACTTATATTAATAGTCTTCTGTACTTAACCATAAGAACTAAATCTGAGCTTTTCATGTGCAAAACACTCGTGATATCAAACACTTGCTCTGGTCTTAATCCGTATTATCCTACAGCAGTGCTACTTATAGTTACGATGACATGTAGATATCTCGCTTGGTTTAGGAACTAAACTAGAAATGAAAGTACAGTTTGTAGTGACAGTTGTTATACCCGCAAACTATTAAATTCCTGTTCCCTCTGTATCTTACGCGGCAAATAGCATTTCCTCTAATCAATGTAAAAAATATTCTAAAGTAGATAGTATAGAGCTTATTCACAAGGCATTATTATGAATGAAATTCTATCACTACACTAAATCGCAATGTATTGTGTAGCTATTACACAGAATAATGATTCAAAGTGACATACATACTTCTCGAATTAGTTGCTTTTCCGTTTCAGTTTGTTTACGTGAGTATAGGTTAAGATAGTGGTTTAATCCTTGATATTCTAGTTTGTAGCCATGCTAGAAAGCTTGGGATATTCAATTACAATGTTTTGGTGATTAATATATGTATGAGCAGAGCATCAGATATTTAGCATGCTGTTTTGAATAATTCAAAAGAAAAAGCGGGAAACAAAACGACCCTAATTTCCACATGAATATGACGGCGCATGGATCCTAAATATATTGTGTAGATCATTTCTGCCTAGATTTCTAAGAATATTTTAACTTTTCTTGGGATGAGGTGATTTGAGAAGACACGCGCTGTCACTTCTGATATTTCAATATATGGTTACGTTTATTGGCCTTTCATTTCATTGCATTTTGAGTTCAAACTGTGGCTCAGTCGATTTCATGGGGTGACAACACACAGTCACCTGGATGTGAGATAATCCACAACCCTGTTTGCGTATGTCCAGGAAATTAATTTCGTTTCGATCGTCGTAGACCAATGCGAAGCAATATCTGGTGGAATATTCTTTTAAAGAGTAAACTGAAGTTACTGAACATTGTAATTCAAACAATGGCACAAACCAGACTGTAGATTACTTTAGCCTTTTGGTGGTTATATCTAATTCTTGAATCATTGGTATATTTTGGTCCCCCCTTATTTGGAGAAATCATACGGCTAGTTCAAGGTACCTTCTTGCCTGATATAGCTGAATTTCACTGAAATTCTTCCATAATCTAGCTATGACGTCAAAACGGCCTTGAAAAGTTAATGGTATTGAGGTGATTGAAATAAAAGGACATCGAATCTCTAGTGTAATGTATAGGTCTCTGAAGCTAGACAGAAGAGTAAATGTGGTCCTGACCTGAAAACACTCCCGTTCAGATACTGATTCTAGAAGCCACATTGCCAGTTCATACCACATGCCAATCTGAAGCGGGAAGTGATACATAAAGAAAATTAATTTACTGAATTTTATCAAAAGTTATGCACTGACATTGTGAATAGCAAAATGGCCGTTGTGACGTCATGCATCTTAAGAACGCCTGAATACTACACCTATTCGCTATCCTGGTGTAAATATCTGTAAACCTGGCTAAAGAGTAAAGATGCGGTGAATTCAACTGGATCTAAAGCGCAAATCCGCATATTCAAAGAAAGAAAAGCATAATGCAGAATTACTCGTTGGGTCTTGGCCATTGGGTCAAATTTTAATACACAAGTGTGTTCAGCTAGAATATACAGGACGCATAGAGATACCATCTTTTTAGAGATACCATGGAACCGCACGGAACCACTATTAGGTAATCATTAACAAAACACGTTCAGTCTGAGTGTATGAGAAAGTCTGGATGTTAGTAAAAGAAAAATACACACAATATAAACATATGATAAACATATGATATTTTATTTAATGTAATGAATAAAAAAATACATTTATAATACAACGGCTGGGTAAATGGGAAAGATGTTAACGAAAAAAAATTCTATAGTACGCGGTTATTGCGGTAGATAATTGATTAATGATTCTTACCAATATAACCCATGCAAGGAATTACAAAATATTAGTAAAGGATTAGTATAATGAGATATAAATTATCTATATCATAAAGTAATACATTAATGAAAAATAGTTAATACCTTTCTCATTCACCCAGACTGTGTATAATGTTAATAATTATACATTTTTCTGCCGTACGACGGACCCTTCTACATTTCAGGACGTTTAGATTTCTCATAACCTTACGCTTTTATGTATAGCCTATTACCTATGTGGATATTTCGTATTATAAGAGGGGCAAGCATGATTGCCCAAACCTATTCGTAATATTTTAAACCTAATGAATTTTCACCTTCGTTCAACCGTACGCGTCGAAAAGTAAGTAGGAGGGAGGTGGGCTGGGGAAGAACGTAAAGAGATCAGAACCCTCTGTATGTAACTATGGATATCTCGTAGGATTAAGGATCACACAGTTAAAATTATTCAATTTCTACTGTTTATATATGTTCAAAATTATTTTCTTTACCTACGAATTAAGATGAATTAAGGGTTTATAATGAAAATTATCATGCACAAAAATTTACAGAAATATCTTGGTAAATATTTTAGGATTTATTGTTAACTGTTTATATGTTTAATGCCGGTAAAAAATTTCACATAATAATACTTGAAATTTTAACGTCCACTCTATATGAATTTTCTATCTTAATAGGAATATACATTTATATTTTATTATCAATCTTTCTGCAATTAATATGATTAAGTTATATATTTATCTTTATATTATTATATGAATTGATGAATATTATTTGTTTTAACCAGTAGTTGGTTGACTAAAGGCGAGTCCTTTAAATTTAATTTTCCCGGGGTTCCGGTTGCGAAAACACCTTTTCTTTTTCACCTGTTTTCAAAACCGTCAAAAATATCTCAATTTGGAATCACAGTCTCCTGCAATTTTTATATGAATTAAATTAAAACAACACCTGTTGTTCATGTTGTCGGGTCAAACTTGCCATATCTTGTTTGTGATAAGTTTGATAATCTTCTTCCACATCAATCAAACGTTGCCTGAAACCATCCTCGAGCTCTGTTCTTAAATGTTCGAGATTTTGTTGATAGGTATCCTCTAGTTCTGTCCGAGTGGATAACAGTGTTGCGGTGAAGTTTTTCTCGAGAAGTTCACGTTGTTCTCTCTCCCGTTCTTCTTTTGATTTCAGTTCTCCCTGCCATGTTTCCATTTCATATTCCTTTTCCTGTAATTCTTGACGAAGAGCTTCCTTCTCTCGGTCCAGCAATTGCTCTTTCTCAAGCAGACTGTCTTCAATAGCGCTCAGTTCATGCTGAAACACAACATGAAGGCGCTCAGGTCGAAACATGGAGACGCCTTTCTACATGCATCTTAGGCAGTCACTGGGCTGATTTGATGAACCCAACCTACATGCAGTAGCTTAGAGTGGACTGAAAGACTGAATACGTCGCCAGAACATAAAGTCAAGGATGATACACATAGAAGGCCTAATGTAGGTCAAACTAACACTAGGAAAAATGCATTTTAAACAATAGATGTATTCAGGGCACGAGAACTACGACGTTTGACCGAGGCCTAAATTATATCCGTAATTATACATGGCCTAATAGTTTCATACCTGTAATCTATTCTTCTGTTCAGTTAGTTCTTGTTCCAACACGTCTTTCTCTCGTATAATTTCATTCAGTCTAGCTTGTCGTATCAATTGTTCTTGCAGTGCAGCTCTCTCATCATCCAATTGCCGTTCAAGAACCCCCTTTTGTCTCAATTTATCTGCTAGCTCTTCTTTCTCAGACCTCAAGTTCTCTTCAAGGGCGTGTTTTTCTTCAAGAATGTCAACAAACGAGCTGCGTTCTTTCTGTTCTTCGTCCAATTGGTTTAACAAAGAGTCCCGTTGTTTCTCAAGCACCAGAAGTTGCTGCGCGAAGACTTGTTGGATGTCAGATGAAACCAGTTCAGACATTGACAGTTGGTCCTGTAAATTCTGGTGATAAAAATATTCCAATTACAAATAATACAGACGGGATATACAGGTCCACAGTAAAGATTTCAATTAGAAAAATTTAGGGGAAAAGCACATTCGAAAAACATTCTTTATAAAATTCCTATAATACATTGAATACATTTAGGCTGCGTTTACACGACCAAATTTTGTTTGACAAACGTCTCCTTCTACTGTATGTAAAGAAGTAGATGAGTTATGAATATATTTGATTATTCGCTTTTCATGAGCAACCATATTGTGTTGTGCCTTAATACACTCAATCATATTCGTCAGGATCAGAAATTTGTCAAAGAAAATTTGGTCGTGTAAACGCAGCCTTATTGGAAGAGTCGCTAAGTTCTAGGTTATTGGGCTTTTAGTCAAAAAATCAAATCAAAAATTTTAAAAAATCTCAATTTTCAGATTACTTTATTCCCATCCATAACGAAAAACACGTCCATACTCCACCTTTATTGTTTCATCTTGGTCGTTGATCTTTTCCTTCAAAGAATCTCTTTCATTTGTCAAGGAATCGTTGTATTCTTTAACGATTTTTAGAAGTTTATTCTTCTCCTCGATCAGTTGTACTTCATTCTTCTCTTTTTCAGCGAGTTTTTCTTGAAGGAACGCAATTCTCTCAAGTGACTCAAACTCGTTTAAGGATGGTTGTTGCTCTGTACTCACTTTTGTTGGTTCGCTAGATATGTTCTCCTCTGGAACCGACCAATCCCAACCATCGTCTAGATAAAAAGTAAAATATGGAAAGTTTTAAATTACAGTTTTGTTCTCGACAATGTGTATAATTAACCTTGAGTCGTACATGTACAAGGGAGGTTGGCATAGCTAGTAATTGTCCAAAAAGTCGAGGTTTTTTAGAAAAGGCAATACCCTAACTCGACACGAATTCACTGGATAAAGTTTCCAAAATCCGTAATATAGAAATTATGATAACTGCTGATCCATACCTGTCTCTCCTTGAACATCTATCCAGTTATCAGATGAGGTCAGTTTTTCTTCAATAACAGGCTGCTGAAAACTGTTTGAGTTCCAATCAAAATTTTCCATTTCCGTTTCCCTTTTTATCAACTCTTCCCTTTCTGAGACCAAATTTTGCAATCGTTTCTGTAGGTCGTTATTGGAATTCTTCGTCCTCTCAAGCTCGCCTTTCACACCTTCATGATCACTTTGCATCTTTTGTATTAGCTCTTGGTACTCATTTTCTTTTTCTGCTAGTGTCTTTTTAAATTCATGTTCTGACGTGTTCATTGATTCCTTGAGATTAACCAACTTGCCATCGCAATCTGCTCTGACAGTCTCTATAAATTGCCGGGTTTGTTCCAGCTGTTCGTCCATCTGTCTAATCTCATTCTCGTGTTCCTCTCGTTTTCCGAGTAATTCTGACTGTGTCTCGTTAAGTTTTTCTTGCATTTCTTTATTTTCTGCGATAATGGTTGCTTGGCTGTCTTCCAACTGTCGAACTCTCTCCTGAAGTTGTTTATTCTCGTTTTCATATTCAATCGATTTCTCTAAAAATTCTAGTTCAGCCTTTTCAACAATCTGTTGTTGCTCTGTTACCGAACTATTTTCCTTTTCTTGTAATTCTTGCAGCTTGTCACACAGTTCTTTCAATTTCTTCTCGTTTACATCAGCTGCTTCTCGCAATTCTTCATCGGATTTTTGCAGTAATTCCTCTACCTCTCGCTGCTTAGCAGCGGTTTCCGCATTATTTTTTCCCATCTCGTGAAGTTTGTTCTCTAGCTCTTGAACCTTAGTTTCATGTTCTTTTCTAATTTCATTTATCAAAATCTCGCTTTCCTGTTCCATATTTTGTTGTTTTTCCTGAAGTGCCTCGTCCTGGCTTTGTTTCAGCTTCTGAACAGTATCCTCAAGCTCGGTTACTTTTTCCTGACTTTCTATTAACAACTCCATAGTCTGATCTTTCTCTGCCTGAATATTTTCTCGTTTTCCTCCCTCCGTTATTAACTCATCTCGTAGAAGCTGTAACTCACTCTCGTGATTCTGTTTCGCAAGTTGCAACTTTTCAGTCAACATTAAGACCTTCTGTTCATTCTCACCCTCAGTCTGCTGAAGTAAACTCTCCAATTGGGTCTTCTCACTCAACAATCGTTCTTCACTTTCTTGTAACCTTGTCAAGTCACCCTCAAGACTCTCAATCTTCAGGTTTAACTCCTTCACCTCTTTTCCATGATCACTTTGGATAGCAATATATTTTCCTAGCTCATTCTTGATTTCAACTTGTTCAGCTAAAAGATCTTCCTTCTCTAATGCCAAAGACTCCGATAATTTCTTCATCTTATCATGCTCTTCTTCTTGATGTTGCATTTTCTCTTTCAAACTCGTTAAATAATCTTGGTTTTGGACACCATCTGCTAGTTGCTGCTGCGCCACTACTAATTCCTCCTTTAAATCACTGTTTAATTCTCTCATAGAACTGAATGCTTTCTCGTAGTCGTTTTTCATTTGCTCTATTTCATTCTGTAACCTAGTTTTCTCTTCAAGCGAAGATCTTAAGTGGTCAAGCTCTTTCTTAAGGCTACTCATCTCTTCTGCGTGGCTATTTGTTAACTTGTTCGTCTCGTTTTGGTGTTCGAGTTGTGCCTCCAGAAGTGTGGCTTTTGTAACTTCTTGTTGTTTTTCTACCACGGTCAATATCTCTTCGTTATACTTTTGTTTGTCATCATCAACTTTCTCCTGTAATTTGCGAATTTTCTCCAATGCTTCTAACTGCGTGGTCTTAGCATTTGAAAGTAATTCATCACGCTGCTCAACTTCATTTTTTAATTCTCGTACTTGCTTAGCACTCTCTTCCAACTTCACTTGCGACTGTCTGAGTTGTTCTTGGTGTTCTTCAGAAACTTCAATCATTTTTTGGCCAGAATCTGAAACTCCTTCTTTCATGTACTCTAACTGAAGTTTTAAACTTTCCATTTCCTCTTCATGTCGTTGTTTTGATTCATTTAAACGAAGCCTGAACTCCTCTACGGTTTCATCTTTTTGTTCTACTTCATTTTGAAGATCAGCAGCTTGCTTCTGATATTTTTCAACCTCATCAGAAAGACTCTGAATTTTTGCTAAGCTCTCAGCAACAGCAGATTTTTCCATGTCTAATTCTTTAGAAAATAACATTCTCGATTCTTCCAGTACGGATTCTTTGTCATTAAGCTCGTTTTGTAACCTTTCCTTTTCCTCAACAAATTTCTTTTGTATTTCCTCCAATATTTCTTCGGTACTTCCAAGTTTCTGCCTGGTATTCTCTAAGGCTAAGTCTTTCTCTAACATTTCTTTCTGAAGATTTTGAATCATGTCGTTTGATACATGCAGCTCTGAGAACGAGGTTTCCATCTCGTCGCTCTGCTTTTCCAATTTGGCGTTACTCTGGGAAATAGAAGTCAATAATAGACTATTGCACTCCATCAATAAATTAATAAAACGACAAAAATGAGATTTAGTGTCTAATTCAACATACAACACAGTTGCTGCTTGGTTGCCCGAAAACAGCTTGAAGTGTCTGCCTAAATATTGCTATACAGTTTACATATTTATATATACCGGGAGATACATTTGAAAAAATTCTTAAACTTTGCCTTTGCCGGGCTTTGGAACCGATGATTTAATATTTCCAGAAACGATTTGTTTCACAGACTGTAATCAAAGTCAAATCAGTAGAATAGAACCTGAAAAGGCCGCACATTTCGTTCGTACGACGTACAGTACAGTACAGTACAGTACAGTACAGTACAGTACAGTACACGTACAGTACATAATAAACTAACATTATCCACAAACGAGTACGACAAATTAAGACCACAGCACGAGTGATATTATTATTCAACCACAAAACTCATATACGAACCTCTTGAAGTTGGGAGCGTAAATCCTTCATTTGATTTAACAAATCTTGAGTCTGGCTTGTCATTTCATTCTTCAATAATTCTCTTTCCTCAGCTAGCTCATTAAGATTTTTTTCTAAGTGTGATATACTTTGATTTCGATTGTCCAGGGCATTGCGTAATTCAAGCATTTGTTCCGCAACTGTCTTTGAGTTAATGCTCATATCTTCATTGATCTGTGATAGAGATTCTAGCTGCTGCTCCAAAGTTGCAATCTTGTTGTCCTTCTCGTTATGCATCGCATTTGAGTTGTCCAGTGTTTCTTGCATAGAGATTAAACGCTCTGTTTGCTCTTGAATGTGGGTTTTCAGTAAAACAACCTACAAAACAATAACGTAAAAAGGCATTACCCCGTAAATAAAATGTGTTAAGACAAAGACCAAGAATGAAGTCACTGTATGTACCTCTTCCTCTCCTTGTTTCTGTTTATTACTGAACTGTATGACTTGATTATTCATATCCTCCAAAGCACTGGTCTTTTCCTCAAGTTGGATGGTCAGTTCTGATAATTTGTTTGCATAATTCGCAGCTGCATCATGGCTGGTGACACTTTCATTGTCTTTCTCATCGAGTACAAGTTGTAATCTTGAAATCTCCTGGGAAGCTACATTGAGCTAAAAAATCATAACACTGATTGATGAGAAATATAGAATGGCATGTATTACTGTAGCAGTGAAATGAAATATTTATATAGACACAAATGTCATGAGCAATGACTTTCTTTTAAGATTTGAAAAGGAAATTTGACCAAATTGTAAGAAAAGTAGATGGAACTATATTGCTAACAGGTGCTGTATACCTGGTGCTCACGATGTGCCAACTGTTCATTGAACTTTGTGACATTTTGTGAAAGATATTCCTTCCATGAATTGGCCACTTGCTGCAATTCTTGATCTTTTAACTGTAATGTTTTTTGATATTCAAATACTTGGGCTTTACTCTGATTCAAGCCTTCTTCTAATGACTTTATAACAGCTCTTTGGTTTTCATTCTCCACACCAAGTTGTTGTACCGAGTTTTCCTTTATTTTTAAATTTTCCATTATTGCACTGACATCATCTTTCTGGGTTTCACTAAGCTGATACTTAAGATTCTCTACTTGAACAGATAATTCTTCATTTTGCTTGTTAAGTTCATCTAAGGTGACTTGCTTTGTGACCAACTTTCCCTTAAGTTCTTCAACTTGAGAGGATTCAGACTGGTCTAAGTCCAGAGATGCTTCTATTCTCTTTCTTAAATCAACATTTTCCCTTTGCAGTTCATCAATTGAGGATTGTTCCACACTAACAGTTTCTTCTAACTCCTGAATCCTCTCATTCAAATCAACAACTGTTTTGGCATGCCCCTCATCAAAGCTTGATTGTACTATGTTGTCTAACTTAGATTTCAACTCAGTGTTTTCTTTACTGATTTCTTTTAATGCAGTTTTCTTTGCAACCAGTTCTTCTTCTAGTTCAACAGTTCGATTTTTCAATTCATTTCGCTCAAGGTTGGCAATCACAAGATCATCTACACCTCCATCCTATATATATATATATATGTACACAAGTTGCAACAAATTAAAACTTTGCATACAAAGACAACTCTTTGGCATGGTTTCAGGGGCGCCAGAATATCGATAATAACGGGGGCAGATATTCATATATTCGTGTTTGCAGATCGTAAAAACAATCCATTTCAAAAGAAGTTAATAATGCAGAACACAAATATATGAATATCTGCCCCCGTTATTATCCATATTCCGGCGCCCTGCATGGTTTGATATTGATTAGTGTCTTTGATATTGATTAGAATCTTTACCTCAGATGTAAAAGATTCATCTCCACTGGTGTAACTTTCACTAGCATAACTACCACCTGTACTTTCACCTCCAGTGTGTGTTGGTAACTGAGTTTCCTAGAAAAATTTATTACAAGGTTGACTCCATATTTTCTTTTTAGTATTTTAATTGTCTAACATAAGATAATAGGGAGGCACATACAAATGCTACCAAAATATCCAAATGTTCACACAACATACATATTTATATGTACCTTCCCATAGTGTAGCTACAGCTATTAGATTAGATAAGAAATATGCTGTGCACAAATATTAAAATACAAGAAGCAACACAAAGTAAAAACCACCTTCTAAGCACATGCATACGTATAAATTCTACTTCAATTTTCGTACCGTGGTTTGTTGTGCATGTGCAATTTGTTCCTCCACTTCTGATGCAATCGAGGAAATATCTTTATCAGTATCAGCAGAAGCTATGCTGACATCTTGTTCACTATTTGCAGGCGAATTCCCGCCAATTTTACCACTACCTTCTTCAACCTCCTCGCTCTTGCTCTTGGATGATCTACCTGAAGTTTTTTTCTTTTTTTTTCCTCCACGATTTTTTTGCTGAAACTGCATCAGCTAACAGCAATGTAAAAACGATGTATTAAAATACAATTTTAGGTCTTGAAACGATATAGCAAATGGTAACACGTTATGTAAATCTCAAACAGTTGGAGTATTTATTATCATATTTTTACCTTCTCCCGTCCAGCTTTTAGTTTTCTTTGCCTCTCAGATTCTTCATCTTCCATTATTGATTATGTAATAACAATAAATGCGAAGAAGCCGAAGATTATTGTTGCTTAACTCGACTCAAATGAACATCAAATCACCCAAATATTCACCAAACGCTCTCCGGATCTTGTATGCAGACTGCAGTTGTTGTTAGTCACGTGATTTTAAGCAGAAGTGTCGTGTCACTGGTACACACCTAAAAATCTCACATCTTGTTGACAACTTGTTGGCTCAACAAGCTTGTAGCAAGCTTGTTGACAAGTTGTAACAAGCTTGTTGAGACAACAGGTTGTAGCAAGCTTGTTGACATCAAGCTTGCTACAACTTGTTGGCTTGCAGACTTGTAGCAAGTTGTTGGAACAACTTGTACCAAGCTTGTCGACAACAAGCTGTACCAAGCTTGTTGGAGCAACTTGTTGACAAGTTGTTATAGTCATCAAGTTGTAACAAGCCTGTCACAACAAGCTTGTACCAAGGCTGCGCTTGACAATGCTGTAACAAGACAGTTCCAACAAGTTGTAGCGACATTGTTAACGGCAAAAGTTTTCCGATAACAACAAAATCAATTTGAACTGGGCCAAATATGATTTTATTGATCATCGCCATTCATCAAATGGCAAAAGCAAGATCAACGAGCTTTTAAACACTTTAACACTCTGCAACTGCAACGAAGTTCATAACTTCTTTTTATAATAAGATTTGAAAATATCCGAATTCCTTGAAAACATTACAGATGAACATTTCCTTGTTTCAAGGATATCTACAACCGTTGAACCGTTGAGGAAGTGACGATTTGAACGGAGTAATCTCATTGGTTCAGACTCTGTTTAAACTATGTATAAGTGATCTTATTGGTTGAAATATACGTCAGTGTATTGCAAATTTCCCTGCTCTTTTCAAGAGTTCACTGATTCACCTGGTCATTGAGCTATCTTTGTGCCAAAACCTTTGTTTTTTTAAGCCTTTAAAGTTTAATAAACGTTGAAATATCAGTTAAAACGGATGGGCAACTTAAAAAGTTTAAAGAATACTACAGTTCGACGTTTTAATAAAGGTATGTGCGTTTAATTCATCCAAATATTTGATATGGCGTACACAACGCCGGCAACACAATTTATTATAGTACACTAGATAGCATTTTAAAACTATATAGTTTTTAAAATATTTGTTGAATTTATTGCTTTTTATAAACATTGAACTGTTAGTTTCTGTGGATATTTATCAAAATCGAAACTTCGCCGGTTTTTTGTATTCAATAATTCAAATATTTTTAATGACGATAAGGTGTACGGTAAAGTGCAAAATTTCCTTTTTAATATCTGTGCGTATGTTTTAGCATGCTCTGATTAGAAATAATATTATTATTACGTATTATGGTAATAAAGTATTTGTACATTACTTATTTGACATTAGACTTGGATGGCATTCATGGCAAGCAAGACCCTCGCCACAGCAGACAGGATGGAGTTTCCTCAACGTATTTGCAAACCATTTGCTGTTGATTCTTGGGATGACGAAGTCAATTCAACAAGTGACTGAAATACTGGTATTATACAAGAATACTCATGCACCGCCACCAGTTAATTTTTACCATATGAATGCAAAGAAACTTTTCTTACGAACTGATTTTAGGCTATATACTCATGCAGGGAAATACATATGCTCTTGTACTGAGCCTTTAGTAATCTTGGTACTTCAAGTGTGAAGTTTGTATTTAATTGCTAACCTTTGAATTTGTTTTTAAAATAATATGATTTTTACATCAAACTTTGTGTTGTTTGTTCTTTGTTTCACAATCTCCGGGAAAACACGCGTGTTTTCAAGCGAGATTTAATGCGCGGCCATGTTTGCAGCAAGCTTGTCGCGACAAGCTTGTAACGGCCTTGTTATAACAAGCTTGGAACAGCTCAAGTTCAACAAGCTTGTAGCAAGTTGTTGTCAGACTTGTAGCAAGCTTGTTGGCAACAACCTTGCTACAGCATTGTCACAACAAACTTGCTACAAGTCTGTCAACAACTTGCTACAAGTCCGTCACAACAAGCTTGGGACAAGCGGTGCGAACACAACCTGATATCGGCTTGTTGGAACAAGCTTGCTACAAGTCTGTTGCAGACTTGTTACAACTTGTGCGTTTTTACGTGTGTACGTGGATATACCCAACCCTGGTATCGGCTGGTCACGTGTCTCCCAGAATCTGGGAGGTAACAAAAATAATAACTAAGGGTAGGGTAGCTGAGTATTATGTTTTATGCGCGATGAGTTTTGCTGCGAAAATGCCGAGGAGTGAGAAATCATATTTAGCCTGTACGATATGAAAAGCTATGAGCGATCAAATATTACGGAAATAAATACCGCAAGAAGTGTTGACAGTCTATTTATCTCAAACCATATCAAGTAACATATCAAATTACAATCGAGGAACATGTGCTTCAGTCTCAAAGCTCATTTTACTGTCCGGAATGGCTTCGAAGGAAACACCTGTAAAAGCGTATCAAGCTTTTAATCCTTCCACAAATTCTTCTTCTTGTCGACTATGCAGAACTGTTGGCGATCCCAATCACCGCAAGAACTTATTCAAGCCTGCGAATCGAGCTTTGCTGAGAATTGCCGAGAAAATTTGCGGTCATTCCATTGTTTACGACGCGAATTTACCGCATCTTTTATGTCGACCATGCGAACGCAGGCTTAAAAATACTATAGCCTTTCAGCAGATAATTGTGGAGACCGAGCAGTCATTTCGCCAGTCCATCAGACCCGTTTCAAACGCTGTACCGATGTTTCTCCGTCTATTTCCCAACCGCCAAGATCACGCCAAGCAACATCAACTGCGGCGCCTTTAGCGAGGCATTCAGCAAGAACTTCGTTGTCGTTTGATTCTTGTCACGATCAAGAGTCCAGTGTGAATTATGATATAGAAGTGAGTACGCAATACTCTTTTTTTTTCGGACAGTTGTAAATGTAAATGGCAAGTTTTGAATATAACTATGCGAATTCCCGCAAACAATGCAAAATTTTGAAGAAACATTATTATGCAAAAATATGTAAATTCACTTTGTGTAAACAAATATACATCAAGGGCCGGTTGTTCGAAAGGGGTTTAGCTTAAGCGATAGATAAGTTCAAAACGGAAAACAAAATTACCTATTTATTGAACAACTGAGCTGAAATATTTCGATATAAGTTGTTTAATTTTCCATGGAGGAACATATTCAATACATAAGATGTAGTTTCAGTCACAAGATGTATGAGAGTATTTTTACCTTTGGCTTATCTACCTAAACTTTGGGTTATCTACCGTTTAAGCTAAACACCTTTCGCACAACAGGCATCTGCTATCAATTTGCCATCATACTTCAGATTCCTTCCCTTCATATTAAAATAAATATCCCATACAGCGACCAAAAACAAATGATGATTGAAAATGTGTAAATGAAATCTTCATGTTTCAGTATACTACAGTTTCATATACCGCCTCAAATCTGTTGTAGAATGTAAATCCTTTGCAAGCTGGTTACAATGAGCAACTTAAATTGCCAACAATGAATTGGTAAATATTGCTAGAAGAGATGAACCATCTGTGCTAAGAGATCGGTCCTATGCAGGTTTGTCCCAGGAAACGTGGATGGTTGAAGTTATAAAAGAACTTTCCACTAGATGCCCCACAGTTGCAGATATCTTATCAAGCTTGCTCATTGTTCGATGGAGAACCTTGGCAAGAAGTTATCTCCCATTTGCCTGATTTATAGCATCATCATGTTTATGAGATGTCATGAGCTGAGCAGAATTCAGAGAATTAACACTGTCATTCTGACTGATGGAAAGGCATCAACAAATGTAGGTTCATATAGCATGCTTTTTGAAATATTATATACTGTTGCAGCCAAAAGTGAATAGTCTCCAAAAGGTTTAAGGAGAAAACTGTATTGTGATAGACAATAAGTATAAAGTACAGTGGTAATAGCTCCTCAATATGTTAGTGCCAAATTATTTCACATGCTTTACCACATTACTTGTGGAAGGGCTGATCCAGATCCACCTAAATATGACTTACGTGGAATTTAACATGTTTTACTGGTTTACTTGTTTGTTCCTTGTATCTCATTTGCGGCAAAAGTACAAAGCTTCCTGTGCATTTTTCTGTAAATTGTTCAGTGTTACATAAATTAGAGGGTACAGAAAAATACATAGTCTCTATCTTCTAAGTATCAAAACAAAGAAGGGGTAATAATATTTTAAATGATTGAACTCATCATATAAAATGAACTCTTCACTCTATCATTGTGTTCAATATAAAAAAAACAATAGTGGAACGCTTAACACTTTACAGCAACATCACTAAAGTGGAAAGGGTTTTGTATTCTTACTGTGTATTTCTGTAAATATGCACTGTAATCATACTAAACTATACACTAACTACTAAAACCAACACAAGTTATCATTATGACTGTCATACTAAATCTATTTAATTTATTATTTATAGTTGCTTGAGCGACTAAACAAGTATGGCATATGTCTCAGCCCTTCTAAAAAGTATGTTGTCCTTGATGACATTGGCAAACACTTTTTGGATCATGCAGTGGAGTTGGTGAAGGCTGGGAAGAAGTTTGTCTTCGTTGTCGACAACATAGATTGGGAGGAGAAGGTGCATGATATGCGAGAAATTCATCAAAATAAGAGTGTCCATGCTGTTGCTACCAGCATGGTATTCACCCGAGTTTCAAGTGACCACCTACCTGATGATGGCCCTCAGAAAGATATAAAAACTTGCAACTTCCGAGAAATAGTTGACATGAAGGATGAAGAGCTAAAGGAGATTCACTATCGTTACAAGATATTGGTAGCAAGAGTCTTAATCAAGATGTTTCCAGAATTCAGCAGAATTAAATCATACATATCTCAGGAGCTTCTACTCACTCATGAACATTCTGATACAGCATCTTGTAAGTCAGAAATTATTACTATGCCTGTACTAATGAAAGATGAGAAAAGTATAGCGATTGTGTTGATGTTCTTGACCAGCTGGAAAGTGGACACACGAGATATACAAGGCAAGTGGCAAGTGTCAAGATCATGCAGACCATGCATCTGCTTCCCATCCCTTGATAGAAGTTCCAACACGACCAGATCAACCAAGATCCCACATTCCACCTTCTACTCAAAATTCTGATCCACTTCAAGGAGTAAAAGTTGCTTGCTTTGGCGATGAGTTAACAAGAGTAAGGTTTGCTGGAGCACGTGACCTTCGTTCTGGTTGTCACACAGCGAAGCAGCGACTTGATCATTTATATCCATATCGAATTGTTGGATGGCATACAAAGAGGAGTTTTTTAAAGGTGAGCCTCAATTTTTCCTTTTAGTATAGCCAGAATGTTGGTTAAAGTTGTTTTGTAAATCTGTATATAATAAATCTGTTATGACGATGGTATGCCATGAATTGTCTTTAGAAGCACCAGGGCCTATCAGAGAAGTGTTGGGACCCAGGTAATAAACTGTACCCTGGGCCCCCAGCCTCAGTCTTCCCTCTGAAAAGTCCTGCAAATGACAAAATTACTTAGACTATCCAACCTGCCTATCAGTCCTACAGACTACAGTGTTAGTAACCTCCATCTCAGGGCACTTTTCATATACCATGGGTACAAGGTTTCAGTGTTTGCAAGGTAATTATAACTTGTAATTTTTTTTTTAGTCTGTCTTTAAACGGCTGTACAAAAACTCCAGCAGAGAACATGGCACATTGAGATACTTTCGGGAAGTGCTTAACAGAAGAAATGTGACAGTTGACATCAAGCACTACGAACACTGTGAGCAGTTCTTCATGAGTGTTGGTCACTGTTATCTGATTGAAGCACTGCTTCAGTTCTTCAAGATGGAAGATATTAAAGGGTTGCCAAAAGAGAACGATCCTTTTCTCCATCACAATGAAAGTGATGAAGAAAAGAAGGCCCATGTTTTAGAAGTACTGGACAAGTTTGTTCAACAGTTTCTTTGTCCAACTGATGTTGATGACAGTACTGACTCTTTAGATGATGACAGCACTACCTCAGATGGTGTATTTAATTATGCACTCAACCTATTGAAGTCATTTATGGTTCTTCTGGATTGCAAGGATGCTGTAGCTTCTGGAAATGGTGAGCATTTGGCCACAATCCAGAAACAGATGTTATTCTATTTCTCATCTGTTTCTGGATATAATGTTTATGCCATTGAGATGCTTATATTTACCATCCAGAATGAAATATTGTTATCACCTCGAGAAGCACATCAGTGTAAGTGGGCAGCTTTGGCTAACTGGAGCGGAGGTAAAGACAAAAACATAGAGATTGATTTATTACAGGAAAACCGGAATGCAGATCTCAAAGGGCTTATTCGGATGATGGGGGCCAACAAGACAGAGAAAGCCATTGGGAGGATGAGTAAAGCTGCTGGAGGGGTACGTAAGATCGTTGATGTGTTCGACGAACAGGCATCCATTAGACGTAAATCTTCAGCCCATTCCCATCGGTCATCGTCTGAAGATGAGAATAAAATCTCCTCAGATTTGCACAAATTAAAGCCCTTCGCTTTCCTGGGTGGTCGATCTCACTCTTCATTTGTGGGGATTTCTTCAGACCCATTGGAAGATTTAAATGAAGAAGCGTTTTGTGAATGGCTTAAGCGACATCAAAGGAATATTGCATTGCATTTCCCAACAGTTGAAGAAGCACCTACTGTACATGCAGATGCAGAGGATGATGAACAAAGTGAGGATTTCAGTGAACTAATGCACTCGCTATTAATTGATGACGTCACAGATGATATCTAAAACAACACTAAATTGCCATTACCCATATATAGTCTGAAGGAACATTTGCCTGTTCCCTCTACTGTCTTTCTCTACTATTTCTGAATGTTTTCACTTGTTTATTGAATAACCTTGAACATCAATTCCAAATTGTTAATGTTCAATGTTATCATCAAGTAAGAGTAATTGTCTTTGTACAAGTTATTGTCTTTCCCAGCAAAGCTCACTTTGAAGAGAATTTATTGATTTAAAGTGAGACTGGTGGTAAAGATAAAATCATATAACAGAAAGTCCACATGAGTTCTCCTGTCCCCAATCTGGTGCAGCAAAATTGCTACAAAAATTATACTAAAGTCAAATTTTAATGTATATGTGTGCATTCTGTAAATGATTTATGTAAATATCTGTAAATAATGTTTAAAAGTTCATTTGGGAATCATGTAAATTTTTGTATATATAATAAGAGATTAAAAATTTTCCTATGTGACAAAAAAGGAAACCAACAAGATAATTCACACAGTAACATTACTGCTTTATATAGTATTTATCAAATTGGCATGTTTATTTAAATTTGTGCAATGATGATTTCTCCCCAAAACATTTTAAATTTATATGTTATGTATATTCCCTCTAACTTTAACAAATGAAGTTATTAACTAAACTTATCCATATATATTGACTGGTGCATAACATATTTTCTTTCTATATCAGTTAATACAACTTGAGCAATTACATTTCAACTCACAAACACTACAGCAAATGTGCTTAGGATAAACAGGTGTTATGTTATATGGTTCAGTGTCCAGTGAAGTGAGCAAGATATTTCTAAGGCAATCGCACTTGCTTTGGCACAATGTCCTAATAGCATCTTGCATCCCTGGCTTATTTCTTGCAATGTCATGATTATTGTAGTGAAGCACTGCAGTTGCAGGTTGCCCATCTCTTCCAGCCCTGCCAGTTTCCTGAAAATATGCCTGGATGGTACGTGGCGGGGTAAGATGCACAACACTTCGTATACATTTAATATCGACTCCCATCCCAAGAGCAACTGTGGCAAAATACCACCCTTACAGTACTTTCAGGAGAACACAATTGCTTAAGAACTTCATCTTTCATTTCCTGTGTTTGTGGTGAATGAAATAGAGCAAACAGTCTATTCTCTGGCACTGGTGCTGATCCTTTTGGAAAATACTGACTGCTTCCCAAAACAGACTCAAACAATTTGTAAGCAAACCCACACCACTTCAATGGGATGTATATAATTGTCAAAGGATAGTTTTTCTGTGCCTTCAACAAGTCCTGTGCAATTGGAGTAAGAATGTTTATTATTGAGTCCACATCTGGTTGACCTCTGAAATGTTTTTTGTAGGTAATGTTTCTCCGGTCAGGATTACCAATGACTTCGGTACATTCTTTAAGGCCCAATGATTTTTTAATAGATTCTCTATCACTTTTACTCGCTGTAGCAGTCATGGCAACAACTGGTACACTTGAAAACGTTGCACATAACACAGACAAATTGCCATAATCGACTCTGAAATGTTGACCCCTGAAATGACAGATGTAATTTTTAATAGTAAGCACAGCACTATGTACTGGTTGATTGATTTGCTCACATATTATATCACATTTACTTGCATAAGGATTATTCTCATTTATAATAGTTTTCACACAAATTATAAAAGTTTAACTTTACCACTGTAAAATGCAATGGGCTTCATCCACAACAATGGCGCAGACGTTTTCCTGGTAAGGTTTGCTCTGCATCAACTTTCTTCCATAAGGACAAGAAACCAACGCTTCAGGGTGTGCGAACACATATTATAGTGTCCGATTTCAAGTTTGGCTTTGTCGCTGAGACGAAAATCACAGACAAGTTCAGATTCTATGTCGTCTTCCTCAACACACTCTGATGAATTGGTTACATCGAGAGCAGACGCCCGAATTCCACTCAAGTCTAGCCGCAAAATCTGGTTTTCTATCAGCGCGTTTAAAGGTGATACAACAACAATAATTGATGTTATGTTTGCTGTGCTTTTTGGGACACCTTTCTTCTTCGCATACAGCAAGGCAGGAAGCAAGCAAAAAATCAACGATTTACCGTATCCTGTTGGTAGAACAGCAAGAATATCCGAATTTAAAAAGATCCTTTCTAGGCAAATTACTTGTTTAGGTTTTAAAACAACCTCGCTGTAAAAGCTATTTAACAGAGCGAACTCTAAGCACGAGAGAAAATGCCGACACTTCGAGTTTTTCAACATGGCGACTTGCGGGATAGCCTGCGATCGGGCTCTCATATAGGCAGCCGATATGCCACCCCCCCAAAGGTTGACAATTTTCCTAAGGTCACATGACCAGCCGACACCAGGGTCTTTCCCGCAGTGCTTTCCCCCCACTGTGCCCCCAGGAAAGCCTACAAAAGACCCTGGGTACGAGGTTGGGATATACCGAGTGAAACAGTGAAAGTGCCAGAGTGCCAAATTATGATTGATCACAAATTATGAAATTAATCACTAAGTAATCAAGAAAATCCACTGTTGAATATTTTCTCTCGCTTTTATTTGTGCCCAAGAAGTCCTTGTAACAACCTAAAAGGCACACATTACGTATACTTGCTGGTGCACACGGTACTTTACACCGAACAGAGCCTATAGCCACACTGGAACAGCTGTAAAAAGCTGCGGGTATGCGGGTACCCCGAAGGGAATTTGGCTATATTTCAGAAAGGGAATTACTCGGTTTGTTACTCGGTCAGTGCAGTCAGTGCATAGGCATAGAAGAGTCTGCCTCTCGGTCAAAAAGATAATTTCGAAGAAATGTCAGGATGAAACGGATCAAACCCCTGACATCGATGAAACGAGTTCAAGCAGCAATTGTAAATCTGATGTAATCTAAATCAAACCCCCGCAATTCTCATGGTATTTCTAAATCAGTAGCTGTGGTACATAAGCTAGAGTATATTACACAATCTTGTAAAAGACTATCGGGTGTAGCATTTCAGGACAGAGGGACCCTAGTGTGCTGACTTCAGAACTTCCTACACAATATGCCCCCCCCCCCCTCCGCCACATATAGAAATTTGTGATAAAAGAACGTTTTCGTAATAGTACTGTCAGATATATCCAATGAAAATTCAACATTGTTAGCATTGTTATAAAAATATATAAGAATATTGATGCAGGCACTTTTCAATTTTCAATATCAAATATGTCTATAGTTTTAACATTAACATGCAAAGCTTAAAAATCCTATATATAAAATATTGCCGCGGCCGTGGCCGCCGTGCCTTGTTCACAATCCAACTGGCAGGCAAACAATAGATGAGTAAAGCTCTTCTGTCTGAACAAAATATTCAGGTTTGATAAATATTCTCCTGCATGGGTATTTTAACTGCCAGGAAATGTGAGCAAACTGACAAAAAGCCATAATCTTGGATCAATACGAGAATCTAGTTCTTCCATGGGAGTCTTCCTCTAATAGACGTTTTGAATTTTTCTTTATCGGTTAATCTGCGAGTTTCTTGATATATATCTTGAAGCGTAGTTTTTGTATCAGCGACCTTTAAAAAATAAAGGAAAGTCATCAACCCAATCCCCTTTGGCTAACTCAATAATAGAAACTTCTATTCCTTACACCGCGCGTTTCAACTTACTTTGGGTGAGTGTTATCAAACACAAGCATGACATTGCCTGGACACGTTATTTCAATCTGCTTTTTAACGCCTCGTTCATGTGAATTCAGTTGACATAGAGGAACTAAAGTCTACAAAAAGATATATAAGCACTTACTAATCCCATTTACTAATACATGCATGTACAAATTTTTGAACTATAATAGAACAGATATAACCAGAATTATATGTCTCTTTAAATTGCTTTTTTGATTACCTAAGTCTTTACGCCGTAGATGTTGAATATATAATATATACCTTTGATGCAGAAAAGCTCTCGGTCTCTTGGAAAGCTGCACCAAATAAGACATCCTATCCGTAAGTAATAAGCAAGATAAATAAATTTAACAATTTTGATACCTTGCAGTTGAAGCATTCGACCAATAACCAAGCGTATTGAAATAATTGTTGTAACGGCCTTTTTTCAAATTGTGTAAAACAATCAATAATTTTTGTACCTGTTCAGAGGTATTAAACTCAACTAGAAGTCGCAAGGCGGCAAGAACCTCCACAAACATAAGATATCGTTTTCTAGCAGGTATTGTCACTTCGCTCCAATCTTGAGAACCATCACCAGGAATTAATTTTGTACTATGTTTAATACTCAGACTATCATTTTGCAGTGACCAACTTAGAGAATCTTCACTGACATCATTTTGACCTATTATCTGGAAAGTGTCATCAGAGTCATCGCTGTCGTCGATACTTTGTCTACGTTCATGAACGATTTCTTGATTTGATGAAACATCTGAATGAGGTCTATACCTCCGATCAATTGCTTCGCTCTTCATTGACTTACTGGGTGTTGATTGTTGGTCCTCTTCAGTGTCACTACCACGAGAGTCTATACTCAAATTACTATCATTTTGACTAGTCAACCACGATGTGTCAGTTTTCAGTTCCTTTTCTTTCTGATAGCATGAAGTACATGCGCGATACGGTTTTCTGCAACAAAACAAAACGCAGAAAGAAATAGCATATATATGGAATAAAAATGTGTAAAATTTCAAGGAAACTTAAACTTGACCCCGTTCCACTCCACGCTAATCTATCCCGATAACCCTACTCCCAGCCCTAACCCTAATAAATACATTAAATAATTAAACCTGCTGTGAATAGTCTTCACAAAGTTGTCAGAACAGTTATGACAGAAAACATTGCCACAAAATCGGCAGTGATGCTAAAGACAAAAAGGGAACATATATATTTTACAATTCGTTTATTATTAATATGATAATAAAACGAATAGACAAAATCACAGTTCACTCATTGTATCTTTTAGTAAATACAACTTACAGGATATAATATCAAGAAAAATGGGAACAATTAATAATATCTCACCTTTCTTACAAATAAGGTAAACTCAGTGTTGCATTGTGGACAATTTGTGACGTTTTTGTCTTCCACCCATGTCTCTGACAATCTGGTTTTCATGTCAAACTCCAGTTGGGTAGATTTCTTCCACAGCTCAGATTTATCACTACATGAAAATGTAACGTATTTTTACCACAATCATCGTTTCGCAGGGATTTCTCCAAAGCCAATGTTACTAGTTACAACGAGATACTGGCAATGACAGTACAAGGCAATTATACCTTAAAAGTGAAACCAACTTCGTCTTCAGTTGTTGAACAACCTCCTCCAATTCACTCTTCTCCTCTTCCAAGATTTTTTCATTCTCGCTCCTTTGCTCCCTGATTTCCTTAATCGTGTTTTTATATTCCAGTTTTCTGCTCTTCTCCTTCTCAAATTTCTTCTTTGATAACATTAATGTATTTTCAATTGACCGAATTTCTTGCTTGTCAGCATCAATGTGACCGTTTAAAACTTTTATCTGCAATTAAAATAATAAAGACCTAATACGATCCTGCACAATGTCTCTTTAAAGCAAGGCAGTAAGTAGTAAAGGCAACTGCGAAATTGTTCACATTTATGATTCAGAATTTATATTTACCATGAATCGTTAAACAACTGTGTGGGAGACCTTACCTCATTCTTAAGTAGTTTGATATCACTTGTTAGTTTCTTTTTCTCAGTTTGCCATGATTCGTTTCGTTCTTTCAACTTATTTTCAAGATCAGTTATAGTCTCTTCATGTTCCTGAATTGTTTCCCTCAAGGCCACTGCTTCTTGCTTTTCCTCTGACAATGTCTATATAAAATTATTTTCACAGGCACTTTGATTGCATGAATTATTTACTTATAGCAGACGGATGTACATAGACGCTAAAGCAGTATAGCTGAAGAACGTATTGGTTTCAATGCTGCTTTGCTATCTCTCTAGATTATTTAAATATCAAAAGCTCTGCATGCAGTACCAACCTTAATTTCCTCATCGTACTTAAGAGCTTCCGAACTTAACTGAAACTTTAACGATGAAATTTGTTGTTCCATTGTACACTGCAAGTTAACAATTTGTTCTTTATAGCTCGCTATTTTGGTATCCATCTCTTCCTTTAGCTTCGCCGACTCTCCCAACAGTTCTTCCATTGTTGCTAGTTCATTTTTCTTTTCATATAAACTGGAAGTTGTTAACTCTAACCTTTCCTCTTTCTTCTTCACTAAATCATCATTCAGTTCCTTGCATTTGGCTCCAAATTTCTCATTTTCCACTTTGAGCCTATCAATTTCTTTCAAGGAAACAGCCTGTTCAGTTTTTTCCTTGTTCAGTTGTTCGTTAATATCGGAGACCTCGTTCTCAAGAACAAGTTTTAAATAGCATTCTTCTTGCAGTTTCTCGTTGACGTTTTGTATCTCTGAGTCAATCTCTGACTTTTCGTTTTCCAAACAATGTATTGTATCTAACAGCTTAGTTTTTTCCTGTGTTAATATAAGAACTTGATCCTGCAGTTCCGCCTTATCTTTCTAAAATAAAATGGAAAAAAATGAAAGAGGTCGTGGCCCACACGAAAGATCGAGCACATTTTAAGAACATATAATGTTACCTGCTGAACTTGTCCATCAAGCAATGACGTGGCCCTCTCCTTTTTCATGTCCTCGTTGAGTTGAATAATCCTGCAAAAATACACGCGTTAAACTGATATACTATCCTAAACCTGCTTGCACTCTTTGAACATACGCTCAGTTGATCGGATATGCTCAAAAGTATTTCACTGCATCACGCAGTAACCAAAAACCATCAAATTATTTAAAAAGTTTTGAAAAACTGTTCTCAAAGAACAAACAACAGAAATTAATCTTCTTTTTCACAAACTGTTTTTCTGACTATTTATTCTCCAATACCAGATTTTTTGGAACGTTTTCGAATTTTTTTGCTCCTTTGCATGTCCTACATGAAGTCTGGCAAAACTACAACATGTCAAATTTAATCACCTTTCATTTTCCACTGACAGGGATTCACATCGAGTATCTAGTTTCTCCTTTTCTTCCACAGCTTTTGCCAAAGCTTCTCTGGCAGTAATTATGTGGTTATCAAGCTCGTTTAAATTATTGACCAAACATTTGCAATTGTCCTCAAGAGATTTCATATCGTGCATTTCTTGCTCGGTATTGTGCATTATTTCGTCAGTGTTATTGTGCAACAGCTTCGATAAATTCATGTTTGCTGATCCAATTGTTTCAAGCAACAGTTTCACCTCCAGTTTAGCTTCACTTATCTCAATTTCTAGATGCTGTTCTTTGTCTTCTATTAGTTCATTTTGCGATTTTCTACTTATAAATTCCTGTAGCTCTCTTTTCAGTTTTTCGTTTTCAATGGTCAACTGAAATAGGCGTTCTTGCAACGTTTTGTTCTCGTTGTCCTTATCTTCCAAGCCTTTTTCCTTATCAAGTAATTGCGATTTGTAATAAGATTCAAAGTCTTCAAACGAACCGAAAACCAAGCCATTTACATTTTCAAATGCTTCTTGTATTTTGTCTTTCTCTAACGTTTTTATATTCAACATTGATTCACTTTCCTCAAGTTTACGATGTAATAAGGATTGGGTTTCTTTACCAAGCTCGACCTCTGATTTAAGGTCGTTAACTTCCTCCTGAAACGTTCGTTTATCAGTCAAATGTACCTCAATTCCTCTCTTCAGAGCACAAATCTCATCTTCTAACAGTTTTGTACTTTTCTTTGAATCACTTAAATCTTGTTCAAGAGCTAGCACAGACTGCTGGGAATCTTTATATTGCTTTAAGACTTGATTTAGTTCTTCCCTCAAACTGTTTAGCTTTGTTTGTTTGTCCGAAATCGCGTCCTCTGTACTTCGTAGTTTGTTTTGCAAATCAGTAATTTGTAACGTTGCTTCTTTTGAAGCCAAATTAGAAAGGTTTTGATGTTTCTCAGCCAGCTGTGAAAGTTGTGTGTTCGATTCTTGTGAAAGACGGTTGTTTTCCTCCATAAGCCTCTGTATTTCATGCTCAGCTTTGTAATGTTTGGCATTCATCAAAGACTTCCACTTTAAAACAAACTGATGAAGACGAGATACGTCTAAGGTAATCTCATTGATGCTAGGTTGGGCATCATCTGTTGAAGACATGCTGCACTCTCCAAACCCATCATCGGTGCTGCATTGTTCAATTTCCAGTTCTCTACTGATCATATGTTTTAAAGCTGATATTTCTGCATTCAAAGCGATCAAGGGATCAATTCTTTCGTTCTTAACGAAGAGAGAGATCAATATTAATTTACGCTTAGATAGCATTGCAAATGTTATAATTAATAGCAATGAAAGCGTTGTAAGTATAGTAAGAGCTGACCACTAGAACTACCATGGTCCATGGATGGCATGGACCGATGACGAAACCATCCAGAAATCATTTGGTTAAGACTTAAGTGCACGCGCAACAACTCACCGTAAAATCTGTTGTACTTGCGATACTTTCAGCACTGTTTCTCCTCGATCTTTTTTCGAATCCATCAACGAAGTTTCTGAACAAAAATATTAATTTTTACACGGTTATCTATTTTATAGTGAAAGGTCTATATAACAAATACACCTAATGCACCTACATACCTGCCATACGAAGGCCATGAAATATCCAAGTTACACCCTGTACAAGATAGATGAAACTCTAACTCATTCAAGTCATACAGTTTTCCAACCAATTCAGCACTAAGAGAGCTATTTAGTAGCAATGCATCTTGTGTGTACCATTCCCTATATTAATTAAGGAACAAATGCCAAAAATTTCTAAAGTAATAACTTTGGACATAAGGTCATATTAGTAAGGAATAATTTAATAAGATCGCTGGATTTGATCAGATAGCATAATTCAAAAGGAACAGAATGTTCAATGTTAATTTGAGTGAAAGGAGGTCTACACTGTATCCAAACAAAGACAGAATCATTCTTGATTACAATTCTATAAATTAGTAGTAGATCAGATGAATTTTTTGTTGTATTAGCTTTTCTGCTTATTTCATTAACTTTCAGCAGAGCTTTGTACAGCTACTAGCTTTGCTGAATATATACTTGCATTGAAAGTCATAGATGCATGTGAATGCCTTGATGACAAAGTATAACTGAGCTCAAATGAATACAGCCTTTTAAAAACAAACTCAGAAAACTCACATCTTCTTCCTGTGCATTAGTGTTCTTTGAATGGTATCAGCCAAAGTCTTTTGCACCAGACAATAACGGATCAATGCCCTTCCTTTTCCCTGAACTGTGTGTAACTTTAATTTTAAAATAAATTCAAATTTCAAAAATTTAGGTAAAATTCTTGCTGGCAGAATTTAAGTACAGACCTGTATAAAAAGCCTGCAGTGTGACATGGTTTAGAGACAAAGTATCTTCCCTAGCTAACTGGTAGCATTGGCCAATTAATTAGAAGCATGCTTTGTTTGCAAACTATGTCATAATGGTTAATGGAGAGTTTTTATGTATGTCTATACAATAACTCCGTACACGGTGATATATCAGCAATAGTAATGTTGCTTATTTATACCTGTGATAAAGAATTGACATATCTCACACCCTCATCTTTTGGTAGACATTCAGAAAAAAAGTTCCAGTAATCCTTTCTCATTCCAAGAAATGAATACTTATCTGTAAATTCAATGATTTTAAATTTAAATCATATTTCTAAGTATATATCCATCACCTCCTCCTAACTCAATAATCTCCCTAACACATTGCTTATGTAACCATTTGAATATGCCTCTAGTATATCAAAAATAAACAAACAATGCAATTTATATTGCTAATATACTCTGTAGCTGCCCATTTGTATATACACCCATTTGTAAAAACGTTGGCCGCAGATAGATATATACTCGAAATCTAATTAGAATTGCATATGTTGTGTAATATGAATGAAATCCCATGCAAATGTAATCATATGCAATTCTAATTAGATTTCAAGTATCTATCTATCTATCTATCTGCGGCCAATGTTTTTTATATTCTATTCTAATAATTTTATGTAAATAATATTGTAAATCACGTGGACAAATCATTAAATAAATAAATGGGTATATATATATATATATATATATATATATATATAAAAAAAAAAAAAGGTGACCGCTATATACATTAATGTTAATGTACCTTTCATGCCATTCCTCAATGCAGTTTCCAGTTTTACACACAATTTTTGTAACGCAATTTCATTGTCATCAATTGGATCTTTGTTCTCAAAATATTTTGACTTCAACTGGGCAACAAATCCTAGGCATAATAATGGTTAATTCAAACTAGTTATTATGGCTTATCATGAGAATGCTATCCAACAATGAGGTTTGTAAAATCATCTGACATGGCAACATGAGCAGATCAAGCAGAATGTCTGGTGATTTATATTCAAAATTTCAAACAAAATTATATTAAACTGAGGCATAGAACAAATTCCACACAATGTTTTGTAAATTTGGGTTATTTTTATCCTGAATATTTGAGAATCTATAACTCAAGTCTCAACTATAGCCAATATTGTTTAGGAAATTAAGTGGGAGTAATGAATAACATTTAAATTATTTACCCATTGACCTGGCTGCTTAAGGCAGAATTGTTCATGGCAAACTGTGTTCACATTATTTGATATTTATAGGCTGATACGGATTCTAATGTTGTATATATGTATAACCTAGTAATTCCTTGTAGACAATGTCAGCCATACTGGAGTTCCAATGATAATGACTCTAAGGCTATGATGTAGCCAAGGCCTATGATTTAGATTTATTACGATCGAGGAGAAATGTGTTGATACATGTAGCAAATCTTATGATCAAAATTGGCTTTTCGTGACCCTCAAAAGAAATTAAAAATACTAAATTGTACAACACGCCTGTACGTGATCTGCAAAAAATACAAATACACAAAATCACAAATCGCAAAGTTTCGCCATCTTTGCTATACAAGCTGAAAGCTATTTAGTAAACCCTCTTTTATTTATATATTTATATATTTATATATAAACACAAAAGTTGTTCATTGTTGCACAATGAAAAATAAACGAAACTAGACTGTATATCTGACCTTTGATATCGTTCACGAGACGGCTAACATCTATGACATACGGTTCCATAATTTCTGACTCACACGAGAATGCAATTAGTTTTAACCCCCAAGCAAAATATTCACCGTCGTAAAATCATATTCCCTAGGTCTAACCAGAGTCTAACAAAGAACTGTAATTTGGAATTTTTGTTTCGTGCTCGAACAGTCGAAATAGAACAATAACAATGAGTTGGATAAATATGGTGCAAAGCCTACACTTAGGGGAACTCTAGGATTTGAGGGGACTGTGTCAAACGTAAAAAATTACGATGACTTACTAACAAAGACTCTATAAGGAGCTTGAATAAGGCGGGTTAGGTGCTAGAAATATCACAGAGAAATAGCTAGATACTGATTACTGAGCCCTTATGATCAGTGCGGACGGAGCTGGCCTATTTTACTTTATATTTCTCCGTCAAGGCTAGTTTCCACTCAGGAAAAATCTCCTTTGGTTCGGAACGGACAGGAAAATTTCCTTTGTCGGTGAGTTTTCAGGCGGTGTTTATACAAAGGAAACTTTCCTGTCCTGTCCTGTCCTGTCCTGTCCGATCCAAAGGAGAATTTTCCTGAGTGGAAACTAGTCTTCACGGGATAATTCGGGTCGGAACATGAGATTTATTTCCCTTAGAAGTGCGAGTCCTTAGAGCTACATTAAAAATTCTTTTCTTTTTGCCACCGAAATAATTAACATTATTTACGGTATTAAATTATAATTAGAGCCTGTTCATATGAGACAGTGCTGGGATTTCGCCTCACATATTATTTCACAATATTTGTAAAATTGAATTCATATGGCTAGATTCCGCCTGAACGTAGCCTGTGCACAGCCTGCATTATGCACCGTACTACCTGCGTATGAAAACATCAAGCGGGCCAGCAAAAGCGAGCCGGGCTGGCCTGTCTAATATGAAGAGGCCCTTACTTGGACGTCCTGGACTCCTGGTAAGTGGTGATGATACTACAATAAAAATGAGTTGGATTTTGAGCTTTCTTTGGAACATGATACAGGACGTATTCAGTTATCCTAATTTCTAAATTTCTGCCTGTACAGATTCCCACATAATTATTAGGACGTGCATGTTGGCATGTTGCAGATGCAGATGCAGATGTACTTCCTGGTTATGATGCAGCAAAAACAAATTAAATTCCGGTCATGTGATTTCCCAGAATGCCCATTCTGGGTATATATTGCTTGGATCAGAGTCTAAAAGTTGAGATGATCTTGTATGTGTGTCTGCATTTTTGAACTCTGGCTGTACAATTAAGGAAACTTGAATCCTCGTATCTGTAGACGCACTATCATCTCCATATCCGCACAACCACGATCTGTGCTATAGCAATTATAGCAATAAAACCAGAGAAGGATGTGTGACAGCCAATATATCATACATGGGTATGATAACTATGATTACGACGCATTGTTGCTGCAGTTGTCTCGCCAGCTTAAATCAAATGAAGCTGAATTTGAAGAATTTAAATTTGTATTAAGAGATTGTATTCCGGACGGAAAAAGAGAGAAACTAGGGACACCTTTGAAAGTATTTAAACACCTTGAACAACTCGAACTTCTCGGACCAGATAATCTTGACAGACTTAAAGAGTGGCTTGAATTGATAAACGAGGAGTTACGTGCCATGGTATCCAGCTTTATGGAAAAGCGCATTGCAAGACGAGTAAGGTGACCTAATAAATGGCATAGATGAAAGAAGAAAAATATCGCTCGGCACACTCTCAGAGCCTGGGTTTATCCCCGGATTTAAGCGTGTGGTGTGCTATCTTTTTTATATAGTTCATGAACGATGAAAATGCGCTGCATGGAGGTTTCCGTGAAATCAGAAAGATTAGTCGAAAGTGTATATAGTATAGTGGCATCTCGGTTTAGTTTAACTTTAACATAGGCATTTAAGAGAATCTTTATAAAAGAGATAGATGTAATAAGAAGATACACGGCACACTCTCAGAGCCTGGGTTTATCCCTTGATTTAAGCGTGTGGTGTGCTATCTTTTGATATATAGTACATGAACGATAAAAATGCGCTGCTTGGACTATCCTTTAGGAAGATCAGCCGAAAATGTATATACTATATAGTATAGTGGTGTCTCGGTAACCTTAGCATAGGCATCTTTCTAAAGAGAATCTTTCTAAAAGAGATGGGCGTTTCAATAAGAAGATTCATCAGAGAAATTGTCGAAGTCGACTGTAGACAATGCAGGTAAGGAAACGTTTGTTCCGTCTTAATGTTTATGTCGTATTCATGCGGTAACAAATGAAATATGTCGATATATGCCAATAGTTTCTCTGACCGTATTGAAGAACACAGTTAAAACACATTTTATGTTATTCAGCATCGATCATGCACGACAAATGAACTTACATATTGATGCTTCAGATTCGTCTCTGGGTAATGTATATACCATACAGGGAAAAGGGGAGTGCTGTTTTCCCTTTTGCCATATGCGTCACGAAACATTTACTTATTTACATATGTTGCGAGATATTTGCATAAAGTATTTCGCGTATGAAATATTTGCATAAAATATTTACATGAAATTTTCAGAGTAGCAGATAAAGATACAGATAGAACTAATCTATTTATCCAATTTTTGAAATATTTTCCAATATCATATGACAGGATATTCAGCTATATATATATATATATATATATATATATATATATATATATATATATATATATATATATATATATATATATATAGCTGAATATCCTGTCATATGATATCCTGTCATATGATATTGGAAAATATTTCAAAAATTGGATATATATATATATATATATATATATATATATATATATATATATATATATATATATATACGATAACGAAGCTCGTGGTTTATAGCATATAGTGTTTGGAATTTATTTATGTAGAGGCATGTCTGCCCCTCTTGACCCCCTATCACAAATGAAAAGGCAGGAAGAATCATCACTCCCCTTGTAATCAAGCCGATTAATAAAGAGAAAAACAAAGCATTCCATGCACTTCAAAAAAGATTAACGCAATCAGATTATCAGATTCTAACAAAGGCTTGATTTCAATAGAGGGGGCATTTTTTGGGACACCCTACAGCTGTCATTACATTGTACCCATCTTTGCGCTCACCTTAGTGCTGGGGTATAGAAATTCTAACAATAAAGGCTATTTTAATAATTCTGAATTCTTATAAGAGCCTGCATGTACTTGTTTTCGAAATAAAAAATCACGTATTTATCGATTGGCTATATGCATGTCCATGCTTGTACAGTTGTCCGGCTAACAAAAATCGTTCCTAAACTTGACGCGCACAAAAGCTATCATCTCACATGCATGTTTGCGTATTCAAGTCACATAACAAAGGCGGACCACAGAGAAATAGCTAGTATACTCATGATAAGTGTGGACGGAGCCGGCCTATTTAACCATTACGTACGGCATAATTTATATCTCTCCGTCACGGGATAATTCGGGTCGGAACATGAGATTCATTTTCCTAAGAAGTGCAAGTCCTTACAGCTATTTTAAAAAATCCTCTCTTTTTGCCACCTAAACATTATTTACGATATTAATTCATAATTAGGGCCTGTTCATATGAGACGGGCCAGCCCGGTTTAGCCAGCTAGGCTAGCTCGGCAGTGCTGGAATTTCGCTTCACATATTATTTCACTATATTTGTAAAATTGCGTTCATATGGAACCGGGCTAGCCGTCTGGCGAGATCCAAACCTGAACAAAGCTAGTATGACCTGGCCTGGCCTGAACAAAGCTAGTATGAAAACATCAAGTGGGCAAAAGTCTCATATGAACAAGCCCTTATATTACTTGGACGTCCTGGTAATGGTACTACAATAAAAACGAATTTGATTTTTAGCTTTCTCTGGAACATGATAGAGGGGGTATTCAGCGCATACATCTCCGTATATTAACAACTTATTTATCCTAAATATAGGCCTGTACAGATTCCACATAATTATTTGGACGTGCATGTCGGCATGTCGCAGATGTACTTCCTGGTAATGATACAATAAAAACAAATTCCGGTCATATGATTTCCCAGAATTCCCACTCTGGGTATATAATTGCTTGGATCTAAAAGTTGAAATGATTTTGTTATGTGTGTCTGTAATTCGGAAATGATCTCAGAATTCCTATATTCCTATAACTCGTAGACACACTATCATCTCCATATCCGCACAACAACGATTTGGGCTATAGCAATTATCGAGAGACTACTGACTATCGTACTAGTAAAACCAGAGAAAAATGGATGACAGCCAAGAAATCGTACAAGAGTATGAATATAATGCTCTGTTGCTGGAACTATGTCGTTATTTTGAATTAAACGAAACTAAATTCAAAACACTTAAATTTTTGTTAAGACATCGTATTCCAGACGGAAAAAGAGAGAGACTAGAAACACCTTTCGATATATTTGAACATCTTGAAAAACTCGGACTTCTCGGGCCAAACAACCTTTGCGGACTCGAAAAGTTACTTCGACTGATGAAGATACCTGAGTTATGTGACAAGGTGCGCGGCTTTATCGCCAACCGCAAGAAGAATATGGTGCTCTCTCATGGGTAGATGAATGAAAAAAAAGATTGCCTCGGCACACTCTCGGAGCCTGGGTTTATCCCTGGATTTAAGCGTGTGGTGTGCTATCTTTTTTACATAGTTCATGGAAGGTGAAAATGCATTGCTTATAGTCTATGTTGTTTGTTTCGGCAAAATCAGGAAGGTTAGTCAAAAATCAATGGCGAGGTTAGTGGTATCTTGCAGCTTGTTTAACATAGAGGATTAGAGCATTTTTAACAGAGATAAGAGTCTCAATAAGAAGATATACACCATGTATGCAGTGCCAAAGAAATTCAGAATCGTCGACTGTAGTCGTGTAGACAATGCAGGTAAGGAAACGTTTGTTCTGTCTGACTGTAATGTTTATCAATATCACTATCAGTGTCGTATGAAAATGAAATATGTTGATATATGCCAAAGGTTTTGCTCTTGCCGTATTGAAGAAAACAGTTAAACACACATTTTATCAAGACAAATAAACATTGCATATTGATGCTTCAATTTCGTCTCTGGGTAATGTATATAATAACCGGAAAAGGGGGGAGCTGTTTTCCCTTTTGCCATGGATCACGAAATATTTGCATCAAATATTCAGTGCCAGTGGATAAAAGATTTGCATAAAATATTTAAATTAATATTTTGCATACGATCTGCAGGTATGGAATTATATAGCTGATATACATATAGCTAATATATTTTAATTATTCAAGTATTAAAATATCTTATGAAATATCTATATAAAATATCTGGCGAAATAATGTTTTGCCGGGGGGCGATGATAACCCACCTCTACTATATCACGAAATACTAACGCTCATTATTCGAAAGATAAATACAAAACATATAGGCTCTTAATTCGCATTTACAATCATGGAAATTAATTCGTAGACTTCTCTATTACTGTATTACATATCGGGCTGAGCTAACTGCCTCGCAACTAATCACAAACCAAGTGGGACCTACGATACGTATCCATTCGGACAGCTAACCATTGGAAAGTCTAGATTAGAAAGACTAAACATTTGCGTCACGAAATTTTTTAAATGACTGTTAACATGAGAGAAAACGAGAACTATACGATTACGAAGTCGGAAACGAGAAAAAAACACATAATTAAATAGCAGTGTGGCAATTTTAATTTATTTATTGAAACTACAGCCAGGCATGTCTACGACTCCTGTCAGAAATGAAATAGCAGGATGAATCATCACCTGGTAATGGTACTACAATAAAAACGAATTTTATTTTTAGCTTTCTCTGGAACATGATAGAGGGGGTATTCAGCGCATACATTTCCGTATATTAACAACTTATTTATCCTAAATATAGGCCTGTACAGATTCCCACATAATTATTTGGACGTGCATGTCGGCATGTCGCAGATGTATTTCCTGGTAATGATGCAATAAAAACAAATTCCGGTCATATGATTTCCCAGAATGCCCACTCTGGGTATATAATTGCTTGGACACAGTCTAAAAGTTGAGATGATCTTGTTATGTGTGTCTGTAATTCAGGAATGAACTCAGAAATCCTATAACTCGTAGACACACTATCATCTCCATATCCGCACAACAACGATCTGGGCTATATACATCAAGAGACTACTGGCTACCGTACTAATAAAACCACAGAAAGATGGATGACAGCCAAGAAATCGTACAAGAGTATGAATATAATGCTCTGTTGCTGGAAATATGTCGCTATATTGAACAAAATGAAACTGAACTCAAAAAACTTAAATTTTTGTTGAGACATCGTATTCCAGACGGAAAAAGAGAGAGACTAGAAACACCTTTCGATATATTTGAACATCTTGAAAAACTCGTACTTCTCGGGCCAGACAATCTTTGCGAACTCGAAAAGTTACTTCGATTGATGAAGATACCCGAGTTATGCGACAAGGTACGCCGCTTTATTGCCAACCGCAAGATGGTGCTCTCTCATGGGTAGATGAATGAAAAAAAAAGATAGATCGGCACACTCTCAGAGCCTGGGTTTATCCCTGGATTTAAGCGTGTGGTGTGCTATCTTTTTTATATAGTTCATGGAAGGTGAAAATGCACTGCTTAGTCTATGTTGTTTGTTTCGGCAAAATCAGCAAGGTTAGTCGAAAATCAAAGAAACAATGCAGGTAAGAAAAAGTTTGTTCTGTCTGACTGTAATGTTTATCAATATCACTATCAGTGTCGTATTCATGCGACACAACAAATGAAATATGTCGATATATGCCAAAGGTTTTGCTTCTGCCGTATTGAAGAAAACAGTTCAACACACATTTTATGTTATTCAGCTATCGATCAAGACAAATAAACATTGTATATTGATGTTTCAAATTCGTCTCTGGGTAATGTATACAATACGCGGAAAAGGGGAGAGCTGTTTTCCCTTTTGCCATGGATCACGAAATATTTGCATGAAATATTCAGTGCCAGTGGATAAAAGATTTGCATAAAATATTTAAATTAATGTTTTGCATATATACGATCTGCAGGTATGGAATTATATAGCTGATATAATATAGCTAATATATTTTAATTATTCAAGTATTAAAATATCTTATGAAATATCTATATAAAATATCTGGCGAAATAATGTTTTGCCGGGGGGCGATGATAACCCACCTCTACTATATCACGAAATACTAACGCTCATTATTCGAAAGATAAATACAAAACGTATAGGCTCTTAATTCGCATTTACAATCATGGAACTTAAGTCGTACACTTCCGTCTATAACTGTATTACATTTCGGGCTGAGCTAACTGCCTCGCGAGGTCGTTAGCTGAGCTGATAGCTCTCGTGTCATCGGTGCGGCGAGCTTTAGGAGCCAGTATGAACCAAGCCTACATAGAACTAAAATCACAAACCAAATGGGACCTATCAGTGATACGTATCCATTCGGACAGCTAACCATAGGAAAGTCTAGATTAGAAAGACTGAACTGATTTGCGTCACGAACTTCTTTTAAATGACTGTTACCATGAGAGAAAACGAGAACTATACGCGATTACGAAGTCGGAAACAAGAAAAAAATCATAGTTAAATAGCAGTGTAGCAATTTTAACTTATTTGTCTACGACCCCTGTCAGAAATGAAATAGCAGGAAGAATCATCGCACCTCTCCCCCCGCTGTAATCATGGCGATTAATAAGAGGAAAACAGACAAAGCACTTGATGGCCTTCATTCGTCGAGACTTCAATAAGAAACAGATTCATACTGCATGTCCGGGTCTCCATATACAACGGTCGCCATTTCCTTTTGGCCCATTTATCAGTAAGAGGCTGTTTACATGAGTTCGGTTACCAGGGATTCAGCGAACTATAAGATGATTTTGAGGTTTTAAGCCATATATTTTATGATCCTGTCAGTGATGTAATCATTCCGACAGTAGTATGCGCTGGTTTGGTTTCATATGGCTCAAAATCATCTTACGCTTCGCTGAATCACGGGTGACCGGGCTCAAGTAAACATGCATGCAGCCTCTTATCATCGAAGGAGCATATAGTGTCACAGACACACAGGATCACTCATAGCGAATCGCTGTTTTACCGTTCAATAATTGTATATATCTATATACTAATGCAATACCATGCATTCATGTTGAAATATTTATATAGCAAAACAATTGAATTGAACTGTTTTTTGTATTTTTTTTGTAAATCTGGTGAAATAAAATTGAGTTGACTTGATTTGGCAGTGTACAGTGTGAATCAACAACAGTAATATATGTTTGTGTTTTTATATTCTTAGTTTGTGTTTTTATATTCTTATATTTACGAAATACTCATATCGGTCCATTACTATAAGCAGCTGATTAATCAACCAACTGCCAGTGGGGCCACTGGCAGTTGGTTGATTAATCAGTTGCTTATCAGACAAGCCGGAGTTCAGTTTTCTTATCAAACCGGCAATTGCGGAAATTCAAATGTCTTCGTTTTGACTTGACGGTCCATCATTTTCCACACAGCAGCTGAGCTGGGAAATATTTTTCACAATATTATACAAAAATTGAAAATACAGTTTTTATTTATATAAACAGACTAAAAAAGCAATTCCCAAGTAATTTTTAGCCTTTATTTATATTCATTGATATTCATTTTTTAATTATCTTCGTTATATTCACGCAGTTTTTCAATTTTCACAACGCATCAGTTTTCATTTCACAAGATAATTTCTCATACATGTTAATGACATATAGGCGCTTGCGCGGTTAGCAATGTAATTAACTTCTTCTATACTGGTGATAGCAAAAAGATAGTTAAGTGTCGAATATTTTTTTTGTATTACACCATTTCACCTCACAGTAAAATAATTATACGTTCTTCATGCATTTAAATCAAAATGTGTCTATGAATGTAATATTTTTGTAATATCTGTTATGGCCAGTTATTAATACATTTTGTCATTGAATATAACATATTTAACTTGGAAGTTGGAATTCTATGTTAAAACTCCACTTGTATATCACAGGTCAGTATCGATTCTTCATATCTTAAAGTTTTGTAAAATTGTATTTTATATAACCACTGATTCTATTCATGTTAGTGATTTACGAGGAGTATAATTAAAGAAGACATGCAAACCTGTATACAGCTAACGAGGATTTTCTTGCCCTGACAAATAATGGAATTGTTAGAATACTTTAAAGACTGAATCCTATGGTTTGGAAGAAACCAGCAAGGAACCTTAACCTTATTTGTACGTATTTGTCACCGATTGGGTGGTGGATTCGCTATCTCTCGGATTCTGAAACTCGTCGACAATGTCCCTCAACTTCACTGAAAATACAAGCATCCCTGGTGTCTTCACGATTGGCTGGTTCCGGTTTCCGAACAGTGCTGGCAATAACAAGGAAGTAGTCGTAATCCTTCACGATATTTTCGTGGTTTTATCGCTTCTTACCAATCCGATTTTCTTGTATATTATTGTCAAATCTTATAAGGGTTCTTCAGGAAAGAACTCTAGCATCCTCCTTGCATTTATTTGTCTTACCAACATCTTTGTGACAGGTGTTGGGACCATAAAACTCATTGGTGGCACTAATGTTGACTATGGAATAATGGCTCGAGTGATGTCTATATTTCTACCAATGTATTATATAACTACTTTTTGCTTAGCTTTAAATAACTATGCGCTCATTGTAACACCTTTGAAGTTCCAAACTTTGTCCCCCAAACCCAAAAAAATGGTTGGTTGTTTAGGGTTTGCTTGGGTAATTTTGACATTGATTTTCGTTATAACGCCAGCCCTAGTTTCCGATTTTGATGATTATGCTAAGATCATGTTGATTACAGTAGTTGGTTTATGCTGGCTGGAGAGTATTGTCGTGTTAGTAATGTACACAAAGATTTTGTTTGTTTTGTATCAGAGGAAGATAACATTGAGTAAAACACTGAATATGTCTCGTTCAAGACAAGGATTAGTTGTAATTAAGCAGAATTCAAGACTAGCTAAAGTACTGTTTTTTTATATTCTTGTACTTGTGGTGTTCACCTTACCTCTGTTTACCACTGTCATACTGGAACCATATTGTCAGTCAAAGTGCAACCGTTCCCTGCTGTTGAGATTTAGGGTCTCTACACTATACCGCTAGGAATGAGCATGCCAGTTGTCCATGTTTTTCACTGGCTGTTCTTCACCCCACTGTATTTTAAAGAGGTAAAAAGGTTGCTCAAGAAATTAGTTGCGTTTTTTGCTAGCCGGAAAGAACAACACGAAATTGCACTAGAATAGAGCTAAAGACGAGGAGTTAGCAAGATATATATGTAAATATATAATGCATAGGTACCACCGTGTAAAGACCTGTACATCATCTTATCCACTGAAACTAATTTTTAATAAAGTTATATCCAATATCATTATGTCGACTATGTACACATATTTTAATACCGACATGAACCACTTTGACTAGTCCACGAAAATTATCACAAACTTTTTTTAAGCCTCGGCTAGATCTTACGATGGCAAGATAACTTCAACAAGTACATTTTTAACATGTTGGCGTCTTAGGAGAGAATGTAATTTTAGTGTGTGCATGGTTTCTCTGTGGTTATTAAAATGAATAAATATTGAGGATACTTCCAACCGAAAACTTGAAGAAGTATTTATGTGTTTTGCCCTCCAAACATGTAAACGTGAGAATTATGAGCAATGCTCGAGAGGTGTAAGAATTCGAGTTGTATTTAACAGGATTGAAATGTCTGCTCTTTAAGAATATTTTAACTGGAAAAACTGCGTTGTCCGTTTGTGAAAATGTAAATTCTATACGGCCAGTTTCGCCCCTCATCGGAGTTTGGGACCGTATATTCCAATGGTCATACGGAATAATTAAATAAGTCTGGTAGCCAGTAATCTGAGAACTAACTCCTGTTTCAGACGTCGAATGCAAATGAACTTAAACAAAGAATTTAGCGGTACATTAACATTAGGTTCGGCACATGAAAAGACTTTTCATTATGACTTATGAGACTTAATTGATTATGACCATAGCACGTATGAGACTTAATTGATTATGACCGTACGGTCCACTCCAATTGCAATGAGGGGCGAAAATAGACTCACAACGACGACTTTTCGATTGTGCGACATACGAACAAGTGGAACAACTCGTTGTTATATTCTGCTCCAACTGGACCGAGCTGTTTGCTTGAATACATCAGTTCTAAAGAATAATTATAAGGAAGCATATTTGTACGGCTATGCTTGGCCCTTTGTTTCTGCTGATACTGATCAAGGTGATAAGACCCACCACCAATACACCCCACCCAAGCTTGCGAAATTTGTGTACAATACAATACCCCATACAAACACCTAAAGCGATTAGCGGTTGCGATATTGCCAACGGGCTTAACATATTTGGCATTCTCTATCAGTTGTCACAACCCTCGTCAAAATATTTAATTATCTAATTATACTCTATTGCAACTTGCTTCTTCGATGGTGTCATCTTTTCATTGATTTCATACCATTGTTTAATTGTGTGCATCTTAATATAGAAATACTGGCTCAATCAAGTTGCATCGATATTGATATTTTTTGCAGATCAAGCTGAAGTTGCAAAATTTTTAGCAAGAAAAATCTAGGGTCGGTAATTTAAATTTTCTTTGGATATTTGGCCGTTTTAGCATTTTTTATAGAGTGGGCACATTATAATCCTTAAGTAATCAATGCCGCAAATCTTTTAACAGGAACAGTGGCAATTAAATACTTAAATGAAAGTGATATCAAATTCAAAGTGCTAGATGAAATTCGCAGGAGACAATGTTTTTTATCGTCATTGTTAATTGTAAACTTGATAGTTAATTCCTCAATGGTAACAGGCAGTGTGTGAAATTTTACGGAATATCCTAAGTTGAAGCCATAATCAGGAAGATTTTTAAGTGGATAGCAACCTGAGTATTTACCGAAATGGTGAGTACATGGAGAGAGCTCTGTGACTAGGCAGGCGTTTTAAGAACTGCGACAAATTTGGAACAAAATCTTCTAATTATATTTCAATTAAAATCGTCCATCGTTTAACGATGACGTTTTTTTAACGATTCTATTTTTTCGTACATGATCATGCATGTTTGTTGATATATTTATATGAGCTATTGAGTATGAATGTATGACACAGAGTTGCAAAAAAGCTCGGTTACGCGGGTACCACCCGGAGGAAAGTTTGCTTTGAATGAGGTTTGTGAGGAAGGCTCAAAGTTGAACACTCTAATTGATCACACGCATGTACCAAAAAATAAAATATTTCTTTATGTTGGTTGCCACTTGACTCAGTGACGTAACGTCATTTGGAAGGTTTTCAAAACTTGAAATCCTACCGGAGGAAGGTTGAACTCTTTTTGCAACTCTGCCAAGACAAGACAGCTTGAAATACACTCCTTTTAAACAACTGAGAACTTGGATAGCCCCCGTTTACCCCTATGAAACAGAGAGAGAGCTGTGTTACAAATATGTATACTAATACTGTTCACATGCACGTCAGCTTTTAGAAAATGTTGATTGAGAAACGCGACGGGCTTCAGAATAAATCAATGCTAAGGATTTTAGTTTCGATTTTCTCTAAAATGTACGCGATATTGCCTAATGATATTACAAATCGATAAGACGCAAGGATAGAACTCATTCCTTAAGCATTCTCTGCATGGCGATAGACAGAGTAAATAGTAGAGAAGGCACATCTGTGTGCCTTACAAACTATAATAAGAAACACTGACAGACGGTATTCAGTTGTTCATTGATTAACTGGCAGTGTAAACCATCCCATGAAAAGCATCTGTCATTGGGAAGAGCATAATAATACTAAAGTAGGAAACACCTGCAATGGTTTAACCGCTGTTGGGATATAACCAACACACTTGCAGTGAGACGTGTCCGGGATTGACTACAGACTATACAGTTGCGGTTACCGAGTTACAGGTAGATAACAGTAATAACTATTGCCAGCATATGTCTGCATATATCACTCATTTTAACCCAATCAAGCGCTATATGTAAGTGCATTGGTTACATTAAGAGGGGATGTACAGGTCTTTCAGTCGCCAAAAGAGAATAAGGCCTGGCTGGCCTGCCAGTTACGCGAAACCAGGCTGGTCAGACTGTCAGTGGTCGAATTTTTTAAAAAAAACGGTTGTTTATTTTCAAGTTCTTACCTCGCTTTCGCTTAGCTTGGAACAGGTCTAGCGAAAACGTGAAATTAAGCAAATGATTCGAAAATTTTGGCAAGAGAGAATCTGGGTGACTGGCCCTTTTTTACCGTAATTCGCAACAGGCCTTTAAGCACTTTCAATAGAAGTACTTCAATTTCATAAAGTAATATAGCATATACTTTGAACTACATCGAGCAATGAAGGAGAAAACGGCGCGCATCAATTTGATTTCAAAATGTTATCAGGTACCACGTTGCATGAACATTTCTTTTTTCTGCGATTCCTACCCGTTTCTCCACAGTAGAGAAAGATATACCTGCTTTAGGCAGACGTCCTTGCAACATTGAGTCCTTGCAACTGATTTCGTGAGTTGGCAGAATACAGTTATTTGGAAGCAAGCAAACCTTTGTAACTAAGAGTATACGGGCGTGTTATTCTCAAGGTTTGTAGCAATAGGATAAATAAAACACTCTTGCCAATCAGAATGGCGGACGACCCAATACATGGTACGTCATATTAAAATTAATATAAGAGCCTACAATATGCGAAATTCCCGTACCTGCATGTATAACAGATACCTTCACCTGTCTAATGAATTATTCGCCTGTTTTCTACTCATATTATAATGGGCTTTTCTGCCGAATATTTTCCCAGTTTTCCTGCATTTTCTAGTCTGCAAATCAGAACCATCTGTCGTAATTTGCACAAGCATTCATACTTCTTCTGTTTGCAAGATATATTATGACAATAAAAATAGTGATGTTATTGAACTTTTTTCAATAAAAATAATAATGTTTTGATCTTACAAAATTTCCTTTCAAATGCAAATTATCCGACATGACTTGCCCGTCATTACTGATGTTAATGAGAACTAATGCTTTTTTAATAAGTTGATGCTGTAGACTATATTAAACTTGATCGAGTCATCAGTTATGTGTCTCAATGTCGTTCAAATCATAATATATAAAAAGTAGGAATGTTTAACAGCAATTGACGGGGTTAGTGATCGAGAGAGAAATGAAAAGGTTGTGGACCGAGTCTATAGTGCAAAACATTAGCATTGTTGACTTTTATGAAAGTTTAACATACTTAATTATTTTTTAAATTATTAACTATACTAAACAAGCTCATATTTGATGTATAATTTCCTCCAAGACAAACTATAGCAATCTACACCCAATGCGTGGATTCATGTGCCTAATCTTCATCCTCTAGCCTTTAATCAATATTATAGTGGCCCATGAAAAAGGTGTTAATCATGTTACACCAAATGTGATACAGAAGTCAGCTTGTTTTTGCAAGCTCGTTCCTAGGCCCCCGCGCGGATCAGAGACATCTTCGCAATGAAACAACGCCGTTGTCCTGAAGACAAGGTTGGGTTTAATTTGGAGGATTGGACCGAGTTTAGTAAATAGTATAGGAATTGTCTACATTATAAATCACATTTAAAGAGCTCTTAGAACGGCTTGAAATAAAAAATAAAAAAGCACTGAACTATGCTGTGACTGGACATGTCAAACTGTCATATTTTAGATTTTTAGTATTCCTACGTAGTTGTCACATCCAAACTCCAACTCGGTCCAGTCACTAGAATTGCGGCCTACAATGTGCAAATCGGTTGACTAATGTAATTAGGACAAAAGATACCAGGGAACGTCCCTGGGAAAAGAATGCCAAGGCGTAAAATTTGCGACCATTTCCTTCATTTTTGTCCCCAAACGTTTGCGAATGTCGTTTATTTTGTTGTTTATGTAAATATTATTTACAAGTTACAACATGATACTGTGCGTGCGTCGTTTGAAGTTATGCGGCGAACTAAAGTTAATTAAAATGTGAACGTATTTGAACTAAAAGCAGCTATATAGATTAATTATATTTGAGAAAATGTCGTACGTTGACATATTGTAAAATAGTGATTTTGTATGAAAAAAGCAATTTTTCATTTTGATGTTTCGTAATTAATTTAACTTTCTCCTACTGTCCTAGGATTTTGTGAGTTGTGACATGTCATTTTTAATATCTGACACAAAACGTCATTTTTCGCGCGTTTTTGTTAGCAAACCCACTAGTGTAGACTGTCTGTAGTACTATTAACAGCATACCGTGAAGAGCCATAACGCATGTTTTATTGCTTTATGAGTGATGTTAATGAAGTACGCAGACGATATGATTTGCTGTAAACTGATAATACAGTTGATGAAAGCAGCTATCAAGCAAATGATTAGAGCCGACAACATGCTTGCAACGCTGTTGTTTTTCGCGGCCTCTTCAATCATGAAGTAATAAATCGAGAAAATGATGCGTCTTTCTAATCGCATGTCGAACATATTGCATAGCAGCTGGTTGCATATATCAATATCCGGCTATTCTTGATCTGGCCATAAAACGCTATCATTATAAACAAACAAAAGAACTCTGGGAAAGGGGTTGTGTTTGGGTCAAGGCATATTGTAAATAGAGCACAGCGGAAAAGAGGCTGTTCTTGGTACTGGTTTTTGGTGAAGCTATCGTAACCTGGAATCAGGATTGCCCTACACTGACACGTCTGATATGAATCATCCGGCATTCACTCCAAGACAATAAAAATGTCAGGTAACTCATGCGATATTAGAATCTGTAACAATGTACAGTGTACAAACGAGTCGACGGCTACTTACACAGATAATCTAGTTTACAAAGGGAGCTCCTTCGCTATAGCTAAATATGTCTATAATAAAGCAAGTGCCATGTTGAAGAAAACCTGACAAATATAGAATTGCGTGTGCATAGATTACTTTAATCATGTTATCAGATGACGTCTAACATTTTAGTGTGTTAGACACATTAGCAATGTCCGGAGGACATTCAATTTTTGAACAAAAGATACGAAAACGTCCGTTTTTATACCTCATAATAAGTTTTCAGTACTAATATATTTATGTATTTTCTAATCAAGTCTGCACAACAATCTGCCAAGAATATACAAGAAAGTTTATCAACGTTCTGACCTGAGGGCCTCAGTCGGCCTGGCGAAGACCTCATTGTCGAAACGTCGAGAAGTTATCTTGTATATTTCAGGTAGTTGATCAGCAGATGTGATGAGGTATTTAAAAAAGCTACCTGCCAGGCTGCCATGGTAATCGTAATACATAGATAGTTGTCATACATTGTTTTTGCCATATAACTATACGCATTTGACCTGTTTTACAAAACCATTACTATAGGAACCAATTTTTACACGTAAATTGTTCTTCGACTTCGTCTTCGTAATTGTTTTTGCAATCTAATACTGAGCTGCATGGATACAAACGACGCTATATTAGGACGGGACACGAGAAGCAAAAAGAAAGAACTAAGAAAAAAAACTATAAATCCGCTCACATGCATTCTTACAATTTCACTTCACAAAAGCTTATTTCTCTTTCGACTACGACTGGATTTTTTTTAAATTTAAGCTATTAATATGATATAACAGCCTTACTGTATAATTTGACACTCTCTTGGAGTGGCACTCATCTTCATTTGATTGTGCCGCCAGCTGCTTCTTTGTCTCAATAAGTATTTTTCATACCCCATAAAATTTACCTGAATTACGTCTCTTAACCGAGTGTTTATGCAAACAGGAGATTTTTACTTAGTTTTCCAACCTTACGCATGGAACTGTGCTAAAATTTGATGGCATATTTAAACCTATGTTGACGTAGAGAAACAGGATACCTTGTCTGTTGAGAATGAAATCTTCTGCATGAAATATGCAAACGAGGTTAACTGTAAATGGCGGTGCTATAATGAACAGCAAATGTCGAAGTAAAAACAAGGTTAATGAGTTATATGTCAATATCTCGAATCCTGCTAGCATGATTGCAACTGAGATTAAAATATTAATAAATGTCTTTGAATAAATACAGCAGCACTTGTACGGGAAAAGTAGTTTCCGGAGAGGGAGGCAAAGGCGATGTAAATAATGTTTCTTTATCAAACTAACGACAAATGATGTAAATGCTAGCAGTTCAAATTGTTAGCATGCATTCCTCAAATAATTTTGTCACGACAAACTAATGATTAATGGAGCTAGACGTTTTCTTCATATGAGGAACCCCTTATTGTAGGATACTGATAGATACAGTGCATATGCATAAAACTTGTGTAATAATCAATAAAATGAGACTTTAGATTGTTGTCGTAAAGAAGGCTGAACTATAACCAGTGAAAAAAAGATAATAATAAAAAAGCTCCTGAGTCATTCTTGTCGCAATAGATGCGCCATGCATGTATCTTTGATAGGCGAAAAAATCCCATTTCACCACCTAATATGCTCAATAGAAAATATCTTGTTATAATCAATGCATGTTGAAAGATATAGAAAGATTAGACTTTAAACTTGAGCAAAGAAAGCACGCTGGCCTCCCGTTGATTTTTGACCTTTCACGGTTTTCCGTTTACAACCAATACTTGCCATATTATTGGATTATATATGATTGGAATTTTCCGGGTTTTATTGCGATCACGAATCTTCGGCATGTCAGAGGTATTTACTTGTTTGTTAACACGTTGTTAGTTGACCACGAGCCGACACGTCATAAACTGAGTATGAACCATATACTAGGACAGTTTCGTGAATATTTCTCAGGACGATCCCCTTGTTCAAGGTAAGAGCAAAATTAAATTTAAAACATGCAAGTGCAATGACTAGGACCGGTGATTCTGTGAACAGGGGAGGCGTGGCCGTTGCCGTATAACCTTATCTCTAATCATGAAATCACGAAGTTCGCGGCTATACGATAAAGTTATCCATCTACTTCCCGATACTCACAGGCGAATGCCGCAGGGCACAACTGGCACTTGAAAACAGTAAAGCGTTTGAAAAAGTGTTGTAGAGGCAATCATCTTTGCTCTTTAGAGTCTTCGAGGAGAAAGCGTCTTCAGCTACAGCTGTGCCACCGAATAAATATGTCTCGCAATGATGACGACCTGATTATACGAAAATCCCTTTAATTTCTATGTCAACGAGCAGCATATGAATCCATAAGAGTGACTCTTTCCCCGGCCAGTAGGAGGTCGAGCTAGCAAGATGCAACCCCTGCCAACGCGATAATGTATGCGCATTCACAGAACTGATTTAAAAAATATGCGTTGTTGACCTCATACTGGACTTAAATATAATAATAACAACTTTAATTATGATGCAACCTTGAATCTTGTTGACGGTTGTTGGAGTTACGTGTTATGGCCTGAATGCATTTGGTGTTAGCATGGCTTGGAAGGTCAAATTATAGGATCACGGTTAGCCTAAAAGTTAAAACGACCTTTTCCTTTACTTCACGAGATAATAAAGCATGTTAATTGCATTTGCGTTTTATAAAATGAATATCATGAAAAATTAATTCATAAATTAATGTCAAAATTCGTATCGTTTATTATGTCAAACCTATGATATTTCCTTTCCTTAAAGTTTCATTTGATTGTTGGACAATAGGAGGCCCCCAGTCAATTTTAATTCAATATTCTCCAGAATAATTGCTATCACATTGACACACAGAGACTGGAAAAAATCCTTATACTCGCCACTCCATAGTGCAATTTTTGAACAGAGATTGTTTTTCGAGCAGATTTTTAATTATTTTACTTTATCGCAAATCATATATCAACATGAGATCAGTATTACTCAACTGGAGTGAGTGCATGTAATTATGAAACAAAAGCAGTGCTCGTATATTAGTAATAATTTCCGAGGATATGATGTTGAGATACTATTTTATATGACTTTTTAATCTTTGACAGAATAATATTGCATTGGATGAGAAAATCGTTGATGTAAAGTTGTCTGTATCCGCTTCTAACGATCAAAAGGATGATGCATCGGCGATAAAGCCTGCAGAAACTTCGAATCAGCTGCCAAAAAAGGGTGTGATCAATAAAGCTATGGACTACGGAGAGGCCATGACGAGCCCAACGGAGCTGCTTGCTCCAGAGGCTTTTCCCGATGAAATCACGGACATGAATGGAAACGCAATGCGCGATGACCATAAAGCAAAAATAAGCATCCGCGAAGGAACATCTACCGTTCGATGTTTACTCTGGTTCATGATTTTCTTCATCCTAACCACGATTGCACTGGCCGCTCTTTTCACTTGGAAAATGGTGCAGTCGGATGTCTCTGAAGCAACAGTCAAGGTTATAGTCGCATGCATTTGTAACGATTTTAGACACATGCACGGCAAATAAAGTTGAATTGAAAAACGCCCACATTCTATCCAGGGGCTACTCGTTGAATACGCCTTTGAAGAATAGTTCCATGTAAAACAGAACACGTCTTGCAGCTGTCATTTTTATAGTCTTTATATTAAGCCGTTCAAGCTTCTTTCTAATGATAAATATAAACCTCAATGAGCTCCCCTTTCTATACTGACATCAGTTCTGAATACATCATACATATAGAGACGAGATATTCGATACTACTATTTTAATTCATCCCAGAAGGAGGTATGTTATACAAGGACGAAACCGGTTCCCTTTGAAACCATACCAAAGAAGATTACGGAATATTTGAAAAGTTGGAGAGAGGATATAAAAGCCGACGTAGCGAAGAATAATGAGGTTAGTATATGAACACAAAGTCTTCTATACTATATGTATATTATACTACACAAACCAAAGGCGTAAAAACGTACTGCAATAGGGATGTTGTGTGAAGTGTACGCAAAAATGAATTATGGAGTAAGAATATAAATAGCAACAAAACAATTTTTGAAAAAGTTTAATTTCCAAAGAGATCACACGTTCGATAGTTGATGAATCAACTGTAGCTGTTTGAGAGGAGCAGACAAAAAATACTGCAAAATTGGCACCAGTATTTTAAACTGTATTTTAACCTTTTGTAAAATTTGAATCAATTCAAAAATAATAATATCTCGGGGACTTGAAAAGCTTGGAAATCATTGTGCTTGAGAGTCGTATTTGTTATTTTCGTAAACAGTTAACTAGCTTTGCATCTCGTAAACAGTAAAATCATATTTGCACAAAGTTATTGAATGCAAAAATCATCATCATTAAGTAACGTTTGTTTCTTCCGACTTTCTTTCAACAGAGTGTAGCCGTAGTAAACGTGGTATATTACGATAAAGTCATTTGGGAAGCAAAGTATAGATGGGACAGTAAAAAAAAGACTGCAAAAATAGGAAAGGTTAAACTATTTCCCGTTGCCAGTATTACGAAAGTGATTACAGTATGTATGTTGCAATATTACCGAGTTATACAATCAAAATTAATCTAAATAATTTATTTCAGTTATGAACTTGCTGGTTGAATTGCGAAATGAATTGCAAATATCTTGTTACTTTTACTAAATTTAAAGACAGAATGTTTGTAATGGTTGTATATTTGGCCAACTGACCAATGATTGAACCTGGATGAATTAATCGATCCTATAAATTACACTGATTTTTAACATTTCCATATTTTGAAAAAGTTCAATTCGTAGGCTAATCAGTCATATTTGTATTTCCAAGGCGCTTTTAGCGTTCAAAATGTATAACGATGGAGAAATTGGCTTGGATGACCCTATAGTAAAGTATGAACCAAATTTCTGGGTGAGAAATCCTTTTAATAATGACAACGGATCAGGGATAACATTACGGTATGTTCAGTTATTAGGGTAATTACTAACTGCATGTCGTGACAAAAAGTTTTTTCACACCTTATTTTCGTGATGTCTTTTCAACAGAACGCCAAGTGCTACGCTATCAACTAAGTAATTAATATAGGAATTTTGAACAAACCGCCAGTTAAGATACATTCATAGCTTAACCAGCTTTTTTCCCGTTCCAGGGAGCTTATCACATATTCCTCTGGTCTTCCCAGAGAAGCCCCTTGTCACAAAGAAACCCCGAAGAGCTACTGTCCCTACGATACTAACCACATGCTGCAACAACTTAGAAAAAATACATCCCGTTTGCTTTTTCCACCAGGAAAAGATGCATTATATGGGTACGTATAAGACAAATATTATCACAGAAGTAAGAAATAATTTTAATTATATACAATGCGAAAACAATACGTAATGACAATGACGTGTATCACGATAGTGACAGTTGCACAACGACAACAAATCTTCCATGAACATCTGCATAAATTCGTTGATATCAATTGAGTTTTAAATCAATGTGCTGGCACGTAAGTCAAATTAGAAAAGGTGTTGTTTTGTACTATACCCTTTGGCTTTAAGAAAGACCTGAGATAAAGTTGCACAGGGTGTCTTCCTAATATTCTTGCCGGTCAAGCATGGGACATGTCGCAGCTGTCGGAAGCTTTCGTCCAATTGGATATAATGCTTTTCTATGCTTTCTAAAGAACGAAGCTATGCTATTGGTTGAAACAGAAATGTATTGTAAAGTTCAGCCAATGAAAATCATTCTTGCGCGGAGCTGCGACACTACCCCCAAGCAACCCTGCGCGTTCGTACTTCTCTGTGACTGATCTCTATAGTAATAACCAGGAATGGATACTGAACATACGTCAAGCCCTGCGTATTCCACAAGGCGAATTCGTTCGCGCGGTCAACGGAATCCATCAAAATTATAACCGCTTAAAAGTTGACTTTTTACATGATCCTTCTCCGTCGCGTGAACAACTTATAGTGTAGTAAAAAATGGGCTTTCCTGACTATACAATTTGAACGGGGCTATTTTTTACCAGGAATCTTCCATTTGCCATCGCTGGAAATGTGATGGGCAAAAACTATTCTGGTGGTTATGCGAAACTTGTCCAGGATAAGATTTTTGAACCACTACATATGAAATCATCCACCTTTACAATGAACAATACGTAAGTATACACATCCTTAAACAGCTGCGCGCGCATGCGACAAACGACGCAATATCATTCTGCCGAAAATACAAAAGCCTGTTTCTGGGCAACTTCATTTAAACGTTTTTTTTAGTGTCAGTAAAATCGGTAAATAAATCTCTAAAATATATCCTAAACACCACATTCTCTTCCTAGCCAATAATATAACATCCTTTTTGTTCAATGCGTTAATTTTAGCGCAATTGCATGTTCTTACAAGTTACAACATTATTGTTTTTGCAGAAAAAATATATTCCCACCATTACCGACAGCGAAAAGTAAAAACAGTTTAAAAAACTGGGGTTGGTTGAATCCAGCTGGTGGTTTATTCACTACAGTTCACGATTTAGCTCAGGCGAGTGATTTTAGAAGTACCGATTTATACGTGAAACTTCGAAACAGGGAAGTCTGATTTCCCCTCACAAGCAATTAATGAAGGAAAACTAAGGAATTCGACTTTTTACAAAACAAGAATTGTCATTTTTCTTCATGAATTTTGTGGCTGTTTGCCTGATTTGAATCTCTTTACCTTTTAGTTAGAAATTGGATTGTTCAACAACAATCACAATCAATATCTTCGATCAGCAATTCTTGATGAATTTTTTACACCAGGTAACTAACGCGAGGTTTTTATGTGATCATGCAGTGTCGATCTATAACTACTTTACTCCAGATTTTACTTACAACGCTGTGGGGAGGGGAGTGACTGTTCCCTTCACTTCCTAAGGGCATCTGTATATATTTGATTGTCTTGTTAGACTACTTTTTCACCGACGGCAAGCAAATGTTGGGGAGTTCCTGGAGTATTGGCTTCCATAAAGGATATTTGAACTACACCAAAGACGGATTTGTGTATGGGGGATACTGCAGTATGATTAAACTTCTGCCCGAGTTACGCTTAGGTTTGTAAGATTTTGTTTGTTTGTAATATTTACCACTCATTAGAATCTCAGCCTCCGTCGAAGACGCTGGACGCGCGAGGTTAAAGGCCCACACAGACCGGACGCGATTTGGCAACGCGGCGCGATTTTTCATTTTTTTCTAGTTTCCGAAAGCAAATAAATTTTTACTTATCATAATAAATTTGTAGATTATATGGTGTACGGCGGTAGCGTAGCCAGAACGATAATTGGGGGCCCATATTCATATATTCGTGATATGCAGGGTTAATTTCTTTTCAGATCAATTGCCTTTACAGTCTGTTAACATGAATATATTAATATGGTCCCCCCCAATTATTGATGCTGGCTACGCCACTGGCGTCCGGTGGTGTAATTCTTACTTATATTCATAGAAAACAGTACTCATGCAAACGTTGGATTTGTACTTATGCCCATGTCATTCATTTTTAATCTGAGTCACGTTTTATGCTCGTTTATTTAGTGGCATTGCCAGCCTGATTTAGTCCCGCTGTGCTAACATTTTAATAGCGTGTTTTTTTGTTATTTTAAAACTATATATTCTGATTTTTCATTTTGGTTCATATAGCTGTAAATCTTGTGAGCACGTCTCATAACTGTCAAATATATAGCACGTTGCCTCCGAAGATGGACATTTTGTTCGACCTATTTCATGATGAACTTGCGAAGTTACCACAGAACATGGTTAGTTTAAATATACTCAGTAAGTTATACTGCAAGAAAACCGCACCTTGCATGTGACATAGCTATCTATCGCATACATTTATTCGTCTACAAGGATAACTTACAAACTTTTCATTTTTTGTTTCGTATGCAATATCATTTTTCCCAATATATAAGTGAATACATTACAAGTATATTTCCCCTTATGTAGCAACAGACACCCGTATCTAATCCAAAGAGATTCATTGGTGTATATGACACAAACGAAGTTCAAACACTTCATAATGTCGCAATGAAAATATCGACATACAAGAAAGAGAACGACACTCATCATTACCTACGGTTCTCGATTGGAGATATGTATACATTTCCCCTCACGTACCTTGGTGATTATATTTTCGGCATAATGCAGGTAAACCGTTGTAAGGACTTTTCTCTTGGAATTAATGGTGAAAGAATATATTTCACAAAACCAAAAAACACTCGAGATAAAGTTAACGAATTTGTTATTTATGGAATACATTTAAAGGGAAAGGTTACATTTCATCGTAAACACACTTAAACAATAGTTGGATTTTAAAGGTGCTTAAAGTTCACTGAAACGATTGGTCATTCCACCATTCATGTGCATGTAGTGGATCTTTAGAATGTTTGCCTAAATCATCGCCCAGTAGAAACAGTATGTTTCAACAATCGAATCGGCATTAAGCGGACAGTTTCGGGAAAAGGGGTAAATGCCGGCTGTTTCATATAGCTATCCGTTAAAAAAGGTCCTGGCTATCCAGTGAAGAAATAATTCAAAACGTGAAGTTCATCCATGGATTCAATAAAGAAATGAACGAATTTAAAATCGGTGAAATCTGGTTCTTTCACGACTATATCGTTTGTTATAAATAGGGGGACTTCACACAGCGTAAAATTTGTAGAAATTCTTAAAACAATTTAACTGAAAATTTCCGCTTCACGTGCATGCCAGTTATATGCCCAGCTAGGTGTCCGCTTAATAGAGGTTCCCGGTTGAGAGAGGTTTCATAGATATAGAATTTATATGTTTTTGAACCTTACACATTGGTCCTTGAATACATGCAGAATTTTAGTGCAAGGCTGCATACAACACTTAAGATATTTTATTGCTTGTTTGAACTTCTTGAAGCGGGCAGAACGCCAGCAATTGGAGGCGATCAGGCTTATAATGCATGCAGGTTAACTAAATTTTATTAAATAATTGATATACCTAGCTAATATTCGATTATATATATATCCAGTGCAAAAGAAAATGTTTATAACTTGTAGTACAGAAGATAATATTGCAAGAACTTTATATATATTAGACAATTATACCATGTTATATATAGTTGTACTGTAGTTAATGTAAATATCATATAGAAGTTTCTGAGAAGATTATGACTGTCTCCCGGTTGACGGGTGTAGGATGAGGTGGGGGCTATAGATAAAAATAATACATGGTAAACTTATATCCTTCTAAAATTCGGTATCATAGAAACAACAAAGTTTTACGTTGTTCCGTAATTCACTGCGCGGTACAAATTTCTGCAGAGATTTATTTAAACCGGTTTTATGTTGTACCAGAATTCACTGCGCGGTACAAATTTCTACAGAGATTTATTTAAACCAGTTTTATGTTGTACCAGAATTCACTGCGCGGTACAAATTTCTGCAGAGATTTATTTAAACCGGTTTTATGTTGTACCAGAATTCACTGCGCGGTACAAATTTCTACAGAGATTTATTTAAACCAGTTTTATGTTGTACCAGAATTCACTGGTACAAATTTCTACAGAGATTTATTTAAACCAGTTTTATGTTGTACCAAAATTCACTGGTACAAATTTCTACAGAGATTTATTTAAACCAGTTTTATGTTGTACCAGAATTCACTGGTACAAATTTCTACAGAGATTTATTTAAACCAGTTTTATGTTGTACCAGAATTCACTGCGCGGTACAAATTTCTACAGAGATTTATTTAAACCAGTTTTATGTTGTACCAGAATTCACTGCGCGGTACAAATTTCTACAGAGATTTATTTAAACCATATGAACTGGCGCTCTTTGATAAATCCTTCTTCTATTATCCGATCAGTTTGAAAAGTATTTTTCCTGTGCGTTCACCTGCATGTGATTTTCATTGAAACAATGCCAAACATTTCTGCAAATGCAGACTAGAAGAATTACTCGTTTTACGCTATACAAACAGGCAAATAAGTTCATACCATCTCAATGGTTCATACCCATCAGCCCCCTTTTTAATTTCTTTTATATATGTATAGGTATTATTAAAATGAACACAACATTAAGAAAGCCACTTTACTGATAGGCGCAGAAGTCCTGTTCTGTTATAGCAGGAAATCACACAGTATACACACGCAGTTGTGACGTCAAAACACGCGTATTGCGGAGCCTTCACTCAGGCCACTTAACCCAATTGACGGCTCTTGATTAGACGGTGGCGTTCCACCCACTTCTGTTCATTCTAATCCTTGTTTATGATTTACAAAAATAACATGATCCTGACAGTGGCTTTTAGCAAGCTGGATGAGTCACCACGCGGAAATATTAGACAAACAAGATATTGTTGCGCACTATAAAGGCAATGCAATTTTTCTTGCAACGTGCTACAGAGAAATTCATAAATTAATGAAGGATCTTCAAAATTTAGGTATAGGAGTATCGATGGAGTATAATAAACATAAAAGTTTCGTAGTTGCCAAATTAACATAATTAAGGTCGCATTTTGGCCGCGTCGAATGCAATTCAAACAATAGATAATGAGATGATAATAAAGCTTAATCAGGGTTTATCATCTCATTATCTTTTATTTGAATTGCATTCGACGCGACCAAAATGCGACCTAGACCTAAAGGTATATTCATATATTCATGTTCAAATGAGCGTAAAAACCAAAACCAGTTTGTTTCAAACAAAGAAATCAAAAGGCAGACTACAAGTTTGGCCTCTTTTTTCAGTAATCTGGCAACTCTGGTAAAAAGAAGAGACAGCCCTGTTTGCGTTGATCAAAATTGATACTCGGTGCTAGTTAATGACTAATTTCAATAAGTCAAAGTCATATTACGTTTCGTTTCTAACTCAGGTGAACGGAAACCCACTTAAAATAGGTGATCTTCATTCAGTGCCAATTGTCACGCAATCGATTATTTTTGCCATCCCCAGCTTTATACGTGCAATAATACACAGAACAGGTGGGATTGTCCTGCTTGGCTGTTTATCTTTCAAAAGAAAGCGGTTTTCAAATTAGTTGTGCAACATTTTACACCGAATAAATATCTCCATATAAGATGGCTACTTTTTTATAAGACAAAAAAATATTCAAAAACATGAAAGTTGTTCACAAAAGACGTATTGTTATAGCAACAATGAGGTTTTTAGTATATGGCCGACATTTCACCGACATTTTAAAGCTTCACGCACTAATCAAGAGCAATAATTCTGACGCCTCTAAGTACTTAGGACTACAAAACGTTTAAGTATACTAAATTTTTTGTTTTCAAAGAGTGGCGCAAAACAACAATGATTCTTGGCCCAGGATATAACCATGAAACGCTACAGCACATAAACTCATAGTGATGAAACAACTATAAAAATGAAACTTCTATAGATAACTGAGATTTTCGTCCTTTTACTGCCAATTTAGTTAAATTCTTGTATCAGTTTCTCGCATTTGAACATCCCTTATTAGCTCGTTTCCATCGATCAAAAGAAGATAATTGCATCTACATGCAGTGTGTCCCAAAAAAGTACCCTGATTTGAGTGCTTTCAATGGAGGGTAATTTTTTTTGGACACACGGTATAGTCGTGTTTTCATTCTATACCTCTTACTAAAGAGTAAAGACAGTTAATTATCGTATATGACGATGGTAAAATGCATGATACGTATTTCAGAGTTATTTAGATCTGAAGCGTTTTCTAATTTATTCAGCCTGTCGTTCAAATTCCTTGCACCGGAGGGTACTTGCAACGAAAAAGCATGAAAAATTAATATGTTAATTGTTCAAGATATCCTGCAAGGATAATATCACTTTTAACCAGGGAAGAGAGTGCATTCGTGCATTAAGTTGACAAGCATGCAGTATATGAAAGTGTCAATATTTACTATAGATAATCCAATCAAAGTAGGGATATAGACGTCTGCGTTTTATTTATGGCTATTTGACTAAGTAAGGCATTTAAAACACTGCATGACTGCAGAGTAAAAATAGTCTCCTTTTATATAATATATTTAATACGATGTGAGAATGAATGTGATTCACGTATTTTTCACTTCAGTCTTTGCTGTTTTTGTTGCATTTACAATCAGGATACAGAAAGGATTGAACGTTTGTAATCGATTATGTGGTGTGGATAAATTATAATAAAATTACTCTAAAACAATATTGCCATTATACTCGGGGCTGCAAAATTGATAATGCTTCGTGTAAGTGGAACTGAATAGCATCAAAGGATCATTAAAGAGTTTGTAGGTTAATAGAGGTTCATCCAGTACCTTGAATGACCAAAATATTATTGACAATCCGGGTTTACCCACCCATGCATGCATGCACATAGTCATTCTCCTATGATCTTATGCGATAGGATTCGATACAAGTATAACCACTGGATTATTGTAAACTTGTTAACCTTTTTTTTGGCAATTATCTGAGTAAATTTCTTTATATTTTTCTCTAAAATGTCAAATGATAGCTAACATTAATTTTTGTTGCTATAGTAATTCATTCGTGCTAAGAGGGAGCTGTGTTAATTTGATGATACTTAAGTAATTAAGAACTCCCCCATATCTCGTGTCGCTAAGTAAAGTGCACACTGTTTGAATGTTGTTTTTGATATCATGTGATTATGCGTCAGTTGTTTTCTCAGTCTCTTAGACTCGTACCACAAGTTTTGTTATCTATGTAAAATAACACATGCATGTATATGTATGATCACAAAATGACCACATACTCCGCCGTTTTTAAATCATTATACAGGAACCTTTAAACTTTAATGCACCTTAAGTATCACCTTATATATATATATATATGGTTGTACACTTTATATATATATGGTTGTACTATATATCTGCATGGTGTCATGAGAGTCTTGTACAACTATACCGGTTGGTATAACTTATTTTGATATCTGTGAAGGCATATATATGTGCTGCGGAATTATAAGCTAGTAAAGATTTATAACAATGCACAACCATGAACTTTGCCTTGTAACCTTTGAACGACCGATCTGCATGAACAAATAATGACGTAATATCGGTAAATAATTGCGACACATCTTCTAAATGCATGCTCATTTTCACGTGAATTTACTTGTATGCTCTGGTAATTGATTAGGCAAATCTTCACACGATATTCTATATATAGTCCCGTAATATGCTGGATTTAATTGGATTTTCATTCAAAATTGGTGGCAACCACTGCGTTTTTAATAAATACAAGACAATGTGAACACCGTGCATGTAAAATATTCATTTTTATTGTAATATTTCTACCTTTACCAAAAGTGCAAATTTCTACCATTTTCGAAAAAGTGAAATAACTGGGAACAAGAAAACACGACCTAATTGCTTGGTGCACGTTTTGAGGATAAATTTCACAGGTGAAGTTAGCTTCAACACGTTATCGTTTGCATCTGAAGATTGTTTAAGATTTTTCATGATCGGCGGGGGCTTACATTTTTTGTGTTTTAAAATTATTATGCGGTCGATCATATATTTTTAGTCTTGAGTCGTTGAGGTGACTTGACTGGGCTAATTATATCCGTCAAAACGTTAAGCAAGGAAATTCTTGTTGACTGTAGAGATAGACGATGACGTCTATCTGATACACATATCGTTCAGATTCTCAAAACAGAGTCTGGGAACAGAGAAGTTGAACAACTCAAAACTATAGGCAAAATATACTGAAACTGAAAGACTACCGATCGTGCCATAATTTCGAAAACCTGTCTGGCTATTACAACAAACTGGAAGCGCATACGATGTGTCATTTTTAGTTATTTAAATTAAAATGAAATTTATAACAGATTATTATTTATTACTCACAAATGATACCCATTGAAAAGCAACCTTAATATTACACGAGCCACTCCATGAGCCTTTTACCAAGACGCAGGCTAGCCAGACTGATGCCAGATTATGACGTATTTTTGCATTTTTGAATAAAGACTCTTTAAACAGCCCCAATTGTTACAGTACATAATCAATATAAACGAGAGAGATTCGCTTATTTTTGACATCAATTGCAAAGGTTCAAGATAAAAGTCTTTAGACAACACTACATTCTCTAACACAGCTCACCAAGTACACTTTTTAAAAAAAATGGTCATTCAATTTTGCTCATTGAAGCTGCAAACTAAAAGCTTGCTAAAGTACAAAACTTCTTCATTGCAATGTTTGATTCTTTGTTGATTTTAATTACAGTTAACACCCTAAATGATGTTATTATGGGTAATTACGCACACAAACAAACTAAACACAGAAGGAAAATATTTTCATGTAAAGATAAAAATTTTTGCCACATCAAAACATTTTTACACTAAGTACTATGCTACATAACTTTTATTTTGTAATTAAGCCATACTGTAAAGATTGTAATATTGTAAGATGTTTTCTTTTGCCAAATATTTGTTTTAGCTACATTTTGTTTAACACTGTCTATGTCACAGATGAGTACAAAATATACTTAAGATACCAAGAGTTTATGTAGCATAACTTGGTTGCAACTGCTATTTACAGCTTGCAGTTCTGTCATGATGTGAAGTTTTCAGGTCTATAACATATCTTAGAAAATTTGGCTTTGCACTTTTGTTGTTTAACCACATGAAACTCAACAAATCTCATTTCTCAAAGTCTGAAAAATCTTCTTGTCTCACAGCAAACATAGAGTATGCATCTGTTATATAATTAAGGATAATTTATGTGAAATTCATTATTGTGACACATGAATAATGACTTATTGCTGTTTGGACGTTTATATTTGACATGTTGAATGTGTAGAAATCGGATTTTTTACAAATGCAATTTTGTTGGTAGAAACAGATATTTGGAATGTGCAAAAACTTCTTATGTACAGTATAATGTATTACTTAGTTTTGAGGAATTTTGTATAATTACTTCCCTAGGTTACAAATGCAATTTTGTTGTTAGAAACAGAATTTTGGAATGTACAAACACTTCTTATGTATAATATATTATTTAGTTTTGAGGAATTTTGTATAATTACTTCCCCAAGTTGATGTAAAAAATTGACAGCATGGTAAAGTAGCATGTATTACTTTGGTTAAATATGATTGCTCTTGACACTGGGACAAAAAACACAGAATTTTACAATATAAAAGTCCAATAATTCCTAAAATTACTGGAAGTAGTGTAGTAACAAGAGATTTAAATTATTTAAATGACAGGCATTAAAAACACATCGCTAATAAAAATGGTAAATAGATGAATACAGACTCTTTTGTGAGAACTTTTGTGACAAATCATCAGTTGATTGGTCATTGATTTGCAATACTTTACAAATAACAATTGCAAACAGATGAATATGTACAGACTCGCAGTGATAAATACAGACTCGCAAATTAAAGCTTGTAACAAATTGATGAACCGTGGAGCTGGGGGGGGGGGCTAGGGGGCTTCAGCCTCCCCAATATTTTGCAGACCGAATGTTTGGGTGATTATGGCAAACATGGCGGCAGTCGAATTATGCATTTATTTTTCATGAGCCCCCCAATATAAAAATGCTCTGTGGTCCTTGCAATTGGTCAGATTGATATATAAATAGTATTGTGGAGAATATGTCACAGTGTACTTTGTTTGCTAGAGATAATTTGTGACCACATCATTCATAGTAAGTTCACAGCCATAGCTGCTGAAGAAGTAAAACAGATGGGAGCCAGTTGGACAGTGCAATGACTCGTGCAGCTTGTCTTGATATGACAATGCATGACAAGTTGCATGAAAAAATTGCTGCGTTTATCACAAGACAAGTTTTTAACTCGCCAAGTTTTGAAAACCGCTGTACATAAAATATGTTATTGCATCATGAAATATAATTTCTATAACAAAAGGATACAAATTCCGCAAACAGAAGCCAATAACCCGCTAAACATCAACATGTTTCGTTTCCTATATTTTGCTAATATCTTGTACGTATTAATTCTGTTCTGCTCGGCGTATTTCGCCTTTGAAATGTCAGAATCCACGTTCACTTTTGCGTCCGACATGTTGTCCGAGATTTTGTAGCCCGCAAATCCTTTCAACCTGCTACGTGCCGCCACAATCATTCGCCCAAACCACTGAGCTATAATATAATTCCTGGAGGACCGGCTCGCGACCAAAAAGTGAAGCAAAAAACATGGCGGATTTCGGCGTTTGCTGACGCCAGATTGACGCCACTGGTTCCTATTCGCCATGGTAGTTACCACTGACCAAGGCTCAATTCTGAGCCCGCTACAAATGCACTCCCCCCTGGTTTTTGTTAAAAATAGTATTCAGTATTTCAGTTCTCATTATTATATTTTCCGAAAAAAATTTAAACGTCAGTCAATATTTTTGAACTGAAAACTTTTTGATCAGATATCGTTCGACGTTTTTGTGAAGATATGAAAGTCGTACACGTTACTTCTGTCAAAAACAGGAAACAAATACCAGATGTATAATAAAACTTCAAGAAATTTGCCGAAACGAAAATGCAGTTGACTGACAGGTAAATATATTATTCATAAATTTCATTTTTTCGATAAAATTTCACCATTTTTTTTCGTTAACAGTCTTTAGATAGATGTCGTTGCTTATATATTTTAATATTTGACCAAAAGACGGCGGCACGAGAAGTCAAATGTATAGTTTGAAGTTTGAACAACTACTAAAAAGATTACCCTATAGTTTGGAAGTAATTTATTTTACATATTACATACATATATTACAGGCATTTTCTTCCAAAGAACGCTAAAAGGTAACATAATGTAAATTCAAGTCCAAAGAAACAGAGGCTAAGAATCATTGGGAGGATGAAGATGTGCAATTTCAACCAAGGGTAGCCTGCCTATTTGTTTAGCTGGATTTCATTAGCCAGAAGAAATAGTTTTTCTGTACTGAACTATATCAGCATATATCATGTATATTGATGAGCTTATTAGCTTAAACCTATAAGGATGAACTATTAAATTGAAAGCTTCCAGGAGTCAGCACCATGCAGTGGTCAACACTATAATTGTCTGACTGCACAAGCTATGCTCTTTCCATGGTATAAAACCAATAATTATGGCCCCTGTGCAGGTCATATGCTTTTCTATATTTGCAAATGATAATGCAGAGGCTGCATTAAGGAAGATTAGAACCAGGGATGTTTATAGGCCAAGATAGCCATGGTAATTATTATTGATTATATGCAAAAGGGGCTTACCACTTACCAGCTTCTGTCAGATTAGCCTGCAATGACTGGAAAGGTTCTTTGGAAATGAAATAAACAAAGGCTTACCAATTGTAATATTTATTTTCTTTTAATAAAACATTGTAAGTTGTAAAAATAATAAAACAGTTTCTGTATTTAAGAATGTGTGTAGTTCATGGGTATAATAGTATGGTTGTCTCAATTTAATTCTCCAGAATTTTGCATAACATGCCTCCACTTGATCTACCAAACCCTATGTTATCCCTGCAAAAAGAAAGATATGTCAGAGATTAACTGTATGTATAATACACCCTGTAAGTGTTGACAAAATTAGTACAGATAATTTAGTGTCAGCCACTGAGGCCATGATGATGCCTCAGTTGGAAGTGTGAGTGAATTTAGGCAAGTTATTCTCAGACCTTGCTCCTTCAGATTATATTTTTGTTCCTATTGCATCTTTTATATACTTTGATCTAATATATCTTGTATGATTTTTCATGAAAAGATGGGCTATAGACACATTGATGATTGATCTGGTTAGACCTTAGTTTTGGCTTTTAAATCAGTGTAAAATATAATGGATAAACAAATATTAATAGAAATATGTTTAGTTAAACAAATTAAATGTTAGTAAATTTATCATTTCTGTTTTCAGATCTTTCATAGCCGTCGAACTACGAAGCTATATTTTTTACTTGACGTTCAGAGTTCAAACATCAAAATTGCGAAAGCCTTTTTAAAACTCTTACCTGAGTGCAAATCGCCAAAAATTTCCTCTTTAATGAGTAAATTGCGGTAGGAACAAGCAGAGCAAATAGCTGCTTCTTTGTTGAAGTTGAAAAGAACCAGCAAAAAAGGAAAAAAATCCATGTTTTTGTTCAAAAACAAAAAATTTCGTAAAAACAAAATCCTGTTTTTATCGAAAACCAGGAGGGTGCTCGCATTTTTTCATGCTTTGGATCGCGGTTGGTCAGTGGTAACTACCATTGCAAATAAGAACCAGTGGCGTCAATCTGGCGTCAGCAAAGGCCAAAATCCGCCATGTTTTTTGCTTCACTTTTTGTATTTCAAAACATTAGGAGCCGGTCCTCCAGGAATTATATTATAGCTCAGTGGCCCAAACCCACCAAACCATTTTTGGACTTCGATCGCAAGTCTTCGATAGACGTCATTGGTTGTCATAGCACCCAGCGGTTTCCTATGGTTTCTTTGATATATTGCGTAAGTTTTACGTCATCCTTTTCATCAACCAATGAGATGATGGATCTAGAACCCAATTGCATAATTTTATATGTGATAAAAATAACGCATTATGTCATAGGAGTGTATATAAGTTGCAGCTTGAAATTCAGCTGAGTCATATTCACATTTCGTAATCAGCAAAAGAAGTCGTAATAGAAGCAAAGTTAAGCTTATAACGTTCCAATTTTACCCTTCACCACGGTGTATTACAAGAATTTACTTCGCTTACAAAAGAAGAAAGACTCAGTTATGACAGTTGGACATCGAAGTCATCCTAATCAAGCCCAAAGCGTGGCGAATACGATGCAGTATTTTGCAAATATACCAGGCCAATCTGCCCATGGAAAGTCGCCATACAACAACAATAAATTCGACGAGCAAACAGTACCGCACGCTTTGTATCAATCTCCAGAGAACACCTACAAAGACATGCAACCAGATTACCAAGTGGATCCGTTGGCATACAATTCCCAAAATTATTATTCCCAAAATTATTCTTACAACACTAACTTTATGGCATACCCTATGTTCCAACCTATAAACTACGACACAACTTCTGCACTATTGGGCAACGAACATCTAGCACAGCGACAGAACTCGATTCCAAATGGTTCTCTAGAGCAATTCCTTGATAACTCTAGTTTTGATTATGAACAAGTTCTTCAGAATCTTGACTTAACTCAATACGAGAATCCAGAGTCGTTCTGCTTAGAAGATTATGCAGACCTAGAACAAGTTAACGAAGGAATGAACTTTGATGTTGCAGTCAAGCAGGAAAAAGCTGATGGTGATAACACTGACGGTAAAAACCTAGAGGAAATGGAAAATGTTTTGAACAATAACATTTTAAGCACAAATAATCCCATGATTAATGTTGTGTCTTCGGATTTACCTCTTGGTAATGTCAGAGATAATACTGTGAATCTTGCTAACGACCAGACATTGGATGAACAAAATTTGATGGAAATTCTTGAGTTGTACTCTTCACCAAATTCTGTAGAGTGGCAATCACAATCCAACTACTTACCTAATCAAATTCCAGTGTCAGGAGAAACTGTTGTCAAAGCTGAGCCTAACACAAACACTCATAACAGTTGTGACTTTGTATTGGATGCTAGTCCTCTTAGTAATTCTACTGAGGAGGGTTTACAATCAATTGGTGTGCCAGATGAAGAACTTATACAAATGCCTGTGAGCAGATTTAATGAATTAATATTATCTCTAACGCCCGAACTGTCAAATCTTGCAAAGGATGTTCGCAGGCGAGGAAAGAACAAGCAAGCTGCAAGGTTATGCCGTAAAAGAAAGATTGATAATATATCTTCTTTGGAGGATACACTTTCACAATTACAAAAGCAGAAATCAAAACTTCTGGAAGAAAGAAGAGAAATTGTTGCAGAAACAGAAGAAATAAAATCTAGCATTGACATGATTTGTGAAATGTTAATGAAAGGTTTAAACGAACAGAACATTGGATCAGAACTCTCACTATTACATCACTCTAATGGACAAACATTACTTGTACAAAAATAAAATGTATTCAGAGGGTGTATGCCATAAGTTGATAAATATGATATTTTAGCAGTTGAACTGCATATAAAATTTTAAATAATTTTGTAGGCTTGGCTGGTCCAAGCATAAAGCATTTTATAAAGACAACAAGAAAATATATTCAATATTTATATCTATTATTTATACAAAAAATATATTATTTATTAATTGGGAAGATGATTGGTGTGTATTGACTTGATTCTCTCCTACTACAGTGCTTTAATTTTTCTCCCTGAGGAGAAATGTTTATTATAAAGCATCTTGTGAAATAACTTTAGCAACTGCTTGCGTCACTGAAATTACCCATTGTGACCTGTTAACTGTTGAGAAGGTTGAGATGTTTTCTTAGGAATTAAGTTGTTGAACTTATCTCATGAGAGGATATTTGAACATTGTTCATGATTCAAAGAAGCCAATTGGCTATTAAGGTGTTATTCGGTCCTTTGATCATGTATTTAAACAGCTATATTTTCAGTACATGTTTTCATGCCTGGAGAATTATGAGCCCCCTTTACACACAGCCCTCAACATTGCAACAAGCAAAACATGTGTGATATGTCAGATAAGTCGGAAACGACGTTTTTTTTACAACAAATCTCAAGAAGCAAGTCAGCAAGTTCTAAGTGAATACAGCATAGCCAAATAGACAATTCCCAAACAGAACACAAAGTTCGTGCGGAGCGGCTACTTAGAAGAGAGAAAGTCGACCGTAGCTGCTCTAAAGTAATTGTGAATTATTGAGAATGGATTTTACTCTAATTTTATGTTTTTAACGACAACTTGACAATACAGATTTTCCTGAAAGAAATATATCGAACAAAATAATTTAAATTCTTCTCATACTTTTAAACAAAACTATCTGTTTGTTATGTTAAATTGGTATTAGGACGTGCTGGAACAATTCGCAGGAATTCGGAACACGGAACTACGGGAACATATTCTGAATAATATGTTTTCCTGAAATTTTACATATTACAAAGATTTTACGTTTGTTGCTACAAAATTTATATTAAAGATTAAGGTGTGCCTTGCCAATTTGCAACAGCCAACAGTTTGTTTTTGACGTCATAAAATCTCTTGACCTATCACTTAACATGTGTAAATCGATGTAATGTTAGTTCCTTTTCCTCAGACTGAGAGCAGTTAATTTGGTTAATTGCTATGGCTTACTGCCGTTTTTGGTCAATGTTAAAGACAGCAATTTTCGGCCTACTGTTTATAGTAAAGTTTGAAGATTATACAAACTGTGATTCAAATGTTCTCAAATCCCAATTTCGTTACTATCCCGTTGCAATTACATATCATTACTTTGCTATGTCTCATATATATCTCCATAACTCATGTTTGTATAATATCTATGGTTGTCAGTGCTGATCATTTTTATCGAGACCTCAGACATGGAAAAACCTGCCAATAGCGCTCAGAATATAGGAATACGTCAAATCACGGTCAAATGTTATAGCCGATTGGCATTGCCACTGGCAATGAAATCAATTGAGTTGAATTTTGAATTTAACCTTAAAAAATTAGCCGCTCGAAAACTTTACCTTAAAATTTGGCACAAACCGTTAGTACATACAGCTTTGACCCTTTCCGTAAAAGTTTGCAATACATACGGAAAACCGCATCTGGCGTTTTTTTTCTTTACTTTAGTCATCGTTATCTTAAAATGGTCATGATATATTGCAGTTTCAAATAACCCTTTATATTGACGCCAAAGACAAAATTTGAACAGCAAAAAGGCTATAGACGGGGTACATGCAAGTGCTGAAAATAAGTTGTTTCTTTGACTGTCATGATTGTATCAAATATTCACTATTGAACCTATATATATCTTCGGCAATTAATAGACCAATTAAATTTTTTAAACTAGTTTTGGCATTATACCCAGGAAGCATCTATGTTAGACTTTATTCTGCATATTATTGTGCATTACAGAAAGATTTTTATTCAGAAGTATGTCACCTGCTGTTTTGTATTATTCCTTTCGCAACGACAATAATCAATATACAAAATCCGACAATGAGAGAAGAGGAGAGTGCTTATCATGGGAACACTTATTAGTTCAGTTAATTAATACACCTTAAATTGATTTCCGTTTAAAAATTTTTGGATGGGTTTGAAATTAATTGTCGCGGGGTTGGGGTTAGGGTTGAGTTTCGCCCACGTTTGCCTGTTCATCACATACTTCAGGAGGGTTAATCGTATCCGGATATACACCGGGGATGCGTGACGTGCAAAGCAGGGAGACATTGATGATATGCAAACTGAAGTGTAATACCAACACCTTTTTCCGACTACGGTATACAACGACAGGATTATTTTCCCACAAAATGTCCTGTTTGAAGTGCCTATAATATTTGCGGTAATACATTGTCGAAGTGAAAATCTTCCCATATAGCATTTTTTATAATCGCATCTTTATTTGAATATCTAAAATTCCTTTTAATATATAGAACGAAGTGTTTCTGGCGAAGCATTAACTATAGAGAGAATTAGCAAAATGCGGTTTGTGTTCACCAAAAAATACATCTAAAACTGGACAGTGAGGAATGAAGTGTGCGAGAGTTGAATAAAATTTACAAAGTCTCATTGAGGCTGAAACTAGGGCGGTTTTACAATAAACCAAACGCAAAATTAGTCTATGAAAGAATTGCAATGAAATCATTGATGATCAGCACGTACCCGATGCTCTTTGGAACAAGCGGGATCCTTGTTAATTAGGGTTCAAGGAAATCTCTCACCCCACGCGATGACCCTGTTAAATTAGGGTTGGGGAAGATATGTTATATCCCGCATAAAATGTGAACATCCCACGAAAAACACTGTTATCAAATCTAAAATTAAAAATATGTATGGGTGGACGGTGTTTCGTAAGAGCACCTTTGGACTGCATGTTGTAGGATAGGCATGGCAAGTTTTATATAGGTAGCACTATATGGAGTATATTATATATATATATACCTCTTTTTACTATATTTTCATGTGTATGTGTATATGCATATATTCGAATCACAATATAATTATTCAATATATCAACAAAAATTAGTAAAGATACAGTCCTATGAATATAGCGATTATCGTCGATAGCGACGATCAGAATTAAGTGGGAGAATTATAGATTGATATACTAAGGGCGCTCTCCTTTATCCGGTAAAAACGGCCAGACCGGTCCTGTTGTATTTCAGTACAGACAGATTACTAGTAGATCAGAGTAATAGGGTTATCGAAAAGAAAAGCGCCCTAAGAAATAGTCGAATTTACGTCATTTATTCATTCCACACAAACAAGCACAATACAGTGTAACAATGATAGAACTTACATCATGCAAAAGAGAAAATAGTTACAAATATATCACGGTACTTTGTAATAGAAAAATATAGAAAACGACCTTAAAATACCAAGGTGAATAGGTCTTACTTCCAAATTGAAATATTTGAAAGAATTAGGTCATAAACCAAAAACACAAAAAAAAATTGGGTCAAAGGCATAGCATTTATAAAAACACAATGGCTAAAAACCATTTAGAATAAGAAAAATATTTACATCCATCGGTACAACCGCCTGGCAATCTATACATGCAAAATGTTTTTATTTTGTTACAGTGCTTAGCCGAGATTACTATTTTTGATTAACTTATCTCGTATTTTTGTCCAGCTGTTATTTAATTTTCATTATTTTTCAAACAATAGCAAAAGTTTCCCTGCATGTTTTCCGGGAAGAGTAGGGACTACTTTGGTCCCGAGAATTCTTCCATTTTACTAAATGAAAGGAAGCCTTTCAATTTTTGATTTATCGACTTATTTCTTCTGCATAGCACATGTGCAATTAGTTTGGTGTTTTGTCAATAATGACATACGAGAAAACGTCTTAGCACACCGTTCACATTTGTACTTCTTGATCTGCGAATGTGTTTGTAAATGGGCTCGCAGGTTGGAACGGTCAGCAAAAGCACGATTACAGCTCGTGCATTCGTAAGGTTTTTCCCCAGTGTGTGTTCTAACATGGCCTTGAAGTAACCATGGCCTACTGAATGCTTTGCCACAAATCGGACAGGTACATGGCAACGTATGCGTACGAATATGCATCTTTAAGGCGCCCAGTGATAGATAAACCTTGTCACAATATTTACAAGTGAATGATTTTGTCTGGTAGAAATTGCAGTAGTAACGTTGGTGTTTCACTAAAGCCGAATTGCTAGTGTAGGTCCGTTGACAACGACTGCATTCGTATTTTGCTTCGGACTCCTGCAGCTCTGAGGAAGATTCTAATTTTATGTTTCCCCAGTTAATCTGTGTTTCGCTTGTATGCTTCAGTGCGTCTGTCGGTGATGGCAAAGCTTTTGATTTACTGAATTGTCTCACCTCTGCCGCCAACAGGTGTATAGCCCGACCAGACATCGCTTGATCTATTACTTTCAGTAACCTCACTTTCGCTCGCATATGGCTTCCACAATAAACTTTTTTCTTTATATCTTACGACATTGCTTTCGAGGTCTAAAGAATCATACATAGGGCAATTAAGGCAAATAACATAAAGTCTGTTGGCATTTTGTCACTCTGGCAACACCTGTGCGTGTGTAAACTTAACAACGCGCTGTTATCTAAAAGCTAACTTTGTTAAATTCGTCAAGCGGGAGTTCGTTACATAAATATAAGGAACTAGGTTGATAGTATATACGCTTTCTAGTTTCAAGACAGAACAGCCTTGAAAGCCTTTGAGAATAAGGTGAAAAATCGATGCACTTGTTACCCACCTGTGGCGACAAGTGCATACATGTATGCATCTATTATTACACCGCACGGCCATATATCAGGTCGTATATTGATTTACCTTGTTTTTTCTCGCTTATGTAGACATTTTCATCTTCGCTATCTGAAGAATAGACCTTTGACTTTATTGTCTTCTTCACTAGGAAAGATTTCGGCATTCTTGTTGTAGATATACAGAAGCTCTCCTACCCGCTCTCAGCTCTAACACTCCAAACTGCTAAGTGGATGTAACAGGTTTTACAACATTCCTATATTCAAAATGCAACAGGTGATAGGCAGTGAGTTTTGACGGGTGTAATAAAATCTTTTGACGTCACTTAATGACCTCTTTTAATATTACTCCCGATGTTACTTTCGCGTATTAATCTAGCCGAAGTACACTGGCCCGTTTTTATTTTGTTTTTATCTGGTTAGAATGTTTAAGAGTTTACCTCAATGTGGCTATCTCTTGAAGATCGCAAGAGATCATGTAGCATGGAACGGCAGCAGGTACCTGCAGGCACAACAAGGAGTCTATTGTAAACTTTACAATGAACAGGTGTGACAGGCTCCTTCTTTAGCAACTTGTCGAGATATTGGCGAGAAAAATAAATAATAAACCGTGATTAAATTACTTTCAGAAATCTCGCTGGATCAAATGACATACCGGAGACACGCAGTTCAAACAGGTGGCTAACACAATGTTTGTCTTTAGTATTCAATATCTCGATAACTCTTTGCCCAAAAGAGGGTTGGTATGGTTACATAAATGATGTGACAATATGAAATTAAAATTTAGTCAGAGGGCAAAAATAACTGAAGCGGGCATTCACTTTTGTTATGGAGATCAAGATTAGGCGAGGAGTCAGGCCTTAAACGGAAAATATTCGCCACAATATTCAGCAACCCTTATAGGAAAGACCTTAAAAGCCAAAGTACTAAAATCTCGAATCCATAACACAAAGCAACACAAAGCTGCGATTGAAACGTTCATCGGGGTTTGTTGCAGCCTTGCACGGAATTTTTTCACCGCGGTTTTTTTAAGCTTTATCTACTTTATCAGTCACTCCAACTAATCATAATTCTATTGTGATCACGGTGTATGTAATGCACTAAGTCGCATGATTCTTTGTCTTTGTGTTAAAGTAGCCTCGATCTGGGCACTTGTAGTGAACCAGAAGATTCAGATCGCGATAAAATTATCGATCTAGAAACAATTTCCAACAGGAAATCGGAAAATTTCATAACGGTTTTTCTAAGAAAGTTTTGTCATTCTGTTGAGAACACTTCACGAAATTAGGTTGGAAGAGTATTCCATCATTTTCCTATACTGGTGAAAGTGGGGGGGAGCTGCCCCCCCCCTCAGTCATATAGTTAAGGAGGCTCTAATGTGTCGCAGGTTTCAGAATAGACTATGTAAAACGTCTACTTGCACGGTGGTCAGGCTGTAGGCAAATATATGGTTGCCCGTGGGTTGCCAAGACAGCCAATAGCTACTATTAAGTTTCAATTTGTGAATGACTGCACTTCTTGCTTTAATTTATCTTTTATCAGCGTAGTACGCCAAAGGAACATATACACGAAGCATATGGCACGAAGCAATCGTAGGTCATTTTCACCCTCAAACCCAGCCGAGTTGAATTCGCGTAGAAAACAGTGGGAACTTTTAGTTCAGACGAAATTTGGTCTAGACTTATTGAACCATGAAATTACTTCTAGATCTTGGATAACTATGTTAGAAAGTTAGACTGTCCCTCGAATGACAATAACATATATATACAAAAGTATAGAGCAAGTGCATTAATATCATGCAAGAACTATATGGCACCTATCTAGTCGTTCTCGTTCACTCAACCACATAGTTTGGATGGACAACCAGAAACGGATCGTTTTCCTCCGACTCAGTGTCTTCTGTTTCTTGTTGCCTCAAAGCTAAGATAACATGATCCTAATTCAAAAAATATATATTAATACTATGACATGCTTGTGCAGAACAACTATTACACTTTAATCTGACACAACCAGAACCTGAACTAGCTTTAAGCCAAAGATTTTATTAGAATTCAGATAGTGGAATTTTGGGGCATTATCGGATCTTGTGCATGATATTAATCATGATATACAATTATCAGGAAATACTTATAAACAAAGCGACTTTAATTGGAAGAGAGATATCGAGATTTCATTTAATCACTTACGTGACCAATAAGCCTATCGAGCACTTTATCAACCAAAAGTTTCTTTTGTGTTAATTCTTCTTCAGTTTCAATTTCATCTTCGACTTGCTTTAAATACCAATTGACGACATCACTTCGACGTAAACCATCATCGTCTGAAAAGAGAAAATGTTTCCAAATGAATAACACATCGCGATGCCTCGTGTCGATTTTACAGGTAACTGGTAACAACATATCCTACCTTCTCTTTTGTCCTCTTCACTTCTGATATGTAGAACCATAAGATTTGCCATGTGTTTATAAACTTCAAACGACACACGAACTTTTGCTTTTGCTGCTTGGTCTTCACCATGACCATTAACCATACCATTCTCAGCGGGAGTCTCATCATTATCATCTTCATCCATTGCTTAATGGGAAATATCATTGTTAATAAATCATCTCAAAGCCGAATGCCAAATTGAAGTAAATTGGTAAATAATGTAATATCTTCAACTCTTGTGTTCTCAGAAAACATGATTTCAAGTTATCGCCTATCGCCACTTTGATAATGCTCGGAAAAAAATTTGGGACATGAACAAATGCAACATAGTCAAAGAATTTTACATTGCACGTAGGCGACCACCCAGTCTTTTATAGGAAATCCTGATCACGAGTTTCGCAAAAAGGTAGCTACCTTCCGGCTCATCTTCTTCATCTTCAAATTGTATATCTGGTGTTTCCACTCGAATTATTGACTTGTTTAACAGTCTGAACGCCTCTTTTACGTGCTTTGGTTGAACCTGCACGCATAAAAAATAGGGTTGGCTGGTTAACAAGGTAATATTGCCCGCATGAGGCTGATTCTGATGAATTAGGAAAATATAACTATACAACTGAAAGAAAGCAGGGACATCGTTTTTTTAAAATCTTAAAGGGTGTATTTGTCGCAAAATATCTGTTTAAAAAATTCAATGCACGAACAACCTGCTTAAATAAGTTCACAATCAATTTTCAGATCAGGAAAAAAGCAGTAGTGTATATAAAACTAAAATGGTTAATGTGGTTAAAATGGTTAATAAAGCCTTCTTACGGTATCTTGACAATACATCCTTGCCATGGCTTCAGATAGTCTAATCATGCTTTCCAGTTGACGAACAGTGATTCTCCACGACGTCTTAGCTACACCTATATTCAAGTTTAAAAGACGCACAATTATGCAATACTGTAAGTGACGGATTCAGCGATTGACACAAAATGTCACGTTGCTAACAGTGACACTGGTCTAACCTGAAGAATCTCTCTGACGTAGGTTTTTATATTGTTCTACAAAGAACTCTTGAGCCTCTTTACTTATCTAAGACAGGAATTATTTGATATAAGTATTGGAATGGGAAACAGTCGTTACAAAACCTTGTATGTCAATGTTCGTAGTTCAATTTTTAAGCATTGTTCAAGCCTCGTGATGACCATCACCAGAGTAACAAATAAGTGAAATTGGCACCGTAACAAGTATGAAAAATTTGCACCAAGAACACACTTTTTAAACTTACTTGTGGCTTGAATTGCCTTGCAAACAGCATATATCGCTGAACATCATCCTATGTAAATAAAATTAATCATAACAATGGCAAGTCTTGACGAGCAAACCTGTTATTAACCAAAGTCAAAGACGTTGACAAAGTCTATAGCTACGATATGCAGTATGCTGCATGAAGAACAAGAAGCAATTTTCACAAAAATGGTTTGATGAATAAAAAGCTGCATGCCATTTTGTTTTTGGACTAACCAGTGTTACTTACCACACTATAAACTCTCTCAACTGATTCCTCCAGATGACTGTGTAAATCAACAATACGTCTGGCTATAGCATAATCCGTTACCTGAAAGATTGTCCCACATGCATATAACAATATTGAAACCATATTAGGAGCTTTGGGCAGCTCTATTACAAGCACGTGTTGAATTTGCTCATTTATAAAAAAAACTATTTAACACTGCGATAATGCTTAAACTCATATAATATAAAAATGATTGAAAGTGGATCGCCCAGGTTTGTATTGTCTTGAAAAAGAATATAATGGTGTCACTGATGTTTTCCACAACTTGTGCAACAATCTTTTTCAACACATATTCTTTTAACCATTTATTACTTCATGGTAAGGGATCAAAAGGTTCCATCTGATCTGGTAAAATAACCTACCTCATTACAGTCATCAACAAGAATAAAGAACAGATCAAAACGAGACATGATCGGGGCCGATAAATTCAAATTGTGCTAAAACAAGATTAAGAAAAGACATTTGAAAAATCATGTCGATAGGGCGACAGATAGTCATGCATTATTGAAAATATATCATTGTATATCTTGCAATAGGTCTTGCAATGTTAGCGCGGGAAAATTGAATGGGTGGACGTAAACGTAGTAGAAGGGGGGGGGGGGCGTTATTCCAAGTTTTATACAAGCCAAAATAGCGAGCAAAAACAAAGTTGAGTACAGTTCAAAAAAACAATAGGGGTTAAAAGTACCGTGTAAATACGTTATCTCAGACCACAAATAGATACCTTTAGAGATTTTGTTCTATCATAACGCCCGCCAATGGGATTTGCAGCGGCTAAAATTGACGTTCTAGCATTGAGAGTTGCCTAAAAATAAAAATTGAAAAGACATATAATTTTAATTGAAATTGCATGGGAATGTAAAGACGTGCTCTCTTGCATACCACACGTCTAAACTATTTCAACGCATAAAAAAACCAGTAATGCTACGGTGAATTATTACCTTGACCCCTGCTTTTGTTATGGAAATAGTCTGCTGTTCCATAGCTTCATGAATAGCAACCTGATCTCTAATATCCATTTTATCAAATTCGTCAATGCAACAGACCCCCTGAGAGATTAGTGAACAGATGTGAAGGGCAAGATAATGAAGATACATTAATCATAATCACTGGTCACAAATGCATGTAGTATTGAGCAATAAGGAACAATAAGAAATGTTTGCTAATCAAATGGTGAGGATATATTATATTCAAATCCTCAAGAGACAAAAAGACTCTCGCTCCCTCAAATTTTTGAGGTCAACTTTCATATATACTCGTTATTTTTTCACGCAGCCAATCAAATAATTCTGCCCTTTCTTTCAAATCATATGTACCGACAGTCGGCGATGGCTATTGTCGGTCATCACTGAAGAACGAAGGCCTTTGTTGCGTTTTTTCGAATAATTTTTCTTGAACAAAGCAACACACCGCCGTCTGTCGGAGGAGAAGCTAAGCTTTAAGTCCTTGGGAAATTTCCATAATGAGCAAAAGTTGCCCGTGGAATAAAGAGCCTCCTTAAAGCTAAAAAATCTTCATTGTGGACGGTCCTAGTCCATCAATATATATACTAAAAAAGGTTCTCGTCCCACGTACATTATCAGCCAACATGAGAGCTCCGGCTTCAATGACAAATTCGTGCGACTCTTCATCTTTAACAACAGCTGCGGTCAAACCAGCAGCACTCGAAGCTTTGCCTGATGTATACACCGCACGAGGACTGAACTCTTCAACTTGCCTGGAAAAACACGTTGTCAAATCGTTAGAAAACCTTCTTTAAAGCGGTTTCGAATTTTATAATCACACCAATTCCTAATCTTAAAGGTATATATTTCTTAAAAGTATATATATTTATATCATTCATTTCTATCGACCTGACTGGTCTGGCCGTGTCAATGGAAAGCGCCGATTCAATTCAATAAGACCGATTCAATCAAGGTTGTCCTTAGTCTCCACAGAAGGGCTGCGCGGGAAGCTAGGTTGTCCTGCTGTGATAACACCTATCTAGTGTATAAAGTTAGACAAACGTGGAGCTATAGTCATTTCACTATCATATATAGCTAGATCAGCGGTATCATCAGCTGTAGATTTTGAATGTTATGGCGACATTCTGCATGAAGCTGGTGGTATACGGTATAGATAACTGTGGAATTGACTCATTAGAATCGGGTATTTCTGGCTTAACCACGCTTTAACTAACAAAATGTAATCAAGAGTTTTATACAACCGGCCCGAAGAATTTGTCTTTTTTAATTTACGGCTCTTTCCAGCCAACATGCAAGGTGGCTGAATTTTCCTTCTTTATATTCCCTTCCTTCTCTAATCATAACATGCATGTCCTATAGAATATATACACCGCAGCCAACCTCACATCACTCAGCAAACATCTACACTTGTGTATCTATGCTACCACATACTTCAGAAATTGACTTTTCGCGGTACTGGGATCACCGACCACGCACACATTAATGTCTCCACGAAGAGTCGTTCTTTCACGAGTAACTTTAGGCACACCACCAAATAACATTAATAATATACCGCGTTTAACTTCATCGTTACCTAGAAATACATAAATCGTTGGGAATTTTAGCTAGCAAAATGGTTTTTGGTCCGTAAGGAAAAGCCTGACACTGCAACTGAAAAAAAATTATGAAAATTTCGTCCAACAAGCATGGTAAAACTGTTTGCAGAAGTACGTATTTCACTTGCATATTTATACACGACTGAAAAAACTGAAAAAAAAACCGTAACGAGATTTAGAGAAAAGTTTTTTTTACCGTGAATAGTAGGAAATATGCTGGTTATCAAGTTTTGATAGAGGTTTTTATCTTTCGTCATTTTAAAAATCGTCTCCCATTCATGGTCTGTCATTTGTTTCCTAATCATCTCTGCCGTCATATCGCCATCAAGATCTTTACCACCAAACTGTTGGAATAATAATGTATAATCAATGTAAAATGTCAACGTTGGTCGGTGATATAAGGACGAGAGTTTGAAACAGTTGGGACGAGAGCTTCATCAACTGTCATGCCCTATCAACCAAGGAGCAAAGTTCCTACAGAGTTGGTTGTATAACTATACAAGTCCATCCCAATTCTGTGCTTGGTTTTACTCTGATCAGCTTTCCATACAGCACCTCATTAGGTATATCAGAGCCACATCAGCAAATATTAGAGTATAGTGATCAGATAATAAGATAATGACGCACCCTTGGGTTAGTCGATTCAACACTACACGCCAGAAATGCTAATCTGTACGAGAGATCTCGTACTCCAAGCGCTTTGAGGCCCCTATGATAAAAATTCAAGATTTAATCATTTTTTTGGTAAACCCATGTAGATCACCCATGCTTCAGTCAGCACTCCAGGTAATCATCTAAATATGAATCTAAATATAGATCGCAATTTACAGCATACCTCACTCCATCCGTGTTATAGCCTTCTCCAGTTTGTCGTTGTGATGTTTCAGCACGTGCACCTTATAGAAAATATACGAAAAAGATTCCCTAAGAAGTGCACGATATAATTAAACGATCATAGAAACCTATAATCACCTCAGTCTGGAGATTTTACTGCTTACCAGTGGCAACGACTGATAAGCATTTAATATATAGTTCGTATAATCCATTTTGGTGAAAAATTATATATTATAATCGAGCAGAATGTCTCGAAATTTGGAAGTAAATCAAAGACATGAAAACTCTTTAACTAAGCCAGCATTACAATAGTATAATTTGCAAAGAACAACGAGAAATTTACTGTAACTCGTTTGGTGGAACGACAGTCTACTGAAAAACCCGAAGATGAGGGTTTAAATCCCACTTAATTAAGACAATTCGTTTTTATATAGGTATATTTTATAACTCTGAAGATGTTTATGGAAATTAACTTCACATGCAGTAAAAGACAGATGGGGATGATCTGGGACATACCAGGCATTTGCAATTTTGACACATCCGGGACAACTACCAAAGTGCCAATGAAATCACATTTATCACCAGCTTGCGCCTGCTCAACTGTTTCTGCTCTCAAAACAACTTCCAAGCTGCAAACATCAGTCAAAGCATAATAGTGAGATGAAAAATGAGACAGAAGTAAACAACCACATTCACTTCATAGAAATTCATAAAAGAAAAATTATAAGAATGCTGTTTTCTTCACAAAACGTTATGTAAATCCATGCTTCATCTTAGATGTACTTACCTTCTTGGTATACTACCACGTGGCAATTCTGCCTGTGTCTCCTGTATTCTGACCTTCTGGAAATCTACAAACTTTGACTTATTCACATCTAACATGAATCGCAGTCTGTTTTGACAAACAGGATTTCTGCATACTGTTGGCTGCAATCAAATACATGAAGCATATTATACATTCCTTCATCAACATCAGACATGTAACTTTAGGTGATATGGCCGAGTCCCAAAAATTACATCTTTTGCTACCTGTGTGTATTTGAACTGTTGTTCAACATCTTTGACGACAGTCTGACAGTCAAGACATATAAATGTCCCGCTAACAAGCTCTGGATGCACCGGGTGTGTCCTCACAACTTGACCTGTGATACGGAGTAATGTTCCAATCTTTTGTGAAGTCAGCTCTCGAATTCTATGAAATACAGTAAATTTACAAGAAAAATATAGTAAGATCGATATAGTAAGGACTGTTATCATATCCGCAGATCTCATCACTTTTACTAGATGATAAAGAAATACCCTGGGCATGAACTTTATACAATTGTATTATTATTAGTCATTCCTCAAACTAAACAGCAGAATTCATGAGTTTTCTTCCACCTGTTTACTTACTTGTGTCTAGCTGGTAGATCTGTAATACTGACATAAAAATCTTTCCCGGGGGGTATTTGTCCTCCTGTGTCACTGGAAAATCTGTCATGGGTGAAATTTCTGACAGCATTGCATAGGTAGGGGAAAACTCTGTAAATGAGATTATATAAAGTATTAAACTCTGTTAATGAGATTATATAAAGCAAAGAATAAAATGTTTTTGAAAGTCAAACAATATAAATTTACTTTAAAGACTTTTAAATACTTTAAACCAAAATTAAAAATGTTTTGCATAAAGAGTAAAAGGTTGCTGGGGGACACCAAAAACCAAGGGTCAGTTCTATAGAATTCCTAATTACATTTTAGGTTGTAAATCAGCATTCTCGCTTCTAAGGAAATTTCCTTAGAAATGTTTGACTCTATCGGGGGATGGAGAAATAGTTAATATATTCTTTTTAAATGTTTTTTGTCTCAGGTTATTCAAAACAACCTCCTCCACAGTAAAAAGTATGCATATTTAAATTGTGAGAGTACTGTAGTAAATACTAATATAATAAAATTTCTATAATATTTTAAATTGCAGCAAATTTTATCACTACTAGGTAATTGTTGTTACATCATCAAAGTTATTCTTACTCAATGGTATTTACACACAGCAATATGAATTTCAATGTATAATTACCTATAATATTCTTCTTGAATGATGGTACTTAGTTTTGAGTTGTGATTTTCAATATCATTAAAATTAACAGCCAAAGTATTTCTTTCTGGTTGGATTAGCTCTTGAATGTCATTCAAATACTTGTTCTCACCATCAACCTTGAAACTGAAAGAGTTCAATAGAGATTGACATATAAATAATCTATATACACTTGCATGTATACAACACATGCATGCAGCACTTGCGTAGCTAGAAAATCATCCAAGGAAAACTGCATCACATGCCAGTCATAAAACATCACCATCAGGTTCAGATCATGTTCACCTGCAAGGGGCCTACTGGGCTACAAAACACAGTTTCTTTGGATACTGGTAAATTGGTGTTTTGTGGCCAAGCAGCTTCACAGCTTCACCATCCACTTACTATGCTAGCTGTGGTGATTCTACACTAGCTTTTTCAATGTATAAGCAACTAGTACTATTCATAATTCAGAATCTAATAATCATAACTGAAATATTTTAGTGTGTTTATATATAAAGTGCCGGCGATGGTGACTGTAATTAATTGTGGCATTTAAATTTTAAAGCCACCTATCTTATGAAAATATATCTGGGTAATTGTACTATATTTGTACATTAAAAATATCCTTAACTACACTAAATTATACTGTATAAATATCTCAGTGAGTTATACTGTATAAATATGTACTATTTCGACCAAATCGCAAACTTAATCATATTTAAGGTACCTAAATTAGGTAACCTAATAAGTATTAAATAACCAATCTGCATGCTAGCGAGGCTGCTTTTAAACGAATGCTGTAAAATATCTATACATTGTAGCTTCATTTTTGAAAGAATATTATATCTTACTCTTCAAGAAATTCCTGAAACAGTTTTTGGCATCGTTCGGCCAACTGATCACGAAGATGAGCACCTCCAGTAGTTCTATCAGCGACGTCCATCTTTCAGAATTCAGAACCTTTTGATTATTGTGTTGTACTTTTCCTTACACGTGATGAATTTGGCGGGAAAATATTACCTCGTTTAGAACCATTTTTAGAGCAATTTACTGTTCCCTAATTCCCCTGTACGATTCAGTACGATTCCCTCTCTATCCACGTTTATCCTTATCGTTTTTCCTCCTGAGTCCTGACATCACCTCGTCGGTTGTCGCCAGTTGTCGTACACAATATTCGTAAAATGTCGGAATATTGCCGCGAAATTGTAACGAGGACTGGTTCTGTTTTGTTTTAGAATGAAGTAATTATCGAAGTTCTTTCGCGTTCGCGATATTTTGTTTTGTTCAATAATCGTGGTTCAATGGAAAGCGAGATTAATAGTGCAGGTGTCCTGCTAAAACCAAGAGAAAATTTTATAAAAACTCAACTTTTATCCGAAATCCTTATTTGTAGAGTTGTTGTACAGTATTTATGAATCATAATTCATAACTCGTCTATATGGTCAAAATGTCAAACACGAATTGGCGAGAGGATGATCTGGAAAGGGGTTTGGCAGATGATCTATTTAATCTCTCAGGTTTGGGCGTCGAAGATTCACAGATTGGAGCTTATGACATGACGTAGGTTTTCTCCTTGCAATTTATGATGGCCTAAACTTTTACTGAATCGGTACTAAATATGTCCTGATTGTACCCTTGGTAGGATATTATCAATTTTCCGCATGTTTTAATACACGCCTGTTAGGAGCTAAAAATATCAAATCACGTGACAGTTCCAGAAATTTTAGAGCTGAAGGATCACTGATGACGAGCTTCCATGAGCAGGGCTCCTGAAAAATATCAACAAAGGCATTCCAATACATATTAAACAATGATAAACTAAATATTATTTGACATAGCTAGTACTACTATCTTGAGATTTAATGAGCATGTTAGACAAATTGTCTGATGTAATCCAAGATATATGTCATTGTCATGGTCATTTGATACTTTCTAGCTCTTCCTGTCTGTTATAACCACTCTCAGTATAATTAGTTTAAAATAGCTAGCTATTATATCACATGACCAATTTAGTTGGAACAACCTCTTTAGGCAATGGTGTTAAACAATCTTAGGTAGATCCATGTATCAACTGTAATTCTGTAATAGTGGGTATAGAATACCCAAGGGTGTCAGTTCAGGGATGGAAGAAGAGATTGGATCTTTTAGTTCAGTTGTGGTAAAAAAAGGAAAAGAGAGGATAGTTGTGAAAGTGTCTTGAAGTTGTGGAATTCAAGTGTCTTGTAAAACATAGAAGAAACACATACACTTTAGCACACTCCTTTCTTGTGAACTGAGGTGCTAGATCTTCTTTGTAACAAGGCACTTTTCTCTATATGGTGTTGTCTGCGACAAAAACTAAGTGCCTGGGAATGTGGTAGGTGCTGAATGGAAATTATTATGAAACTAATTACTCTCTGCAGGAACAGAATTACATTGGCATACTGCTTTTATATTGTTTGAGTATCACAACATTTGAATACCACTATTTTCTGATTACACACTTTTCATAGTTTTGTATGCAGACACACTTTGAGAACTTATTGACCTCAACTTTTGGAAATATCCATTGACCCAACACAACTGCCAACACAGAACTTTGCTTAGGCCTAAAATCACCAGCCAATTTTTGAGCTGCAGTGTGTGATGGGTTTCAAAATGATAATTGCTCTGACTTCTACATGAAACTTACATAGATGTTCATGCACGTTTTGAGGTCCATGTAGATAAAGCATCTACATGTAGTGTACTGTATTTCAAATAAAAATACAAAGAAATGCACAATCAAATTAACATATTCACCAAAAGTACTTTAAAACCAAAAAAGGCCCAGCTCCTCTGATGTAGCAGCCTGATATACAACAAAAGTAGCGTGATATACAACAAAAAGAACGAAGGAAGTGCGCGATGAAATATTTCTTATGTCAAACATTCCCTGAAAGGCTAAAACATTCCTTAAGATCCTCATCAAACATTCCATAAAATCCAAATTAAAATCCCCTTAGGCTAAAGATTATAGAAGATGTGAATTTTTGCCCTTTCTACAACCACCGTTCTCTGTAGCTTAGTCGCAAGAGAACTGCTCCGTAATTGCAGAGTTGTGGGTTCGATTCCTGCCAGCCCCGAATTTCACCTTTGCGCCTTTACTCCTTTCATCGTAAAATTGTAGCGTTGCCTAACTTTCGTTCTCCCAGCAAACTATTTAAGTCGGGTTTTAGTGTACAGTTTTTTTTCAATTTGTGTATAGAATAAGTGATGATAGCAAAATCACTAAGCCACTACGACCTGCGTCTTTAGTCACAAAAAAGTGTCAAATTTTCGCTCATACTATAACAAATATTAGAGCACGCATTTTTAGAGGCAGTCCTATAGTTCTATAGCCCCTTGTGGGTTCGGCGTTGGAAACTGCGAATTTCAGTTCAGTTGTTCCTAATCGTGGTACTGCAAAACAGATTTGTTTAAGTGAACTAGTCGTCTAATTGGATGTATACCTAAAATGTGATATTTCTCTTTTTGTAGAGAGGTTTTGAATTTGGTAAAAGAACCGTCTATGTTATTAAATGTATCGAACACCAGTAATCCGTAAGTAGTAATTTGTATTTTTTAAGTATAATGGTATAAAGCTACGTTCACATAATAGAAAAGGGAAGTATTTTTTATCATTGAAACATTGGTGATGTTTAGAAATGTTAAAGTTGAAGGTTCGCCCTTAAAGCAGTTTAAAGAAGATCCAGCTAGTTCCAGGTACATGTGGTTTGTTTTTTATTGGAAATAATTTAAAATCGTATATGGAACATGGGTGTTAATCGTCTCAGTGTGTAGAAATTGGTAGAGTGGATTATCAGAAAATTACTAGAACGTGCCTTGATTATTTCAAAATACCGAAACTTTAGTGTGATAGAGTAAAGTTACCTTGACACAAGCTTCTTACTTTTTATCTGTACATATTATAGGTTCAATTTTGTTCTCAAAGCTCCGACATCATCTTCCAAGAAATTAAACGAAGACAGCATGACCTACCTTAACCAAGGTATGATTCTAATTTCTAAGTGTTCTTGTAAGTTTAGCAGTATGCTAGCTGAGGTTGTTTTGAGTTTCGTTTAATTTAGTTGCAAGTTATATTAGACTTTTATCAATCAATTTTAAACACGTCACCTACATTATTACGAAATAGCGTAATGCATTGCATTTGGCGATAAAAAGTTGCCTTTGTTCTAACGTTCCGAGTTTAATTTGCTGTGTAACTCTCGATCTGAGTTGTTCAACTTTGTTTTCAAAGGTCAGTCATATCTAGTTCGACTACAAGCATTGTGGGATACTTCGTTTATAAGTAATCATATTGTGAATGTGAGTACTGATATATAGAGTGATGTTTCAATTTGTATTAGCCTGAATCCCTCCTGGCATTTACGTATTGTAACATATGTTTTGTTTAGGCTGTGGTAAAACTTGGATTTTTTGAACGAAAATTGCAAGTGATTGAGGCAGAAAAGTATGAAGAATGGTCAACTAATCGACCCGCAGAGAGACTTTTAGAAATCGGTATGAACGTTTCATTGGTAGAGGAAGGCGGTGGTATATATATTAAGGGGCTGCATGCATGTACATGGTAACGTGAAAAAAATTAGTCCGGCTATTTTTTGTAAGCATATGTAGATAACTAATGTTGAAAAGGTTCAAAACTGCATGTGGTATATACAACGAGTACTGAACTAGCATAATGCATTCTTGGGTCATGTATGTAGATATGCCTATGTCTGCTGGGATTATGAATATAAGGAGTCAAGGCAGCTATACAAATGAATTGGAGTTTGAGTGGGATACAAAAGTTGAGGCTCAAGTTTATGTCAAGGTACAGTAAATGTGCAATTGATGTGACTATTTGGTCTTTAAAAGCATGTGTTACTACCCAGAGATGGTAAGAGTATTGTAGTGCAAACGTGTTGTAATGACGGGATTATCTAGCCAAGCGTCTCTTGATCTTCCGTTATTCAGATTTGATTTCTTATTTTCAGATTAACTGCGTGAGTTCAGAATTTACCAGAGGCAAAAGTGGTATGTTGTCTACTAACCTTAGTATATGTTAGACTAATATTTTCCCGCTGTATGCGCAAGGGAAAAATCGGACGTACAGTAGCTCTCCCCTTTTAAATAGCATGTGTGTCCTTGCATGAGCTTCAGTTTAAGAAAAAGGTATAGGAAGATTAGTTTTGATTTGTGAAGATGACGTATATAAGGTACTGTGAAAGGGACGTGGAAGAAGAATTTTCGAGTTTCAAGTTTTGAATTCTTCTCAGTGCAAGCTGGTAGATGTTCCCATACCAGGAACGATTCTGCAGCCATTTGATCAATTGTTAGGTGCATACTAGTTAGGCACATCAGGTGTGAATATACTGAATAAGATGAAGAAATTTCTTCTTTTTAATCAAGGAGGTGAAAGTGGCGTACCACTTAAATTGCAAATTGATATTCACGACACGAAGTCACAAAATGTTGTTCCACTATATTCAGCTGGGTGTCAAATAAAAGTCTTTCGGGTAGGTTGCACTGTTAGAGGCAGGGCAGTTGGGATGGGTTATGAGAATGGAGGGGCAAAAACATACACTACAGGATTTCCATCGTATGGTTCTGTTCCTTGGTTCTACCGTCTACCTCTTTATATTTACCATTGCATGATATTACTAGTTCGTGCTTTGATGAATATATCGCATGTTTTTCTCCTTATCTTGTATTAAGACGAAGGGTGCTGACAGGAAACATAAAACCGAGTTATCAAAACTTGAGCAATTATCACAGGAGGAAATGGTAAGATATTTAGAAATTAGACACGTGTATATTAGTATAAGCTTTTATGGGGTACACATTAGGATGGAGAAGTGCATAATTGGGAACTTTTATTCCAATGAACTATACCTGAATTTATGTTTTGCTTTCAAAGATTTGTGACATTTTTACCTTGATTTTTACCAGGGACAATACCAGCCTCCCTGTGATGTCACAGTACTTACAGAGGTAAAATGATATTACAGATATTACATAGAGTATAAATAAATTCCCAACAACATTTAAAAGTTATATACTACTTTTGAAATAACAATCGTTATATTGTAAGGGTATTTCTTTGTTTTTAGAATCTCGTCGAATGTTCAGAAGAAAGACTATGGTCGTCCCCAACGTATGTCCCAGGAACTCACTAAAAGCTTATGTTGCAAATATCATTTCTTTGCTATCTTTCTTGTTTGTTTATGGTTTCATTTTCGTTTAGGAGTTCATATCAAAATTCTCTCAACTCTTCTATTCAATCTCCACAAAGCTATTATTCTCCCGTATCATCCTCGACGATAACGATATCAGTTCCAGAGGTAAATAATTATAAGATCATTGGAATCGTATAAAAGCTGTATAAAAGTACTGAAACTCCGTGGGTGACTACGAACTATGGCTGACTATAACCATAACATGCAAATATGTTATCCATGCATGTGAAAAAAATTCTTACAGTTACACTATTTGAAAAGAGTAGCTCAACGGATTTTTTCCTTAGAGAATCACTAAAGACTCCACAGTGGATGAAACGAGAGCATGGTTGGCAGATAACAGATTCCATGCCATTTTACCGCAGCTAAATAACTATACAGGTTTGGTTCTTTTCTTTGAAATCAAAAACTTTTTTGTTCAAATTTTTTATCCGCCTTGGTATAAAATTCTTATTTTAACTTCTCTGTCAGATTGCAGTCACATCACGCAACACTGAATACAGCCAACTTTAACTATGATATTTAAACGATTGGCCCATGAAGATCAAAAGTTGTAAAGTTGTAAATCTTAAATCAAATCTCTTAATAGGTGCTGATGTTTTACGACTAAGCAAAAAAGATATTATACTGATAGCCGGGAGCGCCGAAGGCATTCGATTACATAACTTAATCCAAACTAGGTAATTCATTGCAACGTTGCTGAAATAATATAAAGACTACAGTTTTCACTACGTCTGCCAATTACATGCAAATGTGTATTGTACATTGTACAATGCAACGCAATTAAATACATAATTTACAGTACAATGATAGCTGTCATTGCAATACCTTCTTTTTGTCGCGTGTTTTCAGGGCAGCGAAACCAGTATTAACAATGTACGTATGCGTGGAGTCCATGCAAGATCTATCAACGATGAAGGAATATCAAGCTGTATATTTAGAAACTTTGACTTTAAAAGCCCTTAAAGAAAAACTAGCTCAAAAGTGTAATCTACAGAGTAGTCAGATATCTGCTGTATTCAGGTAAGGGTTTCACACATAATTACGTGTTTGTACCACTGGACGGTGCATAACCGTGTTCATGGCGCAAATGGAAGAGGGGATCGTTATGAACAGGTGGTATAACACTCTTGACGAGCTAGTAGCGTGTGAAGTCGCTTGGCTCCAAAAAACAGTGCTGCCTCGTAGAGTGTGCTCTCATTTTCCTGTCTCGTTTTAGCCTCACGATCGACGGCCCTTAAAGCCAATCTCATACCTTCATAGATAATTTACTTTTGTCTCAGTTATTACCGCCTTATCTATCCGTAGCCACCTAATGTTTTCAAAGACAATAAAAGAAAAGTTAATTTTCTTTTCTATAAAAGAAATATCTATAAAAAAAAGTTAATTTTCTTTTCTATATAGGCAAGGTCCTACGGGTATTTCAATTCTTGTTAACGACGAGGTACGATAAAAACTATGATATACACCTATATCAGTATATACATACAACTCTTTGTCATTATGAGTTGTATGTGCCTTATCGTGGTTTGTTTTAATTTTTTTTAATTCAAACGTTTTAGATGGTGGCTAACCTTGCTGATGAGATGTCATTTATGGTTGATGTTATCAGAGGTATAAAGTGGTCTTAATTATTTCTTTCACTAATTACTCTACATTCAAGTGCGATACTGAATTAACCCGTTATTTAGTCCAAATTGCCGAACAATGATGCGTTCATTTTGCAATGTTTTGCCCAAACAAGTTGTGAAAACTGTATCGTTAATCATCTTTTTCTTACGAACGGTCGTTTCTTTATTTAGACGAACACAATAATTTGTGGAGAATTCTGCTAAAATAATTCTGGACAGACTAACTGTAAATATTCTATACAGGAGTGCATGGAAATATCCCGCTCCGTTGCACCAGAACTTCCAAGTTTCTATGAAACAATGATAAACTTTGTTCACCATAAGGATTGGTTGGGATTTTCAAAAAAAAAACAAGCACGCTGCACTTCATACCGTAATGCATTAAAAAAATGAATGGAAATGCATGTTATGGCCAGAAGTAAACCCTAAATAGGCTATAAAGCACATGCACTTTCAGTTTCTTCTTTGCATGTTTTGTGACTTTATCTTGGCAAAAGATAAGTTCATGTTTCATAGAGACTTTGAAATTCATTCTGCATATGCTAGAGTATATTTCACTGATCGACCAAAAAATGACAAGAAAGAGAGATCAAAGATCTGTGTTTATATTTACTTTACGTGTAAATATGCATGTGGTCGTTAAAAACAGTCTGTTTGAAAAACATTGAAACATCGCCAACAACAATCGTATATCAATAGTTCATTTTACTATTCAAATTGCTTCAAGTAAAGGCTGGTTTTCATATATGACATAATTCGTCCTGACACATTAAGTCGCCTGTGCCATGGAGAAATATCACTGTTGTAAAACGATCATGATTGTTGTGAAAAACAAAAAAAAATACGGTTTTTACGTAGGGTTTCACATGGCAAACCAATTACGACATGTGAAATACGACGAGTTATGGCATATGAAAACGAAAACCAGCTTTTAAGTATAGTAAAATAAGGTCTTCGCTTGTATTATGTAAATACAATATGAACAATTAATCTGATATTTTAGTGGTTGACGTTGTACCGTAAGTTTGCTATATATATATATATTCGCAGTTTATATATTATAGCTTAAATACAGTCCCTTTTTTGGTCTTGGAATGATAATTATGAGATGACAATGCTTGACAAATCATGTCAGAACCGACTGCTGTCCAAATATCACTCTTACCATTCCCCGAGATTCCCGATTCGCCCTTTTAAAATATAGCTCAGCCAAATGTTTTTGGGATGCTCTTTCTTGAAAATAGCGAACTGGAACGATTTATTGCAGTTACTGAGCCATTTGCAATTAGAGTTTCTGTTTACTTTTTTTTTATATATGCGGAAGTACATATTGTGATGTTGAAGCATGGAGAGCTCAATATTCACGAGGGTACTATAATAATAATAATTAATGGTTGGCCGATTGAACGGGAAAATTTTAGACCGGCGCCTATAGAAATATCGCTTTCCGTTTTGTCGTGAACCTAATTTCCCTTTAATTTTTAACATTAATATTCGTGTATTAGCAAGTATTTGGGCGAGGCTAAGAATGATTGTGATATTTGTTCTTTTTTGTGTTTTGGTATTTTTTAAGTATATCAGACAGATGACGATGTGCATGTAAAATTTCATTTAAAGCTTTTAATACGAAACTTTTCTTTCTCAAATTTTGGCAGCTTCAATTTGACATAGAGTTCGCCTATAGCTGTGGGCACTGAAATCTAGTCGCCGTATTGATTTTCTGGGTCTACGCTTTTCATGATAGAATCCAATGGTATAATATGAAAACAATGAAGCTAAGAACACTCGGAAACCGCCGTCGGTTCCTGGTTGACCTATTAGCTGGATAATACTAAGCAGAAGATTCCAACGTCTCGGTACAAAGTCCCCCGTAAAAAGGCTTATATATCATAAATATTTTTATAGCTACATGTGCACAAATGCTCTAGCTTGGCTATGCCGAGTGGTTCAGTTTCCGTCTATAGGTACAACCGAAATATTTACAATCACCGAAAGCCAAAGGAGAAATCCTCCTTCATATAACCATGGATAATAAAATGATAAAATAAATAATAAAATAAAATTGATAATAAAATTCATTTTATTATCCATGATATAACAACGGCCCGGTAACATTAAATAATCCTTTCTCTTAGATTAGTCACTTCTAATCCTGGTGACGTCAACTACATGAATGTTATATAGCAAGTAATGATTGAGAACGTGGTTTAATCATAATCCTTGTTGTGTTCAAAGAGATTTTATATAAATAGTCAGAGATTCTAAGTGTGTATGGTTTCAGTAAAACTCAATGTTATATATAGTTAAAAAATTATATATTATTAATTTATTTTGTTGTCAATATGTCATATAATATAGATACCACGCTATTATTAGTTATTTGCCCGGGGGGGAAAGGAAGAAAAAACCGCTATGACCAAACGATAGCATAACACATTCTTGTAAGTAACACAGTGAGCGTATTTTCTCGTTCACGAAAGCTTTTTTGCTTCTTTAAGATAATGTTACACAAAACAACGTTCAACATCAACTCGCAACGCAACGATAAGCAAAAATCTAAACAACACGTTGTGTGAAATAAAAACAGTTCATAAACTCTCAATTTGTTTCCAAAACAATTTCTGTGTTACAAACTAAAGCTCATATATATCATATTCGATGCGTCATATTCAAAACATTGTTGCGTTGCGAGTTGATGTTAAAAATTGTTTCGTGTAACATTACCTTTAAAAGCTCACTATTGCCATCGCGATCGAGGACAGCCTATACATAAAACTGTTTGTTTCTTAAAATAAACAAGTATTCGTCCTATACAAGTCGAACGCTGTTACTGACGTGTACACATTCACAAACACCATTACACTGGCTCTTTGCCTCGTGTTATCTAATTATAGGTTTAATTCTAATTGACGATTTGGGGTAATTATTCAGCCAGTCTCTTGATGGCGGAAATCGAATGGCAAAAATGGAGACCAAAAGCGGAAACCGAAATGAGGAAAACGCTGTAGTGGGGATATTAACGTCTAGAAGAACTATGAAGAAACCTGCAATAAGGAAATTGTTTTTTAATTCTTTGCCATGCAAGGTCGTTCGAAACGTATTGTTTTTGTAGGCGAGATCGTCAACCGTGAAAGGAAAACGATAGAAATGGACTGGCACGGGTATCGACCAGTTCTCACAGAGTTCACTGCTTTATGAACAACGATACGATAAATGCGCAAGGCTGAATTACTTGTTTCGTTATACGATTCCGTCCAGGAATCTCGATGGTGGCTGCATAAAACACGCGACTGTTTGCTTGCACTTGTTTTCTTTCTTCTTCCCCATCAGGTAAAACACTCCATGCCGTATTAAAAAAATCATGTTGAGAACACTTCAATGAGTTCGAGGCTCCCGCCTCTTTCGTGCATTGTATCAAGTTTTTGATGAACTTCTTTCTGAACTACCTTTAATTCCTCCTCACTCATGTCGTTCAACAGCAGTAAGACCGCTGATAATAGATTTGAGTTCTAAAAGATAAATGAAAGAATAGTGGAGACCTATATGCATTGGCCCCTTTTTTTCAGTACATAACTTTATAATATTTTAAAATAGATCCCTACGATAGATTAAGAAGACTAACACCAATTTAATTCATTTATTTGCTTGGTTTTTATGGTTTAGGTTGGGGAGATATTTGGCATAGGAATAAAATATGCTGGGTGCTAACGGCGATAATGAGATATGTTAAAATAGAACCCAAGTTCGTATATGCAAAGAAGCGGTTTGTTCTCATTTTGTATTTCATATACTTCATAAAATACGACATGAACTAGAGAGTTAAAAGAATACAATTCTCCTCCTAGTAATTTTTTAAAAAAAAAATTGCTGAGGGGATTGGGGGAGGAGGGAGGGGATAGGGAGGAGATAGGGAGAGGAGGGGATAGGGAGAGGAGGGGTAGCTGATGAACCCAACAATGTCTCGTAATTGAGAAGCTACGGTGTTATATTTTTAGCCTGAGGGTAATGACAGTGATATATTTACTTACTTTTGGACTCGTATTTAACCCTGTTTCACCACAAGACATGGGGCGTTCTTCGGTCGAGATCAGTACGCCTTCAGTGGGTTGTGGTCCACCCTGTGTACACAACATGCTGAAGGTAAAAATATTAATGAAATTTAGCAATGGCAATGCAAACAGTCTGAAACTTGTCAATCATGCTTGCTTAGTTTCTCAAAGAGCAGAGGAATAATACTCCTATTCAGTGTCCTAAACAAAACAAAATTTTGTAAATTTCTCCTTCAATTTATGACAAAATTCAGCAAAATTTTAATGAATTCGTCGATGGCCATAGGAAATGCATAGACATATAAATACATTTTAATAGTATTTTTCCTGTTATCGCGTTCACAAAAACTGCGGAGGTTATAAAGAGATGATCGCAAAATATGGAAGCGTGAATTGAGTACAGGTACAATTACGACTGATCGTCGACAGAGTGTATTTGCGAGCGTTTGGGCAATGTTCTTCAAAGCTACAATAATTTGTTGCCTAATAAGTGCATGGTATGGTTTATATCACAATGTATATACTCCATTAACTTCGCTAGTAAAGGTTTGCTGTGTCTAAATAAACACAATACTCAAGTGGGCTGATCCGTCAGTCGGATGATACCGATGGGTCTTTCAAAGTAACGTATGTCACGCAAATATCGGAAGATAAACACTACACTTGAATTAATACATTTATCCGCATGCAAAATAAAGCTGTAAAAAATTCTAAGAAAAATCTTTTCTATGCAAAGGCATGCAGAAATTAGAAGCTAGTACAATGCATTTTCCGTACGGCTGAATACCGTTCAACCATGCATTTTTCTGGAAACGTGCCTGATTTTGAAATGAGGCTAAAGAAAGGTACACGTTTATACAATTATTGTCGGGACGATTTTGGCTGTTGCTGGATGTTAATAATGCATACGGCCAGACGTTCTCAACGTAATTAACAATTCATTCGCATGCATCTTGGACGCGCTGAGAATCGTTGTGCGTCAACACAACGACCAATCCGATTTCGAGCACCTAAGCCTCCGCTCCCCCCTGACTATCTATTATATTGGCTTAACGCATCAAAACACGACACACATTGGCTTAACGCATCAAAACAGACGGCTGCACACAAACGTGGCTCAAACTCAAAGCTTTTACATGAGAATTTCATGAAGAGATACACTCATTCTATTATTCAATATTTGGCCACGATCAACATTTACATTCTGTGGTGTTGATATTTTATATGGCAGCGTAACAACACTGCACTTAACTACAGGACTGAATGAAGAGAGAAAAAATAACATTGATGAACTACAAAGCAGCGCGCATGAACAGCATGTCCACCGCAAAATTACAACACGCGAAATCCTGGATGACGCTGTTGTTACTGCTGACTGTACTACAACTCGAGCTGGTTTGCACAGATGAAGGTTTGTTACATCTTATTCCTAAACTTGCTATTCCATATCTGTATGTTCCTCTTCACAAACAGTAACCCAGTTTGTGCAATTGCGTTTTTATAATGTTTACCCTTATTCGTACACGCCTACGAGGCTCACACGTATGAGACAAGATCAGAAATATAGAAGATTTTATCCCAAGGCTTGCAAGGCGGAAAAATAAGCATTTCCAAAAATATAATTTCCTAACCTAATTTGCAAATAAGCAGCAAAACTGCTCAAAAACAGCGATATATGAATACCATTTTCAGCTAAGAGAAACGATAATTCGCTTTTCCTATGGCGCCATATACTCTGACGCGTCTCTATTAAAGATCACAGTAAACAGCCTATATCTTGAACAATAGTATCTGACCGGTCTCATATCAGCGGCATTGTGCAAGACATTGGGGATAGACTTTATAGGTTTAAGAAACACACAGAAGTACAATAGAAAAAAGCATTAACTACGTTTCTGTCCTTAAGTCATTCAAAAAATTTCCTCGCATTAGGTCCATAGCGCAACGTCAATGGTCTCGATTAGTTGTTCACCCGTGACTTGAAAAAAACATGTTTATTTGAATGTTACAATTGACAAATTGAGGCCCCGGTTGCAATTTAGCTATACCAGATTCGCAGGTCACGACATCTTCGTTTGCAGTTGAGAAGCAATGGTTAGTAGTGAGATTTAGTATATTCACTCGGGCCTTTGGCGGTAAAAATCTCGGCCACCTTTTAACACTAACAGAATTCGTTACGGTGTGATCTGGGTCCTAAATGCTATTCAATATAATAATGATGTCCCAAACTTTGCTTTTTTATTGATTAATAATACGCTTCGAATCATGTGATCTTAATTAAAATATAGGCTGTTTTAAGTTGTTTCCCACAGTCGTAAAAAGTGTAAATAGCATTTGAAGTGAAGTTCAGCACCAAAGTCAAAGACAAAGTTGAGTGCATTTATATTTATACTTATACAGCAGTGATTTATTCTGGTTTATGAATTATGAATGTTAGCAAAATACATGCATTTATATGGTAATATAATCATATTCTTGATCCTTCGATTTCTATAGCCGTGTTCACACTACGAGACCAGGCCTGGCCCAGACCAAACTTTGGATTTGTTTCTTTTTCGTTTGAACGGACTTCGGCAAGACCGTATCTAGGAGATCAGGGCTTTCAAGAACAGGTGACCTAGATTTTCAGAGTAAGGCTTCCTCGAAGTGTTGTTTACACAACGAAAATTTGTTAAAATCGGTTTTTATAGGACTGGCTCGTAGTGTGCACGGCTTATGTCAGTGAGGGCGGAACTAGGGTTGAAGTATGACAGGTTATATATATTTGTCCTACATGCATATATTCACCAATATGATGCCAATGTTATACATACGCAAGGTTTAAAATATCAAGGAATTAGATGTAACAACTGAGGGGGAAAGTCCAGTCTAGTTCTGTGGAAAATCAGCTAGATCGAATAAAATCTACAATTGGAAACACCAATTAAAAAATTATAGGAGGACTTCTACTTACGTGCCAAAATTTTGTGCATGCATTTCGGCCAGTGATGAATTTGTCATGCATGTGTGCGCATTTCGCTTGGATTACAATTTTCCCACGGAAGATAACGATGTGCTTTTAAGTATATATAGCGTAAAAACAAAAGAACCTTTCACATATAGGTAAAAAACCTGGTAATCCAGACGTTGTCCGGGCATGAATAAATATTGCTACTTCAGGAAAGGAAGTGTCGCATGATCAGTGGCGTAGTCAGCCTGACGATTTTGTCCCGCTATGTAAATTTCACGTCATTATAATCATTAATTTCTTTAGAAATTTAATGTCTTCACAGTCAATGAACACCAAAATATTAGCATAGCGGGACAAATCGTCAGGCTGGCTACGCTACTGCGCATGACGTGCTAAGAAATGGACGCTGGTGGGTTTGAAGGGGGGGGGTGTGGAATGTTGGGAGACGCAGATTTCTCCTTTTCATGTTTCTTTATGAATTTCAGTTGCGGGAAAATCGATATAGTCAGAATGGCATATGTTTTAATTGATTATTTTGGATATACTGCAGCTGGATAACTATAGACCTATAAAAAACTAAGCCATTCTGCCAGAGTTAGGTAATTCGTCCAGCGGACTCATTTTAATGAAATTTCGAAACACAGAAAAAATCAACACACGACGGTTGAAAACCTGGCGCAAATTGCAGCCCAATAGATTAGATGGGTACTCTTCGAAACCCTTTCTAAGGTTTACGCGAAGTATTGATTCTGTGAATGAGGTCGAATAATCGATAATAGTAAATTTCCTTTCATTTTCCAGATGCAATGGAAGTCCCTGGGGACATCATCCTTGGAGGTCTATTTCCAATCCATCAGAAAAGCTTAAAAAGAGAAAACGAATGTGGTCTTTTCATCCCGATGCCTGGGTATCACTATATGGAAGCGATGTTGTACGCCATTGATAGAGTAAACGCCGATCCGAATATACTACCAAATATAACACTAGGAGCTAAAATATACGACACGTGCATGAGCAAAACTATTGCAGCGTACCATGCCAAGAGATTCATAAGTATGTCCTTGTCTGAATCCCCCGAGCATCAACTAGCCGGTGTTATTGGTGGCCTTCACAGCGATGTTTCCGAAACGGTTGCAAATTTTCTACGCGTTTTCGAGATCCCACAGATCAGCTACTCGTCGACAAGTGTCGTACTCAGTAACAAGGATGTTTACAGTTACTTCCTGAGAACAGTGCCGCCAGATTCATTCCAAGCACAAGCAATAGTTGATATCATACTGAAATTCGGTTGGAGTTACATATCAACAGTAAATTCGGAAGGGATTTACGGTGCAAAAGGCATAGAAGTGTTCTGGAAATTGGCTAAAGAGAATGGCATATGTATTGACGTAAAAGCTGAATTACCGTCCTTTCCAACGCCAGGAGAATACGACTCGGTCATTAAAAGATTATATAATGGCAAAGAAAAAAGTCGTGTGGTGGTAGTATTTGGTACTTGGTCTTATATTCGTCAACTGTTGGAAGCAGCCAAAAGACGGAAGCGTTTCGATAATTACCGTCATTTCACGTGGATCGGGAGCGACGGATGGAGTAATCGTGACCATGCGACAGAGACGGTTGAAGAGGTAGCATTAGGAGCACTCACTATCATGATGAGATCGGGAGTAATTTCACAAGGATTTAAAGACTATTTCGCCAAACTTACTTTGGCAAATTACCCACGTAAGAATAAAAGGTATGTTGACTCGAATGTCGCTCGAATTGCCTATATCCTACATGAATGTTTTTCCGCCTTCAGTTCGGATAGCCCCCCCCCCCAAAGTCAACCCCCCCCCCTTAGTTATCGCATCTTGAGTAGGTTCCTGAGAATATTGATTTCTTGGATTCGTTATTATTTCTAGTTAATTTGAGTATTTGCATTTCTTAAATCACCTCCCACGTGCACTCGACGCGGTTAAGGCCTAAAAATGGGATCTTTTACGCTTCAAGGTTTTTCACAGAATTTTGGGAAAGTCATTTCCTCTGTAACGTGCCAGAGGGATCCAATCAAACAAGCCAACAAAAGGAATATAACACAACTTGTCGTGGTTGCGAAAGTTTACAAGATGGTCAGGTAGAAATCGATTCCATTCGTGATACTGTGAATGCTGTGATCGCTTTCGCGCATGCGTTAGACAGCTTACAGAGAGAATTATGCCCGAATGAGATTGGAAAATGTCCTGCGATGACGCCCTTCATTCGATCGCGGTTGTTAGAACATCTTAAGAATGTCTCTTTCCTAGACCCTTCGGTGAACGCGACTGTAGAATTCGATCAGAACTACGAGGTAAGTGGCATGTATGATATCATGAATTTCCGCATGGAAAATGGTAAACCCCGTTACGTCCGTGTCGGAACCTGGGACGGAGAATTCGACGGCAGCAAGATTGCTTCAAGGTTGGTTTTCGATAAGGAAATAAAATGGTCGCAAGGTACTTCCAATGTCCCCGAGTCAACCTGCTCGAAGAAATGTAGTTTTGACAACATCCGAGTACCTATCCCTCCGCTGGATTTTAAATGCTGCTGGGAATGTCAGAAGTGTGGTAAACTCCAAATCGTCCTTAATAATACTTGTCAAAGTGGCCCAGTAGGTTGGAAGCCGAACGTGAAAAAGACAGGTTGGGTGAAACGTAGCCTTGTGTACCCGAAATGGAACGACTACCTATCCATACTCCTCATCGTTATTTCATTGTTCTCCCTCGTGCTAACATTACTAACAGTCTTGGTGTATATTGTTCACATCAATAACCGACTATTGAAAGCCTCAGGAAGAGAGTTGTGTTTTGTTATGTTGACTGGAATTGCATTATGTTTCACCGTACCGTTCTTGTTTCTTGCAAAACCTAAAGATGAATTGTGTTACGCACGTGGTTTGGTCATAGGTCTCGCGCTTGCCATGTGTTACGCGCCGTTATTCATGAAGATCAACAGAATATATCGTATTTTTACCGGCGCCAAATCCTCGGTTGCTCCACCAGCCTTTGCGACACCCCGCATGCAACTGTTGATCACTCTTGGTCTTATTGGTATCCAGCTCATGTTCACAGCATTCTGGTTCATCGCTAAACCAGTGCAGGCCACAGAAACCTACATCGCAAGCAGGGAAGAGTTGCTACTAGAATGCAAATTTGACGGACTGAGTTTCTCCGTGAATTTGTTATACGTGATGGTCCTAATGTGTCTTTGTACAGCATACGCATTCAAGACTCGAAACTTCCCGAAAAATTTCAACGAATCCAAGTATATTGGTATAAGTATGTACATCACGTGCGCTGTATGGATGATGTTCTTCCCATTCTATCTCAATACGGATGATAGTATCAAGCATACCTATCTCATCTCAATCGCATGCGTGATCATTGGCCTGGTCACGTTGATTGGTATATTTGCGCAAAAAGTCTACATTGTGTTTCGCGTGAAGAACATCCGAAACGGTGATCTCCTCTTCGGCCCTCATGGACATTCTGGACGAAAGAGGATCACCTCTACAGACAGCGTGATATGAAATTCAGAAAATCATTCGAACCAGTTCACCTTTAAATTTCAGTGACAAATTAGCTCATTTAGCGAGGATTTAAATAATTCACTTATTTGAACGTTAGTGTCTAGCGAATTCAATTCAGGGGGTTCTTCCAATTTAGAGATTTATTCGATGTCTCTTTTAGAAACGTAAAAATTATCACAAAAAAATTAGAATGTGTTTAATTCGTGATGGTAAAAAGCGTGCGCAGCATGCAAGGGGTACATATGATGTTTCTTAAGATTTTCGGATCTGGGCCGGTTGTACGGAAGCTGGATAGCGTTATCCACCAGAGTGTCTTTGAATAATCGCTTTGAAATTGTTCGTTGATTAAACCTTGGTATTTTTAAATTCCAAATTATTTTTAAACTCTCTTTCATAACTATTAACTCCAAGTTTGTAACTTCATTGCTTTCAAGTAAGTTTCAAACGGTTTAAAAAACACTATCCGGTGGATAGCACTAACCAGCTCTCATGTACAACTGGCCCCAGGGTTTCTATGATCAGAGAGAAATACGGGGCATCTCACAATTAATAGGCACCTTCTCAGGCAAATCTCATTATTGTACATAATTGTAAATATTATATCTTCGTGGCTCACTGTATTAAGATAGAAGATTAAGTATAGAAATAAAGAACTATCCATATTTTAAAGGCATGTTAAACACGTGGTTGCATTATGTTGATAGCGTGCATGTGATCTTAAGTTTTGTTGTTGTATGAATCGTTGTAGCTTTGCTCTTGTAAACAAATCTTATTTGATAGCATTTAGTGAATAACTATATTAAAACGTTTTTGCATTTGAATTCGTCGTAAATCTTCTGATCTCCTTAACAAATCTCCTTACACGACCATGCATTGTAACGGCTTGGACCTATTGCAATACTTCAGCCGTTACAAGGAGATATAACTTTAGTCTTGGATATATTCATGCGTTTGCATGAGTGCAAATATTTGCCACATACACGTTTTTGCGTTTTTAGTTCTCATTCATCATTGCCCTGTATCATACCCTTTGGGTATTGCCAATATTCCAATCCTTTGCCGATTGGAACTAAGAACTTGTACATATAAAAAGATTTTTTGAAAGCACTTGGCCGGAGTGTGTAAACAAGAATCCCACAATATTGTTCATTCATTTTACATTTCCTCCTCGCTCTTCGCCCTCATCATGACGTAAAACAATCGTTACGTCGTGCAAGTAAGAAATTATTTGTTTAATGTTCACATACTTGGTTTGGTCAAGTAGTTCCTGCGCGGACGATTCTTCATTCTGCATTTCAGACGTTCCTATAAGAAAGGAAAAGTGAGGAGGTTTTCAAAAGCAAGAAAAAAAATGAGGTAAGAGAAAAGGAGTGGACTTTTACTATCGGTCTCAGAAAATAGTTCACTGCAGTTAAATTGTATCTCAGAAATAGGTCTCAGAAAATAATTCACTGCAGTTACATGTATCTCAGAAATAGGTCTCAGAAAATAATTCACTGCAGTTACATGTATCTCAGAAATAGGTCTCAGAAAATAATTCACTGCAGTTACATGTATCTCAGAAATAGGTCTCAGAAAATAATTCACTGCAGTTACATGTATCTCAGAAATAGGTCTCAAAAAATAGTTCACTGCAGTTAAATTGTATTCAAACATTACTTTACCACTTTTAGCTAAATCATCAACTTCACAATCGTCTTCTCTCTGCAAAGTGGGAAAATATATCTTACATACGCACGTCACTTCACGTTGGAAAATTATTTTGCAACTAGGAAGGAGGTTGTGGCAACTTTTCAATACAGCTGAAAAAATTCTTTCTGTACAACTGAAATGTTGCCAGTAACGTACAGTACAGTATGCTTACATTGCAAGAAGCGACGTCCGGGATATTTTCAGTAATTACTTCACTGATTTCATTTAGACAGACGTCTGCAATAGAAATGGTAGAAATGAAGCCTCACCCACGTTATACATGATCCATGCAGGCAGATTTGCCAAGGTCTGGGAATGGGGGGTGTGAACACATCCCAGATAAATATCAGCAGATGGTATACCAAAAAAAATAAAGAAAAAAACCCTGATTCGTACTAAACATTATCTATTTATTACTTCATCCGACTAAGTATACTAACCAACATTATCGAGTCTTTCTATGTTTGGCAAGTTCCTTAGAACTACTGATCTGTAATCTTGAACATCAGAACACGGATTATCCGACAACCACAAAACTTTTAAACATGGCAGGTCCTTTAGGAAATGTATTTCATCTAAATCTGCAATACTATTTCTACGCAGATAAAGCTCTTTTAATTTTGTACCTTTCAGATAATATGAAGTTAAAGAAAACTCAGATATAACAAATTACATACACACCAATCACCAGATTCACCATACAGAAATATTAAACCCGTTTTCTAACAAAAAATTATGGAATTATATTAAAGCAAAAAAAGAATAATGATAATTAATTTTATACTAAATCAACATATAAAACGATCCAAATAAAAAACAAAAGATACAATGTGCAAAGTCTTTTAGGCTGTCAATTTCATTTACACTAAAGAAGAAGAGATGAGTGAAATTCTGAAAAGTAGCTCTGAAAAGACAGAGTCCTTGGGATTGTCCATATGACGATCATAAGTTCAAACATACTTGGAAAATCGCAGTTTCCTCTGATCGGTTATACGCGGGCAGATTTTATTTTCATTTTCCATCATGCAAAGTAGGATCCCCCCTTAAACTAACCCCAGCTGAGCTAAGCAAAAGTGTTTTTTTTATAAATGTACTGGTATACCTAGGAAAGCATTTTTATTTCATTTCTCAGTTTTCTCTAAAGGTCAAGGAGGGAGCTTAGGCAAAAATTATTTTTAGCATGCATGCAATACTTCAGATATAACTTACATTCAAATCTATTATATACAGCAGATTACCAGTAATTTCTACTGTTTCGATATCCAATTACCAAGAACTCTTACCTAGGCATACTAGAAATGGAACCTTACCTTAATGTTATAACTTCAACATTGGGCATCCTTCTCAATATAGAAACCTAAACACAAATCAATGAAATTATCTGTTAGGTTTTGATCATGTTACAGTAAAGTGAAAAGTAAATCCCTGGGAATTTCTAGATTTAACTAGCCAGGATGGAGATTAAGCACATTGTGTGGTCAAATATGAGTAGTTATGTACGTTTCTTAAATAACATTTCTATTGAATAAACTTACATCTGAAATACTGCTTCCCCTAAGAAATTAGAGAAAAAAGTTTAAATACTAGCACTGTTGAATATCAAGACAAGACAACCAATAGAATGGGTATAAACTATAGCAGTCTAAAAAGTCATGTGATTATACAACTTAATTAGGCTGACTGTGAGCCTGTGATACAGGTACATATGAGGTATGTATATCAACATTGCATGCAATTGAAAATGTGATTCATATTGATGTTACTGCCAGCAATGGTATGACTATTCTAAACATGACTATAGCCATAACTATTCATTTCACAGGTATAATACAATTCTGCTTACAAAGCAGCCCAGTTATGGCATGAGGGAGAGAGGGTTAGGGCCTAGAAGTGCATTTTGAATGAAGACAATGGATTTCTCTTAATGTTCATTTGCAAGTTGGATAAGACAGGACATGTGAACCAAACTGCTTTTCAATTATCAATCCAGCTAATTTCCAGAGAATTGCCTAAATTTCTGTAACTAAGCATTAACAATACCACTATACTTTTATCTGTCTTTTATCCCTACAATACTCTTTGCCCCACACTGGATTTTTTTACTGGATATATTCTAATGCACTACTAAAGAATATTACAACCTCTCCAAACAAATACAACTTTTTTATATACAGTATACAGGCATACAGCAAATCACAAAATACTGAAATTACAAAAGATTATGAAGATACATACCAACAATTTAATTTCTTCACTTTGCTCAGCGACGTAGCGCGCGATCGGGACAAAACTACATCCTCTGTTAGCGTGCACATAATCGACACCAGTTTTTACATCGATGAGGTGATATTAAAGTACTAAAGAACACTCAAAAACTAAATATAAATTCGAAACTGAAAGATTAGCGCCATTTTTGTTGTTGTTGTGTAAACTGTTGCACGAGTTACCTCAATTTACCTCTCCTACTCCAAAACATCCTTAAATATACCTACATACCCTTCAGAATCAATGCAAATCAAAATATTTTTCTTAGTATATTTATATATATATCTCAATATTTATAATTGTATATTTGTCAGTTATTTATTCTACTCATCGAAGGATGGAGTTATCGGAAAAGGTAATCGAGTGTGTTCCTAATTTTTCAGAGGGCTGTGATTCTGCGATAATCGACAGTATAGCCAATGCTATCTCACAAACAAAGGGTTGTGTTTTGGTCGACGTGGATGCCAGTTCTTCGACAAATAGAACGGTGTACACATTCTTTGGTACTCCTGAAAGTGTAGTGGAAGGAGCGTTGAATGGAGCTCTAGAAGCCAGTAAACATATTGATATGAAAAATCATACTGGTACTACGAAATTATTATTGTAGTATAATTTGTAGTTTTGTCTGCTACACCCCCTACCCACCCCTATCCCGCCTGTACCCTGTTTTTTAACATAACAGAAATAAGGTGACGGACAATAGTATACCACATGTTAGAGAGTGATGACAGAAATCATTATTAGGAGAAGCTACTATCACAATTCAGTGTTTTTTTGAATGGAAAATGTCCCCCATACACATTTTATTCCGTTAATATAATTTCGGTAGGGACCCACCCTCGTCTTGGTGCCTTGGATGTTTGTCCTTTTATCCCAATCAAAGGTGTCACAATGGATGATTGTGTAAAGTGTGCTCAGAACTTTTCTGAACAGCTTGTTAAGGAACTTGATGTGCCAGGTGTGTGCAGTTTGACAAATACCTATTGGTAACAATTAATTACTCTTGTTGGTGTGACTTACAGCTTGTAGTTAATGTTCCATGTTTTTTTAAGTATATCTTTATGGGCATGCTTCTAAAAAGGAGTATCGCAATACAGTACCACAAATTCGAAGTGGTCAATATGAAAACCTGCCTGAAAAGGTATGTTGTTTTATATAGGCATTAATTTATATAAGAGGTGCAATATTTAAAAGTATCAAGAACTTTTGTTTTATGGGAAAACCTCTCTACGTAGACTAATTCAAACTTGTTTCTTTAGCTTAAAGATGAAAAATGGAAGCCAGATTATGGTCCAACAAAATTTGTTCCTTTCTGGGGTGCATCAATAGTTGGAGCTCGAGATTTTCTCATTGCGTATAATGTGAACATAATGGCAACTAAAGAACAAGCACATAGAATTGCTTTGAATATACGAACCACTGGACGTGGTCCTACACAGGTAAAAAGTGCATGTTGTAGTTGTGCATTTAGTATATGCATTACAATATGGTAAGGTAGGTATAGTTCATACTGAGTTAATATGCATAGAAACATTGGTGTAAACTGTAAACTTATGGGATATGAATCTAAAATTATTGAATTTTGAGGACTAACTCCAATTCCTAAATACTGTATAGTCCAATTCTGCAACCCTATTCATATATATGCTATATCTCAACAAAAAAAATAGAAAAAGAAGGGATTCCAACTCATTTTTGGAACATGTCATATAGCATGCAAGAAGAGGTCTGCTGACATATAGCCATTTTGTTTTAAACGTCTACGTTTTACTTATATTTCACAAATGCTCTTTTATATACTGTCATATCAAGCAGCATAGCACTAGTATATACAATCATGTAATATTGGTCATCACCTGCATAAGCATTTTCTTTTTTATTAGCCTGGTTTACTGGACAAGATCCAAGCAGTTGGTTGGCAAGAGGAAAAAGCTAACGTCTCGCAGATTTCTGTTAACGTTTTAGACTACAACGTTACAGCAGTCCATGTCGTATTTGAAACATGCGTGGAAGAAGCAAAAGTAGCAATCTTTTGAGTATTTTTAGATATCTTATTGTAGCTAGGATGTTCTAGTGGTTCTATCCTAAAAACCCAATTCAAGACCCCCGGGTTTAGACTGCTTAATTTGGCCCAATCCGAGGGCAAGGTTTAAACCCGATCAGCTTGAAACCAACCACGTGCAACCTGGTAGACCTTAACTCAGGTCGGAACTACTAGCTTATATAACCCCGTTTTCCACTAGGCGATTTCCACTAGGCGATTTCCACTAGGCGATTTCATGCACTAGGCGATTTCATGCACTAGGCGATTTTCACTAGGCGATTTCCACTAGGCGATTTCATGCACTAGGCGATTTCCACTAGGCGATTTCATGCACTAGGCGATTTCCACTAGGCGATTTCCACTTGGCGATTACTCGCGCGATGCGAAGCGATATCTGAAATCTAGTGATTGGGCGTTACGTATGTCGCATATGTCCCTACGCAAGTCGCAATTTCCAACTCATTGTTCCAACTCTAATTTTTACAAATTGATTTAGAAATTAAAATTAGCCATCGCTGGCTCCCAAGTGGTTGGTTTAGTACCACTGAAAGTGATGTTGGACGCAGCGGATTACTACATGGCCAAAGAAGATCTGTTTATTGTGAATGAAGATCAAAAGCTTAGATTGGTAGGCTTTCTTCAACAACACTTATAGATTAATTCACTCAAAAAGACAAATATAATTACTTCTGGAGGATTAGTTTAATTTAGTTTTGATATTAGGATTAGTTTTGATATTAGATCACTGTGAGTCATAAGTTAGAAACAAACTATGCAGCAAACACTTTCATTTTAAAATGTCAAGGCATGAATGAAACTTTAAAAAAATAGATAAAAAGTAATAAGTCCACACGGCATGGGTAATGTATTCTATATCTTTTCACAGGTAATTGACCGTCTTGGTTTGAATTCACTTGGACAGTTTAATCCACAAGAAAAAATTATAGAGTACGTTTAATTTTGCATGGCGCACAACACTTTTTAGATGGAAACCTCGAGCAGGAATTTATGTATAGATATTTTTAAACTTGCAGTTATATCCTCTGAGTTATGTAGGTTTCTTACTTTTTTGTCAGGTATGTAGTTGGTAGCAACAAGAATGGTCCATTAGCCTCGATGCCATTATGTGACTTTGTCCACTCTTTGGGAAGTCGTACTCCATCTCCTGGTGGAGGGTCTGGTTCAGCTGCTGTAGCTGCTATAGTATGTGTATATAGCAATGATAATGAGAATATAATGAAATGCGCGCAAATCTACAGTGAGATAATTGATCATGTTTCGGTGAAGAATGTATAAGGTTGATAGGCATAAAAATATAGACGAATATGACTTTTTTGAGACAGATGTTATTTTGTGTTATATTGTACAATACAATACTATAATTTATTGAAAATTCCCCGTTAGGGGCTTTTCAGTGAACAAAATATTCGGTGTTAAAGGTGTTAAAATTAGAGGTGTTAAAAAATGCAATATGTGATATAAACTATTGATGTCTTCAGGGAGCCGCACTTAGTACTATGGTTGGCTGGATGTCGTTTGGTAAGAAAAAATTTGAAGGTCTTGACTCTGCAATGAGGACGTTAATTCCCCCTATCTACCAAGTGATGGTTGATTTAATGCCTTTGGTTGATGCGGATGCGAAGGCTTTCAACATGTACATGGTATGAAATGCACTGGCTTGTATATACGCAGAATATATATGTGTAGTAACGAACATATGGAACTTTATGCACCGTGCAGTACGTTTATGACGAGTTTTCTCCGTTATTTTTCTCAATTACAACGGAGTATATAAAAACAGAGAGAAAGTTCATGGGCAGTACAGCTGCTAATATAACAATTGCTTTATTGATAGGACGCGTTGAAACTTCCAAAAAATACTCCCGAAGAAAAAGAAAGGTATAACAGTCCTTGACATCAGGCATCGACAGTTGTAGAGTGTTAAAGACGTCAGTTTATAACTGAAGGACTGAAAGCCTTGACTGAAAAAACTGATTTTACTTTCTTTAGGCACACTGAGGCATTACAAGCAGGATTAACAGCTTCAATTAATACTCCTTTAAAACTAATTGAAACAGTTTCGCGTGTTTGGGAACCTCTTACAGAGCTGGCAAAATTAGGCAACATTCAAACTAAATCCGACATTCAGGTGTCGTACATTCCAAATTTGTTTTATTGTAGATTTCTCACCTTCTGCATTGCTTATATTGGCTTTAGCACAAAAGAGTCATCTGCGAACATAGACTCGCATGCATACAGAAGACTTTTCAGTGATTGAAGTCCATAACTATATATTAATATATATTTATCAATTCAAGGTTGGTGTGCGTTGTCTGGAAACTGGTGTGTGGGGAGCTTACTACAATATATTAATTAACTTGCCTGATGTTAAAGATGAAGCGTACAAAGAACAGGTAAATTTGGCTTAAAACGAAGTACTTAAATACCCCATCAGAAGTTTTTGTAAATCAAAAGTTTTTGTAAACTGTATGCGATTTACAACAAATTGATTTTAAATTTCCTGCTTAGATTTTCAACACGAATTATTAATCAGTATCTGTATGTAATGTTATATATGTAAAGATTACTTTACAGATCATTTGCACAATTTTTTAGGTGAAAACTACCTCTGAAGAAGGCTTGAATATGGCAAAAGCGAAGACTGAAGAAATCTCACATATCTTAGAAAATAGAGAGAAATAGAGTAAATTTTTGGTCTAGTGTTGTAACTGTGTTTAATTATATCATAAAGACTATAGAATTAGATAAATAAGTCATTATTTAATGAAGGAAATAACATGTGGAAATCAGTGAATTAACTACTATAGTCTACAAAGCAACAATTGGAATTTCTTGTGAATAGTTTGCTATATATAATTGTTTTCGAAAGAAAGATTATACATCACAGAGAACCGTGCATAGGCGTTTATTTCAACGAAATATTTCGCACGTATATGAAAATCAGATCTGCATTGTTAGTTGTTTGTGTCTATGCATGGATAAAGCATATTAGATTTCAATACATTATAAAATGCTTATAGTACTAAAATACTTAGAATGTGTTGATCGGAAATGCCCTAGGCCTAGCTTTCACGCCCTCCCCTGCCTCTAGATTGTTCTGTTCATGCATGTACACCAGGTCTTTATAATCACAAAAATTTTGTGGGGAAGACTCGCGACACCATTTTTTAAGTTTTGATTCCACAAAAAGCAATCTTTAAAACAATATTTTTTTAAATTTAAAATTTAAAATTACTAGATCTCATTAGCTCCCATATGGGGATTATTTACATTTCTAGAATTAAAAAATAAGCCAATTAAAACCAAATTATAAAATCCTGTCATTGATAATTATATACCTAAAATATTAAAAACTGTATAACTGTTTAAATCATTATACAGTTTTTTACCATTCAAAATTTTCACCTTCACCTAGGTAGGTCGTTATTCAATCATCCATATCGTAAGCTTTAGAAGAATATGAAATCGGGTTGTCAAAATGTTTAGGGGCAAATAAGCTCTTGGCCTTTTTCCGTCGATACAGGAAAAATGCAGCACCAGCTGCAAGAGCCACTAATATCAATACAGTAATAACAATACCGGCAACCGCTCCACCAGATAGACCCTCTGAATCACCATCTTAGAGAGAAAACAACAAACGTAGACAATGCATAAATTTTGTGTAAATTAAAATAGTTACGGAAAGAGCAGGTGCCTCACCTCCAGTATGAGCTTTTGTCTCAGCATCTACAGAACGATTTCAAATACATTTCGTAAAAATATGTCATGCGAACACGTTATCGAATTGCCATATCGAATGACCCATAATTGCATAATACGGTGAAATAAAGAGATTTTAAAGGAATACTAATCCAGCAGTCTGAGGTGCGTGTATAGATCATATACGGTTTACGAGTTACAATTAATATATTTTACAAACCTAATTTATTTCTTCTAGTAGAGCCAAATATATATTAACGAGACTCAGTTTCTTACCTCCTAGATATTTATACGAATTTTTATCCACCTCAAGAGATCCAATTTTACCACTTTCTACAGCATTCTTTAGTACTAACGTATCGTTATCCGTTGCAAATTCTGGATTAAATGTCAATTGAACTACGGCGACAACGCTTCCTTTGCTATCAATAAAAGTCGAAAAATTCATCGAGATTACGTCTTGATCGCGAAAAAGATGTAGACAATTAAATTTACGATTACAGTCATCTAATAATATATAGCACTACCAACTTACTACCACCATTATTAGTGCTACGAACTACCATGCACCTTATAGTAGTACTACGAACTCCTGTACTGCATCATTGTAGCTACTACAAACTACTGGTACCATCAAGTACTATACAAACTATAGCAACAAGTTATGCCCATCGTAACACGCACATACTGTGGCAAAGAAATTTCCAGTGCAAATGTCTGGAGGCAGCGGTTTATTGCATGATTTTTTGGACTTAATAATAACGTATACATTCTGTCTCTAGTATATTACTATAGGACGGGCCCTAATAAAGAGGAAAGGTAAAAATATCAACAACTTACGTTAACTTAATAACTTTCACTTTTCGAAAAGATTCACTCTCTTGGTAGACACTTTCCACCTTGAGGAAAACGTTAAAAAATATTGATAATACTCTGATGCTATACAGATACAATATGATCTTATGATTAATCCGCGGCCTTACCGCTTTTATAATTTTTTCACTCGTTTTAGCAAATTCCTCTGTCTTTGAGTCACCCAGTTTATCATTCCACTCAATGCTCGTGATGCGAAAAGATACTTTCACAACCTTTGGCTTTGCTATACGTAATACAAATAAAATTTAGAATTTTCCGAAGAGTGAGATGAATGTACATGGGCGATAAACCCATAAACGGTAGCAAATATGGCCCCAATTAGAGGTGCTACATTCAATAATTTGCTTTCTAACACCCCATTGTTATCGTATTATTGAATACGACATCTTTCGGCAAAGCACGGCACAAAAACAAAATATGAAAGCATAATATGAGAGAGATCGCGAGTTACCGTAAGTATATACATGTGTTTCGTTAAATCATTAACATGTAACATACTTACGTTTAGTTGACTGAGTTGTTGGAATTATTTCAGTACCTAAAAACATTTTTTTTTAATTAAAAAGTTGTAAAAAAAAGTAAGTTTTATCGTCTTTTTCGTCGTCTTTTTTATCTTCTTTTTTAACGTGAATCTTTCCCTATGATACATGCATGTATACTTACATCTTCCCTTCTTCCCATAACTGGAAATTGACATTACCATATATAAATGCTACCGACTTACCAGCGAGGCACCCAAATAATTCCACTTTTATACAGATGGACGTTCCCGTGGATGATTCTGGATAGATTCTTATTCCATTTGTGCGTAAGCCTTTCCGGTTACGATAAAAGTCTGTGAGGGCATTAAACATTGGATTTGATTTGTTTTCCTTGTTTACGGCAGTCATCACCTGTGTAGAAAAATGTTTATATGTAGCTACTCTGTTTCAAGTGAAACGGTTTACATGCATTGTGCATTTGTTCTGCACATGCAGTGCTATATATCTAAATTATTGCAAAGGATTAGATTTTTCCACTGAGCTCATTATTAATATATACCATGGTCCATGCACGTTTACCAGTTTGATATAGATACATTAAACTTTACCTTGGACCGCACTATAGCAAATGTCACCACATAAACACACAATTATTTTAATTACAAAGAAATATTACCTTCGGTTGACCTTTTGGACCATGAATATACCAACTTTTGCCTTTTTTGTATCTTAGAGTAAATGTAGAAATTTCGCCCTTTTTCCCAAAACTAGTAGGACTAGGCAGTGTGGCAATCTTGGAAAGTCTGTATTGGACGCCAAACCTAAACTGATTGTTGGAAACAAGAAATTTATTTAATGAATTGAAATGCAGATCTCTGCCCGATCTCAGTAAAAACCGCTTGCATGTTTATAGGCTGCAAAAAAACCTATTCCACAATCTTTAATTAGTCTTCATAAATGGTCTTCTCGAGAACCTGTTTCGGCATACCGCGTAATATGCATGCATTGCATTCTAAAGTATACAGTCAGGGGCCGGTTGTAAGAAAGGCGGATAGCGCCATCCACCGGATAGTGGGTTTTTTCAATCGCTTTAAAATCGTCCGTTGTTGGCTAAAACTTTAATTTTAATCTTAATTGAGGAACCTCTTTAACAATTGTTGGTTCCAAAGCTGAAAATTTATTGTTCTTCAAGCATTTTTTTAACGGTTCAAAAAATCACTAACGCGGCTTTCATACAACAAGCCCCTGGTTTACATTTATATTTACGCTTCAAAACCACAAAGAAGGAGCCCTTTTTGGGAAGACTTGTTTTGTTTTGTTTTATTCAAATTGGCATATAAAAAACACAATGTCTGGAACAGGCCTTATATATATCGAGTGCAATTCGGAGTACATTTATATCTCGAACAATAAGATGAAACATGCAGTTGCACTGACTGGGAAATAGGCCACAGGATGTTTGCCCTTGAAACCCAAAGCATTTACACTCGCATTATTTTTTCCTATTGTTAGATATCAATTGAAACGATTATTGTAAGATATCAATTTTTTCTATAGAAAGTTTTTCTTTATTGAGTATATCTGGTTGCAAATGCTCTGATATAAAAGAGCTTTTATTTAAACATCCGTAATAAATTCACTCGTTCACATCTATCAGAAGATTATAATAGCACATGAAATCGCAGCAAAAATCGCAAGTGTAAAAGAACGAAATGATCTAAGTATCTTTAATACAAACCTCTAAATATTGTTCCTTGAATGGAGTTTTTTCGGTACACCAAGCCTTTCCAGACTTAAAAAAGGCATCCTCAGGTTTTGAATTCTTATCCGACGAAAAGGATCGGAGGTTGCGGATCCTTCCAGTGGCAAGCAATGGTTGAGCGCAGTCTAAAGAAGAAAGAGACACGAAAAAATGATCCTGTCTTTTAAAAGATAAGGAAGCAAATCAGCGTGAAAAAAATCATTGTTATGGGAAATTAGTGTAAAAAGTTGTCTTAATTATGTTTATAATTAAACAAAATTAGCTTTAATTATTAACCAATCAGTATAATTATTTGGTGAAATCAGGCGGGTGTAGAGTGGAGGGGATGTGTGTATTTCTCCCGCTTCCACATTTCAAAAAAATTCCCCCACTGCGTCGTCTGTGCCTCTTGCAGACTTGCACGTCTCATGGACGGTAGACAGCATTACCCCAACATTATTTTACGCTCCACGGAACTGAATAGAATTTGGTTACATAAAATTTTTTTGCCTTCCACTCTCTCTATTCGAGTATTCGCGTACAAAAAATATAGGAAAGTATGAGGATTCATCAAGAGTGAAGAAATATCTGTAAAGTGGCTGTATACCATTTCTCTCCCGCGCCTGTAGGTACTCGGCCTCGGGCAAGAATTGTTAAAATTGTTAACATAGATATACCATTCTCAAGACGGGTTAATAAGCCCAAGAGACAACGCATAATTGAACACTGCATAGATTATAGTCAGGTCTTAAAGTTCCAACCTGCCAGATTATAGTCAGGTCCAAAAGTTCCTACCTGCCAGACATCCAAGTAACGAAATCCTCATACAAATATTGTTATTCCAAGCGAGTGGGATTAATCGAACATAAGATGTCTCGATTTTGTTGGCCAAAGTGTGTCTTACAGGACTATGGGCATCGTTATTTCCTTGGAAAATCTAAATTGAAAATTAATTTTACAAGCAATTTTTTGTCATAGAGACACTTCATACTATTCACATCGCTGGTCTATTTAACATCGATGAAAATCACTTGTTTATCAATGAATGGAAAATGCAGGCTTAACACAAGACCGGTCGAATCTGGAAGTTTTCGAAACATTCATTTGATTCTTGTTCCGCATGAGGAATGGCAATGCACGCACTATAGCTATATATATCTATATATAGATTCCTTGAAAACGATCGTATAGTAATCGATGTTATAAATATATGTCTCCTATATATATGTCTCCTATATATATCTCCTATAGATATATGTCTCCTATATACGTCTCCTATAATAGATATATGTCTCCTATATATGTCTCCTATATATATGTCTCCTATATACGTCTCCTATAGATATATGTCTCCTATATATGTCTCCTATAGATATGTCTCCTATTTACGTCTCCTATAGATATATGTCTCCTATATATGTCACCTATATATGTCTCCTATAGATATATGTCTCCTATATACGTCTCCTATAGATATATGTCTCCTATGATCCATGCAAAAGTAAACCACCTACCCGTTTAACCCCATGTTCGGTATAGTTCGACCACTTCTTCCCGTCCTCGCCATATTGTATGAAGTACTTCGTTACATAATTTTCTTTTCTATCTCCAAATGTTCGAATAACTGATATAACGCTTTCTTTGTCGAAATAGAACTGGATCCACTGAGATTTGTCGTTTTTCTGAAAGTATAGTGAGAAAAGCCACATGCATATATGAATGTCAAACTCTGGGTACACAAATTAAGACAGACACACACATTAAGTATGACCAATATAGCTCTTGTAGCCTTTTTATATAATAAAGCTGAATGGACTTCAGACCTTCCTATGATACTATATAGGATATATACCTCAGCACACCACGAATGGCCTTGTATTGCAGTTTGTTTTGGTGCATTAGTAGGGCTTTTGGTAGATGATGCTGATATCACATTATCTTTTATTCTCGTAGGGGAGGACAAGAACAGTTGCTTTTGACAAACTACAAAGGAAAGAGACACATGAAGGAATGATACACAAAAAACCTCCTGTGCCAGGGATTTCGAAGGCCTCAATTGGCATTAATATTAGACCTAACTATACCTGCCCTGGCTAATTCTTATGAGACAGATTTAACGATAGACTCGATTTTGATCCAAGATCCTAAAGTTCTTTCAAAAATTTGAAAAGCGTATGATTTGCGTTTTCCCTAGTCTGAAATCATAGAAGTTAGAGAGAACGTATTTGAAAGGCACTGACTGTCCAGTGGTGCCAGCAAATGAGGGGGGAAAAGGGCTATGAGGGACGGGGGAATAAAATTTTTAGAATCCGTTTTTAAAGCGAAGGGATTAGATTAACAATTTATAATTCTTACTATAAAGTTAAAGAGTTGAGCAAGATTTATTCCGAAATATCCCAGAATTCATTTGCCCCGTGAAAAAAACATTCTAGCGACGCCACTGCGAGTCATCTATACTTAAAGTAATTTACACTTACCATATGGACACCCATGAAGTCTTATTCTCATACAAATCAGATCCCCGGTCCAAGTGACAGGAGTGATTGATAGTCCATCAGCTTCGAATGGATATCTGAATTTCTTGGTCGTGGGCTTCCACGAGTGTTGTAAATCTAATGTCTGCAATTTCAAGATTTCAAATTGGATGCTTATTTTTTCGGGAAAATGCATTTTCTTTATATATTCGACCATGAAAAATCAATAATTTTAAGTTATTACTTACGGTTTGATAATCTCGGTTTGGGTAAAATACACGCCAATTTTCATCACGTTCGTAGTCGATTCGAAAAGATTTGACAAATTGATTACTTCGTCCCATGACTGTGATTCCCGTTACGTGGACCAATTGATTAAGATCGATCTGAAATGAGAGTCGATTAGTTGCAGATACGATGCAGCGTGTCTCATTCGTCTCAACCCGGATTGCATTTTACTCGCATGTTGCCATAATTTTTTCGATTTTTGCAATTTCTATTGTCAAAGTACCCACCAGTTGAAAAATAAACCGTCCAAATTGTTGTACCTAACTAATAACCTTAACCTTAACCTTTAGCAGAGCAGAGCAGAGCAGAGCAGAGCAGAGCAGAGCAGAGCAGAGCAGAGCAGAGCAGAGCAGAGCAGAACAGAACAGAACAGAACAGAACAGAACAGAACAGAACAGAACAGTTCTGGGGCCTGTTGTACGAAGTCTGGATGGCGCTATCCACCGGATAGTGACTTTTTCAACCGTTGTAAAAATGCTTTCGTCAATTTAGGAATACTAAGGTTTAATCAAAGTTATACAACGGGCGATTTTAGAGCGATTGAAAATAGCACTATCCGGTGCATAGCGCTTTCGGCTATCCGGCTTTCATACACCCCAGTACAGTACAATGCAGTACAGTGGAGTACAGTGAGTAAATTGTCCTTCCTAAACATTAATAATTTACCTTGATCATGGCACTTCCAGACGTATTATTTGTACACCAAGAGGTATACGGGTCATTCTTGTCTGCAATAATAGCTTGTTCAGCTCCCATACTGGTCGCATTAGAAGAATCCGTTACTGTTACCATCGAGGGATCAAGAGGTATGGGCGTAAAACATTCTAAAATGCAAAGTAAGTCTATAAAACATGTGCTTAATTGTTAATGACCAGGAGTCAAAAATCACCCCAAATCGTAAATTTTAAAATTCGGTTGTCGGTGGAAACCTGTATACTTTCGTAGAAAAAATACATATATGACCAGGTTAAATCATATTAAAAAAAATCATAAATGACAGTAAAATCGGCAAATATACAAAAGGAAAATCGTACTTTTTCGAAATTTCAAAATTCAAACTAGGTTTCGAAATAGGTTAGAACGAAGTGGGATATACCTACCTTCTTTTATGAAAACAATAGATTTGAATAGATAAAGTCAAACGTTACGGATTTTATCGAAATTTTAAAAAATGTAAATCGATAAAAATATTTTCGCACCTAACTTCTTTTTGCACACGTATGCACGATACCGGCTGCACGACAGGTCATTCCACCGTCCAGACCTCGTTTGCATTTCCACACAATTTTCACGTCGGTTATAATCATTTGGTTCGCCATTTCCCCAGTTTAAATAATCTACTGGACTGTTGTCTATCCATCGGTATCCTCGCTCCACATCTCGATCATTTAAACCTTAATTAACAACAAATATCATAGAGTAAACATATGGGTTATGGATCAGAGGTTATGGATCAGAGGTTATGGATCAGAGGTTATGGATCAGAGGTTATGGATCAGAGGTTATGGATCAGAGGTTATGGATCAGAGATTATGGATCAGAGGTTATGGAGCAGAGGTTATGGAGCAGAGGTTATGGAAGGTCGGAATTTTCGTGGGATTTAGTTAAAAGAGTAAATATATTATTTAATATTCGAATACATCATTAATTGAACGAACCTATCCAAATCCAGCTCGGATGCTTGCTTTGAAAATAATAAAGCAAGAAATCTTGCTCTCTGTCATCGTGAATGCTGACTAAATCGGCACCTTGGTTAGAACAATCGTACTGTGCCGAAGACCAAGTTCGTCCCATCGTGAAATGCTTGTAACAGTGCTTATTATGTAATGTCCAATCATTTTGACAGGTTCCGTTTACTAGAAAGGAAGGTACATTGTCAGCTTTAAAGGATACAATAATTTTACATTTTTAAATAATCCGGTGGCACACATGCAGTGAACTTTGTGAACAAGTGATAACTGATAACCACGGCTGATACAAAAAAGATGACGTAATATAAGATAAACGAGTACTCGTGCTTTACAGAGGGAAATCCAATCAGGACTCAGGAGAACACCGGGTACAAATATCCCAGAGTGCATGTACGTACAGTGCATGAGGAGTGTTTTCATATTTTCCCTGGTTTTTACTTGCGACATAAGGGGAAACGTGCGTCACAAGGATACATTCAAGGATACACATAAGCCCAAGCATAAGCACAAATTTCAAAAGATGATGTTTGTTCTTTGTATTTTTTATATACCAGATTGAAATATTTTATTTCATATGCGGGCTTGTGAAGGTTAACCTTCAAAAGCAAACTGTCACTTATCAACGATATATGCGATATAAAACAAAGCTTAATGGCTGGTTTTACATATGTCCCGGCGCCAGCATTTTCACTGTCGATAATCTCCACTACAATTAAGCGGCGCTGGATATTTGAAATAGATAAAAGTCTCAACAATCTTTGAACGAATTTAGAAACGCGAAATGACGGGGTTTCGGGAATCATTCAACAGCAAAGATATAGTGCATATAGATTTCCCCAAACTTTTCATGAGCGATTTAATCTGCATGTACAAAATCATAACTTACGTGGAATTGTAACTTTTGGCTCGCCTAAAAAACAGATTTATACATAAAATATTAGGTATTACAATGTGGTGAATTTATAGCTATAGGTTTAGACTCTAAAGTAAAAAAATAAGCAAATCTCCTGAAATGCTGCAAGTTGACATTACAACAAGTTATACGTTACTGCGGTAAAAATGCATTTTGCCCAACTGATAGGCAATCTGTGAACTAAAATCTATAATCTTTACGTCGTAGGCATACACCAACTAGCGAGTTTGAGGTGCACCAAATCTACGACGCGGACATGACATGAAAACTGCTGCTAGTGTGAGGAAACCAGTAATAATTTGTTTTACATATACGGTTTTGGCTTTGTTTATCAAAAGTCTATCATTTCCATCGCTGTTGGAAAACTGTGGAAATTAGAGCAGTATTACTTCACGTCCGCGTCGTAGATTTGCCGAAAGTCCATGCAGTCCAAAGTTCTCTGCCCAAATAATTATAAAATAGCCAAGAAAAATAAGTTATAAAGAATACCTTTGTAAATTTCACAAATGAATGGATTAGCAATGTCGCAGTCCATGTCATCCCAGACACCAAAGTTTGATCCAGTTACATTCGCCTGAACACAAGAGCGTTGATCTAGTTGACGGCTTGGTTGACCAGGTCCCCAATATGTGTGCATCGGAGAAGTGTGATCCACAAATTTAAATGAAACGTACGGTTCGTGGTAGAAACCAATCCATACGTTGACAAAACGTTTTTCCAGCAAATAGATAAGATAAGCTGTAGTAATAAAAATCAAACACTGATGTCGAACTATATATATTAACCTTCCAAATTACTAACACATGGATACAAAGTGAACTTGGTTCCGAACAAGGTACTATGACACGTTACACGGACGCCGTCTTATGCTAGTTGCTCATTAATTTGTTAACCATTTCTTTCATTTATGAAAATGAAAGGAACCCCCATAAGCCATGCATAACTTGGTCTCGAAATTTGACTCACCTTCTGTAAATGAGAAGAATTACCTTGTCTGAATTGATCATCAACTGTCATTAAATCTCCATTTTCCTTTTGACAGACTTTCCTGGCTTCATCGAACGTTTTCTTATCATTAACAAATTTGAAACAGGATTCATCGAAACTTTTATAACCGTTTTTACAATTGGATGCTAATAAGAAGATAAAATATGCTGATTTCATGGTGGCCGGTCATCTTAAAGTATTTATACAAACAACACACTAAACTACGGGACAACTACAGACAGGACAACTACAGACAGGACAACTAAAGTAAAGGCAAACTAATGGGTAATAAAAGGATAACTAAAGGATAATGAAAGGACAAATAAAGGACAACTAAAGGACAACTATATAAAGGAAAACTAAAGGACAACTAAAGGACAACCAAAGGACAACTAAAGGAAAACTAAAGGGCAACTAAAGGACAGCTAAAGGGTACATAGCCTTTCATGCAAAATTCGTCAAATTTAGGTTAAGGTATAACAAGGTGATTACCTTTGACTGTTGGTGTTGGGGTCACAGGAGTATCTGAAGCAACTGAAAATATAGAATTAGATAATAAAGAATTACACACAGTCTTACAGTATTTTTGTTGTCTGCTCTTAAAATATTTCGTAAAATGCATAAAAAAACCCATGTACTGCCCCAGACTCCGAAAGTAATAAACGAAGTCATAATATTGCAAATGTGGCGTTGACAAACCTCTTTGGCAAATGTATCCGTTCAACTTGGAACAATAGATAGAATTCCACCGACCAGAAGAGTAAGGAAAAGGTACGATCTCGACACATTTATTCCACCCAAACCTTGGCTCCCGTGTATTCCATTTCATGTAATTGAAAGCTGTATTATCAAGCCATAAATACCCAAAACCATGAATGTTGCTCAAACCAATCCATAAATGGTTGGTGGCACCTTTTATGTGAATTGTCATGAAAGAGTTTGTAAACCTATAATGAAAATTGCAATTTAATCAAAGATGAGCTCGAGGCCACATTTTTGGCTACGGAAAATAAACTATGCTGACATAAATGATATTGTTACATCAACTTATTAAATGAATCTCGTAAAACAGGCCCACTTACTCGTCGTGAATACTGGCTAATTCACCAAAAGAACTTGAATTGTGACCTCGTTCACAGGCGTCTCTTGCGTCATCCCAGGTTCTGTATTCACTGGGGTCAGTATGGAACTGATAACAATATTTGGCGTGAGCAATCCATCCTTCGGGACAGTAGCCATCTGAGGAGTTGAATTAGAAAAAAATTGATTTTGTTTATACCGTTATTATTTTGCTTGAATCTCAGTTAAACCGTTTGTACCTCGTTAAACCATCGTTGAACGTAAAGCGTTTCGGACAGATAAAAAAATACCAAACCAATTTAAAATCTTTCGCACAAATTTCTATTGTTGAATAAAAAACTTTTTCACATGCAGTGAATATCCGTTTAAACGCACATTGGTTTTTATTGATAAAAAAATTTTTGAATTTGATTAAGATCCTATATTCATAGAATTACGCCGTGCACATGCCCATGCAGTGATAGGGCAAGTAAAGAAAATCAAAATATTACCTATTGCACCCATTCAGAGTCTACATAACATGCAAAAACGATGATTTTATCTCTATAGATCATGCATGACATATTAAAAGTGATCAGAAGAGAAAAAACGCGATAAGTTACATACCATGTGGGGGTCTAGGTGGTGCTGTTGGCTTAACAGGTGGTTTATATGTTTCTAAATCAAACAAAAGATACAATAAAAAATTTTAGTACTGATTTAATTGGTTGGTAGCTTGGGAATGTTTCGGTTGTTCACGCCAAATCAATCCTTTATAAACCTTAAAATCAATCCTTTATAAACGTGGTTTATAGTGAAGTGATTTGGGTAGATTTGCGTTAACCAAGAATGCATTCATTAAATCTGTCACCTTGAATAAGTATATTATATATAGCTAATAGATAATTAGCTAAAAAGACGCGATTAAAAAAGTCATGGCAAATGGCAGTACACACCGTTATACGCCTTGCATATAAAAGAGAACTTCAATTGACAATGGTGATCATTCCACTTCCTACTCGATGTTATATGAACACAATCTTCCTGACGACTATAGTCATTCGGTTCGCTAAGGCCCCAGTTTGCGTAGTTATACAAAGAACCATCACTCCACTTGTACTCCGCTTCTGTTCCAAGGTCATTCAAACCAATCCAAAAATTTGAACTTGTGCTAGATCTGAGAAAGTATGATAGTAAAAAATATTTTAGCACGCATGACAACAAAGTTTTCAGGAAATTTGCAGTTTGCATGAGATACGGCTATAGTGTCGGTCAATACATGAGAAAAAAGTGCCTGTTATAGTGAGCATAACAGTGGGGCATATATCCACATGCAAAATTACCATTCTGGTTAAGAAACCAGTGCCAGCACAGCCTCGTACCCATACAGGGTCTTTTCTGTGTGTGTACTGTTTCTGTGTGTGTACTAAATGTGATTTTGTCGCTGATACTCGTTGCCGCAACCCTGCAAGATGAACTTTCAAGTTCCACAGAACACTACTTACTTCGTAAGAAACTCAATAAAACGTTGTTCCTGTTGATTTCTAATGCTAGCAAGATGGCCATTATTGGCACCAAGATCTTGGCATTTCTTCTCAGCATCCTGCCATGTTAGATAATCGCTGGCCGTAGCGTTTCCTCTAATGTAACATTGCCCTTGGAACAATGTCCAACCACTCTTACATAAAGGAGAACCTGTAATATTCGGACAAAAATTTCGAGCACATGTAATTCGCGAAGCAAATCGCATATGTACCTAAAACCATGCATTGTGCATGCCAAAGGTATGTTTCTGTGAGAGTGTGTTACGATTGTATTAATCTGTCTCATAATGCAGTTCAATTTGCATGAACATGGCTCGCATGATCCAGCAGAAATGCATTGAAATATAAATAAATGGTTGGATTTGGTGACTGATTTCCTCACCTGCTGTTGGATAGATTACCGGGGTCTTGGTGACTGGTGCAAGTGCTAAGAAAAACGTGTTACAAAATTAATGTTATAACGTAACCCTAATCTACTAACAACGATCTTGTATAGCGGGTGATCATCGTAGAATCAGACCTCCCTACCCCATTACCTGTGACGGTATATATGCTAGGTATATCCCTTAATTCTAGGTATTTAACTTATGTATACATATATAAGGACGGCGATGGCCTCACGATTAACAAGATTGCACGCAGCTCCCGGGTCGAATGACGTTATTTATCTTATGATGCATTAGTAACTAAATCCTTTATTTTCCATATATTCTTGTTGCTAAATTCTTCACTAGTCGAGAAAGACGAAACCACTAAGATGTATAATTTGGAGGAGAGAACGTGTCATAAAATATACCAATCTTAAATTGCAACGCTTCAAGCGCATTACGGTTGTAATTTATATTATCATATGCGAGAACGTCAACAGAGTTCAAACCTACTTTTAGCCACCTTGCAAACAATATCTTTAACTTCGTTGCAATCTTTGTCACTCCAAACTCCAGTATCTGAATTCATCTCTACACAGGCATCGAGACCATTGTAGCTGTCAGGTTGACCCACAGCCCAATTAGTATAGCGAACTGGTTGACCGTCTGACCATACATGACCTGTCAAGAACATAGACCAAAGGAAATATAATATATTCTTCGTGGAACGTTGTTGGGGAATGCATTACTATACATGAAATAGTAGCGCTGGGAGTTTAAAGAAGCAGGGAATTTGCCCGGGGTAAAAATGAACCCGGAGTCGCTGCTTTCTGCACCGTAATATGCTCTATTATGTGTAATCACTTGCGTAACCCAAACAGGCCTGGATCGAAGTATTCTCCCGCAGCCGGCTAGCCAATAAACGATCGTTTTGAATAGAGCTCATATAGAATGCACAGAGACTTTGAGTATAGCACGACCTTTCAGTATTATTACGTATCAGTAACACACGTTTCGAAGAGGAATTTACCTCGAAAAACTCCTCTCGATTCCAAACCAAGCCATATTGTATTATTCGATAAATTCCTGACAAATTCATTTTCTTCTATACTTTGTATGCTGACAAGCTTCGCCCTGCGGCTACGACAGATACTTTTTGCCCCCAACCACTTTCGACTAAATTATAGTAAAGATCCTTATCCTTGTATGAAATAAAACTAATGATATAGCATTTTGTTACATACTATATATTATGTAGTATATGGTGTGTTTCAAATATACCGTACCCTTAAAACATCCATATTTTCCGTTCTATTCAACCGTTCACTTACCTTACTATCCTGCCATAATAATAATAACAATAAGCTAGTTTGTCCTTTGTGACCCATCCACCAGAACGGCACTTTCCAGGGAACACTAAAACATTATAAAAATAAACAGCTGAGAGGTGCCCAGTTAGTTTAAAACAACTTAATGACAACTTTTCACGAATATTACCTGTCGGAACAGTTGCCGGCTTTTGAGTTATTCCTGCAATGACACAAAAATTGATCTATGTTGAATAAATTGTTACCTCAATACCTTCATCAAATTTAAAAAACTCTTGGTTTTAGCAGGAAAACGTATTGTCGAAAAAGGAAACATATTGCTTGTTTCCCAGAGATTTTCACTGCATGGGTCTATACTCCGGCAACGGTCAATAAAATTCCTTTGAAATATAATGTCAATTTAAACGTGCGAACAGTCGATCGTTCAAATAAATGAGTGCTGTGTAATTCCCTTGTTCAAATTTGTCAAAAGAAAATCGCGTCTTAAAATCCCGTGCATTACCCACTATACACCACACATTGTTTTCAACACTACCCTGAATGAGGACCAAAATAGTTAACAAGTTCAATTATACTAACCGACGTCATATGCACACATGAAAGCATTTGTATCGGTGCAGTTCGAATCTCTCCAATACATCCAGCCACGTTTTGCTCGCTCTAGGCTCATGTACACACAACTCTTATCTGTACGTCTCTCGTCAGGCTGTCCAACATACCAGTTTACCCACGAGACACGAGAACCATCTGACCATTCATAGATACCTTTTGTTGTTGTATCATGTAACCCAATCCAGACGTTTGAATACCAAGCCCGCTCCATTAAACTAGTTGCAATTTCTTGGTCTAATCTAAAGCGAGTTTATATGGAAGCACTTAACTTCCTATCAAATACTTTAAACGAATATGTTATTTAAAGAGAAATAGCTATAGTTAGATGCAAATTTCACATCTTGTTGTACCAAAATATACTCAGTTTGATTTCTGAAAAGTTTAAAATTGCTCAATGGGAAAGACTTATGTATAGCTACTAATAAGGGTAACCGTATATAGTGCATCTTTAATAGAGAAATTGAAGATAAATAAAAAATATGAGCGGTTGACTCGAAAAAAATGACTCCCCTCTGTCACGTTATAGACACTCTCAACCCTTATGGAGTTTTCACCAGTGGTTCAGTCCTTATAACCAAAATGAGCATGTGCGATGCAGAGTGAGACTTGTCATTTTGTTCGTATGTCCCCAGTATTAATGCTACGAAAATTTACCCGATGTATAAGAATGACGTGGGATACTACCCGATGTTTGAGAAAGGCTAATTGTCAATTGAACTGCAACAGCAAGGCCAAATATGGCTTATTTGAGAACGCACGGTCGATATCAGAAGCTTGCACGGCTAAACAACTTACTTTCCAGAAATAGTAATAAGATCACCGCCAGCATCTTTACAAGTCTTTCTGGCATCACTCCATGTTTTAGGCGAATCATACAACCGATAACAACGATTTGGCATGTCCTTAAAATTTTTCCATCCGGATTGGCACCTATTGCTTAGAGTTCCTATTTATGAAAATATGACATAATGTTTGTAATTGCACCCCTTTTACACCGTAAACGTTTCTTTAACAACATCTGACTCCAAAGTTCAAATACTTCATGAGAATGTTATAGAGAGATTAGAAGTATAACATTTTAGCCCTTATAAATACCATCCAATCCATGCACCTAAAGAAATCCTACATGCCAAATGTATTGTTGAATCTAAATATGAACTCGTGCATTCAAGAAAGAAATCTACAAGAACTTATGATATGGTATAGCAAATAGTTACCTGTTGTACAGCCGTAATCAACTTCCAAATATTTATGAACGTTTGGACAAACATCACTGAGATATGGTTCCGTCGGAGAAGCATGAAGACCACAGTTTTCAAAATTGTCGCATTTCGTTTTCAATGCTTGCGTTACATCTTTGCCACAGAGCTTTACACTGGTATAAGTGCATTTCTTTTTGTCTCTTCTTCCCCAATACGCAGAGTAAATTTTTATAATCAAAGAAGAAGGACAACCAATGGTGGTTCGGGTGTAAGGACAAGCCAGGCCTGATTTATTAAAACTATTGTCTAAATAAAACATAGTGTCACAAATAAATAATGATACCAAAACGTATTCGCGTTTTTAGATAATTTTTGGATAATTTTAATAGCAGTTGACATATCCTGAATTTAACATACATATAAATATTTTGCCAAAATATATTATATAGTTTTATCATCATTCATCATTAATTAAATATATAATTTAATCCCAATTTGCGAAGTTTTCAAACTTTTTATGACAATTTTTAAACCCAGTTTTGTGCATTTCCTCTTATCGCGCGAATTATAATGCATCACTTTAATTACTTACCAGGAGTAGCAGTGGTTGTTATATTAGCCGAATTTAACTCTAGAAAAAAATAAACAATTTTCCAACGCATCAATTTTTCAATTATTTATTTATAAATAATCATTGGCAAAGAAACAGAATGGGGCTAATTTAAAAAAAATGTAGAGTGAATTACCTTTTCCTTTTTCACATATATACTGTTTTTTGTAACCGCATGGCAAGTCATTCCATCTCCCCCATTTTAACAGATGTCCACAGTCCTCCTTATTCCGCCAATTATCTGGCTGCCCTCCATTCCAATTCGAGTAAACAATCGGCTTACCGTCGCTTCCTACAAATCTCCCTTCGTCACCTTCGTCGTACACCCCTACCGTAATAATTTATTCATTTATTCGTGGGTTATCAAACGGATTACCAGGACAACAGGTCTCCTCTCTACAGGTAAGGTATACGCGCAAAACACTGACTGCCGGATTACCGAAGGGGCAAAGGGGGCAGTTGCCTCCGGCCCTGGATTTTCATTAGCCAAAAAATCGAAAAAAAGATAGTTGGTCGTTTTCTCTGCCTACGGACTAAAAACTGCATGATGAACTAATAATTATTGATAAAACTACTTTTACGAAAACTGCATGTAATTGATTTTGAACAGCTCGGGTTGAAGCCAAGCACCTAATAGTAATAGGTGATGGAGAATAGCAAAATGAAAAATAATAACTTACCAATCCACGCGTGATCGCCTTCATGTTTAGTTCCGATGAATGCTTGTTCAACATTACCACCAATATTCATCAGACCTCCACCTGACTTTTCGCATGCTATCCTTGCATCGCTATACGTTTTTGTATCCATGTTTAGTTGGTAACATGACATGCCATATTCTATCCAACCAAACGGGCAAGTTCCAAATTCTAAGAAGTCGAATTAAAAACTGAACTCAGCTGTAAGCTCGAAAATTTTTCATGTAAATTGACGAAATGCATTTTAGTAGGGTTTATTCTTGAGCAGAGAGAAGGAAACCTTGTTGTTGGAAAAGCTTTTATAATCAGCTGAAAAGTCGCAGTGAGCATTGAGAATATTATTCCAATATTTGGCATAGAATTGCGCAGACCATATCTATCTAATCTCCAGGAACGAGTATTTAATAAACTCGTCAAATCCTGTGGACAAAGAATGCATGCACATGCACTTGGGGTACGATTACAATACAACAACCTTCACCTGTTGTGTATATCAAGGCAATGTCATCGTTCGATATTGCCGTATTCCAGAAAGCAACCATGGCCATTTTTACTAGACCAGCTTTAGCACCAGACCCTGACTGAAGTCCAATTTTAAAGCTTTTTACTGAAGTATCGCCCGCACTTTTACCACTTGTTGGTGCGCTAAGGGGGAGAAAAAAACACTCACCATGACTGATAACTAGTACTACAGGGTTCAGAATATCAAGATTAGTCGCAGTGAATAAATTCATTCTTAAAATATCGACTCTAGCATTTAAAATAAGTTAAAAGTAACATTCTTAGTGGTAATGAAAAAGTAAAAATGACAAATTTATCTTAATAGCAACAGGAATAGATAAATTCCTAGTTATAACACCTAATGACCCCTTTGTATATGGACATTCGAGAAAAGTTCCGCGTTACAAGGTAGCTGACAAAATATGATTCCGATTCGCAAAATTCGCCACGCAGGGCAAACTTTTTATAAATGTCTATAAAGACTGATTCTTGCTAAAGACTGATTCTTGCGGGTTCTATGAGGTCACATTCAGTAGGCAGTACTTGTTTTCATATTGTTAGTTGCTAATATAATATATAGATTTTAAATTTTCACCTTTGCGTATCTTTACCATTTACGAAAACACGAAGTGAGTTGTTCCATCTCATTACATAATGCCGCCATTCATTGTCGACTACTGGCACAGATATCTTTTGATAACCAGATGTTCTCGATACCACAAACCAGAGATTCTTATTTTGAACATAGACACTGATTCCCTTTTTAGATGTAGTCTCATCTCCCAACGAATCTAGAATGTTTACTCGCTTGGTCCAACTTATAGCAGATGTATCGAACCAAGCCATAAATGACAGGCTTAAACCGAAGATGCAGTAGTCAGTGTTTCCAAAACATTCTTTATCAAATTTTCCAAGGTCTATGTACGATCCTTCACCGGAAAATTGTAACGCTGTGTTCGCTTTTCCTTTTACACCTGTTGTCGGATTTACTTTACCATTCACCTTTCCAATTGTAGTACCGAGTATCTTGTTGTTTTCAATTGTTGATAGAGGCCAATAATATCTTGCACCGCTTATCCAGACTAGAATGTAAGTATAGTTACACAAACTTATCAATGCTATTTACTTTGCCCGTGGTAATTGACGAATCGATATGTCAAAGACGACGGTTGACTACAGGTACTCATGAGAAGTATATATCTTGCGTTATTGTTATTTATCTATTGTAAGCCAGCCAGGCTCATTAGTGAGGCAGTATCATCTATTTAATTTAGCATCAAGTCGTCAACCTATGAATCAGCAGAATTTAAGACAGTAAATGACTATATGCAGGTAACCGGCCAAACAACACAAAATTACATACATCCAGTTGGACCAGCTTCGACAAAATCTTTTCGAATAGAATGCTCTACAAAAGTATGAGGAATAATTATACCAATATAGTTTTGCCAGGGAGGGAGGTAGATAACGTCCCCCATGCATTTGTTCTCGCTTAGAAAATAAACAGAAGGGGACAATATGATCAATATTCAGAATATAATATTAGGATAACGTTTAGAGAGTTAATTCTTCTGAAAATGATATAGTTATGAAAAAGGCCCTGGATACTATAGTTTGGGTTTCTAAAATACAAAAACAAAAAACGATTTTCACTTTTGCGCTTCTTCGCTTCCTGCTACGTAATGTCGTAAAGAACAAGATTTTCTATCACCGCCAATCCACACATTATGCAGAATACGTGTATTCCAAAAAGGGGAAACTTTAAAATACCGTACCTCCTTTCATGCAGATATAAGGTCGACGTTCAGAGCAGTCTGCACTATTCCAATATAATCCAGTTCGCCGCATTCTAACACAGGCTCTTTCCTCTATTCAAGTTAATCATTAGCGATGTTATATGGCACAATCTCTTTTTAAGAATATGTATTTAGAATACGCCTTGTATTGATAAAAAACCCAGCGGCGTACCGAAATTCGGGGAGAATGAACAACATCGGCATATGTAATTAGGTACATCATATATCTCAGTAGGGTCAGGGTCAGGGTAGGGGTTAAGGTTAAAGTATATCCACAATTGTGCATGAACGTTTACGATTAATCGCATGAAAGGTATATGCAAACCTACATTTTTTGCGTGACTAAACGCAGACACTTTAAATCGCTCTCAAAAAAAATGTGATGCAAGTTTGTGCGCTCAAAAGCATTTAACTTCTACTTTATCTGAAGACACTTCAGATAAACATATGTACCTACATACCGTAATAACGAGATCCTGATCCCCATTCGATGATTCCATTTGGATCGCCATTAGACCAATCATAAATATTAATATAATCACGTTCATTAAGGGAAATCCAGTAATATTCATGGAACAAGTGCTTGATTTGATGTCCTACTGCTTTCATCTCTTTATCATTTGTTATGGTCAGTAAGTCACCTCCTCGCTCTAAACACGTAGCGCGGGCAGCTAAAACAGAATTGAGAGTTTGTGAATTCATGCAGAAATGAGTAATTGATTTAATTTTTGCACATAGCTATAGGTAATAAACCATGAAAATTGGAGGAGTGTTGGAAACAGAAATAAGTATTGCTATAAAGATTAAAGATATGTTTACCCTCCCATGTTTTGAACTCCGTATTTATTTGAAAACAAAGTTTTCCTGGCCCTTTCACCCAGTTTTTTCCCTTGCATTCTGTCGACGGTGGAGCTAAAAGTAATAGCATTGTACAGGTGTAAAATATTAATACAGGTGAAAAATAATTATATTATATTATGAATTGTAAGAGTCGAAAAATGTTTTCACTTTCTAACTTTCTAAAATTTAACTGAGATTTCATGAATTACAAAATAGGTCACTACAGTATACAGGCGGCTGCATATTCAGTATTATCAGCAATCGGACTTTTTTGTCAGCAAACTCTTTACCTGGTGCTCGACAACCAACAAACTCCACCCTGAAACATGGATTATTCTTCCATGACAATGGAAAAATTCGAACAGCTTTAGCAATTAACGACGAATTAAATTTTGTGTAGTTATAAGTCTCGTCTTGCATTAGAGTCTAAACAAAATAATTGGATGAAATATTACGATACAACGTAATGTAAACGTAATGTTCCTAAGTCAATAGAAAACAATAGGGAAACGCAAATAGTTCCGCAAATTTTACAACAACCAGGTGATCTAACGTTTATATATTAGCCAATCAGCGCTCAAAGGGGTTGTCGATAATCATACTTTCTCGCGACCCAGGTGTCGGTCGCCCCCCGCGAACAAATTGCGCCAGTGAAAGAAAACAAGGTTTAAGTCGACAATCATTATATCATGTAAATATGAAGCCAGTATATTTATATATGTTTATAATTACTGCAATGCAACAATGGATATATACATGACAAAAAGTACAAACCAGTTTTGCTGCATTGTAATCTTTGAATGTTTTTCCATCTTTGCCAATTTTCAATTTGTAAGCTGACAGGTTTCCTTCGGTGACAATCATCCTGATGTCAGCCAAGAAAGGAAACTCAACTTGAAGATATTCGTCCTGGGATACCAAAAAAATCGAATCGAACTGGTTAAGTCGTCCGTTGATTATAAAATGCGTTTACAATCATGTCATAATCCCCCCACCCCGTGCTGTAGCAGGACTATGATAAACCTATAGTAAACGTAACTTTTTATCTATTTGGGAATTTTGCACAATAGTTTAAAACAGAAATGAGGCATGTACTTATCGAGATACAGTGCAACATTGTCATCGTTCAATCCAGCTGTTTTCATCAAACGAGAACAACTATACAGTCGTATTCACTATCGTTATTTATATCCAATCATCAATATACAGCCATGTAATGCAAAATAATGTGTCAGGAAGAGCACTGCTCCGGAATTATAGATTTGCAAATTTACATGGTTCATAATATTTCGTTTACTTAACCATCTACAAGTAATTTACGTACTTGACTTGCTTTCACGGGACACCACGCCCCACTGTGACGTAATCGAGCACGGGCCGGTTCATTTCCAGGAGAGTAACTGCTGGCTGTAATTTGAGAATCGGATATCTTTCCATTTTCCATTCCAAGTGGCCCATTACAATACGTCAAATCTAGAATCAAAATCGCAATCTTCAGGTGTGTATACAGCTGGACTATGGCCACAATGGTAAAATATGTTGCCTGTTTTGTAATTTTATCGATCTGGGCCAGTTTGTCAAGCCTGTTTAGCCGTAACGGTGCTAAGTCAAAATTAAATAACACTCTTACGTCTCTCTTGAATGAGTTAACTTGAATATAATGCACTGAATATGTAGTTGTAAACGTATCTTTGTATTTAGGTTAAAAACCTTAGTTTCAATAGTTTGCTTGTTGAATGAAACAAAATAAGACTTTCTTTCCGTTTAAGCTAAACGGACTTGATACAACCGGCCAAGGGCCCTCCCCTAAATGTACATATATTGCATTTGAAACGTATTCTGTAGTCGTGCATGTAAACGACTTTACAATATATTGGCGACATGACAACCAAGGCAGTAAAATTTGCCAGGCAATTACCGATTCCTCTGCAGTATATACCGTTTTCGGTTACGGATATGTTGAACCATAAAAATGCTTACCTCTATTTCTCATACAGACAAAGTTTCTTTTTAACGTACAATTTTTAACCGACCATGCACCGTCATTTCTTGCACCTAATATCATAACGCAGTCGCGATTCTCTGCATTTTCAGTCGGATTGCCATTTGCCCAAATTTTATATCCTGTGCTTCCCAATTCTGAGTTTGTGGCCGTCCAAAGAAACACATGTTCATGGCCAAGATCACTGAGACCTATCCAGGCGTCTTCGTTAGAGATTGATTTAATTCGTTTCGAAACAAAATCTTGTTCACTTTGACTGTTTATTTGAACAAGCGATGCAAAATTTCCAATTGCATTACAAGCTGCTTCAGCTTCTGTCCAAGTCATCTTTTGCGAGGGTCGCATGTTAAATTGGTAACATGTATCATTGTACGGGATCCATCCTTCAGGACATATATTTTGCCCTAAGCGGGGACGAATGATTTTAGCTAACTGGCGAATGATTTTAGCTAAATATACCATATTTGCAAGTTTTCCCTTACGCTATTTTCTATATCACCAAGCCTTACTTTGGTGCAAAGAGAAATTAGAGAATATATTGCATGATAAAGCGAAGCTTGGTTGTAAAGACAATAGCATTACAGGGAAAGCCCGCATATAAGTGCTATTATCCGAATCACGAGAGCAAATTCGCCCGAATATCACTGATTAAAAAAAGTTGGCTGAATTTTTGCAGAATTTGAAAAAAATTGGTTAACCTTTCTATATAGATTACCTTTAGATAACCTTTCTAACCGCTCCGTAGTTCCTACACCTGTGGTAACAGTTACATGCCGGTTACATGCCGGTCACATGCGGTTTACATGCGGGTATAAGTTTTAATAACCTGTCGACATATATTTTCTATAATGTTGTCGGTAATTGCATTTTAACAAACAGACAAACAGCCCTTCTAAATTGTTGGTACCATATACCTTCCTCCTTCTCACAAATGTAAGATTTGGGTCCATTGCAGTAAGCATCATTCCAACGACCAGCTAGAGCAAATCCATACATTTCCACACATCGTTCCCTCCCTAAACCATTTGGTTCACCCGTCTGCCAATTTTTGAAAACCAAAGAATCATTGGAACGAAACTCCCAAACCCATTGTCCAGCAGTGGCGAGATCGTTCAAGCCAAGCCAAAACGTCTACAAACAAATGAGCAACCACATGTAAGTCTAATTTCGGCCGTCGTTAAGCAATCATCTTGCGAGGCTGTCATCTGTTTGTTAAAATACAATTACTTTCGTGTGTGAATTTTCGGGCTGAGGTAACTGCCTGTTGTGGCTGTTAGCTCAGCAAAGTATTTACAAAGCGACCTTTTCAAGGTACAACATGCCACCTTGCTGAGGCCTAGGTTATACGTCGCATTTTGGTCGCGTCGAATGCAATTCAAACAATAGATAATGAGATGATAATGAAGCTTAATAAGGTTTGCCATCTCATTATCTATTGTTTGAATTGCATTCGACGCGACCAAAATGCCACGTATAACCTAGGTCTGAGGATGCGAAGGGAATAGAGAAATTAATGACGACATTCATGTGATAGCAAGATTATCATGTTAGCTGAATAAATTAGCCGAAAAGTGCATAAGTTGTCTCAAGGCTCAAGAAAACAAAGAAAAGGTCAATGCAAAAAAACAAAGGGTTTATGCATCACAGTGTTTAGCTATTCCATTCATCCAACCCTGGGAGCACGGTTGGCCGAGATTTAACGAAGATTTAAGGTATTAAAATAATTTTTTATATTTAGGTATTAGTATAAGAGGTATTAGTTTAAGTCCCTTTTGAGACAAAAAAGCACATGCTATTGTTTGATGATAACACGACTACCAGAATCATTTTATTTACTCCTCGCAATACAGACCGTAAAAACAATCAATTTGAAAAGAAACTAATACTGAATGCAAAACGCGTAACGGCGTAATATGAATATTAGTCCCCTATACTTAAGGATATTCGCGGGCCTGGATATGTAATGCAGTAATACGTACATCACGTCTCGGAAGAACTTGATATGCTAGAAATTTCTGCTCATTATCATCATCAATTCTAACCAAGTGTCCTCCTGTATCTCGACAAGCGCTTTTTGCTCCAAACCAATTTCTTGGATTGGAAAAAATTCGATAGCAAGATCTGTTATATGAAACCCATCCATGATCGCATTTTGGCGGCGGATCTGAAAAAAAATAACAACGCAAATAGTCGAAAGACCATTTTAAACGTGCAGGCAATTTTTTTTTAGAAATAAAAGATCGAATATCAAAATTATGAATGAAAAAATATGATAACAAAATCCACGGATGCGTAAAAAACTGATTTTATTCATTTGCAAATTTGCATGCTGGGTAGCTGCTGTAATTTGACAAAAGATACCTATGTCGTTGGTCATTAATTGCAATAAAATCTGAATGCTGTGTAGAAAGTGCCAAAGTTTTAGATATGTGTACATCAGTACATGTCCCGGTCATACCGTACATTTTGTTGGAGGAAGAGTTCCAGCAGTAGGGGTGGTTGGATCAGGAAGACCTACAAAGAAACACAATTGTAGTCAAAGTATTTCCGTACAGGAAATGAGTTGTTGTGCGTATATATATCAGTGATAAAGACTGCATTTTAGACGACATCATTTCTTTCCTTTCATCTAAACTATTATACGTTGCACTATCCAAATTTGGCGAGAGGAGAGGGAAGGATATATTTGCCAGATATCCTCTCTAATAAACATTTGATTGCTTGTTTATATCTAAAACCGTTCGACTAGGACCTTCCATCGGCAAACAAATCATGCGGTGAGACAACCACAAAAAATAAGAGGGAAGATTGAATGTGGGAAGATGAAGAAGTTATTGGGATAATTTTAATTGTATTTTTGTGTGAAAAATTACCTTTTTTTCTTTTGCATATTGACGCGAACTGTTTAGAACAATCATTGTCATTCCAAAGCTTGTTATTTGCATGAATTTCTCCGCACTTTTCATTATTCTGATAATTATTCGGTTCGCCTGGCGCCCACTGAGGATTTGTCAAATTACTTCCATCACTCCAGATCCAGCCTACCTTTGCATCATTCGTCGTTTTGTTACGATATAACCCAATCCAGAACCAAAGGTTGCCTAGTTTACTTGTTTCTTGGTGAATAAAATTAACTTCCGATGGATCATGAATAGAAACTAGGTCAGCTCCATAACCTAAACAGTTAGCTTTGGAATCTTCCCAGCTCATCAGCCGAATTCTTATAGTAGGATTTACAAAAAGATAGCATGAATTGCCATGTTCCTTCCAATTTTTAGGGCACCCCTTACTCGAAATCACTAAAAAATAAGGATAAGGAAATGATGAGACAATGAGAGTCAAAAATCATCAGAGACAAACAGATAGGACTGTCAAAAATGCGTGAACACAGACTGGATTCACGGAATGTAGGGAATATATTTTGATCTTCACAATGTAACTCGACTTGACCGGTGAATATCTTTAATTGAATGAAGCATTTATATCTTTATTATTTCGTATAATAGTATGTAATTCGGCAGGCTGGTGGAATATTTTATCATATTGTGACATCTGAAACACAAAATTTAACTAAATTAAAAAATTAAATCAAATTTGAAAAAAATAAAAATCAAACCCTAGTGTTCATGTCCAAGAACAGTATCCCCAAGCGTGCTCTCTAAAAGGTTCGAGCCAGCTAGGAGGGTCGGAAAAAATTCGCATTTTTTGTTTAATATTTTCTAATAGTTGCGTATTTATAATTTCCTTAATATATATTCGTGTAGGTGACTACCTCGTTCACAGGGTTGTACGTGATTGGAAAAAGCCGTTGAAAAGTCAAAAGAGAAAGTTTTTATACATGCGCTGTTTTTTCCGGTTTTTAAGTGCTTGTCTGTCGCCACACGTTACAACACGTTTTCATTTTGAAGGGGTAGACGTGAAAAATTCAAACGCTATTATTGGGCATTGTTTAACTTCTGTCGTAATATTGTAATTTCTTCCCCCATTTCAAGGGTGCTGAAATCGAGATTGTATAACATTCAGTGACATTGAATTTTACTGCAATATATTTTGTAAAACAATTACCAGAATTGTTTTGCACTTTCGCAGAATGCACTTTCCTAGACCCGCAACATTCCTGGTACAATTAGGCAGGAAAAACATTCGGCATTCCTTATAAATATGAAATCCAAGTAGCCTTTTATACTTTAGAATTATTTACCAGCGTCAAAGTTATCAAAATGAAAATGTGTTGGAAAAGTGTAGCGCGCTGAAGAGCAATTGAAAACTCTAAGAACGGCGAACCCAAAAACATTCCCTTGTAACAACTTTTTGGCAGGCACAGGGCATTTGTGCGAAAAATGCCGCACCTATATAAATGAAAAAAAGCGTACGTGCAATCGATGGGAAAACTGAAGAAAAACTAGAAAACTACCATGCATATCCGAGGAAAAATAATATGAATTCAATTTTTTATAAGTCCCAATATAACCAGGAAGTAGCGCGGCAACGTCTTCAAACAACTTAGCATCAAATGTGATATAACAACTGAAGAAGTGTTTTGTCTATTTTAGGCAGTTGTTATACCGCATTTGATGCTCAATACTTTATAATAAAATATAATTACTGTATAGGGAGCTATCATATTTCCTGCTCGTGTTTAGTTACTTGAGTTACATCATCAACATTTTAGTCATGTGCTGAGACAGGGGTGGATCCAGCACTAGTGCACTAATTTGCATGACACAAGAAAACTGCTCAAAATAGCGATTTTGTATTGTAATGCAAATTAGTGCACTAGTGCTGGATCCACCCCTGTGCTGAGAAGCACTGTATGATGCGTATGGTCTACAAAGAAAAGGATAAAAACTCATGCACAATATTACTAATTTGAATATCAAAGATTAATATTTTCATTCGCGCATGAGTATGATATTACCATTTTAGTCTGCGCAGTTGTATGGTCGAGATTTGTTGTGGTAGTCATCCATACAAACAGCACACACCAGTAAACTCACTGTCACTTCACACCATGCATATGCTCACTGTTATTTTTAAGTACAACACGGCGAATTTTACACATAGACCGCATTTACAACACACCAAGTAATCTAATGTTGTAATATTTCAACTCCATTAACTCATTCAGGGTCACTTGACCTGAATTTTATTTTTAGTTTTCTGTCCTAGTTTTAAAAATTTATTAGCCTTAGTGGTTAAAAGAATATCGATAATCATTGCTCCTGTACTCGCGTAAAAGTTTATTTATTTCCTACATACATATATTATAGCACACCGTGTCCACTCGCTACTAACTCGGTACTAACCGACTAGCGAGTTAGTCGTGTAGTGTCAATCATACGACAAACACGGCATCTAGTACTTATAGCAGAAAATAGCGAACATGAAATGAGCTGTTAGACCGTACGATTAACAAACAGTTAGCTTCCTTCAAACACTTGGATTAAAGTCAAAGGAATTATCTTTGTCGGGAGATGCGTTTGCGGCAAGGGTTTTTTGACCTTCGTGCCTGTGCGCGTAATGAAAGGATTATACGAATAGAAATCAGTGAATATAAGCCTCATTCAATGCAACTTACCACACACACAGGTTGCGAGTAACGTCAGTAAACATAACCTAAACCAATATTTAAGTTTCGCCATTGATCTTGAGCGCTCCAGTTATAGTTTTGTCGAGAACTTGTCGTGCTCTTCGCACGACGATGACCAGTGAAATATGAGATGTTGTCTTTACCAAAATCCACGCACGTATTGGTAATTATTTAATGAAAAAAGTCCGTGTGCAGATGGATTATCTTTAGGATTATCCTGCCAGGAAATCTGTTCTCACGTAGTCTGGAATATTGCGAGTAAAGTCTACAAGATAAAGCTTTCTTTAAACTTTCTTCTTATATATATATGGCTTAAAAAAATTACGTTGAAGTCAGGCCAAGGCACGTCAAATTCCTAAAGCTCTATTATTGCTATTGTTATGCCACAGTTATATATACTAACCGGTCCAGTCAGCCGCCAGGTCAGATATATTCCGGTGAGAGCATGCAAGTGATACAACTCCGTCAATATTGTGCGCTAATAAATTACAAGATTGAAAGGGGCATGCTTACTTCTCCTTGCCTGATATATAGTAAAGTAATGTTGCATCCCCTAAAAAAATAAGTATATCGATAATCAAAATATTCAAACGAAACTCACAGTATCCGCCAAACACATGGATAAAATACTTGGCATTTCTTGCCTGGTATACATCCACACGAGTTGATGACGTCAATTTTGCACCTTGCAGAAACTTTTTCTTTCTCTTTCAATTTCCCTGTCCAAAGCACACACTTCAGAGACTAGATGCATTTAGAGAAATGGAATACATTAAACAAAAACAACCATGCATGTATTCGGAATACTTACATGCAAAACGAAATAAAACGGCCAGTTTCGCAAACGACATACCTTTTCATAAATGTCATTCCATGCAGTCACTCACTTTTGCAGTCTATAAATTGAGAGTTTTGCCCAGGTTCTTGTACCAGTCTCGATAAACTATAAAGGGCTATAATCCACAAATAGTTGGTTCTGATATTATTTCATGTGGTGCACACTCGAAACACGTTTTTATTTTATTTTTAGCCCATCGGCAAGCATGTGAACACAGCGAAAAATTTTATTCTATTAAATAATATTAGGTTAATAACATCACTCTTCTATTTGTTTTTTCCCTCAATCCGCTATTCAATACTTCGGAAAATGTCTAAGAGCCGATTTCTTACACTCTATTCGATGAAGTAATAACATGCAGCATAAACTTCCAGTCCTTCTTTAAGCTGTTCAGTGTCACCGCAGACGAATTGCATGTGCACATTGATTGTGCATGGGAAAATATCTCTACATCGTTTTATCATTTATAATTGTGCTAAATCAAGCTATCCGCGTTGTCGCGGCTATTTTTATTAATTTATGTTAATTCTCCGGATCAATCGGATGTCGGCGACGATAAAATAAGAACGCACCACCAGCAGCAAGTGCCAACAAAACTAGGACAGTAATAACGATACCAGCAACTGCTCCACGAGAAAGACTGCCAGAGTCGTCTAAAGAAGGGAAGAAGGAATTTCTGTCACATCCTGCCAGAAATTGAACGAATATACATGTTATACATCCAAATCTCAGATGAAGTTTAAAAGGCTGTATGTATTATAGTGCATTACTATCAATATCATAGTGTAAATGTGTACTGCTATCAAGCGTATATACTCCTCACCTCCTGTGCTATCTTGTATATTTTCTTCTAAGAAGATAAGAAAACTATTATTACTATATATTATTTAGGTTTGATGTGGCGCAACTGCACTTCATGCATGGGTACTAATTGCATGGAAACCACGACTGCAATGATAAACACTTTTATTGAGGGGTAAAGAGCAATGGAATGCATATATGTGAACAAATTTATATTTGTATCCGTAGACTTTTAGTTTAATAGCACCAATATCTAAAACTGAAAGACCATTTGTGACACTTCTGGACATCCCCCTTACATTCTTCACAATAACGTATAAAAAGAAGTAAAAATCTGGTATAATTGATACTTAATGCTTACCTCCTAGCTTTTTATACGATCCTTTATCCACTTTAAGTGACCCAACTTCACCACTTTCCACAGCAGCTTTCAGGTTTAACGTGCCGTTGTCATCATCGTCAAATTCTGGATTAAATGTCAATTCAATGACGGTAACAACGCTTCCTTTGCTGTTAATGAAAACCAAAGATTATCGAGGTTACAATGATCTGAATTATATTTGCTCAGAACGATCAATAAGACTTAAAGAGATCGCTGTGCATGGGCATATAACTCAGTCTCCGCCCAAAGGCCATGTAGTAAGTTGGCTACGTTGAGTAAATTAGCTTGTAAGTACACCACGTAACTGACTTAATACTGCGAAGCCGGGCCTTCATGCACTTATTTGATGTCAAGAATATTCTTACAGTTTGACAAATCGATTCACGTCGATTCCGATTGGCATAATCTGCCAATAACCTTACAACCGATCGATGCATAATAGGAAAATTACTGTACATATGTTTAGTACAATAAAATTGTGCTCTGTGGCAACAGAAATAAAATTTGGCGAAAAGAGGTGAGGAATCAACATACGTCAACTTAAGGACTTTGGCACTTCGAAATGATTCGCTTTTGCTGTATACAGTTTCCACCTAAAAGAAAAGTTGAAAATACGTCTTACAAATGCATGTTACTATTATTTCAGAGTTACAGATGGGACAGGGCGTTAGGGAAATTCATATAATCCCGGTTGTCAGAGGCTAAACTAAGCCTGGAATAATTTTAAAGCGATGAAAATAGTCAGGATTATGTTGTTTATCCTTTTCATTACCTAAAAGTCTTGTCACTCTTCGTTAAATCTCGGGTGACAGGGATTATGTAAATTGCCAATAAAAATGCAATGAAACCCAGTTCTCTATTCAACAGCTTTTTTATCTCAAGTTAATTTACAGGCCCTACCTCTTTTATAATCATTTTACTTGTTTCAGCAAATTCCTTAGATTTTGAATCACTCATTCTGTCATTCCAATCAATGCTCGTGATGCGAAAAGAGACTTTTTCTAAAATAAAACAATGCATATACTTACTTAAATATAGTTGAATAACCAATTTAAGTAATTAATAAATTTCGTGCATCTCTTTTTACTTACGCGCAGTTTGTTGAGTCGTTGGAATAATTTCAGCTCCTGAAAAATTGAATAAAGAGTTTATTCCACTGAGACATTGCATGCAGTATATAGTTAATAGTTTCGGTTAGTTTCAGTTTCTGCATATTCAGTATTGTCAGCAATCGGAATTTTTTGTCAGCAAACTCTTTACCTGGTGCTCGACAACCAACAAACTCCACCCTGAAACATGGATTATTCTTCCATGACAATGGAAAAATTCGAACAGCTTTAGCAATTAACGACGAATTAAATTTTGTGTAGTTGTAAGTCTCGTCTTGCATTAGAGTCTAAACAAAATAATTGGATGAAATATTACGATACAACGTAATGTAAACGTAATGTTCCTAAGTCAATGGAAAACAATAGGGAAACGCAAATAGTCCCGCAAATTTTACAACAACCAGGTGATCTAACGTTTATATATATTCGCCAATCAGCGCTCAAAGGGGTTGTCGATAATCATACTTTCTCGCGACCCAGGTGTCGGTCGCCCCCCGCGAACAAATTCGCGCCAGTGAAAGAAAACAAGGTTAAAGTCGATAATCATTATATCCTGTAAATATGAAGCCAGTATTTATATATGTTTACTATATATATATTACTGCAATGCAACAATGGATATATACTTGACAAAAAGTACAAACCAGTTTTGCTGCATTGTAATCTTTGAATGTTTTTCCATCTTTGCCAATTTTCAATTTGTAAGTTGACAGGTTTCCTTCGGTGACAATCATCCTGATGTCAGCCAAGAAAGGAAACTCAACTTGAAGATATTCGTTCTGGAATACCAAAAAAATCGAATCAAACTGGTTAAGTCGTCCGTTGATTATGAAATGCGTTTACGATCATATCGTAATGATCGTATGCTGTCACAGCGGGACTGCGGTAGACCTAGAGTAAACGTAACTTTTTATCTATTTGGGAATTTTGCACAATAGTTTAAAACAGAAATGAGGTATGTACTTATCGAGATACAGTGCAACATTGTCATCGTTCAATCCAGCTGTTTTCATCAAACGAGAACAACTATACAGTCGTATTTACTATCGTTATTTATATCCAATCATCAATATACAGCCATGTAATGCAAAATAATGTGTAAGGAAGAGCACTGCTCCGGAATTATAGATTTGCAGATTTACATGGTTCATAATATTTCGTTTACTTAACCATCTACAAGTAATTTACGTACTTGACTTGCTTTCACGGGACACCACGCCCCACTGTGACGTAATCGAGCACGGGCCGGTTCATTTCCAGGAGAGTAACTGCTGGCTATAATTTGAGAATCGGATATCTTTCCATTTTCCATTCCAAGTGGCCCATTACAATACGTCAAATCTAGAATCAAAATCGCAGGTGTGTATTATAGCTGGACTATTGACACTATGGTAAAATATGTTACCTGTTTTGTAATTTAATCGATCTGGGCCGGTCTGTCAAGCCTGTTTAGCTGTAACGGCGGTAAGTCAAAATTAAATAACACTCTTACGTCTCTCTTGAATGAGTTAACTTGAATATAATGCACTGAGTTGTAAACGTATCTTTGTATTTAGGTTAAAAACCTTATTTTCAATAGTTTTCTTGTTGAATGAAACGAAATAAGACTTTCTTTCCGTTTAAGCTAAACGGACTTGATACAACCGGCCAAGGGCCCTTCCCAAGATGTACATATATTGCATTTGAAACGTATTCGGTAGACGTGCATGTAAACGACTTTACAATATACTGGCGACATGACAACCATGAGAACCAAAGCCAGTAAAATTTGCTATGCAATTACCGATTCCTATACAGTATATAAAGTTTTCGGTTATGGATATGTTGAACCGTAAAAATGCTTACCTCTATTTCTCATACAGACAAAGTTTCTTTTTAACGTACAATTTTTAACCGCCCATGCGCCGTCATTTCTTGCACCTAATATCATAACGCAGTCGCGATTCTCCGCATTTTCAGTCGGATTGCCATTTGCCCAAATTTTATATCCTGTGCTCTCCAATTCTGAGTTTGTGGCCGTCCAAAGAAACACATTTTCATGGCCAAGATCACTAAGACCTATCCAGGCGTCTTCGTTAGAGATTGATTTAATTCGTTTCGAAACAAAATCTTGTTCATTTTGACTGTTTATTTGAACAAGCGATGCAAAATTTCCAATTGCATTACAAGCTGCTTCAGCTTCTGTCCAAGTCATCTTTTGCGAGGGTCGCATGTTAAATTGGTAACATGTATCATTGTACGGGATCCATCCTTCAGGACATATATTTTGCCCTAAGGGGGAACGAATGATTTTAGCTAACTGGCGAATGATTTTAGCTAAATATACCACTGATATTTGCGAGTTTTCCCTTACGCTATTTTCTCTACCACCAAGCCTGACTTTGGTGCAAAGAGAAATTAGAGAATATATTGCATTAAAGCGAAGCTTGGTTGTAAAGACAATAGCATTACAGGGAAAGCCCGCATTTTTGTAGAATTTGAAAAAAATTGGTTAAACTTTCTAGATTCAAATATTTCTGCGGCAGCTTGCAGCCTGGCCCGCTCCGTAGTCCGTAAACTATGGTAACAGCAAATTACTATCTTACGTTTTTCGTGCCGGTTACATGCGGGTATAAATTTTAGTAACCTTAATTGCATTTTAACAAACAGCCCTTTATAAATTGTTGATACCATACCTTCCTCCTTCTCACAAATGTAAGATTTGGGTCCATTGCAGTAAGCATCATTCCAACGACCAGCTACTGGAGCAAATCCATACATTTCCACACATCGTTCCCTCCCTAAACCATTTGGTTCACCCGTCTGCCAATTTTTGAAAACCAAAGAATCGCCAGAACGAAACTCCCAAACCCATTGTCCAGCAGTGGCGAGATCGTTCAAGCCAAGCCAAAACGCGGTCTACAAAAAAATGAACAACGACATAATTTCGATCGTCGTTTATTAAGCTAATGATCTCGCGAGGCTGTCAACTGTTTGTTAAAATAAAATTACTTTCGTGTGTGGATTTTCGGGCTGAGGTAACTGCCTGTTGTGGCTGTTAGCTCAGAAAAGTATTACAAAGCGACCTTTTCAAGGTACAACACGCCACCTTGCCGAGGATGCGAAGGGAATGGAGAAATTAATGACGACATTCATATGATAGCAAGATTACCATGTTGAATAAATTAGCCGAAAAGTGCATAAGTTCTCTCAAGGCTCAAGAAAATAAAGAAAAGGGTTTATGCATCACAGCGTTTAGCTACTCCATCATTCATGCAACCCTGAGATGATTTTGAGGTATTGAAATGAGCAGATAAAATGATTCTGGCAGTCGTATAATCACCACAACAATAGCATGTGCTTGTTTGGTGCCATAAAGACTTATTTCAATACCTCAAAGTCCTCTCACGCTTCGTTGAATCTCAGGTAACCGGGCTTATGTAAACAGCCCTTAAGTCTTTATACAGGGTGTCTCAAAAAAAACCGCAACACTTAAATATGAAAGAACATTATACAGCTCTAAAGCGCAATAGATAAGCACCTCTGGGAATTGAAAATCTTAATCCTTCATTTAAAATGCCAAAAGTCATTTTAGCTGAGCTACGGTGCAAACCCGCGAACAATATTAATATTCTTGCATATCTAAGTCGTTGCGTTTTTTTGAGACACCCTGTAATTAGGTAGTGTAAGAGGTATTAGTATAAAGGTAAAGGTAAAGCAAATGCTATTGTTTGATGAAAACACGACTACCAGAATCATGTTATTTACTCGTCTCAATACAGACCGTAAAAACAATTAATTTGAAAAGAAACTAATACTGAATGCAGAAGGCGTAATATGAATATTAGCCCCCTACTTAAGGATATTCGCGGCCCTGGATATGTAAAGCAGTAATACGTACATCACGTCTCGGAAAAACTTCATAAGCTAGAAATTTCTGCTCATTATCATCATCAATTCTAACCAAGTGCCCTCCTGTATCTCGACAAGCGCTTTTTGCTCCGAACCAATTTCTTGGATTGGAAAAAATTCGATAGCAAGATCTGTTATATGAAATCCATCCATGATCGCATTTTGGCGGCGAATCTGAAAAAAAATCACAACGCAAATAGTGGAAAGACCATTTTAAACGTGCAGACAATTTTTTTTTGACAAATAAAAGATCGATTATCAAAATTTGAAAAAATATAATAACAAAATCTACAAATGCGTAAAAAACCTGATTCTATTCATTTGCAAATTTGCATGCTGGATAGCTGCTGTAATTTGAAAGAAGGTACCTATAACATTGGTCATTAATGAATTTAAAACATAAATCTTTTTCTTTCTGGGTGTTAAAGTACATGCATAGTCATCAGGTTTTTCGTCTTAGTCCGTGCATTGTCAGACTGGCTGACTTGCTACGCCTCTTAGTATCCCTCAATGTCTAAAAGAGGTAAATGTGAGAGAGCTTTGTGATATAATGCAACTGTAATTTAATCGCAATAAAATCTGTATGCTAAGTACAAAGTGTCAAAGTTTTAGATATGTGTACATCAGTACATGTGCCGGTCATACCGTACATTTTGTGGGAGGAAGACTTCCAGCAGTAGGGGTGGTTAGATCAGGAAGACCTACAAATGAACATAATTGAAGTCAAAGTATTTCCGTCCTACTCGTACTTACTCGTGATCACTAAAAAATACAGATAAGGAAATGATGAGACAATGGGAGTCAAAAATCATCAAAGACAAACAGATAGGACTGTCAAAAATGCGTGAACACAGACTGGATTCACGGAATCTAGGGAATATATTTTGATCTTCACAATGTAACTCGACTTGACCGGTGAATATCCTCAACTGAATGAAGCATTTATATCTTTATTATATCGTATAATAGTATGTAATTCGGCAGGCTGGTGGAATATTTTATCATATTGTGACATCTAAAACACAAAATTTTAACTGATTAAAAAACTAAATCAAATTTGAAAAAATTAAAAATCAAACCCTAGTGCCCATGTCCAAGCACGATATCCCCAAGCGTGCTCTCTAAAAGGCTCCAACCAGCTAGGAGGGTCGGGAAAATTTTGCATTTTTGTTTAATATTTTCTAATTGTTGCGTACTTATAATTTCCTTAATATATATTCGTGTAGGTGACAACCTCGTTCACAGGGTTCAACGTGATTGGAAAAAACCGTTGAAAAAAGAAAAATTTGCATACTGGGTAGCTGCTGTAATTTGACAGAAGGTACCTATAACGTTGGTCATTCATGAATTTAAAACATATATCTTTTTCTTTCTGGGTGTTAAAGTACATGCATAGTCATCAGGTTTTTTGTCTCAGTCCGTGCATTGTCAGACTGGCTGACTTGCTACGCCTCTGAGTATCCCTCAATGTCTAAAAGAGGTAAATGTGAGAGAGCTTTGTGATATAATGCAACTGTAATTTAATCGCAATAAAATCTGTATGTTGTGTAGAAAGTGTCAAAGTTTTAGATATGTGTACATCAGTACATGTGCCGATCATACCGTACATTTTGTGGGAGGAAGAGTTCCAGCAGTAGGGGTGGTTAGATCAGGAAGACCTACAAAGGAACATAATTGAAGTCAAAGTATTTCCGTCCAAGAAATACGAGCAATAAAAGACCGCATTACTGATCATCTTTTTCCTTTCATCTAAACTATTGTACGTTGTACAATCCAAATTTGCCGGCGAGAGGAGGGGGAAGGATATATTTGCCAGATATCCTCTCTAATAAACATTTGATTGCTTGTTTATCTCTAAAACCGTTCGACTAGGACCTTCAATCGGCAAACAAATCATGCGGTGAGACAACCACAAGAAATAAGAGGGAAGATTGAAAGTATGTGAAAAATTACCTTTTTTTTTTTTGCATATTGACGCGAACTGTTTAGAACAATCATTGTCATTCCAAAGCTTCCTTTTTGTATGAATTTCTCCACACTTTTCATTACCCCGATAATTATTCGGTTCGCCACGCGCCCACTGAGGATTTGTTAAATTACTTCCATCACTCCAGATCCAGCCAACCTTTGCATCATTCGTCGTTTTCTTACGATATAACCCAATCCAGAACCAGAAGGTGCTTAGTTTACTTGTTTCTTGATTAATAAAATTAACTTCCGATGAATCATGAATAGAAACTAGGTCAGCTCCATAACCTAAACAGTTAGCTTTGGAATCCTGCCAGCTCATTAACCGAATTTTTAAAGTAGGATTTACAAAAAGATAGCATGAATTGCCATGTTCCTTCCAATTTTTAGGGCACCCCTTACTCGTGATCACTAAAAAATTCAGATAAGGAAATGATGAGACAATGGGAGTCAAAAATCATGAAAAGACAAACAGACAGGACTGTCAAAAATGCGTGAACACAGCCTGGATTCACGGAATCTAGGGAATATATTTTGATCTTCACAATGTAACTCGACTTGACGGTGAATATCCTTAACTGAATGAAGCATTTATATCTTTTTATATCGTATTATAGTATGTAATTCGGCAGGCTGGTGGAATATTTTATCGTATTGTGACATCTAAAACACAAAATTTTAATTGATTAAAAAACTAAATCAATTTGAAAAATAAAAATCAAACCCTAGTGCTCATGTCCAAGCACGGTATCCCCAAGCGTGCTCTCAAAAAGGTGCGAGCCAGCTAAGAGGGTCGGGAAAAATTCGCATTTTTTGTTTAATATTTTCTAACAGTTGCGTATTTATAATTTCCATAATGTACATTCGTGTAGGTGACTACCTCGTTCACAGAGTTGTACGTGATTGGAAAAAGCCGTTGAAAAGTCAAAAGAGAAATTTGCATGCTGGGTAGCTCCTGTAATTTGACAGAAGGTACCTATAACGTTGGTCATTACTGAATTAATTTAAAACATAAATCTTTTTCTTTCTGGGTGTTAAAGTACATGCATAGTCATCAGGTTTTTTGTCTCAGTCCGTGCATTGTCAGACTGGCTGACTTGCTACGCCTCTGAGTATCCCTCAATGTCTAAAAGAGGTAAATGTGAGAGAGCTTTGTGATATAATGCAACTGTAATTTAATCGCAATAAAATCTGTATGTTGTGTAGAAAGTGTCAAAGTTTTAGATATGTGTACATCAGTACATGTGCCGATCATACCGTACATTTTGTGGGAGGAAGAGTTCCAGCAGTAGGGGTGGTTAGATCAGGAAGACCTACAAAGGAACATAATTGAAGTCAAAGTATTTCCGTCCAAGAAATACGAGCAATAAAAGACCGCATTACTGATCATCTTTTTCCTTTCATCTAAACTATTGTACGTTGTACAATCCAAATTTGCCGGCGAGAGGAGGGGGAAGGATATATTTGCCAGATATCCTCTCTAATAAACATTTGATTGCTTGTTTATATCTAAAACCGTTCGACTAGGACCTTCAATCGGCAAACAAATCATGCGGTGAGACAACCACAAGAAATAAGAGGGAAGATTGAAAGTATGTGAAAAATTACCTTTTTTTCTTTTGCATATTGACGCGAACTGTTTAGAACAATCATTGTCATTCCAAAGCTTCCTTTTTGTATGAATTTCTCCACACTTTTCATTACCCCGATAATTATTCGGTTCGCCACGCGCCCACTGAGGATTTGTTAAATTACTTCCATCACTCCAGATCCAGCCAACCTTTGCATCATTCGTCGTTTTTACGATATAACCCAATCCAGAACCAGAAGGTGCTTAGTTTACTTGTTTCTTGATTAATAAAATTAACTTCCGATGAATCATGAATAGAAACTAGGTCAGCTCCATAACCTAAACAGTTAGCTTTGGAATCCTGCCAGCTCATTAACCGAATTTTTAAAGTAGGATTTACAAAAAGATAGCATGAATTGCCATGTTCCTTCCAATTTTTAGGGCACCCCTTACTCGTGATCACTAAAAATTCAGATAAGGAAATGATGAGACAATGGGAGTCAAAAATCATCAAAGACAAACAGATAGGACTGTCAAAAATGCGTGAACACAGCCTGGATTCACGGAATCTAAGGAATATATTTTGATCTTCACAATGTAACTCGACTTGACCGGTGAATATCCTTAACTGAATGAAGCATTTATATCTTTTTATATCGTATATAGTATGTAATTCGGCAGGCTGGTGGAATATTTTATCGTATTGTGACATCTAAAACACAAAATTTTAATTGATTAAAAAACTAAATCAAATTTGAAAAATAAAAATGAAACCCTAGTGCTCATGTCCAAGCACGGTATCCCCAAGCGTGCTCTCAAAAAGGTGCGAGCCAGCTAAGAGGGTCGGGAAAAATTCGCATTTTTTGTTTAATATTTTCTAACAGTTGCGTATTTATAATTTCCATAATGTACATTCGTGTAGGTGACTACCTCGTTCACAGAGTTGTACGTGATTGGAAAAAGCCGTTGAAAAGTCAAAAGAGAAATTTGCATGCTGGGTAGCTCCTGTAATTTGACAGAAGGTACCTATAACGTTGGTCATTACTGAATTAATTTAAAACATAAATCTTTTTCTTTCTGGGTGTTAAAGTACATGCATAGTCATCAGGTTTTTTGTCTCAGTCCGTGCATTGTCAGACTGGCTGACTTGCTACGCCTCTGAGTATCCCTCAATGTCTAAAAGAGGTAAATGTGAGAGAGCTTTGTGATATAATGCAACTGTAATTTAATCGCAATAAAATCTGTATGTTGTGTAGAAAGTGTCAAAGTTTTAGATATGTGTACATCAGTACATGTGCCGATCATACCGTACATTTTGTGGGAGGAAGAGTTCCAGCAGTAGGGGTGGTTAGATCAGGAAGACCTACAAAGGAACATAATTGAAGTCAAAGTATTTCCGTCCAAGAAATACGAGCAATAAAAGACCGCATTACTGATCATCTTTTTCCTTTCATCTAAACTATTGTACGTTGTACAATCCAAATTTGCCGGCGAGAGGAGGGGGAAGGATATATTTGCCAGATATCCTCTCTAATAAACATTTGATTGCTTGTTTATATCTAAAACCGTTCGACTAGGACCTTCAATCGGCAAACAAATCATGCGGTGAGACAACCACAAGAAATAAGAGGGAAGATTGAAAGTATGTGAAAAATTACCTTTTTTTCTTTTGCATATTGACGCGAACTGTTTAGAACAATCATTGTCATTCCAAAGCTTCCTTTTTGTATGAATTTCTCCACACTTTTCATTACCCCGATAATTATTCGGTTCGCCACGCGCCCACTGAGGATTTGTTAAATTACTTCCATCACTCCAGATCCAGCCAACCTTTGCATCATTCGTCGTTTTCTTACGATATAACCCAATCCAGAACCAGAAGGTGCTTAGTTTACTTGTTTCTTGATTAATAAAATTAACTTCCGATGAATCATGAATAGAAACTAGGTCAGCTCCATAACCTAAACAGTTAGCTTTGGAATCCTGCCAGCTCATTAACCGAATTTTAAAGTAGGATTTACAAAAAGATAGCATGAATTGCCATGTTCCTTCCAATTTTTAGGGCACCCCTTACTCGTGATCACTAAAAAATTCAGATAAGGAAATGATGAGACAATGGGAGTCAAAAATCATGAAAGACAAACAGACAGGACTGTCAAAAATGCGTGAACACAGCCTGGATTCACGGAATCTAGGGAATATATTTTGATCTTCACAATGTAACTCGACTTGAAAGGTGAATATCCTTAACTGAATGAAGCATTTATATTTTTTTATATCGTATTATAGTATGTAATTCGGCAGGCTGGTGGAATATTTTATCGTATTGTGACATCTAAAACACAAAATTTTAATTGATTAAAAAACTAAATCAAATTTGAAAAAATAAAAATCAAACCCTAGTGCTCATGTCCAAGCACGGTATCCCCAAGCGTGCTCTCAAAAAGGTGCGAGCCAGCTAAGAGGGTCGGGAAAAATTCGCATTTTTTGTTTAATATTTTCTAACAGTTGCGTATTTATAATTTCCATAATGTACATTCGTGTAGGTGACTACCTCGTTCACAGAGTTGTACGTGATTGGAAAAAGCCGTTGAAAAGTCAAAAGAGAAATTTGCATGCTGGGTAGCTCCTGTAATTTGACAGAAGGTACCTATAACGTTGGTCATTACTGAATTAATTTAAAACATAAATCTTTTTCTTTCTGGGTGTTAAAGTACATGCATAGTCATCAGGTTTTTTGTCTCAGTCCGTGCATTGTCAGACTGGCTGACTTGCTACGCCTCTGAGTATCCCTCAATGTCTAAAAGAGGTAAATGTGAGAGAGCTTTGTGATATAATGCAACTGTAATTTAATCGCAATAAAATCTGTATGTTGTGTAGAAAGTGTCAAAGTTTTAGATATGTGTACATCAGTACATGTGCCGATCATACCGTACATTTTGTGGGAGGAAGAGTTCCAGCAGTAGGGGTGGTTAGATCAGGAAGACCTACAAAGGAACATAATTGAAGTCAAAGTATTTCCGTCCAAGAAATACGAGCAATAAAAGACCGCATTACGATCATCTTTTTCCTTTCATCTAAACTATTGTACGTTGTACAATCCAAATTTGCCGGCGAGAGGAGGGGAAGGATATATTTGCCAGATATCCTCTCTAATAAACATTTGATTGCTTGTTTATCTCTAAAACCGTTCGACTAGGACCTTCAATCGGCAAACAAATCATGCGGTGAGACAACCACAAGAAATAAGAGGGAAGATTGAAAGTATGTGAAAAATTACCTTTTTTTCTTTTGCATATTGACGCGAACTGTTTAGAACAATCATTGTCATTCCAAAGCTTCCTTTTTGTATGAATTTCTCCACACTTTTCATTACCCCGATAATTATTCGGTTCGCCACGCGCCCACTGAGGATTTGTTAAATTACTTCCATCACTCCAGATCCAGCCAACCTTTGCATCATTCGTCGTTTTGTTACGATATAACCCAATCCAGAACCAGAAGGTGCTTAGTTTACTTGTTTCTTGATTAATAAAATTAACTTCCGATGAATCATGAATAGAAACTAGGTCAGCTCCATAACCTAAACAGTTAGCTTTGGAATCCTCCCAGTTCAACCGATTTCTTAAAGTAGGATTTACAAAAAGATAGCATGAATTGCCATGTTCCTTCCAATTTTTAGGGCACCCCTTACTCGTGATCACTAAAAAATTCAGATAAGGAAATGATGAGACAATGGGAGTCAAAAATCATCAAAGACAAACAGATAGGACTGTCAAAAATGCGTGAACACAGCCTTGATTCACGGAATCTAGGGAATATATTTCGATCTTCACAATGTAACTCGACTTGACCGGTGAATATCCTTAACTGAATGAAGCATTTATATCTTTTTTATATCGTATTATAGTATGTAATTCGGCAGGCTGGTGGAATATTTTATCGTATTGTGACATCTAAAACACAAAATTTTAATTGATTAAAAAACTAAATCAAATTTGAAAAAATAAAAATCAAACCCTAGTGCTCATGTCCAAGCACGGTATCCCCAAGCGTGCTCTCAAAAGGTGCGAGCCAGCTAAGAGGGTCGGGAAAAATTCGCATTTTTTGTTTAATATTTTCTAACAGTTGCGTATTTATAATTTCCATAATGTACATTCGTGTAGGTGACTACCTCGTTCACAGAGTTGTACGTGATTGGAAAAAGCCGTTGAAAAGTCAAAAGAGAAATTTGCATGCTGGGTAGCTCCTGTAATTTGACAGAAGGTACCTATAACGTTGGTCATTACTGAATTAATTTAAAACATAAATCTTTTTCTTTCTGGGTGTTAAAGTACATGCATAGTCATCAGGTTTTTTGTCTCAGTCCGTGCATTGTCAGACTGGCTGACTTGCTACGCCTCTGAGTATCCCTCAATGTCTAAAAGAGGTAAATGTGAGAGAGCTTTGTGATATAATGCAACTGTAATTTAATCGCAATAAAATCTGTATGTTGTGTAGAAAGTGTCAAAGTTTTAGATATGTGTACATCAGTACATGTGCCGATCATACCGTACATTTTGTGGGAGGAAGAGTTCCAGCAGTAGGGGTGGTTAGATCAGGAAGACCTACAAAGGAACATAATTGAAGTCAAAGTATTTCCGTCCAAGAAATACGAGCAATAAAAGACCGCATTACTGATCATCTTTTTCCTTTCATCTAAACTATTGTACGTTGTACAATCCAAATTTGCCGGCGAGAGGAGGGGGAAGGATATATTTGCCAGATATCCTCTCTAATAAACATTTGATTGCTTGTTTTATCTAAAACCGTTCGACTAGGACCTTCAATCGGCAAACAAATCATGCGGTGAGACAACCACAAGAAATAAGAGGGAAGATTGAAAGTATGTGAAAAATTACCTTTTTTTCTTTTGCATATTGACGCGAACTGTTTAGAACAATCATTGTCATTCCAAAGCTTCCTTTTTGTATGAATTTCTCCACACTTTTCATTACCCCGATAATTATTCGGTTCGCCACGCGCCCACTGAGGATTTGTTAAATTACTTCCATCACTCCAGATCCAGCCAACCTTTGCATCATTCGTCGTTTTGTTACGATATAACCCAATCCAGAACCAGAAGGTGCTTAGTTTACTTGTTTCTTGATTAATAAAATTAACTTCCGATGAATCATGAATAGAAACTAGGTCAGCTCCATAACCTAAACAGTTAGCTTTGGAATCCTGCCAGCTCATTAACCGAATTTTTAAGTAGGATTTACAAAAAGATAGCATGAATTGCCATGTTCCTTCCAATTTTTAGGGCACCCCTTACTCGTGATCACTAAAAATTCAGATAAGGAAATGATGAGACAATGGGAGTCAAAAATCATCAAAGACAAACAGATAGGACTGTCAAAAATGCGTGAACACAGCCTTGATTCACGGAATCTAGGAATATATTTTGATCTTCACAATGTAACTCGACTTGACCGGTGAATATCCTTAACTGAATGAAGCATTTATATCTTTTTTATATCGTATTATAGTATGTAATTCGGCAGGCTGGTGGAATATTTTATCGTATTGTGACATCTAAAACACAAAATTTTAATTGATTAAAAAACTAAATCAAATTTGAAAAAATAAAAATCAAACCCTAGTGCTCATGTCCAAGCACGGTATCCCCAAGCGTGCTCTCAAAAAGGTGAGAGCCAGCTAAGAGGGTCGGGAAAAATTCGCATTTTTGTTTAATATTTTCTAACAGTTGCGTATTTATAATTTCCATAATGTACATTCGTGTAGGTGACTACCTCGTTCACAGAGTTGTACGTGATTGGAAAAAGCCGTTGAAAAGTCAAAAGAGAAATTTGCATGCTGGGTAGCTCCTGTAATTTGACAGAAGGTACCTATAACGTTGGTCATTACTGAATTAATTTAAAACATAAATCTTTTTCTTTCTGGGTGTTAAAGTACATGCATAGTCATCAGGTTTTTTGTCTCAGTCCGTGCATTGTCAGACTGGCTGACTTGCTACGCCTCTGAGTATCCCTCAATGTCTAAAAGAGGTAAATGTGAGAGAGCTTTGTGATATAATGCAACTGTAATTTAATCGCAATAAAATCTGTATGTTGTGTAGAAAGTGTCAAAGTTTTAGATATGTGTACATCAGTACATGTGCCGATCATACCGTACATTTTGTGGGAGGAAGAGTTCCAGCAGTAGGGGTGGTTAGATCAGGAAGACCTACAAAGGAACATAATTGAAGTCAAAGTATTTCCGTCCAAGAAATACGAGCAATAAAAGACCGCATTACTGATCATCTTTTTCCTTTCATCTAAACTATTGTACGTTGTACAATCCAAATTTGCCGGCGAGAGGAGGGGGAAGGATATATTTGCCAGATATCCTCTCTAATAAACATTTGATTGCTTGTTTATATCTAAAACCGTTCGACTAGGACCTTCAATCGGCAAACAAATCATGCGGTGAGACAACCACAAGAAATAAGAGGGAAGATTGAAAGTATGTGAAAAATTACCTTTTTTTCTTTTGCATATTGACGCGAACTGTTTAGAACAATCATTGTCATTCCAAAGCTTCCTTTTTGTATGAATTTCTCCACACTTTTCATTACCCCGATAATTATTCGGTTCGCCACGCGCCCACTGAGGATTTGTTAAATTACTTCCATCACTCCAGATCCAGCCAACCTTTGCATCATTCGTCGTTTTGTTACGATATAACCCAATCCAGAACCAGAAGGTGCTTAGTTTACTTGTTTCTTGATTAATAAAATTAACTTCCGATGAATCATGAATAGAAACTAGGTCAGCTCCATAACCTAAACAGTTAGCTTTGGAATCCTGCCAGCTCATTAACCGAATTTTTAAAGTAGGATTTACAAAAAGATAGCATGAATTGCCATGTTCCTTCCAATTTTTAGGGCACCCCTTACTCGTGATCACTAAAAAATTCAGATAAGGAAATGATGAGACAATGGGAGTCAAAAATCATGAAAGACAAACAGACAGGACTGTCAAAAATGCGTGAACACAGCCTGGATTCACGGAATCTAGGGAATATATTTTGATCTTCACAATGTAACTCGACTTGACCGGTGAATATCCTTAACTGAATGAAGCATTTATATCTTTTTTATATCGTATTATAGTATGTAATTCGGCAGGCTGGTGGAATATTTTATCGTATTGTGACATCTAAAACACAAAATTTTAATTGATTAAAAAACTAAATCAAATTTGAAAAAATAAAAATCAAAACCTAGTGCTCATGTCCAAGCACGGTATCCCCAAGCGTGCTCTCAAAAAGGTGAGAGCCAGCTAAGAGGGTCGGGAAAAATTCGCATTTTTTGTTTAATATTTTCTAACAGTTGCGTATTTATAATTTCCATAATGTACATTCGTGTAGGTGACTACCTCGTTCACAGAGTTGTACGTGATTGGAAAAAGCCGTTGAAAAGTCAAAAGAGAAATTTGAATGCTGGGTAGCTCCTGTAATTTGACAGAAGGTACCTATAACGTTGGTCATTACTGAATTAATTTAAAACATAAATCTTTTTCTTTCTGGGTGTTAAAGTACATGCATAGTCATCAGGTTTTTTGTCTCAGTCCGTGCATTGTCAGACTGGCTGATTTGCTACGCCTCTGAGTATCCCTCAATGTCTAAAAGAGGTAAATGTGAGAGAGCTTTGTTATATAATGCAACTGTAATTTAATCGCAATAAAATCTGTATGTTGTGTAGAAAGTGTCAAAGTTTTAGATATGTGTACATCAGTACATGTGCCGATCATACCGTACATTTTGTGGGAGGAAGAGTTCCAGCAGTAGGGGTGGTTAGATCAGGAAGACCTACAAAGGAACATAATTGAAGTCAAAGTATTTCCGTCCAAGAAATACGAGCAATAAAAGACCGCATTACTGATCATCTTTTTCCTTTCATCTAAACTATTGTACGTTGTACAATCCAAATTTGCCGGCGAGAGGAGGGGGAAGGATATATTTGCCAGATATCCTCTCTAATAAACATTTGATTGCTTGTTTATATCTAAAACCGTTCGACTAGGACCTTCAATCGGCAAACAAATCATGCGGTGAGACAACCACAAGAAATAAGAGGGAAGATTGAAAGTATGTGAAAAATTACCTTTTTTTCTTTTGCATATTGACGCGAACTGTTTAGAACAATCATTGTCATTCCAAAGCTTCCTTTTTGTATGAATTTCTCCACACTTTTCATTACCCCGATAATTATTCGGTTCGCCACGCGCCCACTGAGGATTTGTTAAATTACTTCCATCACTCCAGATCCAGCCAACCTTTGCATCATTCGTCGTTTTGTTACGATATAACCCAATCCAGAACCAGAAGGTGCTTAGTTTACTTGTTTCTTGATTAATAAAATTAACTTCCGATGAATCATGAATAGAAACTAGGTCAGCTCCATAACCTAAACAGTTAGCTTTGGAATCCTGCCAGCTCATTAACCGAATTTTTAAAGTAGGATTTACAAAAAGATAGCATGAATTGCCATGTTCCTTCCAATTTTTAGGGCACCCCTTACTCGTGATCACTAAAAAATTCAGATAAGGAAATGATGAGACAATGGGAGTCAAAAATCATGAAAGACAAACAGACAGGACTGTCAAAAATGCGTGAACACAGCCTGGATTCACGGAATCTAGGAATATATTTTGATCTTCACAATGTAACTCGACTTGACCGGTGAATATCCTTAACTGAATGAAGCATTTATATCTTTTTTATATCGTATTATAGTATGTAATTCGGCAGGCTGGTGGAATATTTTATCGTATTGTGACATCTAAAACACAAAATTTTAATTGATTAAAAAACTAAATCAAATTTGAAAAAATAAAAATCAAACCCTAGTGCTCATGTCCAAGCACGGTATCCCCAAGCGTGCTCTCAAAAAGGTGCGAGCCAGCTAAGAGGGTCGGGAAAAATTCGCATTTTTTGTTTAATATTTTCTAACAGTTGCGTATTTATAATTTCCATAATGTACATTCGTGTAGGTGACTACCTCGTTCACAGAGTTGTACGTGATTGGAAAAAGCCGTTGAAAAGTCAAAAGAGAAATTTGCATGCTGGGTAGCTCCTGTAATTTGACAGAAGGTACCTATAACGTTGGTCATTACTGAATTAATTTAAAACATAAGTCTTTTTCTTTCTGGGTGTTAAAGTACATGCATAGTCATCAGGTTTTTTGTCTCAGTCCGTGCATTGTCAGACTGGCTGACTTGCTACGCCTCTGAGTATCCCTCAATGTCTAAAAGAGGTAAATGTGAGAGAGCTTTGTGATATAATGCAACTGTAATTTAATCGCAATAAAATCTGTATGTTGTGTAGAAAGTGTCAAAGTTTTAGATATGTGTACATCAGTACATGTGCCGATCATACCGTACATTTTGTGGGAGGAAGAGTTCCAGCAGTAGGGGTGGTTAGATCAGGAAGACCTACAAAGGAACATAATTGAAGTCAAAGTATTTCCGTCCAAGAAATACGAGCAATAAAAGACCGCATTACTGATCATCTTTTTCCTTTCATCTAAACTATTGTACGTTGTACAATCCAAATTTGCCGGCGAGAGGAGGGGGAAGGATATATTTGCCAGATATCCTCTCTAATAAACATTTGATTGCTTGTTTATATCTAAAACCGTTCGACTAGGACCTTCAATCGGCAAACAAATCATGCGGTGAGACAACCACAAGAAATAAGAGGGAAGATTGAAAGTATGTGAAAAATTACCTTTTTTTCTTTTGCATATTGACGCGAACTGTTTAGAACAATCATTGTCATTCCAAAGCTTCCTTTTTGTATGAATTTCTCCACACTTTTCATTACCCCGATAATTATTCGGTTCGCCACGCGCCCACTGAGGATTTGTTAAATTACTTCCATCACTCCAGATCCAGCCAACCTTTGCATCATTCGTCGTTTTGTTACGATATAACCCAATCCAGAACCAGAAGGTGCTTAGTTTACTTGTTTCTTGATTAATAAAATTAACTTCCGATGAATCATGAATAGAAACTAGGTCAGCTCCATAACCTAAACAGTTAGCTTTGGAATCCTGCCAGCTCATTAACCGAATTTTTAAAGTAGGATTTACAAAAAGATAGCATGAATTGCCATGTTCCTTCCAATTTTTAGGGCACCCCTTACTCGTGATCACTAAAAAATTCAGATAAGGAAATGATGAGACAATGGGAGTCAAAAATCATGAAAGACAAACAGACAGGACTGTCAAAAATGCGTGAACACAGCCTGGATTCACGGAATCTAGGAATATATTTTGATCTTCACAATGTAACTCGACTTGACCGGTGAATATCCTTAACTGAATGAAGCATTTATATCTTTTTTATATCGTATTATAGTATGTAATTCGGCAGGCTGGTGGAATATTTTATCGTATTGTGACATCTAAAACACAAAATTTTAATTGATTAAAAAACTAAATCAAATTTGAAAAAATAAAAATCAAACCCTAGTGCTCATGTCCAAGCACGGTATCCCCAAGCGTGCTCTCAAAAAGGTGCGAGCCAGCTAAGAGGGTCGGGAAAAATTCGCATTTTTTGTTTAATATTTTCTAACAGTTGCGTATTTATAATTTCCATAATGTACATTCGTGTAGGTGACTACCTCGTTCACAGAGTTGTACGTGATTGGAAAAAGCCGTTGAAAAGTCAAAAGAGAAATTTGCATGCTGGGTAGCTCCTGTAATTTGACAGAAGGTACCTATAACGTTGGTCATTACTGAATTAATTTAAAACATAAATCTTTTTCTTTCTGGGTGTTAAAGTACATGCATAGTCATCAGGTTTTTTGTCTCAGTCCGTGCATTGTCAGACTGGCTGACTTGCTACGCCTCTGAGTATCCCTCAATGTCTAAAAGAGGTAAATGTGAGAGAGCTTTGTTATAATGCAAACTGTAATTTAATCGCAATAAAATCTGTATGTTGTGTAGAAAGTGTCAAAGTTTTAGATATGTGTACATCAGTACATGTGCCGATCATACCGTACATTTTGTGGGAGGAAGAGTTCCAGCAGTAGGGGTGGTTAGATCAGGAAGACCTACAAAGGAACATAATTGAAGTCAAAGTATTTCCGTCCAAGAAATACGAGCAATAAAAGACCGCATTACTGATCATCTTTTTCCTTTCATCTAAACTATTGTACGTTGTACAATCCAAATTTGCCGGCGAGAGGAGGGGGAAGGATATATTTGCCAGATATCCTCTCTAATAAACATTTGATTGCTTGTTTCTATCTAAAACCGTTCGACTAGGACCTTCATCGGCAAACAAATCATGCGGTGAGACAACCACAAGAAATAAGAGGGAAGATTGAAAGTATGTGAAAAATTACCTTTTTTTCTTTTGCATATTGACGCGAACTGTTTAGAACAATCATTGTCATTCCAAAGCTTCCTTTTTGTATGAATTTCTCCACACTTTTCATTACCCCGATAATTATTCGGTTCGCCACGCGCCCACCGAGGATTTGTTAAATTACTTCCATCACTCCAGATCCAGCCAACCTTTGCATCATTCGTCGTTTTGTTACGATATAACCCAATCCAGAACCAGAAGGTGCTTAGTTTACTTGTTTCTTGATTAATAAAATTAACTTCCGATGAATCATGAATAGAAACTAGGTCAGCTCCATAACCTAAACAGTTAGCTTTGGAATCCTCCCAGTTCAACCGAATTTTTAAAGTAGGATTTACAAAAAGATAGCATGAATTGCCATGTTCCTTCCAATTTTTAGGGCACCCCTTACTCGAAATCACTAAAAAATTCAGATAAGGAAATGATGAGACAATGGGAGTCAAAAATCATCAAAGACAAACAGATAGGACTGTCAAAAATGCGTGAACACAGATTGGATTCACGGAATCTAAGGAATATATTTTGATCTTCACAATGTAACTCGACTTGACCGGTGAATATCCTTAACTGAATGAAGCATTTTTATCTTTTTTATATCGTATTATAGTATGTAATTCGGCAGGCTGGTGGAATATTTTATCGTATTGTGACATCTAAAACACAAAATTTTAATTGATTAAAAAACTAAATCAAATTTGAAAAAATAAAAATGAAACCCTAGTGCTCATGTCCAAGCACGGTATCCCCAAGCGTGCTCTCAAAAAGATGCGAGCCAGCTAAGAGGGTCGGGAAAAATTCGCATTTTTTGTTTAATATTTTCTAACAGTTGCGTATTTATAATTTCCATAATGTACATTCGTGTAGGTGACTACCTCGTTCACAGAGTTGTACGTGATTGGAAAAAGCCGTTGAAAAGTCAAAAGAGAAATTTGCATGCTGGGTAGATCCTGTAATTTGACAGAAGGTACCTATAACGTTGGTCATTACTGAATTAATTTAAAACATAAATCTTTTTCTTTCTGGGTGTTAAAGTACATGCATAGTCATCAGGTTTTTTGTCTCAGTCCGTGCATTGTCAGACTGGCTGACTTGCTACGCCTGTGAGTATCCCTCAATGTCTAAAAGAGGTAAATGTGAGAGAGCTTTGTGATATAATGCAACTGTAATTTAATCGCAATAAAATCTGTATGTTGTGTAGAAAGTGTCAAAGTTTTAGATATGTGTACATCAGTACATGTGCCGATCATACCGTACATTTTGTGGGAGGAAGAGTTCCAGCAGTAGGGGTGGTTAGATCAAGAAGACCTACAAAGGAACATAATTGAAGTCAGAGTATTTCCGTCCAAGAAATACGAGCAATAAAAGACCGCATTACTGATCATCTTTTTCCTTTCATCTAAACTATTGTACGTTGTACAATCCAAATTTGCCGGCGAGAGGAGGGGGAAGGATATATTTGCCAGATATCCTCTCTAATAAACATTTGATTGCTTGTTTATATCTAAAACCGTTCGACTAGGACCTTCAATCGGCAAACAAATCATGCGGTGAGACAACCACAAGAAATAAGAGGAAGATTGAAAGTATGTGAAAAATTACCTTTTTTTCTTTTGCATATTGACGCGAACTGTTTAGAACAATCATTGTCATTCCAAAGCTTCCTTTTTGTATGAATTTCTCCACACTTTTCATTACCCCGATAATTATTCGGTTCGCCACGCGCCCACTGAGGATTTGTTAAATTACTTCCATCACTCCAGATCCAGCCAACCTTTGCATCATTCGTCGTTTTGTTACGATATAACCCAATCCAGAACCAGAAGGTGCTTAGTTTACTTGTTTCTTGATTAATAAAATTAACTTCCGATGAATCATGAATAGAAACTAGGTCAGCTCCATAACCTAAACAGTTAGCTTTGGAATCCTGCCAGCTCATTAACCGAATTTTTAAAGTAGGATTTACAAAAAGATAGCATGAATTGCCATGTTCCTTCCAATTTTTAGGGCACCCCTTACTCGTGATCACTAAAAAATTCAGATAAGGAAATGATGAGACAATGGGAGTCAAAAATCATCAAAGACAAACAGATAGGACTGTCAAAAATGCGTGAACACAGCCTGGATTCACGGAATCTAGGGAATATATTTTGATCTTCACAATGTAACTCAACTTGACCGGTGAATATCCTTAACTGAATGAAGCATTTATATCTTTTTTATATCGTATTATGGTATGTAATTCGGCAGGCTGGTGGAATATTTTATCGTATTGTGACATCTAAAACACAAAATTTTAATTGATTAAAAAACTAAATCAAATTTGAAAAAATAAAAATCAAACCCTAGTGCTCATGTCCAAGCACGGTATCCCCAAGCGTGCTCTCAAAAAGGTGCGAGCCAGCTAGGAGGGTCGGGAAAAATTCGCATTTTTTGTTTAATATTTTCTAACAGTTGCGTATTTATAATTTCCCTAATGTACATTCGTTGAGGCGACTACCTCGTTCACAGGGTTGTACGTGATTGGAAAAAGCCGTTGAAAAGTCAAACGAGAAAGTTTTTATAATACATGCGCTGTTTTTTCCGGTTTTTAAGTGCTTGTCTGTCGGAACACGTTACAACACGTTTTCATTTTGAAGACTGTATTTCGGTAGACGTGAAAAAAATCAAACGTTTAAAATTTTCACGCTTTCGGAAAGTTTCGCAATATTCCGCTTGCAGCATTTCATTGTGTCTGAAAATGACTTTAAAATAAGTCGAAACTTTTCTTTTTAACTTTGCTGTATTGTGATGAGTGGCGAAAATTCAGACGGGTCATACATTCAGTCTGTCAGTCAGTCAGTCATAGTGTAAACTTTACGGGGGGTAGTTTGATTTATGCGTATATTACCGTTTTGTATATGATCAGTAATTTAAAGTTTTTAAATCAGTTTAACTTGCTTTATTTATTAATGCTCTAAATCCCTTTCGCTAAGTTCACCAAAATATTGAGGAATTCCGCGGTTTGGGTTTTGTTTCAAAGGGATTTAAACTGAGTTAATATCTAGGTTAACCCTAGTCCCCACTTCTTACTTACCAATTTGGAAGGTTAGGTGCAAGCTGTAGTCCGAGGTGGCCCGGGAACGAGGCAAGGTCGCAGGTGGCCTGGGAACTAGCACTGGTACTTGGATTGAGGAAAGATCCATGCCAATGGTATTTTGAACTGCCAACCACACTCGGATAGCTTGCACCCATCACACCAATGTAATTGGTGGTAACTAATGCTGCTTACCTATCTTGAACAGGGTGGGACGGTGGGTATTTAAACTTTTTGTTAAGCTTGTCACAGTTTGCGTGCCGAGCAACTAATGACCGCAAAGCGAGCGAGCACGCCATCCTCGACAGGAACACCTAACTTCCGGATCACGCGTGGTTTCCTCGCTATTAACTTTGGTTATTGAATAACCTCATAAAATCCGGTTTACGCCCAGTTTACATGAGCAACTAAAAATATAATTTTATAGTGACAATATCCGCGACCAACGTAACTTGAGTACTTTGAGTAATTTCCTTTTGATTAATGTTTAACCTATTTCATTATATTTTTACTAGCATAAGTCAAAATATTCATGTTGGGAAAACGTCTGGTTGCTTAGGTACTACAGGTACAGGGCATGAAAACTTTGCACTATTCTTGGATCCCAAGTTTACTATACGATTAAAAATCAGTGAATATCAACCTCATCCAATGCAACTTACCACACACACAGGTTGCGAGTAGTGTCAGTGGACATAACCTAAACCAAGATTTAAGTTTCGCCATTGATCTTGAGCGCTCCAGTTATAGTTTTGTCGAGAACTTGTCGTGCTCCTTGATCGTACGACGACGATCAAGTGAAATATGAGATGTTGTCTCGAGCAAAATCCACGTATTGGTAATTATTTAATAGCCGAATTAGAGACGCGGGAAACTCGTCTTCGACGGGAAACTCATCGAAAACGGAAAACTCGTCTGATGTGAATCCGGTCACAGAGGGGTTTCTCGTCTGAATTTTCCCGCCTAAACTCTAAACCGCATTCAGGCGGATAAATCAGACAAGTTTCTGAAATATCAACACGGTCAAGGACGCCGGAACAAAGTGATTATCGTAATTATTTAGGGAGGGTCAGGGTTGGTAGATAGCTGCATATTTGAGGCCAAACAACATCACACTAGTTCTTTGTTTCCTTTGTCTTTGCCTTTTCTTATCTTTGCTTTCTTGATAGCACTAATGACAATTTGGCCTCAAATATTCGCATATCTGCCAACTCTGATGAGAGTAAATCAATTATGATTTTTGGCACTTCACTCGATGCAGGAATATTGAAGAGGTTTAAAGGGTCTTAATTTCGAGTGGTATTATACACACTTCAAATTCAAGCCAGGAACAGTTGAAGGAAAAATTAGTCAACTAAAGGTTAGTTGACTAATTTTAATTACGATATATACAGTTTTTAGCATCACCCAGATTCTCATCATACTTTAAATAAATTTATCCATTCCTATTCATATTTAGACGGGGTTTTACCATCAACTTTCCCGTCTTTAGATGAGTTTCCCGTCTTTATACTGTGAATTCGGCTAATGAAAAAATTCCGTTTGCAGATGGATTATCCATAGGATTATCCTGCGAGGAAATCTGTCCTCGCGTGGTCTGGATTATTGGGAGTAAAGTCTACAAGATAAAGCTTTCTTTAAATTTTCTTTTACGGCTTAAAAAAATTACGTTGAAGTCAGACGAAGGCACGTCAAATTCCTAAAGCTCTATGCGGTTTTTGATATGAAAAACCTGGACACCTCGAAGTTGCTTTATGCGAGCAGTGTAGGATTGCAATTGTTTATTGCTATTATATATGTTTATTATTATGTTTATTGCTATTATTATTGCTATTGTTATGCCACAGTTATATTTATATAATAACGTAAAGAATTCAAGCAATTTCATTGGTCGAGAGCCATGATCTATAAGAGGACAGACGCACGGAATGACGTCACAGCAATTTTCTTGTTTTTAAATTGCAAACAAATAATTCAATTAATTTTGGATTTTTTTCAGTTTTATTATATAAAACAAATAGATTACAATGAACCGTTGTCTGTTCAGTTATAGATACACGGTATGATACGTACGTATAGGTACGGTTCATTGTAATCTATTTGTTAAATATTAACCGGTCCAGTCAGCCGCCAGGTCAGATATATTCCGGGGGGAGCATGCAAGTGATACAACTCCGTCAATATTGTGCGCTAATAAATTACAAGATTGAAAGGGGCATGCTTACTTCTCCTTGCCTGATATATAGTAAAATAAAGTTGCATCCCCTAAAAAATAAGTATATTGATAGTCAAAATATTCAAAAGAAACTCACAGTATTCGCCAAACACATGGATAAAATACTTGGCATTTCTTGCCTGGTATACATCCACATGATTTGATGACGTCAACTTTGCACTTTGCAGGAGCTTTTTCTTTCTCTTTCAATTTCCCTGTCCAAATTTGGCACACACTTTGGACACTAGATGCATTTAGGGAAATGGAATACATTAAACTGGCAAAAACAACCATGTATTCGGAATACTTACATTCAAAACGAAATAAAACGGCTAGTTTAGCAAACGACATACTTATTCATAAATGTCATTCCAGTCACTCACTTTTGCAGTCGATAAATTGAGTTTTGCCCAGGTTCTTGTACTGACTAGTCTGGATAAACTGTAAAGGGCTATAATCCACAAATAGTTGATTCCGATATTATTTCATGCGGTGCATACTCGAAGCACGCTTTTATTTCATTTTTAGGCCCATCGGCAAGCATGTGAACATAGCGAAAAATTTATTCTATTAAATAATATTTGGTTAATAACATCATTGTTCTATTTGTTTTTGCCTTCAATCCGCTATTCAATACTTCGGAAAATATCTGGAAAATGAGCCGTTTTCTTAAGCCCTAATTCCACGGGTTAAATTTTCAAGCGAAATTCGAAATATTTCGCCTGCTTCTTTTGAATTGTGAGCAATGAAGCAGAATTAATTTATTCAAGTGGTCGAAATTCAAAAGAAACAGGCGAAATATTTCGCATTTCGCCAAGAAAAACCGCCCGTGGAATTAGGCCCTTACACTCTATTCCATGAAGTAATAACAGCCTAAACTTTCAGTCATTCTTGAAGCTGTTTATCGTCATCGTAGACGAATTGTGCACATTGATTGTGCCTGGGAAAATTCTGTACATCGATCGTTTTATCATTTATAATTTTGCTAAATCAAGCTATCCGCGTTGTCGCGGCTATTTTTATTCATTTATATCGTAAGCCTTTGAAGAAAACGACATGGGATTCTCGAAATGTGTTGGAGCAAAATCGTTCTTCGGATGCCGCCGACGATAAAATAAGAACGCAACACCAGCAGCAAGTGCCAACAAAACTAGGACAGTAATAACGATACCAGCAACTGCTCCACGAGAAAGACTGCCAGAGTCGTCTAAAGAAGGGAAGAAGGAATTTCTGTCACAGTCTGCCAGAAATTGAACGAATACATGTTATACATCCAAATCTCAGACGGAGTTTAAAAGGTTGTATTATAGTGCATTACTATCAATATCGTAGTGCATTTGCAAGTAAATGTGTACTGCTATCAAGCGTATACTTCTCACCTCCTGTGCTAGCTTGTATATTTCCTTCTAAGAAGATAAGAAAACTATTATTACTATTATCTAGATTTGATGTGGAGCAATTGCACTTCATGGGTATTGCATGGAAGCCACTGACGATTGCAATGATGAACACTTTTATTGAGGGGTAAAGAACAATAAAATACATATATATGAACAAATTTATATTTGTATTTGTATCCGTAGACTTTTATTTGGATTGTATAGCACCAATATCTAAAAAAGTCTATTTGCGATACTTCTTGGACATGCCCCTTACATTCTTCACAAGAAGAAGTAAAAATCTAGTATAATCGATACTGAATGCTTACCTCCTAGCTTTTTATACGATTCTTTGTCCACTTTAAGTGATCCAACTTTACCACTTTCCACAGCAGCTTTCAGGTTTAACGTGCCGTTGTCATCATCGTCAAATTCTGGATTAAATGTCAATTCAATGACGGCGACAACGCTTCCTTTCCTGTCGATAAAAACCAAAGGTATTCGAGATTACTGACAATGATCTGAATAATATTGTGCTCAGAACGATCAATAAACTAAAATAGATCGTTGTGCATGGGTATATAACTCAGTTTCCGCCCAAAGGCAATGTAATAAGTTGGCTACATTTGGTAAGTGAATTAGCGAGTAGGTACACCATGTATAACTGACGTAAGTATTTAATACTGCAAAGCTTTCTTTAAATACTTACGCGCTGTACCTACAAGCTAATTTACTTATTTGATGTCAAGAATATTCTTACAGTTTGACAAATCGATTCACGTCGATTCTGATTGGCATAATCTGCCAATAACGTTGCAAACGATCGTAGCATAATAGGAAAATTACTGTACATATGTTTAGTACAATAAAATTTGTACTGTGGCAACAGAAATAAAATGTGGCGAAAAGAGGTGAGGAATCAACATACGTCAACTTAAGGACTTTGGCACTTCGAAATGATTCGCTTTCGCTGTATACAGTTTCCACCTAAAAGAAAAGTTGAAAATACGTCTTACGAATGTTACTATTATTTCGGAGTTAGAGATGGGACAGGGCATTAGGAAAATTCATATAATCCCGGTTGTTATGACGCGATGAAAATAGTCAGGATTATGTTGTTTATCTTTTTCATTACCGAAAAGTCTTGTCACTCTTCGTTAAATCTCGGGTAACAGGGATTATGTAAACTGCCCAATAAAAATGCAATGAAGCCCAGCACCCAGCTCTCTATATTCAACAGGTCTTTTTTTCTTAAGTTAATTTGCCGTCCTACCGCTTTTATAATCTTTTCACTTGTTTCAGCAAATTCTTTAGATTTTGAATCACTCATTTTATCATTCCAATCAATGCTCGTGATGCGAAAAGATATGTCAACTTTTTCTAAAATAGATCAATAACCAATAGTTGAATGAACAATTTAAGTATTTAAAAAAAATTCGTGCATCGCTTTTTACTTACGCTCAGTTGGTCGAGTCGTTGGAATGATTTCAGCTCCTGAAAAATTGAAGAAAAAGAGATTATGAGCTGTCCCGTTCAGTAGTTTATTGGTATACTTCATTCCACTGAGACGCTGCATGCAGTATATAGTTAATAGTTTTGGTTAGTTTCAGTTTCAGTGAGTTTCGTGTATATATAACTCAGTGAGTTTCGTGTACATTATATATTTCGTCCCAAGACGAAATATTGTTAGAAAAAATGAACCAGCGGCAGTTGAACTCATGCATCACACTGACCTGCAAGACAACCATACAATTCCACTCTGATGCAGATCCGTGTTCCTGTGTAGGATTCTGGATAAATTCTTATTCCTTTTGTAGACAAGCCATTCTGGTTACGCTCGTAGTCTGTGAGGGCATTAAACATTGGTTTTGATTTGTCATTCTGGTTTATGGCAATCATTACCTGTGTAGAAAAGAATATAGAACCATACATAAGTGATACATGACCTGAGTGACCTCTAGTACATTTTCCTCGGCTATCATTCTTGAAGCTTTCTCTCGAGCTTATTGTAAACTTCTTCTGCATGGGTAGGAGGTGACTTAGTCGAAAATCACCATGAAGGACAAACTGAGATGTGGTTATCATATACTGAGCTATATCATGCAGCCGCACTATAGTTTAAAAGGACTATACCTTTTCTACACCTTTTGGACCATGAACAAACCAATTTTTGCCTTTTTTGTATTTCATGGTAAATGCTGTTATTTGTCCACCTTCGTTATTATCTCCCGGGCTGGGCAGCGTACCAATCTTGGATAGTCGGTATCTAACACCAAGCCTGATCTGCAAGATCAACAAAAACATCGAAATATCTTTCATAGGCAACTCGCTCTCAAAATTGGCAGAACCACAAGATATGGCTGAAAATGTGTTTTTAAACAGAGGAAATAAAATGATATATTTTAACAAAACAATTAAGGGGGTAACTTGACGTTACCTTCTCGCTGTTATCTTTATAATGAACTATTGTGTACGCCGAACTTATTATACGAACCTCTAAGTATTGCTCTTTAAGTGGTGTTTTATCTGTGCACCAAGCATTTCCACTGTTAAATAAAGCATATTCAGGATTTGAATTTTCATCCGAAGATAAATATCTAGGTTTCGAAACTTTATCCGTAGAAAGCAATGGGTTACTGCAATCTGAAATTGGAAATAATACACGTCGATAAGACTTTGAGGTCTCTTAGATTTTATTAGGCCAACTGCGAACTTGAGAAAACATTTCAGTCCAGACTCGTTCGGCAGTTAAACTCCAAAACTTGTGAAGTGAAGAATAGAAGCCAAAATTAAACAGGCAAAGATGTGTACCGAGTAATTGTAAATTGAGACAATGTATACTTTGTCGGTTTGGTTTTGACCAGGTTTTTGGAACATGGGTTATATTTAGCCGCTCTTTCTTTTCTCTGTATAAACCAGCAACACAGTCTTACCTGCCTCGCATCCAAGTAACGCTATTCTCATACAAATATTCTCATTCCAACTGCTTGGGATAATTCGAACATACGAAGTTTCGATTGGATAGGCTAAAGTGTGTTTTTTAGGACTATTTGCATTGTTATTTCCTTGGAATATCTAAAATGACAGTTAGATTTTGTTTAAATGAAAGGCATTTGATTTAACCGATATATTCATTAGATTTTAGGTATAAAGGAACGTTATAAGCCTGGCCCTTGTCATTTGGCTGGTTCTTGTTGCTACCATGACAAGTTAACGAACAGTAGGGCCAAGGGCGGCGGAACAGGGGGGGCTAGGGGGGCTTTAGCCCCCCCCCAGAAGTAAAAGTGGGGGGGCTTAGCCCCCCCAAAAATTTCATGAAGAATGCCAGAATGAAGAATGAGAGATGCTTTTTCAAATGTAGAAGATATCACTACACGCGCTGTGCCGTTTTCAGTTTGTGTTTGCCCATGAAAAACTACGATAAAAGCGGCAAGTAAGACTCTGAAATGGCCATTTCCGAAGAAGCACTGAAATTCCAAAAAAAATTTGAAAAAATTAGAGCACTGAAATTCAAAAAAAAATTCCCTCGGCGCCAACCATGGTGGCGCCTCGTGAAATCAGCCCCCCCAAAATGTATTATGTTCCACCGCCCCTGAGTAGGGCCGTTTTGCATACCTCGCAAAAAAAGACGGGAAACACTTAGACTATTTGTCACTGTACCAAAGGTTGACGAATGCAGCTTGAACCTTTGCCCATGCAAATATGTTTATCAAAAACATCTAAAATTTTATGTCATAAGACGAACATGAACAGACAAAGAATGCACATAGACCAAAACTTGTTTTTTAGCATCAGCGTAAAGCATGAAGACGAATATAGCTTACTGCTTACCCGTTTAACTCCATTCTCCATATAGTCCGTCCATATCGTTCCATCCTCGCTAAATTGTATGGAGTACTTTGTTACGTAACTTTTCTTTCTATCACCGAACGTTCGAATTACAGATATAACATTTTCCTTGTCAAATGTAAACTGAATCCACTGGTTTTTATCGTTTTTCTGAAAAAAGAGGACCAAGGTAGAGAAATTAAACCAGACGTGATTCCAATCATATTTCGGCAAATTTAACAATAATTAATTTTACAAATTATTATTCATAATTAAATATTTTCACAAGCAAATTTATTCTCAGATCCCTGTGAAAGTATTGTAATATGTCATTACATACACACAGTGGGAGAAAAACAGACAGGGGGTACACCCAGACAGGGAGTACGCCGCAAGCTCATATATGTACCACCGTGTACCACCCTGAGTTTTGCATGGAGAAAATTGAACCTAACATCCAGGCGACGACACAAGAAAGTATACATTATACATAAATTATTTTCGAAGTTTCCGCACAACTTACGGTTTGAACAGACTATAGATTGTGAAGAAAAAACAATCTATCCTAGTTTATAAAGTTGTTATGTCCCATCTGACAGATTATCCCTTTGGCATGAACGCATGTACGCTAATGTATACGAACATACCTCAGCACACCACGAATGCCCAAGTGTCCCTGTTTGTTTTGGTTCGTTAATTGGATATTTCGCTGATGATGCCGATATCACATCATTTTTTATTCTGGTAGGAAATGGTGCGAATAGTTGCCTTCGACATACTAAACACAAAGATAAAAAGAAGCATATGAGCAGAAATATTCAGCATGTAGGCCCATTTAGGCAAAAATCAGCTATCGCCCTCAATTATTTTAATTAAAAAAAAGTTCTAGATTTCTAAGAATTTCTCTTTCAATATATTATAAAGGCAACTCACTCACTCATGCCCGTTATGCCGGCTGGGATGTTGGGCGGAAACAAAGGCAACCGTGAGTAGTAAATGGGGAGCACCAATAGCATGCATACTTTTACACTCTCACCATAAGCACATCCATACAGTCGTATCTTCATACAAATCAGATCCCCAGTCCAAGTGATTGGTGTGATAGAAAGTCCATCAGCTGTGAATGGATATCTGAATTTCTTAGTCGAGGGCAACCCAGAGTATAGTTGTATTGCCTGTAAATATATTTATTCATTGTAAAGGATTATCGGTGCTAAATTTCTATACTGTTAAAACCATGCACATTTCTTGCATACAGTGCAGTCACTGGGCTAAAAAAATACAGTCTGAATCGTTAAAACTTTCACTATAATATATGTAATGAATATAAATAAACATTGTATATAAATGCAATTGAATAATGTCACATTACCATTCTTATGACAAGTTGTACGAAATAATTCAGTTCTGAACAATACATCTGTACTTACACTTTGGAAATTTCTGTTTGGATAGAATATACGCCAATTTTCATCACGTTCATAATCAATACGAAAAGATTTGACAAACTGGTTACTTCGACCCATGACTGTAATTCCAGTTAGACGAGTCAATTGATTAAGATCAATCTAGGATAAATGCGGTTAAATAATATTTGAAAAAGCAGATGATCACATGCACGAGTGGTCCTCAGAACGAAGCTCTACTATAATGTATTTATTAATGATAATTTTGGGTTATGGTTCAACTTTAAGAGTGTAAATCGTGTGAGCGTCAAATTATTATAACTGACTATGGTCTGCTCACTATGCTGTTTGTTGATCGATTCAGTCTTTCACAGTACAAACCCACTCTTCACTGGATTGCTCACCAGCATTATAATCACTTAGAGTAAAAATCATAAAACAAAATTGTGTCAAATAGTCACCATGATTTTTGCTGTCCCAGATGTGTTATTCGTGCACCAAGAAGTATATTGGTCTTTCTCATCTTTTAAAATCGCTTGTTCTGCACCCATGCTGGTAGCATCGTAAGTATCAGTGACTGTTACCATTGATGTGTCCAGAGATATAGCCGAGGAACATTCTATAAAAAGAAAAAGATCAGAATAAATGGAACATGATTAGAGCACTCGTTGCTTTTAACCATAAAGAGCTCATGCAATGTAAAAGAGGGAATATCTAGGCTGAAAGTTACTTGCAATTGAAAAGAATTTGTATATAACTGAAGTTTGCATCAAGGCTGTTTTTATCTCCTTCACTTGCCCAGGCGTAAAATTTGGCCATGCATGCAGGCGTGTCAGGCTTGAAAAACAAAAAATGCTTTTACCTGTGCGGGCGCCGCAAACAGAATAGAAAATTGCATGAGGGGGAAAAGAGCGCTTAACACAATGCATATAAGGTAGGTAAATCTTAATTTTATCACCTATATTTTTCTTGCACATGTATTCAAGATTGTTCGTGCAGTACAGATCATTCCATCGTCCAGATTTGGATTTCATTTCCACACAATTTTCACGCCCGTTGTAATCATTTGGTTCACCATCTTCCCAATTTATATAATCTACTGGACTGTTGTCTACCCATCGATACCCTCGCTCCACATCTCGATCATTCAAACCTTAATAATGAATAAATTCGGAGTTCGCCTAAAACATACTATTTTCACAAAAAATTTTTGGAAATGAACATAACGCCTACTCAAAAAGGCAGGGAGTGTTAAGTGACATTATAGGTAACTAAACAAACCTGTCCAGAGGGAAAATTGAGATCGGTCTTGGTAATAATACATCAGGAAATCTTGTTCTCTGTCGTCGTGAATACTGACTAAATCTGCACCATATTTTGAACAATCATACTGAGCTGCACCCCAAGACCGTCTCGTCGTGAAATGCTTGTAGCAGTGCTTATTGTAAAACCTCCATCCATCCTGGCAGCTTCCGTTCACTACGATAAGACAATTTATTAATTTCATTAACATGCTTAGTACTATATGTAATTCCGAATGCAATTAATTAGACTTTCTTTTTCCAAAATATTAACAGCTATTTTAGTGGGCCTATTCTACCAAATCATAAACAGCAATTATATTAGTCATCTAATTCAAATACTCACGTGGAATGGTAACTTTCGGCTCCCCTAAAAAATGTAAGATTTTAGACGGTTAAAGAGAGGAAAGTGAAATCCAGAGTGTCTAAAAAAGCCCTTAGAACTCATTGCTGTAGGCTAGCGTGCAATCGCCTCTTCTTGCAGAGTGCAGACACTCGATACTGCTCAATTGTATATAAAAGAATCGACGGACAAAATCCATTTAAATACCTTTATAAATTTCACAAATGAATGGATTAGCAATGCCACAGTCCATGTCATCCCAGGCACCGAAGTTTGATCCAGTTACATTCGCCTGAACACAAGAGCGTTGATCTTGTTGACGGCTTGGTTGACCAGGTCCCCAATATGTGTGTGCTGTTAAACTGTTGTCGACAAACTTGAACTGGGAGTATGGTTGGCGATGAAAACCAATCCATATATTTCCAATATATCTTTCCAAGGTATAGATTAGATAAGCTGTAAAATGACATACAAATAGCAGAAGTAGAGATTTTTACTGCGGTAAAGCAGATATTTATTTTGATTTAGCGTTTGATTAATGAATGATGTTATGCAATTCTATACCTAGGTACGGGGAGAAAAAGCAACACTAATTAATAGACATTTCTCATAATGACGTTAAACATAGAAAGTCAGATATTACACGAAATTTGATTGGCTCCAAAAAACTAACGAGCCAATGAAACATCGTAACTGCAACTAGCCAATAACGCATGCGGGCGTATTTCGCCTGGTATAATTTTACCTTGTTTGAATTGATCATCAACCACCATTAAATCCCCTTTGTCATTCTGGCAGATATCTCTGGCGTCATCGAAATTTTTCGGAGTCTTAACAAATTTGAAGCAAGATTCTTCATAACTTTCATAACCATTGGCACAGTTTGATGCTATAAATAAAAGTAACTAATCACTAAATCTGGTATATAGAATGGTGCTTCAGTGTAGAAATTATTCTGCTAAGCCTATAATTAGGCAGTCGAGATAATCGTGTCTAATTTCACACAAAATCCACGTACAAGAAACAATTTATGTATAAGATTTATAAATTTCCATAATATAATTGCATAATATAACGGGTAGTAGTTCCGACCGAGTTCTTCATAATGGTGCGAGAGTTTAAACGGATTCCCAAAACATATGCCTTTATTTAGAACTACATGAAATATAGTGCTTCAATTGTGCGTGATCGATTCTCCCTGATGTTTACCTTTAACTGTTGGTGTTGGTGTCAATGGTGTGTCTGAAGCAGCTGAAAAAAATCAGGAGCATTTAAAAGTTTAATATTTACCTTTAGGTTCGAATGGCAAACTGTATACGAATAAACTTGTTTCCTTTTTTGCAACATAATTGCATCAGTGTAAAATGTGTTAATTTTACTCACAACAGGTTTATACTTAAAAAAGAATTTACATACATAATACATATATATCGGTAAAAACAAACCTTTTTTGCAAATGTACCCGTTTGTTTGGCTGCAATAAACAGAAATCCACCGACCAGCAGCTGAAGGATAAGGAACAAACTCGGCACATCTATTCCACCCCCAACTTGGCGGTTCCCCAGTATTCCACTTGACGTAATTGAAAGCCGTGTTATCAACCCACAAATACCTGTTTAGATGTTTGTTGTTCAGACCTATCCATAACGGTTGCGTCGAAGTTTTCACGTTAATTGTGATAAAAGATTGTTCGAACCTATACGAGAGACAAACATGCAAGGTTCTTATATTTCATATCTCTTACTTAGCTACGTACTATCACTATATGCATGAACGAGATTTTTTGTGATATAGAGCTTTTGTTGTAAAAATCAGAACCTATATAGAGAATAATTCGAAGTCCACTCACTCGTCGTGAATGCTGGCTAATTCACCAAAAGAACTTGAATTGTGACCTTGTTCACAGGCGTCTCTTGCGTCATCCCAGGTTCTGTATTCACTGGGGTCAGTATGGAACTGATAACAATATTTAGCATGAGCAATCCATCCTTCGGGACAGTAGCCATCTGAGGATTAGATTAGAAATAAATTACTTTGCTTGTACCAATGACACAACGTATATTTTCTGTATTTAGGCAGTTGTTATATACCACGTTTGATGCGAAGTAAGCGTTATTGTATAATCAAGGGTATAGGAACAAATTTGAATTTATCGAGGGCCTATTTTTACAGTGTAAATTACGCCAGACAGTAAATAGAGAAAACAGAAGTTATTGATGATGTTGCTGATTAAATCTACAAGCATCGACTTTGCATATCAGGTAATGAACGAATCTATCATATAATGTATCATTTATATTGCGCAGGTGTTATAAAGTAAGAGGAGAAAAAAAAAATTTAGCCAATGATAAGTTACGTACCATGTTGAGGTTTAGGTAGCGCTGTTGGTTTAACAGGCGGTTTATAGGATTCTAAATCAAACAAAAGAGACAAGAAAGTGAAATAACTATGGACAACAATTTCTTTCATTCCGTATCCGTAAAAGTTCCTTCGTTCAATTTATTTTGTTGGATATATGATGGCACATATATGAAACAGGAGTTACAGCCCATACACATATCCAAAGTTTATATTTTACAAAAAGCAAACATACCATTATATGTCTTGCATACAAAAGATAGCTTTAACTGACAATGGTGATCATTCCATTTTCCATCCGGAATCAAATGAACACAGTCTTCCTGTCGATTAAAGTCGTTCGGTTCTTTCGAGTTCCAGTTTGCGTAGTTATACAAAGAACCATCTGTCCATTTGTACTCCGCTTCAGTTCCAAGGTCATTCAAACCAATCCAAAAATCTCGACTTTTGCTGCCTCTGAAATTAAAAAAACTGCATTTTCAACAAGACAGTATTCGGTAAACAAGAATGCATAGACTATATGCACGCGACAGCACCGTGCAATCGTAACAATTTCATTCTATGGAGGAAAACGAGTACATACTTTATTAGAAACGAAAGAAAATCCTGCTCCTCTTGACTGTTTACGCTAGCCAGATGGCAGTTATTACCACCAAGACGACGGCAATTTTTCTCAGCATCCTGCCATGTTAAATATTCGTTGGATGAATCGTTCCCTTTAATGTAACACATTCCTTGGAAAAGTGTCCAGCCCTTTTTACACAGGGAAGAACCTAAGATTTTGCGCAGATTAAACAAAAAGTAATCAGTTATCAATCCTGCAGCCAATTCTATGAAACGTCTCTTACGACTCTACACTTTAGGTATAGCTAAATCGTAGATATAGTTAACTCCATGCAAAAATTACAACCGAGTCTAACAAGAGACAATAAATAGGTACTGTTTTTCATCTAATCTAAGTTCAAACTTTTTCTATTACCTGGTGTTGGATATGTGACAGGAGTCGCGGTGACTGGCGTAAGACCTAAAAATGAAATCGTACAGTTTTTATAAGTTGCGTGCACATGATGGGGGTTTTCGGTTACTTGTGAGATGTTAGCTTGGCTACATAGTTTTTGTCCTCGGATGTGGACCACTTGTGATGTAACATTTCATCGTCAACATAGAGGTGTTGCCACCTGACATGCACTTACCTTTAGCTTTCTTACAAATCACATTTTTATGCTCATTACAATCTCTGTCACTCCAAACTCCAGTATCTGGGTTCATTTCAACGCAAGCCTCGAGACCATTGTAGCTGTCAGGTTGACCCACAGACCAATTAGTATAGCGAACAGGTTGACCATCTGACCATACATGACCTTTATGAATAAACCATGCAGGATTTAAAGAATGATTACAATAAATGGATATAAAGTAGTATAAGAAATATGGGAATGTTTGTGCATGGCAAATTCATGCGAGTTAAGATCTAATATATCGAGTAGAAAAAAAAATGGATTACCTCGAAATACACCCTTTGCCTCCAACCCAAGCCACATTGCATTTTTCGATAATTTCCTGACAAATTCATTTTCTTCTTTACTTTGAATACTTACGAGATTCGCCCCATCGGTACGGCAAGCGTCTTGTGCGTTCAACCAATTTGGTCTAAAAAAAATAGACGTATGTCTTTATAAGCCATGTTCATGCAGGATCGCAACGCGTTGTCTTTGCTATGGTTCTTGCCTTAGGCTGCTCACGTGAGGCAGGCCAGCGCCCAGCTCAACTAAAAGCTATAAAATAGACATTTTTCTATCCATCTAAATTTGCATTTCCGAGTATTTTTACCGCAACAACTATTTGACTCATTTGGATATGGACTCGTTCTCATCTTAATCTGAATTGGAGTAATCGATGCAAGCGCAAAAGATTTCGTAAGTGAAAAGCTTAGTTTTGTCGTATTTAATTTATTAGCGATATCCAATGCTGGTGGTAATTCATGCATAGATTGGTAAAATTATTTTTCACCATTTCTATTACTATACCTAGAAATTCCGGGTTTATAATGATAACAGTAGGCCAGACTTCTATCTGTCACCCATCCAGCATCGCAATTTCCATCAAAAACTAAAACAATATAATGATATATATTAAGATACAGCAACAACACTGAATATTGCCTTTCACTATGGCATGTCTCAGGCTAGTAGAAAAAAAACAATTTACCTGTGGGAACAGCTGAGGGCTTTTGTGTAGGAACTGTAGGAAAATATGAAACACGTTATTTAAGTAAAACTGCTGCATATGTTAAAAGGCATCCTGAAGGCCTAGTTTATACAAGTTTGTTCCCTTCGAATATAATTCAAACAGTAAATAATAAGATGATAAGCATCACTAGGATCCCTGATTATCATGTCATTTTAATAGCGGTACCAAAATTTCCCAAGAAAGATATATTTGTTTGTTTGCCTGTTTCTCGTTCTATATGATATAAATATACTCGGACAACATTAATTGAATCATCATTTCCGATGCGCAATGCAGATTTGATCATTTGATCAACTTACCAATGAAATAACCACACATGAAAGGATATTTCCTGGTGCAATTCGAATCTTTCCAATACATCCAACCCCGTTTACCTCGTATCAGGCTCATGTACACACAACTCTTATCTGTCCCTCTTTCGTCTGGCTGTCCAACATACCAGTTCGTCCAGGACACTGAGGAGCCATCAGACCATTCATAAACCCCTTTTGTTTTTTCATTTAATCCAATCCATACTCGAGAGTACCATGCTCGTTCCATAAGACTCGTGGCAAAAGGCTGTTCTGAACTGGATGTGAAAAAGAACAAGAAACATAGATTTCCCAGACAACTAGTTAGCCGGGTGTTTGAAAAAGTAGGAACCGGAAAGGCATGTAAATTACTAGTTCGCTGTAAGTAGGGAACATCTTGTTTACCTTTTGTGCGACTCTCCTCAGTTGTTTTTGGCATTCATGCTAATTACTATAGTCCTATGCCAAGCACTTACCTTTGAGAAATGCTAAGTAGCTCAGCTCCTGCTTTCTTACACGTCGCTCTGGCATCACTCCAGGTTTTAGGTGTGTCAAATAAACGATAACAGCGACCATAATTAGCTTTAAACTCTGTCCATCCAGATTTACATGTCTTTTTAACTGCATCTGGGGAGATAGTAGTTTTCGTTCATATATCTCGATTCCCCCATTTCTACTATTATAGGCGGTGTTCACATGAGCCCGGTTTTCTGAGATTCAATCAAACGCATGATGGTTTTGAGGCATTAAAAAGAAGTCGTCATGAAACTAAACAAGCACATTGTTCGAAATGACTATACTTTAGGGGCTGTTTACATAATCCCGGTTAGCCGAGATTCAACGATGCGTGCATGAGAGGACTTTGAGGTATTGAAATGAGCATATAACACGATCTCGTATAATCACCCCGACAATAGCATGTGTTTGTTTTGTTTCAGAAAGACTTATTTCTAAACGGCATCTTAGATCTAAACGGCATCTTAGATTTTAATTTAATGATTTACCATTAACACAGGTGAAATTCACTTCCAAATATTTATGAACACTTGGGCAAATAGTATTAAGATATGACTCGGTTTCAGAAGCATGGAGTTTGCAGTTTTCATAATGATCACATTTTTTCTTCAAATTATTCGTCACATCCTCGCCACAGGACTTTACACTGATAAAAGTACATTTCGATTTTTCTCTTCTTCCCCAAAATGCAGAGTTAACTTTGATAACCAAGTCAGAAGGACAACCAATTGTGATTCGGGTGTAGTGACAAGCAAGAGCGGTTTTTGTGATACTTGTGACTACATAAAACATTGTAATCTTGAATATTACATATCACTTGAGTATGCATACATACAGGGTGTCCCAAAAAAAACGCAACCACTTAAATATGCAAGAATATTAATATTGTTCGGGTTTGCACCATAGTTCAGCTAAAATGACTTTTAGCATTGTAAATGAAGGATTAAGAGCCATTTTCAATTCCCAGAGGTGCTTATCTATTGCGCTTTAGAGCTGTATTAATGTTCTGCATATTTAAGTGGTTGCTTTTTTTTTGGGACACCCTGTATACTTAATTAGGCCTACGTGGTCTACGGGGGCCTGTTTCGTGCCATTTCTTCCGGTTCTAAAGTTTCCCAACTAACTTAATTTGTGTCTTATACCTGGCGTTGCTGTTGCTGTAGAATTAGTTGGCTTTAGATTCACATCTAGATAAAAGGAAACAAAACCGACAAAATTGGATCGCGTAATTATAATTCGCCCTGCATGAAAATATGATTTGGCCACTCATGCAGCTAAATTCTTTTCAAAAATGCACCACATTCATCGTAATATTAACTAACAACATGAACAGGTGACGCGACTAAGAATGTATAGTAAATACTATTTATACTAATGGACATTTACCTTTTTCTTTTTCACATATATATTTTTTTCTGTAATAACATGATGCATCACTCCATGATCCCCCTTCTTGTAAATATGTACAATCCTCATAACCACGTGCGTTATTCGGTTCTCCCGGATGCCAGTTCGAAAATGACAACCGTTTTCCATTGCTTCCAACGAAAATGCTTTCTTTTGTTTGATCGTGGACACCTGAATGTTGAAATGTTTTTAGCTTTTCATTCACCATTCATTATTTTAGAAAAGATAAAAAAGTAAATGGTGTCATGAAGTACTTGCCAAACCAAGAGTCAGCCACATCTTTTTTAGTTAGGATAAATGCTTGTTCAACATTTGTATCAATATTCATCAGATCTCCCCCTGCATTTTTGCACTCTCTTGACGCATAATAAACCGATTTCATATCTTTGTTAATCTGGTAGCATGACTTTCCAAATCCAAACCAACCAAATGGACATGCCCCAAATTCTGGAAAATAAATAGTCTATATATGACAACAGTTAATATATAATCTAAGTGTAAGATAACATGAGGAAATTTAACTTTGGCATGCTTGTCATTTGTAAAATGCAATGAGTGGGGATTAGTTATTATTCTTTTATTGTTCCTGCATGTTAAGATGACTTTCGAACAAGAAATAAAGAGGTAATAACGGGCGAACATTATATCCTTACCAGTTTTGTAAATTGATGAAATATCATCATTTGGCAAGATTACGTCCCAGAAAGCAACTGAAGCTATTTTGATTGTACCAGATTTAAAACCAGAGCCTTGCTGAAATCCAATTGTAAAATTTTGTACTGGAGTGTCAATACCCTTGCCAGTGTATGTTGTGCTGGAAAGAAAAGTATATATAACCAACGTATATTCAGTAAAATGAATGTAGGCCTATCTATCTTTTGTAAAAGCATTAAACGAGGAAACATTTAAGACTGGAAGATTGTTACTCAAATTGTTAAAATACATTTAAAATAACTAATATAAAATTGGATGTTTCGGATTCAGGTAATCAATTTTGTTTGCGGTTTTTACAATTTGGTTAAAGTAGGTTTATATTCAAAAACCTACCTAGGAATATCTTTACCATTTACAGAAACACGAAGACCAAGAGAATTGTTCCATTTCATTACATAATGTCGCCATTCGTTATCGACTAATGGTACAGACACTTTTTTACTTTCAGCTGTTCTCGATAACACAAACCAGAGATTTTTATTTAGAATATAGACACTGATTCCTTTATTGGATGTATTCTCATCTCCTGACGAACCCAAAATGTTCACTTGTTTCGTCCAACTCATAACAGATGTATCGAACCAAGCCATAAACGACAGGCTTAAACCAAAGCCGCAGTATTTGGGATCGCCAAAACATTCTTTATCAAACCTTCCCAGGTCTATGTATGACCCTTCACCAGTAAATTGTAACGCTGTGTTCGCTTTTTCTCTCACTCCTGTTGTCGGAATTACTTTACCGTTCACCTTTCCAATTGTAGTACCGAGTATCATGTTGTTTTCAACTGCTGACAGAGGCCAATAATATTTAGCACTGCTTACCCACACTGAAATACGGACATAATAATATATTGAACCAACCTGCAAATTTTACTGATTAGCAATCACTTTTTAAGAATTATTTCGAAATTCAGGATTATATACATTTTGTACATGCAATCATCTTATTCGGTCCTTCCTGCTCTGCATCTATTGTACATACCTCCAGTTGGACTGTAATCGACAAAGTTTGCTGGAGTATATTGCACTATAAAAGAGAAGTAATATGATGCCTGACATTATAGAGACATGCACCTATATGGTGATTCATAATCGCAAACCTCACTGTCTTTGGTGTCAGGTGTAGGTACCCTTGGTATAGATTTATTGATATATTGATAATGATAAACTAAATGTTCTCTTTATGAATTTTTGCAATAACCATTCACCAATTTTGTTTAGATGTAACTAGATAATGTCGTTACCTCCTTTCATGCAGATATACGGTCGACGATTAGAGCAGTCTTCATCTTTCCAATACAACCCAGTTCGTTTCATTCTAACACACGCTTTTCTATCTATATTTAAAATAGATTGTACTACACGTTGTATCGTGACATCTATAAATGTTTGGTGCGTTGTTTTTCTAAAAGTTGAACAGGAGATAAACATACTGATTTTCCCACTGTTATCAGGAGCTCCGGTTCCCCAATTGATTAGTCCATTTGCGTCACCGTTGCTCCAATCATAAATATCTCGATAATCACGATCATTAAGAGAAATCCAGTAATAATCATGGAACGAATTCTTGATTTGGTCGGCTACTGCTTCCTTTTCCTTTTCATTTGTAATTGTCAGTAAGTCACCTCCGCGCTCTAAGCACGTGGAACGGGCCTCTAAAATATTACAAACATGCATGTTAGTTGTATATATTTATACAGCGGCATTGCAAAAAGTCCAAATGCTGTATATACAGAAAAAATGAAGTCGACTTTGTCAGTTATATTCTATATCAGGTTACGGAAAAGGACACTGGAAAACAAGAAACTAATATCACGGAAAAATTTACCTTCCCACGTTTTGTAATCGCTATTAATTTGAAAGCAAAGTTTTCCTGGCCCTTTCTGCCAGTTATTTCCTTCGCACTCTGTCGACGTAGGAGCTGAATACCATGGCATTATAGAAATATATAAAATATTATTATATGATATACTGAGATATTGGCCAATAGTGTTTTCAATCCGGTAGGCTATATATTACAATAAAAGAGGGTGTCACCTTGTGCACGACAACCAACGAATTCCAACCTCAAACAAGGATAACTGTTCCAGGAGGATGGGAAAATTCGAATAACTTTTGCTATGAATGCCTTTGTTGGGGCAAAATAATAGTAGTCTCCGTCTTTGGTTGGACGCTACGAAAATAAACAAGGTAGAGATTAGGATGGCAAAACCAGAAACAAGATGATTTAAATGAAAAATACAGACCACTTCTTTTGTATGTCCATAAGGTTTAAAATCTTTGAATGTTTTCCCATCTTTACTTTCTCTTAATAAGTACGTTGAAACGTTTCCTTCAGTGACGATTTTCTTTATATCAGCTAAGAATGGCAACTCAATTTGAAGATATTCATTCTGAAACACGAAAAATATCATGCATAAAACATCATTTAATGGCTTTTATGCAGAATTTATATTGTTAAATATGAATCTCTTTTGCAAACATTACATGAATGCTATCTTTCTTTTATCACTGTCATTGTTGTTCGGTAATCCTGTCTGGATTAATTGCCCATGCACCATACCTTATTTGCTTTCGCGGGACACCACGCGCCACTGTGTCGGAATCGAGCACGGGCTGGTTCATTTCCAGGAGAAAAACTGCTAGCGGTAATTTGAGAATCTGATATCTTCCCATTTTCCATTCCAAGTGGCCCATTACAAAACGGCAAGTCTAAAATTGAGCTTTATTGCATTAATTATAAGCGCTTTAATCAACGATTTAAGTAAGGGGAGTAGCCCTAAATGTTAGGAATTTCATAAAGGGTGTAAGTGTCGATCCCTATTTCTTTTTTCATATCACAACCGTAATGATAACGGCGATGTCCAAAAAGACGCCTACACTTACCTCTATGTCTCATACAGATAAAGTTGCGCTTTAGTGCGCAATCTTGAACTGACCATGCGCCATCTTTCCTAATACCTAACATCACCACGCAGTCGCGATTCTCCGCATTTTCAATCGGCTTGCCATTCGCCCAACTTGCAAATCTGATGCTGTCCAATTCTGCGTTTGTTGCTGTCCAGCGGAACACATTTTCATTCTTCAGATCATTGAGACCTATCCAAACGTCTTCGCTGGAGACCAATTGAAGTCGTTTCGAAATAAAATCTTGTTCATTTTGACTGTTTATTTGAACAAGCGATGCAAAATTTCCAATTGCATTACAAGCTGCTTCAGCTTCTGTCCAAGTCATCTTTTGCGAGGGTCGCATATTAAATTGGTAACATGTATCATTGTACGGGATCCAACCTTCAGGACACATATTTTGCCCTAGAAAAAAGGCGGCGACATTGTCTCATACGGTTTTCGACACATTTTTACAAATGTTAACAACCAGCGTCACTCAGGATATTGGATATTGATTATTCTGACTCGCATACCTTCTTCCTTCTCACAAATGTACGATTTCCAACCATAGCAGCTGGCATCATTCCAATAACCAGCTTGAGCATGACCATACATTTCTACACATCGTTCTTTTCCTAAACTATTTGGTTCACCAGACTGCCAATTTTTGTACTTCAAAGAATCATTGGAACGAAACTCCCAAACCCATTGTCCAGCAGAGTTAAAGTGCAAGCCAATCCAATAATTCTGCAAAAAATTAAAACGTTATTTGTATGCAGTAAACCTAATTTCAGTTGTGATTTATTTTCTAAAATAAAAAGATTTTGTTATAGCTTCGCTAACTACAGTGCATCTGGCTAACTCCTAAAAGATTTCAAAATACTAATAGACATGTTCTATGGCCACTAATTTTTCATTCACACTTATTCATATACTGTATCCTCCACAGTAATGACAGTACATATAACATACTGAGTAGATTTTGTATGTCTTGATGTATAAATATATGAGTAACGTCTGTAACGATTGTTGTTATTCGGTGTTTAAGAGCAATAGTATTCAGCACAAAGTCTATCAGTTGAAAACATATGATTTCCGAGAGCGAGACTCCCAGGACCAATGAAGTATTTATCATAAAGAGCGGGAGTATATTATTTACTATTTGGGCAAAAAATACATACATGACGCGTTGGGCGGACTAATTCTGCCAAGAAGTGTTGCTCATTATCATTATCAATTCTGACAAGATGCCCTCCGGTATCTCGACAAACGCTTTTTGCTCTATCCCAATTTTTCCAATTTGAAAACATTCGATAGCAGGATCTGTTAAATGCCACCCAACCAACATCGCATCTTGGGGGCGGATCTGGAAATATATAGAGTCACTTTTTTAATTTTGCATTTTATTTCGATTTGTCAGTGTGTTTCATTTCCCATAATGCGTAATCGGAAGAAAAACCGAACTTTTTAAAGTTATTCAATAGTTTTCTCTTTGATAGCGATACAGCAATGCACAATGTGAACCAGTGATCGGATTTTGGGGTAGAAACTTCATAAACACCAATTTCTGCGGTGTTATTGAGTATTGCTTTGAAATGTAGGAATGAAATATTAGTTGTGGCGTACCTTTAGTCGGAGGAAGTGGGCCAGCAGTAGGGACGGTAGGATCAGGGAGGCCTAAGATAAAATAAAACGGTAAACTCGAGGGTAGCTGTAGAAAAAATGTGAATATATCAAGTTCTCTCACGTTAGATTAACAAACAAGATTTTGAACAAACATTGAACAGCCCAAAATGCTCAAAAATTTCCGCCTTCGCGTAAAAAGGAATTACCTTTTCTCCTTTTGCAGATGGAAGAAAATAGTTTAGCACAATCATTGTCATTCCAGCCTTTGCTTTTTGCGTTGAGGTCAGCACAGTTTTCATTTTTCAGATAATTATTTGGTTCACCGTACAGCCAGCGAGCGTCCGTAAAATTACTACCATCACTCCAGATCCAGCCCTCTTTTGGGTCACTTGTCGTTTTGTTACGATACAAGCCAATCCAGAAATTATAGTTGCCTAACAAACTAGTTTCTTGGTAGATAAAATTGACTTCGGATGAATTAAGAATGGAAGCCAAGTCAGCTCCATAACCTAAACAGTTAGCTCTGGAATCCTCCCAGCTCATCTGTCGAAGTTGTAAAGTAGGTATGACAAACAGATAGCATGAATTACCATATCCTTTCCAACCTTTTGGGCACGCCTGGCTTGCAATTACTAAAGAAAGTAATGTAAAAATGAAAAAGTGACTCGAAGTTACGGGAACAAATGTGTTTTCCCAAATTACAATACAAATCTTTGAAGATAAGCAATAAATAATTTCCTTTATACTGGTGATAAATTGGCCGATTTTTTCTAAAATTCTTGGTCCCTGAAAGACTTGGTCCTTTAACCGGCATCCCACGCACATATGCGCAATATACGTATATGTCCATTATTCCGACCAGTCATTTAGTTAGACGTTATCGTTTGGCAAGTGTTAAGCAAGAAATTTCGACCGTAAATTTTTTTAGGCTACTTCGACGTTTTTATGATAAAAGAGAGACTTTGACACCTGAACAGCTTTGATGTTAAAACAAGTAGAGACAAAGACGGTTTTCGGAAAGACAGGAAGATTTCAAGAGGAGTATGACTGAACCATGCAGGTGGTCATGCATATAAGTTTCAGTATAATAGAAAACACGAAGAACAGCAATATGGAGAGAATTAATTTCCAGGAATATAACAAGGCGGGTTGTGGAAGCATCCTCAAACAACTTTTCATTAAATGTGTAGATATAACACATGCCTAATTAGCCTAAAATAGACAAAAGTTTGACGTTTCGACCTAAAAAAAAGAAAAATAAACTTTCCAAGCTTTCGAACCATATCGGGAAAAAGCCCATCTATGGTTGGAAACGTCGAAAAGTCTTTTCTTATTTGGCTAAATATAATTATTTCTTCGTTTTGTTATTTTTCAGTATAATAAATGAAGACATTGCGTAACCAAAAAACGATAATGTTATTTATGGACAAATACAAACTTGTGATATTTGTCATACATGCATGGCTATGGACTGGAATGCTCAGAATTTAAGTTTATCAAAGGTACTATCATATGATCAAAGTTATCATTCATTCGTGCAGATCGGTAGAAATTTAATAGAAAAATAGCCATAAACATTCAGCTACGAATGATTTCTTATTCAGAATCACAGCAGCCTCGGCAAACTTATAAAGCTTATTTCTATCATAATCATGCTATTGAATTCCGATTAAATTTTATGGCCATGGCCATTGGTGAATGTTCTGCCGCCAGGTTAGGAAACCAAAAGGGTAATTATTTTTAATAAATTTCTTTCCCACTGATTTTTTATAGAAAAGTTTAAAACATTTCACAAATATTCGTATAAAAACTCGTTGTCATACATGCACAGCTTCGATCGAAGAGAATAATAGAAAATGTCAAAATCACGTGAAAATCATGTTATTGTGACTGGGACGAAAGTTCACTCGGGCAGGGGGATGCTTCCAAATTGTACATGCACTAGTGACCTTATTTCCCCCACATGCACTATGACTGGATAGTTCCGGTGAACCAAAGTTTAAAGACATAATTACTTGTATGTATTGTTAATTGCATACATCTGAAAAACAAATGTTTGGAGAGTCGCCTCGGTAAGGCTTGAAATCGTAAAAAGACGTGAAAATATAGACGAATGTATTAAACTCCCTTCCAAAGAACACCCCATGACACGGTCAAAAGCCAACGCATAGGGCTGCATATAGAAACACGAAGAGTTAACAGCAAACAAGCTGTATGTTAGCCTGAATCTCGATCAGACTTTCTATAATAAGTTAAACTTCTAGAACCGTAAACAGCATGAAGAAAATGAAATAAAATCAGGCACGCAGAAATGAATATGGTAAATTTGGGCAATTAAAGTACCTTATTCAAATTCGGCGGCACAAAAACAAACAATGTCACACAGCGCTAGGTCACAAGACTGCGTGCATGTATGTTGTAATCACGACTATTAACTTCCATGCAACAAATTAATTCTAGGACGATACAAAATGACAAATTTTATTCCGGCACTATTAATTTCCATGGCAATTTAGCCACATGTAAACCATGAGATTTAATTTAAACAGTTTTTAACTATAATGAATTTAGAGTTAAAGATAAACTTTTTCGCCGAGTAACTGATTGGAAAGCATCCGAATAAAAGGTGACCGTACTCAATTTCAAGGCAATAAATATAATAATTTGTACAAGTACAAACTTATATTCAACCGAAAATCGGTGATCGCTATACTTCCTATAGTCGCTAAGTTTCTTCACATATCTCATAAATCTAAAGTATATATATAGCTTGGGGTTCGAAGCGAGCGATTTCGAAACTTGCTCCCGTTTAAATTATTGAACAGTTGAGAAAAGATGGAAACTATTTCAAGCAACTTCAATGCAATACTAGTGACACAAACTTTCGAAAGTGGATTAAGAGGAGTTTTTTGAGAGATCAGGTCTTAGCAGACATTTACTTGGATTAGAACGATTTCGTGCCCTGTCTGTGCACGTTCGTGATGTTTGTAAAGAATTGAAATTTGGGACTAGATAACTCAACACAACTCACCACCAAGACAGGACGCGAGTAGATACAAGCCCAGCCATGACCTCGGGTTCGCCATTCAACTCCAGTTACCTATTTGGTCGTGAACTTTCCAAGCTCGCTGCTCTCACCAACCTAAGGGTGAAATGAAATGTGACACGCTGAACAATCACATGTATATAAGATTGATGAAGGAGTATTTTCTTCCGGTTTGATGGTACGAGCCTTGAGTAAATCTTCAATTAGAAGTGAATTAATTAAATGTCCATGTGTCAGCAATGAGCTTAATGGCTGTTTTCCATTGCGTTCGCTTAGCCCGCGCAGGCGTCGAGGCTCTCGAAAATCTGCTGCAGCAGTCTGCATAAAGGGAATTTCGCGCGCTTGCATCTATTTCTGACGAAAAGCAGTTTTGTATAGTTTGGTAATAGCAGTTGTATTTGTTGTTCATCTCAGTGATATCCACGCAAAGACAACGACACGCCATTGATTTTTTTGCATGTGTTTATTCTTATTGTTTATTGCATGCATTAGCCTTTAGGAATATATGAAAAAAGAATTATGAATGGTGTTTTAGGGCTGTAAAGTTACATAATAATTACATAATAATTACAAAGCAAAAAATGAAATTGTACAAGAGTATAATTGATTAAAAAACAACTTATTCTTTCGGCCGTTTTACTTTGATTTATCAAAGATTTATTGATTTATCATGCAAGGCATGCTGTCGGAGGGAACGATTCATTTATGACATAATTCCTTCCTGAAAACACTATAAACTTGTGCATTTTGCCACCTGAATGTATGTGTTACCTAATTTTACGATTAAAAAGATTATTGTGAAAAGAATAAAACAAAAAATTGGTTAAACTATCTTATAGACAATTTCAATCCATATCATATTCGTCTGTGTTGGCAGAACGATAAAGAATGGGATTATTAAATTGCTTTGGCCCATAAAGGTCTCTCTTTCGTTTTCTTCTCCAGTAAATTCCAATGCCAACAACAATCAACAGCACTAATAAAACAGTGACAACCACACCAGCTATTGTGCCATTCGATAAACCACTATCACCTGAAAAGATCGATATACAAATGACGTCTACATGGGCCTCTTAGCAAAGATGTAACAAAATTACAATTTATGAAGGTCAAAAATTTTTTTAAAAAATGGATTTTGTTTTCAGATGCATTGCTATTAGCTACTACGTTGGTGGGGAAGTTATACAGCAATAATTCCACGCACACAGGCATGCAGGCGTGCACGGATATAAAAAAACGCATCAGTTTACACGTTTACCTGATTTAGAACGATGCGACACAACAGATTTGTCTAAAATTGGAGAGCAACACCCAATTACAATGTAGTCACCGAATGCAGAAAAGAAATTTCATTGTTATCCATTAAAATATATTAATACTAGTTTTATCATTATTTCATGCACCCATCATAATATATCAAATCATATCGACAAATGAATGATAATTTTTTTACAGTTGATGATCTATATAGAATACTACTAAATCTAACTCTGTAACAAACCAACTATCCCTATATAACACACCTTTGAATACGAAGTAATCCTTATCCACTGTTAAATCGCCAATTTTTCCCTTCCTCACAGCTTCCATTAGCGGTTTAGAAATGTTCTCATTTTTGGCAAATTTCGGATTAAATACAAGTTGTAAATCAGCTATAACACTGCCTTTCCTACAAAATGCAGTAAAGAAATTGCAACTGTTGAACCACACTGGGTGTCCTAAAAATATGTATACAACCCAGTCCTCTGTGCCGAGCAAGGGTGTAGTTGCATATTACAGACAGAACTCAGCTTGCTTCTCAACCGTCGGATCATGCCAAAAGTCCAGGGGCCAGTTGTTCAAAGCTAGGTTAGCGCTAACCCTAAATTTTAATCAACTGTTTTGGTTTGGGTTCAAGTGCCTCTGAACCGCTGTTCTTTTTTAAACTTTTACAAAACTATGGCTTTTGTCGGTCCAGAAAATATTTATGGAAAAAGATATTCAACTTTGTAAACAAGCGATTAAAAAAATCGATAAAAAAATTTGCTTGAACCCAGGGTTAAGCTAACCGGCTTTTGAACAACTGGCCCCAGAAGGACAAGATTCTTACCTCAGTTTTTTGACCCTAGCTTCTCGTAATGCTTCACCTTCCTTAGAGTCGACGTCGTCGTTGTATAATTTCTCCACCTAAAAAGCATGAAAAATTGTACTTTTGATTAGAAAGACATTTTGTTTGCTTTTAAGAAGGTGATTTAGCTATATTGGATGCTTGATTCCAATAAGAAAACGCGTGATGCGCTATACTAATTAATATACTTTTAAGATTCGTATACTGTTATTTCACATACCGAGTTCTGGATGATTATGGCGGTGGCCTTAAATTCGCTCGAAAATTCATTGTTAAATTTATCGCTCCACTCAATGCTGGTAATACGAATACTTGCTTCAGTTATCTCTATAAATTATACAAACATGATTACTGATTACAATTTATTAATAGTTTTCGATTGTCAAATTTCCGATTTAAATTTTCTGATGTCTTCAAAAAGCAAATGGTATATCTAATGTTGAAGACTGCGGTGTGCATGAAAGTCAAGAGCTCATTAAATAAATTTTAAAAAAACGAGTAGTAACGTATAATCCAGGTTACTGTTCTGTTATGATTATATTAAAATTTATGTAGTTTATAGGTATATATAATCATGCACTACAGTTGATTGGACAGGTTGCACATTGTCGGCTTATTCAAGCCATGCAAGAGCTCCTGACACAAGTGCATGACAGCTGTAAAGTATAAAGCCTGGACAGCGTGGTTCTAATTAACCACCGACAGTCGAGGCGAGGTATTGTTGGTGGCTGATGGACGAAAAAAATATATTCAAAATGACAAAGCACTTTACTCTCCAGTAATCACAGACAATTATAATAGCCATCACCGATTGTCGGTGACCTATGAGAACCGGGTTTTAAAATCAACAGAATAGCATTCTCATATACTTACCGGCTGTGGGTGGTGTTGTTGGTATAATTTCGAACCCTGAAAGGAGACCAACCAGAGTTAAGGTAATGCTACTGAGATGGTTTCGACTTTCAAGTGTATGCTTTGTAATTTTTTGGGCAGATAGATCGATCGATGCACAGATAGATAGTTACATTACCTGCTAAACAACCATAGAACTGAACTCTCATGCAGATCCCGTCTTCCGTGAACATCTTCGGGTATATTCTTACCCTATTAGTAATTATACCATTTTTGTTTTCTTCACTACGAAGAGAGTGGGTACTCTTTATAGTAGAATTTTTCCTGTTATCAGAGACAATAGGCTGAAATTGAGAAAGTAAATTGATTGATACAAAGAACAGCCTATATTATGTGATGATCTGAAAGATAAAAATTACATTTTAATTTGGTTGATATCATATTTTATGTGAGCCGAAAGAAAATAATTTATAGTTGACACATTCGTATGAAAAACCTTCGAATGAAAAACCTTCATTAAAACTTAGGAAGCAAGTCCTAAACCATTTGTTCACACGAACTACAAATTTTGCATCATTCAACTGTATAGCTAACAGAAACTTTTCGATGACCAATCATGCACGATGTCGGATTTCGCATTGTTCATTAATTATCTTAATCCAGTCCACCCTTCTCCTATAATATCGATATTTATAACAAGTGTATTCTTAAGGCCTTGTTACACGGTGCAATTTTTCTTGCAACTCGCAATGCAATTCTACTTTTGAGAGATGTAAATTTGGCAACTACCGAACTTTTGTGATTATTACACTCCATGGAAGACTAGCTCTTCTCAAATTTACATCTCTTTAAAGTAGAATTGCATTGCAAGTTGCAATTGAAAAATTGCACCGTGTAACAGGGCCTTTAGAGCCACAATAATACTAACTTCAAGACAACAAAAATTATATGAACGTGTTTTAAAAACAAAGAAACAGCACGTACTTTACTTAACTGGTACCATTTTCCGCGTTGATAATACTCAAGAGTGTAGACAAAAACCCGCCGTGGTTTGCCATAATTCATAGGACTCCCTGTGGTAACAATAAGACCCAATCGAACTGTTTTCATAAAGTCGACCTAAATAAGAAGGATATTTGAACACAATAAATAATATATACACAGTCCCGAATCACACCTCCTAAATAAAAAATCGACCATTATTCTGAATTTTCTATTTAACAATGTAAACACAAAATTCGTTTCAAAAACTTTCGTTTTAACAAGATTGTATTTTCTACATTTAAACAATACAGGTTTAACTACAATCATCGCTAGTAGTTTATCATCAATAGTTCACCAGCTTCATACCTGCAAATACACTCCTTTCTTTTTGTCAGGACACCAAGCCTTTCCAGAATCCATGCGTGCCAATTCTCCTTCGAATTCTGGATCACTTGAAATAAGTTTAGTCTCTGATATTGTGTTACTTTCCCCTTTAATCAGTGGTCCATTGCATGCTAAATACGATCGAAAATAAATCCGCATTAGGAAGCCATGCAAGTCACGAGTGCAAGCTGTTAAAACGACAATTCAATCCAAACCAACTCTAAAACGGCAATCCTTTGAATTGGCAGTGTATGTATATAGACTATATATAGAGCAATGTTTTTTTATTTTTTGGGGGTAATCATTGAATATTTTACCGCGTGTTTAAATATATTTCAATATAAAAAATTCCTTCCTTTTTCTTGTCGGGGGCATCATTCATCATTTTAAATTATATCTTAAGAGTCAGAGCTACTACGATATAATCTTATATAAAGACAACTTGCATGGAAGTAATAGGGACAATGTGTTTGTTTTCCAACGTGATAACTGGCTATAACTATGCATCGATGTTTCTTACCTGCGACACAACCAAACAACTCGAATCTCATACAAATATTGTTGTTCCAAGTTAGAGGTATGATGCGTATAAACTGTGCTTGTACAACATTACTCAGAGAATGAGTCACTGGATGAAGAGCGTGCTGGTTACCCATGAATACCTGCAACGAAATGGATTTATTCACCTTACAGATGCGAAAATCAGGGTCAACCTTAAAAGCAGTTATCGGATTCTATATAGCCTGCATGCGTGCAGACGTATGGAGAAATATTTCTTTATACGTCTGCACGCAGCTATATAGCTATATTGTTTAAAGTGCTTACCCTTACAGCGCCATACTGTTTGTAGTCGACCCACTTAAATCCATCCCCACTAAATTGTATCTTATAACGTTTTACATAGTTATCTTTAGTATCACCAAAGGTTCTTATTTTCGTAACTGTATTAATCTGACCAAAGTTAACTTGAATCCATTGTTTTTCGTCATTCGCCTAGACAGCAATATTATTCCGTTGAATTAAGATATGCCTGATCGTCTGCATATACATGCATGTGAAAGCATTCATTTACCTCAGCACACCAGCCTTTCAGACGGCGTCGAGCATTTTCCGGGGGGTTGTCAGGATATTTGAAACTTGAGGCCGTGATCTGATTATTGCGAATCTTCATATTACTCATCCCTAATGCAGACTGACAAACTGGAAAAGTTTAGAAAAAACAACATAATAATCAGAATAATCACAATCCAGTTTTCGGAACTATATACTCTACGGATCTATATATCGAACAATCGAGCGGTGACTAGTGACTACGTAAACACGTCAGAATCCAAAATGAAGGCAATCAAGCGATGCAGAGACACATAAATATCAATGTGTTTAGTAGATAAATCGTTTCGTTAAATTGGTTGGCGCAGACGTGCAACACGTACAAAGTACGCAAATTGTACATTTATATTGACGCTGAACGCCTGAACCACATTCTCTTCAGTTTCAATGATACAGATACAAACATACCAAATTCGCATCCTTGAAGAGACAGTCGCATACACGGACTTTCAACACCGGAAACTGTAGGTAAAATTGCAATGCTGGATGCCACAATCGGCGGATAAAAGGCCTTAGTAAATAACCCATAGCCATTGACATTACTGAAAATTTTCTGAAAACAGAATATATATATATTCATATGTAATATATTCTCAGGATATATTAACTGCTCGGGCGCTATTAATTGTTTTGCTCGCGCGCTATTAATGAGTTTTAGCGTATAGCGGTCTATGTCATAAACTTTCCATATTTTCCATCAACCTCATTTGCTCAGCCTATACACTGGACCTCGATCTTAACGTACAAAACCTGGCCCAACGGGTTTGGTCCAAACAAAAAGATCTCGCGCTCAAATAATGAGAAGTTATTAATGCCTGCACGGCCCACAGAAGGAGGGGTTGTGGCGGGAAGGAAGGTAACTCGCCCGAAGGCGCAATAGGAAGAACAAATGCAGCGGCTATAGACAAAAGGCCCCCACATTAATTTTGTCTGACTGACTTGAAGGTTGGAAATATTTTGCCGCCGGTTGAGTATACATCAACTGAATATTGATCTAGACAGTTATATTGTAATTAATGACCAATGATTGCCAGTTATATTGTAATGATTTTTTATGATCAATAAAGGCTATCGATATTATTTAGATGTCCATTAACTAGGCTATAGGTTGTTCCTAAAGTGTTAAAACCTTCATATAAATCACTTACCTCAGGTATTCCTTTTCGCAAATACGTTTTCCATGTCTCACCATCAGTAGTATACTCGACATAGAACGAATTGGAAAAGAATTTTTTAAACACTCCACTCTCTGTTCGTCCTCTGGTCGTTATTGAAGTTATCTTATACACGCCAAATAGATCAATCTGCAATTATATTATATAACCCACATTCAGATTTAAACAAGTTGAAGTATATGCCCGTTACATAGTTCATCAACGTAGACAAGCAACAGGTAAATATTTAATACAAAAAAGTGCATGTAGGTCAAGTGAATCCTTACCACGCAGCTAGCGTAACATAATTTAGATTTCAATTTATCTTGACAACGCATTATTTATTGACTTGATTTTGCTTATGCATGTAATTCAAGATATTTCTTTGTGATATTCCTAATTAAGTATGCAGCGAAACTGTTTTGTTATATCGACGGCGTTTGAGCATTACTCGTGAATTATTATTTTTTTGAAAAGGAAGATATTAACAACGTCGAATGTAATAGAGCTTTCTTAAAATGACCTCAAATGCAGAAAGCATTATGTTAGACAATATTTCATTGCCTCCGCAAAACTAACGAGCCAATCAAACTTCGTGTGATATCAGGCTTTCTGCGCTTGGAAACTTGCTTACATAACCTAATTGAATCATTTTCAGTCCTATACATAAACATACCCGAATCCTTGGTGAAGTATCTTTTTTATCAGGACACCAAGCAGAATTTCTGGGATTATTAGCACCTAGAATAGCTTGATCTTCGCTAAGATTGGCTGCAATGCGGCTTGACACGGTTATCATCTCTTTGTTCAAAGGTATCTTTGAAGAACATTCTATATTAAAAAGACAAAACTAGTCAATTTACAAAAGATAAAAGGCTCAAATTATATCATAGCCTAAGGACATGCATGTACCGTGAGATGAACTTAAAACAAACTTTAGTAAAATGACCGACTTAAGTTTAGATAATTAGTATAATATATAATAACGTATTATATATAAGAAACACACATTATATAGCCTCGCCCACCCTATACTTAGGCAGGGCACAGCTAAAATGCTAACCCAATACCCATACCAAATTTCATTCGTCCTCGGACTATACCATGCATGAGCAACGCTGAAAATGGTACGGGGACCCACTGAACTCAGCCGTGCCAAAAATTTTAGTGTAGTGTAAACGGGGCTATAGGCTGCACAACGCCTGGGCAAACTGAAACACATTCATGCATCATTTTAATATTTATTATATATCCCATGCGCCCACTATGCAACGGTCTTTTTTACTCTTATTCCAATTTTGGATCCTAATAAAAGAGATCTTACCAAGTGGTTTTTTACAGACAAAAGAATACGATGATGCACAGAGCCAATCTAACCAACGACCACTACGACTATCCATTAGAACACAATTCTGAGTTTGCCTAGCATCATTTGGTTGACCATCCTTCCAATTAGTATATTTAACTGGCGTATAGTCGCTCCATTCATAACCTCCTTCAAAGCTACGATCATGTAGACCTAGTAAAACAAAATGCAATTAATATGATCGAGGAGACCCAGCAAAATATATGAAGGTACTCCATCCCTAAATAAATTTGAATTGCTAAGGTTCTCCACCCACGAAGTTTCTATCGTCGGATTGACACATAAGCCTGTAAAATAGCCCATAAAGAGTAAAAGGTGATAATATTACGGCTTTAAAATGAGAGTGAAAATGTCCTTGACCGAAAATAATAAATTGTTTTGTCTACTTTCTTTTGATGTTTTGCACACTTTCAAAAGAAACAAAATCCATATTTGATACAGAATATCCCATCCCCATGGATGTTTTTCTGTCATAAACACGGCACATGCCGTAATGTTAGAGAAATCCAAAGTCCAAACCGATGATAACGAAATTTTGCCAAGACGCTTACCTAACCATAACCATGATCTTGGTTTGTTTGAGAAATAGGTCATAGCAAAATCTTGTTCTTCATCATCTCCGATACTCAGCAAATCCCCACCGTTTCGAAGACAGAAATAACGCGATGCAGGCCATGAAGTATAACGCTGGAAATGTTTGTAGCAGTTTTTTCTATATTTCGTCCATCCAACCTCGCAAGTGCCATTTTCTGAAATGGAAATTATGGGAATACCATATCAGCTGTCAACAAATGTCAGCTTTAAATCAGATAGGTGACATTACAGGAGACATTGCTAATGTATAATGATATTAAAAATCATGCGCGAGTCTGCATTTGATGTATTGTCGTACGTGCAACTTTATTCATATAGAATTAGTGACAATATATTATATAACAACATATATTTTCATACACAGCAGCAAAATGCTTCAGTGATTCCAATGTTTCAAGCAATAGATTTCTTACCTTCCAATGTTACTTTTGGCTCACCTGAAAGAAGAAAACTATGATATATAATCGTAACAGAGAAATACGTCTGATTAAGCTGGACTTTATCCATTGAAAGGATCTTGCATGCGTGAACGCTGACATAAACCTCGTGGAAAATCCCTGGGTACGAGGTTACGCTGACTTAAGTTCCACACATGCAGACAGGTCGCGAGAAATTAATTTTAACCTATCATAATGTTCTTGTAGATTACATATATAACAATAACACATTTTGACTTTCCATAGAATTTAACGTCCGGTCTGTGTCGACCGTTATGCGCATGTCACGTACTGATTCTGAAACGTACTTACAGGACATTCAAAAAGACCAGACCAGTCCTTTATATCGACGGGAATAAAAAAGCAGCATTTATTTATTAAAAAAAAGAAACTTACCATGATAGATTTCGCATATAAAAACATTCTTTTTACTACAATCAACATCATCCCAGCGGCCAACATGAGATCCAGACACATTCGCTTGAACACATGTTTCTTCATCAAGCTGCCGGTTCGGTTGTCCTGCGCCCCAGAAAGAATAAATCGGGGAACTGTGATCTGTGAATTTCAGCGCTGACCAAGGCTTCTTACTCAAGCCAATCCAAACGCTGCCTAGTTTCCTCTCCATTAAATACACAAGCAGAGCTGAAAGAAAAGCGCACGTTGATATATATTATAATATAGCTACTCATTCTACATGAGCTATTCCGCAATCTGATTGGTCGAGCTACCCACCGTATATCAGCTCATATACGGTGAGTGGTAAAACCAAAGAAAAAGCAAAATGGCTGACCGGTTTGCTGAGGTAAATAAAGATGAAATTGACAGAATTCTGGAATATTTTTGTCGCTTAATAAATGGTATTTGGCTATATTATAAAAAAGCATTATATATACCACTCACTCTCGTCGTATATAGCTGATAGCTGACTCAGCTAGTGCTACGCACCTCGTCGGCTATCAGCTCATATACGACTCGAGCTCGTGGTATAATTGTTAATTATTCGACTCCAAAGCTAGGCCAGATGTTCGAAGCCCGTTTAGGTGGTTTGGGTTAGGGTTAGGGATGTTTAGACATTATATATTAATTAACGTGAATGATGGCAGAACTTATTAATTAACGTGAATGATGGCAGAATTATTTAATTCGTGCACTAAATACATAGTTTAAACATAGTTATTCTTTCTTCTATATAAAGTGCAATTATTTTAACATGGTTATTTAATTGAATGTATAAACTTGATTGGTATTTCTAACTACATCCACTGCCTAGTCTATACGCCCTTTGAAAATTAGCGTCAGAAAGGTTTCAGAAATTAGAAAGTATATATTAATATATAAAGAATATCAAGGAAACAGACAAGTATAGCTTATCAAAAATGTAATGCACTTATACGCACCTTGTTCAAACTCAGAATCAACACTGATAAGCTCGGCATCCTTATTTTTCGCTTTGCAAGCCTTCTTCGCTTCGTCGAAGGTTTTTGGTGTATTTACTAACATATAGCATGATTCGTCATATTTCATGTATTCTTTTCCACACGTAAATTTGGGTACTTCTGAACGCGAAAGAGAAAAAAATGCATTGTTGGGGAGGTATATATAATATGCATCAGTCCAAGTATTTATATTGCACTGATGACGGCCCGGGCTAACGGACCGAAAGCTTTTCGTTATTAAATACTTAAGTGGTGTACTCACAAGCTAATCTACTTATTGCATGATGTCACATGCAAACATGCAAGAAAATATATATGCAGTTTGAGCCTATACATTAATCCTAATGAATCACCCATAGGTGTTTCGTGCGAGAGGTTGTATAAAGAATATCATAGATCCCATGCAGGCTTCGAAACATGTCGCTAAAAATTCTCTTGCCATGCGCCTAAAGGCGGACACGTTTGGGCCAGAAACGTCGTGCATCACGTCGTAATTTACCTGTTGTCACTGGAGTGATTGTCGGAGCCGTAACTGGCGCCTCCTTTGCGGCTATAAAAAGAACAGCCATGAAAAAAGTATTTCAGTAAGCAAATTTGTATTTATTATGAGCTTCGATGCGTGTATGCCAATAAGAATGTCTGTTCAATTCCCAGGGGTAAAGGAATGTGATTTTAACACACGATTATTCGGTTATTTTTTGGTATGGCTTAAAAATTTATTGTTTTAAAGCTAAATTTCGGTGCATCAGTCAAAAAAAACTTCATTTTCTTGCTATGTAAAACCTAAATCGTTGGACTCAATATTTGAGACACGCTGTACATTGGCTCCCAGCATTTAATATTAGCATTCATATAACCTACCAGTTTTGCAGATAAACCCGTAGGTCGAAGAAGTACACGAGGTTGTACTCCATTTCCCGGCATTCCTTCTAAACGGAGAAATTACGACACAAAGTCTCCAAGTATTCGATGGTTGTCCCTTGTTCCAATGGAAATAGTTTGAGGGAGAGTTATCCGCCCAATAAAACGAACTGGTGAGGTGGAGATTGTTCATGCCAATCCATAATGGTGCTTCCACTCCATTCAGATGCAATGTGATGAATGCTTGTTCAATTCTAGGAGTATTTTCTACAATTAGTTTCGCATGTTTGGGACGTTTAGCGAGATAAACAGATCTGTTTGTCATCTTGGGAGAAATTAAATATTACTTATCCTGGACAAAGCAGGGCCTTAGCTAAAAGTTTAATTGGGGGGGGGGGGTTATATTCATATATTCGCCCTTTGTCCGACCGATTTCTTATGTACGTTATTGTTCCTATGATATGTAAACATATGAATATACCTTCCTCAATTAAGCGGTCTAGCTACGGCCCTGGTTGAAAGGTGGTCAAATTATTTGTTTGCGCTACACAGTTGCATGGATAACGGATGAGACTTCGCGTTAGTCTAGAGGCGTAAACTAGAACGAATTCTAGAACAAATTTCGTTTGTAAGTGCAATAGCTGTAAGTGCATAGAAATCCGTCGGACAAAACTGAATATATGAAAATACACCCACCACCATCCCCACCCTCAATTATCGTTCTAGTTACGCCCCCGGCTTTAGTTAAAGTACTAGTTACTTGGAATAATTTAACCAAATATATAATAAAAATAATACTTACTCGTTGGTTATGCTGACTAATTCTCCTACGCTACTTGAATTCGTTCCTTGTTCACATGTACTTTTTGCATCATACCAAGATCTGTATTCATTTTTATTGGTATGAAATTCGTAGCAGTATCCCCCGTTTTGAAACCATCCGGGAGGACAGTAACCACCTACGATGAATGACAATTGATAAATTAATTGAAGAACTATTGATGAGAACCTATTTTATATTCTTTTTCTGTCCAGAGTAGCATTTTCTTAACTATCATTGAAATTCAAGGGTGAACTCACACGCTATTCAAGCTGCAGATATAATCGGCGCTTTTTAAAATTTTTTCCTACTATGAAGGTGTACAAATGTATCTGAGATTATCTTATTGATGTTACTTACTGTTTTTGATTGGTTTGATGCGAGTTGGCTTTATTGGAGTATCCACTAAAGTGAAGAATTGGCAGGAGAACACGTATTCAATAAGTTTCAACATTAACTGAAATCGGGAAAATCCACTCAATACAGATGATACCCTTTTTGAAATTAAAGTAAGGATTTTGAGGACCGGTTGTATAAAACTCTTCAACTACTTTCATAGTTAAATCCTAGTTAAATCGGAAATACACGACTCTGATTGACCAATTCTGTCTTAACTAAAGTTAAAAGTTAACTAGTCTTTTTTATGACTGGCCCAATGAACCTATAACTAGTAACATGAAGTTTTTAACAGGATAACACAATGGGTTCGCTGTATCGACGAGAAAGGGTGTAGGGAAGGATAGAAATGAGAAACCCCTAGTGGTCGGGAAAATATGTAAAGCATATTGAACATGAGCAACTCAGTTATCCATACCTGTACTAGATTTACAGACAAAAGATTTCCTTGAGGAGCAATGATTATCATTCCATGCCCCAGACCCTCTAATCATAGCTATACAATCCTCTTGGCGATGATAATTGTTCGGTTCTCCACTAACCCAGTTCATGAACTTTCCATAACCTGTTCCGTCCGACCACTCATAAAGACTCTCCCCGGCCATATCGTGTAACCCGATCCAAAATGAGTACCCTGACTTAGTTCTGGAAAATATTATACCATATTTATGCAATTTTAAGTATAGGCGTACGCGGCTGTGTGTGGGGGGGGTGTTTGGCGGTTATTTATGGGGAGGGGTGGTTAGCGGTCATATGTGGTTCGGTATAATATACTTGTTATAGACCTTGAACAAGGGGTATTCGCCCAAAAATTACCCCCTGGAATGATCCCTCAGAGTAAAATTTGGGTGAATGATCCTCGTTCAATGTCTAATAAGAATACTAATAAACAAATAAAAATTAAATGTCAAACCTTATTAGCTGCTTAATGTAGGCATTTTCTTCGCTAGAAGAGATACTGGCAAGATTTCCTCCCATCAGTTTGCAGTACGTTTCTGCGTCATACCACGCCTTGTATCCGCTGCTATTTCTCGTGTCGCTAGCAGTGTAGCACATGTTATTAAATAGATACCAACCAGTTTTGCACCTAGTTGAGTTAACTGAAAGGATGAAAAAACTGATGAACACAACATTGTATAAAACTAAGCATCTGCATGAGAATCACACGTTATACGTTATAAGTAACATTAATAACCTAATTGCTAACTAAAGTATACAAAACAACTATTAACAATCTATATTATTAATCTATTTTGAATGAAAACATTTGTATAAATCTGTCATTTGTCATAGGAGCATATATGTATCGGTTCACGATATTGTGACGCGCCATATATTCCAAGAGCCGTTGTTGTTAAAGTCTGGTTTCCATTTAATCGTAATTGTCATGAATGAATCATTTTCATGCACCGATGAGAAATAGACCAAAAAACCATGACCAGCCGACAATTTAAGAAAGTAAAGTAAAAAGCAAATTCCGAACAAACAAGACATCTTGAGAATCAAAATATAATTCAAACAAGACACAGATTGAGACTGTAAATTTTCGACTTTATTACAAAGTCATCTTCAGACAGATTAGTCCGGTTGTAAATTTGTCTTTATTTCTTTATTCAAATCGGTCATTGTTGACAACCTCGTACCCCTGCATGGGCACAAGGTTGCATTGTTGACTGCACACAAATAGAAATATTCTATCACATCAGCCACCTTGACACCTACGACTAAAATGGCAACGAGGCAAAATTAGAGTTTACCTAATGTTGTTCCAGCTGTCGGCAATGGTCCAGCTGTAGCCACTAAAAGGGAAAATATATTGAAAATGTTATGCTTGATAGACCGCTTTTCTTTTTCCTGTTCCACAGCCTATATAATCTTAACTCTACTCCAACCCTTATGATGGTGACGTCATCGACTACGAACTGTAATTGAGTTTAGTCCAAATAAATGTTATTTATTTTTCTCAGCCTCTACCATATGGTAAAACCACTATACGTGGATAATTCAAAAGGATCAAGTGAGAATAATTACACTGAATACCCCGCCATGCATTAAAGCAACTCGTTTCAGCAGATAAACCCACACAAAAAAAACTTTATTAGAAAATCCACATATATAGAAGCATGACTATTACGGAATGCCTAAAGAAAAATATAGTAAGAAAAGGCTGACCCATGCATGCACGGCCACAAATAAAAAGTTGTTGTAGAGGATGAATAAAGTATACTTAATAACCTTGCGGGGTATTCTATAATTGTACCTATGCTAAAACTTACATGAATCCCGTTTGCATACATACGGTCTCCGGGAGTAGCAATTTACATCACCCCAATTTCCAATTTCAGCATAAAGTTCCGTGCATGTATCACGTCCATTGTAACTGTCAGGCTGACCTATGTCCCAATTTGTAAATCCCACCGCAGTGTTGTCAGTCCATACATGACCTTTAGAAAATAGAAGTAGGCAATGATAGTAGAATTTTAAATAGTTCCTGCATGTATTCCAATCAGAAAAGATTGATTACTACGCTTGCTTGATTACTACGAAAAGAACTCACCTCGGTATACACCTCTTCCTTCCAAACCAATCCAGATGGTTGTGTTAGCTAAGTTTGAGACAAAATCGTTTTCTTCCTTGCTTGTTATGGTTACTAAACGACTAATTGATGTTCTAAACGATCTACAGTTCCGTCGAGCTTGTTCCCAGGTGATCCTGCATGTGAGTAAGGTAACAACAACACATCAGGGGCCAGTTGTATCAAGCCCGTTTAGCTTAAACGGCGGATAAGTCAAAATTAAATACCACTCTTATCTGTCTTGAATGAGTCAACTTGAATATTATGCACTAAATATGTAGTTGTAACCAGTATATTAAGGGTAAAAACATTTAGTTCGCTTGTTGAATAAAACAATAATAGATTTGCTTTTCATTTTAAACTTAACCACCGTTTAAGCTAAACGGGCTTGACACTACCGGTCCCCGGCATACAATAGGCAAATTAAAAAGTTCGATCATTTTTTGAAATCTGATAGTCAAACTAGAGAAAAAGAAATGTTTGGTACGGAAAATTCCAAAATTAGGTAGAACACTTTTCGGTCGCAAAAAATGCAAGTTTAGTATTTGTTGCTCGTTTGGTATTTGCGACTGTGTGATTATCAAACATTGGATCTTTAAGAAACTTTAATATTTACTTACATATTTGAATAAAACTTGTAGCATTTGTTTTTGAATGGCGTCCAACCAAAAGAACATGAAGCGTCTATAACGATAATTAAAATTTAAAAATACGCAGTTTACATGCATCAATGGTGTGTGCTTAAAAATGGACCTCGGGCTCATACACAGGCTCAGAATAATTTAATAGTAACGAGCTGCGGAAATGCAACATGTGTGGAAATAGTACAAAGATTACTCGCGCAAGATGACAGACATAAATATTACTACAGGTCGGTCTTACATTCATAGATAATAAATCAATAATTCATAACACAAACCTTTTTTAGGTGTGCTCGGTGGATTATTACGACCTTGGTGAAAAATATATGATTATTAGTTGACCCCAAATAACACATGCAATCATGCATTGTTACGTATTAAACCAGGGGTCGGTTGTATGAAAACTGGATAGCGCTGTCCACCGGATAGTGATATTTTCTATTGCTCTAAAATTTCCTGTAGTTTCATATAACCTAAACTAACTTTCATATCCTTAAAGTTGGGGATTATCTTTATTAATTTTAACTCAAAATCTGTAGTTTTACTACTTTTTAGCTATTTTTAACAGTTGAAAAAATCACTATCCGGTGGAGTAGTCCTATCCAGTCTTCGTACAACAGGACCCTGTAGTATAAAAATCAGAAACCAGATCCTGATCAACCAGATCATGTTCTACCATGATGAATTTTATGGTTTAATTGCATTCGCGACGAACATGCTTCATGCAGTGCAGAACAAGATGCTCCCTGCATTTCAATATTCCATGCAGTTCAATGCATAACTTACGGACAATTTTCTTGCAAATGAACTGTTTTTCTTCACTACATTTTCCTAATTTCCAATACATTAAATCTCGTAGTGATCGTTCAAGGTTCATGTACCCGCAACGTTTCCCAGTCCACGAACCACGCGGATTTCCCACGCCCCAGTTGGTCCAAGTTACCGGTGCTCCGTCAGACCAAATAAATTCATTGTTTGACAAGGACAAGCCAATCCATACATCTGTATTCCAAGCACGCTCCATCAGAGTAGTCGCAAGGACCTGCTCGGATCTAAATGTTAATAAAAATATTTACACGTCCAATTACGGAAAAATATGCATTGGAGTATACTGGCTGCGATGAACAAGGTGTCTTTAGTAAGCCAATCATCCCTGCGCGTTTTGATGATATAAGAGCGAGGTTCCAACGCGAAAATAGTATAGGCATAACTTGATCATCGATAGGGTGGATTGCACATTGATTAACGATTATTGAATGAGTTTGAACATAATATGCATGAAGAATAATCAAGCTAAAATTTGTCGTCAAAGGCTGAGATTGATAAAGACAAAACTGAGGCTTATAATTTTACAAATCGCGTGCAAACCGAGTTCAATACTTGTTTTATTGGCAATTTTAAAGAATGAAAAATAAATAAAACTTTATTCTCTCGCATTTTTTTCGGTTTCACATTTCCGCTCTTTTGGGACGTTGCAGGATGCCCTTGTTTTTACGTAATAGCCTGCGCATAAAAACTGCTATCTTACGTTATGACGAAACGATTTCACTCACAGCTATTAGTGAATCAGAGGCTGTAAATTCTGTTAAGTAAATAACGATCATAATTATTACATGCAATAATCCTGGTCAAAGACATACTTCTCTGTAATGCTCATCAGTTTTGCACCAAATTCTTTACAGGTTTTTTCAGCATCAGACCAATTTTGCCTTGACTGCATGAAACGATAGCAAGCTAAATCACCGCCATGTTTACTTCGGATCCAGCCAGGTGAGCAAGGGGTTTTCATCTTCTCTAAAAATGGAATTTAAATCGATTATATTAAACTACTAAATCGAGTGGGTAAGGAAATAAAACTAAAAGCCAATTGTATTCAAAAGCGGTCGACTGATAGCCATTTGAATGAAAAGTTTCACCAAAAACTTAGTTACAGCATGAAAAATTTTCTGCTTAAAAGTTTTTCAATATGATATGACACGCACAGTCTTTCACCGACTTTGAAATATCGAAAACAAAAAGTCCAGATCGTCGCAACCAAAAGCTTTGCAATTTTCATAAATTTTGCATATTCACATGTGTCTAGAAATATTTATACCTAATTTATACCTTTACTTATGCAAGTATAATTCACTTCCAAATATTTTTTAACTCCTTTACATATTTCCAATAATTTGTTCTGTGAAGCTTCTACTTTGCAGTTTGATGATCCATCGCATTGCTCACGCAACTTCTTGGTTACCTCAGGAATGTTGTCTAAGCCACAGTTAATTATACTGACATATCTGCACACGTCGCGTCGTCTTCTTCCCCAGAACGCCTCGTCGATTTTTATAACCGATCCAATTGGACAGCTGAGTGTGGCGCGAGAAAATTGACACACCCTCGTAAATTTAGGAGTATCAACGACTGAAAGAAGAAATGTAATTTAAAAGACCATAACCCTAAACTTATTGGGATAATCATGCATAACCTTGGATCGTCCCCTTTACGCCACTTATGTTATTTTGATCTGTCTAATTGATTGCATGGAAACACGTAAATTCCCCAAACATTTTGAAGAGGACGAATTCAAACTGGAAAGAACACGAGGCGTGTTGTTTTAAAATTTAGTACATGGTAAGGGCATTTTACTTTTTCGATCTTTATGTTCTAAGATACACGAAGGACTATCAGGACTATTTTTTCGAAATTAAAAAAATAAAAAAAATCCTTAATTATTTGGAAATTATCAAACTTTAAAACTGTTTTGAAATCGCAATACGCCTCTTGCTCCTTTTCGAAAAAATCATTGCGACGACAGTGTGTGAGGGAATGGTAAAAAAATGGATGGTTTAGTATTGAGCATGTTAATTCCTTACCTGTTGTGTTAACAACCGGTTTTGTTTCGTCTACAAAAATATATTATGCTGAATTAATTGCAGTTATTCTTTCCCACAAGAATTAGGTTTGGATTAAGAGGCGATTTTAAACCTGGATAGCGCATGACCGATGACAATAAGTGAAATCTAGTTGGCCATCGCCACATCTCGATACCCCTGATTAAGTGCTCTGAGTATGCCTAGATTTACAGAATGGCTGAATCAGGTTTATTCATGTCGACAGGATTGGTTTTGGTATTAGGGTCGAGGTTTGAAAAAAGTTGACATTACGGATAGGGGATTGGTTCGTAGTTAGGTTTGGGTTAAAATGCAGTTGTTGTATTAACATTATCAGAAATTGGAGGATTATTGAAATAAACTAAATCTTATTATAAAATTCCAATCATACCTTTTTCCTTTTCGCAAATCGACGCGGCAAATGAAAAACATTGCATTTGAGCCCAAAATCCATGGCTAGTCTGAGTAGCAAGTGCAGCCACACAAGTTTGCCAAGATCTGTACATGAATGATGAGTGAGATCGCCAGTTGGTGTAGAGAGTCGGTGCACGGTTTGCCCAAAGGAAGTTTAATTTACTGTTACGTAAATATATGCGTGGAAGGGACGCGAAACGGGGACGATAGGGACGAAGCGAACGCCGCGAACGGCGAGAAAGCGAGAAATCTTTTAACCCTGTAAAACATCGCAATGATTCAATTGGTAGGTTGTGTCACAATTCATTGCACTGTGCCTAAAAATACGATCTAGTACATAAATAGTTTACATATCCTAAGGGTGCATGGTGTATCCCATGCATGATGAATCCTGAGCTAGACAAATCTCAGGGTGAACGAATCCTAAGAGGAGCGAATCCGAAACGGGAAGTCCAACTTACAACCTATAACTTATATGTCGCACCTTTAGAAGTCAGTTTCAATTCACGTTTAACTGGTATATACTCAAGATGACCTTATAAAGTCAAATATTTACAGCCTATATTAATGCAAGCCTTTCACTCAATACAAACGTGTGAATAAATCCTATACGGAAATCCTAGTTGAATCAGTATTCAGGCGGGGAGGGGTGAGAAAAAGATTGGTCAGATATTTCATAAACTTTGCTTTATGATCAACATGTAGCGGTGCGCACGGATATTCAAGAATAAAAGTTATATATACGTACCAATCCACGACGTTTGCTCTATATTTCTGTTGATAAACGCTTGCTCGACCGGTGAACTAATCGTGACCAGGTCCCCGCCCAACCTCTGGCACATCCCACGTGCAGAATTCCAAGGTAATCTCCGGGTGGTAAATTCATAGCAGGACATTCCAAACGAAATCCAACCAACAGGACACCAACCAAATTCTATAAAGTAGAAAAACAAAAAAAGTGAGTTTTTAAATTTATGCGCCAATATAAGATATAAAATCCGAATCTTAACTAGTCTATACATGTTCTTTGCAGTACAAAATGCATCCTATCTTCAATATCTCCACTTTCGTATGCTTCCTAATACGAACGTTTTAATAGATATTGGAAAGAGAAAAAGGACATCTAACCCTTGTTTACCTGTTTTATAAATTGTCTGAACATCCTTCTCGGCGATAATACCCTCCCAGAATGCAAACATGGCTAAACCAATTACACCTGACGTTACTTTTGCATTCGGCTGCAGTCCAATAGAAAAATTTCTTTTTATGTTTTTCAGGTGTACTGACGTTCGGAAAATTGGTTGATCTTGTCTAAAGTACGAATAATAGAAAAGTTTAAGAATTGACGTTATATGTCTAAAAGAAATTTAGGGGAAGAATAGTCGCCTGTCGTTAATTACAATAAACTGCAAATATTGAACTTTTAAATATTGCCTATAAACTATCTTTCTTTAGAATTTATTTTACATTGTCAAATGTGGTGCCACCGATACTTGGCGACCCTACTTTTAGGGATCAATAGTGATGCACGAGCAGGGTAATTTAAGCCTGGATCAAACGAGCGGACGCATGCAAGTTCGTCGTAAGTTTTTCCTTGTGCTTGCTTCATACTTCTTTCGACTGTCCACTTGCGACGACTTGTGTTGACTTTCGACAACTTTAAATCCGTTCAAATTTCAAGTTTTTTCCGCAAGTTTTTTTTAAAACACAAGAACGTTTAAACATGAAGTGTATTTCGAAAGTTAAACTTGCAATGGACTTGCGTCCTCGTTTGATCCGGGCTTAAGACAGAATGGTGGTATACACTTGCAATTTTTGCTGCGATTTTATGTGCGATATTCTTCTTTTGAGAAATGTGAACGAGTGAATTAGTTACTGATGTTCAAATGAGAGCTCTTATTAATCAGAACATCAGTAACTAGCTAATTAATTGACTCGTTCACATCTATCAAATAAAGAAGAAAATCGCACAAAAAATCGCAGCAAAAATCGTAAACGGGCCTTAATAAGATCTATCACTATCATGGTTCATTTTCGCTAACTTGATGTCCCAAATTTACATCAGTGCCATTAAAAAGTACAGCAGATCAAGGTAGTGTGAGGTAATGTGCTCGCTAATCGCTATTTAGTCGGATAGTTTATGACAATATATAATGCTAACCCTGCATTTAAACGTTTCCCGTTGACAAAAACTTGAATACTGTCTGGGGATGAAATGACAACGTAATGTCGCCAGTTTCCATCTCCTTGAAGAGTTACACTTGTCTTCCAAAATTGGGCAGCATAAGAAACCAAAAACCATAGTTTGTTTTCATCAATATAAACGGATATTCCAGTTGAAAAATCTTTATTTCCTCCCAATGAATCAAAAATCGTTACATTTCTCCAGCTCTTAGCGGCAGCATCAAACGAAGCCATGAACGAAATTGTCAGCTGTTTCAAAGGGCATATGTCCGGAAAGGTTAAGCAATAATCCTCCTCGAATGGAACTTCAATATACATACCAGGCTTTGAGAATTGTAAGGCACTTTTAGGTTTATTTTTTACACCAGATATAACCTTTATGTCTCCGAAAGCTCGGCCATCTTTTGTTCCAAATATTTTGCCACCTTTAACTGCGGAAAGAGGCCAGTAATGCGTTGCACTGCTCATCCAAACTGCAGAAAAAGAAAAATGTATTTAGAATATTTTTTCAACGATTTATGAAAAACATGCATGCATATGTCCATGCAAACAAACTGGATGCGATTATATGAATTAATAGGAATTTTATTAACGCGTCTTCGCGAGTTTCATGCACGTATCAATTCTCTCGTGGCTAAGGGCACAAAGTCGTACACAGAAGTCATGAATTACGTTTATTAAAGCAACAAGGACTTCTGTCAGATCGACATTTTGTTTTAAAGCTACTTTTTGCGTAGTACGCATGCAGCAGAGTTAAGTTCCGTTTTCCACCATATGCATTCTTCATCTAAACTTTGTCTCCACAAGTACTTACTGGATGAAATATTGCGAGTTGATTCATAGTTTGGCAGTATAGTATAGTATGTAGCAACATGAACGCATGGTAAATAAATTACTTCCTGAAAATAAGCCACATACCTCCAGTAACACCATTCCCGATTGCTCCATCAGTTTTCCGTTGAGTCGCATTGTATTTCGAAAGATCTAGAAAAGTTTTTTTTTAATTATTTTCTTTCTAAAATGTCAAACGAAACTATAACGCATGCGTAAATTATAAAACCTAGCTAAAGTTGTATTTATTAATGGTTGCCAACCTTTTTTCATGCACACAAATGGTCGTAGTGAACTGCATCTGTCAGCTCGCCAATTTCTCCCATATTTCCGATAATAAACACAGCCATCAGTGTCTGATAATAAAGAAACAGTAAACAATATTACTTTCAATTATTATTGCTTGCATGCATGCATTGGTGTAAACATTTTAGACATACATCAGCTATGGAAAGAAATGTTAATTTTGATAACGTATAAGCTGCCAATACAAAACATTATACACTAGGAGCTGAAGCAATCACCGCAAAGGGCTCGAGCCAAACTACTATTTTGAAAGAAATTAATGTGTATAGTGATGTGTAATGAGTATTAGTCAGTATAAAGTTGTTTGAAATTCCGTTACATAAATTTACTTCGGCAAAGGAGATACATACTATATCTTGAGATATAACCACCCCACGCAATGTAGTGAACAGGGCTGCCATCTGTCCAATAGTAGTGCAGAGAATAATCACGATCCGTTAACCCAATCCACCACCCGTAAGGTGAAAGCGTATTTAACACTGCCTCCATATAGTTTGCCACGGCTTGAGTACTTGTACTTAACAAATCAGCCTTCTGTTCCAGGCAGTAAGATCGCGCATCTGAAAAAAGAACTAAAATTTACTTTGTTCTTGAAAAGGGCTGGTATTGGCATTCAACGTTCCAATGCGCTTAGGGTCACAAAAAATATTATTCTTAAGATCTTTATGTCCATGCATGTTCAATATTGTGTATAGTTATATAAATGCCCTTATCGGGCACTTATATAATGAATATTAACAATATTATAGCCACTTAATTAACAGAGTTCGACCCAACAATCACTGGCTTAACTACATATATTCCATGCACGCGAGTATTAGGTACGGCCACCATATAGGCTATATGTGGATAGTGCATTTATGCAGGGGAAACCACTGCACGTACCTTCCCAAGGAAGACGAATATGATTAATCTGATATTGATATGTAGTATAGGGAATTCTCTTCCAAACAGCACGTCTATGGGCGTCGGAAATGATATTTTCTAAATTAAGAAGAAGCATGGAAATGAAATGGATGTAATAATCATTGTTCCATGCAAATATCGGACACAATCATTTTCAATTTCCGGAGGTCATATATAAAGCCACTTTAAATATGCAATTGCTCACCACTTAAACAACCGTAAATCTCGAGACGTGTGCACCTGCTTTGTCCTCGAACTGGTTTGATTCGAATTATTCTTGCGATAAACGGTTCCAGATTCTTCAGAAGATGTGGTTTTTCTGATGGTTCGCTGCTCAACTCCTATAGATAATAATGATCACTATATATAAGGCATAAAATATTTGAGGTTCACGTGGCAAACAAAAATGTTCATATATAATATTCTTGTATGTTTGCATGGTGACAGTCGATAAGTAATTTAGCTTGTAAATACACCACTTTTATATTTTGCAGTATTAAATACTTACACCGTGGTGTACCTAAAAGCTAAATTCACTTGAAAATATTCATGTTTACGACAATTTTCAACTGGAGGGTATAATATTAATAACATGTATATACCTTGCAACCCGGGCCAGTTGTTCTACCGTACTGCCTGACTCCTTCGCCTTTACCACCCGTACCATATTTAATACAATATGCAGTTGCCAAGCCTTGTACCGCGATCATCTTAATTTTATACAACGAGCCGAGGTCGATTTCCAGATAATCGTCCTTAAATTTAAAACAAAAATCATTTGAAAAAATTGTGCTACTGTAAGCCTTGAAAAAATTCTAACTGATCGGTGATTTAAAAATTAGACGCTTGTATTAAACCCGTTTTTCACTTCTCCTCAGCAAACTTTATAGTCATTGGCTTTAATTTCCTGATAAAAAACGATACTTGTTTTTTACCAACCTAGTGGCGACCAACCTACATAGCCTGCCATGCAGGCTACGATTTTAGGTCTTAATCTCGCGTGGCGGTAACAAAGAGTATGCATGTCACCTGATATTTTGGACACCATGAACCATTGCTACGCAGACGAGACATTGATGGTCTGGTAGAAGGATTAAGGGAGTTTTTGGCTGAGATTTGATCGTCTATGATGTTTCCATTTTCCATTCCAAGAGGCGCATCACAAGCAAAAACGGCTAAAAAACGCGTGCAAATAATGAGAACTTCAATCAAAGTTTGACAATAAATTAATTAAGCGCTTTAGCACCATTTAGCACCATTACAGCATAAAGCCGGTTTTCCACTAGCGATATTTTTCGCGCCAAGCGACATTTTACTTTTGTTTCAGAGCTCTCAACTGCAACCATCTGGAACAAATTGCTCAAATACAAAGGAATAAAGTCGCTTCGCGCGAAAAATATCGATCGTGGAAAACCGGCTTAACGGGATTTGTTATATCGGTGCTGTGTATTTTAAATATGATTGGTTCATTCGTAGTCACATGACTTTAAATAAATGCAATGTTTCCCGCCAGAGAAACAAGTGAAAAATTGTTGCCCGCTTCTTGTCATAACAAAGTAAAGTGGTTTTTTTTTAATGAAATTGTTGGGTAACACGTATGTTTTTGTTCCTAAAAACCAAACACTTAATGTACACTGCATTTGTACACTTAATGTACAATGAGTTTGTTTTCTATCGAGTCTCAATGTTCAGACTCTTGGGAAAACAAAACTCACTATTTCCCTCGGGAGCATATACATTAAGTGTATAATATTACCGTACCTTTTTTGCGTTTACAAATGTATCGACGAAGTTCTGAACAGATTTCCATTGTCCATGCGCTGTCTGATCTCATGCCCATAAGTACGGCACAATCTTTCCATGCTTTGTTTCTAGGATTTTTACCAATCCAGTTCCGATAATCCCCTTTTGATTTATCAATCCAACTATAGACATTCTCAGATTTGCGGTCATTTAGGCCAATCCACACCGCAGACCTGGAAACAGTGCTGATTTCTTTGGCTACAAATTCTTGTTCACTTTCGCTAAGAATGCTGACCAAAGAAGAGAAGTCACCGACTGATTCGCAAGCTTGCTGCGCCGAAGTCCAGTTTTTAAGCTGATCACTCGCGAGATTGAATTGATAACAATTATCTTCATGCATAGTCCAATCATCAGGACATTCGTTTTTACCTGAATATGAAAACAAAGAGATCGTCAATAAAAGTGATCGTTTATAAATCTTTGGAGATTGTTAACATATATATATATATATATATATATATATATATATATATATATATATATATATATATATATTTATATATATATATATAAATGTACGTAGAATCATTTCTGCTAGCAGTCTTCAATCCCGGCTCCTAGCTTCTCCTATGCAAGTAATTCCAATTCCGATTCTAAATATCTTTGCAGATCAACTAACCTATACAGGCGTAAGCCTGGCGAAATTTTACGAAACTTTGAAGAGCAGCGATGCAAAAATGAACAACTTTTCCTTAAAGCAACTCAAAATGCTTTAGGCCATTAAATTTAAGCCATTTATATTTGTTGAAAGGGACACCCTTGCAGGTCTAGAATTTTTACAGTTGACATTTGATATACCCTGTACAAAGCAGGCATATAAACATACCATCTTCTTTTTCACAGATAAATTGCGATCTTCTTGAACAAAAGTGATTATTCCAAACTGGTGCTAATATACCTCCATACATTTCGACACACCTCTCGTTCCCATTGCCATTCGGCTCACCTACATCCCATTTATTAAACTGAAGACTACTACCGTCAGATTCCCATTGCCAACTGAAATTTCCCTGTGTATCGTATAGACCAATCCAATATCGCTAAAAGAATTTTCAGTCACAAAGAGTTTATAAATGCATGAGTTAAATAAATGTGTTAAATAACTTAAATTGGAGTACAATTTGAGTTTTTTTGAGGTGCAGAGACTCTAGTGTATATATACTGTATCAAGATGCCCGTATATTTAAATGCTCAGGAAAAGTTATAGTCACTGGCTTTAATTTTTCCGAGTAATCGTTCCAGTTATATTAGAGATCACCGACGTCAGCACATCCAAGTCGTATTTTTGCCAAACAAAGTAAACTTCCCAAACTGCCTTGTCCTCTATTGCACTGGCAAGTCAAATTACAAAAAAAAGGGGACGGCACGTATTAAGGCAGTGTGCACTGTGTATAATTCGTATACTGTACCATGACCTTTCGTATAGTTAAGAGTTTTTTTAGAGACGTTGCTCAATCAATGAAAAAATTACCATTGCAGCATCTATTTCTTACCGAATTCAAAACAGGGCCAATTTGAATAAAGAAATAATTTAATTCGGTTTGATCATCAATCTTTAACAGGTGGCCACCTAGATTACCACAATGCATTTTAGCTGCATGCCACGATCTTCGTAGGTTGGATATTTTGTAGCAGGATTTTCTGAAGCCTTTCCAACCTATATCGCAGGTCACCGCTACATTGAGAAACATATAATCAAATATTAAAAATATAGCTTTAAACAATATACTGAAATATAGCTTCAAACAATATATTGAAAATATTGCTTCAAACAATATACTAAAGGTGTATCTATTATGTTTACATGGCACCATTGCAATATAAATATATAATTGTTGCCGGCATCATTATTTATAGCGTGTACCGCCCATAGTTTTCAAGATTGAAGCACTATACTCACTATAGATCATTGAATATATATTAACATTTAAGAGAGTCATCATCTCTAATTACACATTCAATGATCCGTACTGTGCGGGTGTGCCCGTAATACTGCCTTTTTTGATTAGCTATATAGATGTAGCTAATAAAGTTCACCATGACTTACTATTATTCACTACTATATTCAAGGTAGGAGGAAGTCCAATTGTTGGAAAAGGAGTACCTTAATGAATAGAAATATGTTTGTAAAAAGGGGTTAATTTTCAACGCGCAACCTCAAGTTACACACTGATAAAAGTAGGCACAAAAAATTGAATACAACATGGTTCTTAAACAACTGTATAAGATGGAAGAACATGCGAATACCATTTATTGCAACGTGAAGTTAACAGCCTGAGGAGGCAAGACAATGTCACAAGATAATATTCTATTAACTGGATTGGAATTAACAAATTTTAAACCGGTTCAATATTCCAGATAGGAATAAGGATAGGATTACGCTCAAGTTTAGGATTAAGATAATACTTACCCTTTTTCCGTTCACACACAAATGGTCGCTGGCGAAAACAACTTTGGTCATTCCATTTACCAGACCTTGCATAAAATTCACCACATTTTTCGGAATTTTTCCAGTTGTTTGGTTCGCCCCAAGCCCAATTCGTGTACGTTCCATAACTAGTCTTACCCATCCAAACCCACCCTTCTCTAGCGTTCTGAATGGACGAGTTCCTGTAAAGCCCAATCCAAAATGGTATTGCACCAAATGACGACAGCTGGTTTTTAATGAACTGGTTCTCTTGCGAATCACTTATGGATAGAAGATCGCCACCAAATGCCCGACAATACGCTCGCGCTTCTTCCCATGTCCTCGCAGGAACGTTCACAGTATGACGTACAATTTTGTAACAAGAATCTCCATTGGTAATCCAGCCGTTTAGGCATTTCGTGATCGGTGGTGATTCCCCTAACATATAAATAACAGGATTTATTTTTTTCTTGCGGTCCGAATTCATATTTTAGCGTTTCCTGCAATCTGATTGGCTACGCGAGCGGTCCGTATGAGGCCGTACGGACCGCGCGAGATTTAAAAGCACAGAGCCAACGCTAAAATATGAATTCGGATCGAAAGAGAAAAAAATCTATTGTTTACCAGTTTAGTCGGTCCGTATAGGGAAATATTTCCCTCGGTCTCAAAAACGTCCCTGGGAAATATTTCCCTATACGGACCTCCAATCTGGTAAATAACATATATCTTCATCAGTCTTAATGATAAGTGAAACTGGAAAGCACGGTCTTTCATTGGGAAAGGGCAGAGGAAAATTTGCCCGAAGCTCCGGGCTTGAAGAGGCCTGCAATAATGCATGAAGATTGACATTGTACAATAACAAAAACGGGGGAAGAGAAAAACCAACTTTCACAGCCGGTCAGTACAACACAATGCATGGTACTGACGGATAGTCTCTAGTATTCCCTCTCAAAATAACATCAATATTAAGTTCGTGAAATCCTAGTTCTTTAAATTCGCAAGTCTTAATAATTCTTTTTGGCACATTTTGGCAATAATTTTGGCACATAATATGAAACAGTCATTGCCCGTAGTGCGAATGCACAAAGCATGTACACATTCGACATATTTTTTAGTTTTCCTCTATTCTCTTGCGGGATGCATGTTCGCTTACATCATAACTTAGAAGGCATTTATATACGCACGTATAAAAACGCAACAATGGAAAGCAGCCTTAACTTTTATGACATTGCAAGAAACAGACTAACATGCAGCTTAATATAAACGGCAAGTGAAATAGGATGGACGACTCATTTTTTTTTGGATGATATAACACTTGAAAATAAACCCTCGCGTTGGATTATTGATAATATTTCGAAACGACTCAAGAACAACACGCGCTAGCAGATTATATGACTAGAATGGATAGTTTTTATGTCTTCGTTTGAAAATTACTATATCAAATTAAAGATGAAAGATCTATAGATTGAATTTATATTCGCAATATAAAGGGAATTATATTAACAATTATGAAGGTTATATATATATATAAGAGTTACAAAATGTGCTAATAAGTGTCACGTATATCTATTAATGTTTCCTATATATAACATCGTCATTTGGTGAATTGTAGCCAAAAAAACAATCCTGGCTCTTATACGAACATTGCTGCCGGTAAGATATATTCGATGCTCTTCCGGAGATAACTAAACGGTCCAGTATATAGGCAAAAAGGGGAAATGATACTTCATTCCAACGCCATTATATAATCGCAATAAAAAATTAAATATTTTAGACATTTATACAAAATATTACGTGGTTTAAATATCTGTTATCACGTAAGACACGTATGTACTAATTAACCCTATAATTCGGTCAGATTGCTGTTAACTGCGACAATACATATTGCATAAACTTTATAACGAGGCTTTACGTACATAATATAGAGAATTATCCTCCAATCGGCAAATTAATTTTGAAAAATGTTTAGCAAAGTCTTATGCATATAGTTAAGCCAAAAACGTCTTCGCTTACGTAAGTTTAACTCCCCAAAAGCGTCAGCTGCGTGAGTTGACATCTATATTGGACCGGTATTTGTCATGAATGTCAAAAACTCGCTAAGTAAGTGCATTATGCTCCTAACTCCTGCTTGTTTTTTAAATCAACATCGTGTTACTAAATATTGCGCTAAAACGGCAAGCCAATATTTAAGATGTTGATAGTATTTCATTATGCAAAATCATTCCTGAACTACTACTCA